>NC_140703.1:110687500-111887500 GCF_050655825.1 Lonchura striata
AGCCTTTTCCCTGGTCCCAGTGACCTCGGCAGGTTTGCTGGCAGTGGTCTCAGCAATCACAGCCCAGGGAGAGGCTGCCCCAATGCAGAGGCAGGTTAACACCCCAGGGCTGCCACAATGCACATCCAGGGCTGACTTCTGTCTTGGAGAATACCGAACCAGGATCAGTGCTGGTGGTTGGCTGGCTTCAACAAACCCCTCAAAAACCTTGATTTCAACCAAGACAAAGTGTGCACCGTGCCACTTGCATGCTTTTGGCCAAATTGCCATCAGACCTGTCTCCCTCATGGACACTATGTCCATGTCTCTGAGATTCTGGAACCTAAACACCTCTCCCTCTTTCAGGCACAAGGGCTGTTTCCTACAGTTTCTCATCTTTTTTGTTTTTCTACTCCGGGACAAGGTCAGCCAGACTGTGACTCTCTTTCTGCTGAAGCTGAAGACCCATTAGCCCCGTTGTGCAGAGCTTGAGGGATTTGCATTTATCACCACCCCATGTGTTTAGACCTTGCTGAAAGAGCTCCTTATCTCTCTCTCCCACTGAGCAGGGGATGTAATAACTTCCAAGCCCTTACCAATACCCAGGATATGAATGCTGCCACCTCCAAACAGCCTGTGACACTGCATCCATCACCTTGTGTCCATCACATCCCAGCCTTGTGGGAGCTCAGCTTGGACCAGCCTCAGGCAGATGCACATGGATTATGTATCTCAGCTTTGAAGCAGAAAATTTTATTGCTTTCTCAATTATCATAAAATACATTCTTAGGTCTGAGTGTTCTTTATCTTTCTTTCTTGCTGGGAAGTGTGAAAAACAAGGCTTGAGAGTTTAAGAGTGAAGATTTTTTTTGTGCATGCAGGTTTGAGGTCAATGTGTGAAAAACCTACCACCAGCTCCTAAAATAAGATTAGAAGGTGTCACCAGTCTGTGATGTACAACTGCCCAAGGAACAAGCTTATTTACACAGGAAAAGGTGCATGCCAATTGATCTGTGCATGTACAAATGAGAATGCCCATGTGAGGACAGACCAGGAGTTGCCAAACAGACCAGAAATGACACACTGAATAAAAGGACAATGGCATTTTAAAAATGCAAGTGTTTGTTTTCATAGTGCATTTACAATCTTGCATTATATAGAGGCCCAGGTACCCTTCCTGGGCTACTGTAAAAGCAAAGTGAGAAATGCAGGGAGGAGTAACACCTTTTATCAGACCAGCTGATAACAGCCTGAGAAAAAAGATGTATTGGGACATACAAGGCCTTGGAGGAGAGGTTTCTGTTCAGATCTGACAAGAAGTCCATGTACCTGTTAAACTTGTCTGTTTTTCATGCCTTTAGAGGTCACAGTTTCTGTCAGGCCATGGGATTCAGCTGTCAGGAACAGCTGGGAGCTGGCACAGGACCCCACACTGCCAGGGATGCCTGGATGCTGTGCCCCCCTCCCCAGCTGTGCTGCTCATTCCTGCAGCCACCAGCTCCCTGCCAAGGGCCTCTCTGATGCCCAGTCTGAAATCAGGACTGCCTGGAACAACTTGTTCTTGCAAAATGTGCATTTGTGTGGTTAGACATGCTTTGCAGGGATATAGACAGGACATCAGTGGTCCCAAACACACTCCTCAGTTCCTGATTTCCTCACCTATGCTCTGGAGGTGTCCAGTTTTCCAGTATGCCCCAGTTACCAGGATGGAAGTTGTCAAGAAGGACTGGGAGCCTTGAGAGCCTTGCATAGTTGATAGCACTTCCCATTCCTGGACCAAGGCCAATCAGGGTGCATTTGGAGGATCCTGAACTGGAACGGAATGGAATGGAATGGAATGGAATGGAATGGAATGGAATGGAATGGAATAGAATAGAATAGAATAGAATAGAATAGAATAGAATAGAATAGAATAGAATAGAATAGAATTATTTAGGTTGAAAAAGATTTCTAGGATCTTTGAGTCCTACTATTGACCCAACACTGCCAAGTCCACCCCTAAACCACATCCCTCTGTGCCACTTCCACAGGTCTTTCAAATTTCTTTGGAGATGGTGACTCAACATGGTGGACCCTGGGCAGCCCATTACAATGATTTAAAACCCTTTCCATAAAGAAATTTTCCTCCTATCCAGTCCAAACTTCCCTTGGAGCAGCCTGAGTTAATTTCCTCTCATCCTCCCATTTGTTACTTGGGAGAAAAGACAGATACACACCTGGCTACACCCTGCCTGTCAGGAACTTGTAGAGAGCAATCTGATTTCCCTAAGCCTCCTTTTCTCCAGGTTAAACAACCCCAGCTCCCTCAGCCAAGCCTTGTAGGACTTGTGCTCCAGACCCTTCCCCAATTCTATTCCCTTCTCTGGACCTGCTCTAGCACCTCCATGTCCTTCCTGAACTGAGGGGCCCAGAGCTGGACACAGGATTTGAGGTGTGGCCAAGTAGAGGGGACAATCCATCCTCTAGTCCTGCTGGCCACACTATTGCTGATACAAGTCAGGATGCTTCTCTTGCATCAGGTGCTTAACTAAGGGGTGTTCTGTTCTTTGGGGTTTCCCACTTACCCACTGGCGCACCTCCTGTGACCTGCATAGCCTCAAGGAAGGTTTTAAAAGGTCAAAATAAATTGTTGCAACCTTCCAGGGCCTGAGGGAGAAATTGTTTTTTCTATTCTGCGACACATTTTTTATTCTGCGATGGAATGGGATTTTTTGCACCTTTCACTGAAAATTGGGGATGTCTTGTAAACTCACCATTCCTTGACCAGTTCTTTTCACAGCCCTTCCCCAACAGCAGCTTTGCAGACTCCTCTGGGCATGTAGCCAGATGGAAGGGATGCTTTCTGTTGGTGCTATATTTGCACCAACAGAAGCTAAAAAAAGAAATGCCTCCGTACCTACAGTTGCACTAAATATAACTATCTAGTTGGTTCTATATATACATTTTTAAAAGCATGACATGTGATACTTGCAAAGGGTTGAGCCTGGAAAATAAATTACAATGCCAGAGGGCCGGAGCTGTCAGTCACTCCATGCAAGGTAAACCACTGATTGATTTGGTCCTCGAGAATGGCTGACTTTTCTCTATGTCATCCTCTGAAAGAACAAACTTACTGTATTTTCTGGTTAAAAAAAAAAAAAAACAAACCAAAAAACACCCAAACTCAATAATAATGATAACTGCTATATGAAAGTCCAGGGAGAGCCAAGGATGTGGTATAGAGACTTTGGTGCATCTAGGGTTAAAACCTCCAGTCCACAGCGCCAGTGGTATCAGTCACTAATAGTAACCTTGCTTGGCTGCATGCATTAAGGTGGTACTGGATGATAAGGCAGAGGAGCGAAGCAATCTGCTGGGCTACAGCTGAAAATAGAGTCACTGCTGCACAGGGAAAAGCTCCATCCCCTCCCTGGCTCTTTCCTCAGGAATGAAAATGCAGGGAGTCGTGCGGAGGGAAGGGAAATCTGATTTCCCTCTGCTAAGAGACAGGGTGGCACTTGTGAGCAGGATTTCAAGGTCATGGTGGCGATGCTATCAGCGGTGATGGGGGAGCACACAACAGGTGAAGGCTTCACAGAGGTGGTGGTGGCTGCGAGGGAGGGAGATCATCTGATAGCTGTGGGTGCTGCCTGCTGGGGGGCACCTTCAGCCCTTGTTTTGCACACAAAAGCACTGGAATCTGGCCACCAAGGTGAGAATGTAAGAGGTGAAGTGCCTGTGGATAACTGAGGTTACACAGCCACCCAACCTCACAGTCACCAGGCAGTGCTGGAGCATCCCCACCCCCTGCACTGCCCACCAGCCCAGCAAACAACAGGGCAGAGTCAGCCTGGCAACAAACCCACGTTTCCTTTAATCAACATATTCAAAGGCAAATAAATGAAATGGCAGGGAATCTTGAGGTTTGACCAAGGCCAAATGAACTCTCAGTGCAGTCTGAAAATTGCAGTTCTGTCAGTAAACAAGGATTTGAGCACAGGACCCTACATTTCCACCGATACCCTTCGTTCCAATTGTGCTCCACCTACATTTCTAACCTTGGGCAAAGCACTTACCAGCTCTGCACCTCTGTTTACTCTTCTTCTCGTAGAACAAAAAGAAGTCATGAACCACTTCACAGGCTTGCATTAGAATTTCATAACTAATATTTATATGGGTCTTGGAGATCCCTGCATGGGAGGTTCTGCAAAGGGGACCTCTACATCAAAGGTGCAAATATACACAAAAGTGGTTCAGGGAGTACAAGGAATGGCTTTTGCAAAGAGGCTCCTGAAGTGAGGGCAGCAGTGCGAGCAAAGGTTGCACAACCCAGTCAGGGAATGTTCCAAGGTGTTACTGAGACCTTCACTAAGGCCTGTCTAGAGGGCAATGGAAATTTTACCCTGTTAAGAACAGGTGCAAGGCATTCAGAATGTCATAAATTTAGTCTGGACTACCTTTCCTGGATTATCTGATTTGGATAGAGAATTTAAAAATGCCACTTAGCTTGGCAACAAGCACTCTGACCTACCACTTTGTTCTTTCACCAGTCTTTTTTGTCCTCATTCTTTTGCTCTCCAAGCTCCAGAGCTGATCTGGACACTTGAAATCCTGCAGTCAAGAGTTTCTCTGATTATGCCAACATTCATCAATCCCACTGGCAGAAATACTAATAGATCCTTGGTGCTCTTTTGTAATTAGGGAACAAGTATATTCTTGTAGTTTAAGCACTGGGGAGGTATGTGGGAGATGGGGATTAAATTTTCCCCAACAAAACCTTCTTGCAGAAATTTCCATAATGCTGAATCTTTCTGTAAATACTTGTACTCCTGAATACCACATGGCTCCTATTCCACTTTCTGTGAATTTGCCCCATGACACCTAAAAATATATTTATGGTGGTACTGTCTACCTGATCTGCTGTGTGCCCTGAAATCTACCTTGTATATATCTATATATCTATATATCTGTATCTATCTATATCTATATCTATATCTATATCTATATCTATATCTATATCTATATCTATACCTCTTGTCACAGCCATAGGACTATGAAGCTGTAGGCACCTAAGTAATCTTACAATTTAAGGGAGTTAGGACACATCTGGTATTGTTTGGTTTTTTGTTTAGTTTATTTTTCCAGCTCTTCTTTTCATTTCCCAGTTTTCCACTGCCCCTCGCTGGGAAATTGAGGACTGCCAGGGGTTGACACCCAGGTGTTTTCCTGGCTGCTAATTTGTACTTTAAATAAAAAGGAAAGTGAAGTTGATACAGGTAGGGCTGGTGTGGTTCCAGCAGGGATCAGTGGGAAGGAGAAATGCTGCTTTACCCCATACTGGCCCTGAGCAATGGGAAATTGAGCAAAGAGCTGCCATCACTGCGTGCCAAAGCTGAACCCTACAGACCTGAAATACCCTGCCTAGCAAGGTGGGTAACAACTCTTCTGAGCCAGAGAGTGAAAATTACCTGAGAAAAATGCAACCAAACCAAAGGCAGCTGGGAAAATCCTGCTGGTCAGCCTTCTTTTGCCCATTTCTCAGTGCAAGGTCCTAAAGGCTGTAGCCTGAGTGGTGGAACACCAGTGCAATTTCCTCATGACCACAGCACTGCACTGGCTGCTGCCACTGCTTCTGTTGATGGGGATTATAGAGGGGAGAAAAGGTTTTTGCTGATGTAGGGGAAAGGAGGATCAGAGGAGTCATCTAAGAACCAATGTGGGTGCAGTTGCCTCTATTTCACTGTGACCAAGAACCCTCATTGTAGTGAACAGAACTTTATAAATGTAAATACTTAACACAGTCCCCTGTTGAGCACTGAACTGTGTGCATGCATGGTGAAATAGAGTTTTTATGGTTACACCACTTTTACTGCTGCTTTCCTCAGCCAGAACTTTCCTTGTAGCTATGATCAAAAGTCTTGTGCCACTGTGGGGTTGTCTAGTCAACACTACTATGGTGTTAAACAGGCAGCATCACATTTAAACACCGAAAATAGGCTTTTCTTACTTCTGAGCTTGGGCAGAGAAAGGAAGACAACCCCCCACTACCTGAACACAATAAAATGTTTCAAACAGAACTTTATAATATTTTCTAAAGTCCTTTTATTAAGAAATATCACATCATGACTTTCCACAGTGGCAAATCATACAAGAAATCTAGGAGTGAATCCCTTCCCAAGCAGATGCCCTGCTCAGTGATCTGCTGTTGGCCATGCCAGGCTTCCACTTGCAGGGCATTGGTGACCTGTGAAGCCAGGGGACACAATCTCCAGCCAGCCTGCACACTGCAGCAGGACAGCTCTCCAAAGAAACCCTTGTAGGTGATAGCCCTAGTGCAGGATTTGGCTTCTCTCTAGCCACACCACAGGTCTGCACCAGCACCAGGCAGTGGCCCACATCCCACGGTCTATCTGCCATGGTGAGCAGTGATAAAAAGGCTTTGGTCTACATTACTGTGGTCTCAAACTGGGCTGTGTTTCCAGTCTTCCTTGCATGCAGAAAATGTGCAAGAAGGATAATCCAGGGGTCAGAGCATGAGACAAAATTCAGGTGAATTGGTTGCCTTTAGGGATCAGCCATAACCTCCCTGTGTGACAAGGAAAACAGACATGTCCCTGCTTCGTGGTCAGGCAGAAGAAAAACTTCCCCCTTACACAGACCAGGGCTGTGGGAAGTACCCAAGCAAAGCCAGATGCTTTCCTGGCTGTAGGAACTACCTGAGCAAAGCTGCATCCTGCCATTCTTACTGCTGTGCTGCCTCTTTCTGCCCTGCAGAAGGGATGCAGAACAGGTCCAGCATTCAATCCAGCTGCAAGCTTGTGGCACTCACTGTTTCCCTTACCCATCATTTCCACTTCTAGTGCTGCATCCAGATTTTGTGTTTATCCTTCTTGAAGCCATTCAGTGCTGAGACTTTAATGCCTGGAAGAGGTGTTAAGTAATGAGCCTCTTAAGTACAGACCCATCCCCTCAGGTTATGTCCTGGATCTCCTGTGGCAGCAGGCTCTTCCCTACTTTTGCCACAGGCACAAGGCTGTGCCAGCAGGGTGAGTGCTGCAAGGATTAAACTAGGGTCACAATTAGCTCAAGATTTTGAGTGCTGAGTGCAGGCCCTAAGGAAAGTGGCAGGAATCCAGAAAGGATGTGGCACCCAGCAGCACAGTGGGTGTCCTGGGACAGCTGGGCTCTGCAGGAGTTTCTGCACACCACTGCTCTGAGCACCACAGATCTGCCCAGAGCTGAAACCCCAGGAGATCTGTGCTATCTCTGTTTTCCCCATGGCTTTTGTATGCAAAAGCAACCCACAAATCTCACTTTTTAAGTATTTTGCACGGTTCAAAAGGAAGAGGGGAGAAGCATTGTTAGGGGTAACCCAGAGCCTCAGGTTAGTGTTGTCAAATCCCAGAGGAAAGGAGCCAGGAAAGGGTAAAAGGAAGTGGGAGGAGAGCTGAGGTTCCAGGAATTGTTAGCTGCACATGCAGGAAAAATAATACTGCCCTCCCTTTCTCGTTTGCAGCAGTGGAGATGCTCTGCCCTAAATACTGAAAACAGTCTTTAGTCAGATGCTTACACGTGTCTGCTTGCAACAGTGGTCAAGGAAAAGGCTGAATTCCCTTTAAATCTGAGATGTTTGCCAAGCTGCACATTGGATAGAGAATAAACTGCTGATAAAAACTTCCCTCTCCATCCTCTCCTCTGCACCTGAAATATTGCCCAAGGTGGAGCCCCACGGTCTCAGCAGTTTTCAGGCAGCTCCTCTCCCTCCCTGTCTCCAGGGGCACTCTGCAATGAGCAGTGCTGCACTGACACTGCTGCCTGCTTCCCAAGGATGGAGATGTTCAGGAGCAGCAGGAGTGATTCCAGATGATTTGCTAATGAACAGAGAACATTGCCTACCTTTTATTAAAAAAATCATTGCTAGATAAGAAATAAAGGACTGGGGGGAGGGAGGGGGGTTTCTTCCTAAATTACATTCTGCAGGACAGAAAATGCAAATTAGCAGAACAGTTCTTTTGGTTAGCAAACTGATTTCAAAATTCCTCATTCCTGATTTCTTTGCAGCTCTCCCTTTCTGTGCAAAATGTAATGTTCCTGCACCTTGGGGTTGAATATTGCTCAGTTTCAAGGAGAAAATGAGTTTCTACCTCACAACACTTTATGAGGATGCCAAATACTTCTATGTATTTCATAAGTCTGAATCCTATCTTCTCCAGAATTTCCAGTAATGTCTGTAAAAACTTTGTAGAATTGTCCCAATCATTGGCTGAAGAAATGCAAGGCCAAGAGCAGAAACAATCATTCCAGATCCCTCAAAGCAGCCTGACCCTGATTATCAAACATCCTGTGAGATATGCTGGGTCACATTCAGTCCTGCTGTAAACTAATGCAACAGTGTTTAGAGTATTCTGGCTTACAGCCATTGATGAGTATCTATTTGCTTAGAGAAATGGCATTATGACAAAAATTACTATTCATCTGGGGGATTTCTTTATGAAAACAGCCAATTATAATTCATATGGGGTCCACAGGTTTAACTCCAATTTTCTTGCATTTAACACAGGCTCTCTCATCTCCATGGGCTATACAAGAGGACCCTTATGGACACTGTGACTGCCATTTCTTACAGTTTTCACCTGCTTCTTGAAGATTCTTGGCTTGGACAAACCTAAATGTCCAAGAGGAACTTATCTGCCACCTTGCTGAGGAAGCAGTCAAAACAACAAAATAATTGGATTACAATGGAATATTTTAGGACCCAAGGAAACATGAATTTAAATTTTGATCTGCCGCAGGCTCCCAGTATGACACTGGATAAGTAACTTAGGGCTGGGTTTATTGCATCTAATTCTTGCTAGATCACTGGAAGCTCCTATGGTGGGAGCATGGTCTGCATTAGGAAGCTGTGCTGCCTTGAGGGCCAGGAAGGGAGCTAGGAGTTTGAATAAATTACCCTCCTTTGATACCTGTGTTTCACCATGGACTAGGCCAGAAATTTAGTCTGCTGGCTTAGACACTTCTGCTTCTTAAAGAAAAGTCCAGGCTTTGACTTTTGCATGCAGGTGGCTCCAAATGTGAAGAGACACTCAACACTTACCCACAGAGCAGCACTGATAAGAAAAATATTAAATATAGTGAAGTAATGAGATCCATCCTTCTGTTCCTGATAGAGAGGGGGATGGTTGTGTAGACTCCAGAAGAAAATCTGAAGGTTGAGTTGAATGCTGACACAGAAGTTGGCCTGGGTCTTTTAAATCTGAACAGCATCTTATGTTTCAGACTATCCAAACTACAATAATATTAGTGAGCCTCTAGAATAATGGCATAACAGAGTTTTGTAGCCAGGATAATTGAAGGTCAGAAGAAAGGATATTACCTCTTTCCACAAGCCTTGCCTTGTTTTGGAAAACACAGTTTGAGATTGAAGCTTGAGATTAAATCCCAAAGTCCCCATTTGGGATGGTTTGTGAAACTCAATGTGAGCATTTGCAAAATGCTCATGTTTACATTTCTCCTGGCCTCTCCTTATCTTCCATCCTGAAGTGCAGGTGTTATAGCACAACTAAACCATGCTGCACTCTCTGTGCTGTTATAAGCTTTTGATCACTTTAATCACTGTGCTTAGAGTAGCTTGATCTATTTTTTCCAACTAATTTGACATTCTGCAAGGTAAGAAGGTAATTAGTGATGTCGGCTTTACTGGAAGGGTATGTAATTTCACTTATTCCCCCAAGAGCTTTACATTTGGGCTACAGCCATTGTTAGATAGAAAACAATGCTTCTTTCTTGAGGAATGAGAAGTAAAAGACAACTTTGAGTAACCTGATTATGCAGCTTGCTCACATTTTGTTTTAGCTCTGTCTTTGGTGCTATGCAAAGAATGAATTTTAGCTCTCCTTTGCCCTCCTAGGTCCAGCTGCTGGAGTAGTCAGTGCTAGCTACCTTCATGTCTCTTGTGTATGTTTGCTGACTTCATTTGGCAACGGGCTCAGGCACATGGCTGAAAACAAGGTTTGCTTGTTTGGGGCATGGTTTTGCACCCTAGGAAGTTATAAGCAGGAGGTTCTGCTGCTTTTACTGCCTGTTCTTATCTGAGTCACTTAAGAGGTACTAGCTGTCTGAGTATTAGCTAATTGCACAATTTGTGTGTGTTTGTGCAGGCTTTCATAAAAGATAGCAATGGTATCAGGCTTTCACCTTCCCCAGGGGACTCTGGCTGTGTGACCTGACAGCATTACATGGCTCATTGCAGAACAACACTGGTCTGCTGCCTCCTGAGCAGCAAATCTGACCTTTGTTTAGACAAACCATCTGCTTTCTCTGCTCTCTCTCTCTCTCTCACAGCCTCTGATCTACAGCCACAAAGGAAAAGGAGTGGCCAGCAAAACTTCAAACACCAAAAAAACATTTCAGCCTGAATTTGCTGAGGTGCCTGGGATCCCAGCCTCCCCTGGGAGGTGGTGGCTGTATCAGAGCTCCCAAGGAGGAGATGCTTTTGTAGCCAGGCAGGCAATTTCTTTCCTCTGAAAACCAGGGGCGGGCTGGATGGCAGCAGACGCTGCTTCAGAAGCTCCTTTCCAGGTTTTGATGATCAGCACACTTCCCAGGGCCAGCAGCACTCTGAAACCCGGTGCAGGGCTGCAGTGCTGGTAAAGCACTTGCACTCTCCCACACAGGTGCCCTCTCACCCTTGCCTTTTGCAAAGGTGCAGCTGGTCCATCCCTCCCCATCAGCCCACAGCTGCACTGCTGGGAAATGAGATGCTGTGAGGCCAGTGCTGAACCCCAGAGCAGTTCCCTACACTGCTTCACTCTTTTATTAAAGTGTGCTGCTGGGAAGGCCTGGAGTGCATTGGCATTTCCCTCTGCCTGGGTTGCTCTGCAGGGCAGGTGTGTCCCTGCCCCCTAGAAATGGGCAGGTTTCAGCAGGCAGATTCAGCTGAGCTCAGAACAGCAGACACAGAGAAGGGGTGTCCTCAGCTCATCAGGACACTGCTCCTCCATTCTCTTCAGTTTCCTTCTCTGCATGGATATGGGGTGCTGTAGTTGAGAAAGCAAAGAGGAAAGAGGGTTAAGGTCCATCTCAAGACACCTCAAGGTGTTCTTGAGACTTCACTAAACTTCTGGCTTTTGGTTTCTTCTTAGAATTGCAATGGTTATTCCTACTCATGTAAATCCTGCAGCCTCCCTAGCTGGAGCAGAGCCTCATGTGGCACACTCAGCTCTTTGGAGCATTGCAGGGCTTTACTAATCCCTTCCCTCTATTTTACAGTGGCGTGCAGAACTTGCAGTGAGTTCCCCAGGCTGCGCCGTGCAGATGCTGGACTGCAGCCAGATCCAGACCTAGAGGTGTTGGTGATGGCACCAAGTCTTCCAGCTGCTCTGGAAGTGACACCTCTAATGCTCCTGGGATCAGCTGATGCCAGCAGGGATTGAGCTGAGAGGTCCAGAGCTGCTCAGACCACTGTGACCTGCAATCCCTATTTTGCTTGTACAGTAAGGAACAAAATGAGAATTGCCTGTTGTTACTGCACAGGGTGTGTTATGCAAGAAATTTTATTGTAAATAAATGGCCAAACCCCTAGAGTTCCCCAGATAATAGGATTTCTTCCACCAGCATATTAGCCTGTCCATGAGAAGGACAGCAGACAGATGGCTGTGTGGGGATGGACAGTTGCAGTGCAGGATTCTTCTTATTTGAGCTGCTGAGATGTTTGATCTTGCACTACAGAAAACACATAATTCAAAGGCAGCAGGATCCACGCCATAAGGAAGCAAAGATGGGGAAAAAAAATCAATCCATCTTATCAAATAAATGTGTGTCTGGATGCATGTGCCTAAGACAGCAATGTTATTCTTTGCATGCATAAAAATTAACAGTCTGGTGAGAATCGTGGGTTTTCATCATGATGAAATCCTGGGGAGCCCGTGTGCTGCCTATTTTTGGAGAGTCCAGGCCCCAAGCTGGTGCCTGCCATGCCCTCACTGCAGCCAGGGGCTGAGATCTTTGTCACAGCCACTTCCCTGCCCTCTCTGCTCCTCCTCCCTTTGCTCTTTCAAACAGAGATCCAGGCTGCAGTGTGGGCCAATCCACAGAACCCCCCATGTGCCCACCCCCTGAATATCTTAAATGCTGCATAAGGAGCACAGTGGGGCTTTTCTTACATAGACAAGGCTTTGCATTTCTTGGCTTCTTGCTGCAATAAATTGGCAATGATGCTCTAATGAGAACAATAAGGCGCCCACCCTACCACCTTCGATCACTTATGTGCTCTTTTGCAGCTTGTGAAAGGCTCTAAAAGCTTCCACCAGACACATTGTCTGATTTTTAGGGAGCATCACTAGCACTCTTTATCCTACACTGGCAGAAGCCTGGTTTTATCCCACATGGTTGATGCAACAATTAATGTCAGGCTAAGTGACCGATAATTATTCTGACCCGAGGAGCCCTGATTCCAGAGAATTTACAACAATTTCAGCAGCCTGTCCAAATGGAGCACTTCAATAAACTCCTTAATGGGTGGTGGGGGCAGTCAACTGGCATCAGATGTGCTGTGCCATTTCACACCAGCGCCAGTGACTCTGTGTGTGCTGTCCTCCTGTGACAAAGTGATCTGTGTTCTCCAGCGTTTTCTACTCACAGATACACATGCAAGGGATGGAGAAGCTGTTCAATTTCCTCAATTGTTTCCACTTGTTCAGCTCTGCAGCTACAGATTCAGGACCATCTTCACTCTTTGTTAAAAAAGTTACTTGGCAGCTCAGATGAACTCCCATGGGAGGGTGTCACCAGGTTGGGATTAAAATGATCCACCAAAAAGCTGTTTCTTTGGAAGGAATGTATTGTTTCGTTAACCTGTAAACCCACAACGATTAAATATGGGTTTTGAAACTACAACAACCAAAAGCTGTCTGCATGCTATCTCACTGTTGAGCATGCCATTCCCCATGTGCTCTGCTTGTCTCCTTTTCCTGCAGCATCTCAGTGTGAGGGACTGACCTGACAGGTGATCTTTTTCGACTTTCAGTTTACCTTTGTCTGCTTTAGAACCACCAGCCAGCCTCTACTTATTTATTCATCTTTATCTGAAGGGGAATCGACTCTATTTTAATTGCACATGAAGGGGATGATAATAAAATGTTAATTACTTTTGCTGCCCGTGCACTGATCTCTATCTGGCAGAATTTGCCCTTGATGATCCCAGAGCATCGGCACCATTGCAGACAAATGAACACAGACATGCTGCTCGCATGAGAACCCAGGGATCTCCCCATTGTTCCCAGGCTGTTCAATGCTTTTCCATTTCAGCAGCTGCATGCAGCATCACTGATGTGGAACTGCTCAGCACATATGCTAATACCAATACTCACTATACCAGCAATCCCTGCATGAGAGATAATGTGGGATTTCTTTTGGGTAAGACAGCGGTGTCTATTTTTCTGCAGGCCTGAAATCTTCTCATTGCTTAAACAGCCTAGAAATGGCCCACTTGTCTACCTCAGAGAAATCTTAGGCTCACATTATCCTGTTAGAACATGGAGCTGTTCAAACATGTATCTGTCATCCATAGCTTCCTATGTCCTGTAACACACCTACTGCTGGGATAACTGAGCACCTGTCAAGATTCTCTATTGCTAGCCATGAAGTCCTCTCAAATTTATCAACAGAGAAGCTTACACTGCTGCCTGGCAAGCTTTTGTGACTCAACCTTGACCTCTAAGGATCTTCTGAAGATGAGAAAGCATCAAATTCCCCTTGCAGATTTAATCACTGTTTCCTCTGCTGTGGGCTCTGACTGACAAGATGGTAGAGATATCCTTAGCTCAGACAAAATCACCTGAAAGCAGTCACTGCTACAAAGACACAGACCACACACTTGTGCCGAACATTTTGTTTGGCATCCCAGGTTCCCAAAAAAAGCACACAGCAAAGCAGAAAACTGCCCACAGCCTGAGGTGACAGACTGACCATCAAGGTCACTCAGTCACCTTCCAGACACGAAGACTCTGAGACACTTTTGAACTGCTGGCTCAAGGGCAAGGCACTCTCTATACCTTTGCTGCCCCTTGAGCTTCAGGAGGATGCTTCTTACAACCTTGCAAAAATAAAACCCCAAAACATGGCAGTGAGGCATCGAGTGACACTAGACTGCCACTGGAAGCCACCAGAGGTGGGTGCTGAAAGATTCCCACCTGTTAACAATAAATAATTCCATTATAACTACAGTAAAAGCAAATATAACTTGTCCTGTGCACCGATGGCTTTCTCAAGTACTGCTTCTCACAGAAGTCCAGGTTTAAGGCCTCTCCCTTTCTTTTCCTGGATGCTCTCCATTTCCCAGATCATGTCTCAGAGTTGGAGGCAATTCCATTCCGAGACACCACATTTCCCACCTGCTGATTGCAATCAGCCACCTCCAGCTGACCCCTGGTGAGCTGCTGGGCAGCCAAGAACAAGCAGAGACCAGCACGAGGCCTTGGCAGCACGTGTGCTGAGAACAAACAAGAAATGCAGCCTGTGCTCCTGAGGTGCCTCCACTGCCAAAAAAAAGGTTCTCAAGGCTCTGTGTGTGTGTCAAAGGCTGTTTTTGGAGGCTCAGCTTGCTCTTCACACTCTGACACATTGCCATTACATGTCTGACAGAAGGAAAGCATGGGGATTAAATAAAGGTTGCTGTAGGTAAAAACAAACCCAGCCATTTTCTTGTTAAAAAATCCTCCCAGTCGCCCCTGTCCCAAAGCATCATCAAACATCCTGATGGATAAATTACCTCTATGGTGGCTGTCACACCAGGTGACCTCTAGAGGTGGGTCCTATCCCCTGTCCTGCCTGCTATGTTCTGAGGCATCCTCATGATCTCCAAAGCACACTTCCCAATAGTCTTCACCTCAGTTTTCACCTGTTTGTAAAGAAGCTTATTTTCATCTCAAATCTCCAAGGGAAATTCTCCTGAAATCTGTGAAGGTAAGTCAGCCTCCCTCCATGAGCCCCAGGAATCCATCCTGGCATTCTCTCACTTGTTCATTAAGCATCCAGTGCAGATGATGCACAGCAGACAAGCACCAAGTCATTCCTGAAAACATCCAGTGCATGCCTGTTTCAGAGGAAACAGCAATTCTGACCCATAGTCTATCCCCTCAAATCAATTGGAGGCAGCAGTTGCATCTACTTAGAAACTCCCAACAATTCTCAAGCCAAGGTGCTAAGAAAGTGAGGTCTGATAAGGTCTTTCTCAGGACCTATGTCTCTCTGTCTTCATTAAATATGAAGAGCAGGGAGGGTTTTCCTTTAAAGCTAGAGACCAGAGCAAGGGTGAATCTCACACTGGAAAGAAACCCCACCTCCTCCAGCCCCAGGGATCCCTGTATCCCTTCAATTCTCCTCACATTGCACCGGTGCAGCAGCCCAAAGGGTGCCAAGCCCCCTGCTCCCCTGTTCCTTGATCTTTAAAGGTCCCTGGAAGGCTGTAAACGTCTCCCTTATGACCTGTTTTCTGATCTAAAGGACACAACTGTGGAGAGAAACAGTCACAAAAAGGTGACCAAAGACTACCAAGTGCATGCTATGTCTGGAGGAAGTCAAGCTATAGCTTCCTGTAGATCTGCTGAAAAGGGTCAAAGCTTGCTTGGTTAAAGGAATGCCCTGAAGGATTAAGCTGTTCCACCTTTAAGATTTGTAGATGGAGTCTAGAGATTTTCAGAGTACAGCATCTGCATGTAGGTAAAAGCAAGATGAAATCACACTTTCAGTTCCTCAGCACAGCTCTTTGTCATCTCATTTAATCTGGGAAGGCTGCTGCAGCACCATCCTCATTTTGGTGATTGCAGAGGATCCGGCTGAGAAAAAGGTAACCATTCTTTCAGCAAGTCATATTTTTTGCTGGTAATTTCCACCTTTCCCTGGTTCAGCTCCCAGGGGATTTACAAAGGGGTTTGTCATCTCTCCGGGTCATTCAGCACTCTGGAATGTGCTGTAAAATTATTTGCCCTGAGCAGCATTACAGGAAAGGCATCCATCAGTTAACTCCATCATCAGCTTTCTCTTCTGAGGGATGTGTTGCTGATGATGAGTCATAAAGACATTGATTTTAACATTTGCTTTGAATCATAATTGCATTCGTAAGATTACATAGTGGCTCTCAGGGATCCACTGAGTTTTTAAATCTATAGTCAATGCCTATTCTTCTTAGTTAAGTACTATATAATGCATAGGATGACTGGACAATTTTTTATTTTTATACACGTCACTTTTTTAAAATGGTGTCTTACACCTGAAAAATTAATATGAAAAAAGAAAGCTTTCTTTTTTTTCTAGTGGTAGTCTTTGTTTTAAAAATTCAGTATAATGTTTCAGTAGGGTGAAACAGTGCATTATAATTGAAGGTTAATATCCATATGGAGTTAATATCACAAGGGTTCCCATCATGATTTGAGATTCCAGTGTTCCAAGCTGCTATAAATCTAAACCAATGGTTAAAAGGATAAAACTAAAAAGGCATACTTGGGAATGAAAATGGGGTGCAAGGTCTAGTCACTAGGAATATGAAATGACAGCCCTATCTTACAGTCTATATTGCTGTACACTCATTTTTTTAGATAAATTCTTCATGACTATTCTAAAAGGTGATTGTTATTGTTGTCATTATTATTATCATTATTGCTACTAGGACTTCCATTATCTCCCACTCTGTATTCTCCTTAAATACTAAGGAGAGAGAACTCTCCTTAAAATTTCCTTTGACTTTGCTCCCATCCTCTCGTCTTTACCCACAGAATGCTTGGGCAGCAGGCAACACCCCATGAGCCTCTCAGAAACCCCTTCAGCAGCAGCTGGCTCCTCCAGTCTGGAGGCAATGTTTTTTTATCCCACACCTGTGATGCTGTGCCATTCATGGAAAGAAATCGAGCTGCTCCACTAATGTGAGCCTAATGAAGCAGGTGAGAGCTCCAGGAACACACCAATGCCCACATTTTACTCTATTTGATGAGGTTTTCATGTTCTAGGTAAGCATGAGTGTCTTGGTTTGAAAAGACAGGTGTCTGCCAAGGAAGCCTCCCCTGAAATGGAAAATGCAGACCCCCTCCCTATGAATTATTATCATTTTGAAATTAAGGGGTTCTCAGGCAACAATATGGGAGTAGGAATAACATTTCATAATTAGGGAAGAATAAATAAAATAAAATAAAAATGCAGCAATACAAAACAACACTGACAGTGTCAGAATACGACCCTGTGGGTCAGGGTGTTGGTGGCAGTCAAATTAAATGGTGCCTACAGTCCTCTTAGAGTGACAGATGTGGTTCTATTGGAGCATTGATCCTGTAGAAGGGTGGAGTTTTCCTCTGAAGGTCCTGTGGTGGTGTAGATGGGCCTGGTCTTGCTCTGGGAATACAGTGGGAAAAGGCTGCTGTGTGTTCCTAAGTCAGATTGTATCCAGGTAGGAATGCTTGGCTCCTCCCCTGGGCAGAGCATCTCCCCATGGGATGATGGAATTTTCTCAGCCATGCAGGGACACTCACTGGCCATGAACAGAAGAGATCTCCTGGAGGGAGGATGGGTGCTGGAAGAGATAAAGAAAAACTGCCCAATGAACAGAAGATAACTGTTCCACCTCTAACAGATGAGAAACAGAATGAACACCCCCAAACCATATCTTACAACCCAGGACAATGACAACACTGGATGGACACTGACAGACCCTCTGGTGAACAAAATGCACCCTTCACTTGTGTGATTTGTCCTTAGTGATTACAATCCCCCTAAGGCACTTTGCACATTGGTGCTGTGGTCAAGGAAATGAAGCACTGTCACTTCACAGAACAGACACTAAGAAATCTCCCTTGCCAGCCTTACATTCAGCCATTAATCTGCTGAATGAAAATAATAAAATAAAAATCCCAATGTATTAGTGAGGACAGCAATAGACAGGGGAGAAGCTGATCCATTTAAAGACCTGATAGGCTCTGGTCTTTGGCTTGTGCACTTACTGGTCCCTGCTTCTCCTTTCCATGTCAAGTACTTTGCATAATAAACTAGTGAGAGGTAAAAACTTGGTGAGCCAAGATCTTCCTAAGGGTTAAAAGCAGACAACAGGATTACAAAACGTGATGGTCAAATAAAAGAGAATATTTTTTTTTTAACCAAAAACCAAAACAAACAAGAACACAAATAAAACCAAAATTAAACCAAACAAAAAAACAAATAAACAAAATAAAAATTAAAAAAAAGCACCACAAACCACAAACAAATGGAAATACTGTCTCTCCATGCCATAGCCCTTAACCTCAACAATACTTTGAATATGATCAAAATCAAAATTGTTCTTTGCAACATCCATTAAACATTTTTTTCTTCAACTGGCCTATGCCCCTAAGTATCCTGCTGGATTTTTGTGGGAAATTTCTAACCCTGACAGGCAAGAGCCCCACAGGGCTGGCTTTCATTCAGGCAGATGAGGAAAGGGGTGAAAGACAGATTGAAGTAAAGGTGCCTAAACCTGCTGCTCTGTTTGGGCTGCAAGGATTCTTGGTTTGTGGTTCTAGAGTTATTAAGATGCAAGTGCTAAATAAATGCCAAGTATGGCATTCCTGGGGCTAAAAAAGAAGGCAATCTTTCCTTATCCTACAGCTGTGAGGTCAAGGTAAATGTGAAACACTGCAGTTCTCAAGCCCCTGGGGGATTTTAATGTGTTTTATAAACTTGTTTTCAAACCAAGCTATTAGGAAAACAAGATATTTCTCCATAAGGGCTTTATTTTTCTCTCTTTAGGGACAGTACTACCTGCCTTACAGTGCTTTAACTCAATCAGAATCATCATTTTTATAAACAGACCATTTTTCATGGCTTGCTTGATCAACTTGGGAAGGCAGCTTTTCAGAAGTTATACACAGGAAAAAAAAATAACATTTTACTCCACCTGCTGCAACCAGAGATGCAACAGAAACCATGTCTTTTCTGTGAAGGTAATGCATAAGGAAAAACACAGACATATGCACTTGCTTTCCTCTCACACTCAGCTGCAGTTATGCAATATTACAAAGGGAAAGGAACAAGCTCTTTCACAATGAGATTGCAGAGGAATTTTTTTTTTTTTTTTTTTTTTTTTTTTTTTTGGTACACAAGTTTTTGGTGGGAGATGTCAATATTTACCCAGGGCTTCACCTGTATCAGGAGATTTCAGGCTGGAGGCTTTTGAATACTGAAGTTGAGACTAAGAGGGCCTTGAGGACACACAACCCAAATAACCCTGGAGAGCCAAAACAGTGCTGGGAGCCAACTGGTTGCTCAACAGTGGCTCAGCTCTGCTAAAATGTTTATTTACATTGGAGGTTTCAATTGCCCACATTTGTCTTTATATCCACGAGATGGACTGTGTACATCCAGGGGATTTGGTTTGCTTTTTGTCTCAGCACAAGAAGTGACAAAAGGTTGACACCTGGAGCACACATATGAAGGACTCACTCTAAATGAATAGGGGAGGACCCTCTCTGCTACTCTGTCCAGGGGCTGGGAGTCAGCCAGAAACCTCAGGAACCTTCTGAGTGTTCCAGGACTGCAGAGTGATTTCAAGCACTCTCACTGGCCTCATCAATGCCATGCTTTCTCACACTCACCCTGCCAGCCACAAGTGAGAGCTCTCTTCCCCCTCTGGTCCTCACACGTGTACTCTAACATGTAAAAAAATCAGCAAAATGAAGATTTAGTGCAGGATCTGATAAAAATCTGAACTTATTCTGAGTCACGGTGGTCTCAAATCAGTGCTGTCAAACTGGGAGAGTAGGGAGAAATCCAAAGAAGTTTTGAGACTGCTGCTGTAGAGAAAATGCCACTTGCCCCACAAAAAGTAAATATTTATAAGAGGAAATATCTGCTTATCTGAGAATAAGTATTACTCAAACATGCCTTCTGTGTCAGGAGAAAGAGGCAAGGGTTGCAGATTTAGCTGCTAACAGAATACCTCCAACAGGTGTGTTACACTCCACAGGACTTTGCACCACAGATTGATCTAATTCCACCCCAGCTCACAGGAATGAAGGATTTTGGTTGTCTCTGAAATGTCTCTTGGCATCTCTCTACAGACCTTTCAGGTGGAAAATTCAGCTTCCTAATGAGAGTTGAAACTTTTACATAGTTTGATTGAGAAAAAGGATATACATGTGTAGTTTCTTCCCCTTTTTAAGTACCTGTAGCTCAGACAGCTGGGGAGGTAGTTAGAGAATTCCAAGTTTGAAAAGTGTGAATTAAATGCTAAAATGTGAACAATAGTTTTAGAAAGTTACTGGTTTTGGCTGAACCCTCACTGTGGGTCTACACTGGATTGATTCTCCTTTGCAGGTGCTGGTACAAGTAACATTTTTAACAAAGAAATTTTTTTTCCAGTGCAGTGTTATCACTGTTAACAAACAATTCTAATCAATGTTCTGCATCACTTTCTGAGAAAAAGCATTAATGGAGGGGTGGTAGTAGTGGTGTTTGCATCAGAAAGGAGCAATAGCAAATAAAGCATCTCTTTATTTCTATGAATGAAACAAAATGAATAAAGAGAAAGGAGACATTAGCAAAGAGGGAATAGGAAAGAAATTGATTATGAGCTACACTGGGTTTGGTTGTTGTTCTCAAGGTATAAGTCAGCTATCCCAAGAACAGTGCACATTACTCGAATTCCAACAACAGGACTGGGGACTTCTCTGGGAAGTTGCAGCTGATATGGTGAACAAAGGGAAAATATTATTAGCTCCTTACTGTAGACTGTGAACCAGTGGTGTGCTGGTAATAGTGAACATTGAGTCAGAAGATTATCTTGGGACACAAATTAACAAGTCCACTAGGAAAAAACTTGTGAGGCAGAGAGGGGCTTTCCCATATTGCTCAGGGTGCAGCAGCCACCCGACACCAGCCTGTTCAGGCTGGCATGTTTTATGCCTCTCTGAGGCTCAGTTTACCCCAGGAGAACTAAATGACCCATCCAAGGTTGCTCAAGAAGCGTATGAATATCTGGTTCTGAATAACTGAAAGCCCTTCTGTCTCTGGGCCAATTTCCTTAACTACAAAACTGTCCTCCCTGTTTGCCTTGGGTTAAAGCGAATCCTTGACCACAGCTGTCCTCTTCTCTCTTCTCCCATGTCATCAACCCAGCCTCCTGAATCCCTGTTGGCAGCAAACACTTGATCACATTTATCACACTATGGTATTTTTACCTCCTTGGCCAAACTCTTGAAACTGCTCAGCTTGCAACAAAGCCACGACAGAACAACTTCTCCTGCCATTGCTGGTCCTGTTTCTTGCTTTCTGAGGTGCAGATGGAAATCTGACCTTCACCTTGGAGTGATTTCCCATTCATCATCAAGATGAATAGCTGTCGATCCACCCTGAGCCGCTTAAAGAGGTGGCTCGCAAGCGACTGGCGGTGAATTCTTCCCAGCTGCACCAGCAGGGCTGCTGCTCTGCAGCGTCTGCGCCGGGTGAGCAGCGCTCATAATCTGAGACTTAACGTCAAATATTTTCTGCAAGGGAAATAAAAATGTCAACAGGAAGTGAAATGTGACCTGATTAACAGTTAGACCTCTGACTCTGCTTCATTTTTGACTGATGTGGTGTTTTACAAGGATAATAATACCACCGATTCCTCTTAATTGATGGACCCTGATGGAAATATAAATTAAGCAATTAATACGATTCTCTGAGACTCATAAAAATAAACTCTACATAGAGATAGTCATATTTATTTTTTTAATTACTTTAAAAACATGTGTCATACAAAGCGATACAACATTTTCTCCTAGGGAAAGCCAAGGCAAGTTTGACCTCCTTAAGAGCCAGAATGTGCCAGAGGAGGCAATGCAAATGATCTGCTGCAGACCCAGGCAGTTTATGATAACCCAAGCTGCCTTTTGTCTGGGGAGTTCTGCAAGCCCTGATTTTCATGTGTTTTGTTTAAAACAAAACTAACAAAAAATAATTACTGTTTAACATTTAGAATCACGCCCGGAGGCCCCATTCAGGATCAGGAGCCCTTTGTGCCAGCTAAGAGCACAGCAAACACAGTGGGAGAAACACACTCTGCAGCAAATGGCTTGTGATCCAATTCCTGATGCTTTTAATGATTTCTTCCATGGGAGGTGGTTTTAATAGTGAATAGCAGACCAATGTGACCTTGAGAGACGCCAGCTTGAAACCAATGGGAGTTTTCAGGAGAGAGCAGGAATTCTGGGAAGGCAAAAATTTAGAGATTTGCAATACCCAAATGATATGAAACAATATTTGCAAATATTTACAAACAGGCTACTGTTAGATTCAATCCTGTTTGCATCCCTCCATGCCTGTACTAATGGGCTTTCTGTGACTGATACATTCTCCATGTTTCTCACTTGACTTTTGGTTCCTCAGCAGTGAAAGTTCATACTCAAAAGCTTTCCTCTGCCACCATGAAAGCTCGGCGGTTGTGTTAATAGAGGCTGGGATTCTCTTGTGATGTCTTCAGGTGTAAAGAAAACAGCTTGTTCACCCAGAGGCGCTCAGTGCTTGCTGTTTAATTCCCTTTGAAAAGTTACTCCCTGACACCGGGAGCAGAAGCCACACCACAAATTACAGGCAGTGAATAAAACAAGATTGTCGCACATGCAGTCTGCTCCCTGCCTTTGAATTCTGAGAGCTGAGTAATTCGGAAAAGGGACTTGACTTCTTTTAAAATCAAATTGAAGTAGATGCCCATTTTTTGACTGCGATTTGAAACGTCTGCAATAGACATTCTTGCGAGCTGGGAACTTGCTGCGGGTGCCAGAGGAAAAGTAAAACCCTGCCCCACCATCCTGCCCTGACAAAGGTGAAAATGTGGGTGAAAAGTGGATGAAAATGTGTGAGGGAGGGGGTATATAGATGCACATGCAGCCACAGTGTATCTGCACTTTAAAAATGACAGGTCCTGTGAGAGGCACAGCTGGGAACAGAGGCTGTCCCAGGAGCAGGGACATGCTGCGTATGTTATATGTAGTAGATATCATTCACGCCATTTCTAGTATCATATATGTTGATATGTTCTAGTATCATATATATTGAATATTTGTTGGAGTATACACGTTTGTATTAGGAGTCCCACCCCACCCTGGCATGAAACCTGGTGTATATTAGAACCCGATTTATAAGTAAAAAGATATGGTTCATCCTGGAGATGGGGATGGGCCATGTCTGGAGAGATTTGGGGACCCCAGGCGCTGATCATCGCGTGATGATGGATGTCATGGAAATCCTCGGGCAGATCCATGTGAATGCAGCATTCCCGCAAATTTCATCAAGAGATTCAACAATCCAGACACTGAATTGTTCTTCTTCATCACCAAAAAAGTAAATCTTATTAACCTATGCACTCTGAATGGAAGAAAAGACTGACTGCTGAAATCTTGGCCTCAGGTGGAATTTTCCCTATAAAAACCGCTTGTGCCAGGATGGAGGTGTGTGGGCACAGAAGAAAACCTCTGCTGAGGCTGACTCCTTGTTGCACACCCAGGGCTGACCCCAGGCTTGGCTCTGTTGTTTCCTTGTGGCTGGCTAGATAGAATTTGATTGCAAAATAAATATTTTCTTTTTCATTTTAACTTGGCTGGACAAATTTTCATTTATAACAGGTACATGGCTTTGTAAGCCTCCATGGAAGCCCTGCAGCCAGACTGGGAAAGGTTCAGCAGCACCGACTCCTCCACAGGTACAAGGCAGGAGGAGAGGGCAGCACACCCACCTCTGCTCGAGTCCCTGCGGAGGGACCCAGGCTCAGCAGAGACAGAGCTCACTGCTGAGCCTCATAATGCCTTAATGAGCTTGACAGCTCCTCTGAGTTCAGGAAGAAGACTTGTAGCAAGACTGGGAGCCACCCAGCCAGGCTGATGCTCAGGCACCCTTGTGGCTTCTGTGCAAGAGCTGAGCCAGGAAAGTGTCACGCTACAACACAAAATGACTCACTCACACACACTAGATACAAAAGAGGGAAGAAAGAGCAAGAGGAGGGAACTTTATTTCTGACCTGGCAATATATAGAATTCCAAAAGTGACAGTGAATTGGAGGATGAAATTGCCACCTCTCCAACCACGCTGGTCAAACCAACAGTCCAACAATTGTCTCCTCCCACAAAGAAGAATGCAAAACAATCATTATTTACATGAACAGTGTGAGAAAACTCCAGTAGAAATATGTAAATATCAGAAGGCATAGAAAACTTTTAGAAGAAATTTGAAACTTTTAAAAGAACAGGGCAACAGAAAAGCAGCCCTGAGGAAGCAGTGACAGCATCCCTCTCCTTCTGCCAGCCTTCACAGGAGCTGCTGGGATCCTGGACTGACCCCAGCAGCAGCAGCAACATTAAAACAGCCCTCAGTTATTTGTCGAGGATAGCTAGCACAACACAAGTTGTTTTGATTATACAGTGTAACCTGCAAGTGCCACCAGGTTTATAGTCTACATTGACATTTCCTTTATCTTTCTGTTCTCCATCTGCCTCGTTTTTTACACGGACAGATTGGACAGCCTGACGTCATGTAAAATAAGCAGGGTAACTGCCTCCCTCGACTCACCATTACTCCTAGCCAGCTGCTCTCACTGCCCAGCCAGTCTTTTTAAACAGCCACTGGGGCAGAGGAGGGGTTTAATTGGGTACCTGTGGGAGGAAGAGGCTGCCACTGCACTGCAAGAGGTGCTGAAAGGCAGTGATGTCCCCCATACCTTCACTGCGAATTGTCCTGGTTAGGTTAAGAGAATCACACAATCACAGATTTGTTTAGGCTGGCTGGCAAATTCCTCCAAGACCATTGAGTCCAGCTTTTGACTGACTACCATCCTTGTGAACACATGGCACTTGCTAAGTGCCACATCCAACCATTTCCTGCACTCCTGCAGGGATGATGATTCCACCACCTCCCCAGGCAACCCATTCCAATGCTTAAAAAATCTTTCTATTAAGAAATTCTTCCTGATTCAACCTGAAAAGAAGCCAGATGCTTAGAAATTGGGCATATAAAATGTTGTTGCACAAGCATCCTTAAATTGGTCATTTTGTACTTGCATAGTTCTTACACAGACATTCTTTAATTTACAACTAAAGTAAGTTGTTTACAATTGTGGTTGTTTACAACTTTTTTTAAACTTTAGTTTGCAACATGCTTTAGAGTTTACAACTTTTATCAAAGCAAAACGCGACACCTTTAATAAGTCCTTACTCTGCCTCTGTTAATTTTCCAATATAACTGAAACTGAACCAAAACAAAAAGATGTGACCCAAGCAGGTCTCCTTTGGCCAAGCTCCACACCACTAAGATGTGAGGTGCAGCATCAGCCCACCCTAGTGTGAGTTCTGGCTCTGCCTGAACACATGGGTTGCCAAGGAAGTGGCTGGGTCTAATTCATACACAAAATAAAACACAGAAGAAATAAATGTGCTTTTCAGGGGTGTGTGTGAATGATGTTATGGGAGTGTCTGAATTCACGTATGCTTCTTTTCTGTGAAACTTTGCCCACTCATCTTGGAGACAAATTATAATAATTCCAAAATCCTCAGATCAATCCCATCTCCTAGCACAAGAATAAAAGATCTCAGTGAGAACTCTGCTGCCAGACTGACTGGGCATGGCTGGGGCTACTTGCTCAGCTTTCTGAGCAGTGCCTCCACCTTTCAGCTGAGGCAGCACTGGCAGCACTGCTGCCTTGCTGTCACATCTTCCACTCAAAGACCATTGCTAAATTTAAGGATGCTTGTGCAACGCTTATGGCAGAAGGGGCAGAGCACCTCTTCTGTGCCTGCAGGGAGGAGGGGTAGTGGGAGAGGCTGGCTTTGCTCTCCTTGGAGGGGTGTTAAATGGCTCTGCAGAGAGCAGGCAGTCCATGGGATCCAGCAGAAACAAACACAGGTTTGTGCTGCTGCCCCTCAGGTGTGCTGGGCTCTCAGCGACACTGTGTTAGACAGAGTGGTGCTGACCCAGAGACTGCTGGGGGTCGGTCTAGGTGACCTTTTAAGGGCTCTCCCAACCCAAATTATTCTATCATTAAGGGTCACAGCTATTACTGGGGGTGTGTTGGATTGCAGGCCGAGAGACCATGTCTCCTCTGAGGCAGCATTTTTCAGAGCAAAAGAGAAAACTCCAGTAGAAATATGTAAACATATTGCACACACCACTACTGCTGCTGCAGTGCTAAAATGCTGCTTAGAAAGTAATGCAAATGTAAAACTTCATCTGCCTTCAAACTAGGGGTCACAGCATGGAAAAGGCTGAGAAATACAGAGGCAATCTTTTTGCAGGGCAATTAGCAGCTAATGGAAGCTATGCCATTAGCTTAGAAATGCCAGGGTATGGATAGACTGTCTGCCTGCAAAGCCTTTCCTAGGGAGACATCCTCACAGACACTGTCTGCTCTCTGAATACTCTTAAATCAGCTTGTCTGCAGTGACCACTCCAGAGAATTATATACCCATCCCAAAGTATCCTATTTGGGTGGAGCAGGCAGGGGGAAATGCCTGCAAGGTCAAACAGGGATGCCAAAAACCTCAGGGCAGGAGATTCCTTTGCTTCCCAGTGCAGAAAAGTGACTGCATTCAGGCTGGTCCCTGTCAATGTCTGCCTTGGTGGCTTTGTCTCCCTGGGACCTGACAAGAAGGTCTAAACTGAGTCCCCATGGGGAGTGGATTCCTTGCTTTGCTTTGCTGGCATGGGCAGCTTTTTCTTTACCTGTTAAATTTGGCTCAACCCACAATTTTTTGCACTTTGGCACTTCTGATTTTCCCACATCCCACCTGTGAGTGGGGATGAGCTGCCCACCAGGTTCAACCATGGCAGCAGCAATTTTTTTAGGCCTTTCCAAATTTATTTGAAGCAATCAGTCTCTTGATTTAGGTCATCTCTGGGTCAGGCCCTGTAGTTCTCATTAGGTGTTCAAAATTTCAGCAGTGAGGATAGCCAGGGGCATGTGCCACCCTCACCAGCAACCTCCCTGGTCAGATGTGGAGAAGCCACAGAGACTTAGGAGGACAAAGGAGCAGGTTTTCAGTTTCCATGTCCTTCTTCTTGGTGTTCAGGATGCATAAAACAGCTTGAAGGGAGAAATTCTGTGGCCATTGAGACTTTGGCCTAACATTGTTACCATGAATTACAAATCATTAGCTCTACAGTACAGAAGAGGGTTTTTGCTATGGAATTAAAGTTTCCTAACTATTCCTACACTGCCAAGAGGACAACCATTTTGCATAAATATGACTCACTTTTCATAGCCATGTAAGGAAATATTTCTGACCTGGCAATATTTACCATCTTCAGAAAGTCTGTATTTGCTTGATCATGACTTTTTTTTTCTTTTTTTTAAAATCTGACTGCAGCAAAAATCAATGACAATTAAACAACTCTAGAAAAATCCCTGGGGTAATTTCCTAGTGGGACATGAGAAGTTTAATTATGAGCCATTGCTAGTGGTATGTATGTGATTGTATTCTAGAGGGTTAACACAGACAGTGTGTAGAATTTCTTTCTTGAGCAGAAAGTGCAGATCCCAGTGGCCTTCCTTGCCCTCCTAAATAATAAATCATTTTTATGAATGATTCCAGAGAAGCTACCTGCCTTGCTGAAGTTATTCCTGTGCTGTTGTTGGGAACAGCTTTGGTGTCAGGGACTCAGGATGTGATGGCTGCTTGAGATATTTACTCAGGCAGGTTGCAAGCAAGTCAGGACTAATTCATGATTTTTTTTTTATTTATTAAGGGTTTTTTTATCTATTAGGAGCAGGGGAACACAATAACAACTTTGAGGCATTTTTAAATTAAACTACAAGGATGAAAAAGAAAACCAAAGTGAATGTAAGTGATTGATGCTGCTTATTTGTGCTTCTGTTGCCAGGGAGCTCCAAGGAGAGCAGGAAACAACCAATAGCAGGCAGTGGGGGTAGAGGAGGAGGCCTTTTTAATTATATCACATCATTTTTCCAAGTAATATTATGTTATCACGCACAGGATCTTAAACATTTTGGAAACACAGCATGTTATGTTTTTGCAAGTGGATTGCCTGCTCAGCTGTGGTTAACCACTGACTTCATGCTTAGGTTCCTGCTTAGATAGGCTGCCTTGTCACCCTTACACTGTTGGGAAGTTAATAGTCTAGGAGAGACAGGAAATTGGAGAAGACCTGCGAGAAGGAGCTCAGCATCCAAAGGATCCCACACTTAAAGCTGTGTCCATGTGCCTGCAGCAGGATGAGCAGAGCAGTGGCCAGCACAAAGGGAGCACAGAGCAGAGAGCACAAGTCACTTCTGTCACTGCAGAGATGTCCCCTCCCCAGGGAAGGGCCACACAGTGTGCCAGAGGTGGAGAATGGCCAGGTGAGATCTGGGGGTTCTACACTGTTGGAACTCAAAATGTCCCTCAGACATTTCTGGATGTTCCAGGTCCAGGTCAGAAGCATTTGAGACCCTGGCAGGCAGCTGGGAAGAGCTGTGATTTTGGATTTGAACTATAGAATGATTTACCAACCTTGCAGAAAGAAGTCACAAAAGTTTAGATATTATAGCAAAAGTAGTCACAAAGTTAAAGGAAGAATTTTTGAGTGCTGTACAGGGGGGGGTTTAAGTCCTGTACAAGGGGTTTTTTTGGTTTTGTACATGGGGGTCAGAGGTTTTAAGATGGAGGGATTTGGGCCTGTCCTGTCCTCCCTCTTTTTCCTTCCTTACCTCCATGTTCTTGGTGATGTTGGCACTCACAGATTGGTTTAGAGTAGAAAAGCTCTTTGTAATATAGGTAATAGGCATTGGGGAAAAACTATAAACATGTAACACGTAATGTACCATATAAAAGATAGAAAAGCACCATTTAATATAGGTAATAGGCATTGGGGACAAACTGTAACCATGTAACACGTAATGTACCATATAACAGAGAGCAGCAGCCCTGGGCGGGGGGAGAAGAAGCAGTCGGGAGTCAGAGAGGATGTCAGGGTGTGTGTGAGCCTCTGCCTGAGCTGCTGAACAGAGCACAGCAGCTCAAGAAGAAAATCTTTTAGATAACTTGCAATAAACTGTATTGAGACCAGACAACAGAAGACTGCTGAGCCTTTCTTTGGAAGCACAGGTTGGAGGAGAGATTTTTCCACCACACGGAGCCACCCCCGACCTAGAATGAGCTCCGGCACTACACCAAATCCACATTGGCTCTGCTAGGAACTGGTTCCTGGCTCCTGAAAAAGTGGAGCAGTTGTTAAACAAAACAAAACAAAGTGAAGAGATCCCTCATCCATCAGTGGAGCAACAGCCTGCCAGAGTAGTCTGGGTGTTTGGTGTCCCTCATGGTGCTTTCTTAAGAGAGATGGAAGAAGGGAAATCCTTTCTCCTGGCCCTGCCTGGGCTGGAAGTTGCCTGCTGTGTTACACAATGGGGTCTCCAGATTGTGCACATGACATGGCCCTCACAGGTGGACGTGGAGCCTCCTGCTGCTTCAGCATCTTCTTTCCACACCTGGGCACAAGTTTCAGCAGCTCCAGGGATCCTCTCAGGCACAGCATGCACATGTTTAGTTATCTCCATCCTAGCAGGATTAAGGCCTGCCTTGGGATACAGATATACCAAAGTATGTGCAACAAAAGGTTGTGGGAGACAAAATAAGAGGTCTTACAGGAGATGTTGAGAGATGAATCATGCAGTTAAGATTCTGTTGTGGAGAGATGTGATTAATCCATGGAGATTGCATCCACAGGAGCATTCTAGTGTATGGCACAGAACAGCCCAGCCTTTGCAGAGGTCCAAACTGTATTCCAGCCCAGAGCATGTCATTGTCACCATCAGCCAGCACACCCTGGTTTCCCTTCTGTTCAGAAACTGGCACTGTGGAGAGGAGATGGCAAGAGAGGTATGGGATCACAATGTGCTGGAGCAAATCTGAGAACCAATTTGGAAATAAAGGCCCAGTTTAGAAACTGAGGCTTACTGGAAATGTGTTGGTATTTGAAAAATCAAGCCAATGAGGAGCCACAGAAAACCTTACAGAAATGATTGAACAGACCTTATTCCATGAGAACTTCCTGTGACTACAGAAGACCCCACACATCTCAGAGAAGTATTGGGATGACCTGTGCAGGGCAGGGAGTTGGACTCGATGGTCCTTGTGGGTCCCTTCCAACTCGGCAGATTCTGTGGTTCTGTGATTCTCTAATAGGAGGTCTGCAACACCAACTCACAAATAAACTTCCATGAGCAGCAGGAAGAAGGCAGTGGGAACAGTTTCATTGCCTTCTCCTGTCCAACACATCATCTGCTGGGGGAGGCTCACTTACTGCAACTTCCACCCAGGAACTGCAGAACACATGTGTGGTTGATGTGTACAGCCACCAGGTGTGGCTTAGGGACCACCACCATGAGGAAAGCAGGAGCAAGCCCACCTCATGGGTATGCCTATGGGCCACTCCATTTAGGGCCACAAATGGTTTTCACCCACCCCTACATCCAAAGCCTGAAGAATATGTCTGTGATAAAAAGAAGGCTGTTGGGGTCCCAGCTCTTTCTTCATTCCTTTTTTTCTCCTAGTTTGTGCAGGAGTGATGAATCTTTCTTCTCGCAGTAAAATCCAGGGGCCCTCTTCCCCTCTATTCTCAGCAACATGCTTTTTTCCTTTATTGCATTCCCAAAAGAATTAGAGGAGGGAACAACATCTTTTCCTGCACAGCATGTTGACACACTGCCAAGATACTGCAAGGGCCATAAATAAGTGCAGAAATAAGCTTGATATGTAAGACCTGAGACCCTACCTTTATAGTTCCAGATTTCCATGAGTTCTCCCAAGCCAGAAGGTATGATGTAATATCAAACTCTACTAACAGATGATTTAAACAGCAAAAAGAAAACCATACAGGTCTGATGAGGAAGATGTACATTTAACCCCATAACACTGGAGAAAAGAAAAATAAAGGGGGGCGGGATCACGGCAGGGGTGGAGTTTAAAAGATTAAAATGGAGACTGATGGGCAAAGTTGGGGTGAGGAGAAGAGCCCATATTTCCTGTGTGGTTTTATGTCTGTAGAGTCTGTTTTGCAATGATTGATATAACAAACAAGGGACTCACAAAAAGGCTCCTAATGTTCACTGATCAGAAGTATAATGACGTGTAAGCTGCAGCTGTTCCAGTGGATTTCTAAACAGCAGGCTCTTGTTGAATGAGCCCCATGATTATTTATTTCCATCATGGGCTCTTTATTCCAAGGTATTTGTTGTCTTCCCTGCATTTTGCCCGTCTGTCCTTATGCACAGAAAGCACAGAAAGCTCCAATAATGGATTTTTTTTTTATTAGTCCCCTCTTCCTTTTCCTGCTTCTGCAAACACAATGCATCCCCGAATCATCCTGCCACAAAAGGGAAGGCTCTGCCAGTGTTTTAACAAGGGCCTCCCACAGCAGTCTCCCCCATTAGCCTCATAAACACAGGGCAGTGCAGGAGCACGTGCTGCAGAGAGAAGGGTCAGGAGACTATTTATTCTCCCCATTTAAACAAAAATGCTTTCTCCTGAGCAAGGGGAGAAGCAAACAAATAAATTAAGCTGTGCCTTGATGAAAGCCTTTAAACTGTGTCCTTGGGAAATGTACTGAGTGTGGAGATAGTGCAGGGCAGTGTTTAACTTGGCTGATTTGAAATGGTCTGTGAATAAGCGGAGATGTTGCAGGGGCACAAAGTGCATTCTGCCTTTTGGTTTGTGTTTCTTTTAATATCTTGTGCCTGGTGCAACCTGCTCTGTTTCAAGGTAAAGTGCTGCTTCTTTGAGTCTCCTGACAACACTGTGAGGTGAAGTCACAGGACTGGGGTAGGTAGAGGGAAGACCAGAAGTCTGGCAGTGCTTGCCACAGACCTGCTACATCCTGCAGGAATGCAGTTTTCCTGGCTGCCAGATAAGGATGATATTTATGCATCCACCTCACAGCTAATGGATTACTGCTTGAAATGACAAACATTTTTACTGTTTTCTTGAGACATGCTGTAGGGCAGGCACGGCTGAGCAGTCTCTTCTCAAACAGGAAGCCATCCCCGCAGTCCCTTGGTTTATCACTACTGTAAACCTGCACACATAGTCCAGTTGCAGGCTGGAAATTATGCTTGGGAATTCATTGGCTAAAAGCAGAACATAGTTAAAGGAAAAGCTCTTTGGATAGTGTGATCTGGCAGATAGCATCCCTGATGTCAGCAGGGTTATGCTGACTTATACCCAGCAGTGATATGGCTCTACATGTCCATATTTTTAACATTTTAATATGAAAATAAATGTTTCTATTATGGTATTTAATTTTCAGCTGGTTCTTTTTCTCCCTTTTTTCTCCTGGGATGACATCACTGGAAGCCTGTTAGTATCACTTCTCTCCCTGTCACTCACTGTACCAACCAGTATTTTATCTCCGTACGAGAGAACTGTAACTAAAAAAGGCTGTAAACTACAAAGGCTCTTTGATTATCATTTTCATGCAAGGTCAGCAGAAAGAGCATGCCTGGTATTTTTAAGAGAGTTTTAAACCTTATTTTACATTTTTTTCTCTTTATGTAAACACAGAAATGAAAGGCTCATGCTTTGACACATTCCTGCCCTTCTTCCCCAGCGAACTCTTCTTTCTGGAAACCTGTAAACCAGTGTTACACAGGCTGTACAGAGGAGGGCACCAAGCCTGTGCATTCCTTGAATGGTTTGGCTTCACTTTAAAGGGGTGGTGAGTGACAGTAAACCAAAACCTGATGCACAAATGGAGTTTCCAAACCAGTGGCAGAGTGGGTGTGGGCTCCTCCAGCCGTGCAGCTTTGGATGAATGAAACACACTATTAAAAGCTTGAAATCAAAAGTTTGCTGTGGGTTGCTGTGACAGAAGGCACAGCAGCATGCGGTCCCCTGGTCTCGTGCTGGAGGCATCATGGAAAGAGCACACAAGGTTGTATTCTTTCCCAGACTGTCTGGAATGAGAAGCACAGGCAGAATAGGATGCCTCTAGTTTGGGGGTTTTTGACATTTCCAGGCAACTGCTTACTCAGATGGCCAAGAGGCTGAGACTGTGACAAAATGCAGCAGCTGAATGACCCTGACAGATGGAGGCAGCAGCAGACCTAAAGGGCAGTGGAAAACTCCAAAGTGACAGAGTGTGTGGCAGCTCTGGCTCACTAGCAGCCCCTTGCCTCTGGGGGCAAGGTCATAGCACATCCAAGGAAAGGTCAGTAGAGGCTGTGATGGGATCCTTGGAGAAGGCAGGCATGACTTCTGCAATGCAGCAGGAGACTTCTGCAGCTCATTCTTCACCTCAAGTGCTCCAGTGGAATCAGCAATGACTGTGCACCTCTTGTGCTCTGCAGATGTTGAGGTCTCCTGTAGCCCTGGGTCTTGTTCTCTTACAAGAATTTCTTCTTAAGAGACACGAAGCACTCGCCCATCTTCCACAGCTGCACTGGCCCCAGGAGCCAGGGAGCTTCCCACACCCCTGCTGACTGTGCTCTTGTGACACACAGGTGGAGCCCAGGTGTGCCAGGAGCCAGGGATGAAGCTTGGAAGCCACAGCTCTTTGTTTGGGGGGGAGCTTTGCCAGGGTTCCAAGGAGGTATTTCAGAGCTCACTGAGCCGTAGCCACTGGAACAAGGTATGTAGGGACCTGCAGGGTGGGGACAGCAGAAAGTCAGGCTTGTGCAACTGTATTGATTGAGCCAGGGCCCAATTTTCTCCATCAAGTGCTGAGAATGCATCGTGTTTATTATTAGACACCGCTGCTTCTTTTGTTGCAAACGGTTGCATATATCAATACTCAGAGGAACCAGGCAAAATCACGTGCCCGTGGCTTTTTATAGTAGCCAGAGTTCAAAAAAAGCACAGGGTGCTTTTAGCCAGATTGCAACATTTTTGTCTCACACAGCTGATGGGCTGTCTGCTCTACATCCATTCATTTTCTGCTTAAAAGGTCATGTTTAATTTTCCAAATGAGCTCCCCCCACCAGCATGAGTTGCTCATCTCTAGACAATGCCTTTTCTCTCTCCAAGGCAAGACATCGCCGTATTTTTCCTTTGCTACTATGCTGAAAGGGTGCTCGTGCTTACAAGGCTTGTGTGCAGTGAGGGAGAAAAAACATCTGCCACCAGTGACTTCCTAGACATGGTATATTTACAAACCTTGTTAGTTGCCATGAATACGTCATGCCTGGCTGATGCCCTTATGGGCGAAGCAAAATTGTGTGAAGGGTATTCTCTTTTCCACTCCCCTGGGGAAAAAGGCCTTGTTCTGCAGAGGTAGCACATGGGTGGGAGAGCCCCAGGGGATGGGGAAGAACATCCTGCAATTCACTTAAAACCAAAACCAACTGGCCACCTTTAAAAGTTCTGCCACAAGCAGGCAATTGCAGTGTCTCTCCTGAGTCCCGTGGCAGCATGGGGCCTGCACATGCCAGTTTTGGCCTAAGGTCCCACCTACAAAATATGGATCCAGAGGAATAATATCAAGTATCTCCTGTGGTAGAGATGTACACCTGCTATTCTTCACCCACAAAAGTGATGATCTGATGTCACCATTGCTGCTAGCCTGAGGAGTTCCTCTCCAGTGTTATCTTCCAAAGCTCTTTCACTGTGAGAGGCTCTGAGGATTTGCACCCATACTCTTTCAAAATCCCAAACGCCAGTCAATGATAGATATGGAAGGCAAGTTGCTCTCCTAAGTATTTTTATGACTTCTGAAAAGGTATATGCTCCTTTTCCCAAAGCCTCCTTTCAACAGGATTCATTTTAATGAGCTCCCCTTTCTGTTTCCAGGATCAATGTTCTTAATTTCCTGTAGCCTACTAACACCTCCTGACAACATCTTTTGTTATCACTCGTGTTGTACATTGCCATGCAAAACTCTTCTCCTCTTGTGGCTTGGTTCTGAGGGCTTCACAGAGAAGGAGCTGAGCCTCAGGGTCTCTGCAACACTTGTTATTTTGCAACTCTTCAGTAGATTACCCTCAGAAGTTCATGTAAGCAACAGTTAAAACTTATGAAATAACTCTGACTTGGTTTGAATGAAACAGATCCCCTGAACATGAGAAATATCTATATGGCAGTACTCCGAGGGCTGGAATCCCTCTTCCATGCCAGCACCTATTTTTGTAATGTGACCTTTTATCCTGACTCAACTTCCTCAGCACTCAGCTGAAGAACTTGGAAGTGCTCAGGATTATTTCCATTGGCTAAATAATCCTCCCAACAAAACCCAAATAGTGAATGTTGGGAATCACCCAGGTACAAAGCTAGCTAAAGAATAATTCCATTGCTTTTTGTTATGCTTTAGAATGAAAATCATTCTATGACAGTTTTTTTCATGTACATCTGACTGCTCCTCTAGCATCTTTTCATAAACAATTGCCTCCCACTTCAAAAGAAACACCTTACTGCTGCCTCCCTGCTTTTATAGTGCAAGAGAAACAAGAGCCATTTGTAAAGAATATTGACATGGTCCTAAAGCTGTTCAGGTGGAGTAGCAGCATTGACTTCAGCATTCCTGCAACAGCACTTCAGTGACCCTGTCTCATATTTTTTCCCCCTTGAACTGCGGAGCCAAGCTGGGTGTGCCCTCCTGGACATGGAGGCTGCTCTTTGTGGGACACATCACCTGAATGTCAACAGGCCCAATCTCAGTGCTGCTTTCAGGGGCTTCTGCACACACATAGGTGCATTGTGCTCTCAGCTACCCTAAACTTGCATTCCTTTTCCCTTGAACTCCGACCCTGAGGAGGGCTGGGTCAGAGGCGGCTGCGTGCGGGCAGCACCGCGCACAGACACTGCGAGCTGCACAAAGTCACTTCCCCATCCTCCTGCCTTTGAAATCACGCCAGGGAGCTGGCAGCCACAGCTCCAACTAAAGCAAATGTAGGAAAATTGGGAGAGCATTATAGGCTCAGTCCTTCAAAGCAGGAGCTCACTCAGTAATTCCACGTTCTGGAGATCCAGTTCCCACGTCCTTGCACAATTTCGCGTTAGACCTGAAATGTCTCAAATAAAATGCACTTTTTGGGGATTGTAAGGATCAGGTTTGGGAAGCACAGAAGTGCAAAATGGCAAAGGGCTATGGGACAGCAAACAAAAGGCACAGAGCCAGGACTAAGAAAACGGGTGGGATTAAAACAACAGTACCAGCAGGGGAGAGGCCATCGTATAAGCAAGTACAGAAAGCACCCTGGTACAGCTCAGTGGAAAAGGACAGTACCAGACAGAGGGTGAAATACTGAAAAGCAGCTGTTAGTGGCCAGAAGAGAAAATAAATCTGCAAGCAGCAAGAACCATTTTGTTATCAGGCTGAAGCAGTCAGGCAGCACTCCCTGATAGACAAATTCAGGAAGCAATGACATTAAATAGATGTAAACAAGCTGTCTCAGCAGTAAAATTTTGTTACTAACCAATTAAATTTCATCTTCAACTCTTAGCTGGCGGCCCTGGCTCACAGCCCCTTCGCTCTTATTGTTTCACAGAGATAAAACATGTTGTATACCATTTCCATCAAAATCAGGAGATGGATGGAAAGCCCTTCCCTTCTCTAATGAGGCTGAAAGACTCCTTACCCTACATATCAGAGAAGCCTGTCACATTTGCATTAATTGATGCTGAGAGTTTTAGGGTTGTTCAGAAAGTGTTCAGGGCCAGAGAAGGAATGGGAGGCCCATGAAAACGTGGTTAAAGTGGATCAGACTGGGTGTTAGTGTTAGTGAGGCCTGCAATTTCCCAATCAAGTGTTCCTTCCTAAGGTTTAGCATCCACACCTCACCAAACAGTGCTGTGTGGGGAGCCAGAGGACTTCTGCCAGGCAGCTATTTCAGCCTCCAAGTAGACTATTTTTATTAATGCCAAGGAAAAAGCCCACAGAGCAGAAATGTGCTGCTGTTACAGCCATCACCTGCCTCATTCTGCCAATGATTTTGTCCAGGCCAGAGTTTTTGTAAGTGTAAATGACAACGGAGCTTATAATTCTTACGTTTCAGCTTATACCTCTTCAGTTCTTTCAATGTTCTTGGAGCTAATGATTTCAGCACAACTTTCATTTCACATCACCCTCACCATTTACTGAAATGGATCTGTCCTGGGGACAGTTTCTTCTTTTTATAGCAGCTTTTACTTCTGCATGGAGCTCTTCATTTCCAGGCATGGGCTGTTGCATAATGACAGACAGTGAAGTTGAGGGAAAGGAAAAAAATAAAGTCATTAGAGAAAAGAGAGAAAACAGAAACTTCTGAAAACAGAAACTTCTGAAACAGTGCAAAGCTCAAGCTGTTTGTTTTGGTGAGCCAAATGATGATGGCCTTTATGAAAGCAAGCATCTGTAAGCAGGGGGTGGTTCCTGGCTGGGACTGAGCCCACTCTGTCCCACATATCTCCAGATACCTGCTGCATCCTGCAAAATGTTGCCTTTGAAACGCAGCCACGAGCACTACAAACTCCAGTGAGCTTCTCCTTGATAGCAAACGTGTTTAAAGCTAGACCTTAAGGAGAGCATTCCCTGGTGGCTGGGGCTCAGCGCTCTCCCACAGCCCTGCCTCTGAAACAGCGTTTACCGTGGAGCAGGCAAAGGAGGACGAGGAGATTGCTCATGGCAGCATTAATCCCAGTAATGAAGCTGCCCCGAGATGCTGGGGGCTGGAGCTCGTTGTGAAGGCAGGCAGGGCTCTGGGACCCTGCACCACGGCCCTCGGACCCCAGCTGGAGTCTCCCCGTGGTCCTGGCCCCAGCAACGTGGATCTGGGGCCGGAGGAGCCAAGGGCTGTCGGGGGATGAGCAGGGCATCCTTCAGGGCTGCAGTGGCTGCACCTCAGCCCCAAGTTCCACTCCTCATTCCATGTCCAGCTGGCAATGGATCGTGCCCCATAGGCCACATCCCGCCCCACGCTGCTGCGGAGCTGGTGAGAGCCAGGAAAGGAAGGGAGTGGCCATGATTTTTCCACAGTGGGGGCTGTGTGACTCCCCAAGCAAAGGGGGACAGCTGTGGGAGCCTGAGTGGGGGCTGCAGGTAGCCCTTCCCTGCCTTTTGGATGTGGGTTGCTGCTGAGTGCTTCCCCTGAAATGAATTCACCTTGGCCATTCATCATCACCACAGGCAATCTAATTACAGGCCTGTCTGAAGAGGAGAGGCTCATTTATAATAGAGACTTTGTTATGAAGGTGTAATACCTCCAAATACATTTTTGCAATATTTTTTAAAGCAAAATTAATTAATTGTCTAGTGCTTTTTAAAATAACCAGCCTCCCGAGGCTGGTGCAGCAGCACCTCTGGTGGTGTTCCCTCCCCACCCAGCCCACCTGCTGTGCAAAAGTGAAATGCTAAAATTATTTTGGCAGAGGAATAGTCTCAGAGGCTGTTGTTTATTTTCCAGAGGAAATAAGCAGAGGAATATCTCAGGATGCAGCCTGCACCTCTGCCCTGTGGGACTGTCTCTAATTGCATGCGGCGCTCTGCAGAAGCACTCAAAATGCAGAGTTCAGAAAGCAGAATTAAACATGGGGAGGGGGCACCCACATCCAGCATGTGCCCAGATTGGTCTTTGAAAGAGAGGGAATGGTAGAATACGCTTCCCTGAGAAGCACAAAAATGGATTGTGGACTAAGACAGCTAATCTCCCACTGCCATGCATGCAGCACAGCCACCAGTGAATTGAGAGCTGAGGAGCTGGGCTGTGCTCCACTCCTGCCAGCCTTGCTCACGTCAGGCTTTGTTCTTTGACCATCTCAATGATGGGACAGCTCAGGTGGGAACTGCTCAGGAGCAGTTTCAGGCCAGCTGCAGAAGAGAGGCAGAAGGCAGAGGAAGGGTGTGTGTCCCTGTCAGTGCTGAAGAGGACACATGGCATGCACCTCACCAGCTGAAAAGCAGACTGCAGCACCCCATAATGTGAGGCAGGTTCTGTTCTGAGCTGCTGCTCTTGCTCATGATAGACTATCCTACGTAACTTAAAAAAAAACCCCAAAAAATAGTAAAAGTAGTGGATGGATGGCCTTAACCTGTCTCCACTTTTTGTTTTCTCCAGGGCTTGCTAGATAGTCGGATCTCTTCTGATTACACTTTTTCATGTGGACACACCAAGCATTAGATGAGGCTTTGATGCAAAGAAGCAATCCCAAAAACGATGAGTCAGATCCCCAGGCATCATGAGAGAGGAATGAAATGCAGTTGCATCTGGGATGAGAGATACTCCAAAAGCTCAGGAAGGGATCAGCTGAGTAGAAAGTAGGATGTGGAAGAAAGAGAAAGTTTTTGCACAAAAGAAGAAACTGTAGTACAAGAAGATACTGGTGAATGGTTTGCTTTTTTCCTGGACAGGAGAGAAGAAATGAACACCTGAAATTCAAGGCAAATAAGAAGGAAAGGTTTTGGAGAAAAAAAATTAAGGACACTGCAGGGATGGTTATACCTCTTCTGAAATCTTCCTCATTAGCTTGTATCTGTTGGTGGAGTGCTAAAAAAGCAATGGAGCCTGAATTGTGCCCACTAGGAATAAGATTTCCAGGAGACAGAAAATTGTGGATGTTTTTTCCAGGTGAAGGCTTCCTATAAGTAGCATGATGTGCAAATTATGTGTTGTAGTCATCTTCTCCCACAGTGTCACTCTACTACTACATGTAGATCTCTGCCACCCTCATGCTTTCTCAGGTAATGCTTTTAAGGTTAATCTGATATTTGGACTTGGACAGAGGCTCTTGTTCTAATTGCTTGGAAGAATAAGTTATGGGACACTTAAAGTAAAAAGCCATGGTCAATGAGAACAACAGGTTTTGTGAAGCAGCCACATCAGTGTGATGCCAGGTCTGAGCTAAGAAACCAGGTCAGTATTTATTCCACAGAATAAATGCTGACAAGGTCTGCCTCGAGTACACCTGATGCCCACGCACTCAGCTCCATTCAAAGGCAGGCAGATGTCTGCTCAGCTCGGAGGCCTGCAGCCCTTTGAGGGCAGGAATAAGTGCAGGACTGGGAATGGGTGGAGAACAAGAAGGACTGCAGTGAAGAGATTAGAGTGTCTGCCCAGCTAAAACAAGCCTTCATCTCTGCAGGATTTTTTACTTGCCTGCCTAATGATTCTTACTTCACAGCCTTTTTGTTCCACGTTCTTGTCTGTATCTTTGCAGTACTAACCATAGAATGCTGTATGCTTTAACCCATGGTTTTGCTATTTTGATGTTGAGCTACGTCTGGTCTAATTAGGTATTCATGCAGTGATAAACACTCATTTCTTATACACATTATGCAGAACCTTGTGTGTTTTCCTGCATTTGCTTTTATTTCTTTTGTAGTGTTTAAAGAAGGACATGATTCACTTGAAAGAGGAGAAAGAAAAATGCTTATAAAAGGATCCTGTATAAGCAGAAGAAATGCAATGTGTAGTCCTCACAAAACTGGAGGGCAGCCCAAAGCTTAGGACCTCCAGACCTTTTGCTAAAGTCTGGTGAAAAATGTCATGGAGGTGCACTGGTTTTTGCCAGGCTTATGGGATAATTTTATGTAGGTGACTTCAGCAGGCACCTGTGCACTTGCTCCACTGCAGTTCCAGATCTGCTAAACCCACCAGGTGCTGTGCTATTGTCTGAATGGCAATGGTGGCAGCCCCCAAGAACTGCTGGATCTCCTTCAGCAATATAGGGAACATCATATATTTGGGGTCTTGGGAAAATTTGGACAACATTTATTGATTCATTTAATTTATTAGTCTGGAAGGTAAACTGCTGTTTGTCTATGCAGCAGTGACATTAAACCCCTCTTGGTGCCCTCCTGTTTGCCAATCATTCAGAGTTAACTGCAGACACTGCTACAGCAGCTGGCTTCTCTGTTGCTTGGTGGAAATCTAAAGGTCAGCTGGTCTGACTTTACAAATCCCTGATTTTGGCCACTTTCTTATGCATATTTTAACTCCTGACACGTGGTCTATGTCAGTATTTTACTGGCACAGCCTTTGGACGTGGTTTCAGTCTCATGTTTTCTGGTGTCCATTGACACTGTCTTCAGTGAAATAACAAACCCTGCAATAATAGAAACAGGGAATGAGCAAAGGAAAGTAAATCTTACAGTTTTTTGAGGGAAAAAGTACTCCTGAATTTGACAAAAGCTTGAGTCTTAATCCAAAGACTTATTGTTGTCATGTTTTATTTGATCAGTTTTGAGTGGTTTCTTGAGGGAAATTCACAGGCACACACACACAACAGTGTTAATGGGTTTGTGTGATAAAAGATGGATTCCATTTTTTAAAAAGTAATGTTACTGATTATTACTATATAACATGTAATACAGCCTAAAAGCTGTATGCTGTGCCAAATGAAAGAGCTTGTCAGCAATACTTTGAAAAAGTATATACTGTGTATTGCATTGTTTGTTGGGTTTTCCTGCACTAGACAAAGGATATGTGTCAAAATGCAGTGCTCTGTACAAAGGTAACTTTACAACAATTTACATTAAAATGATAGATTTTTCAAATCTATCTGCTGGTCAAATCCTGCACTTGTTTATACTCTACATTCAAGTAAGCAATTTCACACTATATGCATTAATGCAAAATTCAGTGCTGCACATATTGTACACCTGAAAATAAAGGAAAAGGAAAATGAAAAGAAGGTCACAAAGCTCTTCCAATTTAGATTTTGAGATTGTGTGGTACATGCATTTCTTTCTAAAATCATCATGAGAAAGCAGGGAAACAACTATTAAAGCAACCCTGACTTCCAGCCCTATTTCAGCTTGCAAACCTTCTCTGCCCTTTAGGTCCTTCTCACCCTAAATGGCAAGCAGCCCAAAGATTAACCAGCACCTGTAAGGTTGCTAGTATTGCCAGGTGCATTTTTTATTGCAAGTTCTGCAACAAAAAGAAGCACAGAAGCTGTGTTCTTACAGCTCCAGCTTCTGGATTAATGTGCTTCCTTCAGTTTTCAGGATATGTGGATTCAGGGACTGTAATGCGCTGAAAATATTGAGGGAAATTCTGTGCCACCTCTCCAGTCTGGGAAGTTTTGTGGTAAATCCCAGAAGGTGAGGGAGCTCTGCCTGTGTTATCCTCTCACATCATGGGGAAGAACCCTCTAGCACCTCAAACGCCATCGTGGTGTGATGGGGGTGCTCTGCTTGGTGTCCCTTCCATCCACTCTCTCTCAAGGAATATCTAATCCTGTGATCCTCACAGTCCTTCCCTTTAGTTCACTTCTGTACCCCATAATCAGTTCTTTTTTTCCTTTTTTTTCTTTTTCCTTTAGTTCTTTCCCATCTCAGGGGCCTTTGAGTAAGGGCCACCTGATCCTACGAGGAGAATTGCAAGAAGGAGTGGGTGCCTTTCAAGGGCAGAAGCCTCATCAGTGTCAGCAAACATTGAAGCTGCACAGCTGCAGTGCACATTTTGTGCTCCTATTGTCTTGTGCTTCACAGCACACCCAGGCAGGCGGATGGAGAAGACAGAGAAACTTCTTCAGGTTTCTTCTTCAGGCTACATAAAACTGTCCCATGGAACTTTGTATTGTCAACTGGCAGGTGCCTTTTACTAAAAGGTCACTGTAGGCCAGCAGAGACTGAATATTTCAAACCAGGGGAGCTTTGCAATGTTCAGTGGAAGAAGCAGAAATGTAGGGTTGTCACCCTGAGAAGTCAAGCTCCACTTGCTCTCAGAATTCAGCTTCAGAATGCATTAATTTTTACATGGATTTCCACAAAATTAGACTGTGCTTTACAATTTCAGAGTTACACAGCCTTTAGTTCTGGAGCCTCTAAGAGGCCACATAATAATTGCTATGAATCCTTTCATCCATCACAGAGATGATGTGTCAGGTGTTGGGAAGCACAGAATGATGCTGCAGTTCTGGAGAGGCAGTGAAAAATGACATGTTCTGTGGGAGCTGCAAGAAGGAATTAGGTAGACTGGAAGGATTTTCTCAGTGGGGAGATGGCTGGGGCACGTTCACACTTTGTGAAAAATGGGTTGGTACCTTCCATCAGCAGAAGCAGCTGCAGTGTCTCCTTCAGACAATAAGGAAAAGAGCTCTCCTTTCCTCTCCCAAGGCAAAACTCTGTCCACCAAATACTTCTTACAGTTCCTGATCATTTAGGATTGGTCTCCAATCGAGCCTGCACAAAGCCCAGAACTTCTCAGGTTGTCCGTGGGGGGGGTTCTGGGTATGCACTGAGCTGTACCAGCTCTGCTTGTGGCCCGACGCCACTTCCCGTGTTTATTTCCAGATTATCTCCTTTGATTTTTCATCTTTATTGCTGTGGAGAGCCAAGTAGTGAAAAACATGTAAGAGGAGTCCTTACAGCTACTTACTGGAGGAAGAGAACAGCACATCTCTTTTAATGACAGGAGAGAGAACATGGAGGCATTCAGGGGAGCTGAGAGTGGAACCAGTGCTTCACCCAGAGACCTGCCATGATTCCAGGAGTAAAAAATAAGTACCTGCTTATTTTAACTTCCACAGCTGACTTTTTTAGATTAGAATATATGAGATCTATTGTAATCCTTTGGCTGATGACTTCACTTGTGTGGGGTTCTTCTCCAACTTAAACAGTTGAGCAAGGAAGATTGGAGCTACAGGGTAGACTAAGAACTCAAGGCAGGGAGCAGCTTCCAGGGGAGTGCTCAGGTGCAGAAGAATGCAAAGATTTGCCTCCTAGAGCATTGTTGTGGGAAGCTTTAGTAGAGGAGATTGAACAAAAAGAATAGGTGGAGTGTTCTTCTCTTTGTAAGAGTGTTTTTGTCAAAAAGCAATTATTTTTTGGAAACGTATCAAAATTTAAAACAGGAAGATGAGAAACAATTGTCTTTTGACTTTCTCATTTCATTGTGGTAATGTCAAATTGTTTCATTTATTGCAAGTCAAAACGTTTCATTCTGATTTCCTCATTTAGATCTGGAAAGTTCTATTGCAACATTTGCTAGTGTATTTACATATTTCTGTCTATATTCTACGTTTATATTGCTTCAGTGTTGCAGAAGTACAGAATTTCTGGTTCTGCAGAAACAATTCTATTTTATTTTTTGTTCTGTTTTGGAGTTTGCTTTAAAAAGAGTGATGTTCTCCACCCACCCTACCCCCAAAAACAGATATGCAGATTTTTGTGCCATCTCTGCTTCTAATGAAAATTAATTTTCCCCTCTGTTTTGAGTGCACAGCAAAACCTCCTGAGGCTAAAGTGGTTTTATTTTGGATCAGTCCCTGTTCTGAGCTCAGGTTTTGATTCAGAGGACTTACAGTGATCAAGCAGTAGTAACCAATCCCTGAATGATACCTGTCTTCCTAATAAATCTTAAAATAATTGAAGTTACTTTCCATACTGTCTTTAGGAGTCCTTCATCTCATATCCTGATGGTGTCAATCTCAGTTCCACCATGCAGGCAAGTCACATCCCTGTGGAAATGCATCCCACAGAAGGAGGAGCTGTCCAGAAAGTCCCCAGTTAATTCTCACTCTTTCAGCACTGCTGCCTTCTTCCAAATCAGGCCACTGTGTTGTGCACATGCTTTTTTTCAAGCTTGCAATGTTTATCTTTGGATTCTGTGCACCACTGTCTTGTGTTTTGGGTTGGCATTTTAAATGTAATTCTGAACAGTGGCATCAGGAGGAATTAAACAGAGATCAGAAACCAACACTTTTTGGGAAATAGCTAGTTGTGAATAGCAGTTCTTGTCTCCTGCTTCAAAATCCTACAGCATCAGTCTGCAGTTAAGGAAAGAATGAAGGAGAGTCCAGAGACAGAGATGTTTTTCCCAAGAGGGCCAAGTGTGTGCACAGGGGATGAGTGCTAATTGTCCCCTCTTTTCCCCTTGTGTGCAAGCCAACCCAGCAGAGAAATCAAGTGGGATTCAGTGGACATGTAAACCAGAAAGGCAAGATGAGCAGTGCCTTTCCCAGCCTTGTGTTTTCCCTCCCCCTCTGGGGCCCTGGGAGGTTGCTGCTGCATTGGTGGAGAATGACTGAAATGTGCATTCACAGCAGCAAAAATCAGCTTTGAAAAATGTCCCAGGTGAGTGTCAGCGAGCCGCTAATCAAATTGAGGGTTGATTGCAAAACTAAAAATGAAGCAAACGCTTTGCATAATTTGTTAGACTGCTGCTGTGTGTGCATGCGTGTGTTTATAGACTCTTCCTCAAGCATTGTGAATTGAATTAATCATGGAAAGAGAAGCACTCTGTGTTCATATTCTTGGTGCCATTCCAGAGATGTTTGGTATGTTCTGGGCTGGATTTAGGGCTGGGTTAGGAAATAAGGGCGAGATCAGGCCTTGTTCTCAAACTGCTGCATTTGTGGCCAAGCTTTAATGGCAGTTCGATGTATTTTGCATGACTTGAGAAATTTTAGACAGCTTTCTGTATTTACTGTTTTATTTCAGCTTGTAGGAATGCTTCAGTTAAGTTAGTCTGTGCCTACTTGAGTAACCCCAGCTATTGAAATAAAGCACAGGAAATCCCAGATCCAGTTACAACACCCCAAAAAAACAGCCTTATTGGATCTGAGAAGTCCCCAGAAATTTCCAGTTCTCAACAAGCATCAGCCTTCCCCCAAAGCCAGGCTTACTTACCTCAGTCCACAGTCTGGTCCATGAATTAAATACAAGAACCAATTTGTGAAGTCTCTCACCAAGACCTCACAAATTCCCCAGCTCTACCTAAGCCTACAGAATTTTTGTCTCACTTACACAGGTTTGAGTGGGATGAGTTAAGCTTAAGCAAAGGGATTGCCATAGTAAATGGTTTGACCAGCTGACTGCAAGTAGACTGAGCCTTTTCTCCCTGTGAAGGCTTTATGACATAAACATCTTCTGGGCAGTGTAGATGGACTACTCTGTTCGAGCCAGCCCTCTTTTGTTCTGTGAGATTAAACAAAATGACATCTTAGCTGACTAGCTCTAGATTCATTGCTTTGATGTGTTTTTTTAGTGAAACCAAACCTGACCAATGCCAGTCACCCAGAGCATTGGGCTGGACCCATCACTTTTAATTATTTTCTTTCTTTGAAGAATGATGGAGCTTCTAAAAGGTTCCTTAAGGCTACCTCATCTTCCCTCTTGTATTAATCCTGGGCTTCAGGATCTCACTGCCAGTCCCTGGGTGTTGTCACCCAGGCTGCTGGGCAGAGCTCATTGTCCTTTTCCCCAGATTTGTGTTGTCTCACAAAGCAGCATGTGGGGACGCTTTGGCAATAGGAAAGAAAGGGATTTATAGCTGCCATGGTGAAGGGAAATGCACTGCAAAACACAAGTTCAAATCTCAGTGCAGCTCTCCCTCAGTGACTGATACCTTAACCTTCAAATATCTACCCTGTCTAATAGGAAAGGGTAAATAGGGAAAAATGGGGGAAATGGTACAAACCTACTAACTATTACCTGTAACCTTCCTAAAGGGTCAGTGCAAACCCTTCTATGAGACAATCAGAGTACTGATGGGTCCACTGATTCATAGTCTCTTGCAGGCAAGGATACAGGAATATCTTTCTCCTTCGCAGGCAAAGCTGTTTGCTGCTCGCTCAGGGGCTGAGGGAAGCCAGGCAAGCAGCAGGGAAACTGCCAGGAATTGAAAGGAGCAGGGAGAGATCTCAAAATCCCACCTAGCCTACAGCTCCCCTGCTGAACTGGTGCAAGAGCAAGAAAAACATGGTATTGACCCTCAAAAGCTGCTTCTTTGCTCTCCGTGCCTGCCCTCATTTAGCTGCCAGAGGTATCTGGAACAGCTCATCCAGGTGCTTTCCATCAAGTTGTCATTCCCTCCTTGCTCAACCACCTTTGCTGTTCCCTGACCCAGTCCTCTGCTCCAGGCAGTACTTTGTGCTGTTTCTTTTTTGACCCTCTTGGTCTTTCATCAAGGTATAAGTAGCCTTCCCCATGACATGTGAATCTGCTCTGCTATTCTCCTGCAGGGCTAAAAATCTTCTGCAGCAAAGCAACTGCTCTGTAGAATTTATCTGACTAAAAGATGAGAGTTCCTGAAATGCATGGAAGGGCTAGATCCTCCCAGCCGGTATAAATCCTCATTTACAACATAGATCACAGCTATAGCCAACATGTAAATCACAACGCTCCCTCCTGACTTGAAAATCTATGGATCTATGAAAATTGGCATAATTGCATTGATTTCAGGAGGGCTCCTGTGATTTACACCGGCTGGGGACAGGGCCTGGCGTACGCCCATCCTGTTAGAACAAATTAGGATTCTCTCTGTGGTGCAGCAGTTCAGCATCCAGGCAGGCTGGGTCAGCCACAGCCTCCAGCTCCTCCCAGAGCCCACAGGGGAGCTGGGCTCAGCTCTCCCTGAGCTCTGAACGTGTGGCTTTGCTCCCTGTTAGGCTGTGTTTGAAAAATACTACTCCCAGTGAAGGGGTACAGTGTAGAAATGTAGCAGGAAGGACCTGGACTTGGACCAAGACCTCTGAAGCCCTCAGTGCCAAGTTCCTTGGCGTAGCAAAGGATGCAGGCAAAGTAGCATCAAATCAGATTAACAGCCATTGAGGTTTTCCCTTGTGCATTGAAGGGATCTTGCTCTCTGCCTGATGCAAAATAAGAAAAAAGTGAATAAATAGCAAATGGGAAATATAGGGAAGAATTTCAAACAGGTCGCTTTGTTTTCCATGCAAGTTTCCTTTTAATTTCGTTTACATGAGATTATTTTACAGTAGAATGGCAATTCACCTTAAAGTCTCTGGAAGAAGAATCAAAGTCATTAGTTTTAAAATGCATTTATTCAAGCCTTAGTTCATAGTGAAAGTCCTATTTAAGGCTGCGCTTCCATTTGACTTACAATAGTTTGTTTCCCATTGCTTACAATTTCCTGAAAAAAATTACTCCTCTGGATTTAATTTTCAGTGCCTGGCCTTTGCTCAATAGCAAAGTTTGTTGGTTTGGAGAGAATCCTTTCAGTTTTCTAAGAAATTTAGAAAACTGATAGTATTATTATCACATTACATTCAGATTCTTTTGCATAGGATTTAATCCCAACAAAACCTGTAAGTTAAAAATATGTAGTTTGCCTAATTCTCACCCAGGAATTGAGTCAAGGTCAATTGACTTTGGACACATTCAGTGAACAGTTTCAGCTGTGCTTAGAGTCATGAGCATGCAGGTCACAACAAATAAATATTGACGGATCTGTGAAAGCCCAGAACGTGGCCAAATTCTTCTTTTAACTACACAGCTGTATCTCCCTGGGGTTATTTATGTTGCTTTTGCATATTTTCATAATCCAGGCTTAGGAGGACTTTCAGGTTTGGATTTTGTTTTAAACGATCTGGTTATGGTGCTGTGATGGATGTTTAATTTCCCTAAAGACCTGGGTAAATAGTAGATCTCATTTTGGTGGCCAACCTGAAACTTGTAGCTTCTACAGAGTAAACAGTGGAACCAGGGTGTTTTGCAACAGCAATTTCCAGTCCAAAGCACTGAGATGGTATCAGGGATAGGAGCCTGACACTAGTTTCAGCCACCAGCAAGGAAAAGAGGTGGATGCACGGCACACAGGGTGTGCACCCTCCCCTTCACTGCTTCTCCCAAATGCTGCTCTTTGGTGGGGAGGGGATGTTTGGCAATCCCCCTCCTTGGTCCTGGGGCTGTACCCTGCCCATCAGGGAGTTTCTCCTGCCTCACATTGCAACCACTGCAACAGAAGACAGGCCTGTGCTCTAAACTGTCCTGTAAAAAATGGACTTGCTTACACAAGTCATCCTGTACTATTTTGAAAGGAAAGTCAGCCTGGACACCTTTAGTATGAAAGCTGCCACTGATTGCAGGTTTTATTGGGACTTGCCAGAGCTGGCTTCCACACAAGTTTCTGTGAGATAGGTGTGACCCTGAAAACATCCATCCCACTCATGCCAGACCTGTTCTGGCTTGCTTGCTTGAGGAAAAGAGCTCAAACACCCTTTGTGGGAAGGCTCTCCTGACATAGCCACAAAGGGGAAAGAGGGTGCCCACTGAGGCACAAGCACATTCTTCTGTGTCCTGTCAACCTAGGAACACCTGTGCTCCCTCCCCACCTCATTTCCAGGGAATCCCTTTTCCTCTGGCCAATGCCCCTCTGATGGTGAAACCCTGTGTAACATCCCTGTGTTGTCAGAAAACCTGGGTTTGGTGGGTATTTTATGGTTGGCTTGTCTGGGAGGGTGGTGACTCCAATTATCTCCATGTGCATGAGCAAGAAGAGCACCTGGCATTTGCCACTGCCTAGAGCAGCCCTGTGGCTTGACTTCTACCCTCCCAGGCAGCTGGGACCCACCTAACAACAAGCAGGGCAGGTCCCTGGCCACCTCCAGCTTCCCTGCCAGCTGGCAGGAAGGTGGGCTGGTGCCTGACACGGAGGCAGGTTGTTCTGTTCCTGCTTAGTGGATGTTTATATTGCAGTGTGAACGAAGGAAAATATAGAAGCTGGCTGAGACTGTGTTGTGAGGAAATCCTCTGATCTTGCTAGCTCTGCTCAGTGTTTAGCCTTTTATCAGGACATGAGCTCATTGCTGTTTCAGGCTAAAGACAGAGCTTTGTATGGATTCTCTGCTTTCACTCTTGAAATTCTCTGTTTGACTTGCAGCTTGTGTCAGAAAGGGCCTGATCACAAAAAAAAAAAAAATGTTAATGCTTTTACCGGGAAAGTTAGCAGGCACTTACACGTCACTCTTCCAAGGGATGCAGGTGTGTAAGTAGAGAAAAGTCACACATCTCTCTTTGAATCGGGTTCTCAGAGCATCCATGGAGATACTAATTATCTTCTGCTGAATATCCCCAATTTCTTTTATGTCACCGAGAGCTGTAGTTGCCTGGCAATACCCTGTAACATCCAAGTGCCTCGGAGGACTGGATGTAAACTGCAACATCGGTGCATTATAAATGGAGGCAGGTGTATTTCAAGATTTTTACAGAGGAAAAGGTGCAAAGAAAAGTTTAAACAGACAGCTGAAACAAGTTCTTTTTATTCACATGATATTTTATTCCTTGTGATAACCAACTTCTCCTTTTATTAAATAAACTCCAACAAAACCTTCCCCAGTTTTTTTTTTCAGATTTTTTTTTCCATTGCTGATTCTTGTGCCATACTCATGACTCTTGCTGCAGGGGATGTCTGACTGGGATATCCAGAGCCTTGTCAGAATATGAAGGGTCTGGCCAGGGGTATCAGCCTTGGTGCTGTCTGGGTCACTTTGTGGGGTGTCACAAGGCTCCTGATGTGTGAGCGTGGGCTCACACGCTCTGTGAAATGACAGTGGGTTGTGTGAGCTGATGGGCAGCTTACCAGCAGGACAGCCGGTTCAAGTAGTGGCAGTGTCTCTTTCTGCTAGACAAACTTGTTCAGAGCTCATTTAAAAGAGTCCAGAAGACTTGGGAATAGTTTTAGCCTCAGCTTCCAGCTCTGGCAGCTCCAGCGTGATGTCTGCTCTGCTGCAGAAGAGGCACCCACCCTGCTCGGCGCCTTTTCCCTCAATATAATCAACGCCTGAGAAGCACAATTGCCTTCAGCTGGCTGTGCTGCACAGTACCAGGTGCTCAGAAGGCTTCTGTAGCAGAAAGTTCAGCCTCCACTGGTCACAGGAGGATTCAGAGCATTTAAGCTACAATTTATGGCTTGAATCCAGGCTCGGCAGCGGGCGGCCGCACGCATTAGCGCCTGCCTCAGTGTGGGAGCTCTCTATTGCAGAAGCAAGAGAAAACTTCTGAAAAAGCTGGCAGAGTGGTGCCTTTGTTTTGTTTTCTGTTCTGTTTGGTATTTCATCTAACTGTGGTTTTGTTTGCATGAGAGACTTTGTCTTCATAGCGCCTCTGAGCACAGGACAGCAGGTGAAGGCTGTGCCTGCACTGTGGCTGGAGGTGCATGCTGCAGACAGCTCAGTTCCTTTCCCTTAGCAGAGAGAGGAGTGAGTTTTAATCAAGCACTGCTTTAATCAACACCTCCTTAACTCTAAGGTGAAGCCTGTTTGTTTGTATTATAAACTAATTCAGCAATGACTGGTTCAAACTGTGCTTTTAATTTCATGGGTGTGTAAAATGGTTGTGCTGTAGACAGCTGGCCCACTATTTAAAAGGGTTTTTTTTTGCTCAGGTTGCAGTTCTTCATAGTCTGGAGTAACAGCTTTCCAGAATATATCTGATGAAATTATCTCAGTCTGTTTCCTAGGGGAACTGGGTTTTTAAACTGAATTTTTCTTATTGTTTTTACCAGAATAAGGGGTGCCTGTATTAGGAGAATAATTTGCCATATTCCAGTCCATTCCAAGTGGGAAAAGGAGCCTGATGCTGCCTCTACCTGTGACCTGAAAATTCACCATCATGTGCATGTTCCATGGCTTGACACAGGTGAAGCAGGGGAAGGACACACTATTGCATTCCTAATCAAGAAAAGTATAACATACAGGAGGATGTGGGTTGGTTTTTTTTTTTGTTTTTTTTTCCTGTCATCTCTTTGAACATCACAGTCAGAGCTCACTTCCCTGCATTCCTCTTCTTTTTCTTAATATTAGAGTGGCCCTCAATAAGCCATTGTGCTCTGTGCCTCTGGGTGGTGTTTGGTACAAGCTGAAGAAAATTAAACTTTTGTGGCAGCATAATTCAATGTCTGTGCATGGATACCAGGCTCCAGCCATTCCCTGCAGTGTGGCCACTCTGTCATTCTGGCCATTTCTTCTTGCAGTGACCTCAAGCATGAGTGCTGTTGTAACAAGCAGGTAATTTAGACATTCAGAGAAATTTAGGAGAAGCATGCCAGGGTACTGGGGAGTCTAGGCTGAGACTTCATAGCCATCAATTAAAGATCATAAGGTTGTTGTATTTTTCTAGTTATAACTAATTACTTGCTTAATTTCTACCTTCTAATTTATGTCCTTTTGTGTTTTAGGTGTACGTCATGTACATGTCTAATGCAATTTACTGCAATGTATTTATCACATTATGGAAGAGTGTTATCTTCATCAATTACAGGCAGAAGAGGCTCCTAGAATTAATAAGGGGATAAAAGCTAAATTTGTATTTCAGTGGACTCTTGAAGGCTTATCTCCATGGGAAAGCTGTATGTAAATCTGCAGTGTTTCATCTGGCTTATGTTAAGTCCTAAGTTTGGATTTCAATTCTATGGTAAGTGTAAAGTATCTCTCCACAATAAAAGGAGAGTAAACTGCCTTGGAGTTAGTGAAGGTGTCACAAACTAGCTAAAATTCTCTGTGTTCTACTCCATCTTGCCTTGAAGCAACCTGTGCATCCTTTTCAGCTAATATTTTTCTTTATAATCCAACTGTTGGTTAAATTAGGGTAGCTGTAGTGCTAAGAAATAGGTGGTGTTGTGGAAAAAAACATCTTGGTGTTGTTTTATGTTGTGTACCTGTTGCAAACCTTCCCAGAGCTTATCCTTCCTATTCCTCACAAGTTACCTGTCCTGTCTAGCCAGAATAAACACTGATTTCAAAATTCTCAAGCACTACAGAAGCCCCCCTGTCAGGTGTGTACCTGGCTGGGGTGTCTGAGCCAGCCTCTTGATCCTTGCTGCTGTTAACACTGCCTGGTCTGAAGTGACCATTCCACTCTTCTGCTTCTCCTGGCACATTTCTGGAAAGGAGAACACAAAGCTCTGCTTTTCCCAGGAATCATGCTCACCTCTTTTTCTTGGGCCAGAGTTTTGCCAGTGGCATGAGCTCGTGCTTTCTCAGAATCTCTCTTCAAGGTTCTCATCAGGAGTATTAGAAGCCAAATTATCCTTTATTTTAGTGGCATAACAAATAGCCTAAAGTAGAAAAAGCAGTGAGTTGCCAGTCCTGTTTACTGCCACTCTTTAGCATTCCCAACTGCTCTTTGGGTTAAGGTCAGTTTACAGAAGCTGAAGATACAGCTTTATACCCCAAAGATAATCATGGTTAAATTATTTTTCCAAAATACCCCTTTTTTTCCCAGAATAGCTCTGAGAGCTTTCATTTTTACACACTGTCATGACTGAAACATAAGAACTTTTCATGGACATAAATTTTCACAAGGAAAGATGCAATGTAATTCTACTGAACCTGGTTCTATACTTCTCATGCATATACAATTATTTTTACCTTTTTCATGTTGGCTGGGAGAGACCCTTGGCTTGGAGTAATAGAGAGTTAAAGTCACTCAGTGCTGGTCTGAATGACTATGTAAATTGCAAGAGGCAGAGAATCTGATACTGTGCCTATAAATTTTATTAAACCAGCTGCTTGTCAAAATTCATTTTTGCTTTATTTAATCATTAGCTATTACTGGGAGAAAATTGTACATTCTGCTGTTAGTTCTTCTGTTATAAATCTGGAAAAAGAGCCTAATTCTTACCTTCTTCTGTCTGGTGTCTGGAAATCAATTCCAGTGAAATTTACTTTAGATTTAATCTACCATATTCATAGCATAACCTGGTCTTTGTGGTGCTTAAAACAGATGCATGGAAATGTCTAGAGTTGTAAAAAATTATCTGAGCCAGCTGATTTCATGCCACAGCTTTTACCTCTGTGTGATGGACTCTATTCTGCCACAGCCTTTGAGCACCAGGTACACAACTGGCTGGCCATTGAGCTGACTGTGGCTAAAAAATAGATACTGGCACATATTTAGTCAGGCATGAGGTTTACAGGGAGAGTCAAAATTGCCAGTTGTTGCAATAGCACCTGAAGCAAAGGTGTGACCTACCCTTCAAACAGTGATCAGCTCCCACCACAATGTCCTGGAAAAGCTCCTGGTGTGCTGTGCAATCCCTTCTGCACACTTTTACTGCAGATTTATCCTGGGAACGGAGTGGGTAGATGGGGTGATGTGCCCTGGTCAGTTCATCCTCCATGGGACTGAGACCATTGCAGAACAGTAGAAGAGGTGTTTGAGGTTAAAGACGAGAGCCCAGGTCAGCAGTGGCAAGCAGAGGGAGCAGGAGTGGCTGTGGGAGGTGCAGGAGCCAGGCTGGAGCTCGGTTCTTCACAAGAAGGGACTCTGTGTACCAGGGGAGAGGCTCCAGCCTTAGAACAGACCCACACTGTGCATGCACGGGGCCATGCTAGCACCTTTAAGCCAAGGAATGTAATCCTTTTTTTAATCCAAACTGATGCCGTTTGGCTCCTTCTTTGCAGTTTCCATGCACAGAGTGTTCAGAGAAGGACATCTAGCTAAAGGGTGTTAGCTCTCCAATTACCCTTGCCTGGTATAATGGCTCCCAGAGGCTCATTGTTCCCTGCTATAAATTAGAATAACCCTTAAAGTTGGCTAATTTGTCCATGCCCTTTACCAGGGATGAGAGTAATATGCAGGAGATGTAGAGCAGCCTTCTCCCCTCATAGCCTCGGGGCTCTCTCATCCACCTCAGCCCAGCCAGCAGTGGGGATCAGCTGTAATCCTCACTTCCTGCTGACAGCAAGGAAAAACTAGGCAGGATGTCACATGGGCCAAAATAAATCCCTTCAGAAACACAGCACCATTCTCATATTGTGCTCACACGCCCTGAGAAGGCAAAGGGAGCTTTTCCAGTCCTCTGGCTGCAGCAGCACTGGGCTTCTGTAGCCTAACAGGTGCTTGCATAAGCATCAGTCAGGGGTTATCCTTAGTCTCAGCTTGGGGAAAAAAAAATACTTTCTTTTTCAGGTTACCTATGGAATTTCAGCTGCTCCAAAGTTGTATTTTCAGCATGGAGAAAAGGTGTTAGGTGCTTTTCTGCACGGTGATCTGCATGCATAATTTAAAGAAAAGGGGAAAGATCTTGTGGGAAGAAACCTTCACTTGAAAGGAACTGCTTTGTTCTGCTTTAATCAGTGTTGGTTGATTGACCCTTTCTGATGACAAACCTGGTGCACTGCTGCTCTGAGGCCAGGCAGCAGAGGTCATTTCCATCCTGGAATGATAAATTTTGAGGGGTAAATTTGTATGGTATTACCCCAGTTCTTTCAGTGTAAAGGAGGTTCCAGTAGCCCCAGCAGTGTCTGATGGAAGTTTGCACATTCATTTGGACACTGCAAAGCTGTGAACAGGGTTGTCTCTCTCAGGTTTCATGGGTGTGTTAAGCTGTGTGTGGGTGCACCTGCAGACCCCTGGGGTTCCCTGTCCAGTCCTTTGCACCCTTTGGCAACCTGGGGAAGAGACCCCTTAAAGACCTTGGGAGTGTGGTGGGACCTTCTGCTGGCTTTCAACCACATCAGTTCCCTGAGCCACTTTCCATCAGAGGTGCAAACATTTGTCCCAGCAGATGGGTGGTGTGAGGGAGGAAACAGTGGTGAAGGGAGAAGAGACCAAATCTGCTAATCCAGTACTGCCACCAAATAAACACACCTTGAACTGCAGCTGCTGGGAGCTCCTTTGTCACTGCTGCCTTTTCACAGGGTGATGGGGAACAGGAGCTGAGCCCAGGAACTCCACTTTGAGAAGCAAATTTATTTCAGTTCAGTCTAAAAGAAGCCAGATATTCTTTTGTTTAAGTTTATCCAGCCAGGTCTCTGGCAGTTTCCCCATTTCCCTTTGAATTACCTCCTCTGAGTTCACTGCAGCACCTTGAGTTCACTCTGGAGCATACTGGCTGCTCATTTCCTTCTGGTTTTGTGATGAAAACAAATCTGTGATGTGGGGATACCTCTTGGCTTAGCCAGAGGGTAAGTGGAGGCACCTAAGTGCACCCAAATTCTTGCAGAGTCACTGTCCATGTGAAACGGCCAGTGTGACCACAGGCTGGAAGAGTGTGTGAAGCACGAGGAGACTGACCCCTCTTTCACTGATGTGTTTATCAAGAGATTTCTGTAGTGGTTTTACCCTGGTATAAACCAAGCAAACACAGAGAGGAGCCAAGCCAAAGTTCAAATGAGCCTGGTTTATCATGCATGCACCTTATCTGGCTGCTCCCACCCCTTGTGCAATACATAATAAATGTCAGTGAATTATTTCTTATGGGCATTGCTGCGAAATACCAATCCCAGCTGCACCCTGGTCAGACCCCAACTTCCTTCTCTCCCCTCACACTGTTCACACACACCTTTAACAAGCTGCAGGTGCTGCAGACAGTCAGATATTAGAGGGAACTGACTGACCAACACAAGGCTCATTGTTTTGGCTCTGAACTGTACCCCTGAAAACAAACCTTTTTTTTTTTTTTTTTAATTTTCTCTCAGTGTCCTGTTTCTACATCAAAACAATATGGCAGCCCCAGCCCCCACATTGGTTTCTCCAGAAGTGGAGAGTATTCAGCTACACTCAGACCTTGCCTACAGTCTCAGGAAGGTCTAGTCAGGTTTTACAGTGGGAAAACAGTCTGCTCCTGTCTCTGAATGTGTGGAATTGAACAAGGGAATGTGATGAATGAGAATGTTTTTCTTTCTCAGCATATCTTCTAAATCCCACTGGCCAGTCTGTGTGACTGGCAAAACTCTCCCAGAATTCTGAGTGTTGTAGCCCATCCCAACTCTTATCTCTCATTAAAGGATTAAAGAGCATTCCAGTATTTCTCCACTAAAAGTTTCCAAAAATCCTGTGAAGAAAACCTCTGCTTTTCTCACTCTCCCTGGCTGGGAACCAGTGGTGAAGCTGAAGCCCCTAACTCTGAGCAGGTTGGGCTAGTTCTTGTTACCATTCCTGCCTCCACCTGCCCAGGGCATGACAGATTCCATCCAGCCCTGCCTTAGGCAGCCCCAGCCTGGATTCAGGGTGGTCCTGGCTCCTGGACAGTTCTGGAGGCACCAGAGCTGATCTGCACGAGGATCCAGCAAAGGTGAGACAGATCTCGTGTGCCTGGGCTGTCGTGCAGGGCATCACACCAGGAGACTTCATTACTTTCTTTAAATTTAAAGGGGAGAATGGCCATCAATGATCCCTCAACTCCTGAACAACCTGAGAATTCCAGATAGATTCTTAGATGGTGCAGATCACCAGGATGTTTTTGGACTGAATTCCAACCAAAAGCTTAGCCCCATGTTCTTTACATGGAAGCAGCACTCAGAAACAACATAGGAAATTTATGTTGTCTCTTTAGACGTAATGAATGTTTGCCCCTGTTGTTTAATTCTTTTGCTTGGTGTCCTGCCAAGGAGTTCAGTGCTGGATAATACAAATGAGAGCCATCCCCACCATGGAGGGCTGACAGCTCAAGAGACAGACACACTGCAGACTGGTTTTGCCAGGCAATAAATAGGTGAACATTGTTTCACGTTTATCACTTTTACCAGTGAGGAAGAGCAGGACAGATTCAGAAATTACTAAGCCTGAGAGGAGCGTTTTCCCCTGTTGATCCTGGGGAAAAGAAAACTGAAGCAAAAAACAACAAAACCCATCCAGTCAATAGTGAATTTAGGAGGATTTGAATGGGGAAGTAACTAGAGAGCAGTGTTTGGCCATGAAGAGAAAGAAAAAGTTCAGAGCAAAATCTCCCCACAGGAGTAAATTACCCTTAAATTCCCTCTGAAATAAATCAGAAATTCTTCTCCAAATAATCCCACTTAGTGCACATGTACTGTAAACTGACCAATTCATTACCTGTCTAACAAAACTGGAGTAATTGAACCACATTTTTTTATTTAACCAGAAAATTATTTGTCTGATTTATCTGACAGCAAAGGGTTACTGAAAAACTTAGCACACTTCTTCAGAATTCAGGGACCATTGACCAAACCTTGCTTTCGGTCTCTGGCTGCATGAAGTCTGTATTTCCAGCCATGGCCCAACTATACAGAAAATATTAGCTGCAAGGATAAGGAAAGTAGCAGCACCCTTATTTTGGCTGCATAGCTTTATGCACCTGTACAGGCAAACAAGGTATTGCAGAATTCAAACACACTCATGTTTAATTCAAGGCTCTGATTCTTTTAGTTAGCAATTATTGCTCTGCAAAGTTTTCAGGCTGGTGTCCAGATTTGTAAAAACTTCTTTTGTAAACCTTGGCTGTTCCCTGCTCAGAAGTGAAACAGCAGGGATTTACACCTGCCTGTCACAAGGCTCTGGAGGTGATGTGCATTTTTGGCTGCATGCTTTTGCCAGCTTGCCTGCATGGCTATTTACACAATATTTGCAACATACATTTTCTCAAAATGTTTATCTCTTCATAGGTTTTCAGGGTTTACAAATAGGGAAGGTAAAGGAAGAAGGTAAATATTACATGGAAGACTCTGTATTAGGGGTTAAACACATCCACAGACACAATCAACAATGTGATTACCATGAGATTGAAGACCAAGTGTTGTGGTATTTCTAAAAGCCTTCATGACTACCTGCACTTATAGCACTGTAATACTTTAATGCAGTTTTTTTATTTTAGAGCTCAAAGTGTGAAATTCTCACATAACATTTCCCAGGCTTGTGTTCTTTGTATGCCCTCAATCACACTGGCATTCATAGGAATTTTTATGAATGCAGGGTCGGGCCCTGTTACAAGTTTCTGTTTTCTAAGTCTATTAGGGGAACACAAGAAGAAGCAGATATTACATGTGCAAATTTTTACTTTCATCTCCAGGTGGGTATGAATAGTGTGTCATTAGTTAATGATGACATAAGAGCTGGCATTCCTCATAAGCCCAGAGCTCCTTCAGGCTTGCTGGAAGGTTGCAATCCTATTAGTCAGATGCTGTAAAAGTTGGGTTTTTAATTACCTTGGAGTCAAGATAACTCTTCCCTTTCTAAGCTGCTCAGAATTACTCAGAGATACATGTTCAAGGGAAGGATTTAGCCTCCAAATTTTAAGTGCAATCACTTTTAAACACAGGGTGAAATACAAGCTTTTTTCCTATGATACCCAACAAGCATCTTTCCTACTGACCTATCTCCTGCCTGTTTGTCATCATCTTTCATCATTCAGGGTTCATGTGGCTTCCTGCACATCCCACCCTCAGCCTCACACCTTCTACCACTGACAGCCTGATCACCTGGAGCAGGGGACCTGAGGTGTCAGGGGACAGAGCTGTGCCACGCTTTGATTGTGTCAAAATCCAAAAAAGCCTGGCTGTGAGAGGGGATCTCGGGACAGCAGGCGGGCAGGGAGCCAAGAGAAGCTGTCAGCGGCTGCGTTCTGTAAACTAGCAGCAATCCTTTTGCCACTGTGGGTTGCAAAAACAGCAGCACTGCCAATGTTTATGTGCCTCTGGCAGCCTGACTAAGCATCTTTTCCTTACATCATAGGTATGTGCAATAGGCTTTGGAGTTTTGCTGGCTAGTGGGGTGATTTTTGGCCTCGTGAAATGTGGTTGGATGTGTAACTGAGCGTCGGAGTTGTATCTGGAGCTGAACCAAAACCACAGGGAGACAGCCTCACACTGTGAGCAGTGCTTGGTATAGTAGTGGGGGAAGAGGGACTTGACTCCTCTTAAGTCATAAGCCTGACCAGTGCCACTGTGTTGTTTTGCTCCAGGTGTTGCTCTGCTGGGAATAATTTTACTGGGTAGCAGAACTTTGCATAGCAAACCCCTTTTGTTCTGCTCCAGTTTGTAGCTCATGGACATTTTAGGAAGCATAAGATTGCAGACCAGAGGATGGTTTTGGTTTTTTTTTTTCCTCCCTGTGGTCTGCATGTGCAACTTTGAGATTAAATGGGTACTGTTTTCCTAGTGAAGCTTGTCCTTCTTGGCTAAGGGCTAGTTGTCAATAGGAAGCTGATGTGAAAATTATCAAGGGCTTATTCTAATTTCTTACAAAGTCCTGCAAATTTTCATCAGAAAAACCAAGAAATGCAAAACTAGAAAGGTCACTGGTTTTGTATCTGGAATATATGGACAGACATAATAATTTAATTATTCTATTGTTTGTCATTTTATTGTTTTCCCAGCAATATAAGCAGTTTTGCACCATTCTTCCCTACAAAGGTAACTACTATTTTTTGTAGTATGATCAAGACCCTAGTTGAAGCTGTCCTTATGAAGAGTGATGGTACAGGTGGAAAAGATGAACACTGCTTGATTCAAATAGATATGTGGTCTTGGGAGATACAGGATGCCATGGCAGTGAGGAAAATAGCTGTGCAAAATCCATACACAGTTTTCTTCTTGCCCTGGGTCCTTCAGGCAGTGACTGAGAGCATCCCTAGCCATTCTTCCCCAGCTTGTTGATTCCTCTCCTCTCTGAACAGGGGTCAGAGCAGCCCCAGTGGTTTGTAGCAGCTGCAGAGCTGCCTGGCCTGTGCTGCCCAGCAGAGACTTGGTGGCTGCTCCATGAACAGACGAAACTTTCTTGCAGGGCAGAAGTTGGAGCTCTGAGAGAGCTGCAGAAAGCCCAGGTGCTGTGCTGCTGCTGACCCATCCTGCTCCTAAGCCAGAACCCTGCACCAGCTCTTTCATCTGTGAAAGAAGGTAAGAGGATTGCTGCACCTCAAAGACATGAAGTTTAGATAATTACAAGTGTGAGACACTGAAATATTACACCAGTAAAAATACCTCAGATGAAGAATTGTTGCTCTTTCAAGGCTAATGTGATTTTCTCCAGGTTGTGCTGTTCAGTGAATTCTAAAGGGCAGGAATATGGTTTTCTTAAACTCTGTGGAATGATGCTGGATTTCTGTTTGTTGGCCTTTATTTTCTGTGATAGTCCATAGGGTTTTCCCTCAAGGGATTAAAGTACCTTTATAGACCTTGCTCACCACATCCTTCTTCTCCCCATCCCTTCTCTTTTGAACTTAGATATGCACTTCATTCTGACAAGTAGCAGAAAAAAAATCTACCTGATCTGTTACCAGTTTTATGTAATTTAGAATGCAGGGTTACACTGGACTGTTTTCTGTGGAGGAAATAAAAAGATGAATCATCCTGAGGTGGGTGCAATCCCTTCAAGATCTTGACTCCTAAACTGACAAGTAACTGTGGACAAGCTGAACCACTTAGCTCCCAAGTCCTTCCCAATCATAATTTATAACAAAGAAGGGTATTTTCTTAGGTGCTTCTTCTCATCTTTTGTGCCACTTTTCTGAAATATTTTTTGGGCATGAGTTGATGCTGCACATCAAATTTCTCTTTTGCATCCAATGAGGGCCCAGTCATTCTAACAAACTTCAAAAGGGATTTCATATTCTATGGAATACTTCACATTTCTTTTTATCAAAGTCTGATATTTTTTTTCCCAGGGTTGTACAAGCTCGCACTACCCACCGAGTCTGTCTGTCTGCATCACTTTCATGTGTTTGTGAATTGCTAATGAAGCTACGTGGGCCTCAAAGCTTGCAAAGGGTTCCCTTCGACTGGGTTTGTACAACCTGAATTAATTCTCCTCTAGAAATCCCAAAGTGCCTTGCCCCTTTTGCCCAGTGCTTAAAAGAAAAGGATTCCCTTGGTTGTGAGGGTGAGCTCGTAGAAGCCCAGCAACAACACTGTCAACCAAAGGTTATCATTTTGGCTTTGCAAATTATTGATAGGGGAACAGAAGATGCAAAATCCAGGGAGATGTTCTCAGCTGAAAATCCTATTTATTCCTCTGCTGTTGCTGAGTAGCCTTGACCACTTCTGCTTATAATGTAACATCCCATAACTTCCATACCTGACTGCAAAATTGCTGAAAACACCACTCTTTTTTTGTAACAGTGGTGCAGTAATGCATCTTTCCTTTCTGCTTGTCCAGCTTAGCTATAGATCCAGCAAACATATATTCCTCCAAAGGAGTGACAAGAGGTGTCCTCCATTCTAAAGCTGTTAGTAGATATTCCTTCCTAGAGAAAAGCAGTTAATTTTTCACTTATATCCTGAAATGAAAGGATATATATACTTATATCCTGAAATGAAAGGATAACAATATGTTAAAGAACATATTTTGTATGCTAGTAATATTTTTACCAAATAGTATAATATTTTTTTTAATTCCTTCAATTTATTTAATCTCAAGAATAGCCAGTGACAATGAACTCTCCATGCTAGTAATTTGTTGATGGAGGAAAGAGAAATTTGTCTGTATTATTTAAAATTCTGTAATGAGGACAGAAGGAAAGATTGAAACTATTCTCAAAAGGCAATTATTATTTATGCAGGTTGTATCAGAAATGCCCTTGAAGCCCTTTGTCCTCTGTGAAAACAAAAAGTGAAAGAACCCAAGAAGGTGACAGAAACTAAGAAGGTGTGAAGGGCTGATCCCAAAAAGGACCTATGCTTGTAATGTGGCTTATAACTGAAATAAAGGTGCCTGATGCAAACCTGCATTCCTGAAGGTGTCCTGAATTAGAAACATATATAGATAAATATGACCCCCATATGTATTTCTTTCCTTTTGCAGCCCTTTTCTTATGTTTTCCTGAAAGCAGAGTAACTCTTTAACTTGGGTGGCATGTGTTTGTTGCTACATGGTTATAGAAAAGGTGCCAGAGCCCTGTAATAAATTATTTCTCTGAAACATTAAATATCTGGGCAATTAACTGTCAAGGATTTTCCATGCACAGATGGGAGCTGCAGAACAGCAGATCTGTGGGGTCTGAATCTCATGCAGCACAAAAGGAGCCCTTTCATGTTACATGAAAACACCCTGCAGTGTTTGAAATTAATTCCTTTAGATCAGGGGGAATCAATTTTGGTCAAATTGCCTTCAATCAAATGACTAATGGTTTTGTTAAAAATCTCATTGTCAGTCTTGAAGAGAGATGTTGATCTGGATAAGCTATGTTGAGCTTCCCTTTGCTCCCTCACTGCTCATGGCTTGAGAAAACTCTTCAGAAAAATATCCCATGCAGCATATTATGATGTTATCACGTGTTAACACATCTCATCCAGAGCTATCCAATCTGATTTTAAATTGCATGTAAAACTTCAACTAAATATAATCCAGATTTCATATTGTTTTATTATTTTCTTCCTCTATACCTGTTCCCAGGGTACATTCAATAAGACCATATTATTCCTTCCTCTACCATGAATATTCATTATATTCAGGTTTTCATTTTGGGATCTGGGATGGGCAAAGCTAGTGAGGTTTCTTTCTTGTGAAATCTATTTGATCAGGGGAGTTGTGGTTTCTTAATTCTCTAAAATTCAACACTGGGGCAATTTCACTTCTCTTTATCTGATCAGATTTTGGTGTGGTGTTAGATTAAAAAGAAATGACATTGTGGGGTGCAGCAACTGAGATTTAAAGAAAGAATTACTTCTGTTCAGTTGTAATGAACATTATTTGCCCTTTGTGTGCAGGTCTTCTATTAGATCCAGCAGCTTTTGCCTTTAGATAATAAGGAAGGGATTATGTGAGAGATAAGTTGATTACTCAATAATTCCCCAGGAAAAAATTCTGAAGCAAATTCAGGTGATAAACACCATCTGTGTGGGGAAGAACCGTCTGTGAATGGATATGGTAAATCTCTTATATGTGTGTGTGCAATATGTTCTCCATATCCCAAGCTGAGGTAGCCAGCTCTGCTTCTTCAGTCAGAAAATCCCACCCCCAGCCCTCCCCACAGAAGCACAGCACTTGGCTCCATCATGGACATCCAGTGCTTTATTTCCATAGTAAAGCAGAGAAAAAGCAGTAACTTTGGAGTGTCTCTGAATGCTGTCTTTGCTGCTGCTGAGCCCCAGTCTTTTCTTGTTTACTTGTGCAGCTCACTTGAGGATTTCTTCCCCAGGTTTGCTTTCACTCATTCTCATGGTCTGCTTGCTTCTCTGCAGAGCTTTTCAAATCTCTGTATCCATATCACCTTTATATAGTCTTTTTTGCTTCTTCACAATTTTTATAAATATACACATCCAGTGGAAAGCTGGTGCCAGGTTTTGGCTGCACATCATTTCTTCACATGAGCTACAAAAGAGCCAGAAAATGCTCCAAACTGAGTTTAGCTTCATGTCCAAGGTGGATTCACTCTTTCATTGTCAGGCTGTCATGTAGAAAATCTCCACTCTTTGTCCCTTGGAAAATCTGGTTATTAGTAGCCTTCAAATTCTGCCTGTAATGGTTAGGTGTCTTGGTTTGAAAAGACAGGAGTCTGTGAAGGAAGGCAAGAGCCTCCTGTGAAATGGAAAAGGTAAATCCCTCCCTCCCTCCAAATTACCACAACTTCAAAATGTAAAGGCTCTCAGGCAAAGATATGGGAATGGGAGTAACAGTTCTTTACTAGGGGGAAAAAAACTAAATAAAAAAATGTGATTAGTACAAACAAAATTACTGATTGAGTCAGAAACTTGACACCCTGAGGAGTCAGGGTGTTGGTAATAGCCCAATTAAATGGTGGCTGTTCCTCCTGGAGTGGCAGATGAAATGCTGCTGAAGCAGTGATCTGTAGAAGGGTGGAGTTTCCTCTGAAGGTCTGGTGATGGAGGAGTTGGGCCTGGTCTTCCTCTGGGAATCCAGCAGAGAAGAAGCTGGTCCTCTGGGAATCCAGTGAAGAGGCTGCTCTGGTGTCCCAAAAAATGCTGATTTTATGCAGGTAGGGATGCTTGGCTCCTCCCCTCTGGGTGGAGCATCTCACAATGGGATGATGTAACTTTACCAGTCATGCAGTGAGTCATTAATAGCCCTTTAACAGAAGAGATCTCCCCAGAGAGAGACATTGTTCTTGGAAGAGATAAGAAAATTGCCCAATCTCCAACAGATGGCAATAGAATACATGCTTATCTTACAAGCCAGGACATTAGGGAAGCCAAACTACGTGGTCTCCTCCAGGCCAGGTGCTTTGAGGAGCTCCATGACGTAGTGACCGCCCTGACTGCAGAGCAGCTTAGCACTTCTGAGCCCACCAGCCTGCTCCATCAGCCAGACAGGATGGATGCTCCATGCACAACACTCACACACACAGAAATTTAGGAAAGACTGGCTCACACACACAGAAATTTAGGAAAGACTGATTTATTCTTATGCAGAGTAGCTACAAGAGGTACAGAGCATAATCTAGTGAGATTTGCAGCTTTGTAACCTTCTGTGCAAGAAGCAAATAAAGAAGAATTGAGAACTGGGGTCTTGATACTTCATGTAATGCCCTGTTGAGTCCACAATCAACTTTATACTGCATGTGTGGTTGTAGTAAAACTGTTCACTGCTCTTTTAAATCAGCCTTTTCTGAAATAAAATTTCTGTAGGAACCATAGAACGTTGGGACACATCTCTTTGGGTGTTATTTTCAAATGTTGGAGAAGTTGATATTTACTCTAAAGTCTGATTGTCTTCATTCCTTTGATCGAAGTTAATAATTTAGATAGTATTTCCAAAGAGCTGTGAAACTGATCCAAATTTGCTAGTAACAGAGTGAATAGAAAAGATCTGGAAACTAAAATGTCATGGGATTTTTTTTATCAATATGGCAAACATTTTTGGAACAGATGTATTTTGATTTACCTTATCAAATGTTTAAAAAGCATAGTGATAACAAGCTCATTGCATAGACATTTTCAAGATTTATAAGTTATCTTAAAGCTTTCTGCATTATCTCCACACTTCCCCAAGCTTTCTGCATCTGAACATTTTAGAGAGGCATCAAATAACTTTCAGGAGGCTCAATCAAAATTCAGAGCATGCCATGAGGAAGGCAAGCTTTTTTGCAATGGCTTTGAAGTGACCAAGTAACCCAGTGGCTTGCATTGCAGACACAGTTCATGACAGACTTGTCCTCATGTATCTCTGGAATTGATCTTCCCAGCCATGCTCCAAGCTCTGCTCTTGCCTTCCCCCACACCCTCTTCCATACCTTTCACCAGGAGCTGCTTCTGCCTCCCTGATTCACAACACCCAATAAATGCTTCTCCAGCATTTTGGGAGTGGTGGTTTTACCTGTCTAAGCTCACACTCATGCTTTAGGACAGCAGGAATCCTAAAAGAGCCTTCTGTCAATGGGATAAGAATTTACTGGGCTCATCATTTGTCATGCCAACACCTCTTTCCCCTTTCCCCTGGCTTTCTTAATGTTTTGTGCACTTCTTCTTGAGCTGTAAAATATCGAGGGAAGAAGGCAAGTTCTTATGCTGTGTTTACCTGGAGTCTGCCAGGTTGGGTCTGTGCCCTTCATGGTGTTTGTAATAAAGAATGCCCAGGTGTTTGTATTTTAGGGAATGCAGTAGGAACAGGTGCTGTGCTCAATTCCCTCCAAACAGTGGACTGGAGAAGCAGAGGCCATTGCAATCCTTCCTCCTTTTTCTCAACACCCATTTTAGCTCAGGTTGTAATAAATTAGCTTACCTGGGGGCAAGGAGCCACAGCCCCTGTCTGTAATGCCCTTGGAAAAGGAGGGGCTTTTTTGTTTTGATTAATGCCCAAGGCAAATGAACATGACAAGGATTTTCTTTGGAATGGCCTGGGTTCTCCCAAGAAAAAAACAGGGTGTGTGATCATCCAGTCTAGAGGAAATAAAATTCCTCCTGAATAGATTGGGTTTAAATATGTATTTTCTTTCTCCTGTGCCTTGGTTTTAGGAAGATATGCTAGAATGATTTGCACTGCACACAAATTCTCTTCTTTTTAACCTGAAAAAGTCTGGTCATGTAATGGTGAGAATAGAGAGAGCAATTTTCCTGGAGAAAGACATATTTCCTTCAGCTGGGTCCATGGTCATTTTGTTGGCTCCATCATCTGTGCCTGTCTGCTGACCCATCACACTGCTTGTGACGAACTGTGCTCCCATTTTCAATTAATGAAATGAATAGCACTGACATTGCTGCATGGTCAAGTACCACTCAAAAGTGAAGGCTGTGAGCCCTTTTAGTGCAACAGAAAGGAAGGAAATGGAGGTTTGGGTCCAGCTACATAAAGAGTTGAGAAGATAACTAGAACCATGCTATTCAGGCATGAAGGATATAGCATGTGAATTTTTCTGGGGATATGTATCATGGAATCATAGACTCATGGAATCACAGACTCATAGAATGGCTTGGGTTAGAAGAGACTTTAAAGATGATCTAGTTCCAGCCCCATTCACACCCTCCATGGGCAGGGATGCCACACACACATCAAGTTACTCAGATCCCCACCCAACCTGGCCTTCCCCAGGTGTGTGGAGAAAGATGTTCGGGCAGATGCCACAAAAGCAGAGAGCATCCCTAGTTTTGGGCCCAAGATGCTTTGAGGAATGATGGTGGGAGGTGTTGTTGAGGATGCTCAACAAGGGTCACTCAGGCTCTGGACTCAAGCAGTCACCGCCTCTCTGGCTGGATGGGAAGGAAGACAAAAATCTCATCTGGGTAAAATGAGATTCAAAAGGCAATGGTTGAGAGCTGGGGCTTTTCATTGGTGTCTGAAAGCAATGCCTGAGAGATAAACCTGGACTGACTGCCAAACATGCTCAGAAAACCTGTTTAATGGTGCTACCAAGAGACTTTAATCTCCTGTATTTGCTCTGGCTACCAATCATGTAGCAGGCATTCCATTCTCACCTGTCATGTAGGATACAGGCTGTGACTGTACATCTGTTAGGTGGTGAGGCCAAATGTTCAGCCTTGTTCTAAACTTGCACAAAGACTTTCCATCCTGAGCTTGCACTTCTCATGTCCCACTCTCTGCAGAAGTTGTTCTCTGCAGTATAACATAGAAGGAAATAAGAGAGAAACTGGTGGAGGCAGACTGGCTGAAGAAGTTATGCTGGGTTTGCAAAGAGGATTCTGGTTTGTCTATCCTGTCCTCTTTGTGGAGATTGGAGAGCCCAGCCACAGCTGGTGCTGTAGCTCAGGCCTTGACACCCCATTTGGATGGGCTGGCACCAGAGATGTTTCCCAGGAGAAACCCTGAGCTCCTCTGCTCCTGGGCAGGGTGAGGATGCTTTGAGCAGCAGCTGCAGGTGAGCTGCCACCAGCCAGCTGTAAAGAAAGGGAAGGGGTCAGATGGCTCGTGCTGCTTAACCCAGGGCTCAAAACTGTACTTCAATGGAAACTGTAGAGAAGTGATTCAGAAAAACTATAGGGGAAAATGGGAATTCAAAGGCACAGAATAACTACTTCACCATCCTCCCTTTTCCCCATTCATCAGCCCTGCACACCCTCTTAAAGGGAGGGAGCCTGTGGACACCTTGGAGGGCATTTGCAAACACACACACATGCTCCCCTCCCCCACATTTCTTTTTATTGCCTCACTTCTACCTGTAATGAAAAACGGTCCCTGCTGTGGTCAGACTTTGTGTTGTTTGATTTAAGCACAGATCACGGTGATGAGGGCTTAGCAAAGGCCTTTGTGTGTGTTTAACACTACAGCTGCCAAGGTGAAGAGAAAACCCAACAGACTAAGCAAGATGCTCTAAATACTAATAAAGTCTGGAGGTGATTGGGAGGAGTGGGAATGGGAAAGCCCTCAATCCAGGTAATTAAGCTGTAAAGCCCACAGAGGAAGGGCTGTCACCAAGTCATCTGATGTGGGATGAAGACCAAAGCACAGTGTGATTCTTTGTCTCTTAATCCCCTCCTCCGCTTCCCAGCATGTTCTTATTTCCCTATAAAGTCTTTATATGAAAGATGGAAAAAAATGATTTAAAAAAAAAATCCTGAAGGATAAATCTTGTAATTCAGAGCACTGAACAGCTGGTAGTTTAAAGCGCAGAACAGCAGTTAAGTGATTAATTTACCTCTTTAAAATGCTGAACAATACAATGCAATAAAATATAAAATTTTATTTTGTATGGCCTCCTTCAAACCGACTGTATCCTAGAGCTCTTTCTAAAGTTAAAGTGCAGCTACAGAGTTAAATAATCAGTAATAGCAGAAGGGAGTGGTATAAAGAGAGATGTGCAAGCAATAAAAAGATCAGCTCCACAGGAGCCCCCCTCCAGTTCATTTAATTTTACTGAAGGAAAGTAGCCTTTGCGATGGTTTCTACATACTGATGGATTTTCGCCTCACATGCCCTTTCCCCCTTCTTCCATCTTACACGAGCATCGCTGTGCCGCTGCTGCCGCTCGCTCCCCCGCGGCACCGGCGAGCGGCGGGGACCGCCCCGGGGAGCGGCCACTGCCCCGAGGCATCGGTGCCCACCTCGCGGTTCAATGTCACCCCCGGAGGGTCGCCCCGGCACCGCCTCCGAGGGCGTTCTGCCCTTTTGTCCCTTTGCCCGGACGGAGAGCTCCGGCAGGCTGCGGTGTGCTCCATCCGAGTGTGCGTGACCCCTCCGGGGACAGCGCGGGTGATGCTCGGTGCTGGGGGCGACACGGCTGTGCGTGACCGTGTGTGTGTGTTTGTGTGTGTGTGTATTTGTGTGCGTCTTCAGGGGGGAACACCAGAAAGGTGGAGGGGAAATCAAGCGGATAATGATTTTGGTTATGGGGAGAAACGCATTAGTTTGAGGCGGACGTGGGCGAATTCATCCCTGGCGTGACATCGCTGAGCTCCCGGAGACGGCGGCAGGAGTCGTTTTACCCACGGAAATAAGGAGCCACGCTACCCTCATTTGTCAAGCGCAGCACAAAGCAAAGATGTGAAGAGCCCTGCCTGGGGTGGGGGCTCAAGGGGTCTGCACGTTTTGGGAACAATTCACACCTACAATGTTTGGGCTTCCTCTGCCTGCCTGTGCTCTTCTTCCGCTGGGTAATAATCAGGGAGCTAGTTAGCAGACAGATGCTAAACCTGCTTTTACTGCGTTTAGCTTTTCAGAATAATGAATAGATTTGCAAATGATGTTTCAAGGCTGCTTCTTTTTCAAACAATGGCATCGCTAATATTCCCAGATCCTTTGACTTTGCAATTGTCTTTCTCAGACAGTAAAACGTTGCAATTCGCTTTCTGGAAAAGGCAGAAGGGAAATGGCATTTCTAAGTAATTTTAAGAAATGCTTTTTATAGGGAAAAGTATACGCTGATAAGCTACTCGCCTAAACTCACAGCTGAGTTGCGCCGTGCTGGTGGCACTGCCCTGGTTTCACGTCTCACTCCCACGGACTAATTTGGGGGTTTTTACCCCAGTGCTGACAAGCTCAGGCTCTGGTCCTGTGACCGCGAAGCAAAGCTGCCGGCCTAAACACTCAGCCTGGAATTTGCTTGAATTCTTACGTATTCACCCTGAAAACTCTTGACGAATCCTGCCGCGGGGATTTGAAGGTCACCTTCCCGAAAGCGAAGCGGAGGGCACCGCAGCCCGCAGTTGAAAAAGCACCTTGTGGTTTCGAAAACCAGAGCAGGGCTCGCCTCTCGCTTGCGCTCCCTCTCCGCTAACCCATCTTTAATATGGATCTAATTCCGACTACATTGCAGCGCCGCGAAATCACATTAGGCAGCGCAAGGAGACTCGCCGCCCCTTCAAGCATGATAAACTCTTGATTGCTTCCCCGAAGCTCTAATGAGCCCGCGTGGGCTGGGCGTGATGGAGAGAGAGCTGCCGGGGCGTGCGGGGAGCAGCGGGGGCCGCTTCTCCTGCGGGGGAGCCGCGGCACCCAGACCCGCCGGCAGCCGGGCTCGCCTTCTCTCCCACTCATAGACAGAAACTCCTGAGAATTCCTAAAAGGCGGCGAGGGCGGGAGAGCGCGGCATTCCCGCACCGGGCAGCTGCCCTGCCTTCCCTGCCGGAGCGGCGCATCCCCGCTCCCATCCCCGTCCCCATCCCCATTTCCATTCCCCGCTCCCATCCCCGCTCCCATCCCCATTTCCATTCCCCGCTCCCATCCCCGTCCCCATCCCCGTCCCCATCCCCATTTCCATTCCCCGCTCCCCCCGCCGGGGACCCCCGGCGCTGCGCGGAGCCGAAAGCGATGCTTTATCGCGCCTCTGCGAGAGCCAGACGGAAAGGTTGCGGCAAAAGGTGGGAGGTGTTAATGATGGGTTGGCACAAGGCAGTGCTTATCTCTTTAAGAAATGGAAATGAGGTCTAATTAGCATATACTGGTTGCAATTAGCATATAAGTCCCGTTCGGGGACTTGGAGGAAGGAAAAGGACTAGGCAGCAACTTAATGGGATTTTATTAGACGAAATTAGGCAGCACTGAACAGTCATAAAAATATCTAAATTATTAGTAGCTCTGGCAATTTATTGTGAGTGCTTCCCGGACATGCTAATGTCTATCGGGTTTGCGTCATGCGTGCTAATCACAAAAACAAACTGTGGGACAAGAGTAATCTATCTGCTGTACGTTGTTATGCTATTGTAGGCACAATGTGACAGCTTTATACGCATGTATATGTGCGTGTGTGGCGTGCTTCGAGGGGTGCGATCTCGCTAATGCCTGATGAGTTATGTCAGTGGGATACGTTTGAGCAAAAATGACAAACTGGTCTCTACAGAAGCAATCTCACCTATAACACAGGCGAGAGAAGAGGAGGCTGAAGCAGCGCTTTTGTTGAAGCAGAATGAAATGCAAACCCCTGATAGTCATAGCAATCACATGCATTCAGAGGCCAGAAGAAAAACCCTTCTGTGTAAGATGATGATCTGTAGAGATAAAAAATATATTTTTAAAAACTAGCCGCACTCAAATATATGTGTTTCAACACATCCATGCTTTATTTAATCCCCACACAGGTTAGATGCTCTTTTTAATGAGCACCTTCCACAATATCCACTTAAAGTGAGGTCCAGTTATTGTCTCTCTCCAAATGTGATCAGCTGAGGGTGGATGCACTGAAAGTGAGGTGATGAAGAATCAACATTTTTAATTTACAATGAAAGGTCAGGCACACTGACCCAAGATGTGGTCTGATTGAAAGTTTGCTGCTCACACAGGAAAAAAAATCCCTATTATAAGAAAAATTAGAAGATTCTTCCTAAGCTCCTTGCTCAGTGTTTGAAGATATAAGTGGCTCCTTCAAGCCTTTTCTGTTGCACCAGTGTGGAACTTCTGGGCTGGTCCTGCAGGGTCTTGGCTAACCAGCAGGTATGGGTGCTCTGGCACTGGAAGTGGAATGACACCAAGGATTATCCTCTTTGTGCTTTTATGAAACGAAGTGGAATTATTCTGAACATTGCCAGGACCAGCATGAGCTCTTGACACTTGATGGTGGCTGTGTTTTCATTGTGAGAAGGAACAAAGGATAAGCAGGAGGAATGTTGTAATGCACCTTTTAAGGTCAGATTCCTTGTGTTAATTTATTAATGGTGCATTTTATCATATTATATATGTAAGCACCTCCATAAAATTGTCAGCTTTTTGTCAGGTTGGCAAAAGAATCATAGAGGCCAATTTAACAGAAGCTAGTAAGTTAAAAAACAAAACCAAAAGAAAACAACTAGAACAAAATAATATAAGAATAATCTTAAATGGTTGATACAGCTCACCTGGCCTCCTATTCTGGAAAAGGATTTGGAACAACTTCTACATTTCATCTGTTTGATATGTTCAGAGCATGGTGAGTGTCTCTGCAATGTTGACTGTGGTGCCTGATGAGGAGTCCAATTTACATATTCTCAATTTAATCTAAAGTAGGCGCTAATTGATTACTGCTGAATGTCAGCACGCACTGATTATCTGCTCAAGATGCTCTGGAAAAGGAAAAAAATAACTACAACCCCGAGCTGCAAGTGGGAAGGAGGCATTCAAATTTAATCTGCCACGTGTGCTGGTTTTGACTAGGGCAGAGTGAATTTTTTCCATAGTAGCTCCTATGGGTCTGTGTTTCTGTGTTTGGGATTTGAGCTGGATTAGTGTGGGATAACACAGGGGTGGTTTCATCACTGCCAAGTCACACAGTCACAGCCTTTTCTGCTCCCACCCCAACCCACCAGAGGAGGCTGAGGGTGCACAAGGAGTTGGGAGGGGACACTCTCAGGACAGCTGGCCCCAGATGACCCGAGGGATGTTGCAGAGTTTATGGCATCATGACCTGCATGTAGAGCTGGGGGAAGAGGGAGGAGGTACATTCAGAGTGGTGGTGTTTGTCTCCCCAAGTCACCATCACACCATGGCTGCCCATGGGAAGCAGGGAATGAATTCCTTGTTTTGCTTTGCTGGCACTCATGGCTTTTGCTTTACCTGTTAAACTGTATTTATCCCAACCTATGTTTTTTTTCTGAGTTTTCTCGTTTTTACACTTTCCATTCTCTCCCCCATCCCAGCACGAGGGAGTGAGCAACTGGCTGTGTGGTGCATAGTTGCCATCTGGAATTAAACCACCACACCATGAAAGACTGTTTGCTCTTTTACCTGACATTATATAAAGGTTTTAATTATCCAGGCCCGAGGCTGTTGAGTGACTGCTGCTTTGCTGTGTCCTTCTAAAGCAAATGAGACAGATACTGAATTGTCCTTGCTTTCCAACTGATTTTTCTTGAATAACACATCACTTCTACAGGGTTTTCCTCATCTTCTTCCAACCCTGTCCTTAACAATTTCAGACTTCAACCCTGAACACCCTTTCCCTAACTTGGAAGGCGCAGTATGAGGTCAGAGAAGGAAGCTCAGGTGGGCATTTAATATTCCATGCTGAATTTCAAGAGACAAGCCATTGAATCTCAGCAGTGTGTGATCCCTGAATCTGGGACTGGGAGGAAAGCATTCTGTAGTTGTTCTTAGCTCTGCATGCAATTTGGGCCGAATCTGATATCTTTAAACCACAGACTCCTCTCTCATGGCTGGACAGCCTCTTCTTTTCAGACAGCAATGACCACCTCTCACCACAGAGATGTATCATCAGGAAACCTTGGCCAATCTAACACAAAACTAATCACACATTTCCAGACAGGTGCATGACAACTTTTTACTCCCATACTTCCTACATTATTCTGGGACTCTTCTTTTGCTGAGATCTGAGCTTTTGGAGTTGGTTTGTTTGTTTTGGTAAGCCTTCTTATCTGGGCACTGAGCCTAGCATTAATTTGTTTGTGTACAGCATGCCTGGTTCTGTACCTGGAGATAGGTATCTATCTATTATTTAAATAAATGGCTACACTCTGCATGTGGAATAAGTCACTATGAACAGAAATTTTAAGTAGGTGAGCTAGATGCAGTGAGAAAATGCTCACTTACTGTTTTCTTTTTCTTCCTTTCTGTGCCTGGTTACAATTAAGTAGCAAATTGCTGCTTCTTTGAATCACGGTAGGTTTAATCAACAACACTGTAGCAAGGCCATTTCTTCCTGGCCCAGTCTTGGTATGTGGGGCTATTTCCCCAGCAGAAGTACTTTCCAGTTTAGATCCCGTCATGCAGAAAGCCTTTTCTTCATGTACACTCTCCCTCTGTGGTTTCCACTAGAGCTCTGCCCTCCAGCTTTTCCAATTCAGCATTCACGGTGTGAACTTGTGTGTTTGGGAAGCTGCCAGGGGATGGGGAGCTAAGGCAGCAGCCAGTGCCGTGTGGAAGTGTTGTGTTTTTTATTTCCTTTGAGCAGTTAATCTCCATTAGATCACCCAGCTCCTGTTATGCATCTCTGATACGGATAAAGGTCTGTGTAGCAAATGCTGTCATTAAGAAATTGCCCTTCCTGTTAGTGCTGCTTATTAAGGTCTGAATGCTTGAACACTTCAGATATGTCAAGTAGTGTCTCTAAAACCATTTAATTTTTTTTTTTTTTTTTTTTAATTCTGCAGCACTTTGGCTTCCTCCCACAGATGCATTTGTGATTATGTTTTGGTCCATCCCAAGCACTTACCTGCCTGCTTCCAGCTCCTTCCAGTGTTCCCCTGGATGGGGAAAAAAACCCAAATGGGGAACAACCCATGTTTTCCAGTGCCCAGCAGAAGTATTGCTGCATCACAAAGTCCATCAAAGTCAGTTTTTATTCCTTCCAGAACTATCCAAAAAATCTCCCCAGTGGTAGGTTTTTGCACCCTGTACCTCACTGCCTGCTCATTCCCTGCCATTCATCCTCCAGCTCCTGTTACACTGATACATGTCCATGGCACTGTACCCTGGGTGGCTTGGGGAGCTGCCCCCTCTCCTCACTGTCCTGGCCAGAAGGGCTGGGCTTTCCCCTGGGGAAATGGAATGCAGACTTGCCTCCAACAGCCCTGTCCTTGTCCCCACTCAGCTCAGCAGCTGAGGAGGGTGAGCCAGCCCTCACAAGGATGGGACACTTCTACATTGGTTGCAGGCTGTGGTCCCAGTCTGTCTTCCAAGTAACCCAAAGCCAACAGCAGCCAGAGTAGGGAAAGCAAGGAGGAAAAACAAAGGCTTGGTAGTTTTTCCAAAGCACTTCTCCCTTTCTCTACCCATCCTCGATTCTGTTCCTGCCTTCTGGAGTGACCTGCCCCCAGTTTGGGACGTGTGTCTTCAGAGTGACTCCCCAGGAGGAAGTGCTGGCCTGGGCACAAGGGCAGAGTGGCTGAGGAGCCCTCGTGCTTCCTCAGCATCCCCAGCTGTGAGCAGCATGTACAAATCCCACATCACTGGGCATTTTTCAAATTCAGCAGAAAGGTGGAAGGCATTTTCTGAGGTAATTTGCATATTTTCCTTCTGAATCTTATTCCCCTTCAGCAGGGACATCTAACCAAGCCCTCTATGGATCAGGGCTCAGCCTTGGCAGGCAGGGGAGGAGCTCCACTTGGCCTGGATGTTCATTCAGGCAGGCAGGTTCTCCTATTTCTCTCCATTTCTTCCCTCTGGTGTGGGAATGAGACCCCTCATGCTCCAAGAGCTGTCCCCAGATTTCCTTCCTTTTCATTTTCCCTTTTATTTCAGTCCCTCTTCTCTGTCACTGTCCATCATTTGCCCACTACCCATGCACAAGGCTGCCCTTCCCTCAGCCTCCTCAACCCTCCTGTCTCCCCTTTGGAGTCCCAGCCACCCCACTCCTCCCCATGCCCAGTGCCTCCCCAGTGTCCTTCTTCCTGTTTGGAACCCTCTGTTCTTACACTTGTCTGTCAGCTAGGCCTTCATTTTGAAAGCAAATCAAAGACAGGCTGTTGTGAGAAAATGGAGAAATGGTGAAATAACTGGGGATAGGAGAAGGCTGGGATTAGAAAACCTCCATTTTGTTCTCGCTTTCTTTTTCTGGTTTTGGCACAGGTAGTCCAGAGCTGTAAGCTATATAAATTCTTCTTTTCTTAGCCTAGGAAAGGCCAGTTCCTGTTTTATCACAGAGGAAAATCATTCCAGCAAAAATGGGAGCATGCTATATATTTTGATTGTAAAAATGCTGCATTAGAGTAACTCGTACAAATTTCAATGCTGAGCTGAAGATTTCAACGAAATACAAGGCAGCAATTGCTGGAAATCATAATTAATAATTAGTTATTATCCTATAACTATCACAATAATTAATGTGCAGTTTTTCGCTTCACTAGTTTTTTTCAAAATATTTGATTATTTCTGCCTTCACGGTGCGAATTTCAGGTGCTGCAAATGAGTTGCTTTGCACCAGTAGATCTCCTGAATATGCAATGAAGAAACCTGCAGCAGCCAGAGCCCCAGCCAAGGCAGGAGATGAGACAGTGAGCTGGGAAACAAAGGTGAAGGAGAGAAGCAATGAAAGCGAAGCGTTTCGTACAATAGCTAAAATACAAATCTCTGGGGGCTTGGAGACATTGCATGAACATCAATTTCCATGCCCATTGTCTGAGCGGGATTAGACCCATGGCCCCCCTTCCTCTGGGCGAGGGGAGCATCATGGCAAATCAGGAAATAGCATAATTGAATCAGCTCCAGCACATGACAGGGTTTAAAACCCACCCAGAGGAGGCTCTGAAATGACCACACATCCCAGGCACCTCGGCTTCCTCCCCTGCCAAATTACTTCAGTGAGGAAAGCAAGCAAGCTTTAAGCCGCAGCAGGAGATGGTCCAGTCGTGGATTTCATTAGTGGTCTCTTTGGCCATCTGTGAGACTTTGTGACCAAGAACTGCTTTCCAGAAACTTCTTTGGAGAAAAGATGCAAGCTGGAAAAGATGCAAGTCATGATGCTGTTTGCAGAGAGTTTGTTTTGAATTTAGGAATGAAACAAAATGCCAGTAGTTCACCAACAGACGAGTCAGAACATGCTGCTGCAGGTTGGAGAGGTACCATTCCCATTACTCTCTCCCTTCCCTTTCATCCTTGCATAAAAGTTAACAATTAGTTTTTACTTACTGCACATACATGAAGAGAGATACATGCTTTGGCCTCTATGTGAGAGCAATAATTCTCTTAAATTGATGTGTCAGCGAACTAAAACTCAATTTTTTTTTTTTTTTTTTTTTTTTTTTTTTTTTTTTTTTTGCACAGTGTATTTTGCAGTCAGAGGACCTTCACTAATCGGAATAAAGCAATTTGGCTCCCTGTCATTGCTCACTGAAAACATATGAGCTGGTTGGCACATATGGCCTCCTAGATTTATCAGTGTCTCCCATCTAGTGCATGGGAGGTTCAGGGCTGCAGCTCAGAGAGGAGTGAATTTTTATGAATGCTTTTTCCCCTCCCTGAGAATTCCCAGAGCTAGATTTATTCCTTAGTTTCAGAAATATTTTATTTATTATCCATATCCCGTATCCTCTTAAGGTCAAATCAAAGTCATATTTTACATTTTTGTATTTGCATTACTATGTCTTCATGGCTTTATTCATGGAAATAAAAAGCACAACAATTTAAAATTTGGGAGAATTACTGTTCCCATAGCTCTTTCCTTTTTTTCCCTGAGAGTGCTGCAATGTGAACATACACAGCTGTCCTTCCAGCGGGACCTGTGTAAAATGGATTTGCTGCATCTTGCATGAGGTTCATGAAGGGCCAGCTGTGGTGTCATGTCTTTGTCATACTGTTCCCGAGGAAGTCCTCACCTCGCTCCCAGCTGAGCTGTTAACCATTTACACTGGTAGATGGGACAGGCATGCTTTAGCCTAAGCAGCTTGATTACACCAGAACATGCCCTTTTGCCTCACTGACTCTGTGCCTTGTAGTCTCCACTCTCTTCTCCCACAGCTCCAGGGATTGCTCTTTGCCAGCTCCTGAACTTGTGCTTTAGCCTAGAGGAACTTTTCTCAGCCTTCAGATAACGTGAACCACAAAGCCTTGCTGGGATCCCACTGCAAACACCGCATCACACCTCTGGTTACAAAGGAAAAAGGTGTGCCAAGGAAAATGCTTGTTTGGGGTTGGAGAACCATTTGAGTGTCCAGGCAGCTCTTCCAGTGCCTGCTCACGACAGAAGGGGCAGCCCAGTTTGGGACAGCCTTCAATGGGAGAAGGAATGTGGCTGGATTCCCATCCTGAGCTTGTGCACAGCCTGGCACAAGGCTGGGGCCATGCTGTTGGTAGCACCACAGTGACAATCCTATGTCTATGGTGACAATATCCAAGGCCTTGTTCCTGTCCTCTGTAAATGACCTTAGGGTCAGATGGGACCTAAATCACAAGCAGCTCTTTGGTGGGAACCAGGAGGAGATATTTAATAGTGGATGAAAAAGTTTTGCGATGTATGCGTTTGAGGAGATCTTTTCTTGCTAACTACTCTCCTAAAACCACCTCTTGTCTTGGCCATTCTCATTAGAAATCAGAAGTATTTTGAAGGCTGGCTGCCTGGCTGGTTTGGTAAGAGGCATATTGGCACTGCTGTCTACTTATGGACTTCTGCTTGCCCACCAGAGGACATCAGCTGACTGCTGATCCATGCAGGAGGTTTAACCATCCATGCCAAGCCTTCAGCTAGGACATGCCAGTCTGGAAAGTGCCAGCTTGGTCTTTCCCACAAATGAGACAAAGCATCTGTGCTTGAGACAAAAAGGATCCGTTTTGTGCCTCCATTTGAGCCTTTCCCTGGAGGTCACCTGCTGGTCCCAGCAGCTGGGAGAGGACATGCTATCTTTGGCTTCTCTTGATTTTATTCCCATCTACCCTTGGTATGTGGTGGAGGGAACATAAAGAATATTGGTTAATAACCAGAGAAAAATATCTCAAGCCTTTGTAAGTCCATTTCCTCTTTTAATCACACTCTCTCTAATTAACTGTATTTTTCTTACTTATCATTTCCTTTGTTCATGCCCATTACAGAGTTACTCACAATTTTAGCTCAAACAATACCTCTTAAATAAGGGGATAGTATTAAGTGCATCAGCACAAGGAAGGGAAGCTGATTTTTAAAACCAAAAGTACTGCTTGATTTCCGCTTTCAAAGCATTTAATTTCACCTGGTCCACACTTTTAATATTTTCCAATAAAATAACTAGATGGGGGCGCATTAAAATGGTCTCAGTTGAGCTGTTTTAATAAAAGGAGAAAGTTTAAAGAGCTCGGCCATGGATGAAAAGCTATTTAAAACAGGCAGGTTGGGTATTTCTGGCATGGATGCATGAGGTATCTGTCTCCACCTCTAATTAAAAGGTCTGTATTGTTCAGTTCTACAGCACTCCACATGGCAGACATATGAAACACCCAAGAGACCACCACATTGTCCTGTGCTGCACCTCACTCTCAGCATGGCCTCACACATGTATGTACAATTTATCCTGCCTGTGGGCCTTGGAAACTTGGGGTTTGGATCTTTGTGCCTCACAGTCCTGTCAGCCTGGCAGGGCAGTTGCAACTTGTGGAAGTGAATTTTTACAGGTAACAATTAGCTCCTGGAAAATGACACAATCTTCTGCAGCACAGATAGAACTACAGAGTCCAGAACTGAGAACAGCGTTAATGGTATGAAAAAAACTTACTTTGTTCTGCATCCTTCCCTGCAAAATATTCCCATTGGCATTTCAGGGGGATTTATACCAAGATAAAAGCAACTGGGTGCTTTTCCTGCAGTTGTTGGCTTACCAGAAGCACCAGGGAAATGGACTTGCTTGAATGGGGAGGTATCACTCATTGTATATCTGAGCAATTCCCAGTCCATGGGAATCTGGTAAAACTAAAGGCAAAAGGGCTGTCCAGTGGGTGAATACACTGGAAACCCATACAAAACACACATCAGCCTTGCTGCCAACTCTGGCTTGCAATGCCTCAATCCTTTGTAACACAATGCCACGTTTGTAAGTTATGCAACATCTAGAATTCTCTCTGACAACTCTCATATCTGAAGAAAGAGAAAGCAAAAAATTTTCTTTCTTTGTTTTGAAATCCTGGCTTAAATGTCTACGTAACAAACAGTTTTCTATTTTGTATGCATGGCTGTTGTGTACCAACAGGAAGATGATGTACATCTCGTTTTGGATGCCTCAAAGTTCAGAGGCACAGGTTTTGCTGAATTTGGCCAGAGAGAGAAATCAGTGACTATAAACCAGAACCATAATTCCCTCAAGAATCCATCAGCAAATACATTTTCATCAAGGGTTTCTTGGTGAGGGATGGCCCCCAAAAGGATCATTCTTCTCCTGTGTAAACATCCAATGCAAACCACGATGCAGTTTGTAGGTGACAACACATCCATTGTGCAACTGCACAGAAGCTGTTTTAGTATCCCTATAAAATGTATTTACTGTCTATAAGGAATACTCAGAGTGCAAAAGCAGCATTAAAATTCTTCTTGCACAAAAGAACTAATTAATTCTGACATCATATAAGAAGCGTGGGAAGTTAATTGTTCTAAACTCCATTTCACAGCCAGGTTGTAGGAGCAAGTAGGACTGGGTGCATAAGTGATATGGAAAGAATGGTCAAGTGACCTGTGTGACATTCAATAACCAAGGGAGCAGCAGAGGCAAGGATTTATCCAGTTTCAGATTCCAGGCTGATCTTCTGTTTATTAGATCATATTAGATCTTGAAGGCTTTGGGGATATTGGTATGCTTTTATTGGTCATTTTCACTGAATGTTATTTCCCCATGGTCTTCAATCTTATCCTTTAAGGCCAACATTTGTTGTCAAAGATTATAACCATGTACAACAGATTACATTCTAATGGAGGATTCTGAAATAACGAGGTACATTTTCCTCTCTGCCTCTTGTCTCATTGCTTCCAGTGTGATCTCCTCTAGGACAAGGATACTGTTAACACACAGAATGCTGCTAGGATTTGAGCCACACCACCAAGTAGGAGTGACAACTTTTTCTGTGTTAGCATCTCCGAGAGAGCTGCATTGGTGCGGAAACTGTGAGAAAATATCTTTGAAAGGGATGCAGAAGGGAGTGGAGGGAGAGGAAAGGCAGAATCAAAGAATGGCACCAAAGAATCAGGAAGGCACCTCTAGAGCTTGGGTAGTCCTACCCTCTTGGTCAGAGGTCACTCACAGCAGGTTGCTCAGAGAATGTCCAGGCAGGTATGAAATATCTGCAGAAATGGAGACACCACACTCTCTGGACAACCTGCTGCATGTTCAAACTCTCTTATAGTAAATTTTTTTTTAAATTACATTTAAATGGAATTTCTCTGTTGTCCACATTGCCATACAACCATTCCTTGCCATCCTGTTCCACCACTTCTTCTCCTTCCCCTGCCAACCCTACTGTACAACACTCCTCACCAGGCTGACCAGCCTGTTGACAAAGCTTCTTTGTCCCACTGGATCAGCTCTTCCTACCAGTCCTTGCTGCTCAAAGAGAGCCCCACAATGAGAAAAGCTGATTATCTGCTGTTGGTATTATCTGCACAACCAGGTGTTGACACTCTGAATCTATTTTTTTTCTTCTCAAGTCCTTCCCCATCACTGGCAGGGTTGAAGACAAAATCAGTTTACTACACTGTAGGTTTCCCTGGGTATACACTGGTGGGACACAGAAATTTACCTTAGCAGGGGACCTGGGTGGTGTCCAGTGTGAACTGGCAGCTGCAGTGGAAGAATGCTCCTTGTGTTTTTCTTTTTCATGATATAAAATAAACCATCTCAGGCACTCTGGCAAGACAGTCACTGAGTTTGGGAGTCTTTTTTCTTTTGTCATTTCACCTGCTGAAGAGAAATTACTGCAAAGCAACCAGTGTCAATCCCCATAGCTGTTGAATTTTCCAAGACAGCCTCTTCTCCATCTGGCACTACTTCATGCTGCTTACTTTGAGACCTCATGAAATCCTGCTTGCGGGTGGTTTGGTTGTTCCTTGAGATGCAACATGAGGGAGGGCACCACCCCCTCCTGTACTTGCTGCATATTCCTTGTTGCCTTAGTTCTTTGCTCCATTTAGTGATGTGAAAGGTAGGAATGGAAGTGCTTTGAACAAGTCCCAGGGGCCTCAGAACAGAAAAAGGAATATATCTGAGGAAAGGGAGAGTATCTGAGAAGAGAGGAGTTATATCAGCATGAGAGACCCCAAGCTGAGTGACTGAGAGTTGACATTCCTTCTATTTATTTATAAAATTTGTAACTGTGAAAATTAGCCTTAGAAGTTGTAGCCCCATTACTGTTAGTTTTATCATTCTTCTAAGACATACCCTGAGGCATTCCTAGAGATTGAATCCTACTGTACTTTGCAATAAGCCCATAATTGATTATGCTATGGAGCTTTAATATGGGTTGAGAAATGGAATTCAGAGTAAATACATTCAGAATTTTGCCAGTAGACCTGGTTTTCTGAACCTACTAGGATTATTCCTTCTCAGCTCATGACTTAATTTGAACTAGCCACCCTGAGAGATGCAGTGTGTCTGGGCTATCTGCTTGCTGGGCTTCTCTAAAGAAGTTTATCCTGTACACTTCATCTGTAAATTTGTAAAGATAATATTAGATCCTAACATTATTCACTAGAGGACACTTTAGGTTCCACCTAGTGCTTTATTCAGTAAAGTCTGTCAACAATTTCATCATCACTATTTTGCTGATTTATTTCAGTTCTGAAAAACAAGCACATTAAATAATATCCAGGGAAGAAATTAATTAGGTGGTGGTGGTTATTTGTCATTGCATTTCTCCATTTTAAAATATAGCCCATGTAATCTCCTAGACTTCTTTTTTTTTTCCCTGGTTCACATGTTTGATGAAAACCTATCATTTCTAGAAGAAATTTGTTCTTTTTTCTCAAAAATTGAGGAATGGGGTGTTGGGCTCTTTCTCTTTCATTAGAAAGGTTCCCTTTTTCATTCCCCAGGTGCTAAGGATCATGTTACTTCCTTTGATATGCAGGTGGCTCCTGCTGACCGTAGCTAATTCCAGAATTTAAAGTGGGCTAACTTGTAGACCTGATAGAAACTGAAGTTTCTTAAAGCATACCATTTGCTGCCTAGGACACATCCTAAACAAGCAAACACTATGATGCTGGTACAAGCAAAAGGAATCTTATTCAGAAATAACAGAATTAGCAATGTTTTCTGGCCATTTTAAATCCTGGATTTGTTTCTGGACCATAAGTCTCTACAGAAAAAATTGCTTGTGAGATTCAGACTTCTGAGTTGGTTTGAGGTGGAAGGGTTTTGATTCACAACATATTTTTATTCCAAACGACTCCTCATGAAACAGTGTTATTGTCTCTGTGTGGTCTTAAGGGAAAAAATAATTTGTTTCATATTTCCCACTGGGAAAGAACTCTCTCCCTTTCTCACTCTCTTTTTCTCTCTCTTCTCATCAATAGCTAAAAAATTGGCTAATTTCCTCAGAACCACTGCACCACTGGGTGTGCTCCATTAAGAAATCATACACCAGGATTGTGTGTTTCTATGGATAATTCTGATGAAGTCTCCTTTCACGTGTTCTTACCAAATGTTATGATACTGTATTTTTGTTTTCTAGGACCAAGTAAGTGGAACAAATGCAAGGTAAAGAAACAAAAATCTGTCACGCAAACTTGGAGAGAGATGCAATGAAAGAGCAAAATTATTTTGTGGTTTGAGCTCTTCCTTACTCATCTCCACTGTTAAAGGGCACATGATACCTTTGACACAGGATGTTTGCAGCTGCACATGGGTCAAGATGCAGCAAGAGTTGTGTGAGAAGGCAAGGCACAGGTCATGAGGTGTCCATAAACAAAAACCCTTTAATTTAAGCTTCTTTTATTTGCCTAAGCATATTTTATTTAGATCAAGCTTGGGATCAACTATCAAGTGAAATTGAAAGAAAAGGGAATATGTGGTAAATTTTTAAAGACCTGTTCCTCCAATCACTGACCCTGGTCAAAATCTAGAAATGCATGCTAAATGTTATGCAATGAACTTAAATTTTGACATTATCCTTTCTCACCTTTTATCTGCACTTTCATTGCTCCAGGGAGACCTTGCATGTAAACTACCTAATTTTTGCTCTGGCACTGGGAGGTACCTACCTCTGCATACAATAGCTCTCTGCAAAGCTTTGATAGGCATACAAAAATGTTTATCCCCATTTGAAAACACCACTTAAAGCTGTTGGAAACAGGAGTAGGTGATGTGATCATTGAAACCTGAGGGTTTCACGTCTGCTAAGGAAGTTTTTATTTCTGCTATAAAGGAGGGTTGACTGCAGAGCTTCTGGAAAGGAACGGCTTGGTGGTGTGGGCAAATGTAGACCAAAATGTAAAACCATTGTCATCTGTTTTGTATGGATGCAGGACTTGGATTTGGAGGGCAGAACCTAGCAAAACTGTTCTTATAATACTGTTGCTATAATACTTTGTTGGATAGAGAGACAAAACTCTGCGTGGAGATGAGGGATCAGTGACGTGCTGGACCAAGAACCACTCAAGAAATGGAGCTGACATCCTCTAGGACAAATCTCTCCTGGTTTCTTTCATACAGACCCATTTTAACTTTCAAAAAAACCTGGTTACCACCCCTTGCAGTGATTCTCTTGGTCGATGGTGTTTATACCTGTTATCAAAGTGGACAGTCTGCCACTTTTCCCTGCTGTCCTTTGGGCACAAAAGGAAAAAGAAATAACCCCAGCAGCTGTTGATTTGCCAATGTGTTTGTGGAGGATGGTGATTGCCTACCTTGCAAAACCTATATAGGGTTTTCATATAAGAAACTGTTAATAGGCTGATAGGCTGGACTGCTGTTCCCTGTGAGAAGCACTCTCAGACCTCAGGAGCTGCATGCACACACAGGGTTATCTGTGTGCAAGGATGTATGTCTGTCTTTAAAATGGACAAATTTGGAGGGACTGTGGGTAGATTCTATTCCTTGATATATTTTTGTAGGCATCTCCAAGGATTGTCAACATCTTCTTTAGCATTAAAGAGTAGATTTCTTGATTTTGAAAGAGAGGATTGGCTGCTTAGAACTTAGATTCTCATTCTCATTTGTAACCTGACATATTTCCCCTCCCCTTATTTGCTTGAAGTGGGAAAACAAAACTGATGAAAAAGCCTGTGTTAGAATGACATCATCCCCCCACCCCCATACATCTTATTGTAATACATCAGTGTATTTATGAGGTCTTTATTAGACAGGACAAATTTATTTTTCATTTGTGCTAAATTGTTTATGCCCTTTTAAAAGTGCACTGTATCTTCAGCATTGGGATTTCGGTTATATGCCTGACAATGATGAAGTGTTATGTTCTAACAAGTGCATTAAGATCTTGTCCTGGTGCATATTCTGTGTTATTTGTGAAATGACAGTGATAAGGAGAGACAGACAGACATGGAATGGATAAGGTGTGCATATATCTTAATTTTTAGTAAACTCAAGCCAGTTCAAGTTGGTGGTGACCATTGATTATTGTCTTCTTTGAAAAACCAGAATTCCCAAAGGAGTTTCCTCCCGTTTTAGATGATTAAATTGGGGTCATATTTGCAAGAGAGCTCACTGGCAATTTACAAATTATGCTTATGAAGATCTGCTTGCTTATTTTGGTGCCCGGGTGACAGCTGATTGATCCAATGAGAGGGCTGCTACCAGCCCTGTTTCTAATAAAGTTATTACTTTACTAGCGAGTAGCTTCTAATTAGTATGCAGAGTCTGGAGTGAATTCATTCATGTTAGGCATGCTGGTCATGTTCCTGGGCTCGTGTGTTCTGGCTAGCCTCTGGCTAGCCTGGGAACCCAGGAGGTGCCTTGCCAGCGTGCTGCAGCTTTTCCAAGGGAATTTGCAGGAGTAATTAACAACAGCTCTGTCTGCCTGCACCGGCAGGATCCGTGCCATTCCGAGCTTCTCGTGCTTGATGAAAAGTCACTCACCAGAGAGGCCAGGACTCAGCAAAGGGCTGGGGGATGCCTTCCTGGGCAGGAGGGGACAGCCCAACCCTGCTACACCTGGAAGGACAGGCCAGCCATGGCAGGGAGCTCCTTGGGAAGGGGCAGGGCGGCATTTGGGCTCTCAGGTCTCGGGTGGCATCACACAACTCAGGCAGGGGAAAAAACCTCTGCTGCGTGCCAGTTTCACAGTATCAGCCCTGCAAATGGTGCTCATGAATATATCTTCCTTTGGGAGGTAGAGGAAAACCTCTGTGCCTCCTAGGAGAATTTCCACTTTGTCTCCCTCAGGAAAACAAACCCTTTAACTCAGGGACAAGAGCGGCAGCAAAAAGAGTCTGTGAACTGTAGTCCTGTGGCCACTTGAAGTTCTCAGCTTAGCTGGTCTTGATGGATGGATCAGATCTGATTTAAAATAAGAGAATAAGTAGCTATTGATGTTTCTCAGCTATACTTTTTTTTCTCTCAAACCTTCCAAGAAACAAGGCTATTTTGAATCTTTTCTCCATGTTAATGAATACAGCCTCAGGATTTTTTCTCACCCAGTTCCACACTTTGCCTTGTCATCATATTAAAGAGTGGCACAGCATGGAGAAGGAGTAGAAGAAATCTCACTATATGAAGAACACGACAGGAGAGTGGCACAGGCTAGAAGGTGTCTATCAAATCAGCTCATTGTTGCAGAGGGGGGAAGGGACACACATGGCCATTAATCTGGGAAAAAAATATATGTCATTTCCCACTCTGATAGAATATTTGGGGTTTTTTTGGTTTTTTTCAGCAAACATTCCATGGTTGCAGGGAAATTGGATTTATAGTAGAGGAAGGAGGAGAAGAGCGGAGGCCATTGTGTTTAAAACTCATCTGACTAGCAAATACAGCTATTGATCAGATACTTGTTTTATTGCTAGATTTTGCCTTTTCCATCTCTGTGTGTGATTTTCCCTGGAAAAGAGCCAAAAGAAACTGCCTGACCAGCTGAGAACACAGTGTCAGCTGTGTATAAGTGTCATGCTCACCCAGGTGACTTTCCCTGGACCCATATTACAGGGTCTGTGCTATTTGTGATGCTGCAGGTCTGTATCCTGCCTTCCCTTTCCTGAGTCCAAACTACAAAAGGAAAACAGCAGCAAAAGGGTGGAGGTCTATTTCAAAAAACCCACCAGAGAGAGCTCCAGATTTTTTAGCCGTCAGCCTGGTAGAGAGTTGATGCCAGCTTGTGATTACTTAGGGCATTGTATTTATGGCAAAGTGACATATGAAGCAAGACTTGGCACCTCTGAGTTTGTCAGTAAGATAATTGAGATCCTTAAGAGCTCTGATGGCTGAACTGTGGAGTCATCATCCTCTCAATTACCCGTGGAGAGCTGGGATGGGGATCTGATGCCCTAAAGAGGACGCCTTGTGTCTTACTACTTTGGAGTCTGGGAATTCTGCCTTTAAGCTGCCTTGGCAGAATCTCATGTGGCCAGAGCATAATTAAAAAATTTGGTTCCAGGGCAAATTTGAAAATTAAACAAGGACTTGAGGAAGTGGCCTCTATGGAAACCATGTCAAGGAACAAACAGCATCAGAGGATTTCAGTGATGTTTGTATAAGCAGGATAATGTTTGCTTGATTCCTGCAGGCTTTAACTGTCTACCATCCTTCTACAGAGAAGCAACAGAAACTAATTGAAAGAAACCAAAACCAAATAGAGGTGTGATAATTTATTTGAAATTTGAAATTTGAGTTATATGGCACAGTTTTGATAGGCTACATCATGTCACATGGAAGATTTCTGTCTATTATTGGAGCAGTGCAATTTTTAGAAGATAATTTCTATTGCAGACATTTTAGTTTGCCTGCTGAGAACTCATTGTTGGAAGAGAAGTATATTAAAAATGAGCAAAAGTGGTAGATTTTTATCCTAAGATTTCTAATTTCTTTTTAACTCAAGCCACTAGCAAAGCTTTGGGGTGATTCAGTTAAAATTCAGTTTTTCCCTGGATGCAGCTCTTTCAGAGGGACCACACAAACACTGTGTTCCCAAGAGAGTCACACAACAGTCTCTTCTTTGTCAAACTTCCAAGCTCTTTTCAGACTCTAAGCATCAATTCTCTCAGGTATTTCTCAGGGTCCTACCATCAGAGTTCTGTGTCCACCTCTGAGGTTTTCTTTATGTCTCCTTCTTTTATTCTCTGTGTGTTTGTACATTTTTTTTCTCTCGTGCATTTGTGTACATACAGCCACATAGCCCTCTCCTAAAACAACACCCAGCACACTCCATCCTTCCATGCAACTGAGGCTCCCCATAAAAAAAGCTCCATACATTTTCATTTGGGCCTGGACATGAGCCCATGTTTTGGATGGAGGGTGCAATTGCTTCAGCAAGCTAATTTAATAAAAGAGCTGATGGCTTCTCACACCTTAAATGAAGGGTAGGTGCTTCACCCAAATATGTTTAATCCAACAGAATGCCACTGCAAGTTTAAATACCTTTTCTGATGCTTAAACTGTAATATTGGATATGGAGATTGCCTCTCATTCCTTGGAGGTGCAGTGTCTGGGACATGGGGACCTTGGTCCTGTTTCCAGTACACAGGTGTTGTTTGTACCACTGTGAGTGGTGATAATGCATTCTGAAATGTTTTTCCAGACAGAGACAGGGACACACAGTCCTTCCAAAGGAGAAAGCTCTCATGGCTGTATTTCATGCCTATTCTCCATGAGCCTGGACTTGCGGAGATGGAAAAATGTCAGAAATTCCCAACAGAGAAAATCTTACGTGAAGAGAAAAATATTAAAGAGGCAGTGGGAGAAGTTTCATAGCAGGAGCCTCCACTTCCATTCAGGCAACACAAAGGGCTGATCCCCACCCCAAAATCCAACTGCAGCTTCTCCTAGTCCTCTTTGAGCAGATTACTTGCAACTGTTCTGCCTTTGCATGGCCACGCATCACTGAGCTGCCGTGAGCATTTTCCAGGATTAACTAACTCTGCTCTGCTCCTCAATTGGCTTCAACGGGTTTAGCAAGCCTTTTTTTAGCCAGCATGGAGAAGTTAATGCTCTTACTTATGAAGCTTTTTAAAAAGTGCACGAAGACAGATCATCCCCTCCCAGTTTTGCCACAGAAGGAATGTAGCTAGCTGAAAGCCTCCAAAGATAGTTTGAAATATTTTCTGGTGAAGGGAACGGGGCTTAAGGGACATCAGGTTTCAACCTCCTTGTCCTCAACACTGCATGTAGGTGAAGAGCTCTGTCAAATCCCAGAGAATTGCACAGGACTGTCCCATTCCCTGGAAAAATGGGGGCAAATAGGTCAGAAAACACATTATTCACAGTGAAACAAGTTTCCTGTGTGGACTTGTCTTGAATTCAAGACATTTAGGTAGACCTTCCCAAGAGCAAAGTGTAAGTCAGCCCCAAGCTTCTCACAGAGATCTGAGCTTCCTGATAACTTGTGTGAATGCCAGGCTGGGTTATGATAAACATAAGTTGTTCATGCTGGACTCTGTGCAGAAGGACAAGCCTCCAGCTATGCAGACTGGGCAGGAATATTTTACTGCTCTAAGGGGATGGACAACATTCAGCATTTTTCTGTTCCTGCCTCTCTCAGATGACCACTTGAAGACAGGGGTGAGAGAGGAGAAGCCCGTTGGATTGGAGCAGGCTTTTGGTGGGGAATGCCTGAGAAACACGTTACTGCTCTACACCAAGGCTGTGTGTTAATTCCAGCAGAGTGGGACAGAGAGAAGGCCTCCTGGGTTCTGCTCTGGTGCTTTATTCATGGGTAAGGTGGAGTTATTTGTTTGGATGGCTTCAGTGAAATTGTTACTAAACACATTTCTTAAGGGTTGAAAAAAGTCAGGCACAGTTCTGCTAGGTGCAGCACAACAACCCTCAAGATTTGTCCTGAAAAGCTCATGAGCTAAATGAGGTTCACCTGAGGTTGAGGTGTTTCTTCTTTTGATTTTGAGGTTTTTTGAGTGTGTTCTGAGGCTCTTGAAGAGTAAGAGGTAATGTGTGTCCCCTCACAAGAGACAAAGCAAAAGCACATTCAGAGGGGAAAAGTTTTGTTTCCAAAGCCATACTCCTCACCAGGAGCACTACTGAACTGAGTCAAACTTCTGCAAGAGAGAGGGGGGATCACAACTGACTGTGGCCAATCATCAGTAGAAACAGTTTTCTGATGTCAGCTTGGCTTCTATGTAATTTTAACTGTCACAAAGATTTGGAGGAAGACTCCAGGACTCATCACACCTCTTTACCCTTTTTAGGCAAAAACCCCTTAATGGCTAGTTTAAGAGCTAAGTAATGACTGGTTATATAACCTTGTTAAGTACATGGCAGAGCTATGGAAAATGGCTTTTCATTTTGGCTTTCCACTGACTCAGAGATTTTCTGTTTGTCAAATCAGGCTATTACATAGCAGCAATGGAAGAACTAATGTAAACTAATTTTGAACTGCTGGAGCAGCTGGTCTTCCTATTTTCCTGCTGGAGGCTGGTCACACCAAGCTCTCTGTGCTGCCCTGTTCTAGGGGAAGTAGGACTGTGTTTTCATGAGTGCTTGGCTAATCTCAGATGAAGGCTTGAATCTATGTGAAGAGTTCAACACGTGTACAGAATCTGATCGGTCTGCAAAATGAAAAGGGCAGAATCCTCCAGATGCAATTTTGTTATAAAATACTGAAAGCATTAGTTGAGTGGGGGTTTTTTGTTGTTTTTTTTTTTTTTTTCTCTGAACTAGAAACATTTAAAAAATATTCCTCTATTTAACAATTTCTGTTCTTTATGTGTTTGGTGATTGTGGTTTCTTGACATTCAAGTGTAGGTTTATCTTTTCCATTATCCCAGCAGGAGGAAGGTTGAGTCACACAAACTGAATTAAACTTTTCCACAAAGCCCAGAGAACTCAGAGAATTCAACTGAAGTCTGGGTACTTGGCTTAGGACTCTAGAAGGGTTTGCTGAAAAGTTTACTATTTCAGGATTATTCCAGGTTACAACTTTTCAGAAGGGACCAGAACTGAGTATAGAGCAGCTTTGAATCTGGAAGTCCATTGTCAGAATTTTGTCTGAGTACAAAGGATGCTGGAGAAAAACTGATGTAATCTTCTGCATGTGAAACTTCCTCAGGCCCTCCTGCTCCAGAGCAGAGTCTCATGGACAGAGGTGCACATTCACCCTTGCATTGTGAGCACAGGCACACACAGACACACAGACACAAAAATATATACATAAAATATTCTTGCCATACACCCAAAAGAAAAAAATTCATATCTTATTAACTCATAAAAGACTAAATATCCTCATTGGAAAGCCCACAGTCCTCCACCTGGTAACTACTTGGTACCAAGGGAAGTGATCCATCCATCCCACACCTGCAGACCATCCTTCCTCTACAGTCCAAACACTGCCTGCTCCATCACAGCTGGGCTCTCCTTCTTGCCAGATTTACTTCTTGAGCACTGTGTGACAGGACCAGATCTCAAATGAGAGGAGTCAGAAGCACAGGTTTTGCTCACCTGCATGTAGAATTCCTGGCAAAACTGTGGAACTTAGGCTAGAGACTCCCAGTGGCATTTTCTGCCTTCAGTACTGCCAGCAGCAGGGGAGGTGCTGTAGCTGCTACCAACAGCAGTGGCAGCCCCCAAATATTTACTGGGCCATTCAGCACTTTGAAGAGGTTGTGTTATGCACAGTGGAAGTCAGAAGCCGCACAGTTTCAATGTTCATTATTTTTTTCCCACAATTAGTACCTTAGAAAATTTCTCAAGCTGCTTCCCCATCAAAACAGGGGCACCGTACCTTGCATGGATGGCCCATGAAAGATCCACAGCATTCCCAGCAGCCCTGGGGTATATAGGAGAGTATGGCTGGAGGAAATCTGGATTTCCTCTCATTTTCATCTTCACTTTGAGAAATTGAAACAATTGTATTAATGAAAACGAATGTGCTCGTCGTGATTATTTCAAGGGGTTTTTTACCTCATTTATTATTAATATCGGGGCACAGTTTCTTTTCCTATATAGCTAAAAGAAATCTAATATAAAATCCTATAGAGCTAAAAGAAAAGAGTTTCACTAAAATTAATCGTCAAGTTTTGAATACATTTAATTGCCTGTTAGAAAGTGATAGAGGCAAGGAATTCTCTTCCGCTCTCTCAGCTGTCTCAACCTCAAACAGGATGATGCTTTAGGTCCTCCCTGGCAAAGAAATTCTGGGAAGGGTATACTGAGAAAGGTCTTTCCCAGTACACATTTTCATTATTTCCATGTGACCAAGATTAGAAAGTGTTCCATAACTTTATTTAACTCTTTTTGTTCTGTCAGATTCCTAGTTTTGCATTGTCAGTGTTTTCTGAGCTGGGTTTCCCTTTCACTCTCAGTAAATTTTAAAATGAATGGGTCTTATGTGGGGATATTTCATCCATGCATGCAACCCACAGCAAAGAACGGTTTAAGAAAATACTTGGCTTAATTTCATCATGGAAATTACAAGGACAACATTTGGTCCAGTTTTCATTTTTTTCTAAATTTGCCACTTTTTGAGAAGAGAAAGGTAATTTAGCAGAAAGTCTGTTGTTTGATCTCCTACATTCTACAATATTTGCATATATAGTGGCAAGCTTGTCAACTATCTTTAACTAAAAAGTACTGTGAATTTTTGTGCAAGGTATTTTTCACTGGTATACAGTGGCTACGAGTCCGGGCAGGCACCTTTATTTTTCTGTCTTGCACCAAGGTAAATCTGGAGGATTTTGTTCCCTCAAATCATCTCTGGATTTAGATGAGCACAGCTGAATATTGAATCTGCCACACAGTCTTCTCAGCACAAAGGCTCTGAAATGGATTTGTGAGTCTTAAATCAGTCCCTGGGGCATCCTAGTCCACACTGTAAAACCTCTGTATGTAAATTGTCACCGTTAAATAAGTTGCTCAGGAGGGAGGGAGAACAGGATGGGAATAGGAAGTTACTTGTGTAGCCCATGCTGGGTTTCAGACAGGGTTGCCCTTCCAGTTCAGAAGTCTCTGAAATGCAGGGGAGGAGATTGTGTAGCTGCCATATGGACTGTGTGTGCCAGATGGGGAGCTTGCCTCCGTTGCTCCCACATTCTGCAGAGAAACAGAAATAAAAAATGAAACTTTGAGCCCGAGCCCGTTCCCATTCAGGCACAGGAACAGTGTGGAAGAGGAGAGCAGGCCCTCCTTCCAGAGTATTTGCCTGATAATTCATTAGCTGGTGTCCCCCGTTTTTCATCTCTTCGGGGAAGTCTGCTCAGAATTTATTGCTGAGACTTTAATGAATTTTTAAGCTGTCAGAGAGCAACATAAATAAGTAGTATCCCGGATTGTTACACAGCCATTATCAGGTCAAAATGAATGCACAGGGACTGTTCCTTCAGGCAAAGAGTAAATCTTAACATGGAGTTACAAGGCACTGAGTTTCTCACAGGAATCCCTGCATGGCCCTGTTCAGTGAGTCCAGATGTCTCCCCAACCCTTCTCCCCTCTGAGGGCTGAAACAGTGTCTCCCAAGGAGAATCTTTTGATTTTCAAGCTAGGCCCCAACAACAGCATTTTGTGGCTTTATTGTGACATAAGGAAAAGCATAATGAAAAAGTGGAAGTTCCCTTTGGCCTTGGCTTTTCCTTCTACTGGCCAGGCAGGCAAGGTTTAATTGTATGGCTGTGAGTATTTCTATTAATTTTAATGGAACTGCTTGCTGCCTTTATAAACATGGGAAAAAAAATGAAGCAGCAGATTTTATGATGGGAGCAATTCTAAGAAACTTGTCTCTAGTGCTAGGACTCAATTTGTTCAGCACAAGGGGATTATTTGTTTGCTTTTTACTTTAGAGAGGATAAAAACCCTTTCCTGTTCCAAAACAGATAATCATGCATGAAAACCAGACACGTTAAATACCACAAGCAAGGATCCACATGCCCTGGTGCCTCAATCAAAAAAAAAAAAAAAGAGTCACATTAATGTCAATGTGCTTTGGATCATTAGCTCTTAAGCCTCTAATGATGTTCCCTAATGACTCCACTGCTCTTCCTCCTCCATCAGACTCTCTCCAACCTGCAGAAGGTGTGCTAACTTTTCAGGGTTTTGCTGTAGGAGATCCTTGAAAAGACATGTGAGTATCCCAGTAATATATGAGATTTTACCTGTTGGGTGTCCAGAATGTAATTTACGGGAGACTGTACCCACAATATCTGTCAGTGAAGGCTGAAGTTCTTACTCATTTTTTATTTAATTCATTTATTCTGCTGCAGGAATGAGAATAAAAAGGAACACCTGTCCCACAATTAAGACAACTTGCTATTAATTTAAAACTGCAATATAGATAAAACTGCAATATAGAAATGTCTCCTCCCTCCTGTTCTCATGCACACATTTTTATATGCTAACCAAAAGCAAGCATTTTCCCCTGGTCAGGTCCAAGGCCGGGGCAAACCAGCATCATACTGCCTTCAGCTTTTAGGCTTGGCACCCATGTGCTTTGCTCTGCATGGGTATAAAACTCCCTTCTCTGCAAAGCCACAGTGTACTCTGACTTTGTTTTCAGTCTGCCAACACAGTTTATTTTGCTTTCCAAAACTAAGGGTGAGCAGGACCCCACCTTGCAGTCCCACTATGGCAGAGTTAACCCCTGCCCATGTGCTCCAGACATGGGTACAGCCCAAGGGGTTTTTAGTCAGCCACTCTTTTCTGCTTGCACCTTCTCTACCTCCCAGAGAAGTTCTCCATTTAAAAGGAAGCAGAACTTGACCGTCCAGGCTGGCTGTAATTGCAAAAGCATAGGGAAAATTGGTAAGCCACATGCAGAATGTAGGAAATGGTACTTTCCATCAAAGTTGTGCAGTAAGGAGTCCTCAAGATGCTCAGAGGGTTTATAACTTAGCTTGCTGTTTTCTGGGTCCTAGAATACAGCCCTACCAACAGCACAGAGGTTGCCTGATCCTTCACATTTGGGCATCATCTCTAGCCTCATCACTTGCCCATCTGATCACAACTTATGTTTTTGTCACACAAAGAGCACCAGAAAGACCACGATTATTTTGGTAGGTAGATCTATCTTGCTGCCTTTTGACAGTGCTCATAGTTAGAGAGCCTGGGAACAAAACTTTCCCAGCCCGTGTCTCAGAGAAAGCAGCACAGCAGCCCCAAAGGAATCCTCACACTGACAGAAAAGGCACAAGGAAATTCTTCATAGGGAAAAACCTGGAGGAAAACACTGCTGGGTGGGCAGGAACGTTTTTGCTGGCTGACTGGAGAGAAATGCAGCATCCCCTGTGCAGTCTGAGCAGCCAGGGCAGTGCCCTTGGGGAGGTTTGGGGCTTTGGCTCCAGCACCTGAGACTCCTGAGCCAGAGGCTGCAATCCATGGCATCAATTGCCCTCTAGAGGTACTTTGCTCCCTCTCCGTTGAACCTCCTGGAAGTCGAGATACTACCTTGGATTTGAGCTTTTAAAGAGCCATTAAACAGCCACAGTTCAGCGAGGTGGCTGCTCCATAAATCCCCAGAACTCCCCTTCCCAAGAGGGAATTCACCCCTTTAGAATCATCCGTCCTCCCTCTCCGTCGCCTTGGTTGGGCACGGCAGGAATCATTGTGCAATCAATATTATTAATACAGCAAACCAGCACTGGCTCTAAATATGCACACACAGAGCAAACAAATCGAAATAGCAAAAGAGGTCTTTGTGGTAGCACAGCTTCAAAGCTGAGGTTGTAATCACACAGAAGCTAAGGAATGCAAATGTGTGGTAATCAGAGTATTGTAACTCATCCATCCAAATGTTAATAGTATTTTCTCACCATATATTACATTAGCATTAATGGCTTAGGTTCAAATTCTGCACTGTTTTCTACAATTATGACTCATTTTTCAGCTAAGGGGACTATCCATGGTAATAAGCATTGCAGCAGCAGGATTTTTAAAGGCTTATGTGAGCACGACGTGTGTGTGATTCTCTCTGTAATAACTTTTGAAACCCTCTGGCCAAAGCCAACAAAATGCAAAAGCACAGAAAGATTGCTTGGGTGATTCAGCTCCTACAGGTCTGTGAAAATAGGGAATTGTGAAGAGAAGAGAGCTGCCACTGGACAGGATGCTGTGCTGCGGAATGAGCTCAGCCACTGCTAGACACTGGAGACCTCTCACCAGAGAGAGCAGCTTCCCAAACCAAAGGAGAAACTCCTCATCTCTCAGCCGTCCATGCATTTTGCTCCTCCCAGTGCCAATGCCCACAAAATTGCTTGTTAATTCAATGGTGTCTTAAAACAGGTGAGAGGACACATTACAACTTGTATTTTAGTGTGCCATATTCTGCAGCTGTCCTAAAAGAAAGAGGAAATAAACATCTAGGTTGTACAATCTTACTGCTCTCCTCCAAAACAGAAACACCATCACAGAGACACAGGGCTCTGGTGCAGCCAGGCTCCTCCACCCCTGCTCTCCTCTGAATAACAACAGCAATAGCAGCAGTGCCTAGATAAAATCCATTCACATGGAAAGCAGCAGCAAGCTAGACAACCTTGCATCATGCAGCGGATCTTGTTTCATCATGCTTTCCCCACCTCCTCTGTCTTCCTCAGGAATGGTTAAGGTGCATGCAAAGAGTAAATTCTTAAGCCAGTATGAATTCTCTGAAAACACAACAGCCAATATCAAAGGATTTCATTCTGAGGGTTGCTCAAACAGACTTGCTTTTCATAACCTGAAAAAGGAGTAGAGAATAAAAGCATGATTGATTCTGTGTCACAACTATGGTGATTATTAAGGTATTATAAACCACAGAGAATTGCCTTTATTTTATTGGAAACAGTCCTCGAAATTAAGTTTATTCCAATCTTGATAAAATCAAGTCTGTCTCCCATCTATCTCCTCCTCCTACACAACACTCAGGCGTGGTTGTGCAAGATAGTTTGCTTGATGCTTGCTCCTAATTCCCTGCTGCACTTTGCATATGTAAATCTCCAATCACTCAGAGCAAACTCACACAAAGGAAGGAACATCCCCGTGTGGTGAGGATGTTTCAGTCAGAAGTGGCTAAGAAGGAGTGGGTGGCTTGTCCCTGAGCCAGCTGGTGATGGACCCAAAACCAGAGCATGGGAATTCCCATGCTGGGAGCTTTAGTCTAGGCTGGACCCCTCCTTTATTGCTCCCATTTGAACCCTCAGGAGAATGACCCAGCTGCTGTGGGCTCTGCATATGCTCATGGACACTAAAACCAGTCCCGCTGTGGTTCTGGAGTTCGTGGGGTTTTTTTTCAATGACATTGAACTTTGAGCTGAACTTCACCTGTTCTTTTCCCTAATCATCAGCTTCCCCTTGCTTATATTCTTAAGCATGGATGAGAGTGGATGGCAGGTCGCTGGGTTAATCTGCATCTAATCCACAGCACAGTCACGGTGAGGAACAGAAACCGTGTTTAGCTCCCTGCTGAGAGCAGCTCTCTGCCTGCTGGGGGTGGGAAATCCAGCAGGTTGATGCACTTCCACTGCTTTTCCACTACAGAGCCTGTAACAACAAGGTTCCAGCTCTGAATGGGACCGGTTTTTTGTGCCCTGGGCAGGAGGAGCCTTCATAGTCTTTTGTGGGCAGACAAGAATATTTCCTTCTTGATTTTTTAGTCAGCTGTACCTCAAGAAATACTTTTTGTCCTGCTGTTTTTCCAGAGCGTTTGGAGAAGAGAGCAAGGTAGGCAACCCTGCTCATCAGACTCACTCTCTATTTTCTGATCTCAGGCTTGTATTCTTCCCAGCCTGAGTTGCTGCTGTTGGAGTGGCCCAGTTTTGCCTACCCTCACCCCTGCTTTCCTAGTGACAACGAGGATGACTGTGCAGAGGCAATGCTCTGCCGTGGGATGTTTCCTTTGTGTAAGCCTTCTTTTGTATTTTGACATTGGTGAATGTTCTCATCCTTTAACACGCAGGCAGAGCCTAAATTTCAAAGGTAATCACTGCCTGCAGTGACAGTGTCAGATGAATATGGGTCCTGTGTTTTATCCATTCAGGCCCACAGGTAAATAACATGGGGGTGGCAGGAATGACAGACACACAACCCAGGCTTCAACCTCATTTTTATCCTGCTGTCCAAAGGAGAGGAGCTTTCTGCAATTCTGTGTTAGTTCATTCAACCTTCCCATAATTTCAGAGCCTATTAGCAGATTTCCACTGAATTTGAGAGAGAGATGTCCCAAATATAATTAGGTCTCTGAGTCTTTTTAGACCAGGCAACTGAAGAGAGACCTTACAAATTCTCCATTGAGGGAGAGGCCACTGTATGATTCAGTCTGTCACAGACATTAACAAATCCACAGGGCTTTGCTCCCTCTTGAGACCCAAACTGATGGCAAACCAGATCTCTTTAGGTCACTCACTCCCAAAACAAACTTGTGCCCTAAGTTCATGACCCTTTCATGAGCCTGAGTTCATGAGCCTTCCCATGAACATTTATACAAGTGAGTGGGTTTGTTCCCACAGGCAATCCTACCCCTGGGCAAGGGGCAAGGAGTGCCAAGACATCCTCCTTCTGCTGTGGAGGCACTGCCTTGCATGGCTTCTTTATCTGGGGAAACTCCAGCCTGGAGAGAAGGTAGCCAGGGAAACACAGAAATTATTTTTTAAAATCCCTTAGGTCAATAACCAGTCTGCTTTTGGAGAGACACAAAGGTTCAGGGGTTGTAAGTTTAATTAAGCCAGCCAAAAACTGAAGGGAAAATTAGAAACCATTTCCAACAATGCTTTACAAAAGCTTCCCATTGAAACAGACACATTAATTGAATAGGAGCTGAGCTGTACTTTGATACATGAGCCCCAGCCCAGGGTGCCTCCTGCTGCAGAGAGCAGCATTGTGAGGTTTTATTCAGAAGCAGCAATCTCTCACCATTATCCTTTCCTCGTTGGCAAACATCAGCTCCCTCCCTCTTTCCTTCTTTTTTTTTTCTCTCCCTTCAATTAAATGTTTAATTAAAGTACCATGACTCCCTTTCATTTTGAAAAGCAATTGAAGACACTAGTGAGAAAAAAAAGAGGCTGAGAAGAGAGCTGGAGTAGAGCACAGAGCATCAGCAAGGCCTACAAAAATGTAGCCCTTAATTTGCCTTGGTGCCACATCGAATTGAGGTGATGGTGAGGCAATACAGCTGCAAGAACATCTGGAATAGGCTGATAAAGATGGGTTGGGTTGGGTCTGAAGCAAGCACCGAGTGCAGCTTGCTTTTTTTTTTTTTTTTTTTTTTTTTGCATCCTGAATGGTCAGCTCAGCACAGCTGGGAGAGAAAAATGAGGTTCACAAATATATGTTTTCTGCTAAGTTTCCATGCAGTGATTCAGGAGAGTTGCTTGATAAGCAGGCTGGTGCCTAATAAGGATTTTCTGCTGTATCTTGTCGATCAGTCTTTGTCAGGTTACTTGGTGGCTCATCACCCTGACACATTCCAGGACCAGGGAACACCTCTGCTCTGGCTGCACAGCTCTTTTCCCCAATATCTTTAAGAAACCTTAGCAGAAATTTGTGGTTACACAGATTATCTGGGCAGCCCATTTCCAGCTACTGGTTAACTCTGACAGTTTGGTTTTCTCCAGCAGGCTTAAAAGCAGAACACGAGTTCCTGCTTTTCTATAACTGGGTGGAATTCCACAGAGTTTGAGCTTTTTACACCTTCTGAATTTTCCATGCCAATAGCGTTACATTTCTCTTCACACATTTTTATTAGAAAATACTTGAGTTTGGATAATTTTTTTCACCATCTTTAATTGCTGCCTCATGCCTCTGACACACCTGTGCACACCAAAAAATTTCTGCTCTCCGATGAACTGCTGCAATGGGGAGTTGCTCCCCGCAGGCTGTGCTTGGGGCTGTTTTGACCAGCTATTTCCAACCTAGATGAATGTTTGTGTGGCACACAGTCTTGCTTGATTGATTGAGGCCAAGAGCAAGGCAGCTTGATTCATTACTGCAGCAGTATATGTGCATGTCTGATGGATAGGGGAGGGCTTGGAAATGAACCTGGGTCAACTGTCAGGCCCAGGGCTTTCTAGAGGAGCAGGCATAAAGTAAAGCCTAATAGCCACCCCTGCACAGAGTGGCTTGGGGTGCAGCATTCTGAGGCCATGGCTTCCCAAAATCCCCAGCACTGCTCTGCCCACACCTGAAGAAGTCAGTGCTGAATGCTGTGGGAACTTTGTTGTCAGGGTGGGTGAGTTTTCCCCCCAGGTTTCTCTGGCTGCTCCTCGGGCAGATGGACGGGGCTGCAGCTGAGAGCTGCTGGCTCTTCAGTGTGCACAGGACAGCCAGTCAGCAATTTCCTGGCATGCTCCTCTGGCATTGCAAAATCTAATACACCGGCATGGAAACACACTGAAAATGTGTCAATTTTGATGACATCCTCCCAGAAACAAGGCAGATGCAGAGTGACATCCTCCTTGCCAAGCAATTTTTGAAAGCTTCCCCATCTCCCCCCGCAGCAGCCCACCTGGCAGGCTGGTGGGGAGATGGCAGGCAGGGGATGGAGTCTGCCAAGCCTCTCCTAGCTCCTTGGCCGAGGGATTTCCCAGGGCTCCCTGGCTGCTGGACCTCCTGGCCAGCCTTTGAGCCCTGGACGTGCTCTGGGAGAGCAGCAGCCAGCCAGCCTACTCTGTGAAGTCTCAGGGAATTCCTACTTCAGCCCTGCAGTAGAGACACAGATTTATATTTTTTTAGTGATTTTCTTCTCTTTTGGAATCAAATTTGATTGAGGCTTGTTTCCTTGGCTGGGTTTTTTTTTATTTCTTTGTTTCCCTCATTTTTGAATACAGAATTTCCCAGGGCGTAGGAAGAGCAGTTTCTAGTCATCTCTTCCATTAATAACTTCTGATAAGAGGATACTGAGCATCCTACAGGAATTTTTTTTTCCTGCTGTAATGCTTCTCCTCCTTGGGTCTGAGCAGAGAACTGGAGTCAAAGATGTAAGGTGGCAGTGAGTGGAATGTGCATCTCTCTCTTTCCCTGCACCTTCTAACTTCTCAGAAAATCAGTTGATCAAGTACCTAATGATCCTTTCTCTTTTCTTTCTTTTCTATTTTTTTTTTTTTTTACTGCAGCTTTACCAGAGTGACTTCACCTCAAAAGGTCACTCACTTGCTGGAAATTGAACAGCCAGTGGGACAACAAACAGCATCCTGATGTCACAGATCCCTGCCCTGCCTCTGCCAGGCGTGGAGAATCACCCTGGCCACCCTGGCTCTAGGGCCCATGTGGTCACAAGCACAGGGCTCTGCACAGGTTGGGAAGAGGCACAAGAGAGTCTGTGTGAGATCTGGGCTGTCCCACTTCAAGCTCTCCAAGGACCTTAGCTGATGTTATTGTCCTCAAGCTGCCCCGCTTATTGTGGCAGATCCACCTCCAGCCTGACTTGGTGTGGGCAAGGAGACACTCGTGTGACCATTGTGTCCCAGACAGAACGAGTTCTCACAGGCAGTGATCCCAAACACTGCTCACAGGCACTCCCAGGCAATTTGATGCAGATCAGTTGGTGGATTTGGAGGATTTTATTTGAGGGGAAATACTTGAAGGCAGCTCTGAGGCACTCCCGTCCAGGAGGCTGCAGCGTGCGTCAGCATCTCCTGGCTGCTCTGTCCCGAGGGATGGAATGGGAGGCCAAAGAGGGGAGTGAAAGACCAGTCCCCAGGCTAAGCTGGGAGACAGAGCCCTGCCTGGAGCAGCATCAAGGCTCAGCAGAGATGTCAGCAGGATCTCCCTGCAGTGAGCCCTTAGGGGTCATTAGGTGACGTTTCCTTCTTGGCACAGCTGCGAACAAAATCTGCTGCCTCTGTTTCACTCTGCTGGTGTTATTTTCCCACTGGCTTCAGTGCTGATCCAACGTAAGCACTGCATCTCATTCCCATCCTAGGATGAGGCACAATATGAGAGAGGCCTGTTTTTCATTACTGTTGAACTTGCAGCCCAGGAACTTTCTCTGACACAGTTCACAAGGGGGTGAGGGGCTGGCAGGGAGGGTTAGTTATTACTTCTGTTTCCCCTCTTGGAGCATGGGCTTCTCTATCAAGCTCTGCCATCTCTCCCAGGGGCCAGGAACTAATTCCTCCATACCCCTGCACACTGGATCCTCTCTTTATAAGGACTTACAATCATGACAAATGATCTGTGCTGATTTTGTGACATGAACTGTTACCCATTAGGGAATGAACTGGCATCAATAAATTCATTTCACTTACAACCTCACACTGTGCATGAATTGAAGTTCTAGAGGTGAAAGACATAAATTTACCAGGTGGGCAGGCACACAGCTTCCCCCTAAGACTGTGCACTTCACCTTTGCTATGTGCACTGCTTCTGCTGGGCCAGCCCAACATTAATTTTGCATAGAGTAGATTTCTCCTGTTCCATGCACAGTCCATATGATTTATACCTGCTTCAAGTAGCTGTGTGAATAGCCTCATCACAGGACAAACTGATTGTGCTTTTACCAAAAAAACACACCAACTTCAAACCAAAGACAGCCTTTTGCTTTACAAGATAAGTTAGTATTTAACTAAGATCTCCTGATTTCCAGGCTATGCAGACTCAGTAATTAATGAGTTCTCCCATTGCCCTGGTAGGGCAAGTGAGACAGCATTATTTATTAGGCAGAAAGGAGTTCCCACAAGTATGGATCTACATCTTAGTCATTCTGATGGTAAATTCAGCAAATTGCTCCAGCAGAGAAGGCTTTCCTTCTCCCCAAACACTCTTGTCAGTCAAGTGGCTGAAAATTTCACTCATTTACCCAAATTGAAATCTCACAGTCCCCCAGGCAAATAGAAACTTCCAATCATTTAGTTAAAAGCCTCTTGTCATGGACATCTGCAGAGAAAGGACTGAAACAAAAAAAAAAAAAAAAAAAAAAAAAAAAAAAGGCTTTCCTCAAAAGGGGCACAGAAAAGTACACACAGAAATGGGGAGGGATGAAGTTGTCTTTGTTCCTCCACTCTCCTGAGAGCTCCTGATCATGATAGGGATCCTGTTAGGCTGTGCACTGTGGACACCAAGTGAAGGCAGCCCTCAGCCTGGAGCACTCCCTGACCTTGTCCCCCTGGCTGAATGTTTGGAATGGCTGTTTTGGAATACAACTGACTGGACGTAATATAAAATGGGGGAGTTGGAGGCTGAGATCTCACCTTTCTTTTTCTTTAAAAGAGTTAGACATGGTCATGGCTGACAGGGCTGCAAACAGATATTAAAGGAAAGGAACAGACAGGGATGTGTCCATCATCACCCTTAACACATCTACAGGTGCAGATGTTGTGGGATGGGTGGAGGGAGTGGAGTCACAGAGGGTGTTCAGGTTCACATTCCCTCCTTAAATTGCCTAAAACAGAGCACTGGGCGTGACTGGCTGCTCGTCTGACCCAGTGAGGCATTTTTTGTGTTCTTATGTTAAAAGGGAAGGCTGAAAACTGCCTTCAGAAGCCATAGGAGGGGGGGCATGGTTTTGTTGGGTCTTCCAAATGCAGTAAGCACTGGAAGCACCTCCAGGGTTTTTGCTGGCTGATCTGCTTCCTTTTTGCTTTCATCCAGCAATCACACACATTCCCATGCCTCTGAGGACCAGGCCTACCCCCAGCAACAGCATACAAAGGTCACATTTCTTGTGAATGTGCAGGAAAATCTGAGCAGTGGCTGGGCAATGAGTCTGGCCAGGAAATAGCCCCTTTTAGGTTGTTTTCTTAAATTCTGGGGTTTGGGAGGGGGTTCAGCTTTTGGCAAAAACATCAAGTATAGTGATTTGGGAATGCTGTCTAAATGCATCACAGTGCTTGTTGATTAAAAGCTTTAGTTCTCTCTTTGCTTGTATAATCTGTGCTCCCTGCTTCAACTACCTTCATTCAATAAACTGAATCTCATTTTTGGTAAGCATCCTGTTGACCTCTCTGTAGCTACAGGAAGCTCTTCACCACAAACATTGTCTCTCAGTCGCAGCTTGTCAGCTCCAAAGAAGAGAGATTGTGGTCCCCTGTCTGCCTGGAAAGTGTTTATCTTGCTGCCATAAATAATTGGGACAGGCTGGGAATGAACAAATTGCCCAGGAGGGTTTCTGGGGGAGAGATCAAACCCTAGAGTCCCCTCTGAATGCCTATTTCCCCAGAGACTCTCCACTGCCCATGAGAGGGAGAGCCACATTTCAGCTCTTTCCATGCTCCCCAGCCCTTCCTTTGGGTCGTTGTGATGCCCTCCCCTCCAAGGACCCCTAATGCAGTCACAGAATCACAGAATACTCTGAGGCCATGTGGGGTGGCCAGGTGGTCACTCCTAGGGGTACCATGCCATGGCCAGCCATGCTGCCACTCCCTGCTCCATCCTCCACCTGCATCATCCCACCTCACCACTGACAGCCTTTCCCAGCCCATCTCCCATGCTCAGAGGGCTTGGAAGGCTCCTGTGCCTTTGGGGTCAGAGCCAGGCAGACTGAGAGAGGTCACAAGGAGGGAGAAGGCAGGGAAACCCACATTCCAGCATAACATCAGCAGCAGGCAGGACCTGCTGATGGTGAAGCTCCGGTGCATGAAGAATTACACTCCAGTCTGATTGTTTTATAAAAATCTGCTCCGGCACCTGTCCAGAGCCATGATCACATCTTCAGTCATGTGGCCAAATGCCTTTTAGTTTTAATCATTTGATCAAATGCCCTGGTGAAACAGCCATTTGTTCAAATGATTGAAAGTTTGTCATTTGACCAAATTACCAGTCTGGCAGGATGACTAACGGGTCATGGCACAATGTTAAATTCTATTAATGTCACCTGGGAGAGACAAGTGAGGAAAGTAAGGGTTAAGGGGGAACTTTGTAGAAGTGTTTATTCCCTTGCCATGTATACCTACACAAACACAGGTGTAGTCCCAAGGAACAAGGTCTGAGATCACCAGGATGGCTCCATATTCACCTGAGCATGTTGGTGGCTAGAAGAGCTTCACGTGGACATCCCTCAAAACTTGGGGAGAACAACTTATGTCACTGAAGGAGCCCAGGGCTGCTCTATCAGAGGACAAAACTGGATCTGGAATCTCCACTTGGACTTCAGATGAGGACTGCCACTGCTGGGACTTGGAGGAGTAAACCTGGCCAAACCATGAGCCAGGAACCACAGCTCAGTGAGAGCGCTCCCAGGCACTTCTAATGCCACTGGTGTTCCTACACTTGCACTGCCTGGATCAGCTGGGGACAATGGCATAATTTCCTCCCTCCTTTCCCTCCATGTTCCTGGGGCTGCACTTCTGGGATGGAAGGAGAGGAGGGAGTGCAAGGAGAAAGAATAAAATGTAGCTTCTGGAGGAAGTAAGAACTGACAGCAACCATATAAGGGGGCATTAACCTTTCATAAACCTGCTCTCTGGCCTGTGACTGGAACCAGAAAATAAATATAATTCTTGAAGTAGGTGTTCTATGTGCAGCATGGCTGTTCCAGCGCACACTGGCTTCCTGTGAATTCCAGTTATATTTACGGGGTGTTGGTATAGAGGTGAGATGAATTTTGCTAACATTGAAGAAGCAGCAGACTTCAAGCAAGAAGCCAGCACTGAGGAACCAACCTCTTTTTTTAGGAAGGATTTGCCATGGACGTTCCTGGTGACTGATGATGTCCTTAAAAAACTCACACACCCTGTATGGCCCTGTGCCCACATAGGCAGGTGGGTCCTGTGGTGTGGCCAACAGTTCCAGATCTCCAAGAGTGCTGGCAGGAGGAGATTCTGGAACCAATTTCTGCCCCTTCCCTCTAAGGTGCCCACGTTTTGCTTCAAGCAGGACAAACGGGATGGTGTGCCGCCACTTCTCATCCAGATGTACAATTAGCCACTTGTTTACTCTGATAACAGAGCACTGCCACGTGGGCACAGCCAGTGAACCCTACACGAAGTCAAACATAATAATAACAGCCTGATTATCTGATTTGAACTCCTGACCTGCAGATGAGACACGCAGCAGCCCAGGAGGCAGCACGCGCAGGAGGTGTCTGAGCACACACACACAGGAGCACGGTCTCTGCTCCTCAGGCAGCTCCACTGCTGCTCCCCACAGCTCCTGGCCCAGCCACAGCCCTCTCCATCCCATAATGAGCCATCTCACCATGCAGGTGAACGATGGCAGAGGTCATTAGTGCTGCCAGTTCCAGGCCAGCTTCTTGCGCTCAGGCTGGGTCAGCAATAAGCCCTGCAGCCTGCTGCTCCTGGGAGGAGCTGGCCCGAAGTGCCTGGCTCAGCAGAGTGCTGTGCCAGGGGCAGGGTCTCAGCTGCAAAGGCAGGGCAGTGACTTCATCGTCCGTGTGTCCTGCAGTCACTGCATCTTTCCCCTTCTTGTGACTAGTTTATCTGGTCAGCGTGGTTCCTGCTGCTGACTCTCATCCCTATCCTAAGCTGCCAGATAAAGTTGATTGGTACTCCAGCCTGTGTCCTGTCTTTCCTTTCTGTTTTTTCCAGCTGGCTTGTGTACCTCTTCATTTCAGCCTTCTGCCCACAGGCTCTGTGCTCCCTGGCTGCATGAGCCACTTCCACAGCTGACTCCAGAGCCTGTCGTGTAAGAGAGGTGTTATGTTCCCTTTGCATCTACATCTACATATTCTCAAGGACTGTCTATACTGGGCCTGCAAAACAATACACACACAATCACAGGCGAAGCTGCAAAGAACTATATTGGTCAGAAAAAGATTGCCAGTTTAGCCTCAGCTTGAGGTAAATGTCTCAAGCAAGCCATTATGTATTCTGTGTATACACAATGGGCTTGATTTGAGATGTATTTATGCTCAAGAATATTATGTATTCTCTTTATACACCATGCAAGGTTAAATTTTTTTGAAAATTTATATTTGCTTTTTATCATACAGACGATTTATGGTCAGACCTCCTGAATCTATTTGAAAGGGTCCATTTATTCTCCATTAACTCCAAAAGTGCTGGACATTACAAATTCACTAGCTGCTATTAATGTATTTAGGAGCTAGACTCAAAAAAGTTTAACTAAACTCTTCTAGAGGAAACTGAGAATCCAGATTTGACCTGTTATAGATAGGGTCAATGTTAAAATTCTGCTTTATATTGGAATTTCTGATTGGGGGCATTTAGATTTATAGCAGTGATTTGGACCAGTCCCTAATCAATTCCTAGATAGTACTTTTTCATCAGCTGATCTGACAGCAGGAAGAAGGTCAGGATCATAAATTCCCCCTTCCTGAGTGCCAGGAGAGGAGGTGGGATATGCACACCACTGGTGAGCAACCAAGCCAGGAGCAGGGGCCAGGACTCCTGCCTCCAACTGTCCGGCCTCCTGGGAGCACTGGGTGCCTGCCACCATCCTCTCAGGAGCTCATCTTGCCTGGGGACACTGGAAAGTGTGACCACACACATTCCAGAACTGGCTGGGTCAGTCAGGAGTGGGTTGTCAGCCTGGGACATCAGCACAATTCTCCTTCACCCAATATATATCTCCTCCTGTTCTTGTCCATTCCAATTTTCCTAACCATGGCCTCTCATGCTTCCAAAACATCTGGGGGATGCCAGGCAAGCCAGGCCAAGATGTCCTTTGAGGGAGAGTGTGAGCAGAGTGGACGCTGCTGTGGGTGTGCACAATGTGAGCTCCACAACAAGGGGCCCTGAAGCTGGGCACCCATCACCACTGTATTTAGCCACCTGCACCAGCCATCAGATCTTCAGCACTGAGGAGCTTGGAGCTAGCTTTACACAAGCTTAGCTAACACTGTGTGGGTGGGTTTGAGCTGCAAAGTGCTCAGGTTTGGACTCAGCCCAAAAAAGACACTAAGCCAAGAAGAGAAAAGTGCCTTTCAGCTCTGGGCTACCTCTGTGGCTCTTTCCCTTCCCAGGTGCCATGTAGCTTTCAGCAAATCTTTTTCCTCACACTCTGTCTCCTAAAGCTGAAGTCCTGGTCCCTCCCATCTCCTTTTGCTATTCAGTGTCACCTTTTCCTCCTTGCCCCCTCGTGCTTGCTCCTGCCATGATCCCACATCCTTGTTGTACACTGCACCAGCAACCCCTTCCCGCTCCACAGATGGGCAACAAAGGCTTTGAGGGTGTTGGGTATTTGTTTGTCCCCCTCGGAGGACTGTCCAGACCCTCCCTCCCACCTCTGTGAAGCCTTTGCTGGAGAAGGAACATCAGCAGGGAAATGAGGTGCCCCATCAGAAACAGCTGAAGCGCTCATGGCCAGGCTCAGGAGGCAATGACCTCTGCTTGCCTCGGCTGGTGCAGGCTGCCACTCCTCCTCCTTTAGGATGGTGATTTGACTCTGCTCTGTGATGGCAGCCTCTGTTTTTCCACTAAGTACAGGAAGTGCAGTAAGAAACCAAATTCACTTGTCCCCTGGAGGCTGGAAAGAACCAGAAATTATATATTCATCCATATTTAGGTAATGATATTTGCCAAGTCCTTTAACATCCTACAGCTCCACTTGCAGCTGTCTGAACTCCTGCAAGATGTGGGAAGAAAGAGCAAATGTCAGTAAAATCACTCAGCCTCTTTCAGACCAACTTAACATCAACTGTCTCGAGGGCAAACCCATGCCATCTCCTTCTCCTCTTGCTCCTATAGGAAGGTTTTATTCAATAAACAAGCCTTTCCTGTTGGATTTTTTGGAAAAGATTTAGGACTCATCCATGCTGAGTGGCAAGGTTCCCATGTCCACCAGTGATAAAGTTTGCCTCTTCTCAGCTTCACTGGTGTGACCTTTTGTGACTTTGCTGGGCCTGCACTGCACCTCGAACACTTGGGCCCCAAAACAACAGTGTAGCATCACATTTCTTAAAATTGAGCTTCAGATTCTTCAGATTGAAGGCCAAAGGAAAACACCCAAGAATCACTGATTCCCATGGGATGAGAGGGTGACCACCTCTCAGTGGGAAAGTGGAGAGGGGAGATTGCAAGAAGGAAGGAGCAGAGCCCACACAGACAAATCAGGGAGACAATCCCCTGTGCTGGAGGCACCACTGATTGAAATGGGAATGAGGCATTTGTGGATCTCTCCTTGCCTCCGAGGAAGTGTGAAAGAAATTCATCACAGCTGTGCACAGGGCAGCACAATTCTGACTGAACTTCACAGAGGTAATTTGCCTGTTTCTGCTGCTTGCTTTGGGAATGGGGCACAGACACATACTCTGTGAGGGCTTGGGGCTGGTTCAGCCTGGAACTCAACCTCCTTGAACATTGAAATACTCAGAAATGGATTTTGTTGACATGAAGGAATCATGACCTTTTATTCAATGCAAAATCTGAAATTGCCAAGAGAGATTTTTAATGAGTCTTAGCTCAGTGTGGTTTTCCAAACCAGCAGCACGGTCATCTCTGGGAAGTGCTGCAATATATGGCTTTTATCTGGCAGAAAACCACTGCTGGTTTTCTGAATAAGAAATTAAGGGGAAGAGCTTGTGATTTTCATATATACAATGTTCTCTTTTTTTTCCTCTTGGTTCCTCTCTTTCCAGATGTCTGTTACCACACTACAGGTAGAGCAGCAGACTGTATGGCCTGTAGGAATAATATAGGATGTTGGGAAGGGAATAAAGCATTAGAAGTCATGCAATCAGTCTGGGAAATCAACTGGGGAATGCACAAAAACCAGCTTAGTTTTATCAAATATGACTTTTAAAGGACATGGACAAGAGGGGATACTGAGGAAATCTCCTCCAAAGCATTAAAAATCTGTGTTGGAGAACAGCTGTCCAATGAAACACCTAGTAAATAAAAATGCAAATCCTAAAACACAATATAAAACTCCATACAGCCCCAAGACTGAGAAAGGTCACCGTTTTGGGAACAGCATAATCTTCCAAGTAATTGAGGCAAGGTGGAGCCCCAGCATGTGGGTAAACACTTACTGCAGCTCCTGAGAGAGCCTTGTGAGTGTGGAAATCCCAGAGGCACTTCTGAAAGAAAGGCTGGGACTGGGGGAGGACTTCTTGGTAAATATTAGCCTAAACAAACATAATAATAGGCCCAGAATCAACCCAGAAACTGCCCAAAACACAGATCCAAAAAGCAAATAGGACCCCCTATCTCCATCAAATCACAGATGCCCAGCCTCATCCGTAAGCACAGTCTGGCTGGATCCAGCATGGTGGGAGGGAGCTACAATCCCATCCGCCAGCTAGCTGCTCTCCTGAAGTCTGGCCTGCATTCAGAATAATCTTTTAAATCCCTCTTCTCATCTCTTTGTCTGCAGCTGTGGTGAGCAATCCCAAAATGACTGAGCTTTCCGCTCGCCCTCCATTTGTTCAGTGCGCTGACCTAATCCTCTTTCGAGGGCTCCTGGGGTTCAGCAGCCCAGCCACTCAGCCACCTTCCCAAGGACCTTCCTCCACCATGGACCCCAGGATTAATCCTAAAACATGAGACCTACCAGAGCCCTCTGCTTGGCATGCTCCTAGCTGATTTTCCAGGGCCAGCAACCTCATCAAGGGGAATTTCCTTTGACGCTTCCAGTGGGGAAGAAAACACTTTCAAGAGGGCTTTAAAAGCAAAGCTGCTGCTGGCTGATTCACTTGCAGTAATCCAAGGCAGCAGAGGAACTCACAACTGTGGCAGCAAATAGGTTTTTGTACTGAGGATGCTCACATGGTGTAGACAGGGGGCATGGGAGGCACTTTAGGATGGGGCTCAGCAGCCTGGCAGTTCAGGGACAGAAATTAAGACTATGGCAAAAAAAGGCAGCGAGCAGGAGCTGGCACAGGGTTTCTTGAGTGCTATCTAGTGCCTGGGAGAGAGACTGAACAGAGAACAGTCCAAAACAGCCTTCTGGGCTTGCAGTTGCAGGGACAGCACCTCACACCCCAGAAGGAAGGGTCAGCAGGGTGTTTGTGTGGGAGCAGGACAAAACAGATTGCTGGGGAAAAGTTGAGACAGGTTGCTGGGGAAGAGTTGAGACAGGAGAGGAGAAAAGAGCCTTGTGTGCAAAACAGAAGCTCAAAGTGCAAAAGTAAGACAAGGAAATATTTTACGCCTTTTATTAACCCACTTGAAACAGCAGGACAGAGAGCAGTATTGATAAATAGTCGTACTGGGAAAATTTGCAGACCTTTCCTTCTGGCACCACTCCACCACTGGCAGCCATGCAGATGAATTAACTGCTCCAGTATCTAACCCTGGTCGTTGCTGTGGCAATTTGGAAAACAAAGCTCTGGGTGTCCTGGCTGCCTCACAGTTTTACAATGACCTGACACATCCCAGACCTGACACCTACACCTTTGGCTCGCTCTTGCTTTATAAGGAGAAAAGGCCAATGCCCTGACCTTTGCAGCACTTTCCTGGCTGCCTGCCTGGTCGTAGTGGCTCTGTGGAAAGGTTACTAGGGGTTGGAGAGGTGATGGCGGGTTCAGAAGAGAAGCTCAGTCACTTTTGCACCTGGCTTTCCCTTCTCTGCCTGTCCCTACCGAGGCTGCTGCAGCAGAGCGTAGCAGTGTCTCAGCACACAGGGCAGGTTTTTTGGAGTGAAAGGTTTTTTGGATGAGCAGGAGCACTGGGTGAGCCTGTTTCTTGGGCACTGAAAGCAGTCTGTGAATGAGAGGTCACAGCTCTGCTCATCAGGGCTGGGCTGGTTTTGGTGGCTGTTCCACTCAGAGGTGCCCAGCACCTTCCTGTGTCACGCAGTGCCTATAACTCACAGAAATAAAGCATGTCCAACACCCCTCTGAGACATGTATTCTATATGAAAATTTGGTTTATTACTGTCAGACCCACAAATCTGGATCCGCTGTGTAATTCTACCAGCGTCCATCAGTCAGACAGACACATTTAATGAGAATGAGAATTTATACTGCTACTTCCTATATTGGCTGCTGCCGAAGTGCAATCGACAGTCAAGATCTTCCCTTGCCAAGAAAATTGTTCCTGAAAGAGTGCTGGCATTTTAACATTTCAGGAGAGCAAACCCACAGATCTAGGGGTACCTCTTTGCTGGATGCAATCTTCCTGTGCTGGATACAGAACCAGGGCATCTGTCCTGTCTAGGCACACGGGGGATGTGCAGGCAGTTGGTTGAATAGATAGAAATGTATAATGGATGATCTTGCTCAGCACTTGGGAATGTATATTCCCCGGTCTTCTCAGGAAGCAGCATGTTTAATTTCCTTCAGCTATTTTTTTAAGGACTATGTTGTGAATATTGACATATTCAGGTGTATTTGCATTGGCTGTTGCTGTGGGGGCAGGGGAGGCTTCTCCAGATGCATGTGGCAAGTCACATGCCTGCCTCTTCTAGGATAAGGCTGCTGAAAATCCCTTTTTCTCTTTATCTTTCTTTCCCTTTCTTCAGAAACCTTTGCCACCATTTTGGCTGCTGCAGAGAAATCAGTCAGGGCTGGGAGGAAGAGGTTTCGTGGCATTTCAGCTTTTGGCAATGCCTCCTGTTTGTCAGAGACACATCCATAGCCCAGGTCTTCCCCTGCAAAGTGTACCCCTGTTGCAGCTTGCATTTCATTTGTGCTCTGGGATTGCCCCATTATTGAACTAAAGCCTTCAGCTCATTCACAGGTACAGCTTTCAGCCACGAGCAGGCAAGCAGGAAACCCTCGTGCTGTGGTTATATGGAGTACACCAGCAGTGGGGTGCATCTCCCCTGAACTAAACCCTGGTAACAATTTGTGTTTCAGGAGGCAAGGTTCTCAGCAGTGATTTTGCCTCTGCATTAGATACTTCCTTCTTTTAAAATCAGGTGTCTTGCACTTCAACTCAAAATTTGAAAATAGAAAAGGGAATGAGTGTTTTCCTTCTGAAAATATCCCAGTTTTGCTTTTTGACTGAATTTAGTAACAGTTTCTACGGAGCAAAGAAATTTTCACTGACTGGACTTTGAGACAGTCGAGACCAAGAAAACAACCTTTCCTTCCAAAGTCAGTTTGGACCAAGATCATTTTCTTTCCTCTGACAGACAGGTTTTCCAGCTTAGAGCAAGGTACTTCTCATGCACTCTTCATGTTTTACTGAGGAGCAGAGATCAAGGGAACTAAAACACCAAAGCTGCATTGGGTAAGACTTGTCAACACCTACTGTTTAATCTGATGCTGATTAAACTACCCTGCACAAAATGTTGTTGGCAAAATCCACACATACATGTCCCTGCAAAGAAAATGGTGCTGCAGTTTTTGCAACTCAGAAAATGTGTGTTGTGGGTGGTACCTAGCCTGAGCCTTCTTCTTCACAGCATCAGCTCCCCACCATGGGAGACCACAACCAATAACTGTCATCACTCTGTGGCTCTCAGGCAATACCACTGGTGAAATGCTGAAATGCCAAAAAAAGCCCTGAAAGTGCTGAGCATCCTCACTTCCCTTTGATTTAAACGGGAGCTGGAGGCACACAGCACCTTGCAGGATTTAGCCCTGTTTCAGCAGATGCTGGCTGAAAAGGGCAGGAAGGAGGACCTTGGGAACTACAGGCCTGTCAGTCTCACTTCAGTGCCTGGAGTAGCTATGGAGATTATTCTGGAGGTGTTGAAAAACACCCAAAAGATATTGCAGTCACTTGTCACAGCCAGCACTACTTCATGAGAGGAAATCCTTGCTTATCCAACCTGATTTCCTATTATGACAAGATAACCCACCTAGCTGATCAAGGGAAGCCACTTGATGTAATTTTTCTGGATTTCAGTAAAGTTTTCAGTACTGTCTCTCATAGAAACCTTCTGGAGAATGTCCAGCACACAGCAGGATAAGCACATCATGTGATGTGTGAGCAGCTGGCTCACAGGTTGGGCACAAAGGGTTGTAGTGAATAGTGACAGAGTGGTGACCTGTCACAGGTGGAGTTCTGCAGGGCTCCATCCTCAGCCCTCTGCTCTTCAACATCTTTATAAATGACATGGATGCAGGACTGGAAGGGATACTGAGCAAGTTTGCAGATAATACCAAACTGAGAGGAGCTGTTGATTCCCTGGAGGGCAGGGAGGCCTTGCAGAGAGGTCTCAAGAAATTAGAGGAGTGGGTAATCACCAACCATATGGACTTCAAAAAGGGCTAGTGCCAGATTCTGCACCTGGGATTGGCAACCCTGGATGTACAGACAAACTAGGGAATGAGATGCTGGAGAACAGTGAAACACAAATCTTTGATTCTGTGACTGTCAAGACTGTCCTTTTTTCCCCATATTTTTTTCCCCGAGGAAGAGATTTATTTAGGATTTCCACTTTGCAAAGGCAAACTAAGGCAAAAGCTATTCTGGAGGCAGAGAAGAGTAAGTGCAGTTGCCTTTCTGTTTTCACATTTGCAGCTATAAGGGTCCATTTTAAGTGACTAGGAAAAAAATTGTGATGCTATTCCAACAGTGGAGCAAATTATTCTTCACAAACACAGCTAATCGAGGCTGCGGGGTTGCAATCATTCATTATAGATGGGCGTTGGAGTAGAATAAAATTTGTCTTCTAACCAGCTGCTAGCCCCAAAATTAGAGGAGCCAAGTACAAGAACTGAAGCTTCCTGTCTCCAGAAAAAGGGTCCTGGTTCAGTGTGAGGGGGAAATTCCTTCCTCTGGATTCCTTTTGCAGCTCAGCAGCCCTCCTGTTGGGTCCTGGCCATCCATTCTTGTAATGTTTAGCACCACCACCCTGGTCAGATTTTGGCTGCAGCAAACAGGAATCAGGAACACACAAATCAGAGCCGTGCATGAGGATGGTGATGCTACCACACCCCTGGTGTGTTAAAGCACCAGGCTCTGAAACACCAAGCTGCCAGGGGTACACCAGCACTTTTCAAACCTGTGAGCTGCTCTCATCAGATGATAGAGCCTGGTTTCACTGCTTTCCTCTGGGAAATCCCCTGAGGCAGGAAGGCAGTTGAACTGCCGTGGTTATAACTTTGATATCTGAATGAATATCTGCTAGCCTCAGGCAACCGGATTCTGTTAATTTTGACCAGGGAGCATGATACACTGTGGCAAGCCGTGTCACTTAGGATTGTATCTGCTTAGACATGATGCCTCTGAGTAATGTAATTTATATTTCATGCACAATTGAAGCAGCTAATGGTATAATTCTCCAAGGGGGAAACAAGTTGTTACAGCATTAATTACATTGCAGTTGCCATTTTTTTTTCTTTCCACCCTGTGCCGAGCACTTTCGAGCCATCAGTTCACTGACAGCAGTAGCTGGTGTCACATAAAAGGGTCTCTGGCTCTGCAGCCACGGGGGAGGGAGGCTGGGGTCACTTCTCTTTGGGGGTGGCAGGCTGAGGTCCTGGCTGCTGAGGGCAGGCTGCCTGTGTGTCCTGGTTTGACACTGGTGCAATGCCAGAGCCCCCATGAAAATGCAACTTCTGAAATAAATGCTGTGAGATGCAATCAGGAACAGAGCAGAGCAGGCTTAATAACAAAGGGGAAAAACTTTATTAAACTACCACTACTATGATAAAAGGGGGAAAAAAAGAAGAAAAAAAAAATGCTAAATCCAAAATGAAAACCTTCCAAAACAAAGAGAGAAAGTTCACCTGGGAATTCTGCTTTTAACCCCTCTGTGTTCTCAGAGGGGTGTCCAGCCTTCAGTGGCCACTCCAGGTGCCAATACCCAAACCTGACCACTGATTGGTTTGACCCTAACTTCCTGAGAAAATTCTTTTCTGTGTCAAACCCTGACACTGTGCAGCCCAACCCTGCAGCCTGGCACTGGGAGATGGGCTTGGGAGAGGCACAAACAGTCCTGGGAGGTTTGGGAGAGGGTGTCCATCCTGGGCATCCCAAGGGGTGGGGAATGCTGAAGGATTTGGAGGAGGGATGTCTGAAAGCTGTGTGCCTGCACCATGCCTGCGACTGCTAGGGAGCAAGGATAATTCAAGGAGCGTGTGAAAAGTGGAGGGAAGTTTAAAAAGCATCTGATGTCTCTGCTAGCCCAGCTTTCCCCTCTGCACAGCAATCACAGAGAGGGTGCCATGCCTGAGAAAGCACGTGCAGAGGAGATGAGCACAGACCTGCAGAAGCACAGCTGTGCCAGGGATTCCAAGGAGGGAGACGTGTCAGCAAAGGGAGCTGGGGACTCCCAGGCACTGGGAGCTGGGCTGGGGGGACAATGCCCACCAGACTGACACAGCTGGAGGGCAGCAGTGCCGTAGGACAACCTTGTGACCATGGCTGAGCTACAGCGGCAGCCTGGGGCAGGCAGAGGCCACAGCAGCCTCAGGCAGGGCTCTGGGAAGTGCTGGCCGTGGGTGGCTCTGGGCTACGATGGGTGCTTAATTTTGCAGTTTGCATACGGCATCAGAAACCACAGAGCCAGCAGCTGAGCTAGGAGCAGGTGTAAAAATAGAGGCACTGGTACCCAGCGCGGTGTGCTCGGGCTGGATGTAACCCGAGCACGCACTGCTGCCAAAACAAAGAGGGATGGGAAAGAGAAGGGCAGAATTACACAACTCCGGCTGCTAGGAAAAGCTCCAAATTAAAAATAAAACTCAGTGTGTGTGTGCTTTGGCCCAATGGCACGTCTCAGAGGGAACCAGCACGCTGAGCTGCCAAGAGTGAGGCCGGGATCAAGAGGAACATCTGTGTCCGGGCAGGGTGGTAGGGATGGCATCTCTGGTCAGGAGGAGGGGAGGGCGTTGTGACAAGACTGGAGGACGGAGGTGGCCTTTGTGCTGAGAGCACTGCCCATAGCAGCAAGAGCTGTACACACCAAGAGGCAGAAACTCCCTGTGCTGAGAGCTGGTGGCCCAGATCAGAGCGCTGCAGAGTCCCTCGGGGACTCTGGGAATGTTCACACTCCCTTTCCTCAGGCACTAATTCCGTGCGATCGTTTATGCCAAACGATAAAGGAGCTGATTGCAGATCCATATGGAAAATGATGGCGTGCATCTCTGCAGAGATATTCCAAGCATACCATGGGACATAAGATCTGAAGGAGGGAGAACTGGAAAATTATTTATTCACAGAGAAATGCAGCTTGTAGGAAGCCAAGATTATTCAGTTCAGCTGAAGTTTAAACTAGAAAACAGCTTTGGCAAGAAAAAAAGTATGCAGAAATTGTTTCTAAAAAAAATCATTAATATCTATCTGTTTCATAAAGTCACTTCCATGAAGAAACATCTCTATGGGGAAGGGAAATTCAAGTATCATTCGCTGGAGGACTCAAGGACCATTCTCCAAGGGGAGGAGCACAAATGCCCTCAAAGTGGTTAAATATAAACCAGTGATTAAATAATATTAGTATATTAGCTATTTGTTCATGTGGGGACTCCACATCCCCAAGTGATGTTCTCCTAAAACTGTCAAATCCCTCATACTCTGTCCCTGGTTCTGTGGGGATGCTGCTATTTACACAGGAGCAGAGTAACCTTCATCCCTGTGGGATGTGCTCCTGCCTAATAGCTGGGCACTGTCCAGCAGGATGGAAAACTGTGTTTCAGTCTCTTTCTGCAGCAAACCCACAACTGAGCTCCACTCTGTAATATTTTAGCAAGCCAGCTTCAGCCTGGCAGCCAGATAGCCACAGGTCACTTCCAGATCACTTCACAGGTCAGTTTAGCCCCAGTTCCAGGCTCATGGGGGACCTGGACACTGGGGCAGTGCCTGAGCCAGCCCCGAGCATCCACCCAGCAATCCTGGGTCTGACTGAAATCCCTCTCAGCTCTGACACTGACTCAGAGTGCTGGTCACCAGCTGAGATCCACTGGACCTGTTACTAAATAAAATTTGCATGCTTTGGGATCTGTCTCTGAAAGGCTTTTTTTTTTTTTTTTTTTTTAACAGATAATTCATGTCAGGTTAGGTGACCTTCTGCAACTCATCACCTTGGGAAATCAGGTTAGTGATGTGGAGAACTTCCACATGGCCTGAGGTTGCTGGCTTTAGGCATTAGGAATTTCTTTTGCTGTTTGTTTAAAATCAGAGCTGGGAGCCACAGTTTTGAGCTGGAGTTGAATTTCTGCTTAATCTCCACTTGCAAGAAAAGTGTGTCTTTTTTTTCCCCTGAGTAGTGAGGTAATTAAAGGAAGAACAAGGCAGATTTGCCATTCTGGGAGCTGCTGCTGTATATCTGGGCTTCCACAGAGAAGGCTGGGTAGCGTTATGAAGCTGTTCCAGAAGAAATGTCAGAAATAAGCTTTTACTGATGAATAGGCAGAAGCCACGCTTTCAGAGGAATATTTACCTGCCCTGCCATACACCCCAGCTGCTGCTATGTCCAATAATAATAATCCAATCCATTTTAATTACCTACTGCTCTGCAATAGCCAGGATTCTCTCCATTTGGAAGAAAAGGGCCACATTAACATTCAGGCTGTAATCCACACATCCTAAGAACATTTATAGCTGCTGCCATATACCCATGGACCTGGATCAGGGCTGCATTCCACATCCCCTCAGGCTGCCCCAAAATTCAGAGGTGCTTGATTCCAGGATCTTCCAGGGGCTCCATTTTTCAAATCTTGCATGCTGGTCTGAGCCAAGCATCTGTGCCACACTTTGTGCTGCATCCTGCCCGCTGTGCCAGCAGCATCCTGAGAGCTGCTGTCACACAGCCTCAGGGGCAGCTGGACAGCAAGCTGAGCACGTTGTGCTCATGGGAAACGGTCTGGGAGCAGGGCACAGGGCTGTGACACGGCCCTTGGAGCATGAGCTGCAGTGAGGGATAGCTCACAAAACTGAGAGCCAGCAGGGCTTCTAGCAACAGGCACTACTGCGTGGCCTGGCACCCCCTTCCCATCCACAGGTTCAGAGCAGAGTGAACAGTGCTGCTTCATCTAAGGCTCCAAAGACCTGTCTTTGCCCTTTACACTCCTCAGGCACGCTGAAGCACAGCCTGGTCTGCATGTGTAACCATCTTTGTAACTCCTCCATGGCAGTAAAGGCATCCCAGGCATTTAAATCCAGTTCCATCAGCAAGGCAGGTCCCCTTGTTCCCTGCCCCACCACACGATGCCATTCTGGCTTCAGCAGCACAGCACGGCCAGGCACCAGCTGGAGAGGTGCCAGGAACACGCAGGGAGCTCTGCTCACATCTGGGAAGGCTGAAAAGAGCAGCCAGAAATAGGCAGCGTTTCGTCAGGAAGGGCTGGCACCGTGGCCTCGCGCTGCGAACCAGCGGAGTTCTGATAAGCTCTGACAAACATCCAAATCCTCTTTTAATTTCAGCCTTTTCTCACCTCTGGCTCAGCATCAGCCTTTCAGGAGACACAGCAGAGGGGATGAAGAAAATGGTGAGAGTGTGCCAGGTGAAAACCTCCACCTTTACATGTGATGAAATTATTTTTACCCCAGCTTCAGACCGCACTGTGAGACAAATGTTCACGTCTGCAAATGCTGGAAAGTAAATGGTGACAAATTTTGGCCTAACCAGCAAATCTTTCACTCAGGTTCTCTCAAAATTAAGCAGGTTTTGTTTTGCTTACAAGTGCTAGCCCCCAGGAAGGTTGACCCTCCCAGCTGGGGTACAGGCTGGTCCTGTCACCCTCAGTGATGATCTGATTGTGTGACAATTCATCTTCCTGTGACACTGGTTTCTTTAATTAGAAGCCATGGTGTGGAAAGAGAAGGAGTTAAAAAAAAAATGCTTAATATCCCATCAGAAGGATGGGATTGAGTCAAATATGCCATAAAATCCAGGAGTGCACAAGCTTGGCCACCAGAAAATAGAGTGAAGGCCAGGGACAAGCAGCCTTTGGCAGCTACTGAGGGTGAATTCATCAGGCATGTGGGACAAGCAGGAAGCCTGCATGCCTGTTCTAAATCTACCCAGATCTTCCACAATGGTGTCAAATGTGTAGCTGGCTTGCAAGTAAAAACTATTGGTCAAGAAGTACCCTAAACCCACACAGTCATTTCACAAGAAAAGCCCCAGCTTTCACATGGTCTTTTAATTCTTGCTAGACATATGAGCACTCCTTGTGGCTCAACTAGAAGTAAAACTTTGGGCTGGCTACCTGTAACCCTGCGGCTGAGATGATCTGATGCTAGGGTAAAGGGCTCAGCAGAGAAAGAAAAGTGAGACTCCAGCAGAGGCTCCTGAAGCTCTGGCAGGGTCTCCATCAGCCTTGGACTGGCTGGGCACATGGATGGGCTCACAGAGCTGCAGACAATTCAGGAAAAAATCACCTGTGAGTCACACGAGCACATGCAGGAGGGCTTGGGGCAACTCTGCAGAGAGATCTGAGACCAGACCAGCAATCCACAGAACTCTTCGGGAAAAAAATAGAAAAGTACCAAAAAAAACCCAACCATCCTCTGCCCCAAAACTGGTCCTAGGTGAGTCTCTCTTTATAGGAATCACCTTATGCTGTATCACCAAGGGAGCAGCCCTGGCTGCTGCACAAGCAGAAGGCAATCCTTCCAGATTTAATGCAACAGCCACATGCAATGACACACACAGTTCATCACAGAGGCAGGTAGCAGGGCCCTCTGCTCTCATTCATATGAATATAATGCCTACAGCAATGCAAGGCATCAACATTTTTAGAGCCAACAGTTTGACTTTCATTGCTCCGTTATTTTTAATAGTTTTAATCTGTGTTTTTAGCATTCCTCTGCTTCTCTTTTTTTACTCCCAAACAAGACAAAAAGTATGCAGCAGCTAATACTTCTGTTTTTAATAGCTTGGAAAACAATGAAGGAACATTAAGCAGTTCCCAAGCCTTCCGGAGCGTTGGTATTTTTAAAGATGAGATTGAGCAAAGAGGCTGTGAACTCCAGTGGAGATGGATTGGCTCAGCTCTGTAATGCCAGCATGGAGGCTGCTTCAGCGTGGATCCCAGCCTTTTCCTTTCATCTGCCTGCTGCTCCAGTGGCCAAAACTTCTTTGCTGAAACAAGACTCGGCCAAGTACAAAAAATACTACATGTCTTCTAAAGTTCAGGGACAGAGAATTAATTATTTATTTTTTTTGTACCAATTGATTGTTTTTGTCACTGCTTCACTTCAGGCAGGGAACAGAAAAATCATCTCCCTGAGTTTGATCTATCCCACCTGAGAGCAGCAGCTCAGCAGCACGTGAGGAAGGAAGAGGAGATTTTAGTCCATTTATTGCCATCTGAAGCACACCCCTGCTTCTGCCGTGACTCTGCCTTGTGTCCCAAAGAGGGTCTTGGCAGGTTGTGCTGTGGGGATGGCAAACACCCCTATGGGAAGCAGCACAGCTCCTGAGCCCACCTTGGCACTGCTGTAAGGAGAGGCCAGTGAAGAATCTGCCTTGCCACCAGCACTGGGGAACACTTCTCACCTTGCTGCTGCTGCTGCCTCCTCAGCTGTGCACACAGAGGATTGTGGAGGAATGCCTTGGCAATTTTTGGCTGCTTGCTGAAAGGAGCACAAGTTTCCTAAATGTTTCGGGTCTATTTTCTTCTTTTTTATTTTTTTTTTCTTTTTTTTTTCCTTTTTTTCGGAGGGTGGGGGGAAGAGCAGAGGGGCATGGTGAAATGGCAAAGGGACCCATCAGTTTAATAGCATCCTGTCAATCCATTGGTACACTGGACACTCCTGATCTCAGACACCTTATATTTGCCAGAACCAAAGGCATGAGTCCAGTGTGTTAGATGAAGTGAAAGCCACGCATTCCTTATTTCCAGGCCACCTATTCCTTATTTCAATTATTTCTTGTTTCAATTCCTTATTTTCAATTGTCCCAGGACTTTGACAGGGACAATTGCTTTGGCAGGGGACCCAGCATCTGCTGGCACTGACTCTGCACCTGCTGCCTCCTTAAAACATTCTCTGCTATATTTCCCTGTGGCAGTGCTGCTGCCTTCTCCTCCTTGGGTAAATCCAGATGAGCTTTGGGGTGCAGAGCAGGATGACAAGGTGTGGAACAGCAACTGGCAGTAAGATCTTATTTTGGTGGGACAGTAAGGAGCAGGAGCAGCTCATTATATACACACAGCACCCTGCATGCAGTGGCACATGGTTTCTGCAGCAGGAGACTGGATCTGAGAGTTTGAAAAGCCAGGTAAGAGGCCCAGAGACAGGACGAGACACTGGGGCAGCCATCAGCCCTCACACAGCTGCCTGCAGCTCTGAAGCAGCTCTGAACAAAACCAACACCCAGGCCTGATGTCCAAGGGCCTCTCCATCCACCAAAGGGGCAAACTGCTCTCCAGATTTTCCCTCTGGCAGAGTATCCACACCAAAGCAGAACTGCAAAGCCTCCACATCCCATCCCCTGAAAATATGCTGATGCTTCCCCATATCTCCCAAGTCTGTAAGCCTTGTCTGGGGACAGCCTCTACTCTCTAGATTTAAGGCCATGTAGTGACTGTAAATATTGTGCTTTGAATAAAATAGTTGTGAATACTAGATGAGCCCATCTACTGTTAAATGTCATATTTAAATGTTTTAACACTCAGAGTCCCAGGTGCTGCACCAGCAGGTGAGACCACACAGCCCCCCCCAACCATTTCACTGTCCGTGCTGCTCAGGCAGGACAAGGAGGCCACAGAGAGAGGTGGTGGTGGTGGTGCCTTAAGGTATTGCCAGCACAGCCATGTCACACATGAATGTGAAGAAAACACCTTCCTGGCTCAGCATGGTGCCAGCATGTCAGGGTCAGCTGGTGAGACCCCAACAGTGTAAAAGCCTTTTCCCAGCCTGTGCAGCCAAAGAAGGAGCCTGGAATGCATCTGATTGTGTCTTCAAGGTTGTTTATTTTTCCTTATCTATAACATTCTTTCTCTGACCTGGCAAGGTCTGTCCAGAAAGGAAACCATGGCCATCTCCTGTGAGCCTTGGGCAGCTCCCACATGATATACTCAAAACTACGTATCTTATGTTTATAATTGCTTTACCAATACCTATGACCTATGTTAGACTGTGAATCTCTACCTTGAACCAATAGAAAAGTGTCACCATCACACCAAGACATGGAGGACAAGACAACAGAGAAGAAAGCTAGGATACACCCAAATTCCTCCATCTTGACCCCCTGAATTATATTCTAAAACCCCCAGATTTCTACTTTTCCACCCTATGTTAATTCAAATATCACACTACTCAAACCTTTGTGGCTTGTAATTCCTCATACAGAGTTGGCAGTTTTTTCCACAGGCTAAAATCGAAGCCACAGCTGTTTTTGACTTCTTGCCAGGGTCTCCAAGAGCCCTGCCAGGGTCCAGAGGCAGCCAGAGGGATGTCCTGGACTCTGACACTAGCACAGTCTTTGGACAGGTCCACACCCCTCTGACAGACCAAGCCTTGCACCAGCAGCTGGCCTGGGGTCTCATCACACTGATGCTCACTCTTCACCAGTGCCCACTGATTATGCCAGTGGTGATGGGGAAGTTGTACCTGCCTGCCTAATTAAGCCTAATTAAACTCATCAGCTGCCCTGCTCCTGCTCCTTCTTCTGCATTAGTACCTTATTACTACAATGGCAGCACTTCCTGCCATCAGTTTTTCTCATCTTGGAGGGTAGTGATTTAATTATTTTACTTTTGCTCTGTTTTAACAACTCCTGCTCTTTTCCTCCTCAACTGCTTCCACACCTCTGAGCATGGAAGGCAAGATTTAATGCATTGGAACACCACAATTAGCCCCATCATGCTAATAACTTAAAGGAAACAAATAAATAATTGAAATGGTGGCACTTTGGAAATTCCCCTGTGCTGTGGGAAGAAGGCCTGATAGTCAGAGTACATTGATTTTTTTCTGAATCCATCCATGCAGGATTCAAGGACAGGACAAAACACTATTAAGTCAGCAAGTAGAATGCAGTAAATAATGAGGGAGCTGGAGAGGGCTGAGGCTGTGTGCTGACTGAGCCCAGATATAAATTTTGGTGAGCTGTGCACCTCAGCATCACCATGGCACTGCCTCTGGAGCGCCAGGGAAACCCAGACAGGGAGCAGGAGCTGGAAAAGCCCCTTGGTACTCCAGAAGTTCTGCACGTTGTGTTTGTTGTGGAGGCAGAAATAAACTCCTTCCCATCATCCACAGGATTCCTTGCTGCTCTGGAAACCTGTGTGGATAAATACCACCTCTTCTGCTGGAGTGCAGTGTGTCTGAGCCAGATGAAGGCTTTAGCACTGGGGAAGTTGTGCTCAACAAGTGGGGATTCTACCAGCAGGGTTTAACTGGTAGAGCTGTGTCAAAGCACTCTGCCATCATCGTACTGCTGCTGTACTCCACTGCTGAAGCCTTTTCCCCATGCAGAGAGAGAGATGTTCTCTGGCCTAAGGCTTGTTTGTGAAGGAAGGAAAGGGGAGAGTCCAACAGATAAAAGCTTTCCACAGAGCAGCAGGAGGGAAAGGCAACCCATTAGCTTTTCCACTTCTTTGTTTGCCTGTGTCATCCCCAACATCGGCACACTTCAGCACGTCAGCTTCCCTCAGAGTTCAGGGGAACTAATCAAGTACGTAAAAAGCTTTGTGCAATCAAGTATTTGCAGGGCTGGGTCCTGGTTAAGTGATGTGGGGAAAACAGAAAGGAGATGAGGTCCCTGCTTGAAAGCTCAGCCCTGGTCTGACGATTCCCTGCTTCTCATGCTTTGGCCCACTCAGAGCTGCAACACTGCCATGCCTTCAGGAGGGTGATTCACAGCATCCCTGCAGAGAACCAAGCACTGCTTGTGACTCATGGTTGTCAGTTCTTGTGATTTAATCACCAGTCCTATGCTTCGCTGTGGTTTTCCTTCCAAAAGTACTGATGGGCAGCAAGAAATCAGCTTTCCTTTGCTGGAAGAGAATTCTGTCTTGCCATCCCTGTTAAAAAGAAAAACCTAAAAGAGATGGAGCAGAAACCTGTGAACTAGTTTCACAGAAAGCAGCTTTCCAAAAAAAAGTCTTGTGATGTATTAACTGATTTTATGGTTTGGGATGCTGATATATGTCACTTGGGCCCTGGGATGGACTGACAACATTGAAAGACTAAGGTGTCTGATACATTTGAAAGAAAGCTGTGTTTATTCACATTGAAAACATTAAAAAGGAGTGAGTCTGGAAGTAAATTGGAAATATTTTCTCAATTTATATTAGCTCTGTAAAACAGTGGTGGTCACTGGCCTAGATTGGCAAAAGGCTCTCCAGTGATACCACTGAGATTACACCAGTGCCAACGTGACTGGGCAGCCTGAAATGAGCTTTTCCTCTGAAGGGAGGAAACTGCAACTGCTCCTGCCTTGAAGCCATCTTTACTCACTTGTTTGTCCTTTCTTTCCTCCCACTTTTATGCTCTTCAGTGCCCTTGGCAGCACATGCAGCCCCTCTGCTGGGGTTACTGTCAGCACAGTAGCTGGAGGGGAGGGGAGGTTGGATTAAATGCGACCACCTCCGAGCCCCAGAGCACCTCTGGGTGCCATCCACCCTGTAGCCTGCCCTGCCTCTGCCCCTGCACTCCTTAGGCTGGCCCAGGTGCTCTCAGGGAAGGTGGCTGGTCTTTTGGCTGGTAGGGAACAGGGAACAGGACAGGCTCCCCTGGACTTGCACCCAGGTCCCACCTTCTTCCTTGCCATGGGACACTGCTGACACTGGTGACAAGATGCCCTGACCCCCAGCATTGCCTTGGGATCTTTTCCCCTTTCCTCCTTTGGTGGAGACAGAGAAAGGCAGGGGCCAGCAGATGCCATTTGGCTTTGGTCCATCTCTCACAGAGGACAAGAAACCACTCACTCCTGTGACAATGTCCTAAGAATGTCACCACACTGTGCACAGTAGTTTCACCTTGTTTCATTTCAAGGAATTCTCCCTAAATCTTTCTGCTTAATTCTTGGCATGTTTGCAAGCTGGTCATTATCTCGGTACCTCCTCTGGGGAGGCACAACAGAGACACCCCCAAGTCCTACATTTTGAAAATTAAGTTGTGGAAGGTCAAATCCCAACACATCTGAAGCAATGTACTGCAGCCAAGTATATTTTTTCATTCATCTATAATGTTTGAAGTATAAAAGAAGGGCAACAGCATGCAAAAATAAATCCCAAAAGAGTAGAATAGTGTACACAATAAAGTGGCCATGGCAGGCTTTGAGAGGGCAGCTTCAGGAGCATTAAAGTGGAGGTGTGGGACTTCTCATCCAGATCTCATCTCCCACACTGGTCTTACACTGTCAGGAAGGACTGCTACAAGTCACCACTGAGGTCTTCTCCTGGGATGCCAGTGGCTACAAGCTCTGACCTCTCCAGGGAATGGTGAAGAGTAAGGTGACAGGGCTGCCACTTCACCTATGGAGGGAGGTGGATCACCAAGCTGAAAGAAGAGCCAGTCCTGGGTTTCACAGCTGGGAATGTCCTCATTTCACAGGAAGCTGTGGAAATGATCTGTTATTCAACCTTACTCTCACCTCTTCAAGATGATACTGCTCGAGTCTTCTGTACATCAGTGTTTCCATCAGGCTTCCCTGCCTGGTCCCCAGTCCTTGCTTCTCAAGTATTTCTGAGCAGGAAAGGTCAGTTCCTACCCTGTGGACTGCAGCAATGGTCCAGCAAACATTTGGATGCAGAGGAAGTTATTTGTTGGCCTGTTCAAACACCAAACCCAGGTGAGCTGTCCAGGTGTGTTGCAGCTGGACTCTCCTGGTGATAACCAGCAGCAGCACTGAAGGAAGCCCTGGAACTTGCAAAATCAGCTTGAAGAGGAGCACATGGCCCCCATCTCCCTATGTGCCAGACCAGGAACTTTTTCTGGACCAGGAAATTTTCCCACTGTCTTTCCAGATATCTGTTGCAATGCAGTTATCCTCTTGTGCATTTTAGCCATCTCTGCTTACACAGGCTATGCCTTTCCTCAGTGCTGGCTTGTGACAAGGTAGCCTTTCGATATTTAATTCTCAGAAATGCAAGTGATTACCAAAACCATTCTGTGCTATGAATTTAGGGGCATAATTTTTAAACTGCATTTGGAAAAAGTTAGGTGATAATTCTTGTGATCCAATGATTTCCTGCTCTAATGAAAGGGGCATGTGGTGGGACTATCACTGAGAAAAGGACAGCATTAAGGAACTCCTTGCTTATCCAATTAGAAATCCCTCTACAAAAGAGAGCACGTAGGAAACCTGAGGGAGTCTAAAGTGGTGGCTTGACCAAAGCTGCTCTGTCACTCCCCTGCTCAACTGGAAAGTCTGAGAAGCCCCTAAGGGGTTACCAGCTTCTTGAGGGTCTAGGTTGAATGTGAATGCCTCCAAACAAGATAGTCAGGATCATTTCTTATTGGATTTGAGCAGACCTGGGTCTAAACTGGGAAAGCAGACTTCAAGCTGTTTTCTTAATCACATCTGGGTCTGCAACTCTCCTCAAGACCTCAAAACATTTCTCCTCTTTACTTGCTGAGAAAGAGAAAATGAAAGCCTTGAGATGTCAATATTTTCATGCCCAAAACAATCCCGTTTTGTTCCCTGCCAGCTCCGTGACCTGGCTGTGAGATGGATAGCTCTGTACATTCAAAACAGCCCCTGATTTTGGATGCTGCATGGGATATGTGCATGGAAGGTGCTCACTATGCATCTCTTGTCCCACACTGCACATTTCCAAGTGCCACAGAATGCCAGTCAGCACCTCCCCTCATCTCTTTTCCTAGAACTCACTGACACAGAGCTATGCACAGAAAGTCATTGCAGTCTTTGTCCCGCTTGGAGGCTCAATCCCTTAACCTCTGCCACTTGTTTATTCTAGGCATGGGGACTCCTGTCCAGGTTAAATACCTCCTTGCAGAGGTGTTTAAACTGGCAGTGAAACATCCCCTTGTTCCTGTTCTCTTGCTGGTGAGGCAAAGCTCTCCTGCACTAGGAGCAGGCAGCACCTTGGTGCATCACAATTGTAATCCCAATTTAGTCACATCATAGGAGCTCCCTCCATCCTGACATACACCCAGCAGCATCCTCCTGCTGGGCCTGCCCCAGTCCTGTGATTGAGACCCCTGACCTCCAGCCAGGCCTTTGCCTCCTCTCCTGTCCCCCCATCCCAGCCAGCTGCCCTTGGCATCCCTCTGGGGAGCAGCTCCCCAGCAAAGACAGCTGATGCTTCCACACAGAGAGCAGCAGAAAATGGGGAAGTAAACTGAGCTGGAGCTAAACCTCTCTGTGGGAATATGGGAGCACCAGAGGGGATCTCCTGGTGCAGACCCACAGTGCCACACTCTTGCACACTAAGCAGCCCAGGACACATTGTGTGGCCAGCACAGCCCTCTCACTCTGCTCCTGCTGGAGCCCTTTTTGGGGGAGAAGCCCTCAGCCTGGCTGCTAATGCTGCTGCACATGCATTTTGGGATTTTTGAGCTGCTGCTCGCAAACAAAAATGTTCAGATGAAAAATAAACCTCTTAAAAATCCCAGCCTATTCACTCCTGGCAGTCTGGTATTCCTTCAAACTGTCAGACTTAGCAGATTGTTTACTGGAAACGGTTCAATTGGCAGGACCTTCTGCTGTGCAGATGAAATTTTAAAATCCTGTTTCTTGTTGCGCTCAAAGTCTCTGTTTCCACTACATGGCTTCACAGAATTATTATTCACTTGTTTCCCATTGAATCGGAAAATACCCTCTCTCTTTCATTTCTATGGTAAAAATGTGGGGGGATATTAGCCCTCATGCTTCAGGACACAAGCCAAGAGCTAAGTGCCTGGGCTTCAGAGAGAAGTTTCCCTGAGGGACACAGCAATGCAGAATGGTCAATCATCCCCAAAGAGTCTGCTGGACAGACAAGTGGTGCCCAGCATCTGGGGACCACCCAAGGGTCTCCTCATCCAGGGAAATCTTGTTCTAATAAAGAGAAGCTCTTGTAACTCCTAATCTTGTAGATTTTGGTATTTCCCTTCCTGTGCACAAGTACAGCAAGAGAAAGAGCTGTAACCTGATTTCCCAGGTCCTGTTGCTGCCTTTGCAGGGATGTGTCCTGTGAACAGCTAAACCTGTGGGGCAAGGACCTACTGCTTTGGCTGAAATATTCTGCTGCCTTTTCCCTCTGGTTAAATCATTGCCAGCAGGAAATAGTACTTCAGACAAGTCTATAAACTTTGTTGAGACTGAAGGCAGAAGGACCTGCCATGAAACAGGCATATTCCCTGTCCCACCGCTCCATGGCAGAAGCTGTCACTGCCCACAGATCCTGCAAAGAGACTCAATTGTTACAGTTTTGATGTCCATTAGTCGAAGATATTATTACAATCCTGATCCACCAAGGGTAGGGAAAACCCCCAAAACATGAAGCTCAATGGGTTAATACAAACTCAGATTAAGGTAGGAATGCCCAGGTACCTCCTCTGGTGGGGGAAGATTTCAGTCCTTTGGTGGAAAGCCTCAGAAATTATTCTGAGGGTGCTTTGGGGATTTTTGATGGTTTATGACTCCTTCTGAGGCATGACAGCTGTCTCTCACAGTAGTGGAACCAGTTGAAGGGATGAATCAGGACCTTTCCTAGGGGGAGTTTTACAACTGAGTGTCCTCCTGGGTAAGGGAGGACAACTGTGATGATAAAAGCACCATCCTGCCTCCTCAGGGTCTGCTTCTCATCTGGCTCAAGGGCCTGTCTTGTAACCCTCGCTGGTGAGTGCTCATCTCCTCTGTCTTATGCACACCAAAAGCTTCACCACCACACACACAGAAATCCACCTCCTCCCACTCAGAGGGTGCAAACCCAGCACCCACTGCCTTCACAAATGGGCCCTTCGTTGAGTCATTAATGACTGACATTCCAGTCTCTCAGAGTGGATCTCAAAACAAGCTGTTCCAGTAAAGTTTCTCATGAAATCAATTAAATTACCATGTCTGATGTGCCATTCCCAGCCATGCTACGATGTCCCATAATCACTCTGTCAGTAGGTGGAGCAACTTCCTTTATCCTCACCTCCTCACCATTAACCCAGCCAGAGATCCTGTTCCCCCTGCTCACAGCTGCATTTCACAACTGAATAGATCACACCTCGCAGCCTTAACCTCACTGTGCTGAGCCTCCGTGGGCACCTGAGATTCCTGTACACTCCGGGATTCATGCTGCTGTTGTCCCAGATGTATGGGAGCCCTGTCCCAAAGCTGGCCTTTCCGTTTGATAAACAATTTCTTGTGTTAATAAAACAAAAGCACAGCAGCACACACAGGCCAAATCAAAAGGGAAAAACCACACAAATCTCAATTAGCATATACAGCCCTAAGTCTCTAACTTTACTTCTCCCTCCTGGCACATTCCTTCTCCCAGCTCTTCCCCAAGGGGGGACACTGGTTCAGTGAGCGAGCATTTGGTTTGCATGGAAAATAAAATGGGGACCAAGAAGCATAAAACGCCAAGTTTTGCAACTTCCAGCCTCTGCACATTGATGAGACAGAGCTGGGGAGTTTGGATATGTCCCACTGAACCAGGGATGTGGATGGAGCTGAAATAGTGCAACAGGAGACGTAAAAACTGATTGGGAGGGCATCACTGGCAAAGCTGCCTGCTTCCAGGGAGAGACACAGAGCAGAGGCACCCTGGGAGCCACCTGCTCTGTGCACAGACTCTTTTTTTGGGGTTTTTAAAAGTTTTTTTTTTTCTTTTTAGCCGTGTTTTCAAGTGAGAGCGCTGTGTTAGCCAAAAACTTGTCAATCTTCTTGTGTAAAGGTGGTTTTTGTTTTAGCTCCCACTCAAAGAGCTGCCCACTGACTTGTGCATAGTCCCATCCTCCCCCACTGAGGCTTCCCTGGACACGCGTGGGGCACAAAAGCAGCATTGGCACCGGCTCCTTGTCCCGTGTCCCTGGGGAAGCCTCTGGGAGCGGACACGCTCAGCCTGCGGCTCAGCATCGTCCCCAAAGCCAGGAGCTGCTCTCCCAGCAAAGCGAGTCGCTCGGCAGCGATACCCCCCGATCACCGTGTTATAAACGAAAATTTGCCCAGCCAAATTAATATCAAAAAATAAAATAGTTATTTTGCAATCAAATTCTATCTAGCCAGCCACAAGGAAAGAACAGAACTGAGCCCAGGGTCAGCACTGGGTGTGCAATAAAGAGGTCAGCCTCAGCAGAGTTTTCCTCTGTGCCCACACACCTCCATCCTGGCACAAGCGGTTTTTATAGGGAAAATTCCACCTGAGGCTAAGATTTCGTCAGTCGGTCTTTTCTTATATTCAGAGTCCATATGCTAATAAGATTTTCTTTTTTGGTGATGAGGAAGAACAATTCAGTGTCCAGAGTTGTTGAATCCCTTGATGAAATTTTACGGGAGTTCGGGAGTTCAGGAACGCTGCATTCACATGGATCTGCCTGAGAATTTCCATGACATCCATCTCAGGTCGCTCACACAATCAGCACCTGGGGTTCCTGTATCTCCCCAGCCATGGCCCATCTCCTGGCAAGCTGTACCTTCTTACCTGTAAATCAGTTTCCAATATACACCCGGTCTCACCTGCGAGGGTGGGGGGGAATCCTAATACAAATGTGTGTACTCCAACAAATATTCAATATCACGTATATCATATTAGAAATGGCACAAATTATATCTACTACACATAACAACCGCAATGCTGGTGCCACGATCTGATAGATGTAGCAGTGTCTAGAGGTCACTGCCACGGGCTTTTTCCTCGTCAGCCTCGGCGCTCCTGCCCCCTCCTGCCCCTGGTGCTGGCGGGGAAAGCCGGGCACGGGCGTCACGCCTGATGTGCATCACAACTGCCTGTAGGATAGCTGCCTTGCTCTGAAATAACAGCTGATTCCCGGCTAATAGATTCAGTAATCTGACACCCGGGCTGTAATAATTGTATCTGAACAAGGCAGGCTCCAGCCTCTGCCAGCCTTATTAGAATGAGTGATTGTTTCCATCAGGGATGTAGCTCTGGTGCATTCACCTTTCCCGGGCCCTGAAATACAAATTGAGCTTCTGACCTTGGCAGATACGACAGCTGACCTGTTTCATCCTTTTTAAATAAGGAGAAAACAGGTTTTGGAGAGAAAGTGCTTGCTTTCTGGGGGCCTCCTTCTGCCAAGCTCCTCGCTATCATGAGATCTTAGTTAAATATTTGGCTTGCTGTTATTAACCAGAATGACGGGCTGCCTAAACCACAAGCTCTTTCTGTGAGGCACAGAAGCACAGTCTTCTCTTCCTGCTGGGTTTGGGTTTATTCCTAATTTCTCTGCTCCCCAGCATGGCATGGCTGTCAAAGGCAGCCCCTTTTTGCTGTGGCTGTGCAGACAAGCCATCCCAGCAGCTGCAATCCAGGGGTGTTTTCAGCCAGGGAATGGCACCAGGGAGGGGGCTCAAAGCTACACCGCTGCTGAGCTGTGGCCCAGCCACCCCTTCCCTGCCCGGATCTCAGGCAGCCCCCAAGGGACTCTCCCGGGTGGGGGGCAGTGAGCCCTGCTGGTGGGGCACTGAGGATGATGCTGATGGGTTTGGAGCAGCACCCAGGCTTGCCCGGCCTGGAGAAGGGAAAGCTGCCAACTGTACTCGCAACAGCGTGGGAAATGCAGGATCAGGGAGGAGATGATTCCCAGCGGATTTTCCCTGGGGGCCGCAGCGCCATCCACTGAAATAAAACCACCTCCTGCCCTCAGCCAGGAGCCCTCCTGCTGCCTCCTTTAGTCAGCAAGTCAACAGGCCTCGGCTGCTGATCCTATATTTCCCTGGTGATGTGCCATGCAAGGCACATTTTCCAACGGGCTGCAAGCGCATGCTGTGGCTGTAAATATAGCTGGGAGGAAGATTTAGCCATGGTCCTCCCTCTCTTCCTTCTATTGCTTTTCCTGAGGTTAAATGTCAAACGTGTCTAAAATATCACTCGGGTCTGCAACTCGTATGCACTTCAGGAGGGGCCAGCCGGGGTCCCCTAAGGGCTTTGTGCTGATTTATGGAGGTTTGTGGCACAGGGCAGTAAATCGGGGCATGCACCAGATAACGTCATGGGAGAGCTGCGTGCCTTTTATCAGAGCTGGGACGGGGAGGGGTAGGAGCAGGGACAGCCCCGGGGCGTGCAGCTTGCTTTTTTCCCTCCTTCAAAGATGGTAAGAAAAAAGCTGTGCCGCTTTGGTGGCTGCGCAAAAACAAAAAAAGAAATCATGCCTCAGCTCATCATCCCTTGTCCTGTCCTGGAAGATTCCTGGTGTTTCACTCTTCTGCTCCTCTCTAAGTGAAGAGGAGGGCTGGCTGTGGACCTCAGGCGAGTCCTGTAGGTCTGGTGGTTCGGCACAAAAGAGGGAGCTAGACGGGAAGGAGATTTATGTCTTTTACTGTCCATCTGCAAAGCAAAACAAAAATAGCTGAAACACCGGTTTTCTGCTTTATCGGCTCTGTGAATAAGCATATAAATTTCTATGACATTTCTGGAGGCTTGCTGAAGGGGAAAACAATTCATCCCTTAGGACCTGGCCAGCAGCAGTGGCAGCATATGGTCCGCTGAAATCAGTGGCTGAGCGCGTTTTGTGTGTGTTAGCATTAAAAAGGTGACTTTGCGAGTAATTTCAGAAGAAAGGAGGGGTTTTCTCTCTTTTCTTTTTTTTTTTTTTTTTTTTTTTTTTTTTTTTTTTTTTTTGTCCTTCCCTTTTTTTAATCCTGTCTAAGCTGATGCAGCTGTCACAACCAATAACTCTTGAATAAGGGAGCTGGCTTGCGTTTTCTCAACTAGGGAAGCACGAAGGGGTGCTGGCTCTTGGCCACCTTGTGGAAGCAGGTTCGGCCTCTTCCCGAGAGGCCCAGGGGAGAAAGGCAAAGTACCCAGCACAGGCGAAGAGAGGAGTCGGGAGTGGTTTCTTTTCCCCAGCAGCTGCAGCTCCCTCTGAGAAGGAGTCGGGGCCCTGTGAGTCCGTGGGAAAGCGGCTTCGGTCTCCCGGCTCCAAGAGAATGGCGGGGGAGCGTCGTTTCAAAGATGGAACTCTTTGGGGGGAAAACAAATACAAATAGGCAACTGTTTATGGTAGATAAAGTGTGGCTTTTTCTCTTTCATCGTTGACTAAATCCTCGTGTTCTTTCCAGTGAGGGAGGCAGGAGCCGTAATGCGCTGTCAGAAAGATGTCTTTCAGCCAGGCAGCACCTCTGGATGTTTATCTCCCTGCCATTGTGCTCCGGCGCTTTGAAATGTAAAGGGAAGACGCTGCTAATCACACTGTTGCTTAAAGATCAACAGCCAGGCGAGATGTACTTTGTCACATTTTCTCTTTGGTCTCTCCTTTTCCCTAATGAAAACGGTGACATTCATTCGGGCTTGCGCACCAGGCATGGCAGTGGGTTTTTAATGAATCGCTCCTGCCCTTTCCCTGGGCTCTGACTGAGGGGCACAGACGGAGCTGCCTTTGGAGTATCCCGATTGCCACCGGAGATGCAGATCCAGCCGCTGGGAGAGCGCCTCCTGGTATCACATCTGGTTTCCTCTGCTCTGGGTAGAATCCAGCCTGTGTTACGTTTGAGTCATATTGTTGAAGTCAGAGAGGATGCGAGATGTAAGCAAAGGCTGAAAGGCAAAATTCTGATGTTGGATTTCTCATTAGTGGGATAACAGAGAAATTTAGGGGTAAGGAAAATAATTTTTTTAAAAAAAACTGTAGGATAAAGGAAATAAATGCTTATCTGTGGAAAGAAATAAAACTCAATATACAAGACACCTCTTCCTCCTATCCTGGTCTAGGCTTGTAAATGACAGAGCAGAAAGGATGAAGTAAGCATGGAAAGCTGGAGCAATAGAGTATTGAAATGATGTAGCTGAGGGAGAGGGATATTTTTATTTTAAGACAGGAATTTCCCATGCTCCTATTTTCTTCACTGTGAGATTAACACAGAGGTCTCCACTTCCACATTCCACTATATCCTGCATGTGGGGAAAATGCAGCAAGTCGAAGTTGTACAAAGAGCATAAGAAGAGGGAGAGAAATTTAGCTCATCTAATGCTGATTAAGAAGAGCAAACAAAGAGAGCAGAAATGTGAACCACTAGTTATTTTCCAGCAAAGGCTCCGCTGAGTCCTATTACAGGAATATATCACAAGCAGTATGAAAATTTCCATCTTTTGCCTGCCCAGTGCCAAGGCAGGCATCATCAGCCGGCAGTGAGAAGGCTGGGATACACAGCAGATAAAGCAGAGGAATGAAAAATGCATCAGCAGCGTGTGTGTGTGTGTGGCAGGCACGGAAACACCACCCCCACGCCTGTGCTATTGGCTTTCCCTGAGCCTTCCTTGCCCCTTTGCCAGTCTCCTCTGGGAACAGCTCCCTAATGCACAGACTAAAAGTGGTTAAATGCTTCCTTGGAGCGCAATGAGGGCAAAGCAATGGCTCGTGCACAAGTCCCCAGCCAGGCCAGAGACACGATGAATTTTTGCATGGCATCAACCAGCTTTTCCTCTGTAGACAGTTTCTATCACTGCCACCAGTGTGGGGTGCCCACTGCAGGTCTGCAGATGGCTCGAGGATGCGAGTGAAGCTGTGGGCACCTCGTGGTGTGGTGCTCACAGGGAGAGCAGCCCACCAGCTCCTGAACTGATCCATGTGTGTCCCCAACAAAGGACAGTCACCAGCCCGTCTGTAGCAGTATAAAATTGAGGGGCGAGCTCTCTTTGTGACAGTCAGGCTGCCTGTGTGAAGCTGATGCAAGGACAAGGGGCTACATGGTGCTAAGCACTGCTTGCCTTCGGGGCCTCTTCCTACATGATAAATACTTATTTAGATGGTGCCCTGCAATGTGCGGTTGTACACGACCCATAAATCCCGGTGTTAAATCGGCAAAATAAGAATCCAGTGCTGCGTCAGCTCAGCCTTTGAGAAGCCAAAGCTGATAAATAGGGTTTGATTGGCTCTTTCTACACCGATGCCCCAGAGCAACACCCTCTGCATGAGTGTGATATTGCTGCAAGCTGACAGTACAAAGGACAGACGTGAACCCGTGCCAGCCATTGAGCCGGCTGCCTGGATTAACCCTGATTTCCTTCCCTGACACTCCTTTCTTCTGCCGAGGAGGGAAGCCAGGCGTAAGAGCAAGTCCCTTTGCCTGTCATGCTGAGAACGTGGTGCTGGCAGCGTAATTCAGCGTGCTAAGCCCGGCTCTCCCCTCCCTGGTCCCTGCTCTGCGGTGGTCTATCTCCATAAAAGCAGAGGATTTACACCGTCTTACACAAGGGGTGTGAGAAGGATCAGGCTGTGGCAGTCCTGACTCCCAGCTTCCTGGGAAAGGCAGAGAACAGCTTCATTCCAGCTCTCCTTGCATCCCTTGGGCTCTTTCTACTGCTAAGGATTTCCTAGGATGTGGGTGAGGAGAGGGAATGTGGGACAGCATCTCACATGCACCTTTTCAGGTTTAGCCTAAATTCCTGTGGGAGGAGTGGCACCATCTCTGGCAGCAGAGCAGCCAGCTCACACCCCTCAAGCCACCCCCAGCACCTCTGTTGACACGACAAACAAGCAGTAAATACAAATCTTATCTGTCTAATAAGGTGAGCTCCCCGTGCAGCAGGAAGGAGCCTCTCCGTCGAGATGGTATCTGTGCCAAGCCAGGTGAAACCCTGAATTCAGCAGCAGCACAGACTCATCAAGGAAGGGAAAAGCAAGAGGCAGCCACGCTCTCCCCACTGTCTTTTGGTGTGTGCCCAGGCAAGCCTGGCTCACGGCAGTGCCAGGAGTGGTACCTGCCCAAAAGGAGCCTTAGCTCTCAGAGGATGCTCTGCCCCTCCCTGCCGTCTGCGTGCTTGCTAGTGGCCAAGCTGATGAGATGCCAGGGATGAGGTGCCAAAATGCAAAACCTACACTGCTTTGCTGCTGATCCCCACTTACCACCAGCTGGCCCAGGGCTTGTAAGAAATCAGCCCTGGGAGGAAGGCCAGCTGCCCAGAGCTGACCAGGAGGGGAGGGAAAGATGCTGGCTGCTGGAGGGAGGCTCCTCCAAGTCCCTCATTGCCTCTGGGCTTCCCCACGGGCAGGCAGCCCCTGGGTGTGCCACAGCTCAGGGCTGCAACCCTCAGCTGGCTGGCTGGGGATGCTTTCCACCATCTCCAGTTGGCTGGAGGACACTGCTGCATCCTACTGGGCAATGACCTGTGTCATGTCTTCATCAGCACTAAATGAAAGAGATGTGACTTTCCTGGGCACGAGCTCATAGGAAATGCTGTGTAGGTCAGAAACAGACACTGCCAGAAATGGCTTCTTCTCCAGGTGCTGGCATCCCAAAACACATCAAGTCCAGATCAATGATGCCTATATTCACTGCAGACAGGAGATGGGGTGGGAGATGACATTCCCACTGATTGTGGAAGCACAGTGTAGAGCTAAAGCACAGGCTTTAGTACGATATACCTCTGTACTTCAGCATATGCTGCTTGGAAGCAAAGATTAAAGCCATAGGAACATTTCAGTTTTCACTGATTCACCTCCCATATGGAAAAACTGAAGGTGAGGGAAAGGAAGGATATGTCCTTCAGACTCAGCTCAGCAAACAGGGCTTTAACTCAGCTCCTTCAGGGGAAAGGAGATACAAGCAAGTTTGGAAGCAAGACAAGATTTAAAATTAAGTCACAGAATGTTTGGAATTACAAAATGTTTTGAGTTTTTAAAACTTTCTCTTCTTGTCTGACCATTGGTTAAAGTCAGCGCAAGCAAGTAAACTTCCATCTGCAAAAATCTCAGCCAGTGCTAAGATGCTGCTCAATCGATTGGGGCTGGGCAGGTGTGGGACCAAATGTCTCTGCTAAATGAGAGAGATGTGCAGACAATGCTCTGGTTAAAGCACCTGTCAGTAAATAGGTTCTCTTTTGTTATTTGTCCATCTAAGATCATATTGTTAAAAAAAAAAAAAAAAAAAACAACTGTGTAGATCATCCTTGAATCAGTAATTTTCTCTATGCCTATATGCCTATTTTTTTAATAAATAAAATGGCTTGCATCTCAAATCCAAATTTTTCAGGCTGCTCAGTTAGAGCAGAATATTGGAGTCTTTGGATAAATTTTCTCCCTTATTGCTGAAATTTCAGCTGAGAAAGAAATCATCTTGTGCTCCTTTCTTGCACATCTAAATTCTGAAGCATCAGCTGTTTTCATGGGGAGGGATAATAACTCCCTGTTTTTAACATCCAACTCAATACGTTTGTGAAAGGCATTATACAGCACCTCGTCCACCCACAGTAAGGGATTGAATGTGATGACCAGGGAGGGCACCTCTGCTCTCATGTTTAATTCAGGTGATGTTTTCTGTCCCAAAGGCAGGGAAAGTGAGCGAGGTATTTCCTTAGGTAGGAATGGGAGGTCAGATTTTAGTTTGAGTTAGCTCAACTCGGCCACCTGCAGTGTTATCCTGGTCATCGCTTGAGAAGAGCTTGGGATCAAGGCCAGCTTGGATGGAGCTCTGAACAATCTCTACAGTGAAAGGTGCCCCTGCCCATCCAGGGGGACTGGAACTAGGGGATCTTTAAGGTCACTTCCAATTCAATGACTCTGTGATTCTGCAAACCCTTGGTGATTCTTCCCACCCTCAAATACTGAACCCAAGCTGACTGTAGCATTGCCCCCGTTTTACAGAGGGCAAGAACAAGGTACCAGAGACAAGGAGCCTTGTCAAAAGCAACCAGAGTGGTGAGAGCAGGACAGGGGTGCAAACAGCCTTCTGCTTCCTAACCATGGTCTCCTATGGAGATGGTGGTAGGATCATGTGTGTGATTTGGGTGCCTTTGTTTCTATAGGCTTCCAGTTTGAATCAGCATATAAAGGGCACTGACTGAAGAAATAAGTCCCAGGTGCTGGTGGGACCTGGCAGGCTGAGAGCTTTCTCTGCCAGCACAACACAACCTGCAGTAGAGGCAGGGGCCAGGTGTCCTAGTACAGGATATGGGGAAGAAGGCATATGAAGGGCTGGCAGGGTGGTGGGAAGAGGAGAAATGAAAGAAATATTAAAAGGATCAAGAAATGGCATAAGGAAAGAGAGGAGAGAAGATTTCCTGAGGACACGGAGCACAAAGGCAAATAATGGTAGTAAAACAAAAAGGAGTGAAAAGCAATGGGAGAAAATGAGGATAAAGCTGGAAAAGGAGAAGCAGAGGAGAAAGCAACCATCCTGCCAGCCTCCGTGATGGCTGTTATTTGCAGATAGGAAATGCTGCCTGCAGAAAAGCTGATTGAGGCTGATTGAGGGAAAGAATGAGCCACATGTGACAGATGTTAGTCACTTCGCGTAATGCCCTGCTGGAAGGCACTTGGATTCTGCAGGGATGACAGCGCTCCAAGGAGCTGCATGGAGCACAGCAGCCCTGGGAGCAGACGGGGAGGAAGATGAATGGCAGGAGCGCTTGAATGCCCTGATCTCAAAAAGGGAAGAAAAGAAGAGAGAGGAGAGTGGCAGCCTCTGCCTTTGACGTATTTCCTGCCTCCCTCTGTGCTCGGTTGCTCCTCATCCAGAACCGGGCAGAGGCCCGGAGCAGATGGGAGCTCACATTCCCTCCCGCAGGAAGCAGAGCTGCCCCTGTGTGCCTCGGAGCAGCTGTCAGCACCCAGGCAAATTGTTTCTGAAACAATCTCTCAAACATATCATTTACCCAGGTAGTTTGCAAAGCAGTCTCGGGCAAGAAAAAGAGCCAAAATTATAGATTAATTGTGCTTTTATACCCTAATGTCTGACAGAGATATTTTTATCTTACTTTCAATATTTTAAAAAAATCACTAAGTGGCAAACAGCACATTTTTCTGTGTGCAAGACCCTCATGGTTGCAAGCCTTTTCTTTAACTCGTTTGCCCCAAATTTAAAAATGCAAGGGAAAAACAGAACTTCTCAGGGACTACTTTACCTTCAATATTTGCAGTGAAGCAGCTGCCATATTAGATCATATTCAAATAGAGCCCCAAAGAGGTCGGGAGCAGCGTATTAGCTGAACTGTTTATCTGCAGCCAGCCAAGGGGGGATGGTGCTGCTCAAATCAATTTTCTATGCTCCGACTGGCCTATCTTCTTGACACTTAGATGTCACTGTACCACTGGTGATAAAAAGGCCTGCCAAAAAAGGATGGATTTGGATTCATGCCGGGTCCTACAGAGCCAAATGAGAATTGACAATATTAGTCTTTAGGACAATTTTACAGATAAAATTAACCAGAAGAATAAATTTTCAACAGTTCGCTTAATCTAATCTGTTTTCCATTGCATTGAAGCTTGCTCCCATCCACAGTTGCCATTTTAATACTTGCAAGCAATGTTGGCTTTTTTTTCTTTTTTTGGTTCATGGAAAAAAGATCAGGCACATAAACCAGGATACACATCACCATGAGATACCAGTCAAAAACTAACCCACATCTGGTTTCTCTAAAAAGGACGAAGTCCCTCACATAGTTTAAAAGCAAGGAGAAAAAGTATCGGCATGTTAAATTTGGGCCTGAGGTACAGTCATTGATATGATCTGAACCTTAACTTTCCCTAAGTTCATCTGGCTTTGGTCTTAATTTTATTATTTGGATAACTAAACAGCAAAGGCTGAATCTCAGTCCCAGATCTGGTTTTGAATTAAAAAATAACTGACAGAAAGTTCAAGATTGTCCACATTCTATCTTACCTTTGTTATAAACTATGCGGGCCCTTGTACATCTGTGGCTATCGCTCATGGTACAAGAAATCAGAGACTCTCTGAGTTAATGATAATACATAACACATGTGTAACACTTTCCATCCTGCAGTACTGCACGAATGACCAAGTGTCACAACGAGCCTCTGGAATGTTTTCCCCGTGGCAGGGATAGTGACATTTCATCCAGAGGCTGATTGTGCTGGTCAGGGACACCCAGACTGTGCTGGGGCTGTGAGGCAGAGCCAGGGCAGGTGGGGATGGCTGCTCTTAACACATCACAGTCCTTGTATGCTTTTCTTTTTCATATTTGTAGAGAAGTTTTCCACACCTCTGGCTGAATATTTAGGGAAGCATTTAAAAAACTGATTCAGCTGGCCCTCCAAATGGATCTGGAAGAAAATACTTGGGATTTGGCTAGGCTGAAGCTATTCTGCCAGCACCTCCTTTAAGCATTTTCAGGGCTTCAGTCAGGGATCTCAGCATTTGCCAGGGAAAAAGGAATTATTTTATGCTGGCCCTGTGCAAATGTACCCCCATGCAGGTGTACTTTAACCCTCTGAAGGACAACTTTCATTCCTGCCCCAGCACAGCCCAGGGCAAGTGGTGGCCACAGTCACACAGACCCAAGGCTGCTCTTGACCCCAGGGCAGTGGCAGCAGAGCCCGATTTTCCCTGGACTTTCTCCTCTGGGATCTCAAAGGCAGCAAAGGAGCTGGATGCTGGAGAAGCAAACATTGACAGGATGATATGTGTTTTCAGTCTCCTTCTGGCATTGCCTGGAAAGAAATGGGAAGTGCCCAGCATTAGCAGAGAGAAGAGGTAAAGGAAGCCCCAGGCTGGGATGGATGAACAGGGCATTCAGGGAGCACAGAGGATGAAAGCCACACTGGTCACCCAGGGAACAGAGGTCATTTACCACCTGTTAAGAGGCCATAGCCACCTCTTGAACCTGACAATGTGCACATCTCTGGATGCTTGGTGAAGGGTGGTTTGCTACAGCTACCAGCCACACCATCAGCTCAGCTGGTGGAGATCACTGCCAAAAGCTCTGCAGGGCCAAAGCACCATTTATGGGTTGGCAGCCATTCTTCTGCTTGTCTCTTTGCTTGCAGAGGGGTTTCTCCCTTTTGCTTTCCAAAAGCTGCTGACAGTACATTTGGAAGAAGGAACAACTTGGACCACGTTGAGGATGCAAAAGGAAGTGCTGTCATCCAGGGACCTGTGCAGCTGCATTTGGTGCCTCTGGGTACAAACACTAAACAAGCTGCCAGGGACTGGGGTGAAGCGTGGGGCACGGGACCCCATTCACTGATGAATTTTACCTCTGCTCCTTGACTCTGACCCAGAGCAGATGACAAACACTCCTGCAGCCTGGGCTCCTCCTGCTATCCCCACTATCTATCTCCAGTGCTATCCCAGCAAACCTTAAGCCTTTAAGCTGCACCTCATGCAATGCCATAAATTTTCATACCATAAAAGTCAGCTCCGGTGTGCTGCAACTCAGCCCTCCTGTTACTTCAGTTGCTTTACACTGGAAAAAAAAATGTGCAAGGGGTCACAGTCATATTTTAGGACCACAGGGCCTTTGGGCCCAGAGAAGACCCAAGGCTGTATTATTTATGCACAGCCACTCTGCTTTACAGGAAATACCAACATACAAACTATTTAGTGTCCCTTGTCTCGGGGACATGAATCAATTCCTGCACTATTTTCTTTAGCAATTCTGATGCATGCTTCATTTCTGGAATACAATACTGGGAAAGCAGGAAAGGCAGCCAGGCCTCCTCAGCCTCCTCAGTCCCCATGCCTGGGGGCTGGACTGAGTTCATGTCCTTCCTCAGCACCATGCAGAGAGGCAGCAGGCAGAGAAACTGAGGGAGCTCAGACACTGCTGTCTGAATACCATTTTTAGAGCCAGCAGTCAAACCACAGGCACTTCCAAAAAGCGAAAACCTGATTTTCAGCCCAGAGCTGAACATGTGTTCATTTCTGCACTTGAAAAAAATGCTGCGGTTAAGGGAAAAAAAAACTTAAAAGTTGCTGTCAAACAGTCGTCATGCCCTGGTGCTCGGATGGACAGTGCTAGAGGAGGTGTAAGGGTTTGTGCAGAGAATTAGGCTGCTGCTAATTAATGAGGATTGCTGCATCCTTCAGTGCCCAAAATGGCCATGGGTAGTAAGGATGACAGAAGGAGGCCTCACAGTTGTGGGATTAAGGCAAAAGGTTTGACACACTGATTTGTATCCTTCACCACCACATAGCTCAGAATGAATGTTAGGAAAGTGTGCTAACCCAAAATGTGTACAGGTTGTCAGGACCTGGACAAGGAAGTCCTGCTTTGTAGAGTACCAAGGTTTTGAGATGAGGGGTTAAATTTGCACTCTGTGCTGTGGTGGGAAGCAGGGGAGATGTAATCTAGAGATACAAAGTGTGAAACACAAAGGAAAAACAAAATCAGCCACCTGAAAATAGAGACAAATTTTTCCAGTTTTGTCTCCTTTCTCTCCCCTGTACTCAGCACTTTCTAAAGCGAGTCAATAATCCCTGGGGGGGTCAGCCCCTGGCTGCCAGAAAAATGTTTGGGAGCTAATGTGGTGAGCAGCCTGGCTTTCCTCAGGGACCAAGGGAGATGCTGAGCAGCTGCTCACCAAGTGACCACCCCACAGCCATTCCCAGCAGCACCCACTGAGCACTGTGCACTGCTGCATGATAAGGAGCCAAACCTGGAAGCAGGGAGAGCTGAAAGCAAGAAACTCCCTGGACAGCGTGGAAGAAAAAGGAAGAAAATACCCTTTGCAGTAGATGGAAGCAATTGCAGCAAGCAGACTGGACAGGCTCTCACTTGCTGCCAGCTCCAAATTGACTTTCCTGCCTCTGCTCTGCCAAGGAGCAGCACAGCACTAGGCTCCTGGACTGCTCAAGTGAAGAATTTGCTTGTCATGGATTGCCTTTCCTGGTGCTTTCTCCACCTTCTTCTGCCAGCATGTTTTTCCCCTAAACTGAATTTCCACACAGGCTTTGGCAGCACAGATCACCCCTGGAGGGCTTCACATGTCCTGGTAGGAGCAGTTAGAGGCTTCCTGGGTTGGCAGCTCTCCTGGTACCAGTGTTTTTTTGGGAAGGGCTCAGCTGGCAGCCAGCAGTTCCTTCTCTTTATTGCACTTCCAGCTTCTCTCTCCCAGGGCAATTTCCACCCTTGCCTCCACAAAGCCAGAGGCAGGACAGACAAAAATCAAGTCAAGGAGCCTGATCCTCCTCTAGCAGCTCAGTGACTGTGCCTCCCATCTTGGGAACAGAGGCAGGACCCTGTCACAGGCATCCCAGGTGCTGGATCACTTGCTTGTTTTGGTTGCCAGCTTCCCAACACAGCTTTCCAAAAGGCATCTGCACATCCAAGGTGCCAACAGGCAGCATCTGCACGTGGTCAGAGTTCGGAATAAACTGCAAGAGAAATGCATTCAGGCTGGAATAGGTCCCTTACACTTTGACAAGGCCAGCTGGGGACTCAGTCTCTTATTTTTGTCTCCTGCAGCCCCTGTTAATGTTCAGGTAGAGTCAGAGCCTGCCCCCAGAGAAATCTCTGCGTGGCTTGTTGATTTGAAAGACATCAGCATTTCCTCAGGGACAGGAGGGAAAGAGCTGCCACCCAGCTGTACCTTTATTAGTGCAATTTTCTGTTCTTTCCCTCCTGAAAGAGATTTTCTGTCTGCCACAATAACCCCAAAGTGCTTACATTTAGCAGTCCTGACAGGAGTTAATCAGAGCTCATGCCCCCACACTTTGCCCCACTTTCTGGTTTCCAGACAGACTCCAGGTTTAAATCAGTGCATGACAGTGGATGAGGAGCCAGTGCTGCAGTGGGAAGGGGATGGGGATGGGCTCTGTGCCCAGAACATGGACCATTGAGAGAACAAGGATATAAGGAGATGCACAAATGGAAATCGAGCAGGTGGCACATCTGGTTTCTGAGGAAAACCTCAGTATTTTCATGAGGAGGAAGATGGTGAAAAATATGCAGTCAGAAACCAAACTATCCAATGACATCCAGGCTTACCAACTGATTCCCACCAATCCTAATCCAATGACATGTTTTTTTAGTAAAATTTCAGGACTTTTCCATCCCAGTTTTATGGCATCACATCAGCCTGGCAGTTTAGGCTACACCAAGCTTTTCTCAGACCTGGCTGCATGGATCCCTCTGCAGGGCAAGCTCTTGAAGAAAACATAACCACTGCACTCCTAGGGGTGCCTAGGTCTTTGTTTTAATCCAGGGAAGCCTGCATTGCAATAGGTATTCTTGGGGGGCTCAAATCCATACCAGGATTGTCAACAAGGAGGGTGTGTTAAGACAAATGAGTTCTTTGCTTCACTTCATGAAAGATATGGAGTTAAATAAGACACACTGTGTTGTCAACATGGAATATTAATGGCAGAAATGTGGCATTTAAAAAAAAGATATATATATATAAGCAGACTTCTCTTTCTTCTTTGGTCTTAATTATATGAATGCTGTTTAAAGCATAGGTAGAACCTATTACAGAGTGGGGTAATCTGTAAAGGAAAAATCTTTAGGCAAGGCAGTGGAAACACGGTTAGAAATCCTGTCAGAGGGGGAAAAAAAGACTAAATAAAGGGATGACCACAGGAAGATGGAAAAAGCAGAAAAGAGGAATGGTGCAGTGAGGGAAAATGACAACCAGACAGTGTTGCAAGGCTGTAAGTTGGTCTGGAGGCACTGTAGTCCCAGCTTGATTTACACTGGGTTTTTCAAAAGGCACCACCAGTTAAAGGCTCACCTTCGAAGCCAGGCTTGACCCACTACTGTCATAGGCGATGGCAGAATTACAATCAAAACCTAGATCCCATTCCCAATTTTGGAGGTGTTCAGATGTGAGTTTTATTTAAAGGCTCCCTTTTAATGAAAAAGTGGGCAAACTGTGATCAAGGGGAAGGAATTGTCTCTATTGCCATGATTCACATCTCCTGGCACCCACAAGATATGCATTTCCATGCTCTGATCTGCTCCGCTGTGAAGGACACAGCTGAGAACAGAGCAGGGAGCTGCCGACCAAACGGCGAAAGAAAGAAAGAAAGGAGAACGCAGCCACATTTTATCCTTCCTAACATTTTGTTAAATTGGTTCAGCAAGCATCCCTGAGTCTGTTGAGCTGGGAAGGGGAGGCAGAGAAACTTCATTAGGTGAAAGATTCTCCGAAATAATTGGGGGGCTAAGGATAATGGTGGCAGCCGTCATTGTGCTGGGAAAGGAGGACACTTGCTTCGTATTTGTTAATTGAAGAAGCCAAGAGCGTCTTTCTGCAGGGCCAGGGCTCGGGCTGCAAGGCTGAAGGGGATGTATCTTTTTCCTGGTTTAAATAGACATTAGGGGGCTCCATTTTTTAAAAAATAAGCCTCTGAGTTGCTTTGGCAGCAGATCCAAACGAGCACGAGCAGCAGAGTCTGAATCCCCCCCCACCCTTCACACCGCGCTCCGGTAGGGAATTACTTGGCAAAACACTTCAGCCAGGGGAGGTGGGGACACAGCCAGGACAAAGTGGCTTCTGGAGAGGACAGAGAGAGGCAGGGAGAAGAAGGAGCTACACAGCAGAGCAGAGGCACAAGGAATCTCAGGGAGACACGGCGTCTGCTCTGTGTGACGCGCTGGTCGCTGCTTGCGATTCTGAAAATTAAATTCTCCCCGCAGTGCAAGTTTGCAGCTCTATCGCACAGACATCGGAGCTTTGTTCAATAACTTTGCACTGCTGCTCATTGTGGAATAGATGGAAATCAGGCATCTTTCTAAAGATGGTCTTTTCTCACAAATACCTCTGTGCCTGGTGATATTATTTGCACATTTATCCATTTGGTCCCTAAAAGTATTCAGATTAAAAAAAATCTATATCTGGTTAATTAAAAATCATTCACATCATAATGTCTTATTAGTTTTATGAATACTGCCTTGCCTTTCTTGACTTTTCTGTGCAAATCAGAAACATTTTGGGTCTGATTCTCATTTGCCCTAAGGCCCATTTACTCTATACAGGAAAAGTCAATCAGCCTCACAAGGAGGGCAAGTGAGGGCTGCACTCACTGCAAGCCTTTCCAGCTCTTGGTGTGGCATAGAGAAATTTCAGTATAAAAAAGGAACCCAATTCTTGAACATGCAATGCTGTGCAATAATCTGGGCCCCACAAACTGCCCAGGAAAGTGTTTTTGCCAATATCAGTTATTGTTCCCCCACAAACCACTTGTATTCTTAGGTCCACTGTGACAATTAGTGACAAATCACTGCTGGGAATTTGGGACATCCGCTGGAAAAGCTCCCAACAGCCAGTTACCAGGAGAGTGCCAGGACACACAGCAACATTGTGCTTCATATTCTGTCTATTTTTAATGGTGAGGGAGGAGGGTAACATTTTAGTTCTGCATATACTGTGTCAGGGTAAAATAATGTTCTTTTCTGGCAGCACTGAATCAGTACACATCCAAAATTTGCCTTCTTCCGCTGCAGATGCTGCCCCCATGGAAATCAGTGAAAGCCTCAAGCAGATATACAAGGGCAGGATTTAGCCCATAAATCACAACCCAGATCATAAATACATGCTTGAACCCTCCCTTAATATGATTCATTAAGAAGGAGCTTTTACGGTTGGGGTGGTTTTAATTATCATTGTGTAATTTTATTGTTATTGTTTCCATTAAACATTAACAAACATTCCTTATTTTTGGTTAACAAATATCTTTCTTAGATTGCACAGTAGTTAATGAAAACCACATAAACACATGCAGAAAAATACCAGGACTCTCATTCAATTAAATATAAAACTCGGAGTAGAAGATATATAAAAATCCAGATTGTAATGAATCATAAATAAATATGGAAAACTAACAATTGCCTTGGGTAGAGCAGTGAATTTATAGCCCAAAGATTTGCATTTTTAAGGTTTGTGTTGTTGTCTGTGTTGTGTTCACAGAAGATGCACATCCTCAGTGCCAGAGCCCCCAGCCTCAGCTCATTTTCTTGGCTTCTCTAGACAAGCCCTGCAAATGCCATCATGTCCTGAGCTAAATGTGCCTTTGCCCAGAGTGACCTCTGAGCCTCTGAACCTGAACTGGAGCCACTTTCTGATCAATGAGTGAGAAGTCACAAGCACAGCAGATTTCCCAGGTTTTTGGCCGCTGGTGGGATGGAGACACATCCAGCAAAGTCGTCCCCACGTACACTGTGCTGGATGCAGCCGGCACCCCCCGGCAAGACTCTCCTCCTAGGCATGTTGGAGGAGGAGAAATGCAGGGACAACAGCTGGTTCCTCATTCTTGGCTTGTCCCACACCAAGAGAGGGGTCTTCAGTCATTTGTTAGGCTGAGGTTGCTCTGGTTTTCCATATTGGTCTGGAAAATACTGCCTGTAGCTTCCAGCCAGCAACTGGCACTGGTAAGAAATGAGATGGATAAAAGGTTGTTTTGGCTACTGACACACAGTCCCTGAACCCTGTGTACATCCAATTGAATCATTGTTGAGAGACATAAATGAAAAGGGTTTAACTATGTTAAAATAAACTTATAGTTGGGTTTACAGTTGGAAAATCCCATGAGGACCATTGCTCTTGGGATACCTATCAAAGCCAAAACATATCCATGGACTTCTGCCCATTGAATGTTGTTGAGCCACTAGTTACCAACCTCAAAACTCATGTTCCAGCCTCTTTTAAGATTAACATTCACATTTTAGCTTTGCAAGAAAATAAAAAATTTGGAAGTTCTTCCAGTACCTCCCCAAGCAACAGCAAAGCAAACTGGTCTCCAGACCAACCAGAGGCTTCACTGCACACACAGGAATGTCAGCATTGAAAGAGTTAATGGGTGAGAGAAGTAAAAAGATTTGATAATGGCAAAAACTCTGAGGCATGTGCTCCGGTGTTATGGGTGTGTGTCGGTCTGTCTGACACAGCTGTTGCCATGGTGGCAGAGTTCTCCCAAAAAAACACAAAAAGAGGGCAAGCTTGACGAATGCCTGAGGAAAACACAGGAGAGGGGAGACGGCTACAGAGGGAGATGACTTGGCTTTTGTAGGCAGGGCTTGGTGCTGATACTGGGGGCCAACTAATGAAATAATAAGTCTTGTGAACTCCATGGTCTTCCAGCTGGACAGATGCTACAGGGGCTAGAGCCAGCTGTAATAAAAAATGGGAATCCCTGGGAGTTTCACCCAATCTAACCCCATTCCCATTGCTCCAAGGAGCACGGCATGATGCAGAGAGCTGCTGCCTGCAGTATTCACAGGGATGGTTGTAGAGTGCCTTGAGAAACAAGGCTTTCCCAGGCAGCCCAAGGTTTTGACAAATGTGTCTGTGGTTGGCTGCAGCTGTTTGGTCAAGCAGGGGTCTAGATGCGACTATTAAACAAGGAAGCCCCTCAGCTGCTGGGTGGGAAGGGCTGGGAGCCCTAGGCACAGAAGGAGCTGGGGCCACTCATGCTCTGCAAAGCCCAAGGGGATCAAGACTGGACATGCTGCACAAGCAGGGAGGGGTGTACCCACCTTTGAGCCTGAAGAGGTTTGGAGGGATGGGCTGGGGAAGTTTGGGGTGAGAGAATTTGGATGGGAGAAATGGGGGCCTAGTGGGGAAAATTTGGGGTATTTGGACCCCAGAGTAGGAGAGAGAAGGAATGGAGGGACTGTGGGTCATGGATTGCTGCAGTTCCTGAAGACAGTTGCCACTCAGGCTCTTGACAGGCTGCTCCATGCAAACATTAAAGGAATTCCTAAGCTGGGGCTACTTCAGCACTGACAAAGTGAGATGCCTCACTTGACCTGGTGCTGGCATGGGAAGGCTGTGGAGTCAGACTGGGGATCTGTGGCCCCAGAGTAGGAGACCTGCCTTCCAACACACTGTATCACCAACACTGTGCCAAATCAGGCCACTAAGGGAGCTTTAGGCAGGTGGCAACTTACACCATGCAGTGGGTTTTGACTGCACTGGGGTTTGCACATCTCGTTGCGTGCAGTTTTCAGTGTTTGGTTTTCACTCCATCTCATCCCTCTGGAAGGAGGAACTCATGGCTCAGTGCTCCTGAGGGAGCAGGCTGCTGCAAGCAGGGAGCTGCAAATGTGACTGAGGGCGTTCTCCTCCAGATCCAGCAGGAGCACTGACTGCTGAGCCACATGAAGCTGCTCAGGCTCTGCTGGCTGGGCTGTAGCTCCTGGCACCAGCACACGGCTTGTGTCATTCCAGCGCGGCCAGCGAGTATTATGGAACAAGTTAGAAGTATGCTCAGCAAACCACAGGCTTAAAAATAAGGGAAAACACATTTCCTCTCCTCACCAAGGTGGGAGAAGATAGTGTTTCCTCAGGCATTGCTCTACTAGCACAGTGAGGTGGGTCTAGCTGGTGTTTTCAAGTGGAGCCAAAGCCAAACAGCCTCATTTAGGAGGGGCCACCTGCACAGAGAAACCTTTGTGCTCACAAGTGCAAATCAGGAGCAGGCTGGATTTACAGGTGAGTATTTTCATGGGTCTGATGCACACCTGCCTCTTTGTGACAATTAACACTTCTGTACCACTCTTTTTCCCTGTTCTTCTACCCTTCAATTTGGTGAAATAATTTTCTAGTCTTGTTACTTTCCTATTATACACAGAGTTAATAAAAGTTACCTTGGAAGTTTTGCTAAGGATGTTTTAACTGTTTTCTGTTTTTAATCCAGACCTTCAGCCCCAAAAGGGGACAACATTACAAGGATAAGTGGTTTATATGCCAAGAACCTTCTTTTTTTAATTGATAGACTATTAGGTTTTGAAGGATTGTTTACAGATTATTTATCATAGTCTCTGGTGTCCAATTCCAGTATCAAGAAGATGGACTGCAAATCCTTAATAACACTTGCCTGTCCTTTATGTGCTAAGAACCCATAAAACAAAGCACATGCATGCTTCAGGCTTGTAATAGTTTGATGAAGATTTCTAAATTTTTCAAGCTGCCAGTCTATTTCAAAAGATGGATTATTTCTCTTAGGGTTTCATCTACCTAATTATTTCTGTCCTGATTACGTAACCACCTTATATTTTTCCTCCTGCCCCTGAGTAGCACCCAGAGTTCAAGGGAGATGTGTTACTGCTTAGCACGTAGGTGGCAGGCAGCAGTGGCTGAGCTGTAGCTGCAGGAAGATGTCCTTAGGGAGGGACACAAAGCTCAGGGACACCCTCACAGCCCCAGTGTTTGTGCAGGTGGCAGGCAGACAGGAGCACAGAAAAGGCATGTGTCCAGTCAGGTGGGTTTCATACTAAGTTTTTTACAACCCAAAGCTATCGCGTGGCAGGAAGGACAAAACCATAATATCATGGTGGGTATCACTGTGTTTAGGGTGTCTACAGCACCTAGTTGGAGAAAAGTCACCTATTTGATTACAGAAACATTTAGGATGGAAAAGACCTTTCAGGTCATTGAGTATAACCACTAACCCAGCATTGTCAGGCCCGCCCCTAAACCATGTCCCTAAGCACCACATCTACATGGCTTTTAAATGCCTCCAGGGATGGTGATTCAGCCACAACACCCTGACGTTCTACTGCCCTCATGTTTCAGCTGGACTCTGCAGGAATGATGGGCAGCATTTCAAGGAGCAGAAAGCTGTGTACTGGTTTCAAAGCAGCCAAGGAAACTGGGAATGTCCAAGCAAGAGACTTGCTCCACTGCCCAGCACAGCCACAGTTCAAACAAAGCAGCAGCGTGATCTGAGCAGGTCTTGCAGCTGGCAGCCTCTGGCTCAAGGCTTGAAGGCACACAGATGTGTGAACCTCAAGGAGGGTTTTGTCTGCACAAAGAGGATGAGTGCTTTCCCCTCTGCATTGCTGGAAGTCTGCATGGCTAAGGGACAGGAATGACTGCCCCCAGGTTCCAGCTGCCAGCAGGGCTCCCCTGACACAGAGTTTCACACCAACTCCAAAGTTCCCATGTTATAAAGTAAAATATGAGAACAAGGAAGCCTTTTTATTAGTACGACACTGCAGCTGAGATAAACTTCCACTGTCAATAAACATAGGCAGAGTTCTTAGTATTTTTTGCAGGAAGAAAAATTAGCCCTAACTGCCACGCTTTTCCTCCTGCAGCAAGCCATGACATGGATTAAACAACACAGAAACACAGTGTTTAGGATTCCCTTTTCCCCCTTTCCCTCCCTGACAGTGAGTGGCCTTTATCAGCATTACAGCTGTGCAATTCCTCTAGTCCATCAGAGCCCACACCTGACATTCATTCTGGGAGGAAGGAGGAGTTACAGCAGCTGAAAGCTCCTGGCTGGGGGTGTGCTGGCTGCTGCTCTCACCACTGCTTGCACCTTTCACCAGCACCAGCACAAGCTTCCCACGGCTGGGAGGCCAAGGTGCCCACGCTCAGGAGAGGGGGTGATGGCTGCCCCTCCTGGCTGCTGTGGTGCAGAGGGTGCAGAAGGCAAAGGGAGCAGCTCAGGGTACCCTGGTACATCCTGGTGTGGGTTTTTTGTGCCAAGATACAGCCAATTCCAACATCTGTGAAAGACGGGCAAAAAGCGAGTTCAGATGGACACAGGTGCCCTGCCCTGATGGAGAGGCAGCAACAACTGAGCTGGATCAGAAGCCAGATTTATTGAGAATACAAAGGGTTTCTAGATGGTTTTACGGGTATGGTACTTAGCTAGGATTTATTTTTGGTAACAATTTCCCATTGGTTATACATACTTCATGACATCAGTTACCTGGTAATCATTACGAAGTTTCGCATGTCTCTTGGTCACTTTATTCCAGGGAGAAGTTATCTGTGTCTGTCTCTCCCATGGTCTCTGTTTAATTAGGCCTAAGATATCAGGCTCCTTTATCAGTTCCATTGTACCTCTGTTTTACCCCCTGCAGTGCCCACCCCGTGCTCTTTGAGGACAGCTTTGGAGGTGCCAGCTCGACCCTACACCTGCCCTGTCTGCACAGACACGCTGCACTTTGGCTGATCCTGCAGCCTGGAGCAGAGCCAGGACCTCCTCATGGGCCTTGGGAAGCCCTGCCCTCCCAGCACAAGGAGAGAGAGGCCTTAAAGCAGTCAGGGATGGGGAATGGAGGGGAGAGCACAGGAGAGGAGCAAGGGGAGAGCAGGAGGGGAAGAACGCTCCTCACTGGCCGAGCTACAGGGTCCCCTCCTCCTCTTCCACCCTGCCAGAAAGTCCCATTTGTTTCCAGGGGGTGAATTGCAGTCCCTGCACCTGTGGTTATCAGCTTCAATATATTTTAAATTTAACCTGCATCATCTATTTATACATATTTATACATTTATACGGCGGTTTTTTCCAGCCTCAGGGCGGGGGCAGCAGCCCAGGAGAGGGAAGCAGGCTTGGCTGGGGAAGCTTTACAGCCAGGCTGATGATCCAATTAAGTCAACAAAGCGCCCCAGCGATGTGATCTGAGGGTTCAGGAGCTGGGAGTAAAGAGGGAACTGTGGCAGAAGGCAAAGCCAAGCAAACATATGGAATAAGTTACAGGGGAGACGGTTGAGGCAAAGTGCAGAAATGAGTTCAAGAGATGCCTGGGTTTTTCTCAAGAGAAGGAAAAGGATTCGAGGGGGTCTGCTTGAAAAAGCAGGAAGGGGGGATTAAGATAAAGCCAAAAGATGGAAGCCTGCTGAGCTGACTGGCCTTTGCTTGTTCCCGGAGCGCATTTTTTGCCTTCTTTTCTTCTTTGCCTTTTCATTTGACTGTAGCAGGTATTAATGTAATTAAAAGATGCAGGAACTACTGGAGAGATCAGCAGTGAGTTAAGGGCACACAGAAGGGAGTAGGAGTGGGAGCTACCTAGCAACCGATGTACAGGAGCCAGTAAAATGTACAGACAGGCAACATCCAGGGGAAGAAAAACAAAGCCCAGAGCCCTGAAAGACACGCTCAGATATTGCATCCCCAAAGTCCTGCAGTGGCGTGAGCAGGCAAATCGGTGGCCATGCAGTGAGCTGAAGGATGTCAAACCAGCCCCAGGCTCCTGACAGAAATTCCAACCTGCCCCCAGCCCTCTGTTGCAGTGGCCTTGTGCCACAGCTTGGCCATCTCTGAGTTCTGGGCAGTCCTGCAGTGCCTGGGTGAGGGCTCAGCTCCCTGCCTCCCCTGGCTGGGGTGGCAGTGGCAGGCGTAGGAGCTGAGAACACAAGTGGTGGCTAACAGGGCAGCAGGAGTGAGACATGGGAAAAACCCTCTCTAAAAGTAGAAAGGCTATTTTGGCCTCTGTGTAATCCCCAGGGTTTGCACCACCAGGAGAAGCCTGTCTGGTGGCTCCAAAACCCCACCTCAGCAGGGGTGAGCTGTGGAAGGAAAGGAAGCTGGTCTGCAGAGAGTGTCCCTGCTATGCTTTGACCTGCTTAAGAGCTTTTTATAAAACTTATTTACAGTTATAGCCATGAGACCTTTTATTTCAGGCAAGACCTCATGTTTGATCCTGTAATTGTGGCAAGATTTGTATTTTAAAGAATACAGTGTTACAGAAAATGACACTGGAGAAGTGTTCATCCTCTGTCTCACTGTGCTCTTGGGAAAGACAGGAGGCTTTCTCTAGCAAGCCAACCCACTGTTTCCTTTTTGAACCTTAAGTTCATATTTTTATTATTTGATGTAAAAGTTGTTTGGCTTCAAAGAATGGTGAATTTTCCCAAAAGGTCGAGCAAAACTGGACAAGTTGTCTTTTAAGTCACCGAGCTTTAAAAAAAATATCACTCACCCCACTTTGAAAACTTGTCTTGTGTATCCTTTCTTTGATGAGGGACTTTGTTTACTTGACTGTGTTACTGTACTACAGAGTGTTTCACCCAGGTGAAAAGAGTTGAGAAACTATTTCTAAAAAAATATGTCATAGTTAAAGAGTTGAGGGGTAAAGAGTGAGAAAGAAGTTTTATCCCTCCTGAGGCTGGTTGCTGCTGCTGTCTCTCCCAGTGTCACACATCACCTTGCCATGGGCTTTCTCCCAGGCCCTGGGCAGAAGCAGCTGTGGGACTGAAAATGAGGGCTAGAGCTCCAGTGCAGGTTTCAGGGCCTGACCCCACCCTTATTTTTATTTATTTATAGGTATTTATATATTTTTATTTCTATACTTTGCATGCTGCTCCATATTAATACTGGTAGCTTCTGCCATGACTCCCCCCTGATACTCTTGCATCATTAAAAATAAGTGCATTCATGCTTGCGAGATCAGGGACTTGTTTTGAAGTAATGGATTTGTTGCAGAACTATAGCTAACTAGCTGTGTCTTCTGCAAAAAAAAATTTAAAAATTTAGTTATGCTGGTTTTTGAGTTTCAGGCCATTAAAAATTACCCAGAACGTACAGTCACTCAGTAGCAGCTTGGTAGATAAGGATTTAATTATAAGCCCTGCACTCACTTATACTCTTTGAATACCAAATGTATTTTGTGATTGCTTTCAGAGCACACTATTTTTTTCCCCAGAAATTTGAAGGCAATTGAGCAATTTTACAGTCCTGATTCAGCAGCTTTCCCTGTTCAGCAAAGAAATGATGTGCTTAATTCCAATGGGACTTAGGCATATGCCTAATTGGGACCAATGTTTAAGATCACATTAAAATTAATATCTTGATTTTTGTACCATTTTTGTGCCCCTGTGTGGAACACAATTTGGTTCCATGACTCAAACTTTTATACGAAGAGGGTTTTGTTAAATCTCCACTTGGTTGCAGATGTTCTTGCAGGTACTGCACAAAGCCCAGAAGGTTTAATGGAAACAGTAGTTGGTATGTAAAATACTTTGAATATGTCCTATGTATTACAGCTTATGTATGTATGTATGATGTTTGAACACCATGTATGTATTCAAAGGAGGAGGAAGAGAAAAGGAGACTTTGGAGATGCCCTTGGGGGGTTTAGCTGAGCAGTTCAGCATAAGGATAGCTGAGAGTAGGCTCATAGCTGGAAATTTTCCCTGGTTGATGACAGCTTCCAGCTTCTCTCTGTTGTGGGGGTGTTGGTTTGTTTTGGATTTTTTTTAGTGTGTGTGTGTGTTTTTGGGGTTGTGTTTGGGTGGGGTTTCCTTGCTTTTGTTTTTGCAGCATGCCTTGCTTTCTTCTGCCTTCCCTGTCTCACATCACAATTCTCAGAGAGTTAGCACCCACTGACTGCGTTGGAGACCCAGGATCCAGGGCAAACTCTGGTCAGCTAAAAGACTTGAACTCAGTCTTTCTTTGTCCTAATCATTTGGCTACTGGCCAGGCAGTCCTGATATTATATCTTCCTCCAGCTCTGGCTTTAAGCAGAAATTCCATCCTTTTCTCAGTGAAAGTTTATAGCAGCTGCTGTTCTTCTGGGGAACAAATCAGATCTGATGAGCTTGCACTGTCACATGGAAAAGCCATTTTATTCAAAAATTTCTAAGCAAGCCAGAGTCAGCATGCTGGGCTTCATCCCAGAGCTCTGGATGATGCATGCTGCAGGCACTGGGGACTGTGCTGGGCTGCCAACACCCTCTGACCTGGGGGTGACTGGAGAGCAGGAGCTCTGTCCTCCCTTTCTCCTGCTTTCTCATCCAGTGGGATCAGGAGAGGGAAGGGTGACGGTAAACAGCTCCTGGAGAAGATGTGGGGAGCATCGTGATCATTTAGCCAGGATGGGTTAAACAAACACCTGTGTGCTAAGGGGGGCACTGATGTGTGGGGGCACTAATAAAGGTGTGTGGGGTGTGCAGAGAATGCAGAGGGCAAATGGCTCCAGCAGTTTTGTCCTGCTTCCATCAGCTCCTCAGCTTCACTGCAGAAAGGGATGGGACTCTGGTTACAGGTATGGTCAAGAGGGAGAGTGAAGCAGGTAAGAGGAGCTCCCATTTACACTGGAGCTGTGATCTTCACTCCACGTGTGTTCATCCTCCCTCTTCCCTTGCTGTTGGGGCACCAGCAAACTGAGCTGAAGTCCTGTGAGATTTCCCATGTGGGAACACAGCTCTGAACCCACACATCACCCCAGAGCCACGACATCCTCATCCAGCAGTCTCTGTGCTGCAAGTGCCAGTGCACAGCCTGGCATATCTCATGTGCAAGTTTGCTCTGTGCTGGGTCTTGGGCTCTTGCAGAGCACCCTGCTCACTGAGGACCATGCCATCAGGCCCCTAAATCACGGAGCATCTCCCTAGCATCTGCTCAGATCAGGAGAATGCACTGCTGCCCAGCTCATTTAATCCCTCTTCCACTGGAGGACTTCAGGCTTTGAGGGGCTGGATATGTGGCAGTCCCCATGGAAGTACCAAAGGTAAACTCACCTCCATTCCAGCCCCTTGGTGAAAGCACAGCTGGGACAGCAATGGATGAAAGGGAAGCTTTCCACTTCAGCTTTTCTTTGGGGAAGTTATTGCCAGCACGTTCTACTCTGCTGTACTGCAAAGCAGTACCTGGATATTAAATAAAGTGTGTGGAGGTTTCCTCACCATTACAGTAACACTGCAAACTGCTGTGTTATTTATTGTAATATCATTTTTTGCCAAGGGCTTTAGCTCATCTATTGGTCGTTAGAAGCAGAAGCGTTTGCAAAACAGTTTAAAAAAAAAAAAAACACCTTTCACTGTTATTCCTCAGCTTCCATTTCCAAGCACTCTACCTCAGGAACACGGTGAGACTGCCTGCACACAAAACACTGCCAGATGTAGAAAGCAAACGAGCTGAGAAAACGAAATGCTTTTTATCATTTCTTTCAGCTAGCATAATCGTACGTGTTACTCAGAACAATTGAGGGAATGAAATTTTCAGAGAGAAGTGTGATTTAGCTGAATTTCAAAATCCCTTTTTCTCCTTCAAATTCCTTTCTGCCTGGGATGTTATTTTGGTGGAGGGTGGGTGGGGGGGGGTTTCACACTAGCTGGAACTTATGTCTAGTCATCCCGGAGGGTCTCTCAGGCTTTCCATGATATGAACAACCCCAAGGCACCAGCTCTGCCCATCACCCACTTTCTCCTTTAGCAGCAGCCTGTGCCACGGCTGCTGAGAGCAAACAGCCACAGCGTGCCGGCGTCCACGGCGTGTTTGCTTTCCTCCCCGCCGAGCAATCGATGCGTAATTGCAGAATATTTGGAGGAAGGGCAGAAATGAGGGTCAGGACCCCACAGCCCACGTCAGCCAGCTGGCCCTGCCGCTTTTACGTGACGTGAATGGGCAGCGAGCCTGGCCGGAGCCCGGCCACCGTATGCGTGGAGGGATGGATGGATGGATGGATGGATGGATGGATGGATGGATGGATGGATGGATGGATGGATGGATGGGGAGCGGATGCTCCGCTGAGCGATCCCCGCGGATGGCGCTCCCAGGGCAGCGGGATGCTCCCTGAGCAAGGCCAGCACAACCCTGCCCGGCCCCTCTGTCCATCAGCAGCCACTGCCCGCCGGCTTTTGTCATTCAGATGATGGTGTCCCTGCGCTCGCACCGTTTATTGGGCTCTTAATATTTAGCAGCCTGTCAGGCAGCTTTAATTAGTTTTTCTCTAGAGCGGTCTGTGGGTTGGGGGCTGCTGCAAAAGGCATTTGCAGAGGTTCAAATGCAAGGCAGTTCAGGCTTAAGTGTGCGGGATCGTGGGATTAAAAGCAGTGTTTAAAATGTGCCCTTTGTGATACGCCTGGCAGCTCTAGGGGCCGGCGCGCAGGGCGCTGATGGATGTACGCAGCTGATGGAGGGGAGCAGCAGAGCCGCGGCAGCGCACACAGCTGAGCAGGGGATGCCCCTCAACCCCTGTGTCTCCATACTGTGTGAACCCCCAGGTTCCCACACACACAGGCAGGAAATCTCCCCTAACCACACTCCAGCCTCAGATGCAGATCAAACACGCAACTCTGCCCTACGGAGGACACGCAGACCCCAGACCAGCACCCCGGCATTGCTCTGCCCCCTTGCTTGCTTCCCCCTGCCCAACCATCAGCTTCCCTACCTCACTCCATGGCCCCTCCACTCCCCAGTCCCCCAGTCCAGTACCCCTTTCACTGGCCCCAGGAACAGCCAGCTTAACACCTTAAAACCCATTTGCCTTAATTTTGTCTGTTCCCAATCTACCATAAACTTTGCACACCCCCAACTCCCATATATGTCCTATATATCCTCTATGTCCCGTCTATTCCAGACCAATGACTCTGGGGAGAGTGGCCATGTGCTTGTGCACAACCCAGGAATAATTCTGCCATGACCTAGGGTGGACCCGTGAGCCAGAAATAATAATTCCAAATATCTTAAACAGCCAGAGGAGACTGGCTGGGAGAAAATGTCGTGGAGAATTCTGTGCCAGCACAAACAATATGAATTACAGAATCAGTAACACAAAGTGTCATTAACTGTTCTGGCCCTGCAAAAACAGGCTGTGTCTCAGCAGTCCAAAGGCAGCATAGGATGGTTTGAGAAGGGCAAGACTGGTGGCACAGGGGTAGGGCCGAAAAGAAGCCAATTAGTGGTTTTGTTCATGGCTTTTGTGGTGTTTCATGACCTCCCTGGTGGCGTATATTCCTCAGGGGTCGGGCTGACCTGGATTGCCAGGATTCAGATGTTAATTTTACTTTCGATGGGATGGAAGAAGTGGCCAGCCTGGGGTTTGGGAATTCACATTGCTCCTCTGCAGGTCGGGAAGACAGCTTGGCACATAAAGAAGCACGTGGCCTGGCCTGACTCTCTGAACTTAAGGCAAGCTCACAGTGGCCAGAGTAGCCAATTACATCAGATTTCGAATATTTAAGGGAAAAAAAATCCTGGTATGGAGCAGCTCTGGCTTTCCTCATGTTTCTCAGTCCATGATGACTACTGTACCATGAAATTCCCACTCTGCCAGACAGAGGATCATTCATATGGGCTGGCTTCTCAGTGCAGCAGAGGTGAAAGCTGCACAGATATTTAACAGTAATAACCCTCACATTTGAGCACTTTGCAGATATTTACTGCAGGCAGCAATATCTCAGTTCTACAGATAGAGAGTTTAACAGAGACAAGGATAACCTGAATTGCCCAAGGTCCCAGAGGAGAAGCACGGTATGATGTCAGAGCTGCAGGTCTAGTATCCTTCACCTTACAGACCCATGCAGATCCTGCTAGACAAAACCTTTTGACATTGAAAGAAGTCTCTCTTTGGAGGAAATCAGTGATCCAACTCCTGTCCTGTGTCCATTGGGCAAATTGCTTCTCACACCCTGTGAACTCCTTTTGAAATCTGTCCTGACTCCCCAGGTTTCTAAATGTTTATCAGTTCCAGGTGATCACCAGTCAGAAGTATTTTTAAAACTCATGAGGAATGAATAGTTTATTTTTAAAATGCTGGAATATTCAACAAGATAAAAACCATTTGCTTAGAGACTTCTTGTGCAGCTAATCAGCTCAGTAATGCATCGTTTTGATAGAAAGCTCTCCCCTCTTTGCTTGGTAAACATGGCATACATTATTTCTTTCTGCATGCTGATGCTAAATAAGGGAAACGTGCTGCAGACAGAGTGGTTTCCTGTGCTGCTGATTTGATTCAGGCAGTTTTCAGATGACAAGATCTCAGATCCAGGAGGGATGTGATGACAATCTGTAGGGGTTACCAGCAGTCCTGCCACTGCCTGCCTTGATGGCCTTGGTCTCACCACTGGGCCCAAAGTTCATTAATTTTAGGCATCAGGAAGAGCTGTGGGGTTTGCAGATTAGGCTTTCTATGCGACTCCCATTCTGTGGGAAATGGTCAGCAACAGCAAAATCTTGTGTGGACCCACCAAGCTTCTGGACTTCTAGCACAAGGCAAGCAGAGGAGATCCAGGCAGGCAGGTTTAGCTGGCAAACACACCCAGCTGTGATGTAGGAAGAGCCAGAGGATGGGAGTTTGTGGGTGAACATGCTGGCACAGCTGAATCAGATGTTCATTCCACGGAGGGAAGGAGCTGGCTGCAGCCTGCAAAGGATGCTGGCAGCAAGGAGAGGCAGGGATCCACTCCCCAATCTGCTCTGCAGAGAGCCAGGATGTGATTTGGGGTGTAAAGCTGTATTAGTGTCCAAAGTGCTGCTTGGCTCACACAGGAATCCTTTGTGTCCTTAATGAAGGGAAAAAGCAGGGCTTTATTCCGAAGCTTTGTGTATAATCAGATGCCATGTTGTAAGGCTCTGGAAAACACACCAGAAATAATAATTGGGAGGAAATAAAAGGTTTAGTTCAAAACAGTGTGTGATTTAAATAAGAAGTGAAAAAGAAAGTGCGCAGGATTTGAGCATCCGAGGAATGAACTTTTAATCATTTGCATTGAGATTACAGGGGGAGGGGCAGCATTTAAACTGGTATAAAAAACTAGTTTAGATGTAAATGAAAGGTAATGGTCTTTGGTAAGGAAATAAGCACGGGAATGAACTTTGGCCATCAGGAGCCCGAAGAAAGTCCTGGCATTCCTCGCTGGAGCTGGAAGCTCCAGATGCAGTAATTAGCAATAAGTTTGCAGATCTCAGCACCAGTGGAACAAAAGGGCATCGCTGTGGAGCTGGGCTGCCAGCTGGGAGAAGGGGAGGTGAGCTGGCTTGCCACAAGGGTTCATTACCCAGCAGTTTGCAGAGGGAAAAAGAAAAGATCCGAGGCTGCAGCCTGGGGCAGGCATAAAAGCAATCTAGGGTTTGTGGGGTTTAACAGTTCCCAGAGCCCTGGCATTTCCAGCTGAAAAATTCCCTCAGCAACTGAGCCAAAGGGGTCGGAATTTTTCAATAGGTCTTGCGATGCCCATGGAGACAAGTGCTGCTATTCTTTAACCCTTAAAGGTTCAGTTGGTTAGTTTGGAGCGGGGAGGCACACTGTTGGAGAGATGTGATTTGGTTTGTAATCATCCCATGTGCCTGTGCTCACCTCTTCAAGAAGGAAGGAGGAGTAGGAAACAGATCACAAGCCCCTGCCTGCTGCAGCCATGCTGCTTCTTTCTCCCCTCAGCCCAGGATAGTGTTTGCTGTACAGGCAAAGTTACAGCCGTGTCCACCCAGCCCACGTCCATCCCACATCCTGCACAGGTGTCACTAGCCAAAGGTTGGCCCAAGATCTGAGGTTTGTTACTGGTATTATTTGTATTTATTGGAGAAGATCTGGTCCTAGTTTGCGCTGGGAAAAGCCCAGTCCTCCCACCAGGGTCCTTCAGCTGGAGGGATTGATTGATCTGCTTATTACTTTCATGTTATTATTATTTAATTGCTCTCAAGGATTGGCCTCCCTGGAATGCAGTGTTTGTTTCTGCTGAGGCCATCATGGCCCAAATCCTCCAAGCCAGGATGGCAGCTCCTGGCATAGCAACCCCCCTGCTCCAGAAAGAATGTGCCTCTGCTCCCTCCCCTGTGAGTGGTGCAGAGCCTTCACTGCAGGCACAGCTGATGAATGCTGCTTGTTGCCACCTCTCCATGGCCCGCCTAATCCCAGCCAGATTTGTTACAGATTTACATGCAGACTGACCTGGTTTCTGGGTCCTGTCAGGGAAAAAATAACTCTGTTGTCATCTGAATGATGCATGAGGCAGGCAGCCCCCATGTCAGGCCCAGGCTTCACGTTCCCAGGACTGGTGGAAGAATGAGAATTAGCCTCCTGCTACTGTGCCACTGCACTTAACACCCCATATGGCACCCAAATACAGCTGGGGGTTCCACCAGCCAAAGGTTCTGAACCCCCACAACGTCGCTGAGCAAGTCCTCATCCCTCACACCAGACTTTCACTCACCTTTTGCAGGTGCCACTCTTTTCCTTTAGTTTCTTACCAACATGTGTCAAGCAAAGTCCTGAAGCCCACCACAAGGATCACTTCTCTCCCTTCCTCCCTTCTCCATGCTAGTCCCATTTCTCTGCAGCTCCTGTGCCTGCTGTGCCCTCACCCCCTGCCACGCTGCTCTGGGGTCATTGCTTCTGCCCCACAGCGTGTCCATGAGTGCAGGAGCAAGCAGGAGGGAAGGGAAATAGGGCTGCTGCAGTCTTCTGCAGCTGCCCAGAGCTCCAAGCAGCTCTGGCTTTGCAACATGGGTGCCAGGCTCCCATCTCTTGCTGATGGACACTGGAAAGCATTTCTGTGTCACTGCAAAAGGCATGGAGTGCCCTGGCAGGGGTGTCCCCAGGGGCAGGAGGAGCAAAGGAGGAATCTCTCCTCTTTCTGTACACCTTCCCAAACCTGGGCTGGGAGACAGCTCAGTTCAAACCTGAGGCTGGAGCCTGGCCCCAGCAAGGGGCAGGCCAAGTCCAGCAGAAGGGAGCTCCACAGCCATGGCTTCAGGAGAGCCCAGTGTGGGGAGCCACGGGCTGCAGCACTGTATTTTCAGTGGAGTGTGAGAAGGAAGCATAAAGTCATAACCCTCTGACAGCAGAGCTGGGGAGGGTTCTTCCAGAGATGCAGTTCCTTCCCTGACACCCATGCCCCAGCATGTGCCTGAGCAAGCTGTTTGGTCTCCAGGCTGGAAGTGTGCCATATGGTAGCCCTGGCCTTGGGGAGAGAGATATCTCTGGCTCAGCCCAAGCTTTGCTAGCAAGCTGCTAGCTGAAAACACACAAGTGGATGGAGAATTGATATTTGAAATGCAGAGGTGAGTGAAGGAAAAGCGTGAGTCCCTCCTCGAAAGAGCAACGTGCTAAGATGGGCAGCAGCCATCTGTGCACCGTGCTGGCTGGCCTGCTCCAGGCAGCGTGCAGCTGGCACTGCCAGGGGGCACAGCTCCACTGCGCCCTGTCGGGCTGGGGCTTCTTTTCATTTCCCTTTTATTGAAGAAACTGCAGACGTTCCCAGCCAGATTCACTGCTGGCATCGCCCTTAGCCACACGGCTAGAGCCATGCCAGGAGCAGATTCAGCTCCAGGACTTGACTCTCTTCCAAAATGTGGATCAGGAAAAGCCACTAAAGGTAGGATCCTCCTGGTGTGGAGCAGTGCAAGGTACTGCATCAGAGCTGCCCACAGCTGGGGGAAGGGAAAGGCCATGGATGAGAGTAGAGGGGAGTGTAGGCAGGGGAGGGCTGTGCACCCTGCAGAGCTGTTTGTAATTACCACTCCTAAAATGCTGCACTCTATGGATTGGGATTGCAGGTGTTTCCCATACCTGTTATGTAAAGCTCTGATAATTTGGCAGCATTATAATCGGCTTTTTCTCCCTTGCTTTGCTTTTCCTAGCAAGAGAACTCTGGGTCAGCAGACCCAGTTTACATGACCTTCACACCCCTCCCTGTGTGCATTTGGGAAGAACAGGCAATCTTCAGTCTGGGAGACAGAGTTTGGAACCTGTGTCTAATTCCCAGAAACCCAGAGCTGAGCACCCACTGCATAGAATAGAGTTTGCACCAAGATGGGACATGCTGCATTTGTTGACCTCTGTCCCCCTCCTAGTCCTCTCTCTCATTGTCTGGGGGTTTTTTGGCAATTGCAAGTGCTTTGTCATCCAGCAGGTCAGAGGAGACCAGTCCTTTGTAGCTGAGAAATCTCAGAGCCATTGGAACTCCCAGCCAAGCTTCCCCCTTCACTCCAGCACAGGTCTTGTCCCTCACTAAGAGGACAGTGATTCACCCAGATTTGTCCAGCTCTGGGGCAGGGCAGCCCCTGCCTCCCCCTGGCCTCTTTGCCCATCACTGATTTTCATTTCCAAGCTATCTCTTGATTGCTAGTTTAAAAATTCCCCACAGCCATTTCTAATGCGTCTCAGGTATGATCTCTCCAGGGAGGCTGCGCCCCCTCCCCACACGCTCCCTGTGCTCCTGGGAAGGCTGGGATGATTGCATTCATGCATCACTGTGCAAACCTACTGCTGCCACTTCCCTCCTGGGAGGATTTCTGTCTGCAGGAGGATCCCTGAGGAGAGGGAGGGATGAGCAGGGGAACAGAGGTGTCACCCCTGGCTGCTGGGAGCATGTGCAAGGCTGCTGGAGCAGGGGCAAAGGACACACTGAGGAAAGAGGAGAAAAAACAGGCAAAAAGGAAACAGCTCAGGCCCTTTCTTCATGTCTCAAGTGGGGTACATCACATATCCACATCCCAGGTGAGTGCACACCTGGCCACACTTTGCTCATATATATATGTATGTATGTATGTAAAAAATAGACAAATCTCTTGCACGTCTCTGCCCTGCCTGGGGGTGAGAGCATATCTGCCAGCACACAGTTTCCATAGAGGCTGGAGCAGAAAGTGAACCTGTGGCCATCCTCTGTTGGGGGCACAGCAGGCCAGCAAAGCTCTACATAACCTCCTGAACTCAGACCTCACAGCAAACTCCCCTCCTGCCCCAAAGGCAGCATGGACCCCATTTAGAGGCTCTGCAGCCACCCCCAAAATAAATCCAAGGCATCCCCCCACCACAGCTGCAGGTCCATCCCCACCACCCAGCACAGGTGCACACCCTGGCTGCTCCCATCCCGCTCCTCAATTTTTATCCAACATCAACAGCTGCTCTGCCATGCAGGAGTGAGCCAGAGGAACCTCTGGCTTTGAACTGGCTCCTGGGGAGACCTCCCAGCTTGTAAATTTTGCAGCTAATCGTGTCCCAGTAGAGAGGACACTCAAAGTCAGCAGTGGCCGGCACTCCGGAGCAGCACAGCTTCCTACTGGCACGAGTGATCCTTCAGAGGAGCATCCAGGGGAGAGGGGGGTGCTTTTCCCTGTGCTCTCCGTTTGCCAATGCTGGCTGTGATGGCTCTTCCAGCGTCCCTGTTGTCACCATTCCTCCTCCAGAGGCAATTAGCCCGCTTCCCCTGCTGTTTGCACAGGCCTCACAGGCAGCAATAAGGGAGGCAGAAAGATGGGAAGTTAAACATGACTGCAGAGCTACAAAATCAACAGGAGGACAGCAGGGGCTGGGTGTTGCCTGAAATGGGATGTAAAGCCCATTTTCTTTCATTCAGCGATGGATTGATTCCCAGCCCAGGGAGAGCTGCTGGCTGTAGGTCAAATGGTACATTGTCCTCTCACCATTGGGCTTTTGCTCTGCCAAAACCAGCTTTTATCGAGGGTGATAACAGACCTCCTGTGTCTGGGAAGCAACAATCCTGTGACACTGCTCCCCTCTAGGACACAGGTGACAGTACCCCACACACTTGTGGAACGTGGGGCGGTGGTGGCCATCCCTTGCCCAAGGGCCATTGGTTTCCATGGCATGGGGCTGTGCTGCCAGATTGCAGCACATGCCACCTTAGGCAGTCTGCACCTCCTCAGTCAAAATGCCCCTCCAGTCCCTCTGTCTTCCTTCTAGGGTGTGGGTGGGTCTGGTTTATGCAGTGCTGGACCAGTAGAAGGCCAGGATGGTGCTGAGGTGAGTCTTTGCATTTTTGTTTTCTGTTTTGCTACATTTTCTTTTCCTGCTGTCATCCTGCATTGTCAGAACCCATAAAATGCAATAAATTACCTGGATCCATGCTGATCCCATCCCAGTCCCACTCCCACTGTAAGCAGCAGCAGGATGTAAATGCTGAGTTTTGCCTGAATTTTAAGATTATTCCTTGGTTTTGTTAGGCTTCTCCAGCAAAGCCAGGGAAAGATACTCCCTTCTTCTAGCACCCAAGAACCACCTGAGAGCCAGGTTGGGACAGCTCTGCCACTTGTCCTACCCCAAGCCCTCAGCGGCACAACTCCTACAAGGAGCCAGAGATGTGACTGCCCCGTGAGGAGCCCTTGCACCAGGCTGGAGGGGAGGACAGCGCCCTGGCCTTGCTGCCACAAGACCAAAAGGGAAGGTAGCCTTGGCATTAACCCTCCGTGTCCACCATGGCTGGCTGGGAAGGTCCAGCCTGACACCCACTGCTCACCATCCATCACCTGCCTTCGTGTGCTGGTTTGGGGTGGGCACAACCCTCGGCCCCTCCCCTGGATGCCACGACTTGCAGAGTGCATGGGCAGGCATATCAAGGGCCTCAGGCTCAGTCCTTGCTGTATTCCAAGCTTGGGTCCCTATGCCATTCCCCACTGAGACATCACGCATGGCTTGTCCTTGCTCAAACACTTTTAGGGACCAATCCCTTATGATGCCAGGATGCTGCTGTCTCCTCCCTCTGTAAAAGGACTTCACCATTTCTTCCAGTGCAAAAGTTGAGGAGTATCTAATCCCAGACAGGCAGCAGGCCACTGTGGAGGGTATGCCTCTTTTCCACTGTTCTCTTGCTGCCTCTCTCCAGGGAGACAGAGGGAGATGTGAATGCACTCATGCCTGAGCCCACGCTCGCCTGCCCTCTGTGGGGATTGTCCCTTGGCAAGGGGAGGCAAATCTCCTCCTGTTCTGCAAGGTTAGAGCTGCTGAGACATTCCCATCTCCTCCTGCCAAAAGCACTGCTGCTGAAATCGCACTGCTGCAAATAAAACCATCTCCTGGCTAATTACTGGGGAACAGTTCACCTTCTATATTTAGCCCAGCTTGTAAGCTTGCATTGAAGATTACCCTGTTCCTGTTTTTCTCTCCCTGCCTCTCTGCTGTACATGTTTCTCTTCCTTTCTCTCCCTTGCTGCAAATCGTGCTGAACCAAGCTTGGCTTCCCGTGTGGTGGGGAGCAGGGGGCAGCCTCCTGCCTGCACGCCAAAAACAGTCATTCAAGAGCCATTGACACCAATTGCTTTAGCATTAGGTGGAGAGGGAGCAGCATTTCGCAGAGCCAGGAGCCTCTTCTCAGCTTGCCATGCCCAGCCTCTGCCTGCTGAGTGCTCCCTCCACCTGGCCACAGCCTGGGACCTGCTTCCATCTGCTCCACACGCTGTTCACATCGCCCTGTCCAAGTTCTGCACTCCTGCAAGACAAGAGGGACTGATAAAGAAAGGAAAAGAGGGAGCCCTGTCAGAGCCCTGGCCTGACAACCACAGCGTACTGTGGAAGCAGGGGGCAGCTGGATGGGGAAGAGGGTGTGAAGGCACGGCCACACAGGCTGTAAATCCTGCTCTGGAGTGAAGGCATGGCCACACAGGCTGTAAATCCTGCTCTGAGCCCTGTGGCAGCCGCAGGAAGGCATGGCCATTGCACCTCTGCTTGGCACAGAGGCTCTCACCCTGCTGTGCCCACATCAGAGAGCTGAGGCTGCTCCATGCGCCTGCTGAGCAGGACCGGCTGGTGACACAGCGCTGCCCGACTGCCTCCAGGGATGACAGTCCCCCCTGCCAGGAGACCTGAGCTCACACGGCCTCCAAAGAGCAGGGCTGACACGTTCAAAGCCACGCCGGAGCCCAGGGGCTGCGGGAGGCAGAGCCGCAGCCAGGGGCAGAGCATCCGAGCCTGCCTGGCGGGGTTAACCTTGGTCCCCAAAGCCGGTTAGGCAAATTAGCACGGCGTTTTCCCCGAGCTAATTAACTTCCCGCACAGCAGGACTAATGAGCTCCAGCTCAGCACTTGGATGTGGCAGCCCAGGAGAGGGGATGGCCTCCGGGGCTCAGGGCTGGCTGCAGCCTGCGGCATTGGCTGGAATCGGCTACCTCCAGGAAATTCCTGCTCCCCAGCACCCACTGCACAGCTCTGCTGGCCCTTGGTCTTCTCCACTGGCCCTGGAAGCCACCTGCAGTTTGGGGAGCGTGTGGGAGTCCCCGTCTCCCACCAGGCAGGTCCAAAGAGCAAGGCAATACCCAGCACAGGCCTTGGCACCCCTGGGCAGCTCCAGAGGGACACGGGTGGGATTCCCTCTAGCCCAGGATGGCTGCTGGGGAGTTGGCTTTCAGCATGTCTCTTGACTTCTGGTGAACATGGGCATAGTCCAGCCCTATGTCCACTACAGCCAGTGGCCAGTTTTCCATTCACTTCAGTAGCCAGCAAAACATCTTCAGTATTTTCCTCCTCTCTTCCTGTCCCAGCAAACCACATTTATTTTACCCTCCACTCAACTCTTCTAGGGATCGATGGGTCATCAAAATGATGAGTTAGTGCCTGTAGTGACAGTGGCACTTTCCATTACTGCTGATATACCTGGGGGACACGTGTCTCCCAAAGACTCATCAAGGCTGGGAAATTCAACAGAGGCTAAAACTGTCATTTGCAATGAAGCCACCCCAAAGCACAAGACCTGCAGTGCAGGCAGGACCTTCCCAGACCTGCAAAGACCCCCTGAACTCCTGGAGAGCTCCAGGGACACCAGCATGAGCAACATGAACACAGAGCTGAGTACAGACTTGCATCCAGGCTACTGCTGCTTTTGGGGGTATTCCCTCTCCCTTTTCACCCACTGATTTTCTCATAGAGGGCCGCTTGGATAAACACTTCTAGCTGGGGAATGATTCCTTTTCTTGAGTATGTCTCCTAACTAGCAGACAACGAGTCTTTTTTTTTTTTTTTTTTTTGAGATTACATTATTATGACATTTTAATTGGCTCAGGACGATGCAAGTCTCAGAGCCAATTTGGCCCCAACGTTTCCAAGCAGAACTGTTTTCTGTCTCCATTTTGACAGATATTTTACATCGGCCAAAATGGCCTCACATTAAATAAAACAAAACCTCCTCTTATTTTAGAGCTCACGGGTAATCCCTTCCCTTCCTGCTTTAATTTTGGCCGGAAATCTGAAGCCTACCTGTGCCCTCATCCCGAGCCGCCCGCCGGGGATGGCTGGGGCTGGCAGCAGCTGGGCTGGCTGTTCCTCGCCTTTGTTTCGCTGCGGGGACGCGAGCCAGCGCGCCGGGTAATTGCAGGATTTCGGGCAAAGACGGGGCTGCGAGTCGCGAACTGCTCATGAGCGGGTGTAGCTGGATGGGGGCTGGCGAAGGGACACTTGGGGACGGCGGGGCGACAGCCGGCCGTGTGTCGTGGCAAGGGCAGCTCCAGCGGACGTGTCAGGATGTGCCACACGCCGTGACGGCAGCGAGACAAACGCCCCGCGGCAGCGCAGCCCGCGGAGCATCCCGTGCGCGCAGCGCTAATCTTTAATTTGTCACACCTGCACGGCTCCCCCGCCGCCCTGGCTGCTTTTTTGTATTTTCCGAGGCACCGGCTTTGATGTCGCCTGACAATCCAGTGGTCCCGCTGCCACTCCAACACCGTCCTGCTCTCGCCGGGCTGCCCTTCCTTGCCACATTGCCCGGCCAGGGAATGTCAGACCGGCTGGCCCCAGGGACCGCTCTGCCGCCCCACACACACACACACACGCAGAGATTCTTTGGTTTCCAACAAAGCCAGAGGACACCGTCTGGATGCCGGACACAGTGCTCGCCACCCTCCCGTCCTGCTCTCCGCAGTGACTGTGACTGTGCCCGGCTCGCTAAGGCCACCGCCGGAGGGGTCTTAATCAGCGATGCCCAAAATCCACGGCTCGGAGCAGCACAATGGCCCGCGCATGGCTCTAAATCCAGTGACACAGCAGTGACACAGCACCAGCCAGGGCCACAACACACATCGTTCATCTGCTGCCCTGCTCGGCACCTTGCTCGCCTTGCAACAGCAGAGCTGCGGGGACTCGCCAAGCACCACAGGCAGAGGGGGAGAGTTTCCAATTAATATGCTGCTGATACGGAGCCAGTCTGCCCCAGCCTTCCTTGGACTAGAAATTCTTTTGGTCGATAAAAACCCCTCCAGTTTGTGGCGTGTCTCAAAATCTTTCGGGCTTTGGCACGTTCCGAGCTAAGCTGAGAGGTTCTGGAAAGGTGCAGGATGCTATCTATGTCAGCATCCTGGGAGGGCTGGGTGAGCCCTGCCCTGGCTTTAGGTGTGACATACATGCTGTTGTCTGTAAAGTATCACGCCAGGATCTTGTGTCAACAATTTTCCTAGCTTTTCTCTCTTTTTTTTAAACCAACCTGCCAGGTGTTGCTGCAGTTCATGACCCGAGATCCTTTATTTTTGTCTTCATTCTGACTTTATGCTTTCAATATGATTTACAAAAATTGCTCATAATAAGGCTCATTCAGCAGCTGGATAATGGTTGTCAGGAGTTAAGAGACACTGTGGCATGTTTAGCACAGAAGCGTATTGAGAATCTGGGTCCCAAAGCTCTGTGGTTTTTAGGTAATTTCTATTAAGGGTTGGATGTGCAAAGGTACCTATGGGGTACCAAAGGAGCATTCTTGTAAAGGATATGAGGGTTGCAAGACGGAGGAAGGACAGTAAATGGCCTCCAGTGAATTCACAACTGTAAATCCTGATTAAAAGAATTTGAGGTCTGGGAAAGGCTGTGTTAATTCTTTCCTAACCTTGGCCTTAAAAACTCCAATGGACCGACTCCTTCCCTGCCACATCCCCTTCAGGCAGCTGTGACCTGCCTGCTGGACCCTGAGCAGGGCCAGGGAGGGGTGCTAACAAAGCAGCTCCCCCATCCCTTGGAAGCATCTTTGGTGTTACCTTCACACCCAGAGCGTGGGTGCTTGGAGCGGGGTGCTGGCAAAGCCACTACCCCGGGTGAGGGACTCTTTCTGACCAGGAGGGGAGGTTGATAGTTGGCAGTGGGGCTCCTTCCTCACCCACAGCCTGTTCCCCAGCAGGACCCACCCTTTTGCTCCCCTTTTCTTCTTCGCATCACCTCCACCACCCCTGCTCATTTTGACATTTTTTGATTTTAGTGGGTTTTTTTAGAGTAGGAAGAAGAGATGCTTTTGTGGCTATTAGGTTTTGGGTTTGCCCTTCTTCCTACCAGGCTGGCTCCATATAAGCCAGGGCAAAGTCTGTGGGCTAATTGACTTTATTTATTGCCTCTTTCAAGTCTTTAAATCACGCAGGGCTTATTCGCTGTTGCTGCTGCTTTGCTGATTTGTTTGGGGCAGGGACTCTGTTTTTCTTTTTGCCTTCCTCTCAAGGGCCTCTGTAATTCTCACCTCAGGCACCAATTATGGCTCAGCGGTGCTTTTGGGCACCGTCCGAGTTTGGGAAGGGGGAGGCTGGGCAGGAGGGAGGCTCTGCAGGAGGTGATGCTGCGGGGAGGCTCCGCAGGGATGAGCTCTGGGCTTTCATAACCAGAGCTGTGGGGAGGTTTGCTGTCGTAAAGGTCTCCCCGCTGAAGCTGAGCTGCATAAACTGCTGGATAATCTGTGTTAGAGGCTTTTCCTCCCCGGCAGGGGAGCTGCTGGATGCCAGCCACATGAGTGTTTCGTACTTGCAAACCTCTACTTTGCTTCGCAAATTCAGCTGCTCTAAATTCCGCCAATTTTGCAAACCAGAAATTAGTGAGGTTTTTTGCATTGTTTATTACTAGCAACGTCCTCTTGGGGTTTTGGGGCTTTTTTAATTGCCAGAATGTGCAAAAAAAATGTTTTATTTCTCTTGAAACAAGCTAAAAACACACTTTTAAAATTATTACTTTTTTTTTTTTTTAGGTGAGGGTTTTTCCTTGTTTTCCCCGAAGTGGGGGATCTCCATTGCAGCTGTGCCCTGAGTTATTTTCCTTTCCAGAGGGCAGAGCCTGGATGGACTTACCTCCCCAGGAGGTTGTCTGAGGTTCAGGGCACCCAGCTCAGTTACATTACCTCAGAAATATCACTGGAGACCTTCTCAAAGCATCACTTGGCAGAAAGAAATGCTCTCACGTCAGCTGTTTTCTCTTTCATCTTCCACTGCGGCATCTCTTCAGAAAATCAGGGTAATTAACACAGCCCTGTCTTGTCCTGCCTAACGCTTGCACAGTGCTCAGAGCCTTCTGCCCGATTCCTGGTTAGTGTAGAAGGAGGGGAAAGAAGGAAGATAGGACGACCAAATGCAGAGTTTGCTGTGCAAAAGACCTGAAATCACACGTGGGCTCCCCACTACAACCCCACAGACAGGCACAGCCCGGCCACAGGGATGCTCAGACCCATCTGATTTGGAAGTCGAGTCCTGGGAGTCAAGGGATGGGATTTAGAAGTCAGGCAGGCTGCTGTCCACCGGGTAAAATTAATCCCTGCTAAAGCATTTCCTAATCCTGGGCACAATTGAGATAATCTAAGCACAGATTAACCAGGTCCTACTGGAGTTAAGCTCCCTGCTTCCCGTTTATTTTTGGGAGGAAGAGACTACTACTGCTCGGGTGCCTCACCAGACCTTTGCAGACCAGCACCCCTCAGGAGAATGGGACATGAACTCAGGGTAGCAGATTTGCCTTGTGACAGAGACCCCAGATCCTACAGTTCTAACACAAGCTTTGTGATATGGGCTGGCATTCTGTTCCTCAGGCCCCATGTCTCAGATTTCTCTGATTGCACATATCTTTTCACTTCCAGGGGAAAAAAAAAAATCAAAGAAAATACACTGTCACCATCATAAAAAATGTTGGCCCTTAAAATGCAAGGAAAATTTCAATGTAAAACTCTCTTCAAGAAAGTCCTTCCTTCAGTCAGTGACTAGCTTAGGAATTATCTCCATCAGGCTTCCCTACAGCAATATTTGAAAAACTACAGGGTTTGGAGAGAAAGCAATACTTCATTTCATGGGACTCCTTTCTACTTTCTCAGCTGAAGGCTTGTATCTGGCTGGGGCTGGACATGGGAGCTGAAGGACATTCTGTTTTCAGGATCCCCCTGCAGCAGCATCTGGACTTCTCTCAGTGACAGTAGCAGCAAAGGCCCATTGGGTTTTTAAAGCTTTGAGAATGTTTCTATCATTCTTAGATATTACAAAACTAGTTTTTCAAAATAATAAAAAATCTTTGCCTACATTTCTTAGTCTGTCTTTAAATAGGAAAGGAAAAGCAAAGCATAGGGAAAGTTAAAAGTTTAAAATTGTATTTCCAGACCATTATCGTCTCTGTTAAGATGAAACATCTAATTTTCAGTTTATCAAACATTTCTGGATCATTTTAAGGTAGCAAGAGCACCATGGCAATGACTCACTGCATTTCAATTCAGCCAATACAGGATGCTGTGTGTTTTGGCCAAAATGTAACTTTCTCACAGGCACACGGGTGTCTGTGTCTCTGCACAGAAATCATACACTGTGAGAAAATGTTGGGTGTGGGGTTCTCTTGGAGCTCCAGTGTGCTGTTCCAGGGGACATAGGGAGCTGCTGGCACCCATGGTGAGGGTGGGCACTGGATGCCTGGAACACATCTCTGGGAGATGTGGAGCAGCATGGGCCTCTTTTTGGGGAGGTGTCTGCCAGGGAAGGCCAGTGGTAGGCAAGAGTGGGTACTGACCACCCCCAGAGGAGTATCCGTGCACCTCACATCTAACCTGACAAGAGCCTTATCTGCCTTCTTACTGCTGGCAGCCTTCCAGGCTTGTTTTATTGCTTCTGTCTTAATTTCCCATGGTAGCAAGCTGGCTGAGTGAGTGGGCATCTCACCGAGCCGTGGTGTCACTACACTGTATCCCAGAAACTTCTGCACAGGTTTTAAAAACAGGGACAGGTTAAAGCCATTGATTTACATTTCCCTACAAAGGCCACCACACCACTAGACTGCAAGATGATTGATCAGCTGACCTTTATTCCCATTTATTGCCCTTCCCAGAAATGTGTCGTATCCATGCGCTGCAGACACCTCTGACAGGATCAAACATCCGTGTGACCCAGGCAGCTCAGATGCTGCACCCTCAGAATGTGCAGAGCCTTTAAACAGCCCCCTGGAGCAAAGGGCTGGGGTCACACTGCCACCACTGTCCTCTGCAGCCCTGGCAGCCACCCCTGTGCCAGCCGCCCTCCTCAGCATCCCAAACGCAGAGCTGCCACTCCCACAGCAGCTACAGGCAGGGTTGCTGTTGTCCCAGCCATCCTGCTTCCTTTAGGTGCATGTTTCCCTCCTCCAGTGTCTGGTGGGATGAAGCAGAGGGCATCCAATCCTGGAGAAAAAAAAACAAAACCGAATTTCCCAGGCAGCATCACCTTTCCGCCCTTGGGGAGCGCAGCGCCGTGGAGCGTGCTTATTAAGCAGACAGTCCTGAAGGACACTTTAAAATAAATTAAGAGGGCTGTTCCGCTCCTGCAGCTGATTACAGGCCTGCCTGTTTTGTTGTTTGGTTTGGATTTTTTTTCTATTTATTTTGATTTTCCCAGAGAGTGGAAAAGAATGCTTGGAAAAGATTTTCTAATTTTCCCTTTTTGCCAGAGCAGGCCTCTGTGTAATAACAAAACCACAGTGCTCGCCACTCGCTGCTCTCTTTGGGACACCCAGGCTAAGAGAAAGCACATAAATCTGCTGGAGGCCTGGGGCCAGCACACAGCTGTCCCGACATGCTATCCACCCCCTGCCTCCCCGCCACAGCTCTAGCATCCAAAACACAGGAGACATGCAGATCTGGAGGTAAGCCCTGGTGGGAAGGAGTCCTGCAGGTCACCAGCTAAGCATTTCAGCCCAGAGCAGATCTCTCCTAAGCCACTTTTTGGAGATAAGCTTATCTAGACCCGACAGCTGAATTTAACCCTGAACTCTTGATCTTGATTTTTAGCCCCTGCAAGCCAATAGGTTTCCTTGGAATTATACACACTAGATTTCAGCTCGCCCGCTACAATGGCTCCACCGCTCCCTCAAAAGAGACCTGCACGGCTGTGCATGACAGCATCATCCAGTAATGCCCTTGGTTTCACAGCCAGCCCTGTGAGTTAGACAGGCCCCCGGCCGGGCAAAGCCTTCGATTAATGGCAGTGGGGCTCCAGCAGGAGAGGAGCCAGGATTTTACACTTCCAGCGATAACACATTTGAAGGTAATATCGCACAGGAGCGGATTATCACCCCGGCACTTTGCTGTGCGGGGTTTTGGAAATTTGTTTTCATTGCATGGAAGCAGCTAGAAACGCTCTCTCTCGCCGCATGAAAAATGCACTTGGTAATGGTCTTTCTATTGCTGGACAAGCTGCCTGCGCTGGGGCTGTCAGCGCCGTGACAGACTGGCCAGGAAGGGGCTCGCTAATCAGTTTTCCCAGCATCAAACCAGCATCTGCTACATGCGATCAAGGAAATGGAGGAATCTCAATGTTTTTGCAATATTGCTTAGTTGGCCATGAAATATGGGTGGTTCAGAGAGGGACGGCTTGTTTCTCCCTCACGAAGATAAAGCAACTTTAGCTAACGATGAAGCATTGCTGCACAATGAGGCCAGCTAATAGCGGCGCTCTGATGAGAGCAGACACACAGCAGCACCCCGGCAGGAGGGGAGGGGAGGGGAGGGAGGCGTAAACAGCTTTGCAACTAAGACATTATTAATATGCTTGAACTACAGAGGGCAGAAGGGATTTCTTTTCTCCTCTTTCATTCCAAAAGCAATATTCCGAAAATGTCTGGGTTCCCACATTAAGCCAAGAAATTAAGTTCTTAGAAGATTAACTGTGTGTTTTCTAGCTCGATTTTAATTCACTAGCACATAAAACAAGTCTTCCTAGGCACGGTGGCAGCCTAGAATCTGGCTGAGGAAGCCACTCTCCTGACCCAGAGATGGATAAACAGTATTCAAACAGAGCCAAAGTCCCACCTCTGAAAGTTATTTGGGGCTGTACTTGCCCACCTCACTCCCGACAGCAGGGTCTGAGCTCTGCAGGGTCTCTGTCACTTCTGAAAATGTACCTTCTTCATGTGCCTAAAGAGGTCTTTTTGCTCTCTGCTGTTTAAATGTGTGACGTTTACCACAGAACAAAAAGCTCGCGGGGTCAGTGTGAAGTGGCATGGGATTCACCGAGACCAAAACCTCACAGCAGGTGAGGGCCATGCCTTTCTGCCCCGAGGCAGGGCAGAAATTCCCACTCCCACGCATGTCCCCAGCCCGCCTCCGCAAGGGCAGCACCCAGTTCACACGCAGATTTTCCTGGCCAAAGTGCTTTCTCAGTTTTCTTTCGGCAAGACAGCTGTGGTAGCAAAGAGAGGAATTTGCTTCTTTCCTCCCCAGCATTTTTCTGAAGGGTAAAAAACAATAATCCCAGAGCCTGCCTATGCCTCCCCATCCTCCCCATCAGCCCGGCGCTGGAAGAGTCACTGCCCTGCAGCAGTGGGGCTGGATGTAGGGAGAATGCTCCCAAGGCAGAGAACAGCACTTGGGCGGCTTAGAAGGGCAGGAACAGTCTCGTTTTTGTAGCCTTTGTGAGATTTTCAGACCAACTGCAGGCCTTTCAGTAGAGATCCACGGCAAAAAGTGCAAACCTGTTCCCGGGACTGAAGTGCATAAACCCTTTTTATGTAACAGCCCTGTGAAATAAGCGGCAGACAGGGATTTATGCTGTCTTTGAAGTAAATTGCATCCCGGTGCACTATAGCATGAAAGTTAAGATTTACCATTGCCGGGACACTAAAGAGCCCGGTGGAAGCCGGGGAATAAATAGCGCAGCGTTCTCCTCGCTGCCTTCTGCTGCGCCACTGGGCTCCGCAGACCTCGCTCCCCTCTCCGCCCCTGCTTCTACTTGCATTGTGTCGGGGAAGCAAATTGGTCACATCTGCATCCGGCCAGGGAGGAACAAATGTGCTGGCTAGGCAGCAAGGCGCTTTCCGAGCGGGGATACCTCAAAGTGAAATGAAAGGCTGCCCATCAAAGGTAGAAAACAGAGCAGCGGATGAAAGGGATTCTTTGCTTAGCTTTGGTAAGGCTACTAGGTATTAATAAAATAATAAAATTTAAAAAAAAAAAAAAGGTACAAGGAAACTGGGGCATCCAGAGCAGCACGTTTTTTTCCCCTCCCCTTTTCCTTTACTCATCCCTCTGTCATCAGCGGAGGGGAGGGATGGGCGTCCCCCCATGCTGCGGCAAGGACTGTTTATCTTCACTCCTCAGGACGCTGCCATTAGCAGGACTTCAATGTGTCGTGATGCTTCATCATTAGCTGGAGGTGCTTGATCTGGCTGGAGAATAAATGAGCCATTCCTCCCAAAGAAACCCTCCCGTTTCGTAGCCAGCTGAGCAAATATTTTGAAATATTCCAGCTCTGCAATTTCAACGGTCAGATAAAAACAAAGGGGGATCTGATACAAAGGAGCTGAATTCTTCTGTTTGCTCTCCAGCAACCCCAGTGAAGTCGGCAGTGGTAATGGGGAACTGTGGTCTGCACAGCAGGGAAGCACATGCCTAAGTCCCATGGAAAATCCCTGTGGTCTTTTACAGTTAATCATGTCCAGTTAATCATGTCCAGAGGTGGGTGAGTGCTCAACTGATGTGCTGAATCATGACATACAGGCAATTACCCTAAATCAGAGCAGTATCTTCCAGTCCCAAAAGGCTCCATTACACTTCACCAACTCCTGAAGGGAAGGCAAAACCCCAAGAGGCAGGACAGCAGAGGAAGGAGGAAGAAACAGCCAGGTGTTCCTCTGACGCTTCCCCAGTACTTTTCTAACTTAGTGAAAAGTTCTGGCAGCTCTTTGAATCCAGGCTGTGGATATTTACAGCTCCAAACTCTCTGGGCAGCTTGCTGCATTTACTCTGGGTTCCTCCCAGCTGGCTGGCTCAAACCCCACAGACAAGGTTTCACAGACAAGGTTTCACAGACAAGGTTTCACAGACAGGTTTCAAGGTTTCAGAGGCTGAGACTTATGGGCCAGGCAGTGTTTGGCCTCCTCCTTCTCTCTGCCTATAAATTTGTGTCTTCTGAGCGTCCGGGCTCCCTTCTCAGGCATTCCTCTGAAGCAAAGCCCTCTTGCCAGCCGTTCATCACCTGGGCTCAGTGTGGCAGTGGGATGCTTTCCCATGCACACTGATGGACATCCAGAAGTTGCTGCCTGTCAGAATCCATGGTATTGATGATTCCAAGGTTGTAGAAAGTCTCTGTCTTTCTGCCCTGTTGCCAAAGAAGAAGCCATAATTGGTCTGTGCTGGTTTCAAGGTTGTTTATTCTGTTTATCTCTAACATGTTCTGCTGCCCTGCTGCAGCTCTGTCCTGCAGGGCAGCGTGTGGGGCTCTGCCCTCAGTGGGATGTTACAAACATTAAATACCAGAAACTCCCTGTGCTGGATTTACAATAACGTGCCAATATCTGTCACCTACGTTGAACAGTGTGTCCCCAGCCTGAACCAATAGAAAAATGCCAACACTGCAGTGAAACATGGAGGGCATGAAGAAGGAGAAAAAGGACAAGGCACACCAAATTTCTTCCATCTTGTCCCCTTTGAACCCTGTTATGTGTAGTATATATAATTTGTGCCCTTTCTAATATGATATATGTGATATTGAATATTTGTTGGAGTATACACATTTGTATTAGGATTCCTCCCACCCTCACAGGTGAGATCGGGTGTATATTTGAAACTGATTTACAGGTAAGAAGGTACAGCTTGCCAGGAGATGGACCATGTCTGGGGAGATATGGGAACCCCAGGGGCTGATTGTGTGAGCGACCTGTCATGGAAATCCTCGGGCAGATCCATGTGAATGCAGCATTCCCAAATTCCCGTAAAATTTCATCAAGGGATTCAACAACTCCGGACACTGAATTGTTCTCCCTCATCACCAAAAAAGAAAATCTTATTAACCTATGGACTTTGAATAGAAGAAAAGACTGCTGAAATCTTAGCCTCAGGTGGAATTTTCCCTATAAAAACCGCTTGTGCCAGGATGGAGGTGTGTGGGCATAGAGGAAAACCTCTGCTGAGGCTGACTCCTTGTTGCACACCCAGGGCCGACCCCGGGCTCGTCTCTGTTCTTTCCTTGTGGCTGGCTAGATAGAATTTGATTGCAAAATAAATATTTGTTTAATATATATTAATTTGGCTGGACAAATTTTCATTTATAACAAACCCATAATCTAGAATCCTAAAATTTTACTTTTGCACCCATGCAAACACTCAGAGCTGGTAATTCATCCTGTAAGACTGAAAACTCTTTTCCATTGACAGAGATCACAGACAGTGTCTCTGGGGGCTCTGTCCAGGGGGGTTCCTGACCCCTTGCCAGGGTCCCAGACCTTCCAGGGCAGCCAGAGGGAAGCTCTGGATTCCCACAGCCGCCCGTTGGGAATAGCCCTACCCTTGCCCTGTGTGACAGCCAGCAGCTGGGACAGCCACTGAGACTCTGGGTCCCAGGGTGTCCCAGCTCCTGCTCGCCCAGCATCCGCGGGGAAGGGCCCTTGAGGAAGGATGCTGTGAGCTGCAGCGTCCCTCCTGCCGGCCAGGCTCCCATGGCTGCGCAGCGGAGTCCTGGGAAAGCCGGATTTGTCTGCCCAGGGACGGCAGTGCTTCCATTGCCTCCGGGCGTTTAACTCAGCAGGATCTCCTGCTGCGCTGCTCTGTGATTGGAAGCATTTCCCAGCCCATTGCTTGCTAGGAAAAGAAAAATACCCAAAATGGGAGGCTTTATGGGGAGAAAACACAACGCTGGAGTGGCTGGATGATGGGAAGAGAGCTCTTCCCGTGCTAGATACACTCTAACCCAGGTGTTCCTCTCCTAAGAACAGGTTTAGAATATTAGAAATTACTAGAATATTCACACATTCAGATACAATCTAAACCCGATTTTTCATGTGTGCACAGGGGAAAAGGAAATGCAGGAGGAGGGCCTGCATATTCTTTTTTAGGAGCCAAAGACTAATGTGCCCAGCAAAGCAAAATTAACCCAAATACCATGATTATGCAGAAAAATATCTGCCAGAGAATGTCATTTCACCAGCGACATCCTGCAGTTTTCCACCAGTGAGAGTTCGAGAGGTAGCACAGTAACAGAGTACATCAGGGCAGGCATTTGACTGGAAGCATTAAATACCTCAGAAAGGTGAATGGCCAAGGTCTTCCCGATAATTAAAATGTGTGCAGTCTTCATAGACCAAGGAAGGGACAGAGCTATTGTTTAAACAGGTAATTAGAGCTGTATTTTAAGCAAGCTCAAGGCGGTAACAAGCTCTCTCAGCTGGGGAGAGCAGCACTCCTGCTCTTGGTTCCAGCATGAGGAACCATTGTCCCACAGCCCGATGCCAGAGACAGCCACGGTGTTCCCAGCCCCACTCTCTGGTGACTGCGGCTGGTTGGGAAAAAAATCCCATTTGATTTCACATTTTTCACTCCCTGTCTCCTCTCTTTTGCGTTCAGGTTCAAGAGAATTGGCTGAGCCACTTTTTTTTTATTAGAGCGGCAGCAGAGAAAAAAAATGGGACCCAGTCAAGCCCCCAGGGAAGGGAGGAAATAGCATGAGCCAGCACTCCATCCTCTCACACAGACACACACAGCCACTCTCCTATCCACACAGGAACAGAGTGCAGACATCTGCTGGAGCTGGCATACAGGCAAAATTGGGCACCCCCACCCCACAACCCAACTCCATGAGACTAGAAAATGTGGAGGAGTCTCAGAGAAGTGCCATCATCTTTTCCTGAACAGTCAAGGATGCACATTCTTCTGCTGGCACTGGAACTTCACAGGGAATGACCCAAACCCTCCCCGTGCTAAGAATGGGGCCAGGAAGCCGTGCTCCCTGCACCCTGCCTCCTGCAAAGGATTAATCCCTGCCTCACCTCATCCCTGCCTCTCACCTCCCTCTCCTGATGGCTCCTGGTCAGGTTCCCACACTGGCTGCAAGGAATTACCAGCTTCTTTTTAATCCCCTTGTATGCAAAGCTGGAGGAAACAATCAGACCTGAGGAAAGGCACCAGCAACACAACCTTCCATAAAAAACATACAAGGGCTAGACACCAGCGATGAGGAAACAGGCATTCAAAGAAGTGTGCTGAGCTGCTTGGCTTTGCTGCCTACATTACCTGGGCTGCTCTGAAAGGTCAAAAAAAAAAAAAAAAAAAAAAGCCTAAATCAAAACACTTCAAGCTGCAAAGGGCTTTGGGAGCAGCAAGGTGAGGGCACACTGCCCTGACATGGTGCAGGATGAGGAAAAAGCCCCTGGAAGGCAAAGAGCAGGTGACATCTGGGAGCAGCCCACAAATGTGTAGTGGCCATAGCCACAGACTTGTTTGTCTGCAGCCCAGCTTCTGAAAGCTGCATACCCTTCCTGAGTGTTTGGGAAACCCATGCAGAATTTGTGCTCTGTATTTTGCTCCAGGGTACTGCTCCAGAGGAGAAGACTGATACCAAGGAGTGTGGAAAGACCAGCTGGTTTTGAACCTGGCATTCCTCACCCTGTTGGAAGTAGAGCTGGGAGACAAGGCACAACACAATGAAGGACATCCTTACCCCTTAAACAAGTCACCACACTCAGAGTTACCTCTGTGACAGTCAAGAAAGGTTTTGGTCAGTTCTCTGAAGTAGATTCGCTTGCTTACATTTTTCATAAATGCCAGGTTAACCTATAATAATGACAATACCTGCAACATGCAGAAATCTTTCTCTTCTCCATACCACATATATCTTGAACAAACTTCAGGACCTCTGTAAACTTCCTATAAATCATATTACCATGCCCAGCAAAATAGCTATCCTAGTTCGTGCCTCCTTTGTAAAAGCTATGTGTTTTGGGACAATCATGGAGTTATCTCTGGATAAGAAAATAAGTCTAGGGACCAGAAAGGTATTAAAACTTCAAATAGGCCAAAGACACATGAAGGCCTCTACCCAGAGAAACATTATGAAGCAGTATGGCTATTGACTGCTTTATCCCAATACAGAGCAAGTACAACCAAAATGCAATCAGTGCAGGTTTTTTCCACTTTCCTTGAAACTGTGGGAAAGAGGATGAGTGAGAGTGTCATTGCTGGTTTCGACTGCCCACACAGTGCTGCATGAACTACAAAGATAATCTCAGTAACTTGTGCCTCTTGGGATATCAGGAGGTTTTGCTGCAGCCTCAGTTCCCGGAGCCCTGATAATGTGAAACTTGCTGCTCCTTGGCTTCTCTAGCCTTACTTCTTTCGAGAAAGCAGTTAAAATGTTAATGATGGAGAGAGAGCAGAGGGAATACTCATCTGCATGGTCTTTTAAGAGCAATTAAGGTCAGATTTACTGTCCTCCATGCCTGGAAGGGCTCGGCACTGCTCCCCAGCCAGGGATGTCATTCAGGGTGCTGGCAGGACCCACGACATCAGCTGGAGCCCACAACGCTCCGGCTGCTCCCACTACAAGGAGCAAGAGAGGATGCAAGCTTAGCCCAGGTCTGGATGAAATTTTCCCTGCTGACTGCTTGACTAAAACATCCCTTCAGGAGCTCTCTCGTAGCTGTCGCTGTGTCTGCAGCCGAGGGTGTCTGCGGCTGTCGGGGGTCTCACCCCGAGCCCGGGAGCCGCGGGCTGAGCACACGGGCGGAGGGGAGATGAGCTTCGTGCGCCTGGGTTGCACCACTCGAGCATCTCGCAGCTCTGCCCCAGCACGGCCGGGCAAACACCCTGAGCTTTTCCCAGGAGAAGGGGGCCAGCCTTGGGCAGCACGGAGCAAAACATCTCCATCCCCTGACCTCCACCTCCATGGTCTGATATTAACCAGCTCAGAGCATAGCCGCCTCGATGACTCACACTGCGAAACCGGGGCTTTTAATTTTTTTTTTTTTTCCCAGTAGGAGCGAGGCTCCATCAGTCAATTACTTGAAGAGCCGCTCTAATTTGGCACCCAATTGTTTCCCCAGCTGCCGCTGCGTCTGATCTCCGCTGTGGGCGGCAGGAGCAGGCTGCCTGCGTAGGGGAAGGAGCCCAGGCGCCCAAGGGAGGAGGAGGAGGAGGAGGAGGAGGAGGAGGAGGAGGAGGAGGAGGAGGAGGAAGAAGAGGAGGAGGAGGCGGTGGCAGGGAGGGCCACGCTGCCTGGCTGAACAGCCCCGCGCCCGCAGAACAGCAGCACTAAAAACGCTGGCATTAAAAATATCTCAGGGTCACAGGTGATTGCTGGATAATAAAAAGGACTTCGGGAGGCGGCAGTGGGAGGGACAGATCCCGGCGGCAGGGGAGCAGCCTGCCGAGGCTGGCCCGGCCACAGCGACTCGCTGCGAGCCGCGGCCGCAGCCGCCGCCGCTCGGTAATGAATGCGATCTGACATTTATGGCTTTTTCCACTGTGGATTTTAAATCGCTTCACAAAGGTTGCTTAATAGCACTGTCCTCTTCTTCTCTTCCCATCTCTCCCCTCGTCCTATGTAATATAAAAAAATAAGTGACTTGCCTCCCTCCCATCACGTGAGAATCCAGCGGCTGAGCCAGCAGCAGAGCACAAGTACCCCACCTCCGCCTCCTGCCCTTTAGCCCCTACAAGCACTCCCTTTTTTCCAAGAAATCCAAGAATAGGATCTGTACCACGGCAGCTGTTTTTAAGTCAGCGAGGATTTTTTTTCCTGAAGAAGAGGAAGCTTGCTTCCAGCGAAGAGCCTTGATTAAAACCGCACAGCCAGGCGCTGCCAGGGGCTGCGGCTGCGATGCTCCCCACTCCAGGCTGCAGGTACCCAGGAGCAAGAAGAGGTGTGGCCGCAGCCAAACACGTGTCCCCAGGCTCCAGCTCCCCTGTCACTCTTCCAGCGCAGGCATTTCCATACTCTGTGGCACGGATGCACACGTGCATTCACACACACATGCAAACGCCTGCCTCAGCCCGCGGTGCTGCCATCGAACCGCTGCACCCGCTGCACCCGCAGGCAGGCAGGCTCCCCGTGTGTCCCGGCAGAGAGCATCCCCTGCCTGCACAGCTCCCCGGCTGTGCTCCTGCCCCTCTGCTTTAACCCCTGAGGCGTGTTCAAATTGAGATGTGGCAGCGGTTCCGAGGGCAAAGAAGCAGCGCACTCATTTTTGGGGAAAGCCCATCTGCGCTGTGTGCAGCACAAGAAGAGAAGCTTGTGGATGAAAAGGCTGCAGCAGGAAGGCAGAGGGTGGATATAATATTCCTGCCTTTTTCTGCCCCATCCAATTCTTGGACTATGCAATTTTGTTATCATGTACTTGCAGTTCATAAACTGACTCATGGTATATGACAGTCTTTTACTTCTTGGTGGGAAAATTAGGATTATTCAAGGTACGCACTTGCTGATGTGCACTGACACAAGCATGTACATGTACACACAAACACACACACACATCTGCACTGGTGCTGCCCATAGCAATGCACCAGGTTCTCAAAAGTCATTCCTTCAAGTTTGCTCCACCAGGCTGGACCTTTCCTCTTTCTCGGGACATTGCTGAAACAGGCACATCCCCCAGACAGCAGACAAGCCATTGTACTGCAGTCACAGAGCTCTCCAGGAGCCCCAGGTGAACCTCCTGCAGCCCTGGATCGGGGCTACTGCTTCTGCAGCTGTGGGACTTGAGATTCAGGACTTGTTTTGACATGCTCATGGCAGCTCCTGCTTGAAGGCACTTGTGCTCACCATCAGCTGGCATCTCCCGAGGACAGGTGGCTCCCTGCCAGAGGGGAGGAGACACAGACCCATGCCTCTGGAGCTGGGTCACTCTCCACCAGGCCAGGCGAGAGAGTTACAGCCAGATGGAGCCAGGAGAAAGCACTACCAAACTGTTGGCCAACTTAGGATGTGATGTTGGCTTCACAGGAAGCTACTTGGCTGCCTCTCCCTGAATCAAGATTCAGTGATGCCAGGAGACAGGCACAGCGGGGAAACTGAAAGCAAAAAATGGCAGAGTGGATGGCAACTCGACATTAATTCATTTTTACCATATGTCTGACTATTCATTACACTCCACCATTCTGTTCTACAAGACTCCTGGGGGTCTTCCATGCCATTTTATGGCTAGCGGGGTTCCTCCCCGCTTGCGGCGCGGCGTCACCGCGCGTGCCTTGGCTAATGGCTCGCCAGGTCCTGTGGTGGGAATAGCCCCATCCCATGCACAGGCAGCCCCTGGCACCAACATCCTCTGGCACTCACAGCCCATCCCCAGCACACCACAGAGCTGCCAGGTCACCTGGCACAGGGGCCTGTCCCCCAGGAGCACACACAGGCAGGTGACACCTGCTACAAACACGCTCTGGCACCTGCGAGAGACCCGCACTGGGAAGCGATGGGGTTTTTTATGGATTTGCAAATTATTCTGTATTTCTCTGCGGTCTCCCTCCGGAGTGCGTTCCTGGCATGGGACCAAGCCCCAGCTCCAGCAGCAAGCGTGACTCATCCTGGCAGGCAGCAGCCCAGGAGGGGGAGGATCACCCAGGCTGGGAAGCCAACACCATGGCTTTGCTGTGTGCTCTGTCTGCAGTGGCATCAGCAGCTGTTTCTCCTCCTAGGTGGGAAGGTTGAATCAGTGGCCCCCTTGCCTGCATCCAGCTGTCCAGCGTGGCCTCTCACCCTGGCTCCTGTCACACGCACAAGAAGCAGCAGTGACCTGCCTGCACTCTGCCTGCACTCTGACTGCTGTGCCCCCCAGGCTGAGCTCCTGTCACGGAATGAGCAAATCCCAGTCTTCTTCAGACTGAAAGACCCTGGACCAGCTCCTCATGAACCAGCTCCTCTAGGGACTTCAAGGGGCACCAGAGGGTGTTCTGCACAGGGAGGTGCAGGGGTCTCTCTGGATGTCAATAAGAAAGGCACAACAGCAGGTAGTGTAATAATAAATTTGCTTTATTAATAACATAGAATAAGAAGAGGGATGTAAAGTAATTCTTATGTCCCGTCAGATGCTGGAACCCCATTTATGAGCTGCATTAGATGGCCTCCAGATGAATTGCCACAGCTATCATCATTGAGGTGATGGGTCTTCCTCCTGTGACAAACAAAACCATGTCTCTTTTTCTGACAGGTGGGGAGGGTCTCTCCTTAAGGATGTCCCCCAGAGCACAACACCAACAGCACGAGGCATCTCAGCGTGCTCCCTCACACTGCTGGGTACATGGGTCTGCAGCCTGCCCAGTACAGGCCCCTGTAGTGCAGGCATGGCTTGCCTGTTTCACTAATAAATGTCTTCCACATGGCTCCCAACAGGGAGAAAACCCTTATTTTTCTTTCTGTCAGGCATGTCCTTTTCCTCTTAAGTTTTTGTGCTTGCTACTGACCACAGACTGAAGTCCAATCAATGGAGCTGCCATCATTGCTTCCCCCAAGGGGACATGCAATTAAAATCATCAGTGGCACTCTGCCTAAGACGCGGGGGCAAACTCTGCCTTCACAAACAGTTTCATTTCATCCCTTAAATCAGAGCATTAGCATCCTCTTATGGGAAGGCTTCAGGTCCCACATGTAGTACAGATGATCAAAATTTACTTCAGCACGCTGTTTTTCTTTTAAGAGGTACCAGAGGTCTTGTACCTGCAGAGGTCAAGCATGGACTCAGCACAGCAGTGAACATAGGTACACACATCTTCTGGAGCACCCTGGGGATACTCAGATTGTATCTGATATGGATGACCATTCACTGACAAGTTTATCAAGGCAATCTAAACTTCCTGTGCCTGCTTCCTTTGACTTCAGGGACAAAACACAGCTCCTCTCAGTCTGACACTCCTCAGACTTGGAGAAGAGCCCCTCAGCAACTGTGTGGGAAGAAGTCCTAGAGTCTGCATGGGGAGATCTGACCCTAGTTGCAGATTGTAGGACATTCAAAGTCCAAAACACAGGTGCTTAAGTGAATAACTGATGCTTCTGGAATCTGTCCATCCCTAAGGCCACTCAGTAACCTTCTCCTGGAAAACTTCTCCTCCTTCCACTCTGCTGAAGGGTCAGCAATCCTTCATGTCCAGTTTTCCAAAGAGTTCATGTTCTGTTGCAGAGTGCTTTTATTTGAGATCCTCATTCTGTCCCAAACCAGGAGCTGGGGCAGGATGGAAGGCAGAGAAATATTTCAATGCAGTATTGATGGTACACTCCCACATTCAGACTTCTGTGGCATTAGGACAATCTCCAGAAAAGGGGGGAAAGGCTGCAATTCTTCCCCTCAGTTTACCTTCCCCATACACTTCCTTTAGTTTACCTGGGAACCCAGAGGCAGAGTTTGACTTTTGCAGCATCACCTCCACGCAGGAGCGGCTTTTCCTGCTGCAGGAAAAGAGATGTCCCTGTTGAATGTCGTTTGCATTGGTGTGCCGCGTTCATCCTTGCGGCTCCGTGCCTGCCGGCAGCCGCAGCCCCTGGGGCAAATCCCCTGGGAAATGCCCGCTGCCCCCGGCCGCGGGGCAGGCGGTCATTGCTGCCCGCGGCATGGAGCCGCTGCTCCCTCCTGCAGGCAGGGATTCACCAAGCCAGCGCTCCCCCTCTGCCAGGCTCAAAAGCGCGGACCAGCAGCCCGCAAGCACAGCACGTTTATTAAATTGAGTGAATGAGTTTCACCGAGAGGCACCGTGAAAATTCCACATCTCAGTCAGCATTTGCGTTCGTGTTGGCACATTTCCTAAGGAACCTGAAATCATTTGCCTTGCTTTATTGGCTGTCTGCTAATTAACAACATAAATTAGCATGGAACAGTCTCAAATTCTCAAGTTTTTGGAAAGGCGCCCCATTTTTGTCCCTGAGATTACAAGATACCAAATCACATACACAGCATAAATGTGTATGGCACACATGATAGTTATATGTAATGCATATATACCGCATACAAACCTAAACAAAGATAAGAGCCTGCCAATATTAATCCACTTCATTATTCCAACTAATTGAGAAACAAACATCCAGTGCATTCAGTGACCTTGCAGAGCCTGCATTTCCTTGGCTGACGTGACACAGAAAGCTCCTAAAAAAAGTGATGACTGAATTCTTGCCAGAGAGATACACAATAAAGGGGGGTTGGGAGGTACACAGATGAACCCAAACAGCCACCAAGAATATAGGAAAGGATCACATCACTCATTTCTTCCAATGGAGAAATGGTTATAAGACCAATTAACAAATATCTGAGCAGGACTTTCATAAAAGATCTGCTCCTGAGGATAACTCTTGCTTCTGGAAGAGCCACTGGGGAGCAGCCCTGAAGTCAGTCTGTGCCAGCAAGAGAGAGACCTGCAGTGTCTGCAGGAGACCTTGCCAGTGGGAAGCTGAGCACCGAAGGGAGGGCCAGGAGAGTGAATGCAGTGACCAGCGTGACACAGGGCTGGGACAGGCTCTGTGTCAGAAGCGTCTGTCAGTTCCTTGGAAACCACCAAGAACTGAAAGCATCAAAGAAATAAAGCTGTTGCCAGCTGGAGGAACAATAGGCAAGCCAGAGCTATCTTTAGCTCACGGGATTAAATTCAAATTGCAAATGCAAAGGCCTGGAAGAAAAGGCCTTCCTGCACTACCGAGCGCCAGCCTAAGTGCACAGCGCAGCCCGAGCTGACGAGCATCCACAGCCCCTTTGTCATCCCCTGTCATCACCTTACCCGAAGGAAGGGCAAAAGGAGAGCCAAAGAGGAGGATGAGTCTGTCCCTGCCTGACTGCAATGCTTTCAAAACACCAGATTTTTCCCTGGGAGGGATGCTCCTGGGAGGGTGCCATGCCTTGGCGGCTGCCCGGCAAACTTCGGCGTCGGAAGCCATCCAGCTGCTTCTGCACAGACCTCAGCACAAGCCAGTTTTTCCTGCTTCTCATTCATGATGGGTAGAGCAGGCAGCAGCTGGATGGACGAGCAGTCAGCACAGCCTCCTGCAAAATCATCTAGGGACGTGTAGTGGCTCCAGGATGGCAGCATAGGGCCCACTTTCACAGGCAATCCTAGGTTTGATGAGAGAGGGTAAAAACTGACCTGGTGCACCGCTTTCCTCTGACACCTTCACTCTCTGTGTGGCCTCCCCATCCTATAGATAGTGGCTCTGAATTCTTGGCCCACCAGTGGCTCCTGAGAGTCCCCCACATCACAGAGGAAAGCAAGTCCTCAGCAGCAGTTTTCAGGCTCTGCCCCTTCACCAGAAAACCTGTACAGACTGAAAATTTAAAAACAGCCTAGTACAGCTCTGTGGCAACCAGGAGATAAAGGACTGCTGGGAACACATCCTTGCTGCTGCCCCCCTGAAAAGGAGTGTTGACATGCAAGCCTAAGCCAGATTTGGCAGGTTTAGGTTGCATTAAGGAACACGATGTCTTGCCTTTAAGACCTTAGGATGTCTTAAAGCACTGTCTTGCTTTAGGATGTTAGCTCGTGTGTGTTGGCTAAGGGGCTGACAGCTTACTTAGGTCTGACAGCACGCATCAGGCTGGCTGACCACAGGGTACATCTGCACCATGCCCTCCAGACAGCTGAGCTCACTCTCAGCCAGCTCCCACTGCTGCCAGCTGCCAGCTCGGCTGATAACCCTGCCATGGAGCACAGGACACGGTCCCAGCAGAGCTCTGGCTGCCACTACCTGACTTGATTCATTTACAGCCATCCCCAGTGGCTGCACAGGGCTTGCTAATCCACCTGCTGGGGCATCATGGCCCCAAATAAAGGGACTTGGAATCTCCCTCCCGTTATACCAAACTGGAAAAAATCCAAGCTGTGAGTTAGGGATTGCAGGCACACCAAAGAGAGAGCAGGGGAGGCTGTTGCCTGATAACTTGCATAATGAATTGCAGGCTTCTGAGCTGGTCTGTTCAGCTAAGGAAATCCAACAAGCGCCTCACGCCCGAGCGCTAGGAAATTGGCTTAATAGTTTCAGTGCTGTAATGAAACACCACTGGGGAGCAGAGGTCCCAGCTCTCACCTGCATGTGCAGTTTTCATGTTGTAAAAAATGAACTTCTTTCTGATTCCACCAAGTGTTTTGAGGTGTTGTTACAGAGTCACAACACCGATTTTTAATGACAGTGCAAATGACAGTTGCAGAAGATCAAGCGTGTACCCGTCCAGCTACAGCTTTCTGCAAAACCTGCCAGCAATGCAGAGATTTTTAACTCCGTGCTGCAGTCATCTGTGGTTTTATGTTTGTTATTTTGTTTTTAAGCAGCCGCTTAGTGGTATCTGGAGGGCATTTGCTACTCTAATACTCAGCGTGAACGGAAAGGATTGAACAAGTTGTTGAGCTCTTTTAGGAGAAGAAAAGGAAAGGAATTGCTGATGGCTACTGCAGCACTGGAGCTGGGGGAGAAGGCAGTGAAAGCTGCACCTTCAGCCTGGCCAAGGGAGGGCAGGGATGCAGGGAAAGCCTCTCTGAGCCAGGCAAGCTGCAGTTGTGACCCAGCCTCCGTGCCTGGACCGCCAAGGCAGAGGTGCTGGCACACAGGGGGTTACAGTGAAGTTGTAACTTCAGCTGTTAAAATTCATGAGGTGTAAAATACAAATTGCACGTGGTGGATGAGCTGCCTTTAAAGTTTATATATTACTCTGCCCCAGCCCGCTCCAGTTGAAATCTCTGTGGGCAGGAGCTAATTAGAACTCACCAAAGTGGTAAGAGCAGCCCTGGTACAGCAGCACAGGTTAGGCAGGGGGTCAGCCAGGGCCCATCCAGGCTGTGTTTATAGATGTTTGGATACAGGAAGCTGGGGGAAACCCATGACCAGTACATGCATGAGCAATCACAGGTCAGAATTAATCCTTCATTCTCATTTCTTCATCTTTTTGGACTTCTCAGTTTGAAAAACATAAAGCTCTGCCTTTGAAGTTTTTTTTTTGTTGTTGTTGTTTTGTTTTATTATTCCCACAGCTCAATTTATTTAATTTTCCTGTTAAAAAAAAAAGGCAAAACATTTTTAAATAGTTTCCACAACACTAAAGCTTTTGCAAGTTTTCTTTCTTTTTTACATCAAACTCCAATCTCATTTTTTATGTGCTCCATACAACTTGACACACATATTCCTTCCAGAACCAAGCTTTCTTGCATTTTTGCTCAGGCTGTTCCCTTGTTTTTCACCATCCCAAGCAGAGGGGGAGTAAATAAAAAAGGCCCAGGTAGACACAAGCATTTGGGAGCACCAAACCTGTCTGTAAGGGTTTCTTCATATCCTGGGTGACCCTATGTATTCTCACCCAGAATTCAGTCCCCAAGGGAATTTTTCTCACTTAATTCCTTCCCCACCCAAGAAAGACTTAGGAATCAGAGATTCAGTAGAGAAAAAAAATATGTAAATATCCAGAGCACAGAGAACGAGCATCAGCTTATGCATAGCTGACTGAATGGAACACAAACAATGATTAAGAATAGGATGGGCTGGAAGAGGAAATTTAAATATTTATCCTAAATGCTCTTTCTTTGCATTTCTTGAAATAAATTACGCCCAGCAATTGCAGGCAGAGATTGTTGATTAATTCCAGCAAAAGCAGAGAGATGGGGAAAATTACTGTACATCATCTATTTCTGAGTTTCAGACGGTCTTTTCATATTTCTTTGTAGTCTTTGTGATTGGGCTTTTTGACTCCAGGGTGATTTGTGGGCGGTTTGCAGAGGAGTTCGCTGCTCACGTCATATGTATAGATACAGATCATGAAGCACCGTCACAAATGTGAGAAGGAAGTGCTTTCCATACAGCAGGGTGGAAACACAGGCTGTAGCCTGGCCAGAAGATAGCAGGGTGAGCAGCACAGATGTCCTGAAGATGGTCTGCTGAGAAGAACCCACGCTGGGGCCACTTGCACCCCGATCGCACTCAGCCAAAAGCAGCGAGCACCCAGAGGAGCAGAAACAGGGATGCTGTCAGAGCTGGGTGAGCCTCGGCTGACAGAAGTGCCCCGGGGCTACTGGCAGTGGGACATAAATTAAACCAGTTGTGAAGCTGCTTTAGTTTATACTCGGGCACCAGGCCAGCCCCAGCTGCCTCAGCAGCAGAGCTTAAAGCTGCCTGTCCTTCCTCGCACGCCTGGCCGGAGTCGCACGCAGGCTGTGCTGCTATCTCAGTGGCTTCAGGAGATGCTCTGCTCTAAGGTATAAGGAATGCCCCAAGTAATGTGTTGTGATCCACTTTGAGAGAATTCACTGAGGGAAAACGTTCACACAGTTGTGGGAAAAAGGAAAAAGTGATTTGTACTTTTTTTTCTGTCTCTAGGAGTCAGAGTGGAGCTTTGCACACCCTCTGAAACTCCATGAGCAGCTGCACTGCGATGCACTTAATGAAATACTGAAACGGCTTTAAAAATGCTGCCCTGCAGGATAATCCCATTGAAAACCAGGGAAAGCCTGAGCAGAGGTTTCCCTTGGCTGCTCCCTCATGTCCTCTGCCTGCTCGCACACCAGTCGAGCCGCAGCGGTGCTCGGCAGAGGCGCTCCCCGCCACCGTCTGCTGCCCCTGTTCCCCATCCAGGGGATCTCCTCAAGTGCCAGCTCAAGGCTGCTGCTGAACCCCCTCTGTATGACCTGCAGCAGGACCTCCGTGTGCCACATGTCAGCCGTGAGCACCGAGTGAGGCCTTGAAAGCAGCCAAAAGGCAGGGCAGGAATTCCTGCAGTGTTCCCAAAGCCCCAGGGCTGCCCTTTCAGCCCAGCTGCAGCAGCACGCCCCAGGCAGGCACAGGGTGGGTGCCTCTCTGCTGCTTCAAGTGGCACTGAAGTCCTGGGGACCAGTCAGAATGGTGGCCCCTGGTTGGTGCCGCCAGGTCTCATTTATGCTTCTGTCCTTGGGGCTTTCCACAAGTGCCACAGGTTTGTGCATTGCCTGAAAGGGAGCCAAGCCAAAGTCTCACTTTCCCTGTGTGGGATCTGAAGCTTCAGCAGAGGACACCAGAGAAGTTCTAGAATTCAGGAAACCATCACAAGGGCACAGGCAACAGAGCAGGTACATTTTGCTGGCAGCTCTGCTCATCATCTTGTAGGTAAGCAGTAGCACACACCAAACCGAGCCAGAGGATGGCTGGAAAAGAAATGGACCATCTTCCTTGCCTTGTTGTCACTGGCATTTAGTGAAAGTCACACTGCCATTTGCAGACAAGCCTTTGCAGGCAGTTTCATTGCACACAGGAATGAGTGGAGGACTTGCAGGCTCACAGTGACACAGATAAAGATCATGTCCCAGTTGCTGAGACTTCACAGTACAAAACAGGGTTCCCATATTCCCCCGAAACATTATTGCCTCTACAGTATATGTGGGAGTCTAACTGGTTGCTCTGTTTAAAGACGTTTCTAATGTTTCCCTCTGATCTAGTTTTCTCTCCTGTAATCAGTGAGAGTGAGACCCTGGGGTTTCCTGGAAATCCAATCAGAGGCTTCACTGCATCTGTGGATACCCTGCGAGATGTGGAAGCCCGTCCTGCTCCTTCCACCAGACTGTCAGGGGGCAGTGATTCCTTGTAAATTTGCCTACAGCACCTTGCAGAAGGAAAATGTTTCTGGTCTGGGCAGAGCTTAGAACCACTGTGGTTATATTAGCAGCACACTGGGGCCAGAGTGCTACTTTCTTAATTTTCTATCTGTTGCCTTGGTGCTTTTAATAAACAAATCAGATGTACCAGGGAAGTGATCAGAATGTCCCCAGTACCATCACTCCAACGTGCAAGACAGTGTCCCTTGCCTCTGCCTCCACTCAGAATCCTAGACTGCTTTTCCAGTCGTGGTACATGTAGAGCCCTCCTGCCCCCCTCACAGCCAAACTCACAGCCACTGCCTCCTCCAGCAGAGCAAGAGTTAGACATCAAGCACTCCACAACAAAAGCGTAAAGCATTGAGAAGTCCCCAAAATATTTCCATACTGGGAGCTGTGCCCACAGCAGCTGCCCAGTTAAGATGTCAGAAAGAAAGACCTGCATTCCTATCCAGAGAGACTTCCATTAACACGTCAGGACAGGACTGTGGCTGTGGGGTGGCCAGCAGCGGGTGCAAGGCACATCTGGGCACCGGTGGCAGGAAAGCTCGGGTGGGTGGCACCAAGTACACCCAAGGGACCAAGGATTTTGAGAAAGCAGCCCTTGATGTCAGAGCCAGCAGCCAGTGGAGAAGGTGCTCAGCACAGCTGGGGAGGCAGAAGTCATTGCCTCCCCATCGGCTTTCTTCACACATCCAGCTTGGTAAGGCAGGGACTTAAGAGAAACAAGAGGCTATTAAACTGCTAGCAGAGCCTGGAGGGAAAGAGTCTTGCAGGTTCAAGATACACAGAGGGATTTTAAAACCCAGGCTTAGGAACAAAAAGCAAAAAGAGGTTGCTCAGAGGCAGCGCTTTTCAAGAACCATGCAATGTAGTGACCACCTGAGGTTAATCCAGGCAGAGTGGGTGGCAGGCATACGGAATTACTTGATGGCAGGGGGACAGACCAGCTGAATAAGGGATTTACTTGTGAGAAGGGCAGTAAAGAAGGGCTGGAGGAGTAAGCGAGTTGGTGGTGAGCCTTTTCACAGCAAGTGATTAACCGCAGCTTCTAATGAGCAGAGAGAGACTAAAGCTGACTGCTTTTTTAAAGCCATTTCGATAACATTGGCCCCGATGTAATAAGCTATTTGTTTGTGCCTACTGGCAGGGACAGCAAGTCCCTACTGAACATAATCCTCTAGAACCGAGGCCGTCAGCTCGTTTAAAAGTGTCAGCAACCAAAGTGTCAGCATCCAAAAGGGCCCAGGCCCCATCACAACAACCATCCCAAACGCTATTTAAGAGCCTCAAGCTCTTTTGTGCTCTCTCTCTCTTTCTGCCCTCTCTTTACCCTATTCTTCTCCCTCCCCGGGCGGTGGGGCTGATTCCCAGCCCTGCGGCCCTGGGCCAGCCGGGAGGCTCAGGGTGGGCTGGCCCATGGCTGGGGATCCCCGAATGACCTCGGAATCATGTCCTGCCAGTTCACTGAGCTGCCCTTTCTGATAAGCGTCACTGCTGGCGAAAGCAGGCAGATTATTGATGGGGGGCAAAAGGAGGGCAGAGGGCTGGGGAGCTGCAGGGAGGGGGAGGCTGATCAGCCTACCCGCTCGGGATATTCGGGATATTCGAGGAGGTTTGTTTGCTCCTTTGAGACAAGGGGTCCTTCTGGGAATCTGTGCTTCCCTGATAATGTTGATGAGCACACACGCTTTCTTAAAATAGCTCTAAAACATCGTGCAACAGCGCAATTAAATGCACCCCGCAGAACAGGCTGAAAACAAAGCTGAACTCCAGCCCCAGCCAAGCCCTTTCGACCCGGAATGCAGTGCTCCTTTAAAGCCACGGATGCACAAATAAACAGCACCCTTTTATAAACTCCTCTTTCTACTTCAGTGCCAAATCATTCTTTTTTCAAAAGAACTCCAGATCAACCATGAACCCAAAAAATCCCCATGTCCTGCCTGTTTTCCTGGCACGCCAAAGCTGTTACCATCACAGTGCTGCAGGGAGCCTGGCATCACAGAGAGCTGATGGTGGGACACAGCTTGAGCTAAATCATTGGGAAGCAGAGGGACCACTTCTATGCCTCTTTGAGGCCACTGATGATAATGCTGCTTGCCTGAAACACTGTCAGAGCCTGGGTGGCTCTCAAGTGGGTGGACACTTGGAGTGGCAGTATTTTATTTTTGCTAATTATTATTTATATTACCATAATTCCTTCTCTGAGCAATTTCTACAGCCCTCTCCTTTGGATATTTGCTATCTCTGACAGGTGAGTAGGACAAAAATTCATAGGAGATGGTGGTCTTTGAAGAGGCACACTCAATTTTCTTTTCAGGATTTTCAAGATTCCCTGTTGCAAAACAGAAAGTCAACTGCTTATGTGATCCCAAGTTCAAAACCTACTAAAGGCATGCAAAGTACTCCATGCCAATGTGTCCACACTTGAATCCACTGGAGACTTCGCACATACACTGACACACAATCTCTGCTTCTGGAAAGAATTGCCCCCTCTTCCTTTAGCTCCCTTGATAGTTCCTGGTATATCACTCCCTTCTCCACAGGTTACTCATTCTTGTCTGAGTCCCCAATTAATTCTTAATCCTGTTGGGATGAAAAAACACTTCATTTTAGAGTGCTGCCAGCTTCCTAGTGCTGATGGAACCCCAATCCACAGGACCCCTGTGAAAATGGGTGACCGCAAAACAACCTGCTAAGAGCCACCTTCTCAGGGCAAGCTGATGGAACCCAGACTCCCCAGGCTTAATTCAGGGCAGAAAGCAGAATACTTTGTGCTCTTGAAGGCATTTTTTGTCAAAAGTTAATTCAGATTTCGTGCCATTTAATCCCGTGGTCAGAGAGAGCAGCGCAGCTGATGCTGTGCCGGGCAAGAGACCTCAGCAGGGAATTACCGACGTCACCCAGCGCTGCCAGTCTGGATATAAATAGGGCTGCCTGACAGCTGCTGGGTCTCCACCCTTTTTTCCTTGCATGAACTTGTGTTTCCTGTTAAAGTTGCAGGATTATTTGAGGTTTGGCTGGAAAGGAGCAGATGTTCTGCAAATGACACCGAGAGCCACAGACTGTACAGTGGCAGGGACCTCCCAGTCCCTTTGCATGCACTGGGCTAGAGGGGAGGGTTTGCAACAGGGGCAGGCTTCCCTCTCCTGAAAAACAAATTTTCCCACAACAAATTCTTGTTAACAAAGTCCAGATTCTTAGGGGCATTTTTTAAACAAGGCAAAAAAAAAAACAGGCTGAAGTTTATACATACAGCTGTGGAGAATAACACTGTAAAATTATAAGTGGGCTTGTTTCTCTGGTTGTGCCTCCCTCCCTCTCAGCAAAAGATCCTCACTTCAAAGGGAAAATGCAAGCCTCTCCCCCTCTTCCTGCACTAATTTTTTTCCCCTGAAAATATTTTTCCTCCAAATTTCCAAAGCATTGACCAATTAATTACTTCTAGTCACCATCTCGCAGCACGGCTGAGCAGTAACGAACAAATCCTTGTGGCTCACATGCTGGTGGCTTTAAAAAAAAAGATGACTTTTAATCAGTGGAATGAGCACAGGGGCAAAGCATATTGAACTTAAGCATACACAGGGAGCCCAGAGCAGCTCCAAGAGTAGAGTGTGACTGCAGTCTGCTCAGTCTGGCCTGTGGCAGGGAACTTCTGAGCAGATTCCTGGGGCAGAATGGCCAGGACATTATCCCATGCCCATTGCAGCAACAGTCAGGTGAAATGGTTTGTAAAACATTACAACTTTCATTAGTTTTTCCCTCTGACTCTGTCCTTTTTAAAGCCTCATCTTTTGAGCTGAGTGATTCCAATGAAACCAATTTTCATAAGTTCCCCCTTCCTCCACCAGCGCAAGGAAAGTTGCAGCAAAACTTCAGCTCTGCCTACAAAAAACATGAAGCAAAAGTTGTGCTTTCCCTCCAATGTCATTATTCCTTTCCATTACAAAAGTTTTGGGACAAGCACCATCTTTTACTCTCTGTAGAGCATTAAACAGCAAGATCAAAATGCTATCTATCTACTACTGCAGTCAGAGTAACAAGGAGTTGGAACAATTCCCATTCCATTTTCTGGCCTGGTTTCTGAGTAGGATGGATGGAGGCTTCTGTGAAGCACACAGTTCTTAGTTACTACCTTCCCTTGAGGTATCCAGCAATGAGATCCTTTAACACTGCCTTGCTACCCATTTCAAATGCCATTTCTCCTAACTAGGACCTGTTTTCAGGAACCAGCCCCTGCCTCTGCATACCTATCTCGCTCCTGTTATAGTTTGGTTTTTACCTGTATACTGTTAAGGCAGAATTTACTAATATTCTGACAGCAACACCCAGAAAATGCTTCAAAACCCCCTACAATTCTACTTGAAGAATGAATCTTCCTTAATCTGATTAATGAAATTTACTATACCAGGATAGTAGGAATTTTATAACTGGGGTGAATTTTGAGAATTCTTTAGCAAAGGAATTGCCCATTCCTTGCTAAAATGTCAACACTCTGCAAATGTTGGCTGATGCATATGTTGAAGAAGAGCAACTTATGATGACATTGTCACATTTTCCTCCTCTCAAAATTTCAGTAGACTTTTCTGTCAGCTCCATAAAAAATTACAGCTGGCTCCTCTGATCACCAGTGAATCACCTGGCCCACACATCAAGCATTGCCTCCTCCAGGGTGGGAATGCAGCATGAGACGTTATGCAAAATTAATTACTATTGCACAGGCAGATTAAAAGCACTTCCTAGGACAACAAGCTGCTTCTGCTTTTCCCTATTTTATTTTTATTTTAATAGAAAAGTGTGGATGAGTTTCCCCCAAATGTGACTGAAACAAACAATGCTGTGATTTTGGTGAGAGGTTTGTACCAGCTGCTGTTGAAGTTGATCTCCACTTGACAAATGATAGCTCTCCTGTGAGCCATAGGCATTTTACTCCCAGAACTAGCTCTGATCTTTCCCATGTTTCTGGCACTAGCTGAGCATGATAATACCAAGCCTTGGACCTCCTGTTTGAGAAATTGCTGGTATTGTCTGCAAGTGTCACAATCACATTATCATCCATAAATGGCGCTGTACAGAGGAACTTCTTGGGGCCCTTCTAGCTCGCCACGGTCTGTCCCTTCTGCTTTGGTCGTGCTTGATGCTGTACAGGGAGTACAAATGTGGCTTGATTGGATTAAGGCCTTTATTTCTGTGAGGTCTGCTACTATTCACTGAGGTTTAATTAAATTTGTGACCTCCAAGTGGTCAGGGAATGTGTGTCAAGTCAGGCACATAGGAAAACTGATTCATTCTGCAAAAGCTTTGTAGGTGGACAATGCCATTTGAATCTTTCATGACACCGATACCGAGAGAAGGGCCACAGCACCATCAAGCATTAAGCTTTTGCTGAGCCTCTAGGACAAAGGTTTAAGCTGAGAAGGTCCAGGTGAAGCCAAGTCTCACTTTTTATCCCTCCCTAGTTCCTACTGCTTAGTTAGTTCACTTTACAGGGGCAGTGAAACGCTTCCTGAGAGTCTGCATCACCTGGCAAAACCTGTGGGGCACGTGGCACTGGAGGCTTGGTGCAGCCTCTCCTTCCCTTCACACCCCAACCCTCAGACACTGGCAACTCCCTTCCTCAGGGTAATCCTCTCCCTCACCCACTCTCCCCTTGGTCTCCTGCCTGCCCATGGGCTCTGTCCACACCCAACTTTGTTGGAGAAAAAGAGGAAAAAGGGAAAAAGAGGAGCAGCAGAGGCCAGTCTCCATGACCAGGACTCCCTAGAGTCAGCAGAAGAGAGACAAAAAAGCAGAACACAAAATGAGTCTCTTGGATTTTGTGGCCTCAGCACCCAGTAATTTTGGTAGTATTGGGTAGAGCACAATTTTCAGATTGCAATCCTGCCATGGTCTAATTGCATTTGCCATCACTACTTCAAACCCCGTGGGAGCATTGGGATGAGTTTGGTAGTAGTATTTTCCAGCCAACTACTTTGGAAGTATTCTCCTACTGTGGCAGCAGGTAGTCCTCATATCTCAGCTGGAAGGAAATAGTCTGCCTGGTTTTCTAGACAGCTGACGTGTGACCTGCTCATGACAGTGTGGTAGGGGCCCTTCCAGTGACAGGAATTTTACCAGCAGGAGAGACAGAACAGGGATGTTGCTTCCAGAAAGATGGCTTGAAGCCTGTCTTCTCTGAGAAGACTCTCTTTGAGTGGAAGAGAGGAGACAAAACAAATGTTTCTCAGGGAGGAAGCCAGGGAAATTGTACCTCAGTGTGTCTTTGCCAAAAAGGGTCAAAGAGATGTAGGCACAGGTATTACCTTTCATTAAACAAAATAGTATATCTGAAGAAAACAACCCAGCTTTGGGGAATGCAAGCACTCCTTCAGGCCTGACATAGAAGCAGCAATCTCCCCAAGGTAAATAGAGATGAAGCAGCTGGTTAGTGCTGATTGTCCAAATGATCTGAGGTAAATGACAGCTGGTATCTGCAGGGCAGGCTGGGGGACGTGAGGAAGAGTGAGGCAGAGGTGAGAAGCCTGAAAAGAGCCAGCTTGTCTTTCATTCCTCCTCTTCTCCATAGGGTCCAAGGCCAGGAAGGTCCTTCCTTGTGCTGAGAAGGGATGGAGCTGCATGCTCCCCCTGAGCTCTCCACAAGCAGCTCACACAAGGAGAGGATTGGAGGATGCTGGGGTGGCTTTGCCTTTGGTCCAAAGGAACAACAGACACTTAGGGAATTTCTGCTGAGGGCCAAGAGAAGATAAAAAGATGAGAAGACCTACAAAGAGCAGCAACTCAGGTACTTCTGGGACACAGTCACAGTGCAGAGGAGGCAGAGGGACATCTGTTACCAAAGGGATGCCTTGATGGTGAGGGAGGGAAGCAGAAGATACAGAAACAGAAGAAGAGCTAGGGAAGACAAGGAATGACTGACAAAAGCACAGTGGAGTGGGATGAGAGAAAGTATGAGATGAGAGGGAGTTGTAAATGGCTGACAGATAGGAAAACGATCAGTAGGTGGCAAAAGGAAATTATAGAAAGAGGACGTGCTTTTCTAGGAGAAAAAGAAATATATTGCAGCTAAGAGAGCTTGTAAATATTGAAAGGATTGAGGGGAAGACACCTAAGCAATGATCCCACCAAAACAAGGCTCAGGTCTAGCCTGCCATAGCAGAAATATTTTCTCTGATGAAAATATTTCAGGGACCCAAAAGGAGCAGTTTAATCACCAAGAAATATCAAAAAATCCATGAATATTTTAAGTCTAAAATGAAAGGCAAAAGAACTCTGAAAAGAAGCCACAAGAGCTTGAAGTATTTCCAAATGGGATAGGATAGGACCACCAAGAGGACTTTATTCCAAATGTAAATAAATACACTGAAAATGCATCATCCAGAGCATCCTGCAAAACAACAAAGGACACTGTACAGTTTCAAAACACTGTCTTATATCTGCAGGTAGCCCATGGGCAGATTTCTTTTTCCAGCTTCTTTGAACAGCTATGGTATTAAAGGAAGAAAATCTGGGCAAATGTCACCTCATTAGAAGACATTCAGGACATGCATCCATCATTTAGTATGAATTAAATCCTTGGAGATTAAATTGCTCGCTATCACCAGGCACACACTGAAGAACATCTCAGCAGCATTTTCACTATCTGATTTATGGTGGAGTCATCTTTTTGTTTAGATAGTCAAGAGCAAAATAATCTTAACTATGGAAAACCTGTGAAATTGCCATATTTTGAGTATTTGTTGTAATATGGGTGCCTCTTCTCCATCTTTGGCTTTGTGTCATTATTGAGTTGGAGTTTTTTAAACTATGACCCTAAATCTTACTGTCTTTACTCCTTAAATACTATAATCACTCTTAATATGTGGAGAAAGAGGCTCAGCAAATGGGCCTAGAGCTTTAAGATTTGTCTTCAAGGGCATTATCAATAGTTTCTTGGCAGAGGAGCTCATGGCTTTCCTCCTGATAATGGTGCCCAAGTGACTCTGTAGCTTAAGCAAATAGCTCAGCATATGTATTCTAGGTGATCATCCTCTACACCATTACCTGAGCACCAGTGTCACAGAAACATAACAAGTGGCCCCTGGTCAAAGGATCTGATATATCCTCCTTCATCCTCCAGAGCCAGAGTAGTTTATAGAAAATGCCCAGATTCAGTACCTGCTTTTTCACCCTCTCCCCACTGCTGAGGTCCTCACAAGGAATACCAAAGGGCAGAGGTCGAGGTTTTTTGGATAAGTAAAGCTGTACATACCAGAGAGCACAGCTCTGCCTGCTCCTGGCTAAGCAGGGAAAGCAATTCCATGGCTTTTGGTAATAAGGACAAGGGCCAAGATGCTGCTTAGAACTCTAACCTAACATTTTACCTTGTTGCCCTGATTATTAAGATTTTCTAAAGCCTTCTGAGTTTACATTCTTGTAGAGAATTTTCTCACACAACTTTCTGTAAACAATCTATTGTTTTGCATTCCTCCATAGAGGCGGAGATATTTGATATACTGGTAGTTTGTCCAATGTCATTGGAGAGGTGGCACATTCACCCTCCAATCCACTATCACTTTTGGAAAAGTGTAAATGCTGGAGTCAGAAAATAAACTTGCTCTTTTTCACCTTTGCAATAGCAGCGGCTCACGTTGTGCTTTCACGTGTCCTAGAGTGACACTACCTGAGCAGCAGAACATCTCACTTGGCTCACCTGTGAGCCTGGTCTCCATCATGTACCAGAGGCACAGAGAGAAACTCCATGTCTGAGCAATTCCTCGTTCTCCTGGGACCATCTGTGCTGGACCTGCAGGCCTTCCTCACTCTTTCAGGGGCCAGCCTGGCACCAGCCTGTTTGCCAGCTGGACCTCCCCTCACTCCGTGTCTGTGGCAGATGGCCGGATCCACAACCCGCCTGGTGGCTGCCAGCACCTTCCCCATGAGCAGGAGATCAGATGGACTCTCACACATTGCCCTTCCTGCCTCTGATTCACGCTGGATGCCTCAAGGTCAGGGATGGCTGGATAGGAATCATGGAGACACCTGTCTTTTGATCTGGTTGCTGTGGTCTCTCTGTTCCCAGCGTCCCTGCCACGGGGGCTCTCCCCAGACAAAGCACAGGAAGGGAGGTGGGCTGTGTCTTGTGTCAGTGCATGGGGGAAGGAACACGAGAAGGGTTGGAGGGTTTTGTGATGCAGTCCATCTCTCCTTTTCTTCCTGGCGCCTTGCACATGCTTTTCTTGTCATTGCATTTTACCAAGATGTGCCTTTTTGCTTGGCTGAGAATTCATTCTTTATTAACATTAAAAGCCACTTAGTTGCAGATGTAAGAGGTTCATCAGGGCAGAGTCACATCTGCTGACTTTACAAGGGTACATCCTGCCATGTGATCCACAGCCCTCTGTGAGAGGTACTCACACTGTGGCTTTTACCACTTGTGTTTGTTCACCATTGTTGCTGGATAACATTAAGGAGGATGTTAATACCTTACTTACCCAAGGTTTTTGAAGGCCTGTTTGGCCTTCAGCAACAAAAGGGCTCTCTCTGCCTGTCCTAAGTTGTGTAGCATGGCAGATGAGTAACCTTTCCCTTAGTACCCTTCTCATACTTCATGTACAGAGGAGAAAGATTATTCTCTCCACTGAATACTTTAATACCTTCTATTTTTACTTCTGAGAAAGTTTGGAGGTTACATTTTCCTTAGCAACCCACTGAAGTCTGAAGTCTTCACTCTGTGCTTAATAAATCTTGCTGAACTTAAAAATACCTCCCCTGAGTAAAACCAAAATAAAAATTGAGTAGAGTCTTTGGGATTTACTTCCCTTTTCTCTGATTCTCCTATGATTGTCTGTACCATTTTGCCTTTGACATGTTTTTTCCATTTGCTGGGTGTTGTAGGAACTTTTGCATTCTTCCTATAATGAGTCCATGTGAAGAAGATGAAGGAGTACACACAAAGTTCAAAGACACCTTGTGCTGTTGTCATGGTTTTAAGCCCAGCTGAAAATTAAGCACTCTTTATTGCTATCAAGACTTCTCGTAGCTCTGATGCTCAGGGCTAATGTCTTGAGCCCAGACAAGTCGAGGGTGGCTCCAGAGATGTGGTGACCCATCTCCCCCATGCCCTGCAAGATCAGCCTGCAAGCTTGACTGAAGCAGGCACTGGGAGCACGATTTCTCCTTCACTGCTGACTTCCCCTTGGGACAGGCTGGTGCAAGCTGGCTCTGGCAGGATCAGCTGCTGTGGAGGGCACAAAAAAGGAAACAGGAATATTGTTCTTCTATCTGTCCCTTACCCTGATGAGATCTGCCAGCTGCACGGTGTCCAGGGGTGTGGTGGGTGTTCCTCTGCTGGGAGGAGAGGTGTTGAACACTGTGTGGCCATCCCAGGCTCTGGCTGCTGATGAGCACCGTCAGTGCCCCTCAGATAATGATGACTTACCTCCTCCCAGACTGGCCTGTGGAAAGCTCCACTGCTTGTAAGTAACTGCTCCTTTCAGCTTCAATGACATGTCACATCCATCCTTGAGCTCTTCCAAAAATTCCCTCCTGGGACTTTGCTTTCCCCATAACTCGGAGTGACGTGCATTGGCAAGGGGAGAGACGAGGGTCTCGCTCAGCTCAGTCCTGATGTGTGTAAATGAAAAGGCTGGGTGGCGGGGTGGGGTGGGGAGAGGCCTGTGGCAGAGTAAATAAATTGCACCCTGCCTGTGTTATGCCAGCAGGGCTCCAGAGCAGTGCTATGGGCTTTTGTAAATGGGAATTTGCCTCCTCAATCGCTCAGGGCAGTGCTGTCAAACAGCGTTGCCAGGCTTTTGCCTCATCCAGAGGTCTCAAACATTTTCCAAGCCTCCCCACTTCAATTTACTTTTACAAAATTTTGTTTCCCTTTTGGGGAGGGGGCAGGAAAAAAAAAGGCAGAAAAGTGAGTCCAGAAAACCCACAAGAGGCTGTGGGAGAAGGGGAGGGGAGGCAGCAGGTGAGTGGGAAGGAATGGGAGGCTGAGCAAGACAAGGGCTCTCACAACACAGGAATTCAGGCTCTTCCCCCCTCGGCTCCCCCTCACACCCTTGTTTGAATTTAGCATGTGTCCTCCTATGGCGTCGTAATTACTAAGATTACCAAATGAATCTTTGCTTCTGTACACACCGGGCATTCAGCGGAGCTCTAATAGTTGTCATTAAGTTTTCAGGGAGGTGGGAGAAGATAGATTGAATGCATGCACTCCAGCACTGTGCAGAGCCCATTGATGGCTGCTGAGTAATGATTTTTTTCTAATTGGTGGAGAGCAGCGGCCCTAATGGATGGAGCCTCTCTGTGCATTTGCACTGTCTCCTCAATCAATAACCCTCGCTGTGCCTGGCACGGAGGAGCTCCTGAAAGCCCCTTTGTAATAATGGATTGCTGGAGGTTACACAAGCCGCTGTGTCCCGCTGAGTCAGCCCCTGGCAGGCACCTCTGCTCCCCCGGGCCCCCCGTTCAGGAGGGACCCCGCAGCGGGACCCTCGCCTCGGTCCCTGCCCCGGCCCACGGCCACGGCGCCCCGCGGCTCCGCGCCTTGCGGGAAGCGTTCTGTTGCCCGGGCTGGCTCGGAGGAGCGGGAACAGCTGGGAAGATTTTTATTGGCTTTGGCTTGGGAAGTTTGGCTTTTTATAGGAGGCTTTGTGCGGGTTTCTTCCCCGCCCTCCTCTCATCTTCGTAGTGAAAACTCCACAGGTCAGATGCTGAGAACGGAGGCTGAAATCGCAGCGAGGTCAGGCCCTGCCAGGCAGGGCTCTTGACTTGGCCGGAGCAGGAGCCCAGCTCAGGCAGAGCAAGCTTTGGCCACCCACTAACCAACCACCAGGCATGCACAGCCTGTTTGCATCCTCGCCCTCAACACCCCCAGTTCCTGCTTTCTTTCTGAAGGATGACATGTGAGTGAGAGCCACAAGAGAGCTCTCGAAATTCAACCTTGCCAGTGCATTTCCAGGAGGCAGGCAAGGTCTCGGGTTGGGGGTAGAGATGAAAAATGGGATGTTATAGGGAATCTTAAAAGGGATGCCTCAACGCTGAGATCAACAGCTCAGCCTTCCTCTTCCCAACACAAGAGAGCCTTTTAGTGGAGAAAAAGAGGGGATTTCCATGGTTTGATGAGATTTACAGATGGCTGAGGCTTGGTTTCTTCACTGTTACTCTGCTTCAGCTCTGTGTCCTCACAGCCCACTGCAGAGCATTTCTGAGTGGCAGCCTGTTGTCACTGTGAGCTCTAAACCTCCCAGAAAAGGGTCTCATTGCTGGGGCCTTTTGGAAGTGAACCTGCCCTAGCTGTGTGATCCAGACCCCCATAACTCAGGGCTCTCAAGTGTCCTGCACTGTGTCTGCTCTTGTTTGCTTTCTGGTGAGGTTTTTACATCTCATTGTGTACCTGGGCTTTACCCAGCTGCATAACCCAGGCTATCATCCACCCCAGTGTCTGGAAGGACCATTACTGTGTGACAGGAGAGCTTGGGATTGCCCAGATTGCATGGCTGGCTGCTGTCAGTCCCACTGTGAATGCAGACAGTCTGGATCTCCTCCAGCCTTGAAGTAATTGGCATTTTCTGGTGTCTTCTCCAATGTTTTTGGGTATTCATAGCTTGTAATGATCTCAAATCCTTCTCCCTGACATCAAAAGAGAATTCAAGGTCTACCCCAACTTGCTTTAGTTAAAAGCTGAAAACACAAAAGGGTAAGGAGAGCTTATTTTGCTGGCAGGGAGGACCTGACCTCAAAACTTCATATTGAGCCCCAGGCTGAAAGTGGCTCTTTGGGTCTGTGTGGCAGAGGGCATCTCAGGATGTGAGCAGCATGATCTGCTGCTGATCCCTCCAGGGCTCAGGACATAGCAATGAGCAGGTCCCAAAGGACCTGCATCACCCCAGTAGCCTGGGAACATGAGTGGGGGCAGGAGGGGGATCTGAGACTCTGCAGAAACCTCATGTCCTTGCTTGGCAAATGACTACTGGAAAACCCCAGGATGGGCTTCATCAGAGGCTGCTTCTGTGTTTCCAGGAACGCCTTAGTTGCAGCTGAAGAAGTGGCAAGTAAAGGGTTGTAGAAGAAGAAATATATTTTCTCGGTTGATGTCCTGGTGAGGGAAAGACTATGGAATTGTTTTAGGAGGTGGAAGCTCAATTCATCCTCATTGTCACTCCTGACTCTCCATCTGAGTGCAGTGAGTGATTTTATCTCCCTTTCACAGGGGCAGTCAGTCATACATAAGCTACTTCCTCACTGAGCAAGGAGTGTCAGGAGGAGAAGGAAGCAGGTGGCTTTCATTCTGTTTTTCAGCAGTGTCTCTCACCAGGATGTGCAGAGGTCCAAGCAGGAGTGAGGTAAATTCTTCCAGGATCTGTGTCCACCCCAGTGCATCATGGCTAGAACCCTCCCTCCCTCTATAAGAGCATCCCTCAGATCCTCCTGTCTCTGAGATCAGCCCGGAGATGTTTGCCACAGAATGAACCAACCTTGCTCAGGGGCCTGTGGCTGCCCTCTGCCAGTGCCCAAGGTGACCAAATGTGCACTGGGAGGACAAAGGGGTGAAACCCCAGCCTGGGGAGGCAGGCACAGGCAGCAAAGAGGGGACAAGAAGAAAGGGGTCAGGGAGGTCCTTTTGTAGAGCACCTGGGACAGAGGGTCCTGGAAGGGAAACCAGAGCAATGGTGAGGCAGAGGTGCAAGAGCTGAGACCTCCCAGACAGAGACAGCAGAGCACAGAATGTTTCCTCTCTGCTTGGGAATGAGGGAACTCCTCAACCACCAGCAGGGCAGGACTGGTTCAACAGAGACTGGAGACGAGATAGACCAAGGCAGGATTACAGAAAATCTGGGTGCAAAGTTTTGAGGAAAGATAGAGGAGTTATGTGTTTCTGCCTTTTATGAAGATGTTCTAGAATCCTTTTGTAATGGTTATTATCACTTAAGCAAAGGGGCAGGCCACTTCAGCAGTGTAGTTTGAGCTGGAAAAGGAAGCTGTGCTTGGGGCGGGGGGACTGCCCCAGAATCCTGCCCCTGTAGCAGAACCTGGGATTACTGCTAAACAGGGGTCCCTAAAGGGAAATCAGGAAAAGCTCCTTAGCTGGCAGAGAGGAGAACCCAAAGCAATGGAAAGGATTGGCATTCAGGAGCAGGATTTGGCCCAGCTGTCAGTCCTGGCTTGCCAAATGCAGATGGTGGCAAAGGAAAAGGATTTGTCTCATCTACTTTCTATCACAGCTGTGTTAACTCATCAGTGTTGCAGGAGTTAAAATAAATGTACAGTTTTCAGAGCAGGACCACGTTTCACCTGTGCTATAACTGATGAGTGGATTAGGGCAGCCACTGCCCTATATCCTGTCCCAGCCACAGAGTTCCTGGCAGTGGGACTCTGGTGCTCTTGCAGCACAACTGTGGCATATCAGAGCACAAGAGCACGGGGCCACAGTGGAGCCTGAAGGCATCCAGCTGTTCATTTAAGCTGCTGCTTCTTCACAATCCACTTACTACAGGGTGTCTCATATAAATCAAACTGGAAACATTGCCATAAACTCTACTTTCTGTGTAGTTTTGGAAGTAGAAAAAACCTCTAGACTCATCCAGGAGCTCTGGTGAGGGTATTACAGTGGCTCAGGTGGAAGTGTTTCCTGTTTTCCTGCAGTGCCCACCTGCCTTTCTGAGAGGTAGGTCAGTACACAAAGCAGTGCCAGATACCCTCTTTTGCTCATGGACATAAATTTTTATTCTTTGTTTGTTTGCAATCCTGCTTAATCTAGAGGAAATCATCTTCAGTTGGGAAATATAGCTTACTGTTAATTTACAAAAATCACAACCTTCTCACCTGCACTTGTGATTTCTCACCTGCCCTGACAGCTCCTCAGGAACTCCAGACCTATCCTCTGCAGCTTCTTTTCCTGGCTTAATTCTGTGTTTTAGGAAAACAATGTCAGGAAATCAGACAAACCAGGATCTCTCCAAACTGTCCCTATGAACAAGTCCATAATTTCCACAAAGAAGCTTACAATGAGTGACATGAGAATACCCATTCCTATTATGAAAATTAAAAAGAAATAAAAAGCCATGCAACAAAAAACCCAGGAGCTGTCTGAAAGAAAACTGTCACAAAGGAAAGGAGCAAGGGCTCAGTTTCTCTGACAATCAGAGTGATAGAGCTTGCATGAGGATTTATTTCAGTATTCTTCTTCAGCACACACGAGACTCCCAGGAGGGTGTTTCAGATCTCATTTCTTAACTTTCCTGATTGGAGCTGAGACTTGCATTTATTCGGCTTTTTCATTTTACCCTAACATTTGGAGTCCTGCTTGATCTCCTACAACCTCCCTGCCTGTTGTGCCTCACCCTCTTCCCCAGACCCCTCACCACTGCCCAGAGAGATAAAATACAGAGCACATGGCAGTGACCACAGCTCCAGCAAACTCAGTTCATCCCTGCTGCTCTCCCAGCAGGACACAGTCCCTTCCCAGAGGCGTGACCCAGCCCATGGCTATTTACAGCAGTCAAGAGTTCAGCTTGTTTTCCCAAAGCATGTTTTCATTATAGCTCAGGGGAAAGGCTCCTAAGAAAAGAAAAAATATCTCTTTCCAGCTCTGGAAAAAACAGCTGAACTGGCCCCTCTGATGGTTTCCAGAATCTCCTAGAACATGAAGTTATAGAGTCATAGGAGGAGCCAAGGAATAAGGACCCTGGTTGAGTTCTGGAGGCTCTCACACACAGCAGCTTCTCACTCTGCACAGAATCACTGGCCAAAGGACTGCAGCATCCAGGGCCCACAGCTGGCCTCGGGGCCTGGGTCCTGGCATCTCCTCCTGCTTTCTCCCCATGTTACTTTAATTTGGCATAGGAAAATTTCTTCTTCCAAATGCTGTTTCAGTTCAGTCTTGCTTATTTCAGACTTTTTTCAGATTATGTAGGAACACCATTAGTTTGGAGCAAGAGATCCCTGCCTTTGATTACACATCTTGGAGCAGAAGACCAAAGTGGCATTTAATAAACCATCACCTTTGCCAAAAGCAGCATAATCAAATCCTGTGAAATGGGCAATTGCTGCGATGGAGATAGCTTGAGCTGGTGTGCTGGCAGAGCCACAGCTGCTTGTCTCCTGGTACTGCTGAGCCAGGCTCAAGAGCCTGAACACGGCTTTGGGCTCTGGCAGAGTCTCAGAGGCACTGCATGCTCAAGCATCCCAAGGGCAGCAAACCCCCCTTGCACCAGTGCCTGCCACCCAGTCTGCGAAGCGCTTTTGCATCAGCTCCAAGAGCAAGAGGCACAAGAGTGAGTGAGAAAGAGAGATGTTCACTCAAACTGGCAGCTGCCTTTTGTTTCACGATGGCAGCTGCCAGCAAGAGACAGGCAGGGCAAGGGAAAAACACACAAGAGCAACACGCTAGATGCAAAGCATATTACACGCTAGATTTAAAATAAAATAGCATGCATGAGGGGTAAATATTCAGCATAATGCATGACGACTCAGCCCCGTCATTCTCCTTCCATTTCCTAGGAGCTGTGGGACTGCATCTCCCTGGGCAGCACTGGCCATCCTGGAAGAAAAGACAGGGCCAACACTCCAAGTGTGTAAGCAAAGGAAGTAAGTGCCTAAACATTGACTTTTTTCATCCACTTGAGACAGGTGAAAGGAGAAATATCACTTCAGTGGAGAAGGGTGGTCTGTGGATGATTCTGTACAGTGGGCTTGTTGTTTCTCTCACTTCTGACAGCTCGCTTGCTTCCTCTCCTTGCGGGACCTTATTTCAGTCAGTCTGATGTTTTTGGCAGGGTGATGGCTTTGGAGCCTGATCCCCCCTCCTCTGCAGAGGCAGTGCTGGCAGCAGTGCTGCACATCTTTCTTCTCCTCCACCTCAGCCCCCCAGCACCACCTCCTGCACCAGGGGAAGCCCTTTGTCACGCCAGGCTCCACTGCCAAACAGCTGCCAGGACCTGGGCAATGCTGGACAAGGTCTGTGCCTGCATCCTCCAGGGCTGAAGGATCACCCCTGGTCCTTTGCCTCCCCACCCATCCCAGTGTTGTTGCTCAGACAGGCATGCCAGCAAGGGTAGGCAGACATTTCCCAAGCCCTTTCCCAAGTGCAGAGTTTGACAGCACAGGGAATCTGTCTCTGGGCTCCCTGACACTGCAGGAAAAGCACTTTGGCCATGTGGCACTCACTCCACTGGTTTGAATTTATTTTAATGGTTCTGACAGGCCAACTTTGTACCAGCAGCTTCTTCTGCCAGATCAGATATTGTTTACCCACCCTGCTTTAACTTTATGCCATGTTCAATATCTCCTCTCCACACCAAGCTCACTCGGTGCCAGATCAGGTGTCATCTGTCCTCCCTCGTGCAGCGCAGAGCACAAAGCTGGCACGTGCTGCCTGTCCTGCACTCTGCCTAATTCAGCACAAACGTGAGCACACTGCTGAGGGCTCTGGTGCTGCATGGAGCTGGCACTCACTGCCAGGGGAGCAGCCCCAGCAGCTGCCCGGAGCACCAGGCACACCGTGCAAGCCCAGCCCCAGCACCTGGGGGATGTAAAGGTGAGGCTGGGACACCGGCAAGCCCTGCCTGAGCTTGTAAATGTGCTAGGAAAGGCAAGCAGGGGGAAAGTTGTGCTTTTAGTACCTCAGGTTAAAAGGACACTGAGGTAAGATGAGGTTTACCTGAGTCTGAATTCAAGCTGCTAGCCCCCTTTAAAAGTAAATAGATAAATAAATAAAGATAAAAAACATGTTACTGTGGGTTTTTTCTAACTCAAGTTAGTCAAGTCACACTAAAAAAAGGCACCTTTTCTTTATTTACGTGTTCTGATCTAGAAGTGCAAACATACCTGAAACAGGTCTGGGCTCCTTTTTATGCAGGGAAATGTTTCAGAGGAATCCGAGGAACTGGGACATTTCTGCATGCAATGTAGGGAAAGAAACGTATTGTCTGAGAGCAAAGTGACTCTGAATGTGGCCACAGAGATAAAATGGGGAGTTCAGCTCCTGCATGCAAGAGCAGCATTTCTCAAAGACACCTTTTTTTTTCTGTTTGATTTTTTTAATGTTTATTTTAAGTGAAGCTCTTTTCTGTCTTATTTTTTTTTCTGGGTTTTTATCTTCGTACAGAACACACTCTGTGACCCCGGCGGAGGGAAAGCAGCAGAGTCCTGCCTCCTCTCTGGATGTGTTTGGGAGCAGTGACTGATCAAAGTCAGCGCCGTGCGAGCCCCGCTGAGTTACTCCTCTTGCCACGCGTTCCGGTTTTGACAGACTGCATCGTTTGCTGTGTTGATGTAGCAGGATTCCACACACTATGAATATTCACGGCGCATGTTAAATTAACCAGGTGAGAAAGTACAGGTTTGTTTTGCATGTTAACTCTGTGTTAACGCTGCCCCTAAGTGGTTAAGTTGGTTTATTGCAAGTTAATTAACCCTCATTTCGGGCAGTTATTTATTTATTTGCCGAAGACTGTCGTGGCTTTTTCTATTCCAGCTTCATGACTAGACCTTGCCTCTCTATCTAGTCTGTGTTTGCATCCTACTCTGTGTGGATTTCACAAAACTGCAACATTTTCAGCCAACTCAGCTTGGAAGACACATGTAGAGGAAAACACGGATGCCTACTACACATTTGTTACTCAATCCAAGCAAGGCTGCGATCCTGCTAGCAGGCTCCTCCCCCTCCACTCGTTTTAATTAGCATTTCCAGGATGCTTGGTAGCACAAAGTTATGATGGGCTGCCTTTTGCATCTTTCCTCCGTCATCAGTGTGCCACTCCATGAACATTTCATCACGCAGGCAAGCCTTTACTCAAACTTGATATATTCCCAGGCTTTGATATTCACCCTCGTGTTGCCATCCTTCTGCATGGATCCATGCAATGTGTCAAGATCACACCTTCTCTGGGGTAGCTGGTTGCTGTTGGAGAGGTGTGTGGGTGTGGGCACACTGAGCAGAGCAGCTCAAGCTGATGGTGAGGCCTTGAGCTTCCCTTCTTCACGGTGTGTTCCCCTCCACCTGCCCCATGGGAGAAGCAGGAGAGAAAGGAAAGAAACAGCTGTTTGCAGTTTTTTTGCTGTATAGGGCCTCACGCCAACAGGGGAGACTTGAAAAAGCCTCCATCAGAACAACTGATGTGCTGGGCTCTGAGGATCCTTTTTAAATCTTCAACCTTGCTTTAGTTTCTTCCAGACTATTTTTGGGGAGCTTGGCTCTGCTCCCCGGCTTGGCTTTCAGTTGCCAAACTGCCTCCCAGAGAAGTGAGGTGACCACTGGGACACCTTCAAAGCAGAGTTTCATTTCTGAAGTTCTTCAGCTCCTTTTGGGATGGTATGGAGGAAAAGTGCCTCATCATCCTCAGGGGCTGGGATCCAAACGGGCAGGGTTAAATCAGCAGCAGGCAGAGTGCTTTGCACACTGGGCTTGCATCTCCGGAGACCTGGAGGTAATTCTCAGTGCAGTCTCTAGCTGAGGAAAGCAGACCTGGTCAATATTGCAGTAGCAGATGCCTGCACACTGCACTGCACCAGGCAGCAGAGCAATCCATCCCTGCTCAGCCTGTGTTGGCAGCACAGGGAGAGGAAAGTGAGGAAGAGCAGGAGCAGTGCAGCTCAGGATACCTGGATATATTGGCAGAATCTCTCTCTTGATTATCAGCCTCTTCTTTCCATAAGCTCTAAAATAAGAGCATAAAGAAAACCGGAGAGCAGTGAATCTTCAGGAAGGTCTCCAGTCTTTGGCAGAGAGCACAAGCTGCTTTTCCATCATGCCAGCACTGCCCTTCACCTTGAATGAGCGACATTTGTCTCCTTTCCCCTTCGCTCCGGAGAGCGGAGTCCGGGGAGGCGTCTCAGGCTTCTCGGAGCAGCCAAAGCCGGCTCCCTGGAGCACATCCAGCGCCGGGGCTCGGAGGGAGATGCCCGGCCTGGCGGAGCAGGGGCTGGGGAGGGAGCGATGGGGCGAGCATCCCTCCCTCGCCGGCGCCCCGCTCCTGCCGCGGAGCGCTGCCCGCATCCCGGCCCCGCGCAGCGCGGCTGGCGCGGAGTTAAGGACTCCAGAGTCCGGGATGCGAGAGGAGCCGTGACGGTGCGAGGGGACCTTCGCTCTTCTGAAAGGGTCTTTGGGAGGGCAGTGACAGTGGCACGATTATAGATCCCTCTGCTTCGTAAAAACCTGCCGCCGCATCTCCTTGGCGCTGTGTTTTCCGTCGGAGCTGAAAAGTCTGCATGAAAACTCAGGGACTACCTTAAATACCCCTAGCTAAGCCTTCTTAAAACTCCTATTAAAATACGAACGCCGCAGTCAAAACGGCAGGCTGGAGGTCTGCCCAGTGGCCAAATAAATCCAAATATTCCAGATATCCTGTTAGCGAGCCCCCATTAAAACCCGACAACTGGCTAATACCAAAGGCAACGTGGATCTGAAAGACAGAAAAAACGTGACCCTTCCTGCAAAGCAGCCCGGGTTTATGTCTTGCTTTTTCAAAGCAGGGCTTCTCTGCTTTAATGCTGTTCTCCTCCCAGGGGCTGTAGCAAAGGGTCGCTGGGGCCCGGTGAGAGGCTCAGGGCTGTAAGGGCTGGGGGCTGTGTAGCCACAGCTCCTCGCAGCCCCAGCCCCACAGGCAGCACCAGCCACCGAGCAGCCCCTGCCAGGGACCTCCCTGCCCTGGACCGCGGCTCAAAGCCCGGTGCCAGGGCTCAGGCCAGCCTGCAAAACAGCCCTTTATCTGCATTTGCTGCTTTGATGGCGTCTGCAGGCACATTCTGCGCTCTTTATCTGTTTCCTCAAATAAATTAATAAATAAAAGACACAGAGGCTGGAAATAAGGACAGAGAAAATGAACAGATTTTGATCTAGTAAGCAATTTAAATCTAGGCTGGCAAGCTGCATTCGCTCATTCATTAATTCTGCCGCGTGCTCAGAAAACCCCAGCAGGACTCTCCTCCAGCAGGAGAACTTCCGACTGCGAAATAAACCCCGCGTAACCAGATTAGCTGTGAGGTATGCATCAGCCAGGTCCTAGGCATTAATTCAGGCATACTTGCTCTGCACTGTACACTGCTAGAGCCTGATTTCTGGATCAGGTGTTGCTCACTGGAGGGCATAAACTCTCCGAAGTTTCCTATCTCCCACCTCTCCCAGTACTGCTATTCCTTCCTCAATAAATTAAAAAATAAGTGCTATCTGTGAGTCTTGATTCAGCAGTTAATAGCAACATTATTAATACCTTGTCTTTCGGTGTCACATAACTCAAAAGTGGCTGAATGGTTTTGTTCTGGCATTACAAAATTCTGTGGCATTTGGGTTTAGCCCAAGCAGAGAAAATCTCACCTTAAAACTTCAGCATTGGTAGAATCAGAATATATTTAGCGTGCAGAAAGTAATGGGCAAGATGGAAATCTCTGCATTAGCTTAGTGCAGTCTTCCACCTTGCAGGTCTGTGTTGTACTGACTCACGAGGTGATTAGTGTCTGTGTGAGCGACTTCAATTATAGTATTATCATCTTATTTATCACTTGATAAATGGAGTGGGACAGGGTCCTGTTTGCGTCAGGTGCTGCACAAGCACTCAGATGTGCTCAGACAAGATCCTGAGGACATCCATAAAGTGAATGGGACATGAGTGGGGATCTTCAGACAAGGACCCCCTTCCAGGAGCTGCCATGGGAAAAGCTGTGGTCTGGCTTGCCAGCAAACTCCTAGTTCTCTCTACGTGCTCCTGTGGCCTGAGCATAGATCAGACAATGTAAAGTCAATGCTAAGTCTGTTTGTACAGGCTTTTTTAGAAGTGGAGACTGAGCAGGTTTGGGTTGCTTGGGATTTTTTTTTAAAAGACAAAATCTTCAGCTTATTTGGGTCTCAAACATTTTTTTTATTATGACTATCTAAAATAGGGTTTATGACATAGTTAAAATTCATGTATTGTCTCCACTGCAATTTCAATACTTTATTCCAATTTCAATACTTTATTTGCTATGGGGAAATCTCATACATGATAATGGTAAAGCTTCAGTTATGAAGTGAGCTGGGATGATCCTGTGGGTACCAAATCTCTCCTCACAAACACTAAAACAAAACTTGGCCAATAAGTTTTCCACTCTGTGGAGAAGCTTTGGCTGCCAGCACCTTTGACATACCTCCTCTGAAGATGAATGTCTTTGATTTCCCATTTACATCAGTCTGGCACCTTTCCAATATATCAGCTCAATCTCATTTTTTTCAGGGAGTGCCTTTGTACACATCATGTGTACGTGTTCCTGCTATTATTCTGAAGTGTGGAAAAATCACTGCCCCAACTAATTCCCAAACTTTCACTGAACTGAAATTTGGAAACACAAATAATTCCTTCAATTTGGCCTGCAAATCACACTTTTTGAATTGGATCTTTCAATATAAAGTTCCCACCAAGACAGTTTTTCTCTCGTGACAGTCATCCATTCAAGGGCCACGTCACGGAGAGCACAGAGAGTAGGGATGAAAACATGCACAATCTACTTTTTTCTTTTCTCTCATCTGTCCCAGTCAGAAGAATGTTCACAGGTTGGAGAATTTAGCTTCATCAGAGTCCTTCTGTTCTATTTATCAAGTTTTAGTCCAAATAATAGCTGTGAAAATGTTTAATTTGTTAGCAATGAAAATACTTAGCTGGCATTGATTTTGGAGCTACATGTTGCTGAATATGAGCTGGTGCTTTTGCTCCTGAACCATCGGATGAAATGCAAGAGCATGTTCAGATGCTGGCTGAGATGAGAGTCTCCAAGGTGCATGTGTTAACACTGCAGTGAAGAAAGCAGCCTCATCCCACAGACTTTAAAGAATACACATGGCTTTTTAGTTCTTAGACAACTGTGAGCATCATCTTTTCCTGTACTAATATATTCTGTTTTCTGTTTTCACAAGACTTCAAGGGACAGCGAAATTGCTTCAAACCAATCTCATCATGTGAAAAAACAATTAACAGCGTTTCCAGGAGAGGAACATTCTAGGTATTCATCACGGGTTCTGCAGTCACAAACAGACCACAGGCACTTTTCCCTCTGACAACAGCATTTAGAAATATATGCTGTATAATATTCTGTAAATCTAACTTTAATTTATAAATCTTTATAAATTCCATGGGAAAGGGATGCACAGGAGCTTTTTGTTCTGGAATATTTGGTATTTGGTAGATAAAAGACAAAGAGCCTTCTAACATCAGACTAGCTGCCTCTGCCTGTGCTGAAGTTGTCATACTTCAAGATTTCTTTTCCTGAAGTTTGATAAGATGACCTTGTTCATAGTCTCCTTCTAGAGCAGGTTTGACAAGTTGCAAATTGTTCTTCCAGACATTTTTAAACCCTTTCCACTTTCACAACAACCTTTGCAAAGCAGACAAAGAGGGGAGAAGGAACTAAAACCCCTTCATTGCTTACTGTCTCTTCTCTCATGAGCCCTGCCCAGCACAGTACAGGAGCTGCTGTTTGCATGATGCTCAACACTCAGCTCCCTGCACCGATGGTGCTCCTTGTATGATCAGATGTTTTTTTTTGAAGTCATAGAACATGTCCCTCTCAGAGCTTCTACTTTCAAATACAGAGTCCTTGCTCTTGAAATGTGACCAAATGCTTTCTTTCTCCCCTTACTCTTTCAGATCTATCCAGGCACTGCAAGTTCACTTCATCAAGGGATCCAAGTGCTCTGTACAGGTGGCTGATATTTCCCTCTGTTCATTGTGCCAGCTGCAAACTCCTACACAGTGAACTTTTTTCCCTGACACACAAGTCAAAGTTCACTGACCTCAGTAGTCAGAATGATGCATAGAAGTGGAGAATATGACTTTGTTCTTTTAGACAGATGTAAACAGGCTTCTTGCTTCTGCTGCTGCAGGGGTAATGTGTCTCATGCAGTTCAGATCCACCACTTCAGCTCTGCAGCCCCCTGGACTTCAATCCTCAGGTGCAAACACAGCAATGAAGGTCAAAGTTACAACTTCCTTTATGGCTTCTGCTCATAATATGGCTTAAAATGCGAGAAATCATTAAGTGTCACTTTCTGTACTCAGACTGATTTCTTGAGCTCCTCACCAACAGCAGAGACCTTGAGTGCAGCGGCTCAGAGCTCTGGCAGGACATGACACAAACCCAGACTCTCGTTTCAGCTCATACCTGAGGACCAGAGTAACATAAATCTGTGTCTCAACACTGCTAACACATCCCACGGGCAGCAGCCCCCATCCACAGCCCTGGGCTCAAGAAGGGCTCTGTGTGTCATTTCCTTGAAGGGTAGATGGGGACAAAGTGGTTACAGTGCAGCTCCACACTACACATTTTACTGTGATTGTGCAACAGCAGGAAACACCACAGAGCCAGAAGAGTATTTCAAAACACATTATAAGTGACAGAATAAACATAATTTTTTTTTTTTTTACTGGACCAGAATGAAGTAAGATGGGTATTTAAGTTGCCTTACACAGACCAAAACCACAGGATATGCACCAAAACTGTTAATTTTATCCTTAAGGCTTTATAACATGTCAAGTTCTCAAGAAGTCCAGAGAATCCACATAGATCTCATCTCCTGGTATATGGGTTTCCTTGTGAAAACTTCACTTTGGAGCCAAGAGAGATAGCCAGACATGTCCTGAATCCTAGGCTAATTGTACAAGATGACTATTTATTCCATTCAGTAAGTGTGCATCTGGTAGTGATGATTGCAAAGCCCATAAGAAGGCTGATACTTCCTAGCAAGTGACATTTTTATGGTTAATAGAAACTGTCACAGAAACCACTTGGAGGGGGATATGTACAGGCTTGATTTTCAACTTAACAGTAAATCACTCCAGATTAGAATTAGATATCATGACAAAATCCTTCATCATGTAAATTTCCAGAATGCATGTAGCAGTGGTTCCAGGAAAAATTGTGATAAAACTAAGAGGAAAGTGTCTCATTTGATTTTGATATCCAGTGTACCTGAGATCATGTTTTCTCTGTAAGTGATTCCACATTACAAGTGTGCATGCTCTTTCATTTATGGCTATTGTACTGATAATAAGAAGTGGTCCTTCTTGTAGGCCATGACTCCTTGGGCAAGAGGCAGTGCAAAGATGGAAGAGAAAAATGGGCACCAGACCCAGAGTCTGCTGCCAGGGTCTGAGTCACCCCAAGACCCTGAAAATACAAACAGCTCACCAGCCCCTAGTGGTGCTCATACCATCAGTCTGCTGAGATGGGGACACAAGGGCTGATGCCATAGGTGAGCATGTCTCTACCTGAAAATTCTTATTCCTGGTTTTGAGCAGTTGCAGACTGCCACTGATCTGCTGCTGAATGCCACAGCAGCCTCAAAGTAGTTTTGTGGTGACTGCATTGGTCAAAGGACATAGGTAGTACAAAGTCTGTGTGCAGAGACAATATCTTTTTAAAGACCAACTTATTACAGGTGGGAAAATTAGACCAGCTTCTTCTGGGCACAGGAAGTCCTTATTCAGGACTCCAAAAGCCACTTCTTGAAATGCTTCCAAGCAGAAAACAACCAGCACAAATGACCAATGTCCTCCTGACAATTAGAGCTCAGATTTTCGCTTCCATCAAGGGATTGAGTCAGGGTAAGTTTTGTACCATCCACCCTTCAGAAGAGCCCACTGTCCCCCAGAAAGTGCTGAGGTGCTTCTAGAGACCCAGAGTGGTGTCTGAGACATTCCCCTGTTGTGTAGGTGCTCCTGGCCTGCCTGACATTGCCCTTCTGTCTGGCAGTAAGATCTTGTTCTTCCCCCTTGCAGGACATGGAGATTAGGGGTTCTTTCTGCCCAGCAATGTCTTTCTCATGGAGTTGGAAAAGCCACAGCACCATGGGACAGCGTGTTTGGGATGGAGCATGCTCATGAAGCGAGGTTATACCCCAACTTGCAAGGGTCCCAGTACCACCCTCTCATGGAAGAGGCACATCCCCTAGCTTCTCTCTTATTTCAGCTGGGCTCTCCTTCCAATAGCCAGAACAAATAACCATTTCAACATGTACTGTACATCCCTCTGCAGCCCTTGCCAAAGCACCAGTCACACGCTATTTACCACAAGCTAGAGAATTCACTAAATCTGGCCTGTTCTGAGTCAAACAGGGCAGTTCCAGCCCCTAGGAGGACAGCCCTGCCAGCTGCCCTCCCTCTTGCACAATAGGGAGAGGAAGGGGACATCCATCTCCAGAGCCCGGGCTGAGAGCAGCCGCGGCAGCGTGTGCGAGGAGACAGGTGGCTGGTGGGGAACCACAAAGGAAAGGCAATTGCACGGCACCTCTTACACAGCACAGGCACGTGGAAAAGGCTGAGAGCAGCCCGAGCCAATTCATTTCCATATTCCCTTTCAGTCAGATCTCAAAACCAAGCGTGTTGCATTTAGCGCCGGGACACTCCAGAGGGGAAGGGAGGAAGAAAAGAAAAAAGGAAAAAAAAAAAAAGATTCAGCGATCGGCAGATTCAGAGAAAGGGCAGGAGGAATAGGCCTGAAAAGATGAATCAGCATTGGCTTCAGGTGATGGAGGGAAGGAGGCATTTCTGCTCTGCTGATTTGTACAGCCTGATTGAAGTCAGCCCAGCCCTGGCACTGCATCGGAATGGAAACTGCCGGATAGGCTGCGAGCGCTGCGAGGGGGAAAATCCAGCAGGCACGCAGACAACATCTTTATTAAGTGCATTTTGTGACCTCCCAGCTGATTGGACATTTTTTTACTTACTTATAGTAGACCATAGAGATGCTGGAGGAGGTGGTGGCAGGACTGTTTTTTATGGGGGGTGGGGGGTTTTTTATGCTAATGGTGACGGGGTGTGGGGTAGTGGATTTTAAGCAGGGCTGCATGAAATTCAACCGCTTAATCTTAAATTACAAGCCAAAGCAGTTTTTTGAGATGGAAATTCTTCTGATTCACAGATTCCTTTGCCTCTTTTAAGGAACAAATGAGTAAACAAACAATGAAAATGTTGTTTGCTTTTTCAGAATTTGCTAGCAGGGAATTTTTATTTCCTGTGGCATTTGGCAGGGCCTCCTTTCCCCTCTGTAGCAGGTAGCTAGGAAAATATTATTCATGATGAACAAATACGGTTTCCAACATTTTTCTATTGTATAGCCAAGAGCTGAGCCTATTGGTGAAAATGTCCTATGGATGTTAACTAAAGTTTACCAGAGATTACAAAACCTATTCCAGTCCCCTTGAAAGTCCTAGTGGAAGCAGTGGCCAAAAATATTTGTAGAGGATATATCCAATGGTTTGGTAAAATGCTAAAAGTCCTTAGTCAACCAGGTAAAGCCTCCCGGGATTACCCAAGGATTACTCACAGAGTAATTCTGCAGACTCAAACTCTACTGTGCCCACTCTCTGGCAATCAAGTTGGTGTAGGAAGAGCACTCTTCAAAGAAGATAAATAGCCAAACATGAGTGCTGGAGTGGGTGCTAAGAGGTTCTGAAAATCCATGCCAGTATCAGGCACCCAAAATGAGTAGATGGTTTTGGGAAGAATCACCTGCTCCTCTCTGGGATTTGTGCCTCTGGGAGGAGCACATTTTCCTGCTTCACTTCATGGGGCTGTGATGAGGCCACTGAACACACCAAACACTGCAGAGCTCTCAGGTGCCCTGCTAGTGGGGCTGCATAAATGCCACTGGACCAGGCAACCTTTCACATCAGGAAGTGCAGAGAAGAGACAAGGTGTTAACTATCAGCACACTCATTCCCTCACATTAAGTAACCAAGAGTGTTCTGAGGAATAAACATCATTAACTGAGTCATAACAGGAGATTTTTGTTCATTTGTTTATTTTCTAGATATATCAGACCTGCCTGAAACAGTCATAATGCAGTCATTGTAGTTAAAATTATTCTCCCAAAGAAATTATTACCAGGCAGGTTATCTTCTCTTAATAAATAATACGTACATGATCACACACTTCCCTAATTCTTTTCAACCCAAAAAAAAGTTCTGTAAAACAAGAGTGTCTTTCCTGTTCCCTCCTCTCCTTTATTTTCTGAATCAGGACATCCATGCATTATTGAGGCCTGCTCAAAATGGAGCTGCCTTTAAAGCAGAGTCTATTGAGGATTATGTGTGGATTATTGCTGAGAGATCATTCAGCGCCGGAGCTCAGCATTTACCCAGAAATCATTTGTAATACCAGTTGCCCCTTATTTTTGGCTAATAGCGGCTGTAAGGACAATTGGATCAGCGCTGTGTACCTGTCAGCTGCGCCGAAATTCCCCGCACGGCCCCGAATTGTGCGCGGCACGATTACCGAGGGAAGCTCAGCGCTGTGCCTTATCTCCTTTGTAAATCCTCTTAATGCGGTGGCTGCCGTGTCCCCCGCACACCGCGGAGCCACCACCTCCCCACCGTCACCAGGGGGGCTCTGCCTCCCCAGGAACCCATCCCCGCTCGGGGACACCGCGGGAAGGGGGACCCACACCTGCGCGGAGCAGGATGTGGATGCAGGAAAATCAGCGTGGGAGGAGGGAGGAGATGGAGGGCAAGGGAAAGGCTGCCTGGTGTCCATCAGTTCCTAGCTGTGCAGATTCCCAGAGGGGCTTTCGGTGCCCCCAGGGCACATCAGAATTTCACCCACCCCCCCTTTCTCCATCATCTCTTTGACAAGAGTGAAGGATACAGGTTTTCCAAATGGGGCAGAAGGCCCAGCTTGCCCACCCACACCGGGGATCCCGTCACCAGGCCACACGCCGAGCCTGCTCTTTGGAAAAAGCCAACCTTTCCCATGCCACAAAAGGATCGCTGCAGACCTCAACCCACTGCATCTCCCTGCCTCAGCAGCCGGTGTTTTTAAACAAATTCCTGCCTGACTGAGAGAAGGGAGGAGGGGGGGCGGGATAAAAAAAAAGGTTCCTCGGGTTTTATCCATTTTGCATGCACATAAAAGATGAACTTCCCTTTGGAAACAAAACGCACAGAGTTGCCGTTTGAAAGGGGCCTCAATTTGGCTTCGACCGGGTGCAACTAATTGCAGTTGCGAGCGCCGGCAGGTGCGAGAGGCAGCTGAGGAGCCTCCTCCCCCCAGCCCTGCCTGCCCCCGGCACTGGCCATGTCCAGGCCCTGCGGGACCCACGGATGTGAGGGACGGGACCGCAGGGGCAGCGGGGTGTTCCCCGCCTCCGCTCTGCTCCCGCATTCCTGCCACGACTCTGGTCAAAGTCAGCACAGCTGGAGAACGTCCTAGAAGGCCCTGGCAGGTTCTGAAAGGTTCCAGAAGGTTCTAGAAGGCTTTGTAAGGTTATAAAAGACCATTAGGGCCAACCTGGGACAGGATGACTCTTGCAAGTTAAGAGCCTCTCCCGGTGCCTCTGTCCCCCAGCTGTAGTTGCGCCCTGCTGCCATGTTGGGATGGAAAATTGCGCCTGCAGCAAAACTCCAAACACCTCCAACCTTTTCTTGACTTTACGCATTTCATGGCTAAAACTCCAAACACCTCCAATCTTTCCTTGATTTTACACATTTCATGGCTGGGGAGAGGCTGTCTATACCCTGTGTTTCTTGTTGGCCTCCCCTCCATCTGCCCCGAGCTGGAGCACACAGGGGTTTCACCACGGGCTGTGCAGGTCCAGCCCAGGCATTCATCTCCATCCATCACAGGCTCCCAAGCCAGACACTGTGCTTCACTTTTGGCTGCTGCACCCGAGCATCGCTGATGCTGGGCTGGTTGTTTTCTTCGATGGAATGTCCGCATGGACCTTGCAACAGATGGAGGCAGTTTCATGGTCTGTCACTGGCGGGCCAGGAGCCATGCCTTGGCTCACTGCTGCTCCCCAGGATGATTTCACTACAGACAGGGGTCGTTTCTTCCTATTCTGATTTTGGGATGCTTCTTGTCCTGGCCAAATTCAGCACAGAACAGCAAGAGGAACACATAGCACACTTTATCAGTATCTTTCCTGAAAGCTCATTTTTTCTGCAATGCTTTTAGGAGGGCAGAAAATTGCATTTGCCATCTTAATTCTTTTATTCTTTTAATGTCTTTAAAGAAGTAACTGAATCATCGAGATAATGCACAGGCTTGCATGGAAGGGATCTGTGATCCTGTCGCCCACGCCCTTCTCCTCCCACTCTTACCAATTTGTCCCCTTACTACTTAACAGCCCAGGATATGAAATGAAGTGTCATGAGTCAATTTGGGCAAGTGCTGCAAGTTTTCTGCATGGTGTCTATGTACTTCAAGGGCCTGTGAATCACAGGGGTATTCCAAAGGCAGAGAAAGCTGGCTTGATAATCTCACCCAAGCTCCTGAGTAATACATGCACTGAAGGACATCTCTGAATTCATTCCTAAATGAACTAGAGCACATCTCTGGCAGGGGGAGGGGGAGGAAATCTAATCCTGATTTAAAGTTGCTGGTGATAGTCCCCACAGTCCTTGGTAATTAGTTCCACTGGTTAATTACCCTCACTGTTAAACATCTGCACCTTATTTGTAGTCAAAATTTGTCTGGCTTCCAACTTCCAGTTGGATCATATTATAGTTGCGTCAGCTAGATTGAAAAGCCTTCTATTATCACATTTCTGTTCCCCATGTCAGTACTTAGAGGCTGTGATCAAGTCATCCTCTCAACTTTGTCTTTGTTAGGCTAAACAGATGGAGTGTCTTCTCTAGTCTGTCGCTTCAAGCCACATTTTCCAGTACTTAGTCATTTTGTTCCATGGCCTTTCTTGGATTTGTCCTCACCTTATCCACAACCTTCTTGAACTGTTAGACACATTTATCTTTCTCATCAATCCTCTCTAGATGTGGGTGTTCCCTGCAGTAATAGGACTGTTGTTTGTATTCTGCTTCTGGATGCAAGTCCTAGTGTTTGCCTACATTGAAATGCACAGTTTTGGGGTTGTGCCCATCTCATTAAGTGATCCTGACCATACTGCCATGGTGATCCATCCCTTTCACTCTTCAGCTGATGCTTCCACCGGTAAGGAGTTTTCTTCATACATGGCAGGGCTGGACATGCTGCCTTCTCTTCTCTTTGCTGAACTTTCCCATTGCAGCACTCTGAAATAACTGAGATGGGAGATAAGAGGTGGTGCGAGGATGGGAAATTCCAGCATCAGCTTTTGCCTCTGCAGAAAACAGATGTGTCATCTTTTCCATTTCTATAGTGCCAGCTGGTTTAATTTATCAATGAAAGAAGTTATCCCTATGGGTGCAGTGGGTTCTGATTTCCCTTCACCACCGTGTATGGCAGAGATACCCTGCCTGGTTTTAAACAAACTGGGTATCAAAAGCACCACTGCATCTCAAAGCCCAGCCAGAGCACAGGAGCATGGTTCTCAGCAGCTCAGCCCACACAGAGGTGGATCCTATTTCTTTTTAAACAGCACTCAGCTGAGGAATCAACATCTTCCATGGATTCCCAGGGAGCAGTAAGCATGCTATTTATGGTGTGCAAACTGCTGAAAGGAGGGCCACCAAAAAAACATCCAGACTTTTTTTATCCCCTAAGGGAAATATGGAACAGCTTTCCTTGTGCCTGATCACAGGATAGAGCTGCAGCTGTGGCTCTGCAGCCAGGTCATTTCTGTTGGCATAACCACACACAGGACACAGAGGCACACACAGCTCAAAAGCATGGAAAAATGTGGCAATGTAAGCAGTCCGTGGGCATCTGTACCTGTTCCCTGGCTCAGGGAGTATGACTGCAATGTTAGTTTCCTGTGATTCCCAGAGGCTGTGCACTGAATGCCCTGGCTCATGTCATGGGTGAAATGCCACAAGGTCAAGGTTTCCAGGTCTCCAGTCTGCAAGCATCTGGTAGGCAGCCAGTAGGAAGCTGAAAGTTAGTGCAGTACTAAATTGCCTCAAAACCAGCTAAAGCTTTACTTGCCGACCCCAGTGACTTCTGTAGGTGTTACACAGATGTTGCGGGATGACAGAAGAGAAGTAGTGGGCAGAAGTGTTTCAGTGGCCATTGTCCTCCCTGGATTTGCCCATCATGTGCAGCTGCCTGAGGATACCAGTTACAGGAGCACATCCTGGCACTGTGCACAGTGCCGCTTTCTGCCCGTCTTGTTCCTGGGTTGGGGAAACAGCCATGTTGTAACTGAGGATGACCTGTGCTTTGGGTATCACACACAGAGCCTAAATTGTGCTGAGCAAAGCCTTGGGACCATCTGAATGAATGGGAGTTTTGCCAGTGACTTCAATGGATCTATGATTTCACCACGACATCTGTCAGGCATTAGCTACATCAATATTGATGTAACAGGCTGGAAACCAAGACCTGGCCTATGCCATTTGAGTCAGGGGATCCTGATACCAATATTTGGGATGCAGTCAGACACAGATATGCTACTTTCATTTTTGGTTTAACTACAAACAGGTTTGGGGGTTGCAGGGCTTTTATCACCATGGCGAAAATTATTCCCCACTCCCCCCGCCAATCAAAATAGTGATATTGGTGCAAAGACATTTGGGAAGCAGACACATTTTTCATGTCACTGTAACTGGGATGTGCTGCCTAATTCACAAGTGTACCCTAACATTCATGTCACTAATGCTTACAAAGCAGTCTGAACAAAATAAAAGTACTATACTGTATCATGACCACATGGACTGAAACATTATTTTTATAGCATGAAATACTATTTTCATGCCATAAAAAGAGTGTTTTAAAACGCAATGTAAATAATTTATTGCAGGGATCTCAGTAAAATTAACCACACACAAAAATCTAGGCTAGTCCCTGCACATTTCTAATATATACCCCAAATATCTGGACTTAATGACAGAAACCTGGTAAACATTTCAGCTGCAAAACAGAAAAAAAAACAGTTTGAAAATAGCATCTCCTTTCTGCCATTTTATTTTCTCACCGTCCAAATAACAGTGAAAAAGAACCCAATCCAATTCCCATAGGTCTCATTAATGAACCTGCAAAGGGAATGTGCTGGAATAGCTGAGGGCTCTCACTCCGTTTAAAACACGTAACAAACCCAAAAAATCACTTATCTTTGCTGTTTTCAGGATATACAAAGTTTGTGTTCAGTACTCTGCAGCTGGAGATTTCTGGCACAGACAAAATGCTACATCTTCGGGGCTTCCCACTGCACCCCTTGCCAAAATCCTGGTACAAAGCCAGGGCCAGGTTCTGCCTGCCCACAGAAGGTGGGGCACCTCCTCTGTTTAGCCCCAGTCCTCCCAGTGAGACCACTCCTAGCCAGTCATGTCCAGAGGCTGGTGCCAGCTGCCCCAGGGGCTGAACTGCCCAGGAATTCTGTGCTTCCTTATTGTGCATCCTCCATCCTGCATGTCCTTTTCTGCAGTATATTGAAAAGGTTTCCATTTCTCTGCTTAGTTTAGACATGGGATCAAGAGCTGAGGGCCGTGATGCACTGGCTTCTCTGCCCCAGAGATGGGCACGAGATGCTGGGCTTGGGGCACATCTTGTTTTCCCCTTGCTGTGGAGGGAGTGGGGAGCAGTTGCTGGACATGGCAGTGTTGCTTTGGGAACTGCAGCCATTCATCCCACGGTGTGGGAATTCTAGTTAATCCACCTGCACATGAGCCTCACCTTTCCTTGCAGTGATGTGAAAAGGTGCAGCCTAAGCTACAGCCAAACTCCCCAGGCTGTTGCATTCTTCTGTCTGTATCATTTTGGCCCTTGGATCCTACAAAAAACCAACATGGTTGATCCAAAATGAGTTATCTGGGTTGGGGATCCTGGCTAGCACAGCACAAATAGAGGACCAGATGCAAACCTTTGCTTTGGGTGCCTGCCATCTCAAATATACATAAGTGGAGCTAATTCTGTTCCAAAAAAATTAAATTGTCTGGGTTTTTTCTCTCCAATGTCCTTTGCATAGTCTGTTTCTGTTTATTAAGACCAGGGTTACTCGGGCTTTTATCTAGGTCTTATTTAGGATGACTGAGTTGCTAGGTCCCTCCTGCTTCACCAAATCCAGTTCCCTGCTCTTTTAGGCAGTCACATTGTCTAACATCACTCATAAACTGAACAAGTGCTGTCTAAAGACTAGTTGCATATTTATTTTTTGTTGTTGTTTTTCCCTCTGCTCCTACTGAAAAGATGCTCCAGAACCCCCTGTTTCAATCATGCCTTTTTCTCAGCACGATGGCAACTCCAAATAAGGCAAGGCAGTCCAAAAGGAATAAATAATATTGTGTGGGGAAGAAAAGCAACTAACCTACACATTATCATTAAGCAACAGGACGTGACAGGCAGTATAATGTTTCTGGTTTTGTTGTGAGTCAGGAAGATGAAGGTCATGTGATATCAGCTCTCTCTGTAGCACAATAAACCTTATTAACATTATAAGATAAAAATAAATATTCAACAATTAAGGGGAAAAAGGGTCACACGTTTGCATCTGCTGGGGATTATTGACAGCAATCTGACATTACCATCAGCTAAACCCACTGCTTTATTTTGTCCAGAGTTTCTAAAGCCATTATATAATGATCAGTCTAATAAAGTCTAGATTAGAGGTATTTCTCTTGTGTACAAAGAGATTGGCTTTTGGGTTGCCTTGTGGAAAAGCAGCATTATTCCTAGGGAGAGAAAGGGTTAGTTGTCTCTAGCACCAATCCTGATGAAAAATGTAAACTGTCTGAGGCCATTTCAGACCTCCGGCAATATTTTATGCTAACAGGTTTATGTCTGAATTAACAAAGTTCTCTAACCACTCAGTCTGTTAAAATGCAGTTATTTTTAGTCCCCTTGCTAGGAAAGCATGTGCCAACCTGAATTTGGATTCTATTTATTACCATTTGCAATCACCTGGTGTCAGAGGCCACGTGAATCCTGTGAGTTTATCTGATTTGAGTCTGGAGCATCCAAATGTACCTTTCAACTTGTTTCTTCATGCTGTGCATGTCTAGAGTGTTTTGCAGTAATACCATAAGCCCCTACAAGTGCACAGAGTGATAGGAAGGAGCAGAGTAAGATACTGTCCCTTGGGTACCACATAGCTCAGAGGAAGGTGCTGAATTTGAATTATTCCATGTCCACTGACCCAGCATCAGAATGCAGGCTTCCTTCCTTTTCTTTTTTTTTTTTTTTTTTTTTTTTTTTTTTTTTTTCCTTGAAAAGGATGGGGGAATAGCGTTAGGGAGGGAGACTGGGGGAAGATAACATCGAAGATGTTATCAAGCCAGGTGTCACTGAGGTACAGCTCCTCTGGTTTTACAGTGCACATGAAGATTAGCAGCACAGGGCTGGCATCCAGCAGCTGCTGCTCCAGGTCCTGGAGCAGAGTGAGGGTGCAGGACCTCGTGGCAGCCTCAGCTGTGCTGGCTCAGGACTGTGCTGGGAGGTTGGGGCTCCAAGGGCTGCTGTGGTGCCCTCAAAGACAGGAATGGCTGCAGACACAAGGCACTGCACTGGTACAGCTGCATCACCTCCTCAAACTCAGCCAGTCCAGGATGATGCTTTGCGTTTCTCAGTGCTCATTTTAAATAAAATCTTCCAAAAACTTTAGCCAGCTGTGACATCCATTCTATTTCTACTGTTTTTTTAAAAAACACAGGGAGGATTTCAACCCTAGAGGACAGTCTATATTGGCCTGCAAAATCACACTAATACTTTTCAAAAACATTGCTACAAACACTTTTCTTGCCTGAGAGATAATAGCAGTTTCACTTGGCTACCAAAGATGGGACTCAACTATTCTTTAAAACTGTGAAACTTTTTTGCATAAAGCAGTTTCTCAAACTATGTTAAAAATAAGCTAACCCTGTTTGCATTATCACCTTTGCCACAGAGATTGTGATTTGCTCCAGAGCATTAGAGAGATGGGAAGGTATTTTTCCTCTTGCCAGCTCAGGCCAAGCCTGAGATTTGTACCACAGACTTTGGTTGAAAAGCCAATACTGGAAAACTTCAGTCCCGAAAACAACTTTCTCAGCCACATTAGGGGCTTGTCTGCAAGAAGAGATTGACATTGCAATGGGCAGGGAAAGCTAGTTTGGCTGGCAAAGGCTTCCAGATGAAAACATACCCTGCACCATTTCAGGCAGCTGTTGCCTTTCCTCCAAAGGCTCTGTCTGCACCAGGAATATTTTGCAGTCGATGCTCCTGACTACGTTTGGCACAGCCACAGCCCCAGGAACACTGTGAGCCCTGCTGCAACACCCAGGATCCTCAGCCACTCTCTGGCTGGAATTGGCTGCAGCCAGGACCACTCACCAACCCCAGACAGGGCTGAGAGACTCCTGTCAGCCACGCCTGTGAGCCCCTGGTGCTGCTTTCAGCTCTTTGCCAACCAGATGAGGGCACGGGCAGGGCAGGGGGTTCCAGCATTTTGAAGAGCGCCTGTACCTGCTGCTGCTCCACTTTAGGATTCTTGCATTTGCCAACATGAATGCTATTAGAAGGTAGGGAATAGAATAAAAGCAACATTTCTGAAGTAGCCATTGACCTGCCTACATTAGCAATGAGGTGACTCATTGGTCACTCTTCTATGAGCCATTTTTGCATCTCTACTCACAGATTCCTCACTATCATTCCTTTTAAAAGCTGTGGCACTGGTTCCCAGAAGTAGCTCTCCAGAACTGGGGCACCACAAGAAAGTTGTCCAGGTAGGGGCACAGACCATGCCCAAATTTCAATTTGTAATGTATGTCTATAGGCTTCTGTATCATATGGAAGTTGAGAGACAGACACATGGAAGCATATGGACTGTGGTCATTAGCCAGTGCTGGATATGCCTTTTAAACCCTAGCGCAATGTGATGTGGTATGAAATACCTAATTACACACCCTGTTTAATTTTACTCCCTGTCTCCTGCACAAATGCACACATGTAATATAAGGTTCAGAGCTGCTGCCGTGCAAAATTCATGAGCAGCCTGTGCTGCTAATCTCACACTCTGTGGCTGAGGGCCTGGAGTCACCAGGCTGAGCACGGCATGGAGCACAGCGAGCTAAAAGGCTGAGCCAGGATCCAACTGTGCTGCTGTCATGTGCTATAAGGGTAACTTTTTGGTTGCTTTTGATTCCACCCCTTGTGGAAGGAGATAACATTTGTTTTATTTTCCTTGGAGGAAAGGTACGTATTTGCCTTGAAATTTCAAAAGAATTAAGTCCCAATTAGATCTTAGTGCGTTTGGACTGTGCCTGCATAGCACTTTTCTACAATGCTTTTAAATCCAGGAACAGATATAGGTTGTGCTTGTGCCTGGAGATTGCACATGCCCAGGAATTCCTCCACACAAGCCTGGCAGGTTTCTTTCTCCTTTCCCTGACACAGTGCAGCCCCACTGCAAGGTACTAGCCAACAGTAATTAGTATTGAGGATCAAGGGACTTCAGAGCAGGGAGGGAAGGGGTGTACTTTCAGGGCAAAAGCTGGTTTTTGGTTTTTTTTTTCTTTATGCAAAATTCATTCAGGATTTAAGCATTCAAGCATGCCTTTTCTTCGTTTGCAGTATGCAGGAGAGGTCCCCTAGCCTGTGCTAATCAGTGGAAAAAACATCATTCTCCCTCAGCCTTGTGATACTTGCTCTCAGCCTGAGCTTCCCTGCTTCAGAAAGACACGTTTGTTTAATTTTAGATCAGTGATGTTTTCCTCCTAGCCAGTTACCATTAAAACATTCTTATGTCAGGCAAAAGTGAAATATAAGTGTTTATTTACAACCCCCAAAACAGACCACACAGTTTAAGAAGATGCACTCAGAAATGCTGAAGTCTTTTCTGGGGCCATTCTGGTAGGCCCAGAGAGATTCAAAGCTTCCCATCAGAATATATTCACTTCTTTTCCTCCAAAAGCTTAACTACTTTTAAATCTTTCAAAAGGCAGTCTTGCTGCTCTTTCAGTGAAAACAAGCACTCTCACTCAGAGATGCAAATGTCAGTGCACTAGACCAGTGTGTCTCATCCTGTTCTTGACTTGACTAAACCAGCAACTCCTTCACTCAGTGAAGGCTAAATCCTGCCTACCTCCACCAAAAAAAAAAAAAAAAAAAGTTGTGATGTGACTCTTCTTCACTGCAAGTGTGTCTGTCTGTTTGATGCTCTATTTTATTTATTTTATTTTTCTCCAAACCTTAGCCAACACACTTTCCAGAAGCATCTTCTGGGGTCAAACATGGGTAGTTTATTAGCCACTCTTGGCTGAGACCAGCCACTGCAGTCATTGACTTGTGCATGGTGATGGAGGGATGTAGGACTGTGCCTACTCTGCCAGCAAAAATTGAGTGAGTGAGTGAGTGAGTGAGTGAGTGAGTGAGTGAGTGAGTGAGTGAGTGATGCATGGGAAAGCTTCACTGAGACATTGTTGATCCTTGGCAGAGGAGGTGCTTGGCTACCAGGAAGGTGGTCAAGGCTCACAGAAAGGGAAAAAGAGGACAGTGTTAGGTGCTGAAACAAGTGGGGCTCATCCTTCAAGGAGCCTGTCTTGGTTCGACAAGACAGGAGTCTGTGAAAGAGGGCAAAGCCTCCTGTGCAATGGAGAACGGCAAACCCCCCTCCCTCTGAATTACCAGGATCTTTAAATTAAAAGGCTCTCAGGCAAAGATATGGGAGTGGGAGTAACAATTCTTTACTAGGAGAAAACTAGACAACAATTTAAAAAGGCAAATGCAATCGGTACAAACAAAACCAGTGAAAGAAAAAAAAAGTCCAGAACCTGCGGGGTGCCAGTATCAGTTCTACTGGGACAATTTGCTTCCCTTGCAGTGGCTGGTGAATTGTAGCTGCAGTGGTGATCTCTAGAAGGGTATAGTTTCCCTCTGAAGATCTGGTGGCAGTGGGGCCGGTCTTCCTCTGCGCCGGGGTTGCCTCTGAGCTCCGCCGCCGTCGGCTCAACGCGCCGGCTGCTTCGCTGCGAGTGCCGCCGAAGAGAGAGCGAGAGAGAGAGCTGCTTCCCCAGGAATCCCGCGAAGAGAGAGAGAGAGCTGCTTTCCCCGGGAATCCCGCGCAGAGAGAGAGAGAGAGCTGCTTCTCTCGGAGTCCCGCGAAGAAGAGGGAGAGAGCTGCTTCTCTCGGAGTCCCGCGAAGAAGAGGGAGAGAGCTGCTTCCCCCCTCTGGGTGGGACCCCTCACCGTGTTACATTTTTTCAGCCTTTCATTGAATCAGTCGAAGGTGTATACACAAACCATTGTCTCTGAGAGAGATAACAAAAAACCTGTCCAACCGGTTCGCCTTCGACAGATGGCAAATGGAATACAAGCTTATCTTACAACCCAGGACATTATCCACCCCTTATTCTATTTCCATCTGCACACCATGAAATCTTACACCCAGTTCTCTCTTAAGACCAAGTTTCCCTGTGGTACACAGCGGGTCTCCCCATCTTCCTGCATTACCCACCAAGTGTAACCAGGTCCTTGAGCAAAGACAATCCCACGAATGGGTTGGTCTTTGCCTGAGGTGGGATTAATCCAAACATTTTTCCCTAAAATACCTTTCATATGTACTACAGGGACCTTATCTCCATCTATTGCGTGTAAGGGTTCTGACTGAGCAGGGCCAGCTCGATTGACAGACCCCCGGGTGTTGACCATCCAGGTTGCTTTTGCCAGGTTAATTTCCCAGTTTCTAAATGTTCCCCCACCAAGTGCCTTCAGGGTAGTCTTAAGGAGTCCGTTGCACCGTTCAATTTTGCCGGCAGCTGGAGCATGATAGGGAATATGATATATCCATTCGATACCATGTTCTCTGGCCCAGGTGTTGATAAGGCTGTTCTTGAAATGGGTGCCGTTGTCAGACTCAATTCTCTCAGGGGTGCCGTGTCTCCACAGGACTTGCTTTTCCAAGCCTAAGATGGTGTTCCGGGCAGTGGCATGAGGTACAGGGAAAGTCTCCAGCCATCCAGTGGTGGCTTCCACCATGGTCAGCACGTAGCGCTTGCCTTGGCGTGTCTGGGGCAGTGTGATATAGTCAATCTGCCAGGCCTCCCCATACTTGTACTTGGACCACCGCCCACCATACCATAGGGGCTTCACTCTCTTGGCCTGTTTGATGGCAGCACACGTCTCACAGTCATGGATAACCTGGGAAACACTGTCCATGGTTAGATCCACCCCTCGGTCTCGTGCCCACTTGTAGGTGGCATCTCTGCCCTGATGACCTGAGGCATCATGAGCCCATCGAGCCAGGAACAACTCCCCCTTATGGTGCCAATCTAAGTCTATCTTTGACACCTCTATTTTTGCTGCCTGATCTACCTGCTCGTTGTTTCGGTGCTCCTCATTAGCCCGACTTTTGGGGACATGGGCATCTACATGACGGACTTTCACCGTCAGCTTTTCCACCCGAGAGGCAATGTCTTTCCATATATCAGCAGCCCAGATTGGCTTTCCTCTACGTTGCCAGTTGGCCTTCCTCCACCTTCCCAGCCAGCCCCACAGAGCATTGGCTACCATCCATGAATCAGTATAAAGGTAGAGCTTTGGCCACTTCTCCCTTTCAGCAATGTCCAGAGCCAGCTGAACGGCCTTGAGTTCGGCGAGTTGGCTCGATCCACCTTCTCCTTCGGTAGCTTGTGCAACTTGGCGTGTGGGGCTCCATACGGCTGCTTTCCACTTCCGGTTCATCCCTACAATGCGACAGGAACCATCAGTGAAAAGAGCGTAGCAGGTCTCTTCTGCTGGTAGTTGGTTGTATGGTGGAGCCTCTTCAGCCCTTGTCACTTGTACCTGCTCCTCATTATCAGTGAGACCAAAGTTTTCACCTTCTGGCCAGTTCGTAATTATCTCCAAAATCCCAGGGCGATTCAGGTTTCCAATACGGGCGCGTTGAGTGATGAGGGCAATCCATTTGCTCCATGTTGCGTCAGTGGCATGGTGGGTAGTAGGAACCTTTCCTTTAAACATCCACCCCAGCACCGGTAGTCGGGGTGCCAGGAGGAGTTGTGTTTCTGTGCCAATTACCTCCGAGGCGGCTTGAACTCCTTCAAAGGCAGCCAAGATTTCCTTCTCTGTGGGAGTGTAGTTGGCTTCAGACCCTCTGTAACTTCGGCTCCAGAATCCCAGTGGTCGGCCTCGAGTCTCCCCAGGCACTTTCTGCCAAAGGCTCCAGGACAACCCATGGTTCCCGGCTGCAGAGTAGAGCACATTCTTGACCTCTGGTCCCGTTCTGACTGGGCCAAGGGCTACAGCATGAGCGATCTCCTGCTTGATCTGGGTGAAGGCTTGTTGCTGCTCAGGGCCCCAGTGGAAATCATTCTTCTTTCGGGTAACCAGATAAAGAGGGCTCACAATCTGGCTATACTCAGGAATGTGCATTCTCCAGAAACCTATGGCACCCAGGAAAGCTTGTGTTTCCTTTTTGCTGGTTGGTGGGGACATAGCTGTGATCTTGTTGATGACCTCAGTGGGAATCTGGCGCCGTCCATCTTGCCATTTCACTCCCAGGAACTGGATCTCTCGGGCAGGTCCCTTGACTTTGCTCTTCTTGATGGCAAAGCCAGCTTCTAGTAGTATCTGGATGATCCTCTCACCTTTCTCAAACACTTCTGCCGCTGTGCTCCCCCACACAATGATGTCATCAATGTATTGCAGGTGTTCTGGAGCCTCACCCTTTTCCAGTGCAGCCTGGATCAGTCCATGGCAGATGGTGGGGCTGTGTTTCCACCCCTGGGGCAGTCGGTTCCAGGTGTACTGCACGCCCCTCCAGGTGAAAGCAAACTGAGGCCTGCATTCTGCTGCCAGAGGAATGGAGAAAAACGCATTAGCAATATCAATGGTGGCATACCACTTTGCTGCCTTGGACTCCAGCTCGTACTGGAGTTCCAGCATGTCCGGCACAGCAGCGCTCAGCGGTGGAGTCACTTCATTTAAGCCACGATAGTCCACAGTCAATCTCCATTCTTTGTCAGATTTGCGCACAGGCCAGATGGGGCTGTTGAAGGGTGAGTGGGTTTTGCTGACCACCCCTTGGCTCTCCAGCTCCCGAATCATTTTGTGGATGGGGATCACGGCATCTCGATCCGTCCGATACTGCCGGCGGTGCACTGTCGAGGTCGCAATTGGCACGCGTTGTTCTTCCACCCTTAGGAGTCCTACTGCAGAGGGGTTTTCTGACAGTCCAGGCAAGGTGTTCAATTGCTTAATGTCTTCTGCCTCTACAGCGGCTATTCCAAAAGCCCACCTGAGTCCCTTTGGGTCTTTGTAATATCCGTTCCGGAGGAAGTCTATGCCTAGGATACACGGAGCATCTGGGCCAGTCACTATAGGGTGTTTCTTCCACTCCTTCCCAGTCAGGCTCACCTCAGCTTCCACCAGAGTCAATTGTTGTGATCCCCCTGTCACACCAGCAATGGAAACAGGCTCTGCCCCCACATGTCCCGATGGTATCAGAGTACACTGTGCACCAGTATCAACTAAAGCATCATATTTTTGTGGCTCTGATGTGCCAGGCCATCGGATCCACACTGTCCAGAAGATCCGGTTTTCCCGTGCCTCTCCCTGGCTAGAGACAGGGCCCCTCTAACACTGGTTATCATTCCTTCCCTGGGCATACATACTAGAGGTCCCTTCAAGGGGGTCTGACAGATCGTACCCACAAGCTTGGTCACGGGAGGTTGAGGCTACCTTCACTTTGGTGGAACTCCCCCGGTTAGAGTTTCCCTCCTTGAGTTGACGGACCCGTGCTGCCAGGACAGAAGTGGGTTTCCCATCCCACCTCCCCATATCTTCCCCATGGTCACGCAGGAAGAACCACAGATTAGCCCTTGGGGTGTACCCTCTCTCTCTAGCTGGGGATTGTTGGGTGCTGATTCTGGGGCCTGTGACTCTCACGGGTGCTGTATTAACCTTCCTTATCTCCTCCCTCATCTCCTCTTTAAACTCCTTAATCACAGCTGAGATATGAGCCTGCATTGGGCCATTAATCATACTCTCATAATTCCTAAGTTTGTTGGCAACAGAACCTATTGTCTCCCGGTGGGTGTCAGCATTGATCGTTGCAATGAAGGTGGCGTATTGAGATGGCCCAAGATTTGCCAGACTCCACAGCATTTGTCCCGTACACCTGACCTTGTCAGGATCATTATTGTGTCGTCCATCCCTCCCAAAGAGTACCTCCAATACTGCCACTTCTCTCAGCTGTTGGATCCCTTCCTCGAGGGTCTTCCAGCGCATTCTATGATGGTGCTCTTGCATTCTCTCTCTGTGGATAAACCTCTCCCTGACACTCATTAAGAGCCGCTCCCAGAGAGAAAGGGACCCTGGTTCCCTTACAAAAACCTGATTTATACCTGAGTCCTGGGTCAAGGGTCCCAAGTTCCTTGCCTCACCACCGTCCAGCTGCACGCCTGTACCCATAAGATCCCAAACCCGGAGTAGCCAGGTAGCATAAGCCTCACGCCCTCGTCGCACAATGTCTTTATGCAGATTGCGAAGACTTTCGTACGTCAGGGACTCGGTGATGATAGCAATCTCTGGCTCCCCTGTGGGTTGTGAGGTTCCTCCATTCCTGTCCCTATCTGCAGGGTGCTCTGCTTTCACCTTAGACTTCCTTGTTTCTACCGGGGCCACTGCTGCTGACCGTGACTGCCCTTGTGGTTCAGCTGGAACCTGGACAGTTGTAACATCTGTGGGTTCCACAGCTGTACTATTAGACTGTCCCTCCTCAAGGCAAAGGGCCGGTTTCTCACCAGCTGGGGAAATGCACTCCTTCAGCATCTCTCGTATCTCCTTAACCAGAACCCTCACCCAATCTGGGCGGTTCATTTCTGAGGTGGGCTGTGGGGCAGGGTCAGGCTCTGGAGCAGCAGCATCTCGAGTCTGTGGTGTAGGTGTGAGGGTAGTTATCCAGGTTAATCTTCCCTTATCTCTGAATGCTAAATATAACAGGACTATCAGCAACACCACCCATTGTATGGTATCATTAGCACTTATAAAGGATCTTAACCCTTTGAGAACTGGTGGAGCAGACCCAAAAAGATGGTTAAAAGGTTGAGAGAAAGTTTGCCCAGGTGCTATTTCCTCGCAGTAGGTACCGTTATTAAAGTAACCCCAAAAACATACAGTTAACGTGTGATAGCTATGAATCCATGTACCTGCCTTCCAGAGGAAATTAAAGATCCATGAATTCCTCACCCAATTAACCCAGAAGCCAAACTTGATAACAGACACCGTAGCCTTAGTTATAGGACCCATTTTTAGATAAGGGTCTGCAAATGGGAAAAGTATAGCTACGATCACATGCCACCCAAACCAAGGTAAACTAGACCACATGGTGATGCTGAAGATGTTTTTACACACAACAAAACCAAATTACTTAAGAACTGTTAATCCTTTTTCCCTCTCAATGCCCTCGGGCCCCACGTTGGGCGCCAAATTCTGTCTTGGTTCGACAAGACAGGAGTCTGTGAAAGAGGGCAAAGCCTCCTGTGCAATGGAGAACGGCAAACCCCCCTCCCTCTGAATTACCAGGATCTTTAAATTAAAAGGCTCTCAGGCAAAGATATGGGAGTGGGAGTAACAATTCTTTACTAGGAGAAAACTAGACAACAATTTAAAAAGGCAAATGCAATCGGTACAAACAAAACCAGTGAAAGAAAAAAAAAGTCCAGAACCTGCGGGGTGCCAGTATCAGTTCTACTGGGACAATTTGCTTCCCTTGCAGTGGCTGGTGAATTGTAGCTGCAGTGGTGATCTCTAGAAGGGTATAGTTTCCCTCTGAAGATCTGGTGGCAGTGGGGCCGGTCTTCCTCTGCGCCGGGGTTGCCTCTGAGCTCCGCCGCCGTCGGCTCAACGCGCCGGCTGCTTCGCTGCGAGTGCCGCCGAAGAGAGAGCGAGAGAGAGAGCTGCTTCCCCAGGAATCCCGCGAAGAGAGAGAGAGAGCTGCTTTCCCCGGGAATCCCGCGCAGAGAGAGAGAGAGAGCTGCTTCTCTCGGAGTCCCGCGAAGAAGAGGGAGAGAGCTGCTTCTCTCGGAGTCCCGCGAAGAAGAGGGAGAGAGCTGCTTCCCCCCTCTGGGTGGGACCCCTCACCGTGTTACATTTTTTCAGCCTTTCATTGAATCAGTCGAAGGTGTATACACAAACCATTGTCTCTGAGAGAGATAACAAAAAACCTGTCCAACCGGTTCGCCTTCGACAGATGGCAAATGGAATACAAGCTTATCTTACAACCCAGGACATTATCCACCCCTTATTCTATTTCCATCTGCACACCATGAAATCTTACACCCAGTTCTCTCTTAAGACCAAGTTTCCCTGTGGTACACAGCGGGTCTCCCCATCTTCCTGCATTACCCACCAAGTGTAACCAGGTCCTTGAGCAAAGACAATCCCACGAATGGGTTGGTCTTTGCCTGAGGTGGGATTAATCCAAACATTTTTCCCTAAAATACCTTTCATATGTACTACAGGGACCTTATCTCCATCTATTGCGTGTAAGGGTTCTGACTGAGCAGGGCCAGCTCGATTGACAGACCCCCGGGTGTTGACCATCCAGGTTGCTTTTGCCAGGTTAATTTCCCAGTTTCTAAATGTTCCCCCACCAAGTGCCTTCAGGGTAGTCTTAAGGAGTCCGTTGCACCGTTCAATTTTGCCGGCAGCTGGAGCATGATAGGGAATATGATATATCCATTCGATACCATGTTCTCTGGCCCAGGTGTTGATAAGGCTGTTCTTGAAATGGGTGCCGTTGTCAGACTCAATTCTCTCAGGGGTGCCGTGTCTCCACAGGACTTGCTTTTCCAAGCCTAAGATGGTGTTCCGGGCAGTGGCATGAGGTACAGGGAAAGTCTCCAGCCATCCAGTGGTGGCTTCCACCATGGTCAGCACGTAGCGCTTGCCTTGGCGTGTCTGGGGCAGTGTGATATAGTCAATCTGCCAGGCCTCCCCATACTTGTACTTGGACCACCGCCCACCATACCATAGGGGCTTCACTCTCTTGGCCTGTTTGATGGCAGCACACGTCTCACAGTCATGGATAACCTGGGAAACACTGTCCATGGTTAGATCCACCCCTCGGTCTCGTGCCCACTTGTAGGTGGCATCTCTGCCCTGATGACCTGAGGCATCATGAGCCCATCGAGCCAGGAACAACTCCCCCTTATGGTGCCAATCTAAGTCTATCTTTGACACCTCTATTTTTGCTGCCTGATCTACCTGCTCGTTGTTTCGGTGCTCCTCATTAGCCCGACTTTTGGGGACATGGGCATCTACATGACGGACTTTCACCGTCAGCTTTTCCACCCGAGAGGCAATGTCTTTCCATATATCAGCAGCCCAGATTGGCTTTCCTCTACGTTGCCAGTTGGCCTTCCTCCACCTTCCCAGCCAGCCCCACAGAGCATTGGCTACCATCCATGAATCAGTATAAAGGTAGAGCTTTGGCCACTTCTCCCTTTCAGCAATGTCCAGAGCCAGCTGAACGGCCTTGAGTTCGGCGAGTTGGCTCGATCCACCTTCTCCTTCGGTAGCTTGTGCAACTTGGCGTGTGGGGCTCCATACGGCTGCTTTCCACTTCCGGTTCATCCCTACAATGCGACAGGAACCATCAGTGAAAAGAGCGTAGCAGGTCTCTTCTGCTGGTAGTTGGTTGTATGGTGGAGCCTCTTCAGCCCTTGTCACTTGTACCTGCTCCTCATTATCAGTGAGACCAAAGTTTTCACCTTCTGGCCAGTTCGTAATTATCTCCAAAATCCCAGGGCGATTCAGGTTTCCAATACGGGCGCGTTGAGTGATGAGGGCAATCCATTTGCTCCATGTTGCGTCAGTGGCATGGTGGGTAGTAGGAACCTTTCCTTTAAACATCCACCCCAGCACCGGTAGTCGGGGTGCCAGGAGGAGTTGTGTTTCTGTGCCAATTACCTCCGAGGCGGCTTGAACTCCTTCAAAGGCAGCCAAGATTTCCTTCTCTGTGGGAGTGTAGTTGGCTTCAGACCCTCTGTAACTTCGGCTCCAGAATCCCAGTGGTCGGCCTCGAGTCTCCCCAGGCACTTTCTGCCAAAGGCTCCAGGACAACCCATGGTTCCCGGCTGCAGAGTAGAGCACATTCTTGACCTCTGGTCCCGTTCTGACTGGGCCAAGGGCTACAGCATGAGCGATCTCCTGCTTGATCTGGGTGAAGGCTTGTTGCTGCTCAGGGCCCCAGTGGAAATCATTCTTCTTTCGGGTAACCAGATAAAGAGGGCTCACAATCTGGCTATACTCAGGAATGTGCATTCTCCAGAAACCTATGGCACCCAGGAAAGCTTGTGTTTCCTTTTTGCTGGTTGGTGGGGACATAGCTGTGATCTTGTTGATGACCTCAGTGGGAATCTGGCGCCGTCCATCTTGCCATTTCACTCCCAGGAACTGGATCTCTCGGGCAGGTCCCTTGACTTTGCTCTTCTTGATGGCAAAGCCAGCTTCTAGTAGTATCTGGATGATCCTCTCACCTTTCTCAAACACTTCTGCCGCTGTGCTCCCCCACACAATGATGTCATCAATGTATTGCAGGTGTTCTGGAGCCTCACCCTTTTCCAGTGCAGCCTGGATCAGTCCATGGCAGATGGTGGGGCTGTGTTTCCACCCCTGGGGCAGTCGGTTCCAGGTGTACTGCACGCCCCTCCAGGTGAAAGCAAACTGAGGCCTGCATTCTGCTGCCAGAGGAATGGAGAAAAACGCATTAGCAATATCAATGGTGGCATACCACTTTGCTGCCTTGGACTCCAGCTCGTACTGGAGTTCCAGCATGTCCGGCACAGCAGCGCTCAGCGGTGGAGTCACTTCATTTAAGCCACGATAGTCCACAGTCAATCTCCATTCTTTGTCAGATTTGCGCACAGGCCAGATGGGGCTGTTGAAGGGTGAGTGGGTTTTGCTGACCACCCCTTGGCTCTCCAGCTCCCGAATCATTTTGTGGATGGGGATCACGGCATCTCGATCCGTCCGATACTGCCGGCGGTGCACTGTCGAGGTCGCAATTGGCACGCGTTGTTCTTCCACCCTTAGGAGTCCTACTGCAGAGGGGTTTTCTGACAGTCCAGGCAAGGTGTTCAATTGCTTAATGTCTTCTGCCTCTACAGCGGCTATTCCAAAAGCCCACCTGAGTCCCTTTGGGTCTTTGTAATATCCGTTCCGGAGGAAGTCTATGCCTAGGATACACGGAGCATCTGGGCCAGTCACTATAGGGTGTTTCTTCCACTCCTTCCCAGTCAGGCTCACCTCAGCTTCCACCAGAGTCAATTGTTGTGATCCCCCTGTCACACCAGCAATGGAAACAGGCTCTGCCCCCACATGTCCCGATGGTATCAGAGTACACTGTGCACCAGTATCAACTAAAGCATCATATTTTTGTGGCTCTGATGTGCCAGGCCATCGGATCCACACTGTCCAGAAGATCCGGTTTTCCCGTGCCTCTCCCTGGCTAGAGACAGGGCCCCTCTAACACTGGTTATCATTCCTTCCCTGGGCATACATACTAGAGGTCCCTTCAAGGGGGTCTGACAGATCGTACCCACAAGCTTGGTCACGGGAGGTTGAGGCTACCTTCACTTTGGTGGAACTCCCCCGGTTAGAGTTTCCCTCCTTGAGTTGACGGACCCGTGCTGCCAGGACAGAAGTGGGTTTCCCATCCCACCTCCCCATATCTTCCCCATGGTCACGCAGGAAGAACCACAGATTAGCCCTTGGGGTGTACCCTCTCTCTCTAGCTGGGGATTGTTGGGTGCTGATTCTGGGGCCTGTGACTCTCACGGGTGCTGTATTAACCTTCCTTATCTCCTCCCTCATCTCCTCTTTAAACTCCTTAATCACAGCTGAGATATGAGCCTGCATTGGGCCATTAATCATACTCTCATAATTCCTAAGTTTGTTGGCAACAGAACCTATTGTCTCCCGGTGGGTGTCAGCATTGATCGTTGCAATGAAGGTGGCGTATTGAGATGGCCCAAGATTTGCCAGACTCCACAGCATTTGTCCCGTACACCTGACCTTGTCAGGATCATTATTGTGTCGTCCATCCCTCCCAAAGAGTACCTCCAATACTGCCACTTCTCTCAGCTGTTGGATCCCTTCCTCGAGGGTCTTCCAGCGCATTCTATGATGGTGCTCTTGCATTCTCTCTCTGTGGATAAACCTCTCCCTGACACTCATTAAGAGCCGCTCCCAGAGAGAAAGGGACCCTGGTTCCCTTACAAAAACCTGATTTATACCTGAGTCCTGGGTCAAGGGTCCCAAGTTCCTTGCCTCACCACCGTCCAGCTGCACGCCTGTACCCATAAGATCCCAAACCCGGAGTAGCCAGGTAGCATAAGCCTCACGCCCTCGTCGCACAATGTCTTTATGCAGATTGCGAAGACTTTCGTACGTCAGGGACTCGGTGATGATAGCAATCTCTGGCTCCCCTGTGGGTTGTGAGGTTCCTCCATTCCTGTCCCTATCTGCAGGGTGCTCTGCTTTCACCTTAGACTTCCTTGTTTCTACCGGGGCCACTGCTGCTGACCGTGACTGCCCTTGTGGTTCAGCTGGAACCTGGACAGTTGTAACATCTGTGGGTTCCACAGCTGTACTATTAGACTGTCCCTCCTCAAGGCAAAGGGCCGGTTTCTCACCAGCTGGGGAAATGCACTCCTTCAGCATCTCTCGTATCTCCTTAACCAGAACCCTCACCCAATCTGGGCGGTTCATTTCTGAGGTGGGCTGTGGGGCAGGGTCAGGCTCTGGAGCAGCAGCATCTCGAGTCTGTGGTGTAGGTGTGAGGGTAGTTATCCAGGTTAATCTTCCCTTATCTCTGAATGCTAAATATAACAGGACTATCAGCAACACCACCCATTGTATGGTATCATTAGCACTTATAAAGGATCTTAACCCTTTGAGAACTGGTGGAGCAGACCCAAAAAGATGGTTAAAAGGTTGAGAGAAAGTTTGCCCAGGTGCTATTTCCTCGCAGTAGGTACCGTTATTAAAGTAACCCCAAAAACATACAGTTAACGTGTGATAGCTATGAATCCATGTACCTGCCTTCCAGAGGAAATTAAAGATCCATGAATTCCTCACCCAATTAACCCAGAAGCCAAACTTGATAACAGACACCGTAGCCTTAGTTATAGGACCCATTTTTAGATAAGGGTCTGCAAATGGGAAAAGTATAGCTACGATCACATGCCACCCAAACCAAGGTAAACTAGACCACATGGTGATGCTGAAGATGTTTTTACACACAACAAAACCAAATTACTTAAGAACTGTTAATCCTTTTTCCCTCTCAATGCCCTCGGGCCCCACGTTGGGCGCCAAATTCTGTCTTGGTTCGACAAGACAGGAGTCTGTGAAAGAGGGCAAAGCCTCCTGTGCAATGGAGAACGGCAAACCCCCCTCCCTCTGAATTACCAGGATCTTTAAATTAAAAGGCTCTCAGGCAAAGATATGGGAGTGGGAGTAACAATTCTTTACTAGGAGAAAACTAGACAACAATTTAAAAAGGCAAATGCAATCGGTACAAACAAAACCAGTGAAAGAAAAAAAAAGTCCAGAACCTGCGGGGTGCCAGTATCAGTTCTACTGGGACAATTTGCTTCCCTTGCAGTGGCTGGTGAATTGTAGCTGCAGTGGTGATCTCTAGAAGGGTATAGTTTCCCTCTGAAGATCTGGTGGCAGTGGGGCCGGTCTTCCTCTGCGCCGGGGTTGCCTCTGAGCTCCGCCGCCGTCGGCTCAACGCGCCGGCTGCTTCGCTGCGAGTGCCGCCGAAGAGAGAGCGAGAGAGAGAGCTGCTTCCCCAGGAATCCCGCGAAGAGAGAGAGAGAGCTGCTTTCCCCGGGAATCCCGCGCAGAGAGAGAGAGAGAGCTGCTTCTCTCGGAGTCCCGCGAAGAAGAGGGAGAGAGCTGCTTCTCTCGGAGTCCCGCGAAGAAGAGGGAGAGAGCTGCTTCCCCCCTCTGGGTGGGACCCCTCACCGTGTTACATTTTTTCAGCCTTTCATTGAATCAGTCGAAGGTGTATACACAAACCATTGTCTCTGAGAGAGATAACAAAAAACCTGTCCAACCGGTTCGCCTTCGACAGATGGCAAATGGAATACAAGCTTATCTTACAACCCAGGACAGAGCCTCTTCTAGGAAAGACTCCATCTCTTCCATCTGTGAACGCTGAACACCTTGCAACTCATTTTCTCCTCTGTTTTGGAAAATAATTTGTGGAAGTTTTTTTTTTTTTCTCCTTGGGACAAGCAAAGACTCCTAATCCCTCCCTTTGAGGGCTGATGTACTTATTTTCATGCAAGAAAGGGAAAACCACTGATATTGAACAGAGCGCTCTCAAATGTGACGTTTAGGATGGAGCCAGGAATAAGAAGGCTGACTAAATAATTTTGACATGCTTGCAACTGGCTGAGCTTTGTTCTTTAGAATCTCACTCTAGCTCCCAGTCCTAGACCTGTGCTGGACATGAAAATAATTCAGCTACTAATTCACTACCAGCATGCTGAAGGCCTTCCACACATCACAGACTTCCTCACAGTAAATACACATATCCTAACCTGATCATTCACCAATCTCCTTTCCTTCCATCTGCAACTGCCAGTTACAAGCATAACAGGCTTACCTTGCCAGAACCTTTCACAGTTTATTCTGTTGTTCAAGAAAAAGCCTCTCTCACGTCTCATGGAAAAGTCTGCAGCTATCTGCATCCCTGGCACAGGGAAAAGTGCTTGCCAGGGCAAGGCTGTCTAGCCAACATGCATAAAATTGCAAGAGACTCTCCAAAACCTCTCATCAGAGATGAATTAATTTCCTGTATACTTCTCCAAGGTCATTTTTTAAATTGGCTGCTGGAGGGAGACCTTGCTAGCAAGTTACTCATCTCCTGCCAGAACTGCAGGTCCATGTTTTCCATAGCAGTCAGTCCCTCACTGATTGCACTCTCTAAAATTACCTTTTTCTGTGGAGTTATTTCTCTATGGGGCTATGCTCAGCTTTCTCAACTCCAAGTCAACCAAGTTTATAGGGCCTGAGTACATCAACTGTGGAATCAGGAGGGTGACATGAAGATGCTGGAGTTCCCCAGTGTGCAACACAGTCCAGGCTCAGCATTTCCACCTCTGCCCTGGCCAGATGGCTGAAACCAGGACCATGAGCCTCCTGTTACCACTCTGCAATGAGGGGAAAGTCTGAGTTGCTTTCTTGTCTTGGAAAAAATTCAGATCCCCATGCTTTTGTCTGCATAAAAGCTATTTTGAAGGACAACTTCTTGATTTGCAATGATAAGGTGGCATCAAGCAGCACATCCATGTCCTGCAGAATGATTTCTTGGTGGAAGATACAGCTTCATCAGGCCCACCAGCCCCATGGCACAGTGCAATTAACTCAGTCTGCTGTCCCAAATATCTTCATTCTTATACTGGTTTCCAGAAGTGTTCCCTCAATGACTAAAGTTCACCCTGCCCTTCCACAAGAAAGATACACACAGGCATTTCAAAAAGGAATGAATAGTATTTCTAGAAAAACATAGCACAAACACCATCTTGATTCCACAGGGACAACTTTAAGAGAGCCCTTCTTATGTGTTTGTGGTGCTTCTCACACCACAGCTTTGTCCTTCACCCAAGGGTGCAAAGAAATTATGTTGAAACTCCATTTCCAAACTCCAAAAATACTCCATTTCCAATCTCCAAAAATACTCCATTTCCATCTCTGCCCCTCTGGCCTCTGTGGCCTCTGTCCAGAGGAAGAACAGCATGTTGATCACCCAGTAAGAGGAGGAGAGCTGCTTTAACAAGCCACAACCACTTTTTCCAGCTTCAGGTGAAGTGCAGTGTGTCAGAGCCTGATCCAGTCGATTCCATGATGATGACTTCTTTGCTTTTCCTTTCTGCTTCTGTCACAGTTAGCAAGGCACCAACGGGTCAGAAATGAGCATTTCCCCTGTGCATGTGCTTCAGGAACTGTCTAATCTCCACTCTAGACAGGAAAAGCTTTTTTGGAAAAGTCATCTGACAGCAGACAAAAAGCACCAAACCTTAGCATTAGAAGAAAGCAAAGACAAAATCCCCCATAACAGGCCATATACTGCTCATACCCACTGCTCCTAGACAGGAAGCCTCTTAAAAGACCTCTGCCAGTTCTAGTTCTTTGAGGCTCTGTAGATGACATGCACATGTGAGAAACAGAGAGAAGAGGAATGTCTAAGTGTGGCTTTCTCTCTACTGATGGTTGCAGACAGAGGCAGCACTTAGGGCACGAGATAGCATCGGGCTTGATTTGCATCAACACTGCTTCTACAGCTCCTTCAGAAAGGAAAAAAAATCCATTTCAGTTATTTAGCTCTCAGCTGCATGTACAGCAAAAAGCAGCACTCAAATCAAGGGTATTTGTGTCCTGACAACACTCTGTTGGTACTTAGTGTTCAAAATGACCCTCTTGTGGCCTCATGTTACCCACAAAGTCCTCAGTTCTATTACTGGTAGTGGTGCATTTACAGCTTCCACACCTTCCTTCTGCATTTTGGTCACATTACTGCCCAAGTCCTAAACCTCTCTGAGATTCTTAAGCACTAGCAAAGACCTAGTGCCACTCAGGAGTAGAAGAATCCCATACCTGCTTTTGTTACTGCAGTGATGCTACTTCACCTGTACTAAGCCTCAGGTAGAGGAAAGATGCAGGACCACTGCACTGTGTTTCCCCACACATGTGACATCTCCTGAGTTCATGCTAAGGTAACCTCTATTTCCCCGTGCCTTCCATGTTGTTGTAACATTGATGCTAATTTTTCTAGGCTATAAAGGGAGAGTACAACTTTCTCAAAAAAAAAAAACAAAAAAAAAAAAAAAAAAAAAAAAAAACCACCAGGTTTTCTTGGTTGATTTCCATAAAGCACAATGCATAATGCATTATCTCATTCAAAGGTAAATAGTGGCTACACACATGGATGAAAGATTAAATCCTGGAAATTCTAAACAATTGGCAGGAGGCATAACCATGGCAAATTGATTCTGTTCCCTCTCTGCAAAAAAAAAGAATGAAAGAATATTTGTGCTTTTTTAATTTACACGTAAAATTAAAAAACATTTGGGAGTTGGTTTATTCAAATTTTTTTTAAACTTTTTTTTTCTTTTAGCAAAAGTACATAGCAATTATTGGAAAATTCCTTGAGTTCCAAGGATTATTTTAAAACAAAATATCTGGTAACCTTGTTATTGCTCATCTGCAGTATTAAGGGCCTAAGTACCTGAATGACAATGCTGCATCTATCACAGCAATGATGTGCAGGGGCAAACAGTGCCAAGCAGAGTGGCATGCAGAAAAGAACAAAATCCTTAAAGAAAATAATATTGCCCTGAAGAATACAGGTCTATTTAAATATGTAGGTGCTCTTACTTGATTGGTTGGGTTTATGTCAGCCCTGACCCTACAGTAACTAGAACCTTGCTGATCAAAGGTGTTATGTTAAAGCAGGACTGGGTTTGTAGCCTGTAAGAGTTTGCCATTGCTCTGTGTATTGCCCTGACAGAGCTGTAGTTTGGTATCCAAGGGCTCCAGTGAGCAGCCTTGCTGTCCTTATTGACCTTCATTTGGACTCAGACTGGTCCAAGGTGTTGATGTACATTTGATCTCAGAAGCCTCTGGTTTCTGTCCTGTGTCCCAGCCTGGTGCTGAGGAAAGCAGGGCCAGCACCATCCCCAGAGCAGAGCTGTGGGCACACCAGGAGTTGTTCCTGCTGTACCTGCACAGATTTGATTCCAAGCAGGGTTTCAGCAAATTTCTGCTCCTTCTCTACCCAGAACATTTAGTGCACCCAGTGCAGAGCTCTAAGAGCAGGCACTATAAAGAAAGCTTTGCTGCCACTGTCCATCTTGGCCAGCACAGTAGCCATTCTATTTTATGGCCACTGGGGCCAGCCAAGCCTCTTTTCTGTCCCTGCTGATTGCCCATCACACCTGGCTGTACCACAGCATGTGTGTGTGCACAGGGTTAGAAATGAGCTCCTGTTGGCTGCAGAGGTGAGCAAGGTGCCCACCAGAACAAACCTGCAGCCTCCAGGCTGGATATGCCCTAAGGACCACCCAACTTTCCCAGAGGCAGATGTGTGCTCTTGCACAGTGGCCTGGCCTCCTGCAATCCAGCTTACTCTGCATTTCACCTGATGAAGCCTCTCTCTTCCCTAAAATAAAGAAGTGTGGTATTTAAAACAGTTCTAGGTAAAGGAGCAGAAAATGTTTCCATGGTCATACTAGACAGGCTTGTGATGTAGGCTAAGACCAACAGAAACTGTTCCATCCTTTCCTCTACTTCCAGCCATGCATTTTCTTTGCTCTTTCATGCTGCTGGTAACATGTGGGTGGCCTAGCAGGGAGCTAGAACAGGGAACTCATCTGGCTGAAAAAAACCTAATATTTTTTACTAACATTTTTTACATTTCTAGACAACCATTACTCTCCCCCAAGGTCTGCCATGCTGTTGGGCACAGCTGCTTGTAGTTCTAGGTCCAGTAAAGAAGGTCAGAGAAGTAAAGAACCCTTTTTCTTCTGCTTCCTTTCTCAGTCTTAGAGGTGCTGACAAGATCTCATACAGGCATCTGTTTTGAACTCTTAACACAGTCTGAACCTTCTCAGGTTCAGAACCTCCAGCACCTAACTAGAGCAGGAGACTGGGGTCACACCTTAGCAAACAGAGTGGTGTGATCATCACAGTTTTCTGTACATCACTGCAGTTGTGTCAGAACTCAGAGCAGGCCCACCAGTGTTCAGGTTTCATCTGCCATTCCTAGAGCATTTCATTAGTCCCTCAAAATGTTTTTTGCCTGCCAAGATTTCACACTGCCAGATAAGTTTCCTCATTGCCTGAAAGCCATGGAGATTTCATGTCCCACAGCTATTGCATATAAAGCAGCAGGGCAGTGGGGTCTGTCCAGTTGTTTTATTGTCACTATGTTCATGAGGATTTTTTTTTAGTCAGTATTCTTCTCCATGAAAAATGCTTTCTCCATTGTCCTGAAATGATTGTCAGATTCAGTGTGGACTTACCAAATTGCTTTCCTGGAAAAAAAAAAAATAGTCAGGATTATATTCACAAAGCTGAGAGGAAGACAGCCACTTTTTATTCATTCATAAAGGATGTGGGAGTCCTGGGTTTAATTTCCTCATCTGCCTGGGGGAACTTGAACCAGCATCACTTATCTCTCAGGAGAATACCATAAGGCTGTGCTGTGCTGCATACTAAGGTGTGTTTGTTCTCACTCTCTACAACTGGTAGGTCTTGGTCTGCAAGAAGATCTTTCTAGACCCTCAGCTGAGGCCCTCATATGGAAATGGTTCTGCTGGCTTCCCCAGGTTGTGTTAATGAGTACTGAACTATTAAGGAACACAGATGTCAACAGACTACCCCCACCTGGAACCCTTCTGTGCCCAAGGCTGTGACACTGTCCTCAGGCATCAGGAGGGCAGAAACAGCAGCAGCAGAAGGCATTGCACATCCTGCACAAGCATTCTGTCAGCCAAAGCCAGGTAATAAAGCTCATAAGGTAAAAACTCACAGCTCTGAATGCCAAACCCAATGGACCAAAACATGTGTGTCAGGATCTAAACCTAACTGATGGCTATTGGTATGTTCATCATCTTCTGGAAACATGTATTTTGATAATGATGATAGAATAGGTGGACAGAATATAGAAATCTGACAGTTGTCATTGCCAGCTTTGAGACCTCACTTAACACTGTGACACTGTTGGTGCCTCGTTTTCTGCTCTGATCAGACCTTCTGGTCACATTTTGGCCAGGAGACACACAGATGTCATTGCTAGCTCCACCAACTTCAACTCCTTGGAAACCCACTTGGAAGATGAGGTCCTGACATGACTCCTTTCTTAGTTGTTTTGTCATTTCTTCACATGCTTCTTTCCTTGTTTTCTCTCCTCCATCTTCTGTTTAAACAAACTTGCCTAGACAGGAAGGACAGGGGTTGTGCAACCCAGCTGTGGACAACAGTCAGGGAGACTCCTAAAAACAGTTCTCAAAAGAGACAGACACTGGTACAAGTCTCTTAGATCTCAGAGGGGCTAAGGCCAGGTTTTGTGCTTGTCTTTTTCTAGCAGTGAGGCTTCAAGTAAAATTCAACACCAGAAAAGGAAGTAACTTTTTTTCTTTTTCTCTGCTACACTTTTCTCTCTCCCTGTGCATATGTGTGTCTTCAAGTGAGCAGAGTCCAAAATGAGTAGCAACAGCAGATCCAGTCTATCTTGATGAGTGTCTCTCTTTCCCCAAGAACAGTTTCTGCTGCTATGAACTTAAATAAAGGGAAGGAAGATTGCTGTAAGAACTGCCAACAGCTAAGGGAAGAGGAATAATGGACACTTTTAAAAAGGAAAGTCTTACTTAATACTTTATTTTTCAAGTGCTTAAACTCTTTTTCCTCCTTTTTGTGTATCTTTAATTAAAGGTTAAAAGACTTCTTCTGGTGATTGTTTGCCATGGTAACCAAGTAGGCTGAGGTCTCTGAATTCAAAACCCAAAACCTTTTTAAGTGTTTAATGTTGCACGGTGTCAGGGTCATGTTAGCATCTTTGACTCACTGAGACTGCTTCTTCCCCTGGGGTGAACATGACTGTGCCCTGACAGCCAGGCCTCCAGACAGGAGAGGGACAGCCATCCCACCTCCACACTCCCCTCTGAATCTAACCCCTTCCTCCCACTTCTGTGGGTGCTTGAATGTTTCACTTTGAACTAAAGGCAATTTTCTGTTTGAAACAAAGCTAATTTTTTAGCAGTTTGTCAGCAAGAGAAACCAAACCTAACTAAACTCCTCTGTTCCTACTGCAAGGTGTTGTTTTCTTCTTTCCTGTGGAGCTGACCTGCATTTATTCATACCTTTCTGCTATTTTTAAGTGTGGGGACTAGCTTTGTGTTATTCAGAGACTTCACCAGCATAATACACATCATAGTATTTTCTAGTTATTTAAGAGAAATTACTGGTAAAGTAATTTTTGCACTGTGTACTGTGTCAATGCCCGTGTGTGTCTGTACTACATTAGCCACCTCTGCTGCTGGAATGACTTATGATTAAGATTGCAGTAGTACCTGAAATGTCACATTGCTTGTCTCTGCTCTGAAAGGGCCACTGCCTACCAGGTAAGGCAAAGAAAGACATGACCAGACTTATCCCTGTGACCATGCTACAAAGGGCTAAAAATGCTACCACACCCAGCAGAGAAATGCCTCGTAGCTGATGCAGAGTCACTGGCCATGTGCAAGTTCTCAGTTTGTTGTACTGCAAAGTAAGATGAGTTTCTGACATGGAAAAAACTAACCTGTTTCACTTTTCCTTTGCAACAGATCAGGAGTGCACACAGTTCCCACATCTCCAGCAGCCCTCTCCAGCCACAGCAGCACACATTTCTAAAGTTACCGTGCTATGACACGCAGCACCATCAGAATGCAGGCTGAGTTTGAATGAGGTGCAAGACAATTAGCACAGGAGTACCCACATGGCTGATGTGTTGCATCAGTTTTGCCTGTGGACAGAGGCAGGTGTGAGTTTACACTTACCTCACAACCAAACCCAGAGCTGGGACCTGCCCCTTCAGCAGGATGTGGGTGGGTAGACACTCCTTGGATGCCCTGGGAATGCCACACTGCCTTTGGAGCAGGTCTTTATGAATCACAGACCAAGGCACCAATGCCCCTCACTTTGTTCTCCTGTGCATTTTCCATTGCTTTCTTATCAGTAGTGCAGCCCTGGTCTTTGTTTCCAGGGGCCACTTCCTTCATTCGGCATAGATGAGCAATTCAATCTGTTCCTGTAAGCAGATAAATCAGTGAAAATAGGAAAGTACAACAGCACCTACAATTGAATGTTGGGATGGATATCCAGTATATGCAGCCACCCAGCTCTCTCCTCACATTCTTCTAAACTAACTAACATAGGTGGTCAAGCTGTGGCACAAAAACCCAACCATATGTGTTTGTTCACAAGACTCACTCACTTCAATCAGCAGCTTAAAACAAAATTAAAAACAAGTTTCTCCAGAAGAAGAAAAGGCAATGAGTTTATGTTTGCTTTTATCCTTTCTTCTTCAAAGTTTTTATCTTTCATAAATTACTCTCACCACAAATGTTCTCATATTAAGTGTAGAGAAAAGAACAAGATTATCTGCTTTGAATATCAGCAGACATACTTATTTGGACACATACTCATCTGCCAGATGCTGGAAGAGCTTCTTTCTGTGAAACTATGCTGAAATACCCAAGCCAAAGGTTTAGACTTTTTTTTTTAGAGAAGTACTTGAGGTGACTTATATGCTAGTCCAGGCTGCATATTGATTTTGGATGAGACACAGGCCTCTTTTAAACATTTTTTCTGAAAAAAGAAAAATTGTCTTGTCAGTTCCCTGTAGTCCTGCTCTGCAGGGCTCGATGGACAGCTTTCTTTTTTTTAAACAGTTCTCTAATTGCTATCTTTCCTAAGCCTTTTAATTTGTCATAGTATAAAGTTTTCCGTGGTTGCAGAAGTCCTTATTAAATGTCAGTGGTACTCCCTGAAAACACCTGACTAAGTAGGAACCATCTAACCCTTGGGAGTTATTGACTGCTGCCTCCAAGGACGTAATTAACAAGTGGCAGAACTTGCCACATGGGTCATGTTTTACAAGATCCCACAGTATCGGTATTGATTATGATTTGATTAGATTAGGTTGATGGTAAATGCTTATTTAGGTTATGAGGTTTTCAGGCAAATAGTGAATATCCTGTCATGGGCAACACCAGTCATATTTTGAACACAAAAAACCCTTTAAAAATTATGGTTATAATCATTATAAATGCAATACCTTGAGGCATGTATATTTGCAAGAGGCTCAGCCTGCCAGAGAAAAGCTGTGTTCCTGCATTTAACACCTTACAAGCTAAAGGCAAAAATGAGTTTAACACACTAAGAGGTAATTTTACATTAAAAAGAACAGCTTATGGAAACCTCTGTTCTGTGCATGCCTGCCAGCTAATGGCATATTTATAGAAGATGGCAGCAAATGCAGCTGGGCTGGCATACCACAAGTTATTGCCTTGACACTGATTCTAAGGAGACTTTAATAAACTTGTACAAGGGAGAATGTTATTTTTCAGTCCCTCAAAATATGTAGGTGTTTCTTTGAATCCTAAAACTTCCATGAATCTGTCAGAAAAGTTCTGTTCTATTCAGCAAGGACAGAAGAAGCCAAGGTGATTTTGCTGCCCAGGCCAGGGTGTGTGTTGCCCTTGGGATGTGGTAGAGCATTGGAAACATCTGCACACAGCTGCAGATGTGACAGAGGACCTAGCAGAGACCACGCCTTCACAAAGCTGTGCCTGAAGGGAGTCCTGAAGTATCTCATACATCTCTTGTTGCCTAAGGTTAGGTAGATGAATCTCACTCATTTTTTATTTTCATGTGCCACTTGAATTTTCTAATCTCCTCTGACCCTTTTTTCCTCCTTCTATCTCTTACTTCCTTAGCAACAAAGCTAAATAAATTACTAATTTACTTATATAATTCTTAACTCCTTATTGACAGCTTTCCAGTATCTGAAAGAGGCTTACAAGAAGGCTGAAGAGGAATTTTCTGGAAGTCCCTCTTTCTTTATGCAGTGATAAGACAACAGGGAATGGCTTAGACTGAAGGAAGGTAGGTTTAGATTGTATATTGTGATGAAATTCTTAACTGTGAGGGTGGTGAGGCACTGTAACAGATTGCCCAAAAATGCTGTGGATTCCCCCACAAGTGTTCAAGACCAGTCTGAGTGACCTGGTCTCAGGAGAAGTGTCCCTGCCCATGGCAAGGACGTTGTAACTAGAGGATCTTGAAGGCCCCTTCCAACACAAGCCATTATTCTATGATGCTATGATTCTATAAAGTGGGAAAAGTCTAACAGGAAGAGACATAAAGAAGAACAAAAGAAAGAAAAATAGGTTTAAACATATTTTAATTTTTAAAAGCCAAAAAAAGAAAAAGAATCAGACCTGTATAAATAATATTTACAACAAAACATTTTCCTTGGTTCAAAGTGACTTGCAGTTTTTGTCTGATCCATTCTACCTGCTAATGACTGGAAAATTCCCCAGGTCATCTATGAAAGCTCTTTCCCCAAGTATAAGCAACTGGCAGGTTGATTCAGAAGCTTTGCTGTGCCACAAGCAATCAGATGATGGAAACAGTTCAGCGAAGCTTCTCACGTCAACTCAGGTTAGAGCCTCCAACATGGTCTGGAAGGCAAATTAGAGAGCCATGAATGGTGATGCTGTTGCTGACCTTCAGAATGGCCTCAGTTGTCCCACTGCATCTTCACTGGGATAGAAGGAAAGAGAAATGAACCCCAGTGCAGTGTCATGAAGATGCATGTCAAGTGTTATAACTGCAAGTCCTCTTAGCTGCCTGGAAAAATTATTTCAAAACTTTATCTGAGAGAAGAGCTGGTTTTACTGGCAAATGAGCAGAGAAAATGAGTGTAGAAACTGCCCTTCTAGCAGGAAAGACAGCAGATCTTCAGACTGTGAAGTCTGTGGGTGTTTGTGTGTGTATGTGTGCAGCAGGGGAAGAAGCAATAATTTACTGCTTTCCAAAAAGCAGCAGATGGATCTAACTCCCTTGATATTGGAAGCATTTGGTCCTGGAGCTGTTGATTTGACTCAGCTGTCTCCTTTCAGGACTCTGTGAGATGCTACAGCCAGAACTCCCCCTGGGTGTAGCTCTGGAGAAGAAGTGAGGCTCAGTGTCTGAGGATCTGGGGCTCTCCACTAGCCAAGGCTTCAGTGCCTCTTCCCTAGGAAGGCTCAAAGAGAAGCTACCAAACCGCCTTAAGAAGTCAGCCCATTAAAAAAAAAAAAAAGGATCTGGATTCTCACAAGCCTTTTAAAACCAGACACATCCTGAACCATGACAGGCTCCAGAAAGCAGATATATGACGTTCACTCAGGTACGGAAATTTGTCTAATGAAACTCCTGTTGTTGCCTTCATGTTACAACACCTTTAATTTCTCTTTTCCTCTGTGGTTTTATCTTCTCCTGGGCACAAGGTGCTGCCAAGTCCCAGGTGCTCTGCCATTAGGATTGCATCATTTTGATGGCAACACCCTTGCTCTGATAAACCAGACACTGAAGGCCCTCCTGTGCCCTTCAGAAAAACATGTAGTAGACCTCTGTTAGCTGGAAACTGAAATGGGAGAGTCTGAAAAGAAAGGATGTGTGGCCCTAGCTAAGATAACAGACAGACTGTCCAGGGCAGTTTGGTGACCTCATTAGCTTTGAAGAGCTGAGCAGGTGGGAAATAGCACAGAGTTTTGAGTTCATCTTTGTGACCATCTCCTTCCTCACTCAATCCTCATGTTGCCTTGCCTGGCTCTCACAGGCAGAGCAGAGCAGGCAGCTGTATTTCTTTGGCAGCACTGAAATTTTCATCCAGAGTGGCCTGTTGGGTCAACAGTAATTCCACCTTTGCCAGTGCCCTCTCCTGCTGTGTGCAGCCTGGGATGGAGGTGGGGAAACCCAGACCCAGCTCTGCCATGATCTGTGCAGCTGCAGCCAGCCACAGACTGCTGCTGCTGCTTGGGAGGAAGGAAAAATGGCACAGCCACTCTTCCTCAGCATCTTTGTGTGTAGCCTGTAATCCTCCACACATGTTCCACCAGGCAAATTGTCAAAGCAGAGCCATGAGTGTCAGCAAAGACTCCAGCATCCTTGGGTGATAATGTTCTGTTGTTTTCACAGTCTCTACTCCAGCCAAGTTAACAAAAGAAGGCAGAAAGCAGTCCAAAAGTGAGCACAAGAGAAACACATAAATCAGAGGGTACATATGGATTCTCTCTTGCCCAGATCTGCTGCAGCCAACAGACTGTAGTGAATACAGTGCCCCTTCACTACTGCCATTCCCCAAGAAGTCTCTTTACTTAAAATCCTCCCAACACCATTTCCCCCCACCCCGGCAACAGCAGGACCCTCCTTCTTCTCTGTCACAGTCTCTTGATGCCAACTATGACCAGTGACAAAAAGGCTGGGACATAACCCCACCACTGAGACCTGCTTCAGCCAGGGTGAGGCATCCACATGCCAACCCTGCAAGTTCAGCTGGGGCAGTTGGAGGGGTTGTATTAAAGCAGGCAGCTGCACATGGTCCATGGGACCTCTCCTCTGATGGTCCCTGACTCTGCCACGTTGATGGCAGGAGTGGCTGATGTGCCTGGTCTCTGCTGCAGCATCTCACAGCCAAGGTGCTAAACTGTGCTGGAGTGAAAGAAACAGCTACAACTGTTTCTCACAGGTGCTCACCTGCAGAGGTGATCCCTTCCAGCAACACATCCAGGTATGAACTCTTAGAAATCATCCCAGTGTGAACTGGCAGGGCTTTGGGAGTTAGAGCCCTTGAAGTGAGCCTGACCAGCCCTACACAGGCTGGCTAGTTGTGAGATGGCCTCCAGCAGAGCTGCCACAGCCTTCCTGCCATGGAAGTGTCCTGGGAAGAGAGGTTGTCACCATGTGATTGGGAGCTCCTCATGGCATGTCACATCTTTCATCCCTCTGAAAAACCTGAGCATGACGGGGGAAAGCACAGGGACAGTGCCTAGCTGACCCCTTCTGGCACTCCCCAAACATAAATATTTATTGATACCATAATAAAGAGAGCCAAAAAGGAGCAGATCCTGAGAAACAGTGCGAGGCTACCTGCCAACCAAACCTTAGCAGCAGCAACAATAACCATGGTACAAGTAGAAATTATCAAAGACAACTTGGGAGGAAACCACAAGAAATGGCAGTTGAGCCTTATTAGTGCCATAAATCATAGAACTGGTTTCAGTTCCTGCAGCTCCTCACACGCCGTGTGACGCTGTCTCTTGCACAGCAAGCAATAGGGGTCTGCACAGCCTGGAGGCACAAAACAAAGCAGGCGGGGAAAGCACTGCTTTTTACCAAAGTAATTCTTAATTTAATTGTAAATCAAAGGCAGGGGGGTTCTGTCGCTGTCTGTGAGGGGATCAAGCGCAGGGAGAGATGTGTGAGGAGGGAGAAACGTGGACTTTCTAGGATTTGGAAACTTCCCTAAGTGCATGTTGCAGGCAGGCATCCTTGGAAGGCTATCTGGTTGCTTGTTTATTTATTTATCTGAAGATTTGCCAACTCTGTGCTCTTTGTGTGTCTGGCTGTCTTTAAGCCCATTGTACATCCTGAGCTTTTTTCCTCCAGGGGTGATTTTGGCAATGTAAGCCATGATATTTCATTCCTCCTCTGACTCTCGTCTGAAGTGAAGGGAGCAGAGGGAAAGGTTAGCCCACCTCATCTCTAACTTCAACAATCTTTGAAGCTTCTTCAGGCACATGAACATTTTTTTTTACTTGGGACCCTCCATCCCCACCCACTGATGTGTATCACTGATTATCCTTCTTTTCCTGCCTAGAAAATTCATTCTATACTGAATTCTCTGAGCAGAATTTTAGACTCACTAATAAGCATTGTTATCATACAGTAATCTACCTTGCTCAGGGAAGCAATGAACCTAGGAATTAATAATAATGCTTATTTATTTTAGTATAATTTACAAGCCAGCAATGGCTCAGCATGGTAAGGGACCAAACATGGAGACAAATATGGTCTCTAGACAAATGCTTTTGCCCTAGAAATACCCACCACTAGGGAAAATTCAGGCTCCCAGGAGTAGCTCCAGAGCCTTCAAAGGAAGTCCCCAACCCAGAGTGAAATCCCAAGCATTAGATTTTGGTTTTGAAGCACACCTAAACCACAGCACCCTGATCATTATGTGATTTCTCATGCACTACAGCATCAGAAACAAGACTAGTAAAGACATAAGCCTGGCAGATAGCACAGTGTGGAGCAGCAAAACAAATTACAGACTCAGATGCTCTGAGAAGTTTAAAGGAGGAATAAGTGAAGTTCTATGTCTTAGTGGGTGTGCTTTAAGTTTGAAGTATTGATTATGTTCTCCTGGTCAGCAAATAGGTAAAGAATCACACAAGTCCAATTGCTTTTGTTCTCCAAAACCAGTCCTTAACCATCTCACATGAAACACAGTAAAAGTTTTCACACTCTCAGAGCTCAGACTACATTAAGGAATTGTGTCCACTCATTAGGACAGGAAGCCAAACAGGAAGGTGAAGTCTGATTACAAGGCACCCATGCAGGCATTGCAATATACTCTAGCTTGCTTGTGTCCTCTACAAGTCTGAAATGCCTAATATAAGTAAGAAACTACTGCTAGAAAAATGGTAACTATGAGACAGTACTTTTTTCTTGCCTTGTGTTACTTCTCTGCATCAGCATTGAGCCTTTGGGACAGATTCTCCCAACAAAAGTGAGCTGTGCTTTGCAATAGCAAAGAGGAAAATGCTGTCAAGCCACCACGCAAGCCCTGTTTGGCCCTTGATGTAACCACCACAGCTACAGACATCTCCAAAAGGCTAAAGCAACCCACTCTTCCAGTCAGACAGGGAAAATGTAGATTCTGCCCTGCCAGCAGAGGGAAAGGCAGGGCCCAGATGGACACTTTGCAGACCCCAGGTGCCGCGGTGGGGCAGGAGCAGAGGCAGGTTGTTCACACTCCTGAGTGTGAAGCACCCAGCAGCAACTGGCTCATCTAGAAACACTTCTCTGCATTCACCCAGCTGCAGGAGGTGGCTGGGGCTGTAGCCTTGTGCTGTACTCTTGTGTGAGGCCAGGGAGAGACAGGTTTGCAACCTGGCCCTGGTAGGGAACCACAACTGACATTAAGGCTTGGTGGTCACAGGCTATGCCAACCCCTGCCAGAGGAAGCTGTCCTGGCCTCCCTTGCCTCCTGCCACTAGTTCTCACCCTGAGATCATCTTTCTCTTTGGCTTCAGGAGAACTGATCCCTCACAAACATTTTTATTGGTGAATTTTAATGCAGGCTAATTCCTTCACTCAGGTCACTGTGTCACTCATGTGCTTTCGCATCCAGCAAGAGATCACTGGGAAGCAAGATCAGCAGGAGTGTTTTCTTTTGCTTCCTATAGCAACTTCTTATTGCCACCAAAACTCTGGGGGGTTGTTTGGGTTTTTAAAGGGGATCTCTCAATTATAGGACACACCATTCAAGCTCTGTCTCTCTGCTTATGGCCCAAACACATACAGAGTGACCTTGTCTTCTTAAGTAAGAAAAACTCAAGTGAGCTTTTGTCACAGACATGGACCAACTACATGTTTCTGTGTTGTGGACAACCTAACAAAACTTTTAGAGCATATTTTATGAGTTCCACAGTCATCTTGGGAACACACCTCATGTTGACTCTGGTGGCCTGACAAATTTCTAGGTGTAAAGCTAATCTCTCCCATTGTCAGAGATCCAAGACAGCCTGAACTTCTTGCACTTATATTTTAGGACAGCCTACTGAAGGCACTGAAGCATTTTGTGTGCAGCTGCTCTGCTGGTGACTGGCAAAGCAAAGAGCAATAGGACACTTGGCTTTGTTCTGACTCAGTCTGGTTGATATTTTTCTGTGTGCAGCTACTGCTTTCAGTAGCAGTAGCTATATATGCTTTAAATGAGTGTGAAGCTCAGGCTGATGAATCACTATCTTGGTCAGGGAACAGGTGCTTGTGCAGCTTCTGAAATAAACACATCACACCAAGGAGTTACCTGAAAGCACATCACTTCCATCTCATTAACAAGATCATGAGGCCCCAAAAATTATCTGTTTCTTTCAACATCATCTTCTGATCCCTCCATTACTGAGCCAGAAGCCTGGAGGCAGCACTGTGCCAAGCCAGCTGCCAAGCAGCAAGGACATTCCAGCAGACTGAGCATCCAGGAGTTGTACATGGCTTTGCAGAGATCAGGGAATCAGAGCAGAGAGCCACTGCAAGAAGCTGCTTCTTCTGACCTGCCATGCTGCACAGCACGGGAAGTCTCCCTCCAGGATGGAGGAAGCTGTTCCTTTTCCTCCCACACAACACTGCCACGTGCCATGCCTCTGGGGGGTTGGTATGTCACTCATCACACAACCTTTTCAGTCTGCCAAAGCTTGCATCACATCTATGAGGATGAGTCAGAGCACAGGAAGTGAGGACAGACACATACATGTGCAAGAAGAGGGGTTTGACCCTCTTAGATAGCATGGCTGCTGTAAAGGAAGGGTTCAGGTGTAATATCCAGTAGCTCTAGACCAAGCAGATATTTGATTCATAATCCCAGCATATCTTCCATTCTCCAGGCAGTACAAGGAAAATATTCACTGCACTAAGGATTTTTTTAAACAATTCAATTGTAGGAGTCTTCAGGAATAACAAACTTTGGGGCCTTCCTCCTCAGTCTCGTCAGTACAAATAGAAAGGACAGAATGCTTTATTTAACAGAGCACTAAGGGTCTGGGATCCTGGGTTTGTAGCAGTGATGCTGGCTAGGAGAATGGCATATCACTGACACATTCAGGACTCCTATTTCCCATCTCATAATATGCACTGTTTGACTAGGGATGTGAAATGCCTGAGATGGAGCCTATTTATGTGTGATGTCAGTCATCCTGCCAGATCCCAACAAAACTGATATCAACATCAGGCTGAGATACTGAAATCGGAAATGGCCTTAACACGTGATGGTGAGCATGGTCTGCCTTGTCTTGATAATGCTTCTGTCTCTGCTAGCTGCCTTCACTGCCCACAGCCTTTGCCTTCTGCTGGAACTCTCATCCACTCAGGCTGTCCCTGACTCCTCTGTGCCATTCTGACCCAACTTCCTACTTTAACCCAACTGCCAGACCCCATTCCTGCTGTCCTGGCCCCTTCCATCACTGCATTCCCTTCTGAAGTGTAACCAGACTCCAGATTTTGACACAGCTCTGTTACAAGGACCCAGCATCTGACTAGACCCTCCAAACAGCTTTAGCTTCCCACCCTCTCATTACTTGGAGCTGTTATGAATACAACAGATGATCAGATGTGCCCAGGGAAACAGCTGGGGTAAGCACAGGGATAGAAAAGCTAACTTAGGAGAAAAGGCACCGAGAAAGAAAAACAGTGAACCACACTTTCAAGTTTTGCCAGCATAGCAAAGAGTGTGGGAACAAATTACAACATCAGTGAGATACCTCTGGCAATGAAAGCCCCAGTTTCTTTAGGAAACTGGTGTAAGTTATACCAGCAAAAGCTGCATCTCCAGTAGGAGCTTGTCAGAAAATCCTTCCCAGGGTAGGCAGATCCAGCAATATTAAAAGGCAATAATATAGCCCAGCTGTAGGAAGCCTGTTTTCATGGGGAGAAATATTTTCCTGTGACAAGACTCAAGCAGTTAAGCTCCAGAGAGCTTCACAGTACAGGCAGAAGCTTTGTACATTTCTATATGAATATGTATTTAATTATGACTCCAGTGCAGAACACATTTACATAAATAAAGAGGAGAAATAAAAAGCAGGAGAGGAGGGAGGGGAAAGGTCTATTTTTCACCTGTCTCCACTGGTAGCAGCCCTGACTCCTCACCATTCTAGGGAAGACACGGAGCTGTGCTTGGACATTACAGCCTGCCCATCTGCTCCCAGCAGGAAGAATCAGCCTCCTCAGCCCCATGGGTCTTGCTTAGGGATTATTAGACATGGAACTATGGTCAGATAAGCACAAACCAGTATGACAAAGAGACATAATATGTTGAAGAGCAGCAGAAGAAGAGACTGGTTGCTGGGGGATTTTGTGAAGCCATCTGCAGAACCCCAGGCCTTGAGAAGGAGAAAAGTGAGCCACAGGAAACCCTCTGTCCCCACATTTTCCAAACATTTACATTGGAGGAATCAGCTTTCAGGCCATCAGAGCTTTCTGACTGTAAGTATCTGCCACAGGCTGTCTGAGGGGAAAGCAGGGCTCTCTCCCTGATCCCAGCCCTCCAACACTGATGCCAGTGCAGCCCCAACTCAACACCCTTCTACACCTGCTGCCCTTCAGGGACCTGCCCTTCCACAGTAGTTTCCCTCTGGTAAATTAACCCTCCACCTTTTTAGCTATCCATGGGCAAGGGAGACAGCACACATCTCTGTCTCAGGTCTCCTTCCCCCTCACTGGGACACACAATGAGAGTCCTTCCCACAACAAGAGTGCTTCATGCTGCCAAATGATGCTGAGTAAAAGAACAGATGAACAAGAATGGTGATGCAGGAGAAGGAAAGCTTTGCCTGAAGACAAACAGAAAGCTGCCCCTTCCTCTGCCCCTCAGCTCTGCAGGACTGACTTGTCACATACACACTGATGGCTTGTAGTCCATCAGCTTTCTGAAATAAATAAATCATGTCCTTTGCAGACGACAGCACAGGGCTCCTTCTGCTGAAACTGTCCTGACTGCTCTGGACCAAAAATAAAAACTTCCCTTTTATTATTATTCCTTGAAGCAAGGCCTTTAACAAGAGGTCAATTATTCTCCTGTTTCTGTACCAACACTCTCACATGCCCATCCTCAGCTGAGTTCAGAGTGACATCCCCAAGGATATGATGAACTTGCAAAAAGTGTGATACTGTTTGATCTTTCATTACTGTGCTTAAGAAATGCACTCTGGGGGAAATATAAATGTGACTCGCTGACAGAAATCCCTCCCCTTTGTTTGCACTGAAGGTGTTTTGCAGTGCAGCAAGAGCAGCAGCTGAATTCCACCTCAGCACCAAAAGGCTGAGCTGAACCAGCTGTGCCTGGTTTGTTTCTAGGAAGAACCTCCACTTGAAACTCAGCTCAGAGCAGGCACAACCCAGATATCTCTTTCAATGCATGTCTCCTCAGCACCCCATCTACTGTGAAGGGGAGCTCTTACCAGTGAACTTGTCAGGGTTAATATTGCAAGAACTTTTTTTTTTTTTTTTTAAATCCATACTGTAGACGGGGTAGAAAGTTTTAGGCTCTTGTGGTCAAGGCTGGCTGATCCTGGTAGCTATATTCAGGGCTGCCTCAACAAGTGCAGAACTGTTTAATTATTGACAAAGTAAAAAGTCCTCTAACCGAGCTACGCTTCATTTTAGTAAGAAAAAACAACTCTATCCAGCCTGGCTGTGCTTGAAAGTTTTTCTTCTTTTTATTTTTAACATCAGCACACATGAAGAAAATATAAGGCCCAGCCCAAACGGTAGCAATGAGTGCTTAATATTCTTTTTGCATAACCCTAACAAATCAGTGCATAATTTAAAAATGTCACTGCACATCTGTGTTTGGTGTGTGGTGCTGCAAAGTGAGGCAGGAGAAGGGTGAATGTGAAGAGTAGAGACCCTGTAAGCTATTTACCTCTCTGCTGAATAATTTCCCTGGCACTTGCTGCAGAGCAGGGACAAACCCTGAACTCCTGCACGGGCAGGACAGTGGCACTGCTCTGGAGGAAGGCTCCAGACCCTGCTGCAGCACTTGGCCTCTGAGGAAGCACTGCCACCAGGAGCTGGTGAAGCTGCCCATAACCTTTCTGCTTCTGCTGCAGATAAAATCTGAGGGCTCTTGTCTTTCTGCGGGTTTGCAACAGTAAGAGCTAAGCTCTGCAGTGAAGTGTTCTCAGAATTAATCTTCTAATCCTTCTTTTGGTGGCAAAAGAGAAGCTCCAGGTTTTTTTTCCAGAAAATCTACCGCATTTATTGCTTTAATGAGGAAGCATGGGGTCTCCTCCCTCCATACATGGCCAGATGACAATTCACAGCCCTTCAAGCAGCACTTCCAAAGACCACAACTGACTTTGGATGAGACCTGGCTGGCCTGAGAAGACAGGAGCAGAGCCTCTGAGAAGGCAGTTGTTTTTGTGCTGAGTCCCTCGGGGCTTCCCCAGCTGCTCCCATGAGCAACCTGACTGCTGCTGTTCCAGGCACTGAAAAAAACCACTCCATGGTTGAACAGAAAGTACCATCCTCTCACAGTGACAGGCCACCATGTTCCTTTCAAAATGTGAGCAGTGAGACATTCTGGAGGAACATGTACTGCTTGTGCTGTCCAGCTCTAGAGATAAATAGAGGACAAGTCTCCATGGCTGCCAGTCTGGCACCTTTTGTGGGTAATAAAATATGCTTAACGCTTTTCAAGCTTTTCTACAAATAATCAGAACTGTTTGTCACTATGCTGAAGGAATTAGGGGTTTTAGACACTGCTGGAATGATCAAATAGAGGCCTTTCTTTCAGAAAGGCATGAAATTTAGCCGAAGAGCAGGGTTTGTGAGTGTTCTGCTGGGCAGACAAAGTACCAGGACAAACTAGCAGGGACAAAGGCAGGCTCTCCAAAAGGGTGGATTTCCCTAGGGCGTGTAGGACCACAAAACACGGTGAGCTTGAGCAGGGTGACTGCTCCTAATGCTGTCCATGTCTCTGAGTGGGATGAAGGGGACAGAGAAGACACATTCTTGTGAGCCAGTCACCCTCTGGGACATGTAGGAGGGTTGTTACCACTCCCACGGCGACATGCAAGAAAGGAGAGGACTGAGGGCCAGCCTGGAAAGAGACAATAATTCTTGGGGGAAGGAGGCAAAGAGACATAAAGGAGAAGGTGCTGCAGGAGCTGTTGTAGAATGGACTGAGCAATGCTGAGGAAATAGATCTGTGAGTTGTCAGCACAAAAACAATCACTGAAGTGGGCAGCAGGATAGAGCTATCCTGAGGACAAAGTGAGGAGTGGGGAGAGGGATTAAGGCAATGTCCTAAGGAAGTCTGAGAGTAGGGAGGAGAAAAGCATGTGAAGAAGACAATGCAAGGACACCTGGAGAGGTAGGATGAAAACCAGGAGCACGAAAGGCTCCGGAGCACCTCAGGAAGGGAGCTTTTCAATAAAGGAGAAATGATTCACATCAAAGGCAGGCAACAGACTGGGAAGGAGGTTTCAGAGTGTGCCAGGAATAACAACTGTGCCTCAGCTCGTGTTGTGTTCCCTCTCCGCCTGCAGCACCGTACTCTTCACATTTCATCTGCAAACTCTTCAGGGCAGGGACCTGGTCTTCCTCCCTGTCTAGTAGTTCAAGAAATCATTTCCATTTGTACCAAGAATATTAACTGGACAATGTGCACATGTGCTTTAGCATGCAAGAGGTGATATACCCCGATATAGCTGCTGTTGATTTGCTCACTGTACTTTGCTCAAATCCCTGCATCAGATCCCTGTGCTCCTTCACCTCTGTTGAAATTAGGAGGCTGTATCAGGGAAGAAAAGCACACATCATGGGAGGGAAAAGGCCATTGTTTTGGCTTCTGTTTTTTTCATTTCCCTGCATCACCCCCATATAAACATTCAGCCTTAAACACACATACAATGCACTTGTAATTTTGCAGACCCTGAATACCTCTCTTGGCTCACCTTTGCTCTCCTGCTGCCCCAGAAAGCCCCATTTACATGATGACTGCTTGCCTCCAACACCTGCCATTCACCTCAACTTGCAATGGCAACTTGCAACTCCCAATTCTTCCAGCCCCATTTATGTAGGAAGAGCTGTGTTCAACCCAGAGAGTTTTTAAATTTATTCTTAAATGTTTATGCTGTAGTTAGCAGTGATCCAGGAAGGAATTTAAGTGTCTCTTTGTGTCTCTCTAGCTCCAGTGGCACTCAAAGCATGTACATAAGGGCTTTGCTAAATGGGAGTAAGCCTTAATGCACACTTAATCACCTTGCAGTCTGGCCCCAAATGTTTGCCTATATTGCAGTGATCAAACTCTTGTCTCTTGATTTCCTGTCTGCACTACAGGGATGAGGTGTGATGGAGACTCCACTGGTCTGACCTTGGGTATGCTGAATAACTCATGACTGGCAAAACTGTGCATTGATTTCAGTTGGATTTTATGAGGCATGGAGCTGGAAAGACTTGATTTTTTTTCTCCCTCCTCATTATATGGCAATGACTAGCCTAGCTATGGCTCCTCATCTTGCATTCAATATTTTCCATGATGGATGCCAAGTACTTTCTTTTGTTCCTAGTGTCCTGGTTTTTAACTTCTTTTATTTGTTGACCCTGTGTATCTTCTAAAGTAGAAGTAACCCCCTCTGGAAGTTCAGTGGCTATGAGACTACCTTACAGATCCATGGACTGTCAAGCCTGGCTCCTGCAAAGGCTTTGTCTGCTTCCAGTTTGAAGTGACACTAATGACAACCAGTATGTGAAAAGCAATGTTTGGATGTACACTGGACAAAGTCCCTGTAAACCAAAACTCCTTATCATTTTTTCTTTTCTTTTCAAGTGGATCTATTCTCTGCTCTCAATAAATTCAAATTTTATTGGTACTGTCGGAATCTGTGGTATTGATGATTCCGAGATTGTAGAAAGTCTCTTTCTGCCCCGCTGCCAAAGCAGAAGCCATAATTGGTCTGTGCTGGTTTCCAGGTTGTTTATTCTGTTTATCTCTAACATGTTCTGCTGCCCTGCCCAGCTCTGTCCTGCAGGGCAGTGTGTGGGGCTCTGCCCTCAGTGGGATGTTACAAACATTAAATACCAGAAACTCCCTGGGCTGGATTTACAATAACGTGCCAATATCTGTCACCTATGTTGGACAGTGTGTCCCCAGCCTAAACCAATAGAAAAATGCCAACACCACAGTGAGACATGGAGGGCATGAAGAAGGAGAAAAAGGACAAGACACACCCAATTTCCTCCATCTTGTCCCCTTTGAACCCCTAATCTAGAATCCTAAAATTTTATTTTTGCACCCATGCCACACTTGATTATTACTTATATCAAGCACTCAGGGCTTATCATTCATCCTGTATGATTGAAAACTCTTTTCCATGGACAGAGATCACAGACAGTGTCTCTGGGGGCTCTGTACAGGGGGGTTCCTGACCCCCTGCCAGGGTCCCAGACCTTCCAGGGCAGCCAGAGGGAAGCCCTGGATTCCCACATAGTACAGATTTTCTGCAATGGAGCACTGCCTTGATAACCATTTAGTATGTAGACTAGGAAGCCATTTATAGCAAGCAACAAAGAGGAAAAAGATTACTACCTTTTAATCTTTCATTTATTCTGCGGGTAGCTAATAATTACTTAGACATTATGGCCAGTTACTATTAATTGCTAAGTTTCACAAAGCACTCTTTCTATAGCCTTTAAAAACAGTAAAGGAAATGACGTATCTAATAGAAAAAAGTAATTTCTGAGGGTAAAGTCACAGAAATCCTACACCAGATGGTAAAGGTTTCTAGGTACCTGCTGCTTACTAAAACCAGTGAAAAGTAGACGATTCTTGCCCTTCCTAATCTAGATCCTCATGACTACACCACTTACTGTTGAGTGGTATAATGGTAGGAACCTGAGATGAAATTAAAGCCTCCATCAAGGGGGCATAAAATATTTCTCTTTAGTTGTTTTTAAACCAGAATTTCAGGACAGGCCTTCTCTTCCCATTGCTGCGGTGTTAATCAAAGCTGTATTTTCAGCTCTGATAACAGTAGGAAAAAAAAAAAAAAAAGAAGGGGAAAAAAAAGTGTGGCAAACCAGCTGTGATTTACTTGCTAGGTATCAAAAGCCATGGAATAAACCGCAGAACATCTGTATCTTCAGCTGTCATTTCAGGGAGCAACCCTCTCCTTCTGCCAGCCAGCAAGAGGGGCCACAACAGCAAACTGGTGTGTACTGGAGCTGGACTGGAACAAGAGATGGTGCCCAAGCCACCCAGGCTGTTCCTGGCTCTGCTACAGGCTGGGTGAGCACGAGTGAGCTGCTCACAGCAGCAGCAGGGCCCGAAGGCTCTGCAGGCACAAATCACCTGTGTTACACCCTGTCAGGGGTTGGTTGGCTGTGGGTTTTCATTGCAGGTGGTGCCCGGTCTCCTGTGTGCTCTGCAGGTTTAGCTTGAGCAGGCTGGGCATGCAGGTCAGTCCAGAAAAACTCAGACCTGCTGGTCTTCCAGGTAAGCTGCAAAATCTGCCCCTTATCCTTGGCTTTCAGCGAGGGAGGGGAAATGCAAAAGTAGTGCATTGCAGGAGGAAAAGGGCTGCTGGGTGAGAGCTTTATGTCATTGTCTCTTTTAATTTCACCATCACTAGCTATGTCAGACAGTTTAAATATGAGCAATGGTGTTGCTCGGTGTTGTCAAGGGCATGCAGAGCCCCAGCCCAGTATCTAAATGAAATCCTCTGAAAAATGACTAAACGGGATTAGCACGGCCTGAGTGCAGATCCAACACACCTGCATGCCCATGAATCATCCACAGCCACGGGCAGAGGCCCCCACCAAAAACAGCAGAAAAAACTGGTGTTGGCAGAGCAGGACCCAGCCCTTTCTCCACACAGAGCACTGACTGTAGCTCCTTGAGAGGGCGGACACAGCCCAGGAAAGGTGTTCCCACCTCTTCCAGACAGCTGAGCAAGCTGGGGAGCGTGGCAGGGATGGTGTGGGCAGGGGCTGACCCTGCATCTCTCCCTGCTGCTGCAGCCCTGGCTGGGGCTGGCTGCAGGGGCTCTGGGGGCTCCTCGGTGAGCCTCAAAGCAATCCCGTGGTGTGGATGAAATCCCTCTCTGCGTGGATGAAATCCCTCTCTGTGACAGCACCTGGAGGCCAAAGAGGAAGGAGAGGGATTCTCTCAAGCTCATGGTCCTGCTGCAGCAGAGATCTGGTGTCACAGGCAGAGCTGCTCATGAGGAGAGAGGTCTCCTCAGGGGAGGGCCCCGAATTCTGCCATTTGTTTCCCTTTTCAACCTGACAGGGCAGAGACGGATTCTATTGAGCTGCTGAGCAACTCCTGAGGCCTGTCTACTCACCAAGGCTTTTCTGAGCACGTGGGTTGAGAGGTTTATTGGATCGGGGGTTAATTTAGTATCCATTTTTCACAGCATGTCCATTCGTATTAGCCTGCCCTTGCAGTCTGCTTCCCTCCCTGCCACCCCTGGGCAGTGGAGGGACAGAGGGGACAGAGTGCCCTGTTCTCTGGCTGGTCACCTCTGGTGGGTTCCCAGGATCACAGCACTCCTGGGACATGGGCAGGAGTGTGGGGCTGGGTCACCTTATGGCACCACAGCTGCCTTTTTTCAGGGTGGGAGGAAAAAGACCCCAACAAAATCTGTCAGCCCACACCCCAAATGCCCCTCTGCTGCCTTGCACAGATCCTCCCAGCAGAGACAATGTGAGAGAACCCACACCTTGCAGCCAGGAGGCACGGGAACATGCCTCTCCTGCTAGCTTCTGAGGACAACACACAAGCAGGAGACAGGAAGGTCCCTGACAGAGCTACTCCAAGCTTTGGGTACACCAGGTTTTCCTGCAGGAAAGCTTTCATGGCTGCACACCTCCTTCTTTAGACAATGGTCCCTTGAAGCAGCACCCTGTTGCACCTGCCCACCTCAGACTGGGACTAGAAGCCCAGCCCTTGGAATGTGGTGAGGATTCCCCACAGCTACCTGTGATCCATAGCTCATCTAGAGATGTCACTTGGAGGGAACATCAAGGATGACAAGGAGAGCTTCTGCCACTATACAGCAGCAAAAAAGGCTAAGCAGAAAAATGCAGGCCCATTGCTGAAGAGGGAAAGTGATTTAATTGCATGGACACAGAGAAGGCTGAGGTAATCAATGCTTTCTCTAGATCAGTCTCCATCAACGAGGGCTTTCAGGGCTCTGGGCATGGAGGAAAACTACCAGCAAGAAGAGTGGTAATGACTCAGGGATTGCCTGAGACATCTCTTCAAGTCCATGAGACTCAACAGTTGCGTCCAAGAGTTCCACAAGAGTTGGCCCATGTCCTTGCACCATCACTCTCCAACATTTTCCAAAGACTCTGGAGGTCCAAAGATTTCCCTGGCAACTAAAGGCAAACATGACAGCCCTTCCATACCTACAGAAAGGGAACTGGGAACCTCACTGGTCTGTATGGCAGGCAATAACACTCCAAACTTGACACACCATGAAACAAGAGAGATCAGATTAGATGCAAAGGTGGGAAAATATTGCCATGAGGACAGTCCAGCAGTGGAGCAGGCACTCCAGGAGGCTCTGCAGGCTCCATCCTGGGAGGTTTCAATCCCCAGCCTGACACAGCCCTGAGCAGCCTGATCTGGTCTGGAGGTGACCTTGCTCTGAGCCTCTCAGGGTCATGCCCAGCCTAAATTATGCTATGTTCCCATGCTGAGTTGAATTGGATAGAAATGGTAGAAAATTAAACATACAGAAATATAATCCTACTGTTGGCACAAATAACCCAAATTCTCCAGACTGCTATCATCCTCTGTTCTGACTTATGCAGGAATACAAACTAGCTCTGATCTATCCTAAATGCCCTTTTGCCAGTCTGAAGGCTTGGGGCTGCTACTACGAAGAAGAGAGTCAGATGTGTACAAAGCAAGTGCAAAGGCTGGGGAAACAGTCACCATTATCTCCACTCCTTTTCCAGCTCTCTTTCTCTCCTCTCCCTCTCTCATTGCTCCTACAGTAAATACCCAAACATGAAAACAAGCCCCCAGGACTCAGAGGCTCTCTGTCCCACATCTCCCTGTCCCCTCCACTCCCTAAACCTAGAGTGACTTATGCCAGAGTCTCCTGGGGGTAACATCAGTGCCCTCCAACAACTGCAAGTTGAACAGCCTAATGATATTAAAGCTCCTTTCACCCTCCCTCCTAGCTGAGGGTAACTCAGTGAGCCATCAGGAACAGCAACCTCATCATGGGCAGAGAGATGGCCAGAGAAATGATTTTGAGGGAAGGCTACAGTAACCTCAAGCTTAGAAAAGATGCTTGAACTCCCCTTTTAAGTGGTCATGGAAGCTATTTTCATCTTCAGCTGCTGCAGATTTGTTCCTGGGATGGTGGCTGCACCGAGTGGCTGACACAGACCTGAGAATCAATCAAAAGTAATTGAAACAGAAGAGGCTCAGCAATCAACCTATTAGGTTGCTGGAGCCAGAAAAATGCTGCTATGAGGAGCCAGAGAAAGGGGAACCAACTTTCCTTCTGAAAACTTAATGTGAGGAAGAAGCTTCGGATGCGCCGTCTTTTCTTACAAGAAGAATGAAAATCTGTGGAATTCTCTTTCTATGTAGTTTTATCCCATTTCATAGGAAGGGGGGAAAGGAAAGAAACTATTAAATCTTTATCTGTAAAAAAAATGCCATCTCATTCTCTTTTCTTTTCCTCATTCCCCCCCTCCATATGCAATAAAATGATTCTTTGCTCTCAGTTGTTGTCTGCTGTGGCAGCAGTTGGAATGAGCTTTGTTTTTCTTCACTTCACTGCTCCTCACTGGAGGACTTCTCTGGCTGCAGCAACCTATTAAACTGGTTGCTGGCTGTCATGGTCTCTTCTGTCAGAGTGGGAGCTGCTGCCAGAGTCCAGTTATTTCCAAATGCCTGCATGAATCGGCTCCTGAAAGGCCAGACCTTGGAGACGCCGACAAGAGCATGAGCTGAAGTGTTAGGGGGTTGCCAACCTCCAGTAATTAACAGCATACACCCTTCCACTATCCCTCACCCAGATTTCACAACCTTCTGGCAGGTGCCCCAGGGGGATTTGCAGCAGTGAGCTTAAATATTTCATCTAAATCATTAGAGCAAAAAAGAAAAATTAAACGTGATCTTTAAAAAGGATGAGGAAATCTTAACCGCTTGCTTTCTTGATAAGACACAAGCGAAGAGAAAATGTAGTAGCTAGAGTTCAAATTTGGAAAGGACTGCTGTGTATGCTGGTGAGCAATTCCTCACCTGGCTTCTCAGAGATGAAGTCTGAGCGGCCACCCAGTCCTCTCTCCCCCACAGGTATCGCTCTGAGGTGCATTACTTTGCTTACAGAGGATGTACTGACTTGACCCTGATACCAGAGACTCTTGTTGACTCTGAATTCTGCACAACACATCTCTGGTCAGATGCAGTTATGAAAGACAATAACCCCTGCTACTGTCTGGATGAGCCCTCCCCCCACTCCAATCTCTAATTACTCAAGGACAAAACAAAGTTTCTCCGTTCTGCCTCACCTAGAAAATACAGCAGGGCAGGGAACAGGGCAAAGGTTTAATATTATGATTGAGGCTGGAATGGGAGCAAACCAGTTGACCAAGGGGATTTGGCTTCGGTTCTGGGGTGACTGGAGTGCTTGTTCTCACAAAGGAAAGGCTGAGTGCACCGTGTCCTACGTGATCCTGGCAGTCCCCTACTCCAGGGACTTTTTCTGTGGAGGGGACACTCACAACAGTGAGGTTTGATCAGGGCAGCTCTACCTGACATAGGTTTTATAGAATCAGAGGGAAATAGGTCCTGGGCTCTACAGAGCAGCACTCCAAGTTTTACCCGTACTTACTGTTCTCTGAGGGTACCACTAAAAATGTCTGGGCAAAGTGCATGTTTGGAGACCTTAGCAATTCACACCTGCACCCAGACAGTGCCTGAGCTACAGTATAAATACTGACCAGATTCACCATCCAGCACAATTTATGTGAGGGATGTGCTCTCCCTGCGGGCTTAAGCAATAACACTCCAAACACACCTTCAGAAAGACTATTGCTTTCATGAAAGGTTTTCATGAAATACAGGGGTGAGGGAAGTGGGTATGAGAAATTAGAGGCTGAAATTGTGTCCTAACACTGCTAAGAGGGAAAAAAATCAATTTTTTTCCCACTAACCCCCTATAGCAGTACTTGATCCAGTATTACCCTCCTCCCAGGGATCAAAGATGATGGTGCCATGCAGGAGTAATGCTGGAGTAATACAGGAGCTTATAACTGCAGAAGAGCTGTGACCTAAAGCAAACCTCCCCTGCAGATGCTGAGTCATCAGAAATGTGATGCCCTCCCGCCATTCTCTAAGAACAGCATCTGAAAAGAGAGAGGGGTGATTAGACCAGGGTTTGGAGCTGGAACAATCCAAATTCTGATGCTGGCTCTGATATGTCCCTCACATGAACCTGGGGAGTGGTTAATAGGACTCAGATGTTCAGAGGTTCTTAACATCTGTCACTCAAAACCCCTCAAATGCACCATGGGTACTTGAATCCTCCAAAAAAACATTATGTTTGACCTTCTGAACACAGGCAGAAGAGGAATTAAGGTTAGCATTTGTAATGTGCTTCTCAGAAGAAAACAGACTGAGTACTACTTTTAATTCTCCATTACTTTATGCAGTAGAAAGCAAGAAGATATAAAAAATGAACAGCAGGATTGGACTGGTTATTAGTATTGGGAGTGTTGTTGGGTCACTTCTGGGTTTTTATGGGTACTTCTATCAAATAAATGGGTGGATTATATGCACCGTGAAGAAATAATTCTGGACAGGTGATGTTTGTTCCATAAAAGGGACACTCTCAAAGGACATGCAAAGCCCTCTAAACTTCCCAGGATTAGCACTGAGTGACCTAATATCTCCTCCCACCACTGGTGCCTAACACTTTAGAGAAATTTATGCACAGAATGTGACAACTTGTCATGAAATGCTCAACTTCATCTATCCCATTTTCCTGTAGAGTTCTCTGCATAATATATAAACAGAGGGGGGTGGGGGAAATCTCTCTGAAAGCTCCTGCCAACTCACATCTATTTCATTCTTTTCTTTTGAAAAGAAACCTATTCCAGATGGTTTATCATTAGAACTTTTTTTTAATCTCTGACGTTATGAAAAAACAGGAAAGACAAGAAATCTGTGTGGTCAGTTCTAGCACAGCCTGGAAGGCCTCCTGAAAATCTGTCACACTGAACCTGGGGCTGGGGATACGTGGTCACTGCAGGGACCAGTGGGCTGCCCCAGGTCAATAGAACTGGGTATTGCTGACAGGGCAGCATTTGGGCCAGCCTGTGATTGGGCAATGTGTTTCCCTGTCCTCAAATATCTCCCTCTTCCCAGGGCTTGGGTACCCACTGTACCACAGTACATGCTCAGATTGATGCCAGAAATGTCATTCCTGCTGTGACCTGGGCAAGATGTTCTGCGTTCATGTGGAGGCTCCCGTGGCACCCTGCAATCAGTGCAGGGCACAGGAGCTGCAGCATCTCCCCCTGAGCTGCACGCCCTCCTGGGTGTCAGGACTGCAGCTGGGCAGGCAGCCAGCTCGCTGAGGGATGTTTGAAGCAAGGCCTCTGAGACAAACCTCTGCTTTCAATAAAGTGCCACAGGATTTTTAATGCCCATGCAGAGCAGGCAGCTGTTACCCAAAGGACATTCTCCACCCTAAAATTACATGGAAATTATTTGCCTCTGAAGCTATGTTTAGCCTACAGAGATTCAAACATATAATTCTAGGATATCTAGTTATTTGATTAAAATGCTAATATAGCCACCTCACAGCTAATGCTGCCAACCAACCGGCCTCCCTAGGGCAGCGCTGTGTGTTTGCTTTTCGTGTCTCTCTCTAAGCCAGAGTCTCACCCTAAATCAGGCTGCTCTAAGCCCAGGGGTTCAGCCTCCCCAGCACAGTGACTCAGAAATACAGCCAGCTCAAAGCTGGAGAGGATGCACAGAGATTTGTCCACTGCCTCATTCCAAGCAGTTTCCCTCTCCTGCCAGGAGCTGCCAGGCAGCAGCAGTGGTGGAAGGTTCCTGGGGAAGGTGTGCATGCTGAGGAGTTGCACCCCTTCTACTGAGAAACCAATTTTTTTTTTTTTAAGAGGAGCAGCTAAATAAGTGAATGGGAACCACAAACTTTTCTTAATTGCCTTTTGCTCACTGTCACTACAAGGACTGGGAATTGTGCCGTCAACATTTTCCCTGTGAATAAAAGCTCCCATTTTATCCAAAATTACCTCTGTCCAACTTGATTTAAAATTTCTAGTTTGTCAAGGTTAATTATTTCCACTGAAAATCCAGGTGCCAAGATGCTCAAAACCAATATCATGTACAAAGGAGCTCACTGCACATCATTTTAAGCCCCTGCTATGAACAAACATCCCTTCATCCTACATCCTTTTCCCACCTCAGGGTCTCAGTAAAGCACTATGCCACAGCAGTACTACCTGATTTTTTGATAAATAGACCTAGGTCCTTCTCCTAACGATTTCTGGGGTTTGTAAAAGCTGCTATTCATTTTGCTGAGAGGGCACAGAAAGGATGACCATCCTGACAGTGCCAGTCCTAATGATCCAGCCTGAGTGCTGGGACTAAGCACAAGGCCAGGGATGCTCTGCATTTCACTGTCCATGTCAGTATAAGCTGCCTCATTGCTGGCTCCACAGGAATCAGGAGAGAGTCTGAGGGGGCACTTCTTTCAGAGGAACAAGGAGGGGAAGGATGAGTGTACATGCCTGATTAGTTACAGGCAATTAAACATGTCTAGCTTCCCCTTGCCTCTCATCCCTAACCTCCAGCCACTGGAACAGAAATCCAGAACGGCCATCTCCTGATGCATGATCCCTGTATCCCTTTGCCTTTATAACATGGTGCCTGCACTCTTTCAGCCCCTGGGCATCAAAACATTTGCACACAGGCAAGCGAAATGGCTCGGGCTGTCAGAGTGAGACCACCCTTCCCTGCAGGGGATCATAGGGCAACACCCTCTAACACAGCTCCTGGGGCTGCCATTGCTCACCTTGAACCAGAGCAGAGGCAGCTTTCAGGGAAACTGGATTGCAAGAAACTTATGTCACCCTCTGGTTTGCAGGCCCTTGGGTTTCCCTGGCTTCACACAGGTTTGACCCAGGGTGTTCCCTTACAGAAACACTCTGTCTCCATTTAATTCTAAAACTGCTTTTGCTCCAGCACCTGTCCTCCCTGCCAATCTTCATGACCAAGAGCAGCATAGTCTAAGGGTTTTCTCAGAAAATCACTGCTCTCCTAGGTAGGGAAGGATCAGACTATTTGTCCTCTTCCTCCTGTCCTCCCCCTGGGACTGCCACGAGCCCCCTAGGACCCCATCAGCCCTTCTGTCACAGGGTTTCTACTACTGTGGCTGATTTCTCCAACAGAAGTCCCAGCAGGGCTGGGTATCATCCTCACCCACGCTCCCCATCCTGCTTCTTCTGCCACTTCTGCCTCCAGGGAACAGGCTCTAGACTGCTCCTGCCAGCAAGGAACACAGCCTCTTGCTGTTTAAGGAAAGAGGTGGGTGGGGAGAGAATCCCTCGAGCTAAGTGGGGAGGCACAATCTGCAGTCAGAACTCCAAAAGCTCTTCCTCCCCAGTATGCTCATCCCTGTCAGGCCACAGCCAAGGCCTTCTTTTGAGAGAGAGCTGGGGAGGCCAGTGCTTATTTCATGACAGCCTGTACCTCTTCCAAGTAGGGTACAGACACATGGATGGAAAATACAGAAAAAAGAAGTGCATAGGATGAGTCTCACTACAGCATGTAACTGTGTTTAAACATGATCACCACCAAAACACCAGTATGACTGAACAAATCTTGGTTTTAGGTGCAGGCAAGAGCAAATTGGGATCAATTTTCACCTCTGTGCTGCTAAGTCTCATAATTTTACTGAGGACCTTGTGATACCCAATACTCTTTTAAGCCTGTGTTCCAAGAAATGGGTATACAAGAATGACACCTTAAGCTCTTTTCCAGATACACTTCTTTGTGTCTTCTTGTCTCTCTCATCAATTCCTGATTTTGTGAACCTTAATGTTCCAAAGACTAGAGGGACACCCTCTTCCTCACCAGGGTTTTTTATCTCATGACCCAGGGAGCAGCTGGACTTCAGATTTTATATTGGTTGGACTCAGCAATACTATAAGCACAGTAATTCAAATACAGACCACAGGTAAATTACCAAAAGGTCTTTTGCTTTCTGACTGACCCAAAATCCATGTCTGATGTTCTGTCAAAAAACACAGCAAACACAGTTGTGTTCAGATGTCAGAAAATACCAAACTTAAGGCAGACCTTAACACACAGAAGAGTTAAGAAGATGAAAGCATCCTTACCTTTTTCTAAGGTCTGTCTTCATTGCCAGCACCTCACAGCATAGCCCAGGTGTACCTCATGCAGCCCAAACCTTCTGTCCTGCTCTCCCTACATGAATTTTTAGTAATAAAAGTTACTTTTACTCAGAATCAAACTGAGTTTTATACCCAGTTATACCCTGTCAATCCAAAGAATCAGCTCACTCTCTAACTATGAGCATGGGGAACATTAGGAATTATTTCCATAAAAGGGTACTGGGCTGGTATTTGATACAGGGATCAGAGTAGAGGACGTGGTCTAGATTTGACCAAGACAGAATTTAAAAGTGGTCTGGATAAATGGACTTTCACCATAGAGTAGACAGGGTTAGAGGTCAGCCTTTGCAGAGAAAGAACAAAAGAGTACTGATCCAACTAGGTAATTTCTGCAAAAAGCAGACTTATTTATCAAAAACTGAATTGATCTAGCTTGCACAACATTAAAGCCAAAGAATAAATAATAAACAGAACCTCCATTTGTCACATAGTAAAAAGAACAAAAGTGCACAACTGGGAAAATGTAATTTGGAGAAAAGTCCAATACGGAAAAAAATAAGGCAGAGTTGTAGTAGCAAAATAAAACCAACCTGTGATTTATTAGCAACTATTGTGTGCTCTGTGCCATATTTCTTTATTCAAATAAAACCCTGTTCAGATTCCTCTGAGGTGACTTTTCAGCAACATTTAGCACATTGCAGGGCAGGGCCTGAGGGTCACGAGTTCAAGAAAGGACTTGTGCTCCTCTATCCTCCAGCCACCTGATCTGAGCTATAGACATGACTTTCCTCAGCTGTGGTGATGCTGCTGGTGGGAAGGAATCATCTGCCCTGTGCATTAATGTCTCCTGTAAATTATCTTAGGAACAAGACTGATATAGCTACAGACTGAAGCAGCATTTCAGTTGTCCTAGGCTGGGGAGAAGCTACAGCTGACAAGAAGAAATGGAAAGGAGGAAGGAAGAGAGAAAAATGTAATTTCGGAGAGCTCAGTATGAAAATTTTGACTGCATTATTTGAGGCCAGACAGCAATAAAGCACAAACTTGTTGGAATAGCTTACTCCCCTCTGGCTTCAAGCAATGCAGGAAGGATCTGCTGTTAGGTCTCCCAGTGCCACTTTTCCCCTCCCCTGTTTTATTATTAACCTCCTGCATTTTCTCTGCCTTTAACAGTAAATTGCCTTCCAATCAGCGTGGCGTGACAAGGCTGAGCAGAGGCAGCCAGAGCCCGTGCAGTGCCAGGCCAGGCGGGCAGTGACCACTCCTGTTCACAGCACTGACACCTCCGTGTTATTTCTCCTACCTCTCCTGACCCCTCGAGATCAGGGGGCCCTGACCATAATGCTCAAGCAGTGAAAAAACACAAATCCTGCTGGACTTGCAGCTGGGGGAGAAACAACCTCAGGAGCTGGGAAAGGAGCTGTCAGCCTTCATTATTAATATCCAGCTGTTAATATTTAATGTCATAAAACCGCATCTCCCTCCGCAGCCTAGTCATCAGACATGCAGGGGTCACAGCAGCCAAAATCCTTTAGACAGACAATTCAATGTCCCTGTGCTTTAGCTGCATGCCAGGACTGCTAAAGGTGTTCTAGATGTATTTGAGATGAAATGCTAGAAGCTTTAATAAAGCCAGAGATTAAAAAAAAAAAAAATAAAAAAAAAATAAAAAAAAAAAAATAGGAAATGGAAAAAACAGTGGTCACATTCCTCCTGCCTTCCCAGCCAGCCCTGCTCACAACATTGACCCCATCCACGAAGCCAAAGGGCACCTGCAGCTGGAAAAAAATAAACAGGGCTGGCCAAAGCATTAGCACAGCACGGACATCGCCCACCGCCGCAGCTGCAGGGCCAACCCGCTGCTCTGGGCTTGGTGTCCACACACAGAGAGAAGGTTTGAACATGAGGTAGAGAGAGGGCCAAGATTTAAATCCTTCAGACTACTAAAGCCAGACAATACTGCATTAGGAAAAAGGCCGTGTAGTCCACCCCAGCCCATGTTCCCAGGCTCTGTGGCACACACCGAGGAACACCAGGCAAAGCACACCAGGAAATGCTGTTGAGTGTTTGATCTCACAGCAGATGAGACAGAGAGGGCTTCTATCGTGGTGGGCAGCAAGGGACATTTCAGTGGTTATTTTCAGAGCCTTCACCCTCACAGCTTCGCAGAAGGGTCAAACACCAGCCCTGCTTGCAGGCAGTTTTCCCCAGGGCGGGTGTGAGAGCGTGTCCCCTCTGCTGGCACAGAGCCACGGGTCCTGCTCCCTGCTGCAGAGCCCGGGCTCTCCCTGCTAGCGATTCTGCTTGCGCTGCCAACGTTGCCACTAAAGCTGCCTCGCAGTATTAATTTTTAAAGACTCCTTCCTCCTCCCGGGCATAGATTCCGAGACAGCTCCAGAAGCCCACACAAATATACCAGCGCAGCGTAGCAGCCAAATGCGTCAAACGAGATTTTAAGGGAGAATGGGGGAATAGAAAAGCACAGCCAGAATGTTTTGGCATGCAGGCGAAGAAAAGCGTGGCACCACATGCAACATCTGCTACCCTTTGGCCTTCCCTGCCTCTCCTGTTTCCACCTGTAAGCTCAAGATTGATTTCTTTCTCTTCTTTACAGAGCAGTGTAGTCAGAGGGGCTGGAGCACCCCAGGCAATGAAGAAATATAAGTAATGAGAATCCTTCGAATATGTTAGTCTGCATGACATGAAGACAGCTCACACGGTCCTCAAAGAATTGGTCAGATCCAGCAGAGCTCATTAGCTCTGGCTTGGGGCTACTTCTGGGTTAGCACGAGCTCCCAGGTGTCTGCAAGCTGCACTCTGGGCTCCAGGCCAGCACATCAGCCCAGCACTGGCCTTTGCTGGCACCTCAGTGAGGTGAAGTGCTGCAGAGCATGATGCAGAGGTATCCAGGTGACTCTTCAGAAAACAACCTGGGCACAGCTGTGCCCCTACTGAGATGAAGCTGTTTAACCTGCCTGAGTCTGAGCTGTGCCTCTGTCCTCCAGCCCCAGTCTGTGGGTTTAAGGACACAATGCAGAGACACACCAATAGCCCTGCCTACAAAACCATCTTGGGCTGGCAGGGATCAGTACTACAGACTGAGCACTCTGGGGACACAGGGGACAGTGTCCCTTTTGGTCTGGAAGCAGGCAGCTGTGTCCTCACAGCACAGGGACAGAGTCCAGCTCAGGCTGTTATGCACAAGGCAGTTCCTACTTCTTATGGATAATCCACAAACCAATTAGACTGCCTACGGTGAGGTACTGACAGCAAATGAATACTAAAAGAAGGTGATTATGACTGTGGTCAAGTATGACAAGCAGGACAAGTCACATCTCCCCTTCTGCCACACTCTGATATGGTAAGGTAAAAGTGACTATTTACAGGGAGCATCTCCCTGCCTATGGGTAACAGCAACTTCAGACAACTCTTGCAAACTAGGAACTAGTGAACTCCAGCAGTTAATTATAGTAAATATTTACATAACAGCTGGGCCCTTCAAATTTAGAAGGAATAGTCAATGCAAGGACATGCCCTTTAACCATCCCATTTTATTACACAAATCACCAGGGAGCCCAGCACAGTAAGATTTGCAAATGAAGTGTTTGATATTGGCTGAGACATTAAACTACTTACCTCGTGCTATAAAATGCATAGGTACAGTACATCATTCTTTTTGCAGAAATTTCAACCCCATTTACTTTAGTTAACTCTTCCTCGGTGCTTAATATTTTGTGTGCTACAAAGAAACAGTACATAACCCTGAATAGACCTGGTGCCACTGCTCTAGCGGAGTCTGACTTAAAATAAAAATGTTTTCCCCTTTGCTCTTACTAAATTTGGCATCACTTATGTAGATTCTATTGATGTGTCTAATCTACTTAACATCCTCAATGTTCTCCTATTAGCTGGTTGCTTGGGAATTTGCCTTAAATGAAGGATTCTGCTTCTGTCCCATCCCATGCTTTCTATACACACACACTGGGTAATTAAACCAGGTTCTGTAAGAGGAGTAATGAGTTGTCATCCAAAATTACTTGGTACTGAGGAGCATTGTAGCAAATCCTGTAACAGTCAAAAGCTGTGGGTGCTGGGAGCTGTGGGTGCATGGTTTCCAGACAGAGCACAGTTTTAAAAGGATCATGGTCTGAGTTTGGAAATCTGAGTCAGCCCCAAGCACCCTCGACTGGCAGGATTCAGATGTGCCTTGGGTAGGGTGTAATCTATACCAGGAGCAAGATGAGACACTGACAACTCTCAGGAGCCCCCCAGCTGTGGCCAGTGGCTGGAGTAACTCCAGAAATACCTGGAGACAAAGGTGATGAGCTGATCATCTTTAGGAGCTCAGTGTGGAGGACAGGGAAAAGCAATGAAACACAAAAATCCCAGAAGATATTTCCTTCTCACCTCTACAAAAAATTGCATTCCCAGATGCACAAATCAAATATGGGAAGAGGTTGACCATGGTCGCATTAGGCATAGTTTTAGGTGGTCCATAAAAGAGTTTTTCTTACCAAAATGTTATCCCAGGTAGTATTTACTGCTCTATGACTTCCTTTCTAGAGGATTTTTGTGTTACCTTAGGGAGGAAAATGCTGAAAGGTATCATAAGTCAAGGTGCAAAAGTGTGCAGTGTAAAATTAGCTGAGAATAGAGGATGAAGCAGCCCAAGAAATGGTCAGGTTTAGCCACGGGACAGCTGCTGCAAAATCAGGAACCCAGAGGACTTAGTGGATGGGGGGTTTGCATGCATCAGAAACCTTCTGCCAGGCTGGCTGATTTATGTGGCTGAGAAGGCTCAGATGAACCCTCCCTCCTCAGCTTGCTCATAACATTATAGGGTAGGCTAAGAGGGTTACTCAGTGTTATTACTGCTGTTGCTGTTGTTTATTTATTAATGCATCTGTATCGGAGACCGTGGCTGATCCTGGGAGTCTCGCTGTGCTACGTGCACAGGATGCAGAGCAAGGAGGAGCAGCCCCTGCCCAAGAGAACTCCAAGTGTTCCCTTCCCCCAGAACCAGAGCAAGCTCCCAAAGCTATCCCAGAGAGACAAATCCCCCTCTTTGCTGCCATGTTAGCCACTTATTATTTCCCAGCATAAATATGCTTTATAGAGGAATAAAGTCTGCAGTTCTGAAAAGGGAGTGCTTTCACACACCCGCTTCTCATCTATAAAGCCCCATGATTTGGCATCTCAGGTTAAAATATGAAATTATGACACCAGAATTGACTTTAGAGTTTCTGATGCTTCCTTGGATGATTGCTTCTATAACTTATAGAGACAGGCGAGCGTTTGTATACCACTGAACATAGAAATTAATATCCATACATGAAAACGATGTGTAGACAGCAGGACCAGGGCAGGGATGAGTTTGCTACAGTGAAGAACACCAAAAAAAGGGCTTGTCAGCAGAAGTTTCTGTTGTATTTGGAATGTTGTGGTGAGAATCTGCAAGAGTAATGAAGTAAAATAAAAGGGGTTTGTACTTGTTAAAGCAGCTGAGAAATTAATGGTATTTTCCATCATCATATCATTTGGGGGAGAGTCCTACTGAAAATAAATATACATTTTTATTTTTGCTGGTGGATATAAACCAGAATTTCTTATTTTGATGTGCTCTGTATGTTTTATGCCATGAGCAGGGCAGATTCTTTTGTGGCCTAGAGAACACATGTAAAGGTATTGGAATCTGGTCTTATAATGCATAAGAGATAAGGTTGTCTTGCTCATGCTTGCTAAAAGCTTTATTTTAGTCTGTCATGGCAGAGACAACATTATTTGATTTTGCTTCTTCCCTATGTTTCTAGCGGTAGCAATATTATATATGTTGAAAAGAAATAGGAGCAAAATAAGAAACAAAATACCCCAACCCCTCCACATCCTATGGATTTCAAAGCCTCTTAAATTCACAGCAAAGTTTTAAAAGCAAAGGGGATGAAAATCATAGCCCCACTGAAGTCAGTGGAAAGCTCTCCGTGAGGGACAGGAAGAAGAAGGAGCTGGATTTCACCACATCCCCTGACACTGTCTTACATTAGAAACAGCAACCAGGATGTGTCTGTTTCTCTCACCTCTGACCCAAACCTTTTTAAAAATTAAAATAAAATGTTAGAGATGCAGCATCAAAGGGCTGGAGGCACAAAGGAAACGTGGGGCTGCTCCTAGCCCTACCCACTGGCAAAGCTGTGATGCTGTGAGCCGAGGAGCAGGTGAGACATTCCCATGGGCACGGCACGGTCCTGCTGGGTGCCCGTGCCATCAGGAGCAGCAGAGGGGCTGTGGGATACACCCCAGTGGCTGGACCAGATGGAGGCTTTGGACTGCACTGCAGTGCTCAAGTTGTCCCCAGATCCGATGGCAAAGTTGTGTGCCAGTTTGTTAGTCTGGAGAGCTCGAAGCGATCCTGGGAGAAACCCTTATCCCACATAAATCGTCTGGAGCTGATGGATGGCAGGAGCCTCAACTATAAAAATCTCAGCCAGAAACATGATAAATAGTTGCATCCTGTTAAAAATAGGCAGCAGAGCAGCAGGCACATGCATTGGCTGAGGAGGATTGCCAGTCAATGACTGAACTGCCAAGGCATTTTGGCGCTCAGCTTCAGAACAGGCTTTCAGGCTATTCTTGCAAGTGAACAACCTCTGTAGTAACCTGCTTTTCAGTACACATCGAATTTCCTCTGGGTACTTCAAGAGCTGGCAGAAGAAAGCCCAGAAGAATGTTTTGGTTGACTCTGGTTTTTGTATGTAGCAGGTACTGAAGCCAGCTTCCTTTGGCCAAAATTAGGTTTTTCCCTGTGGGCATCATTTAAATGTGTTTGTTTTACCACCAAATCCTTGTTTTGTATAAAGTACTCAAGGGAAAAAGTTGCCTCCTCCAGCAGAGTTCCTGCATTTACTGTAACAGTAGCATATTTGCATGGCGCCTGCTGCATTGGAGGCTCAGACTCCCATAGTGCAGGTAATAAACAAATATTACCGTGAGCTTTCTGGAGCAACTCCCTCTCCCTCATAAGAACTTCTATAAAACAGTTGCTAGATTACAGATGGGAAAGCAAACCTTTCAAAAAAATTCTTTCAACACTTAAAACTTCAGGCTAAGTACGTCAGTCGCATGTGGTTTGCTCTTATGCCGAACCAATAAAACCAAGCAAATTTCAGTTGTAGACCTCAAAACATCCTGTCTATGACACTTGAAACTTTCTCTCACCAAGAAATTTCCACAGTAACGTCCCAAATCCTTCCCTAGCCCATAGTCTCCAGGCTGTTTTAGCTTCAGATCTCTTTCATTTAAAGAAGAGACCTTAAACACCCAAACCCAGTCTTCTTTTCATCTCTGCAGTGCCCTCCCTCTGCCCTGTGTGGCTTCTACCACGCTTCCATGTGTCCTCACTTTTCCAGCTTTTCAACTTGGCATAAGACAGCACCTGCTGTGACTCAACCAAAAGTATGTGGATTTGGACTGGGGGAGCTGTCAGATGCCAGTCAACATAGGCAGCATCTTCTCTCCAGCTTTTCTTTGGTGGAAGTGGTGTCTTTCTTCCCCAAGTACTGCCATTGCCCCAGCCCTCTGCCAGATTTGATTCCATGCTGAGCAGTGGAGCTCAAAAGCTCATAGCTGGGGACTAGCAGATAAAGAGTGTGTTTGTGTAACTTCTGTGTCCCTAGGAAACAAGGCTGAAAACAGAAATATGAACTATGTCCATGTTTACAGATAACTTTCTTGCTAATATTTCTGTTGAACTTGCCCCTGGGACTCTGAGCAACTCTATGATAAACACTAAGTAAACAGATAGGGATGGTCTCTACTCCAGTTAAAGAAGACAAAGTATGAAAATCTATACCATTCAGCTACTAAAAAAATTGTAACAATTACTCTTGTAAATAAGCAGTGAGGAATAAATTACACACAAACATTACACACAAACACAGGGATAGTTTCAGGCTGGGGTCATCCATATGTGATCAGCTGAAAACAAAGAAAAATACAAGCTTGTCCTATCTGAATCCAACTTTAAAAACACAGTATTGTGCATACACAGTAGCTCAAATGTTAAATATAAAGCCTAATTTATCTCAAGAGGAAATGCTAATGAAAGGGGTAAGACTTAAACTACATATCTTGTAGAGCATCAACTTCCCAACTGCAGACTTGCAGCAGAAGCTTATCCTCTCTAGAGAAGCACTACCTCACTGGCTTGCCATTAACCATCTGTCATATTTTCCAAGATATCCATGGGTTCAGGACACTCATTGGTAAGGGGGGTCCTTGTCTTAAAAATCCCCTTAGCCCAGGCTTGAATCTCTGTGGGTGCAGCATCTCCTGATGCTGCTGTTTCACTTCACTTTTCCCTGGAGCAGTGACTGACACCTTGCTCAGCCATAGCTCAGGGAGATGCCACAAAATTAGCAATCATCTTAGCTCCAGTGTCAGTCTATACAGCCCTGAGCTTGATGGTCAGGTCACTTTGCTAGGAGAAACACAGAAGATCTGCCCAAATTAGGCAGGGTGAGGCTTTGAAAACAGGTTTTCCATCTGTTGAAAGATTGCTCTAACCAATGGATGGTGGGTGGAACTTGCCCACAAGCTCAGGAAGTAGCTAAGTGGGGAACATGGGCCTCTCAGCTTACCTAACTAGAAGCCTGAGTTGTCTCAGCTGATTTGGGCCTTACCATAAAAATTTGGTACATACGTGAGCTAAATGAGACCAGACTTGTTCTCCATCAAGGCTATGCAGAAAACTCTATCAATTTTCTTTTTCTTCACTGCATCAGGAAGGAGTTAAGCAATTTAAAACAATCTGTACAAAACAGACTGAGCTTTTCCCACCAAGACTCCTTTTGACATCCCAGGAAGCTCTAAGGTGCATTATTGGCTCAGTGTCAAGCTCCTAAAAGAGCCCCTTGTTGGTTACCAACACTGGCAGGGAATGACTTGAGAACTGGGAATCCTGGTTTGCAAAATACTCCCATGCAAGTAGCTATAAATTAACTACACACATTGCAATGAAAATGGACATGTAGAGGTCCCACTCCTTGTTTAGTATGGGTTCAGTATTTGAAGATTTCTTCTTTTTTTAAAAGAAAGAGGTTTTGTGTGGGTGTAGAAGACTTGGCAGTGAAGCATCAGGACAGCCAACCAAATAGACAAGCAGGATTTCCATTTTTACCTCTCTTGTCTTTAATCCCAGGTTTCCTGCAGTTAAATCTATGGGTAGGGATGTAGGGAGGGAAATCTACACTTATTTATTTCTGGAAATTAGGATGAAGTCATTATGGCCTGCACAGTATGTTTGCTATTATGAAGTTGCAAACTGAGCTGCAGAAAGGGCATTTAGTGGGAAATATTGTCAGCTGGCAGTCTCGGGCACTTGAGTACCCTCCATAACATGCGTAACGGAATCAATTTAAACCTAGTGAAAGGGACATTGTCTGATAAAGTAATTCCTCTTTGAACACAAGATGGCAGCCTTAAATAAATGCAACCCCGCACAGCTTTTAATCTTACACATCATTAAATTCCTAATTTACACATTATGTTTTCATGGGCCAACCCATAACTCATTAGTGTTGAACTCTTGAGTTGTAAAGACCAACACACTAGACAAATGTGGGCTTCTTTATCCGCTTTTCTTTGGGTGGCAGTTCTCTTTTAATTTACCACAGAGGCAGACTTCAAATTCAACATTAAGAAAGCTTTCTGATCTTGCGTGCTTTGTGCATGCTCTGCCCCAAAGAAAAACCTCTCTGATTACTGTTCTGTAGCCACAGGTTTTACTGATAAAGTGTGGAATATGGAATGGGAATACCATCATTTTTCAGCTTGTTCAAGATACCTTGAAAGATACGTCTTTCTGCAGGAGGATTTCAAACAGGCCTTGAAGTGAAAACTAAAACAAGCTGCAAACAACATAGGGTTTAGAGCTGGTCTTCCCAATTTTCCACAAAACTTAACACACCAAATCATGTTTTGACCTCTTGTCTTTCCGTTCTCATCTGGCTGTTGTCTGAAAGAAGTCACAAACCCCATCTGAGCAGGAGAGTCTCCGTAGGGCTCCAGTACCATGACACTAGAAATAATTCTACCAGAATGGATGGAAATGGCAAGACAAAGGCTATAATCACTTTCCCTGCCTTGGGAACTACAAGTCAAAAATGTCAGACGTAGAAGGAGCCTTTACAAACCTGGCACCACTGCTTTAGCATTGCCTGCAAGAACATAAATGGCTCTCGGAGCAAGACCAAGGGCCCTTCCAAGCCAGCCACTGGTCTCAGATTCCCCAGGCAGGCAGAGGCAGTGGGAAATGTGACTCCTTATGTGGGGTCAAGGAGAGCAGAGCAGCCAGGCAAGGCTTTGAGCTAAGTTGGTTCTTCCTGACTGGGCTGCAGTTTATCATGGCCACAGGGCCACTGCTCTGCAAGAGCTGCTGCTTTGAGAAAGCCAAACTCCAGCAGCACAAGGCCCTGCATGCTCTGATGGAAACTGGAATGAGATTCACAGATGGCTGGAAAGGCAGCTTATGCAAAGGAGAAGATCAGGATCATCCTTTTCCACCAGAGCTGAACAAGCTTCTAGGGGAAGCCAGTGCTCCTCAGAGGAATGCTCTCCTATGCTACTTTTCAAAAAAGCCATAGACCTAAGGAAAGAGGAGGAATATTCATACCTCAAGTGTAAACAATTACAAGATCTCCTCCCTATCCTCCACTAAGCCAAATGGAGGCCATCCACAACACCAGCAGAAGAAATCTTTATGAAAGTCCCCATCTATTCTGTTCCTGCTCATGTCTCCAGCAGCTCACAAAGATTGCTCCACTGGGCACCTTACAGACCCTTCAGCTATTTTAGAGAATGGCAGTGATGATCCAAGTCATCTGCCTGGCACCCCCATGGAGCTAACTTCTTATAGGATGGGTGTCTTCACCCCCACCCAGTCTCTTTTTCTATTTGTTTTGTTATATAGGCATTCATTTTTCTCTAGTTTTCTTCATCCCTCCTTTCTCTCCCTTTTGGTAGACAAGAACATACAATTTTGTTCATGGTGAGTTAGTATCCACCTAAAGAGGAAAGATCAGCAGAGAAAGAGGTAACAACCAGTCAAATTGTCTTTCTACTAACACCACTTTCCAAGTGGAACCTTACAGAGAGCTTGTGGATGGTGAGGGACTGTAGCAGCAGGGCATGTTTTGTGGCAAATAAAGGGACTCTGACTCTTTTCTGAGACTAAACCTTCTGGGAAAGGAGGTGGGCTTGTGATATCAACCGAACATCAGCCTCAGTAGGTTTTGCTTCAATTTCTGGCACATATTTACAGATATTATTTAAAGCCAAATTGTGTTTCCCTATGCCTTTGTTTACTCCTAGGGGAAATGAGTCTAGCATTTGGAGTATTTACAGGATTCCACTCCATGTTCCTGCAAACACATTGAGATTTGGAGACCCAAGTTGCATTCTGTCCTTTCTCCACATCTTGAGGTCTAATGCAACCCCCAGCAACATCTGTACAACCTCGTAAGGACATAATTTTAAAACAATGCATTGCACAAACATACCAGGAAAGGATGGATTCCTTTTGTGGTTAAAGCACAGCAGGAGGCCCTCGAAGATTTAGGTTCCATTCTCACTTCTGCCCATAGTTTGAACAGATCATTCAATCTTTTTGAGCTCCCAGTTCCCCTTTATGAGAGGGGAACAGCTCTTGATGGGAATGCCTACGAGGATTAATGCACACAACACGAAAGAGGTGAGGGCTGTATTGCTAAGCTGCATGACAGCAGCACTCTCCTTGGCTTGCCAAGTCTCCTACACTCCTGCCAGAGATGGGGCACAGCCTCCAGAGGTGGCAATTAGAGCACTGCCAAGTATTACAGTGATGCGTGGCACACGGCACGGCCACCCCTCCTTGGCAGGGCGCCTCTCCAAACAGGGCTGAGCCACACAGCAGCTCCCGGGCAGGGCAGAGTCCCTGCAGGCAGCCCGGCCCAGCCCACGCAGCTCCGGGTGGCTGCAGGGCCAGGGCGGGCGGCAGGCTCGGTGCCCGATGTCCTGCTGCCACCTCTGCCGCCTGGGCACGGCGGTGGGACCTGCCTGCAGCCTGCCTCTGATGCCCACACCCTGCCCACCCTGCCCCACTGCCCACCCTGCCCACCCTGCCCACACTGCCCCACTGCCCACCCTGCCCAGGTGCCCACACTGCCCCACATTTCCCTGCCCGCACTGCCCTGCCTGTGGCACTTCTCAGCCCAGCAGTGCTGTTCCCCTGAGGCTCACAGAGTCCCCCACACCCTTCTATTCCCCACAGCCCCTAGTTCTGCACACCCCTGTCCAGCCAGCCCCACCATCACTCCAGAGTCAGCACTTCGCCAGTGCCTGCCCTGCTGCTGACACCCACACACAGAGCCAGGCACAACCCACCTGGCCATATGGCCCAGCAGCCAAACACTATTTTCCCCTCATCCACAGCCCCTCTGCAGTCTCCCATCTGCCCTCTTTGCTTTCACACAGCGCTCAGACAACTCTTTACATGAGGGCCAGCCTCTGCAAGCCTCACCAGAATACAGACAAGACATACCCTTCAGCTACACACTGCCAGAGACAGCCCCTCATCACCACGCACTGGGCTCCCTCTGCTCCCTCTCTTTTGGCCTCCTGTGCATACCAGACTTACTCCACACCCTGCACAGACAGACCCCTTCCCTCCCAAATGCAGCCACAGACACCTGGAGCGTGCTCACACCTGTAGATCCAGAGTTACAGAGGCACAAATCATTGATCTTGTACAGGCAGGAGACTGAGTGGAAAGGCAGCGAGGAGCTGTGATCAGACCTTTAGTGGAGGGAGACCTTAAGGGTCGGTCACAAGGCAGTGTGCTGCCTTTTAGGAAATGCTGTTGCCACATTGGCAACTGCATCCACCTCAGTCAGAAGCCAGCTCCACTACCCACAATGTCACAAGGTCTTCATCTGTACTCACCACTTGCCCGTGCCCCACTGACATTTATCTTCCAGGCACTTCTCCAACACTTCTATAATGGACAAATGTTCTGAATCACAAATATCTGTCCACCAGTCTGGCTCTGCACGTGTGCACACACAAGTCCTGGCTCCAGGGCTGTGCTGCATCTCCCTCAAGCACTCCCCACCTCGTTCAATACCTGTACACTTTACAGACAGAGCATTCTTCTACAAGCGTCCCAAATACATCCCCTATGCTTCCACAGAAGCAGCTTCCCAAATTCTCCATGCAACTCGAGCAACACAAATACATCTACACATTCCATATGGATTTTCATGTTATCCAAGTCAACAGTGGTCTGCTGGCAAGTTACATTGTGGTTGCCAAACCAAGAAACAGATCCCTCAGTTCATCATTAGAGGCTGATGAAGTCTGCTGGGAATGGAGACTGGGACTGCTCAGGGCTTTATCCAGCTTATTCATCTGTCCATTTGTATTTAACAAATAATTTTTTTTAATGTAATATTTATTTCTATTTGTGTGGCATTGCATCTGATGCTGTATGAAAATAGATCACAGGCTGACCCTTGTACCAAACAGAATATATCCTGAGTAAAAAGACACAACAACCTGTAAATAATAGAGACAATGGCAACATGCAGAGTTGTTCTGTTGTCTCCTCTTGCTATATATCCCCATGATCTTACTTTCAGAATCTCTTCTTGTGTTTTAATGCTGCAGTGGGCTGCTTTATGCCTTTCTGCACTTTGGACACTAGAAAAAAAAACCCAAACAGTTTCATTCTGTCATACTGGTGGCATAATCAGTTCTGCCTTGGCTTTCCCTGGCTTCTAGGACCAGTTTCTGGCCATAGGCAGTGCCTTTGGTGAGATTTCACCCCATTTTCTGCCCTTTCCGTTGTCACAAGGTCGGGTCACTTCCTTAAAAGTAACCTGCTGTGGTCAAGGTTGTTTTTCTTGACCTGGTTTATTGCCTTTTAAATGTTTTAGTGTTTTGTCTGTTTCTCAGGTTGAGCGCAGGATGTTTGTTGCACTGCTAAGAGGTTAGTACTGCGAAGCCTAGGGAGTGATATATGGATGGTTCATGCTTTCTTTTGGATTTAATTTTTCATCCTCTAGTGCTCTGTGGTGAAAGGAATGTTTGCTGCTTGCCTAGGGAGACACCTGACATTTAGACTTTATCTTCTGTAAAGGCTTGGGCCAAAATTCTCTTCTCTGACTTTGGGAATGGCAGTAAAGGGCACAGAGTTGAAGTGAAGGGGGGGACAAAGAGAGATATGTGTCTTGTGATACCAGGCCACAGTAAGGAACTGTGCAGCTCTCTGATAAAAGTCAGTTCCTCCAATATAAATGGGGTTTTCATCCCCAGACACCATGCAGAAATTCCTCAGTCCTAGAGGACTTGTGGGCCTGGGGGTGGAGGAGAAGAAAAGAAGAGCAACTTGGGCTACAGCATCCTGCTATAATGTTCTAAGCAGGGGAGTGCTCAAATTCTGGGTTAGGAGCTTTCACAGCCCCTGCACATGCAGGTAGAATACAAAGGCTGAAGAAAAGGTAAAGAATCCTCCCCTGGGATACTTTGTGCTCAAGCTCAAAGCAATGAGGGCTTTTTTTTTTTTTTTTTTTTTTTTCTTTTAATGAGTCCTAATTTTGCATTGTCCTAACCTGATTTGGCTGCCCTGCCTCTCTGCCTCTGGCTTCATCTCATGTCCTGAGTCAATAATGTTGATTTAACAGAGATAGATCTGACAGGAGCAGAAAGAATAAGGAAAGGACACCTTTCTGGAGATAACCCTCCAGTGTAAGACAGGTGTGTCAATCTTCCCATCTCCAGGGCATCAGGAGCCTTGTTCTCTCCCTCCAGATCATTCACTTTCCCAGAGCTAAAAAACTCTGGCTTTCAAAAACTCTCCTCTTAGGTGCTTACATCTGGTTTGCTGCCTGGGAAGGAAGCACCAAGAGATGCTGTGCTGGTCTTCATTCCCGGCTTTCCCTACCCCAACCAGTCACCAGAGGAGAGTTTTGAAGAGGAGATCAGTTCTGTGAGAATATGAATGGTTGGTCATAGGTCAAAGATGCCAGAAGAAGTTTCTTCTATGAGTGAAACTTTGGAAGTTTGTGTTCCCCACCTGTGTGTGCCCACACCTGCCCCTCCCAGTCATTCAGATATCTGAGCTGCAGTGACTGATGGTCCATTCATAGCTAAAAAGCCCCCTTGGCACAATTGATAAAAGAGGTATGAACTTTCTGTAAATGGCACTGGTTTATAGCTGTTGGAATAAATGCTACTTAGATGGTTTCCCATTTTTAAATAAGAATTTTCTGTCTTCCTTCATGTGCTCAGTGTGAGGAAGAATTGATATAGTTGCAAGTTGCATTTTTGTTTGCCTTCTTGTGAATAAGCAGAATCTGCTTGGCAGAACTACAGGTGAAGGTCTTCTGCATGATTCTTTTATTTCATCAAGTGTAAGGTAGACCTGCAGCAAGAAGGGCTCAGTTATGCTCTGCCCAGCTCCTTTTTTACCAGAAATTCCACTTGCAGGTTGTGTCTGTCAGGTGGATTCTCCATAGCACAGAAAGGCTGGGGAGCTTTCCCTGGCACGCTTTGAAAGGCAGCCTGAACGTCCTGGGTCTGGCAGAATTGAGAGTGTGTTTGATTTCCACGTCACTGAAATAGGACAGTATTTGCTTTAGAGCTTTTGTGCAATACTGTTGTTGTTTTCCCGGCTGACCTTTGGCGGCTCTGTATCGCCCTGGCAGCAGGTTGCTATGGGGATCTCCTCACATGGGGGGAGCAGGAACCAGGACACACGGACACACTGGGTGCTCCTTGCTGCACCTGTACCACTGGCACTTGCTCACAGCAATCTGCTAGGCTGATTCACTAACACACAATTCAATATCCAACTTATATCCTTTTTTTCCCTGTATTTTCCTGTATTGTTTGACAAAAGTAACTTTTTTTTCTAAGTTAGTTACTTATTTTCAATGGTGCCACAGGTTTTGTTTTCTATTAGCAAATATAACTTGCAGCAAACTGAGGATCTGTCCTGAAGAGCTCAGGTTAAGCCAAGGGTTTAAGCTATACATATTTATGATATAATTACTCTCTTCTCTTTTTTCTCTTGTTTTTTGAGGTTTTGTATCACCTGTAAGGTAAAAGTATGTCAGTGGTTAATTCCTCCTGGAGAAATCCAATACAAATTCAGCAATACTTTGCTGTTGGACAGATGGCTGAAAGGAAATGATTAATCTACTAACCTTGGATTTAGGAGATATGGATTTGAGTATCTGCTTGCTGCAGATTTTCCATGTGACACTGATGAGTGAATACCCTCGAATATAGCCACTAGCCTCTGTGCTCAATGCAAAATAGCATCACCCTGTCTCTCAGGGCAAGGTGAGAAGAAAGAAGCACATGGCCTCAGCCAGGTAATCCCAGCTTCTTTACAAGGGCATCTGCTGGCCCACAGCAGCAGGGTAAGAAGAAGGTAACTGGGAATGAGTGTGGAAGAGAAAGTGATGGCAAAATATTTTGTTACAGTTTTGGGGTGTTGCAGACATACACTACAAACTGAGGCTGTTGTGGGTCTGGGCTCCACACAAGTGCCTGGCAAAGGAAAGGTTATTTTCAGGAAACTAGACCATAATTTGCAACTGCTCATGCTGACACAGATTTTTCTATAGTTTCATGTCTCAAGCACACTTCTGTTTTGTAGGGGCATAATTAGTGCCAGTGGCTGTCTCTCAAGGGAGTGTCTGAACTGAAACTCAGCCATGCTGAAGACACTGTATCAGGAGAAGGTTATCTAAGAAAACAGGTACACCCTCCTAATCCCCATCCTCTTTCCTCATATCCCATATGCAACCTCTTTTACACAGTCCCGAGGATTTATTATTTCCTCAGCTATTCCAAAGGACAGATCCAATATTTGCCACCCTACCTGCAGCATGAGACACACCACAGGTTGGCTATAAGCACAACATCCAATCTTCCAACACTTGTTTACATGCACTGTCTCCCCTCCCCTTCCAAAACAGATCTTCTCTGCCTTTTTGGTGAAAAATCCATCATCAAAAGTATGTGTTTGTTTTAAGTGAATCCAGAAACCAAGTCTTGGAACTGCTGTCTTTTGCAATTTCCTGAGCCAGCCCCACTTCTCTGCACAATTCATCACTGCTTTCTTTGTGCTCTGCCTGCTCTACCCCCGAGAAACATTCAAAGGCATTGAGTACAGGCCTTGAAAACACACATGCCTGCGCATGGCTCTACACATCCTGAGGCTGTATGGGCTGAATTCTCCAGGATTTGGAGCTTGGGGGAGGAATGTATCCAGCAGACACGTCACAGGCAGGGGCCATGAGAAGTATTGCCAGAGTTAAGTGTACAAGTTGATATCTTGGAGAGAAAAATCACAAACATTCCCCAGCAACTGTCAGCATGGTCCATCTCCAAGAAGGGCTTCACATCTGGGAAGAAACTGCCTGCGGGTAATTGGGTTTGCTAGAGTTGCCTCTCTAATTAATAAGTGATTTGACTTGGAGATTGGAAATAATAGTTGAAATGATGGCATAAGCACAGGGGCATTGGGGCTGCTCTTGCTGTACTGTTCAGAAAGGACTTTCCTGCACAATCTAATGACACTGTATGGCAGTTTGAGGAATGTGAAGTTGTTTGCCCAGGAGACCAACAATGTGATAATATTGGCATATAACCTTCTAGTATTTGAGTAATTAGTTGCTTAGCTACTTTGGATAGGTCATTATTTTGCAAACTGGAAGCATTTGCAAGTGGTGATATTTTCCTCGGTATGGTGAAAGAGCTAAACCTATTCTGGCAGTGTACAACTCCTAGAAATATATATGCATAAATTGTTTCTAATGAGACCATCTGCCTTTTATAGCCCCTTTGGAACTAAATAGTACCCAAAGACCACTCTGTCTTTTAGATATCCGTGGTCAGGAAGGCTGCTCCTAGCAATAACAGCATGTAGTTTTTTGCAGCTAGAGAAGCTTTTTGATTCCTGCATTTCAAGGCGTGTTTGTGTGTGCGTGCGTGCATGATACTGCTTATATTTGTTAAAGTTATTAGAAATCACTGTCCCAAATCTCTTAAGAGATAGCATCTGGTAACTCATCTGTTAAGTTAATATTTTCAAAGATAACAAAAGTTCAATCTTTCGCTTACAGGGCTGGGGGCAGCTTGGCAAGGATTCTTCGTCATGTCAGGATCTTCCTGTATTTGCAAGGAAACAGCAGTGTTTTAAAGGAATACCCTCACTTTAGAAATCACATCTGAGTTGCTCAGACTCAGCATCTCACTTTGAGATGCTCACATTTTGACACTGGTGTAAAAACTGTGCAGCTTCCTGGGTGTTGTGTGCACAGCTCCCACTGAGCTCTGTGTGTTGAGGACACAGTGGCTCAGCACCCCTCAGCCTCCAAGCAGCTGCTGTCTTGGTGCCCAAATCAGGCCTAGGCAACAAGTTTCTTCTTTTACTCATGTTTATAACCTCACATCAAATACTAAAAAAATAACAGGATAACCTGTAATTCAGCACTTGCCTGCTGCTTTCCTTCATTGGAGGCCGACTGACTGAGAATAGTGGAGTCAGGTGCTTCTCTTCACATGAAGCTTTCAGTCATATCCCCTCTCAAGTCCTCCTATAGCAACACAGACCTTTAAAAAGCCTCCACTGCTTGTTTGTTTGTTTGTTGCTTTACTCTGCAACCACGTGGATGCATTAGCTTTAGTCTGAGGATTTGTAAAGTCATGCTCCATGTGGTTTCTCTTTAAATACTCCCTGCAGTTTCTGTTGGAGGAGACCTCAGGCATGTGCTGGGGGACAGCCTGTCTGGGAGGGAGATCTGCATGGGCAGGGCAGTGGCTGGGGTCACGTCCCCTGGCAGCTGCTGAGGCCAGCTGGAGGCCTGACCTCTGGCTCCTGGCTGGCTGTGGCTGGGCACACTGGGTGTGCTGGGTGGCACACTGGGTGTACGGGGTGTACTGGGTGTGTTGGGTGGCACATTGGGTGTACTGGGCACACTGGGTGTACTGGGTGGCACATTGTGTTTCTGGGCACACTGGGTGTACTGGGTGCCACACTGGGTGTACTGGGCATGCTGGGTGTGCTGGGTGTTATGAACAAAAAAAAAAATTAAACATTTGGGGAATGTAGTTTGCAATGTATATATAAGATTAAATGTTGGTACAAGTAACAAATTATGATTAGAAATGTAGTTAACAATGCATGTATAAGGTTGGATGTTGTTGGTACAAGTAACAAGTTGTGATTGGAAATGTAGTTTACAGTGTATGTACAGGGTTAGGTGTTGTGGGTGCAAATAACAAATGGTCATTACTTATATTAAAACTCAGTAGTGTTGTGCATGCATAAAAGGGGAGTGGAACCAGGGAGGAGATGCCAATCTTTGTGCAGGGCGAAGAGAAGCTTCCAGAAGTATTGCATTGTGGAGCACAGCCACAGCTTGAATCAAGATTGGGAGACCAACCAATGGGAGGCGAGAATTCCAAAATTATTGGCCAAGACTGCACCAATTTATGGGCCAGCCAGCAACAGAGAAATAAATCTATCACAGCATGGATCCTGAGCACCCCAATAAGGAGAGGAGAGAGAGACTTTAAAAGCCTGGGGTGTGTGACACCCAGGTCTTTCCTCTGAGCTGCTTTCCTTGGAAACACCCCTAGGTTACCCATTATGAGTTGTTGAAACAGTCTCTCTTTTGTTTCCAGTTGTTCCTTTGTAATAAACAGGATTACTTGTTTTTAATTAACTTTCCTCCTTTTGTTAAAGTTTTCTTTGTAAGGCTGTCCACGACACTGGGCACTCTGGGTGTACTGGGTGGGCACATTGGGTGTACTGGGCACTCTGGGTGTACTGGGCACTCTGGGTGTACTGGGTGGCACTCTGGGTGTACTGGGTGGCACACTGGGTGTACTGGGTGGGCACTCTGGGTGTACTGAGCACACTGGGTGTACTGGGTGGGCACTCTGGGTGTACTGGGCACTCTGGGTGTACTGGGTGGCACTCTGGGTGTACTGGGTGGCACACTGGGTGTACTGGGTGGGCACTCTGGGTGTACTGAGCACACTGGGTGTACTGGGTGGGCACTCTGGGTGTACTGAGCACACTGGGTGTACTGGGTGGGCACACTGGGTGTACTGGGTGGCACTCTGGGCAGTGACCAGGTGAAGAAAAGGAGAGCTGTGCTTGCACAGAGGGAGAGGAGGCCAGGCACACAGGTCATGGAGCAGGGACACAGCATTCCCACTGCTAAATGGAAAGGTCACCCAGGGATGGATTATCTTGAGACAGTTTCATAAACTTCTCCTTCCTGAGGTACCTCTTCCTCTCAGCGTGTGTTTCCAGCCCCCCCAGAGCCCTCAGAAAGCTGGTGGCAGCACAGCCTTGCACCTTTTTTGGGATTAGCTCAGCTGAAAGCCATGGGAGCCCATGGGACAGTGCACAGGAGGGTTTTCCAGGGCGTACCTGGTAGGTGACCAGCCCTGAGGCAGTCAGATGTTTCCATGATACTCTGTCTTGAATTAAATATTCTATGCCAGGTCACGTTAATTAACATTCCATCTGTCATAACACAGCAGGGTAGTGAGCTGAGGTGGGGGGAGGATAAACACTTTCCTATTCACTACCTGCTGTTAATTAGAAGAGAAATTAAATTTTTTTTTTTTTTAAGGCTGCACTTTTTTTAAGGGTTGGTGAATCAGTGCTTTGTGATAATTTTGCTGCTTTGGGTGAATCTAAGGTCTCAACTACAGCCAAGATAATTCCAGAACTTTAGTCAATGAGCTTAGTGCATATTCTCATCTTAATTACAGCCTGACAGTAGCCATGCTACATGCAGCTCAGGACAAATGCACATTCAGGAGGCTCAGGGCTGGAGGTTTTTTCAGTCATCATCTCAGATGTCTCCCTTTGAAATCTCACTTGCCCTATTTCGTCTCAGAGAAAAGTTTTGCTGGGAAGTTTGATAAAACTCCTTTGGTGTTTTTAGAGCTGCAGTACTTTCAAATGTATCTGAACTTTCTTTTTGAGAACTTTTTCTCTTTTTTTTTCCCCTTTTTCTTTCTCAGCTCAAACACACCCTACAATTGCTTGGCCTTGTTGTGTACCTGTTTGAGGTAGGTTAACTAGCATAATAAAAATATTGATGAGTTGGCATCTCCTTCTATTTTTCTATAATGCAGCAAAATCCAATTTTCTCTCCTCACATCATGGGTGCAGGAGTCACCACAGAGTTTGTTATTTTATCTTACTTTATAGATGAGCATTTTGTGCACACCATGGCAAGGCACAACGTAACAGGTGAGAGCTCTGGTAACGGAGGTGGCTGTGCACCAGGGGTGTGTGCCAGCACAGCCATGTGAGTGTCACTGTGCTCCTGCCTCCCTCCTGCAGGCACGCTCACATCCAGCATCCTGGGGCTGCTGGAGCTACCTGCTCTCCTCTTTGGCAGGGCTGCTTTTGTCCTTTGATCCAGCCAGCTTTGCTGCTACATCTGCACTCTGTAGAAGCCTTGGCAGTGCAGAGCAGGGGTATTCCCCCACCTACAAACCCCCTGGTGCAGACACGTGTGACAGCTCCGAGAGGACAGCTCTGACACAGAGCCTGGGCCCCGATAGTCTTTGTTGCTGAGATAATGGGATTTCCAAGATAAGGGGCTTGGGGGGAGAGTTTGTTTCTCTTTTGAATATAATGGCTAGACTTGAGTTTGGTATTGTTTCAGTGAAATGCACTTTAGAGCAGAACTTTGTTTTTATCTTGATAAGTTTGTTTGAGAATAAGGAGCCTCTATCATCAGGCCAGGTCTTCTGCAAATAAATGCCTTATTGTGGTTTAAAAAGGCCATATATACATAAAAGTTACCGTCTGGTTTGTAAACCACAGCCCCGGGATCAGAGGGGGACTTCCCTTGCACTTTTGTCAGAGCTCCAAGATGCTTTCCTCTGGACTGGGCCACAGCTCTGAACTGCAGCACTCTTTGTGTTTCACTAGAAATCACTGCACAGGAGATCACATCCCAGTCAGCAAACGTAAGGAGCTCTAAAAAGCAAATCAACATGAGCAAATTGCTTCTGTTGCATAGAGAACACTGGTGTGGCCAACGTCACTGCTACGTACACATATTAAATGTTAAGTGCGTGAAAGGATGTGCAACCACAGGCAGGAAAAATAAAAGTTCAAAAGGAAATCCATGAGGTAGGCAGAGCAAGGCCCACAGAAGTGGACGGCCGGAGATGGAGAGGAGGTGCAGAGCAGGGATGGACCTGTGGGAAGTCCAAGAGCATGCTGGGTTTAGTCCCTTTCCTTGTAATTGTAATTTGCTCGTGTGACAGAACCCCTGGAGAAGAAGGGAAGTGACAAGACAAATGGCTACATTCGTTTTCATAGGTTTGGGCACTGGGGGATGGAATCCAAATTGGCAATGCAGTTGCTGTCAAGTAGTATTTCAGTGGGTAGGAGTGCCAGGAGGAATTTTTACTCCTTACCAACTCCAGCATGAGGTGGACTCACCAGAACATACTTACCAGGGTGACACTAAAATCAGGGTCTTCCTTTAGCTGTTCTGCCTCAAGTGCCACCCTTTGGACATAAAGAACACAATTGGAAGCTGAAGTCACTACAGAAAGTGTCTTCACCCTCGCCTGCCAGTGCAGACAACACTGACAGATGGCTCGAAATAGCAAGGCCACCAATAAGCCCTGATGCTAAAAAAAAAAAAAAATCTTGATTTTTGCATTACAATGTTACAAAATGCAACAATTTTGCTAAAATTTGACCACAAGGGTTGACAGGAACCTCTGCCTTTTCTTCCTTGTCTTCAGTTTCAGCTCTATCTCTGTGGTGCTGCTCAAACCCTTTCTGATTTTATTTTATCCTCTTTGCACAAAGACTATTTTCTTTCAGGACTTGTCCCTGTTCCCTGAACTATTTTTACCAGTTTCACCTCAGTCTCTTTCCCCTCTGACTCACTGCTGGGAATCCTCCCCTGGATCATTCCTCCTTTTCTCATCCCCACAGTGTCACTCCTCCTCTGCTAGAGGTCAGAGCAGGAATCAGTTCTCAATTCCTAGCTATATAAAAAAATAATATCTTGGAAATCCAGTGTCTGAGGGCAGACTGGTGCCTGCTCCTTCCAAAAGCAGAGCAAACAGGTTTCTGTGGCTCTTGCAGAGTTTAGCCAAGGTGCCACCACTCATGAGGTGTGTACACTGAAAGGGAAGGTGTCCTCACTATTTCTGTTTGTTCCCCCTGCACTGTCCTTTGGATGTTCAACATCTGCCAGAAAGGACTGGGCACTGGGTGGGAGCTGGGGTGCTTTTGACTTCTTTCTGAGCCCCTGGTCAGAGACCAGCCACCAGTTCCCCCCTGGAGATGGCCACCTTCAAAGGCAAAACTCCATTTCTTCCTGCTGCCTCCCAGCATTGCTCCTGCAGAAAGTTGTTCTCCTCGTGCTGTTAATAAATTTTTAAAGGCAATAAATCTCCTCTTCTTTTAATAATTCATTTTCATCTGACCAGGTTCCAGGTGGGTGTTTAGGCTCTCACTTTCTCCTGGGCCTTTGTAGCTGGCAAGGAGCCTGTGAACCCCATAGTTTGGGCATTCAGAGCCCTGCCCTGAGCCTCCCCAGCTGCCTGGGCTGCTCCTTGGGCTGCCTCTCTCAGGTTGCTCTCAGCAGGGGCATGCAGGGAAGCTGTGTCTTTAAGAGCAGCATCCCCTGCCAGTGCCATGCCTTTGGGGTTGTGCTCTCCCTCCCCCAGACCGTAGGTTTGCTCTCCACAGGATGTCGACTGTCCTCCTTGTCTCCTCCCTTCAGTGGCATGGCTTCCTCTGCTCTTGCTGTGATAAGAGTTTGTTTTCTTCTCCATCATACCCTGGGCTAATACCACTCTCTGCATTTTTCTGCTTTGATACCTGCATTTATGTTCTGATTTCTTTCTCTCTCCTGAGGCCATACTGCTTTTCTTTTCTCACCCAAAGCAGCTCTTCAGCACAGACAGGTATAACTAATAGCACTGGGCTTCATCAATGAAGCAGAGTTCAATTTACCCCTTGCACAGATCGTACAGGCAAGAAACATCAGGCTAAGATTTATGTGGAACTGTTTGTCTAAATGGGCTTCCTACTTCCTTATTTCCATGGAGCAAGGAAGCAGCCAACATCTGCTCTGTGCCTGATACCACTTCCGATTCCACAAGCAGAAACTTCTCCCAAGAGACAAGGAGCAAGTAGCTTCCCAAGCTGTGGGCATTTTGGATCAGGGGCTGTGTCTCCAGCAGGCAGATGGATAGGTGCAGGCTGTGGGTGTGCTCTGCACCTCCTGGCTGCCCACAGCCTGCATGAAATCCTTGGCTTCAGGCAGCTCCAACTCCACTTGCTCTCCAAAGGGAAGGGAGACACCCAGCTTGAAGTTCTCAGAGGGCATGAGGGCAGAGGAGCTCTTCTTTTGCTCAGGCATCGTGCATTTCCCATTGTCTCCAGAGAGAAACCTCCTGTTGCCTCTGCTATTGCTGGTGTGAGAGGTGATGCTTCCCTTGCCCAAACTGTGGCACTCTTGTCTCCTGAGGGACAAAGTGCAGTACTGGAGAACAAGCAGCATGTCCAGAGCAAGCTCTCTGCTACTGGGCACTCCAGGGGTTTGGTGCTGAAGACTCCAGTGAGCCTCAGAGCCACAGAGACTCTTTTACAACCAGGCTTCAAATAGAGAGAAATCCAGTTTTCTGCCTGAAAGTTTTGTGGTTGATGCCTTTTGGAATGTCTTCTAAAGCTCTTATGTGTCACATGTGGCCCCCTGCATGGCTGTTCAAGATTCTCAGTATTTACTGTGCAGATACTCCTACCTTCAGATGGAAGGAGATGTTGAAACTAATGAAAAATAGTCCGATTTTACACTAGACCTGTAACAGTATAATTTGAGGGGAATGTGTTAACTTTTGTTTTATTTAGCTTTGCCAACTTTCAAATCAGCTCTCAAGCAACCCAGAAGGTTTTAGAAAATGTTTAATCTAACTCAGACAATTTCCTGAACTCCCTAACTGGACCACCCCATTTTCTGAAACACTGCCAAAAGGCCTCAGTTACTCACAGGCTCTGGCGTGCTGCTCTTTCACAACTCCTTGCTGTCCTCTCACCCCACTCTCCAGCCGTTGTGTTTGCCTTAATATAGCCCAGAAAGAGGAACCTCCCAAACCTCACTGTCAGTGCCTGATAGAGCAAACATTGCCAGCAGGGCTGGGGTGCCTGAGCAACCCCTGCCTCAGTCACTTCCAGGCTGTGCATGGTGTGAGCATGGACACCCAGCCTGTCTGTGTTCATCTGCTGCTCCAGATGTGCCCTGCCCACCCTCCCAGCCCCCCTGCCTGTGCCACAAGCCTCTGTCCCTAGAGAACCAAGGGACACTCCCTGCTGGCCCCACAGGGCAGTGGTGCAGCCTCTCCTCACCCTGTTTCACACTCTGGCTTTGCTGTCCTGATGCCTCCGACCCTCCCTGCCTGTGCTTGCCAAAAAAGCAGCAGGGGCAGTTCCTTGTGGTCACAGGGGAACATCACCTCTCCTCTCACCTCCCTCACTGCTGCAGGCTGAGTCTGTGTAGCTGTGCTCATGGGGGCACCTACAGCACACAAGGATGCCAGAGCCCTCAGAGATCCATCCTTCAGAGCTTAAGAATTATCTGTTTTTCCAGCAGAGACGGAGCATAGCACAGTTTTAACAAAGCTGCAGCAAATGGGGGTTTGGTCACTCCCTCTCCAAGAGATGTTTGCTGTTTGAGGACTTGTTATCATGTGATAAAAGTGTCCTCCTCAAACTTAGTTTCCTGCTCTTCTCTTGTGCTTCCCTCTGTTGTCCACCCACACTGCTGGCTCCAAATAAGGGCACTGAGCTCCCCAGAGCTCTCCACCACCTACTCATCACCCTGCTTTCCTTCCTGCCCTGCCTACTTGCCCTGTCCCCTCCCGGTCACAGGGGAAGTGGGATGACAAGAAAAACTGGGTCAACATTTCCAGGGATTTCTGGAGGAATTTGCTACCTGGACCTGGACCTGGTCCTGGACCTGGACCTGGACCTGGACCTGACTGACTCATCTTTAGGATTTTTATTGCAAAAGGAGTTAGGCACTCACAAATTCAAATGAAATAAAAACCTGGGGGGAAGAGGATAAAGACAGCAGTAAGAAAAGTGATTAATGCAGCTTCTAGGGTCTGCAGCTTCTTGCTGGTTGAAATTCCAACAGACCTCAGCAGAAGCCATCCGAAGCACTGGGGCCAGAGCTTGCCTCGCAGCACAGTCCTGCCATGGGATGATCAATCCCAGCATGTGCAGGAAGCTGGTGGTGTTCCCAGCTCCCCAGGCAGGGCTGGAAGAAGTGATGAAAACTCCAGAGTGCAAGGCTTCCGTCCCCTCTCTCACAGGAACCAACTTTACTGCAGGGGGGACGCTGCCAGGAGGGAAGAGTGATTTTGTGGAGGTAAAATATTGCCAAGGGCAGGGGCTTTCCTGGAGGCAGAGCCATCTGGGAATGGCAGAGTTGGGTTCCACAGAACCAGGATGGATGGCTTTCCTTAGGTCTTGTAAGTGAGATGCATCTCTTAGGAAGTCAAACCCCCTGCTTGCACTCACTGGAAGTCTCTGCTCTGATCAGGATGGCACACAGCATTCCACAGCTTCAGAGTCAAGGAGTTATTGCTCAGATATCATTTCCCTACCCTTCACAGAATTATTGCAGCAGGGAGAGGATTAACAGGTATGCAAATCACAGTGGAGGTGGGGGGAGAGCTATGCTAAAAAATTAATAAATGCCATGGTGGTATTGCTGTTCAAGCTCTCCGGTGCCTTTTTAGGAAAACTAATGTGTTTGCAGAGTGACTGCAAGCCTGATGGGAAGAGGGAGCAAAGAGCCAACCTTCCCCCTCCTGGATCCTGCTCTGGGTCAGGTAATAGGATCTCCTGCACAGCTGGGGCTGGGAACAAGCAGCCAGCACCCCTGCACACACACACACACACACAAACACACACACACACACACACACACACACACACACACACACACTGTGCCCAACTGCAGCCTGCCCCTCCTCAGATGCTCAGGAGGCTCATGCTGCCGAGGGGAGGTGGCAAATGATGGCAGGAGCACGGCCAAAGCTGTCTGCTAAGCCAAGGGAGCCAGGGGAGGCACTTGCCAGTGTCTGTCTCTGCTGGGCTCGACTGTGGTCCCTGACACGCTGGGCTGTGCTGGGACCTCCTGTCATCCTGCACAGCCTGCTCCTGCCGTCTGGCTGTCATCTGTCCAGCAGGGCCAGGCAGCAGCCAGGCTGAGCAGGCAGCTGAGTCCCTCCTCCACCCCGGGTACCTCCCCAGCCACCCCATCCCAGCTCCCTGCCCGCGGGAGGCAGCACATCTGCACCCCCACCTCCCCTACCCCAAGAGAGCACAGAGAGTTGCAGGGGGTGGCTAATGGCAAGCCAGAGTGATTTCAATAAGTCCCTTAGTGCCCGATCTCAATTTCTAAATAAGTCTGCTTTAAATTACATTGATTTATGATTCACATATTTTTATTTGATCAGTTGCTGGTGCTGCAAACCTTCAGGCGCTTTAGGTGTTTCTAATCTCTCCATCCCGTTGGATGGAGGCACCACTTGCAAAAGGCTTCTTTTTAACCCCTGAATCCACCAGGCACTCAGCCAGGACAGGCCAGAAGTCCTCTCACTGGGGCTCTTTTCCTGGTGTGATCATAGCATCGATTATCCAGCATCTTTGGGGTCTCCTGCCGTCACACCAGACACTTAACGAGAAACCAGGCTGAGGGTGTTTTGGACACTGGTTGTGACAGTCCACATCTCTGTGAGTTTACATTTTAACATTTGTACCAGGAAATCAGGTCTCAGTGTCACGGGGTTAGACAAATACCTGATAAAGAAATAAACCTGTCAAATAAATTCACTTCATAAAGGACCAAGCCCCGCAGAAGTCTCTGTTGCGTGTTTTAAAAACTGCCTCACGCCTTCACAGACTGCCTGGGACTGTGCATTCCTGTGCACTTGGGAGCCGCTGGCAGCAGAAGAGGGACTGTTCTTGGGGCTGTCTTGCTGTGATTCAGCACCAGCTGCTGAACAGACCTGCTCTGCTAATCCCCCACATCCTCATCCTCCGGCGCTGGCTGGGTGAGGGATGGGGCTGACTCACCTTGTTCTGCCTCCAAAGCAAAGCGGAGGGACCATGCGGCACCAAGAGTTACCACAGGTGCCGTGAAAGCAAACACTGAGCAGGAAAGGCTTTCACGTTGTCGGAAACTTTTTGGGGTGTTTGAAGCCCTGGCGAGTCAAAGGTGGGCAGAGCGTGAGGCTGTGTTTTCGAGGTGACCTGCAGCTGTAGAAAGAAGCCTGGGCAAGGGTTTTTTCTGCATCCCCCCAGCCTGCACTGCCTGTGCCACATCTGCTGCGCTCACAAGACAGCCTGGGAGTGTCTGGGCGGCCGTGGGCTCCTTCCCTCCCGGCAGCTCTTGTTTACTGTTAAATAACCTTGAAGGCAGAGACGCTGCTTTGTGCCCACGGAGCCGTGTGCTGGTCCGAGCCGCTGCTTTCTCGGGGATAACACACCCGCCTCCCTCCTGCAGTGCCTCCCAGCGCACCGGGCTGCAGCTTCCCCCGCCCAGGCCCGGCTCCACACTTCCAAAGCGCCTTTTTTGCTGCGGAATTTGCATCTCTTTGTTGATTTTGCTAATCAAGCTCGCTCCCGAGCCTTTGAAAACAGCAGCACTCAAAGGCACTCCATCTCTTTGGGCATGGCAACCATTTCAGGAGGGGTAACTCCTCGGGGACCAGGCAGGTTTGGTCACTAGGCTGTTAAGGCTGCGTTGGGAGCACCAGCTGGTGGATGGGCACAGCAGCCCGGTTCCAGAGGAACTGACCCAGCTTCCTGAGCCAAGGTAATGCCACACTGCCACCAAAAGGGCAACACTTCCCTGGCTCTCCCTGACCCCTTGCCCTGCTCCCAGACCCAGGCAGCACTGCCTCCTTCCCTTGCAGGGGGATGGCTGGTGTCCCACCCTGTCCCCACCCACCCTGAGTGGCTTCTGGGTCTGTCTCCTGGTTTGGTGAGCACATCCAGCCCCTGTGGGGACATTCCCCAAGCAGTGCCATGTGCTGAGCTGGCCCTGCAGGGAGGTGACTGAAATCCCCAGATGCTCACAGCACCCAGTGGGTAGCACAGACAGGGTCCCTGGGCTGGGGAAGCTGAGTTGTGCAGGGCAGCCAGGCAGACACAAAGCCACCCTCATGACATGGAGCTAGGGGACAGAAGGATGAGTTCACTCTGGAAACCCAACTCCATCCCCTGCTTAATTGCCCATGGGCTGGCCCAATTCAGAAAGATGAGCTACATTTGTGTAGACTGGCAGGTCACAAAGATGCTTAAAAGTGATATTTACCCAAAGTTGTCATGAAGTGGGGACACAAGGTACCCATCTTCAAACTACTTGTTTCCCTCAGTGCTCTATGCCATCAGTTCCAGCAGCTCAGCAAGGGAGCCCAAGCCCAGCCCCACTGAGTGGTCAGACACTAAATTCCTGTGGTGGTGGAGGAGCTTCTCCTCAACAAGCACCCGCAGACCACGGACAGGACACGTGGCAGTGGCAGCCCAGGTGTCCCCACTCCAGTGCTGGGCTCTGTGGTTACCAGCAGCAGTCTGAGAGCAGCCAGACCAGGCTGTCACAGGAGAGTCCCTTTGGCACATGTTGGCTCCAGCTCTGAATTTGCATACTGTATTTGCCAAGGGTTATTAGTGTTGATCAGCTGTTAAATAATCTGCCCTTTTCATTTCAGGAGGCCTGTCAGGACTTGCCTTCACATAGGCTTTACTTAAACAGGAGTTTCATGGCATATTTGAAAAGGGTTTTCATTAGGTAGTCTTTTCCTTGAAATTTTGACAGCTACAAATACTAAACACTGTCTTTGACATCATGAGCATCTGCCACATGTGTTGCCTAACCCTCTACATCCTCAGTGTGTGGAAAAGCCTGCAGCCACAGAGCAGTGGAAATCAGGCTGCAGTCCCACTGGCACTCCTCATTGTGCCAAGGAAAGACCAGAGCCAGGAGATGAAGATGAAAGCAGATCCCACATCAGAAAATGAAATTATCCCCTGTTGGAGAAGGGCGCTCTGAGCTTGCTGCACACAGGTTGTAAAAACAGCCTCACCCTGCTCTGCACCTGCAGGGATAGAGTCTTTGGGGTGAATTATGGCTGCATTTCAGCATCCCTGGTTTTATCTGTGTCTCTTCAGGGCCCTTTGCAATTGGCCAGAAACAGGAGCTCCAGAGCCTGGGGAGGCTGGGAGCACAGGCCAGTGGTTCAAAGGGGGTGGCTTGTGACTCACAAGGAAACAGCAGGATGGGGTAAGAACCACATTTTGTGGTTCAGCAACACCGTCAAAGGACTCTGGAAAGTCAGGTCAGGGAAAAACCTCACTTCAGGACTGAGGGGAACTGCAATAACCAGCTGGTTTCCTCACATGTAATTATGCCCACTACCCTACAAATTTTTAAAGAGCCCGAAAAGAATGAAAACTATGGATGCAGCAGTAGGGATCCAAAGAGGGGGTTGCTGTACATACTGGATAGTCTTGAAGAGCTCAGTAGAAAAATGTTGTGCTACCTCGAGGGCAAAGTACCTTTGCTGTTACCAGCAAGTGAATTAGAACACCTGCCTGCAGGACAGCCCCACATTCCACATCTCCCACTCCTCTCACCTGCAGGTTTTGAGTGCCTGTTGAATTCTAAGGGCTTTTCACCACGGTTCCTTCAGCACAGGGGAAGAAACCCACGGTGCCAGGGGAGTTTGCTGCCCACTGCCATGCTGGGAGCACAGGTCTACCCTCCTCCTCACCAGGGCTGAGCCAAAGCTGGTGTCCAGCTGGTAGGTCCAGGTGGTGGCTGCCTGCTGGCAGGGAGAAGGGGGAGCAGGGAGGTCCCTGCAGAGCTGGCATGGCCACGTTTTCCTCAGCCATGCCCAACAGGACAGGAGGGTGGCAGTGGGCACCACAGTGAGCTCAGTCCTCACTTTCTCTCCCACCACTCCTCTGGGGAGAAGAAACAAAAGCGACTGTGAGAACCAACCAATTTAACTGTAATGAGCCATAAAACACGAGATCAGCTCTCCACCTCTGGGTCACCTCGCCAGCAGAGTGCTTGGCTGTGCCTTGCTGGTACTGCCTCTGTTACGGTCATCAGGCAACAAAGCCAGCATTTAGAATTGATTAATTGATTTGTGCATTAAATAGGTATTTGTGTTCAATTATTGGCAGGTTTGTTAGGAGATTACTATTTAAACAATTGTGATATTTTAAATTACACGTTATTTTATAGATGCACATTTACTTTAAAAAAGAGCGCCCCTTGCATCTATTAACATATTAAAAAGAAAATAAAACATTCAGGCTGTTATAATGCACAATGTGGCATTACTCTGGTACTTTCCTTAAGCTAGGGAAATCTTATTTGTTTAATAATAAGTTAACCATGAATATGCAAATCTGCATCCATGCAGTACCTCACTGCTGTCACTATTAATGAGTTGCAAATTAATGTGACAACAAAAGGAAAATCTATTTAGTGACAGATTTGTGGTTCCTACCTGGCTCAAGAGAGCAACCATCTACAGTCAGTCAGTCTGCTGGAGGAAAATGTGCACATGGCATGGACGGGGCTTTCTTCAGGACTGGCAAACCTGGAACAAGCAGTGGCTCTCTTCACCCCAAGGGCAGGAGGCAGTGCTGCTCCTAAGGATCCATCACCCTGCATTTGCAGGAAAACAGTCTCTGCACCACGCCATGGGGGAGCCCATGCAAACCACACTAATGGAGCAAAGGCAGAACTAGCAAGACTGATGCAGGTAGACATCATGGTGGGATACTTAAAACTTCGTCTTCTTCAGATCTCTTTGGAGATTTTTGCCCCTGACCACCACTCCAAGTGAAACCTGGGTTCCTGTCACCTTCTTCTGCTCCTCCTTCTAACAGAAATGCACACTGAGAAAAGATCTGTATCTTTACAATTATGGCATTCAACTCTCCTGCCTCGTGTGGTGGTGCCAAAGCCCTCTCCTACCACCACTGGCATCATAATGAAATGAAAATATGTTCTGCAAAACAATTTTAACAGATAAAATGCTATTTTTCCAGTTGCCTTGCATCTGTGCAAGTTTAAAACAATAATGTGTGCCTTCTCCCTGTGCAAAACTGATGATGCTGAATGCTTACCAGCAGCCCACAGAGCCTGGGAATGGCAGCTGCCTGCACTTACCACTCCCTGATACATTAATGCTCAAATGATGGGTCTCATCTATAGTTTCATTATTTAGCACAGAAATTAAGGGAGGAGCCAGCTTCAAACTCTTTTGATTCATGGAGTGAGCTTGGCTCCTGGGAGTAGTTTTTAAAATCATTTCCATTCTGCTCCTGCTAACTAAAACCATAGAAACATTAAGGTTGGGAAAGACCTCCAAGATTCATCAAGACCAAATGTTACCCCAGCACTGATAAGTCCACTACTGAGCCATGTGCCTAAGCACCACATCCACCCTTCCTCTGACCCTTGCTTGCCACTCTGCATCACTGTGTCTGGCACAAGGCTCCAGCTCAGCCACCACAGCAAAGCAGAAGAAATAAGAAGAGTGGCTGAAGGGAGAAATTACCCAAACAGGAAACTCCCAGGGCTGACCCCCCTCTGCAGAGCTCTTGGGTAAGGCAGGAAGGCAAAGGAGGAGTTCAATATTTTGGTCCTCAGCAGCACTGCTTATCTCAGGGGAACCCTCCCAGCCCTGCCTGTGCTGTGGTTCCCCTCAACCTCCCTGCCAGGCAGCCAGCCTGGAAATGGGTATTCCCTGGGATTTCCCAGCCAGCAACAAGTCAAAGTTTGACAAAGGAACCTCTTTGAAGAAGCTCATCTGCCTGCTCTAGCTGGAAATAGGGTTTTTCCCTATTGCACCATTGGTTGTCCAGCACCTCCACAGGGCAGCACAGACTCCCAGCCAGGCAAATCCAAGTGGTAAGCAGGGGAAATTCAAGGAAGCACCTTGGCTTTGTCCCCAACAGCATCAACACTGCGCTTTCACCTTGCAGAAGGCAAGTAACAGGATCAGCAGGGTTTTACCATCCCCAAAGGCTGCATTTCCATTTCCTTATGTTTTTATTAACCTGGAGCAAAGCCAGCAGTGTGAAGCAAGCATGTTTGGCCCAAGCAGGATGCACAGGAAAGCACTTTGAAGGAGAACGGTGTGAGATCAGAAACTGAACTGCTGAACACAGCCCCCAAGCTCCGTGCCCTGCAGGCTCCAGTGTCCCAGTGCTTCACTCCCTTGTCCACACTGGCACACTGCCATCTCTCCCAAGGAGAGATGGACTTGCCTCCCACAAAATCCCACCTGCATCCAGCCTCTCCTGTGACAATCTCTCCCAAACCACCCAGCACAGGGGCAGCCAAGCCAAGTTCCTGCCTCCTCCTGCTTCTCTGTGCTCCCTCAAGCACCCTCACACAGCGAAGCCCCTTTAAAAAAGCACATCCCAGAGTATAAAAGGGTTGTGTTATGTCAAGGGACAGCGCTGGGATCAGGTGTCCCCTGCCATGACCCTATTTTTGGATCACAGGCACACACACTCGCATTACAGAGGCATGAGGCTGCTGCTGTATTGGAGCACCAGGCAGGAGCCACATGGAGAAGACCCAACTGTACCTGGTGGAGGCAGGGAAAGCTGACTGAGCAGAGATGCTCAGGAGCAGGGGCTCAGGGATTCTCAAGAGGAAGCCGTGACAATCCTTTGTTTGCCCGGGGGGCTCGGGGAGACTTGAGGCGTCACACACCCCAGGAAGCAGCACAGAACTGATTTATACCCAGCTCAAGCCATCCAAGCTTTACACAACTGCTTTTAGTGTTCCTTGCCTTTCATTTTCTGCCCCCCTTCTTTCTGGGAAAATCAGGGGGTGCAAGCAGATGGCACTGGAGAGTAGGGGTGTCTGTGTTTCAGTTCCTTGCAATGCAGGAGACTGTTTGAAATGGAAATCCAGCATGCACATAAAAGCTGTGCAGGAGAGACCATCATCCTCCTTATCCCAAGTCTGGAAAAAGGAGGTTGGCAGACGTGTTAGGATTAAAAATTCCCCGTCCTGTGTGGAAATAAGACTTCAGCATCCAGCAGCAGCCAGCTTTTGGACCCTTCTCTCACCTCTTGGCTCAGCTACAAAACCACCTAACCCACAGGAACAGCCCCACTGTAAAGCCACACCGTAGAAATGTTTGGCAAAAGACTCACGGGCAGCACACCACGAGGCAGCAGCTCTGAGTCTTCCCCTCCAGGGCACCTTCAGAAGTGAAGCACAGCTCTCCCTTACCTTCAGCCTCCAGGACAGTGCAGAAACTTCTTCCCAGATGCTTTTCACGACCCTTTGGGTGGGGTGCTGGCCCCCACCACAAGAGCAGAGCAGTTTAAATACCTCAGTGGCAATTGGCTATCCTAAGACATACTACTCCTAATAACAGCCCTAATTAAACCTCATGAGTTTGAGATCACAGCTAGAATTTCCTTCCAGAAAGGGAAGGCAGAGAAAGTTTGCCCAAGCCCAGAGAGATCAGCCTCTTAGACAGAAATTCCAGAGCTGCACAGAAGTGACATTCTGGCTCTTGTCCCTTTAAATCCTCCCAAAATGTGCTCATAGGTTTAATGCTCCACATTAAAACCAAAGCATCTCCCCTGGTGCTATTAACTCCCACTCTGCAGACCCCATTGAAAAGATAATTCAGCCAATTGAAATTAAAAGGATGTCAAAGGAGGGAAAATGATGGAACCTATTCACAGTTAGGTATTGTGAACACCACTTTTAAACCCTTGTCCCACTAAAAGCACAAACCTGATGTTTTCTTGCAACATGGAATTTAGAAAGCCAACACAGAGTGTACCCCAGATTTCATCAGCTGCTTGCCTGCACCTCTACCAGTCCTGCCCCACTTTGGAAACTACACCCTCTTTTAATGAAAATTAATAAAATGAAGGTCATGTCACAACCAGGCAAAGGAGTTAATGGGAGTCACTTTAGCCTCTTCATTTCTCAAGTTTTATTGCCTTTAAGAAAATTTTTGTAAAATATAAATACAAAGGCAGAAGATTTACTTACAAAGTTAAAACACAGATCTCAAACATAAACACACAATTCAGAAAATTTAGTTTATGTACAGTTTCAAGCAACTTCAACATATGTTAGTTTTTCAATATTTTACAAGGTACAGAAAAAATAGTTCAAAGTCTTCTTTAAATAAAGAGCATAAAATGTTTAAACATATATAAACAATCCGGTTTGATGTGTGAAAACTAAATTTCACAGCTTTTAAATTAGGATATAAAAGTTCTTACAATTAGTTGTTGCGTATGGATATGGTTTAATTTATATTACAAACTATTGAATTATATTCAATAGTGCTTACCTGGCCAAAGCAGGTAATTCTGTAAACAAAAAAACCGAAAAATAATATCACCAAGTGCCTTACCGAATTCTATCTCCCAAACAAGCCACACGACTTTGATCACATCACCTAGAAAAAGTATGTTCTGTGTAATCAGTGCTTTGCATGAAACAAAGTCAATGTGTGTGGGTGTGTTCTTTAAAAAAAAAAGTGTTCCGAGTAATAACAAACTTATCCCAAAGCCTGTGTGCATTTAAAGAAACATTATATAACAATTTCTGTAAAAACCGATTGAAGTTAAAAAAAAATTCTTCCAAAATCCATCCAACTGGAATTCAGATCTCTTATATAAAGGAAAGATATTTTCATATTTAATAGTGTCCTTTCTTTACAGAAACAATTCATTTGAACACATATACATAAAGAAGTAGCTGTATAGAGCACTGTACATTAAAGGGCTGAAGGTTCACCAGAGGATGTCGAAGGGAGGGTCCTCGTGCGGGTGCAGCCAGTGAAGCTCGGAGCCCAGCAGAGTCTTGAGCTCGCTTGTGAACTCCACCAAGTCCAAGAGCTCTTTGCTCTCTGGGTTAAAAGCTTCAAGGTCCGTAGCACAAGAGAACAACTGGCTGAGGGAAGTCTGTTTATAAAACTCTGCCTCCGTGATGGTGACGACTTCCAGGTTGGGGAAGTTGCAGCGAAAGATGCGCGATGACATTTTTAGCCTCTTCACCACGTCCGAGAGCAGAAGCCAGTTCCGTGGTCTGTGGAGGCAAAGGAGAAAGAGGCTCCAGTGACTGACATTGAGTCACAGGATTCCTGACTCTTCCCCACAGCACTGTGTGACAACCCCTCCCCGATCCCACCCCAAAACAATCCCTCCGAAATCAAGGCTGTTGCCCAAGGGTCGAAAATAACAGATGAGCAGGTGTGTATGTATTTATTCAGAGTACTGCTGCCTGCAGCTTTGGGAAGATCCAGGATGCAGGGGACCTATGAAACCTGGGCTTCACAGTGCCCATGTGGGCCAACAGCCACCCCAACTCCAACACCTAAAGCTTAAGCCCACCTAAACCCAACTTTCATTTCATAAATAAGGATATGGCTTATAGTTACAACTACAAAATTCAGCACTCCTGACTACCAGAGAGGCCAATATTAAATAGAAGTCAACAGTAAGTTGGTTTTTTGTCAGATAAACGAAACTGTTTTAAAATTCAATCTTTATAGTTGTCCACTTCAGGGAATTAAGTTAGATCCATCGCCCATGTAAAAAAAACTTATTAAACCCACACTCCTACATGATCAATACTTAAAACTAGCTGCCATCACATCAAAATTGGTGCAAATGGTAAACAACAGTTGCTAACAAATCTAATTTATATCTTGAATATAATAGATAATTCGACTTTCCAGGTCTTTGCTTATTATTATCACAGGATCTTCCCTAAGATACTTGTTTGCTCCAATTCAGAGCTTTAAATCACTTTTGCTACAAAGTCTAGAAAAGCAGTAATGGTGTCATTCTGTCATCCAGAAAAGCATGTCCACTCAGCAGCAGAACAGAAAAGCTCATGAAATAGAATTAATACCGTACAAACATCATACCCAAATTTAAGTGCTAGAAGCACTTCTATTTTGAGAAGTTATAAACAAGATGCCTGTCTGGGATGAGGAAAGGATTTTGTGTTCAAACATCACTTGTCCTGCTCTGGAATACGGCAGTAAAAACTCAGTCCTGACAAACCAGCCTTTTCCCCTCTCACCTTCTATTAGTTTATTTCCATAAAAAACAGCAGCAGTTACAGTATTGATCTCTCATTTATGTTATATAAATACAAACACTTTTCCCTGCCGACACAAATTGCTACCAGCCCAAGCAGATCATCATAGCGCTTTTTGCCCCAAAATCTGTATTTGTTCTTACCCCTGAGAGAGACACACTTGAATGTTGTAACACGGTAAGGGAGGCTCATCCAAAAATTCAAATTCAAACACATCACTGAAGCCATCTTCATCTTCATCACCTGGGCCAGGAGGATTTGCCAAGACATCAAATCCAGATTCATCTTTTGGATCTAAATAAAATTGAATAAAGGTGCTAAGTCAGCAATAAAAAGATTGTTGCAGGTCTTGCTTTTTTTCCCCCCAATAACGTGATCTGCAAACAAAATCAGTTTGCTTCCTTCCTAGCTTCCTCCACCACAAGAACAAAACAGCCCCCACCCCCACGTGCCCCATGTTTTTAAAGTCTCTGCATACAAAGAAATAAAGGGCAACATTTGCTCACCGCACACAGAGCTGCCATAGAAATCCCAGTACAAACCAGGGTCATCAACACTTCGACCTTGCAGGTCAGTTAAATACTCTGGAGAGGAAAAAACAACAACAAAAACATACTGATGAGAACAAAAAGCTGGCAAGTCAGGAGACGGCGGCGCGTCACAGAGACTCAACACCTTCCATCAAAAAATCCCACACCGTACTCCTGGCACACGTGCTACAAACAACAGCTACATACACCATTCCCCCACATCAAATAATGACCCACCACATCAAATAACCACTTAAGGTCTAACAGGGACAGGCCCAACATGAAGCTTCAGATACTGAGGGCAGTATTTTATTTTTGTGAAGACAGGGTGTACCGCATTTTTTGGCCTTCACAATTATTCTGGACACTAACTTGAGGGTGAAACTGTGGCCCCAAACAAAGAGATTAAAAAGATTTTTTCACACAGGTATGTTCAGAAGATGTAGTTATTTTCTGCAGATATAATCTGGGAGATTTACAAGTTGAATTGGTGAAAAATTACTGGGATCCAGGATGCTAGAATTCAAAGATACTGGACTTTACTGGAGTTCTAAAATGTCTGTGTGCCTTCTATACTGCACCATTTAAACAGGTAAACAGGTGAGTACTTAAACTCATGGACTATGAGCACTGCAAACATGCTCAGAGGTAAGTCATTAGGGAATGCAAGTGTCTTAATCCAAAATTAAAGAGGAAAAAGAACCCTAAAACCATGTTACAACATGGATATGTTTAAAGACAAGGGCCTTTAATGTGTTTTTACAGTATTTCAGATGTAAAACAAGGCAGAACTGGCAAAACCAAAAATAGTCTAAGATAAAAAGCAAGACCATGGGAAAACATGAGTATGCTTAACAAACAGCTATTTGAATTGGCAAGTTTCTTATTTTCATTTCAAGCAGAAAACTGAAGGCACCGAAACAGCCCGCTGACCTCCTACCCACCCATCAAATCTGACAGTGGAATAATCCTTATGACTTATTAAGAGTTTCAATTAGAAGGAGCCCCCAAGCATGGCTGTGCTTCCCACCTGCAACCTCTGGGTTTTTGCAGGCAAAGAGGGAGCTACAGCAGCCCAGCCCATCCCACCCCACAGCTCCTTGGCATGAAGTCACCCCTGCCAGGCAGGAGGGGCTTTGGGGGACAGGGAACAAGCCCCCATCTGCCAGGACCAGAAAGACCCAGGCGGTGTGGGCACAGACCTGTGAGGAAGGTCTCCATGAGCTCACTGTGGGTCATTTTCACAATGGTCCTCCCAGAGTAGGTTGCAAGTGTTGGATCAGCACCATAGGACAGTAACAGGCGGACAATTTCCAAGTGGTCGTTTTCGACCGCGTCGTGGATTGGTCTGGTGTGAAATAAAACAAAAAACACGGCCTTACATTTTGACTCAACAGTATTATGCAAATATTTTTGACAAGAAACTTCTGACTGTAGATCAAAGCTATTTATAGAAAGTTAACACTATTAATACAGCTGCCAATCATTTTATTATCGGTTTTACTTGCACATCATCCCCCTCCCCTCTTGTCTTCAGTCAGACTGCTCAGGGCACATATGTCTGTTAGGTCTACTCCTTGCTGTACACATTTTTGAGGGACAGTAAAATAATTACACTGCTGTAACAGAAAGCAGGAGTTTGTGTGAAGCCTCACAAACATCATTTTGCTGCAAGTCACTCTACCGTTCCAAATCTCTGCCATATAACAGCGTGCTGTGGAGCAAGGCTCATTCAGCCTGCCTCTGGGCAAGCAAGGAAATCAGTTACCCAAAGCTCCTAAATTATGTACACAGAAATAAGTTATGAAAATTTGCTTGGAATTAAACTTCCGTGCAGAACATCCTCTTTAAACAGTACTTGTAAATATATTTGCAGCACAATTCAACCCTTCTAATCAGAGAATAGAAAAAACATGTTATTTTAAGTGTAGTCCACCCAGAAATTAAAGCATTTCATGCGGCGTGAGCAATCTATACAAGCTCCACATAGATTTTGTGAGCCTTCAGAAGGATTATTCATTAATACACAGGCCTGCAATTCCAGGTTTAGAATTCCTTATCGCTAATTATAAATCGCATTAACTTCTGCCTTTAAAATTGATTATACGTAACGGGAAGTTGTCTGGAAGTAGAACATATTACCCTTCAGACTAATGAAGATGTGCTAAAATCCTATCTTTTCCCTAGACAGCAAGAGCCAGGAACTAAAAGCAGAGTCCAATGCGTGGACACTGATCATGGCAGTCCAGCTCAGCACAGTGCCCCTCCTTTGGGCTGTCAACACTGCTGCCCCCCAACAAGGCTGTCAAAGCCCTCAGGGAGCTTGTATGAAAAGGCAAGGAAGGACTTTAAGCAGGATCACACACTGCCTTCCTGGAAAGCTTTCACAAAGAAGTTACCAGGGAAGTCATTTGGAAGCACAGCCAAGTGAACCTCTCTGCTCTGTCTCCCCATCTGCCAAGTAGTGCTCAGCTGACAACCAGGGCTTCAGCTCCCTCCTGTCACATCCCAGCACTCCTGCCTCTCAGGGCCATGTCCCCTCCGAGTCACCACTGCTTTGGCATGACCTGGTACACACAAAAGCTCAGGACAAAGGAGGGGAGGATCAAATCAGTCAGCAGAGGATGGCACACCATGGTTTTCCCATCTATCACACAGCATTGCTGGTAGGAGGGGGAGGAGGGTGACTGGTAAGTCTCAGAAAGATGTTCCCACACATCTGGATTTGCTCCAAGTACTTTCCAAAAGACCACGATTTACGGTGACTAACAGCTACATGTGAAGGGTTCTTGCTTGTGTCCATCTTGCTGGAAAGCTGCATGTCTTATCGGTTTTGAGTACAATATACTGACTTGAGGAGGTGCACTTGGGGACTTGCTGGTTTGTTCCCTACGGAAAGAGGGCTTATCCCATGCTGCCTGCCTCCCAAACACCCCATGCCACCAACAGAGTGAAGAAACAGGTCCTCGAGCTGCTGAGCACAGTCCTCAGTGCAGCTTGTGCCAATCCTCAGACCATCCAGCACATCATGTGGATGCCTTCAAATCCCACCATACCACTCACTGGAAAGCCACCTTCACATTTTAAGACTAGAGAGGTCCATGAGGATCACAGGCAAAGGGTCAGGATATCCCTTCTCAGTTTCTGATGGAACGCCTCTACAATAACACTGAAACTGATGCCTTTGAGACAGAGAGTGTTGGAGGAGCCAACATTCCCCCGGATTCCCCTGCAAGTCTCACCCTCCCACCTCCACCTACCGACTCAGTGCTTCCCCCAGGGAAGTGTGACATCCAGGATCTGATCAGTGTTACATCGCAGCGTCACATCCCAGTGACACCAAGCAGGAGGCAACAAATAACAGAGGTGCCGACACGGAGGCTGCAGAAGTATCTGGTGTTTCTTGCTGTCAGCAAGCATCTGAGGCCTGAGCTGCTGGGTCATGGCAGTCTGAGCATCTACAGCAGGAAAGGTCAGCCTTGCTGCAAACCCTCCTGTCCCCCACTGGGCATGAAGCATCCCTGGCTGAAAGTCTGGCAACAGGCAGCAGGAGCAGATCAGAGCTGTCGCCGAGTGCTGGCAATGCTCCTTCCCCCCCACCCCTTCGCTTTACTGGAGTCTTTAATTTGGAACTCTTTTGAAATCTTATTTCAGAATTACGATTTTCTGGTTTTGGGAGGGGGTTGAGGAGTGTTGTGGGATTATTGGTTTGTGGGTTTTCTTGTTTGTGCTTGGGGTTTTTTTAAAACTGACTTACCTAAGTGGCTTTTGAAGCAGTAATGAATTCAAGATGATCCCTTAACTTATTAAAAACAGCATCTAAATCACCGCCCAGTGTTTCAATTGATTTAACGACACTCAGACGAGTTTATTAAAGGGTGCCTGGGCATTCCCCAGGAAGGAAAAATTGCAGCACATGGGCTGTAATCCTGTGATGGAACCTCCTTCTGCCTCTTTACAGGTCAAGCCCAACGTGGTGCTGCAGACAGAGGCAGCAGGGCAGGTAGCGAGGCAGGCAGAACCAGATTCATCATCTGAGAGTACACAGGGAGGCTGCCTGGGCATGAGAGGGGAATTTACAGAGGCATGGGGAAGGAAAGGCGTAGTAAGGCAGTGCGGAAGAAGGAAGAACAATAAATAGAAGGAAGCAAAGAAAACACTGCCGGGGATGGGGGGGTGGGCGGGGAAGGAGATTCCCCATAGATAAGTTAAGGGAGGAAAGGCCAAAACAGAGCACTGACAGACTCTTTTACTGGCTAGAACAGCTTCTTGGCAAGCTCACGAGCGAGACCGTGCAAAGGCACAGCTATTTGTTTGCTTCTCCCAGCAGGGCCAGCAAAGGAGGGAGTATTCTTCAGTCTTGGCAGAGTTTAACCATCCTCTTTGTAGGATGCAAAAGCAACTACTGGAATAGGCAACTTTTTCAGATGTGAAAATAAAAGAAGATCCCTGGGAGTCCTCTCCTGGGCTGCTCTGCCATACAATCTCTTCCACCCTGAGCACCGTGGAAATAAACACTCTCCATCCCTAATGGTACAGTTAACCTAGCACAGCTCGTTTCTAAAACAAACCCTTCAAAAGGCCCCAGAAGGAGCTGGAGATATTCGAGAGCTGCAATATCCTACAAAAGACACGCATCTCAACCCTCTCTTGTGTACTGCTGAATCCTTCCTACTATTTTTACTGCCGCTAGAGTTAGGAAAACATTTCACTGGGGGTTTATCATTCCACCACCAAAATGATAAACTATTTAGACCAGTCTGGGATTGCTCTCAGGCTTTCAGGCACCACCAGAACTCTCCTCACTGCAGTAAGAGGTGTTGCAAGTCGCCGGGCAATGCCATTATTTTTGGCGTTTTGTTTTTATTTCCACCCGCTCTGCTCCACAAGGCTGCCCCACGGAAGAGGCAAGGCAGGAGCTGCAGGAGGGCAGCTCCGCAGGCTGCCTCTTCTGTAACGCAATCAGCTGCTGGAAGGTATGGCTCTGCCAAGACCAGCTGAAAGGACACAGGAAGAGAGCCATCTTGGCATGGTCCTCGCAGGGAAAAAAAAAAATAAATAAAAAAAAGGCTGAGCTCATCAGCTGCCAGCGGGGAGGATACAGCAAAAGTGGCTGCAGAGAGAGAATCCAGCGAGCGAACTCTGAAGCAACGAACAGGCAGGGGATGTCTGTATTTTTGGCATGTGGTTTTGTTTCGATAATGGCAAGGGTTCAGCTAGGGCATTTTGCAGAGGTAAGAGGAGAAGAACAGCGAGATAAAGCCAAATACACGCGGCAAACAGCCTTGCTAATGTCAGTTCCAACACCCCTAGTGGAGCAACTGCACTTACTGGGGTCCTGTCGGGGAAGGGAAGCTCTCACCTCTTAAGCACGGTCTATTATTATTTATAGGTAAGACGATTAAGAGCCCTTAGTGACTGCAGCACCTCGGAGACAGGTCTTAAAGATCTCCGGGTTCTACAATAATCTTTGATTAGGCACTAATTGAGCAGCAGAGTGCTTGTGTATTCAGGGTTTGCAGGCACTGCATGTGGTCTATCAGCCTCGAGTTTAAGGGGAAAAACATCCAAGACCTACCACATTTAGCCTGGCCAGATGTGCTGTGAATAGGGCAGAGGGGCACATCCTGCGCAGAGCTGGGGTGAAGGGAAGGGCTGCACCATTCCTACCCCCCAAACTTTGTCTCCTCACTGGCCCTGCACCAGTCTGGCGCTTTGTTTGTTTCTGGCTTCACCGAGATTTCTGCTACCTTCAGGAACCAGAGGCTGAACGCCTGCCTCATCCCAAAACACGCACAGCAGCGCCAGCACGATGATCAGCCAGGACCGAGAGATGCACAGACTTCACAGAACTTTCCTGCATCCTTCGCACTCCCACGGACATCCTGCACAGACCAAACCCATGTCCTCACAACTTTTCAGAGTGTCCCCCAAAAAGCTGGTGGCAGAAGCAGCAAGGAACAGAGCCCAGAGCTGCAGGTGACCCCCCAAGCTGCCTCACCAGCACAGCTGTGCTGGCACAGCACACGCAGCTGCATCACAGTTACATCACTCCTCTGTGCTGCTTCACATTAACAGCCTGAACAGAACCACACACATCCACCGCCACGGTCTGCGGGCTCCAGAGCTTCCACTGCACCACCAAAAGTACCTTTGGATAAGTGAGGTGGCAGAGGGGAAAATAAAAAGCAAATTCAGAGTCGCCAGAAAAGTAGGGGAGAAGGACAAGTCTCTGATGGTGTGCTTTTTGAGTTTTGTTTTGGAGGTTTTTTGTTGTTAATTTTAAGGCTTCGGTGTATTTCTAAGGGTTGAACATGTTTTGGATTTTAATTTTAAAAGCCACACAGCTGAGGAAGACTGACACATCTTTCCTTCTAAGTTAAAGGAGGAAAACCTTCAAGAGAGAAATGGGACCTGTCTTATGAATGTCCCGAGTTACTCTGCAGAGACAGAGCAGTCTGATCCTGCCAAAAGGCAGTGTGCATTACACAGATCCAAAGCTCCTCACAGAAGCTTCTGCTCTCTGTCCTGCCCAACTCAGACCATCTTTCCTCTGTGTAGTGGCTGTGTTCTGGACTCTTGCTGTCTGTTGGCAGCTTTCCAAACAAAAAGTAAGTCTGCCCTCAGAAAAGAGAGGCAACAGCACGCTGAATTCTGACATTACCATCTATGATCAGATCATCATTATGTTCATTTCTTAAATCCATTTTCCCAAAAACAACTTTTCAGGGTACACTGGCCAAGTTTTTTCTTGAAAATCTGCTCCATCTGTGACTAGAGATCAAAGGTGGACTCTGAACTGGCGGGTGATTAAGACTGCTCAGACACTTCCCAGGGATAATTTTTCTATATAGGTTATTCCAGCGAGTGAGACAAAAATAATTTAGGATTCTTTTTGCGGTAACTCACCGCTGTTTCACAGGTCACATACAAAAGCTGAAGGCAGCAGAAAATGCGAGGCTGTTTGTCAGCCTGGAGAGCTCAGAACTCTTACAAAGACGTGGGCGACAGAGGAGGAATCTGACAATCCAGTCGGGGTTTTAATGTTTCTCCAAAAAGCTTTCCTTTGGGCTGTGATGGGCTGGTGATGGGCCGGGAACAATGGACCATCATGAACTTTTAATGGACCATCCTAACCAGACCCCTTTTTGTTTTCCAGACTCCTCCCTTCCCAAGTTAATAAATAAAGAGCTTAAAAACAAAAGAAGCAGGCTCTTAGTTACGCTAATTTTACCTCCCTGGCTATTTGGATGGTGATAGGGAAGGCGATAAACCATTTAAGATAACAAGCTGCAGGAGATTCGAAGAATACAAAGGGACCTGTCCCCAAAATGCACAGACTGAATAACAGCTCTGCATATGCTCAGGACAAGTTACCCCAAGGTCAGCCTCGCAGAGGTGGTCAAAGAGGCGCTTTAGGAGATACACAAGAAGCTTAAAAACAAGGTTCAGAGCAGCATTTTTTTTCTCCACAAAGCTAAAAACAAAAGCTCACTATCTATTCTGCCAGCACAGGAACTAAGCACCCCTCTATTCTGTGAAGGAAACGAACAAAAAGGCTAATTCGGGATTAGAAAAAGAAAAAAAACGTAAACCCAAAATATCAAATAGGTAGATAGTTTAACAGTTCAGCAAACAACATTTTTATACAGCATATACAGGACTCACACACCCGATCGCCACAAAAGCCTGAAGTGCTCTCAAAAGTAACCCTGCTAACAAGGCTAACTCCACTCTTTTGGCACAGCTCAAAGGAGCTGGAGGGCACATGAGCAGGGCTGCAGCTCAAGTATCACTCCTTCCTGCCCTGCAGCTGGCAATTCCGCTAACAAAAACCAACCAAAGCACAACTTATTAAAATTCCCAGAAGAGAAAAAAAAAAAAGAAGAAATTACCCTGAACTCTAGTGCCAACAGAAGCGTGTCCCCACTGCTTTATTAACCAGGGAGCAGAGGAGGACACTGAGCCCTGCACGCCCCTGCCCAAGGACCAGCAGCAAGGCAGCCCTACCTGCTTCCAGTGTTTTGGGGTGGGATAAAGGGGGGGCAGAGAGCAGAGGGTGCTGCTCACCTGGTCCCATCCTGAGCGCTGCAGTTCACGTCCGCGCCGTACTCCAGGAGATGCCGCACGATGCTCAGCCAGCCCCTGGCACAGGCCTCGTGCAGGGCGCAGTAACCCGCGTTGTCTCGATGATTCACGTCGCACGCCTTGTTTTCCAAACAGTACAGAACCACTTCCTGGAAGCGGGAAGGAAAACAGATGAGCATCGAGTTATTTATTGTCGTGTCAACGTGCAAACCGCTCTGCTTGAAGGAAAAAAGCGGGGGAAAGTGCATTGAAGACAAAATCCCTAAGATAGGTTAAGTTACCCTTTATGAGATTGGTCAGTCAAAAGGAAAATAAAAGGGGGTCTGTTGACAGTCCTGTATGCCCAGGAGACACAGCAGAGACTTCCCTGAGCAGGCTAATTTGGGCAAGTGACACCAAGAGCTCCATGCCTTGCAGGACCCTGTAACCCCCAACATCAGAACTGTCACAGAGGGAGAACATAAAAATTTCACAGACAAAACTCAGTGTTCCACTTCTGAGAACTTCTACACGTAAAGCTAGTGGGAAGGTTGTTACTCTTACATCTGCATTTTTTTAACAGAAAATTCTGCGAGAGCAACAGCAGCACAGCCAACGTCAGTTTGATTTTAAAAGAAAAAGTGCATGACCTGAAACAAAACACATTTAAGACACACAAAGGATGGTTTGCTATCAGCAAACAAAACCCAGCCTGGCTCTATCGAGACTGGGGAAATCCCATTTTCACCCACCCCAGTTTTCTGCATGCAGAAGTAAAGGCAGGCGCCAGGTTCCAATAACGAGCCCGGCGCCGCAGGAAGCCATGTGAATTTAACACAATTCATCTTGCAGTCAAATACACCACGCTCCAGAGCCTGGGCCAGACCCAGCTCTGCGCTGCCGTGCAGCCTTGGAACAATGACTGCTCCATCACTCAACCAAAAATTTAGGATGGTGCAAGTCTTCCTCGACTCGTGCCAGATGCAAAAGAAGGTAAAACAAAACAAAACACATTTCTAAGAAAAGCTCCATGCATAAAACAGCCCCCACGTTCCCAGATTAGTGGTAAACCGTTAATTTTGCATTTGAGTGACATCCTTGCAAAGCCAGATACGGCACGGAGGGGGGCGAGTGCTTGTTTTGCCAAACCAAGAGAATAAAACCACGTCGGGCACACTGCATTTATTCCTCCCGTTTCAAAATAAACCAGAAAGCCCGCAATAATCTGTGCTCTGGGTACACCTGACTCAAGAGCTGGTATCCAGGATACAGCATGAAGCTGCTCTTTTAGCAGGCCCTCACCAACCAGCCTAGAGCTGAGAGCTAATGAGCTGCCTGTCCCAGGCTCCAGAGCATCCCCTCCAATGCCATGGGGGATGCACCCACTGGTTTCACACAGGACCCCCACAGTCCCATCCCTCACCAAACAGGGGCTCTGGATGCTCCTGCTAATCAGCCCAAGGGCCAAAAATTGGCCCAGAACGGATGCTCTTTACCCTGCACATGCTCAAGCCCGTAAGAAAAGGGCCGTGCAAAATTATACTCCGGAGCTATGAATTTTCCTTCAAAGCAGACCACCCTGCCAGGCAAATTAGCAGATGGAAAAAGGTAGCAGAAGCAGCTGCCGTATTCAGCGCCACTTTTAGCATGCAGTTACCATTTAAAATAGACTTTGCAACTCAAAATAAAAGATGTTTCATCTATTTCTGTAAAAAGGAAATACTCATCCTAGGGTGGAATACCTACTACTGGACAAAAAAGCTCATTTTGTCAGGCAATTCTGTGTTAAGAGGCTATAAGAAGAATGTCATTAACCACAAAATGTAACCATAAAGACCATAAAACTCTACATTGTTAATTAATTAAATGCCTCATTAACTTTTTTTTTAACATGATTTATTCAATTTACAAAAAAATTAGCCACCATTGCCAAATACAGGAACATGTGGTGCCACAAACACACTTTTGGTTTCACAAGCATTTCTCGCTAAGGTTTGGGGAAGGCTGTGAGAGTGCCACAGGGCAATTTAATGTCTGTTCAGGTGCTCTATTTAAACCAGCATTCTGAAAATCACTCACAGTTAATCCAAAGAGTCAAACTAGAATATAACCAGACACCTCCGCCTCTGCTTCTTGCAGTTTCTTATCCAAACTGCAAACAGTAATGTCAAAGTATGCACATATGCATGGTCCATCCTCATATGCAAGGAGCTGCCCTTCCTATATACTCCTCCTCCAGGGGAAGAGCTCAGCATCCCCCAGGCTCCAAGAAGCACTATTCCTCCACATCCAACCTCGAGACACAGCCCTTGGATCAGGCATTATATGCTGAGCCTTAACACTTCCCCCCAGCATCATACCAAAGCCCTGGAGTGGTGTCCACTCCTGAGCAGGATGCAGGAGCCCTGCAGGAGCTGTGCAGGGGCAGGATGGTGCTCTGGAGCTCCTGCTCCTGTGGCAGTGACACTGGGAACTCCCCGTGCCTGGATAAACCCTGCCTTCACGTGTGTTTAAACGCCCTACCACACACCACACACTTCACTGATTTCACTGCCTTCCCAGGAAGGATTTAGTAACAAACTGATGGAGTTTTCCCAGTCCACTGTCATGGTTTCACCCCAGCCCGCAGCCAAGCCCCAGGCAGCCAACTCACTTCCCCCACCAGCAGGACCAGGGTGAGAATCAAAGAAGCACAAAGGTCAGAGGTGGAAAACTCATGGATTGGGATAAAGACAGCTTAATAGGAAAGCAAAAGCCATGCACACAAGCAAAGCAAAACAAGGAATCCATTCACTGCTTCCCAAGGTTGGGCAGGTGTTCAGCCATCTCCAGGAGAGCAGGGCCCCATCCCACTCATTGGTCACTTGGGGAGACAAACATCACTCCAAACATCCCCCTCCTCCTCCCCCAACTTTACACTCTGATCCATGATGCCACATGGTCTGGAATGTCCCTCTGGTCAGTCTGGGTCACCTGTCCTGGCTGTGTCTCCTCCCAGCCTCCCATGCACACCACTGTCCTCACCAGCGTGGCAGCAGGAAAAGCAGAAAAGGCCTTGGTTCTGTGTAAGCCCTGCTCAGCAGTAACAAAAACATCCCTATATTATCATCACTGCGTTCAGCACAAATCCAAAACACTGCTCCATACCAGCCACTGGGAAGAAAGTTAACCCTACCCCAGCCAAACCCAGCAAATCCAGACACACACCAAAAAAGCAATGTGAGGCAGAAAGACAGCCAGTGTTTCCTCTCACATCAAATTCATTACACAAGCCTTTTGTAATTTTTTTTCCAAAAAGACTCTACGCTCCCTGTAATTCCCTCTTCACAAAAAGTAAATTACAGTTTTAAGACTACCATTATCTCAAGTCATTTGTTTCAAATGGGGAAAACAGAATGGATTCGAGAGTGGCCATACATTGGGATGAGCTGGTAACATCCTGCTGAAGCAGAAGCCTAGGAAGGGAAAGACAAAGCTTCCCACCAGCTTCATCAGGGATTTCTAGGGCCGAGGACCATTTGCTGCACTGTCTTTAAGTAGCCTTGCTGGCTGCAGCCCTGCAATTTATCTGACCAGACACAAGCCACACTTCTCCTTCGATATTTCACACTCGGGCCAGCTTTGCACACAAAACCGTATCCCGCTCGTGTCCTGCTGCCTGCGGCACTGGGAGCAGCACAGGGGCTCATGGCCTCCAGCACTGGGCTCCCCTTGGGTCCAGGAGTGACACACACACACAGCCTGCCAGCACCTCTGCGTGCTGAAGGGTTTGGAGTGGGATCTCTGCACAGCCTCAGGGCATCCCTGCTGCACAGGCAGGCAGGCTGCCAAGGGCAGGCACGAGCTCATCCGGTCTCAGGGCAATACAGCATTCCTGCCAGGGCTCGGTGGTGCCCTGCGGTGCCAGCTGCTTCCAGCTCCGAGTCCTGAATCAGCACTCGGCTCCCTCTGCAAGCTGTGGCCCTGATGATGCAAACCCCTGCCTCCCCTGCCACTGAGCTGGCAAAGGGCTGCCATGGCAGCAGCCAGGGAAACCCCCGCGCCCACCAGAGGTTGTTGCCCTGCTAACAGGGATGGCAGAAAACTGACCTGTGTACTTGCCACAGGTCACACACCAGCATATTACCCTGACTCATCCAGATTTTTTTTTTTTTTTTTTTTTTTTTTACATAGAGGAATTTTTAAATTCTTCACCAATCTCATTCTTTGTGCAGACAAAGGAAGTTCAATTCAACTTTCTATTATCAAGAAAAATCCCTCAGCTATGGAGCGTCCATGGATGATAAAAGTATCACAGCTCACCATGGGCCAAACATAGGTCCAACAGGGTGGCACAAAAAACACAGACAACATCAGATTCTGGCAGCAGTCTGGGTGCATGGACCGGGCTCTTTCCCTGCCCTGCATTCCACCAGCAACAGAACCAGCTGCTGCATGGTCAACACCACCTGAATAATCAAATCAAATGAGCTGAATATTTAAGCCTCTTAAAAACACGTTGTTCAAGTTGAACTTTTGAGGGAATTCCAGTCAGAAAATGAAAATCCCCAACCAGCTGATAATGGGAAGGCATGGTGGCACACAATGTTACCCACACCTTGGCAAGCCTGGGTATCCCCAGCTTTCTGCAGGCAGGCAATTTGATAGCAGAGAGCTCCTGCTGCCAAAGCAAATGCAGAGCCCTGGGCCCCTGCTGGAGCAGGATGTCAGCCCATCACTAAGCTTGGGGGCTGCTCCCATTGAGCTGTGCTCAGTAGAGGTGCTGGGCACAGAAAGCCAAGTGCTCAAGCATACTCACCCTGACAAACCCCAAGCAGGAAGAAAAGACACACCGATAGCTTGGAGCACGTGCTACAGAACATTTTTATTTTGGACCCACAGAAAATTAAACCATTTAAATTATGGAGAATTCCATTAAAGTGCTGTAACAACCACCTCTCCCAGCTACAGCTGAAGTGCCCTGGGTTAGAAGAAGTCTTTGTCTAAGGTAAACAAAACCTTTCCAATAAACGCTGCCTTCCAGAGCTGGACAAGGTCTTGCTCCACACAAAGCTCTCTCCAGCTATACAAAGGCCATTTCAAGGTTTCAGCAAATCCCCAAGGCTGGGCAGGCCTCACCCAGACCCGGGCTGATGCCACCTTCCCACGTGGGGCTCAGCCCCAAGGTCCAAGCAGCCCTCCCAGCAGCACAGCAAGCCCTGCAACCATGCCGAGGGCAGCAGGCACTCTCTGCAATGAAACACCTCTGCAGCAGATCTGAAACTGAGCAGCAACGACGCTCATACCTACATGCCCATATTTCCCCAATAAAAGCGTGCTTCAAAACGGCCGAGCCAAGGGATTCATCGGTTTCTGATTTTTGTAGCAACAGGGGGCCCCTTTCATTAGACAACATTGTTCCAGCTACACCAAGCAGCTCCAGACGCCGAGTATAAAGCATGCAGAGTGCTCCTATGATGTGTCTGATCATGCAGGAGGACACTCTAAGCGCTACATCCTGTGTCACATACCAGATACTCCTTGGAGAGAAGAACAAAACTAAAACCCTGCTCCTAAACTACACCCTCTTCACAAACAACAAAAGCAGAAAACATACAGCTTATTAAAGATCACCATAAAGATTACTTGGGAGGAAAAAAGAAAAAAAAAAGACATTCATTCTGTTTGCAGATGGTTTATATCTAAAGGGAAGTGAGGGTTACCAATAAAACTTTACCCTTTGCTCATTCCCGTGGGATGCTGCTCACCCTGCATCCCTGCAGTGCGGGGAGTCATTCCCACAGCAACCTGCCTCCAAACCCCACACACCAGGAAAGGGAGCGCAGCAGGGGAATGGGAGCTACAACTTTCAGCGACCCAACCGAACGCTGCTGTACTTCGCAGAATTCCCACCTGGAGATCGGGGAAGAGGACTTCAACTTTTGAAACGAAAAGGAAACCACCATCCCGCGGGGCGCCGGGGGAGCCTCACCTCGTATCCCAGGCGCGCCGCCCGCTGCAGCAGCGTCTCCCCCGCGTTCTTGTTGACGATCAGGCGCCGCGCCTCGGGCGGCATGGGCCGGCCGGGGGTGCTGTCGGGCGGGGGGCTGGCCAGGGCCAGCGGCGGCGGCGCGGGCGGCAGCGGCAGGCGCTCGTACGGCTTCTGCTCCAGCGCCTTGGCCGGCGAGGAGTCGCAGTCTGAAGCCGGCTCCGGTCGCTTCCTGACTTTCCTCGTTACCTGTCAAAACCGTGACGGTGGGGGGGTTTTTATCTTTGCACAGTGAAGTGACGGGACTGTATTTTGTCAGCAAGGAATTACACTTTTCCTCTCATATTTAATTTTTAAAGGAAGTCCCGCTACAGCTTGTAAACACAAGATGCTTCACCCCGAAACAGTGCCTTCAACTAAGGTTAAGAAAAGCAAACACAAAATGTGCAAAGCACCCACAGACAAATCTGAACGCAATCCCCGCTACCCTGCATGCACGACAGTGCGTTAGTTTTAAGCAAGCCGGCTCTGCCTTCTCAGAGGCTGGTGGACAATTAAGTCTAAATAAAGATACCTTATCTTCAGCATTTTCGATATCTGTGGTGTCATCCCCTGTCAGAGATGACCTCCTTCTCCTCTCCTGCAGTGCCAAGTGTTTTGTTTTACACTGACGTTTCCCTGATGGCTTCTCACACTCGCTGTATTTCGGCATCAGAGATGCATGTTGGAAATCCTCCTCTTCGTCTGCGTACAGCCCATCTGTCTTCCGGCTTTCTTTAATTTTCTGCTGTTTGGCAGCCAACCTCGAGGCTGGAGTACAGCTTGGCTGAGCCTGCCTTTTGCTGTTTGCATTGGTGGATGAAAGGCTCTTCATGTGCGGAGACACCGGGAATACGGGCAAGCCTAAATGGGAAGGAAAGGCATTACACATCGCACGGTGCACTAAAAGGAAAATGCATTGCTAGCACTTAACACAAGCTCCTCACTGCTTAAGAGATCTACAATTACATTTTCAAATGGTTAATATTTTAAGCGTTCCACATCCAAACTGTAAATAGCATCTCGCCCGTTGACGCCACGCTAGCGGTTATCGGGCTCTAATAAAAATCCCTGAATGAAAAGCCCCACGCAGGTGCCGGGCAGTGCCAGGGCCGTGGGGATGCGTGCCAGGCCAGCTTGGCAGTGCCACAGCCCAGGAACCACGGGCAGAGTGGAACAGCTGCAGGGAAAAACTCGCCTCCTTACCTAGGACTGCCTGATCTGAAGGGGAACCAACTCCTCCAGCAGCCTGGGCCCAGCCCAGCTTGTCTCAGTGGGGTGTAAGTGCAGACACAGGGATGGAGAGGGAAGATGGGACAGGAACAAAGGTGGGAGCATGGATCAGATTTTAATGGGATGGTTTTGCGTCATGGAAGTGATGTTTTGGGAGAGGTGGGAATGTTGAGCTTAGTCCCAAGATGGCCCTAAGACAAGGAACACCTCCTTGGCAGCATTTTAACTTCCAAAACAAGCCAAGAGAAGAAAGACTACTCAAGGAGCCATCCCTACAGAAGCTCTGTGCAAGCTCTCCATCAGAAAGCATAGGGATTTTGCAGGAAAAGAAATCAGATGTTTTTTTCCCCCAAGAACAGCATTCAGAAGTGAGTCTTTCTGGGACACTGGGACAGTAAGGCCAGTACTCTGCTCCCTGTGGCAGGATACTGGCAGGGCTGGGTTTTCTCTGGGGGTTAGCTCCAACAAGCTGGATCCCACAATCTGGGCCACATGCAAAAAGCATGGTTAGTTTTGGGTTTCTTTTTTTTTTTTTTTGAGTGCAAGCAAGCTTACAACAAAACAAGGACAGGAAAGTTGACTTTTTATAGTCTGAATTTCCCTTGGGAAAAGAATTGTGGTGACCTCAGAACCAACTTCTTTGCAGAAAAATTAAAGGTTGCTAGAAAGGAAGGGACACTTCAGCCAAACAATACCACACTGCCAAGGGAAGGTGTGGAAAAAACTTTGAGAACTTGAAAGAAGCTCCCTTGCTCTGAGAAGTCTCTGAAGTGATGCTACTTTCAGAATAGAAGAGATGGCAGGAGCAAATAAGCAGATGCTCAGAGGAGAGACACTCTTATTTTAAAGAGATTCGGTCTGGAAGCAGTTGGTAAAAAAGAAAATAAAATCCAGAATCCTCTTGGTGGGCAGTTTCACACTTTAGTCTTCCTTTAAATAGATCTGTGAAAGCAACTCACAGAAGGCTTTCTAGATTAAGGATGAAAACAGAAATCCCTCAGTTCTTTTGAGCCACTTTCTAGAAAAAGGCACATACCACGGTTTGCCAAGCAGATGTCAGGGAATTTATGGGACACATGATGTGCAGATTATTCAGCAAAAATCATGCAAGTTTTTCAGGCTTTGCAATACTGAAAGATGGCACCTAGTCATAGGCTGAGCCTATGGATGGCAAGGCTGTCTTTCCAACCCTGTAGATAGCACAAAGTAAGGAAAATGTTTAATTCTCATGTTCCCAACTAACTTAATTGAGTAGCGTGTGAAAAGCCCAATTCCAATACAGAAGTACCATCATTACCTACTTAATCACTTCTAAAGAAAAAAAAAAGATGGAAAAGATGGAAAGCAACAGCAAGGAGCTCTGGTGAGTGCAAATGGAACAAACAGCTGCATGCAGAAAAACTGCAATAGAATTAAAAACTCACAGGTCTGGAGAAGGACAGAAATACTGAAAGGATGAAGGAAAAAAAAAAAACACAGGAAGCTTATCTCAAAGAACTGCAGGCTTTCCCATGCAGAGATGCCAAGGCATTGAAAGCAGAAGTTTAATCACCACAGAAAATGCATACTCCTGTGTGCAAACTCCACATCAAATCTGTGTTTCCCTTTGACCCTCCACAGTGGTGACAGCAGGCACCAGGCTAAATGTGCACCGGAGCTGAGAGATGGAGAGCAGCTATGCTGTGAGCCCAGGAGCTTCAGGATCAATAACATTGCAATATGCCAGCACTACACAGAAAAAGCCAAGCATCAGCCTGGGAAATGCAAGACAAGGGGCCAGAAAAGCAGCAAGCGATTGATTCTGGAATCCCACCCCATCTTCCTGACCACGTGAAGAGAGAAATATAACAAGAGTGAGCAGGAATATACCTAAATATTCACGGTGGGGGGAAAAAAAGAAAACCCAAACCAAAAACCCCAAAAAGCTCAGGCCTCTGACTGATGTGGGTTGTGGCAAGTCTGACTCAGAGCAGGACCTGTCTCCTTTCCCGCAGGAGCGGCTGCTGCGAGGTCCGTGCGGAAAAGCAGCTGCTGCCGCGGCACCTGAATGCTCGCTTGTTCAGCTCCCCGCCGGCAGCTGCCTCCTCCTGCCTGCCAAGCCCATGGCTGCCACGCTGCCTGCAGCCCCAGGCAGCTCCCAGGGGCTGGCACATGCTTCCCGGTGGGTGAAATCCTCCAGCTCCCCTCCTCAGGGCTTTTGTTTCCGCGCTGCTCCAGCTTTCTCCTGGCAGCGGGTGAGCGGCTGCGGCTCCCCGGGGCAGCAGCAGAGAGCTGGCGCTGCACGGCCAGCAGTACAGCAGCATTGCTCAGCTGGGACTCCAGCACAGCCCGTGGCTTCTGCCTTGTCATGGGCTGGGCAAGCAGTGGGATGCCCTAAAGCAGCAGTATCCCCACGCTCATGGACCTGCTGCACCCCAGAGACCCAGCACGGACACGTCGCTTTGCAACAGCATCACAGAGTGGTTTGGGGTTGGAAGGGAGATCATCCCTTAAAGATCATCCAGCTCCAGCCCCATGCCATTGGCAGGGACACATTCCACTAGACCAGGCTGCTAAGAGCCCCATCCAGCCTGGCCCTGAACACGTCCATAGATGTGGCAGCCACAATTTCTCTGTGAAGCCTATTTCAGTGCCTCACCACTCTCACAGTCAAGAATTCCTTCCAAATAACCTTATCTAAGCCTACACCCTCTTAAATCTGTTACCACTTGTCCTATCTCTTTATGTCCTTGTCAAAAGTCCCTCGCCACCTCTCTTAGAGCCCTCTTTTAGGTATTGAAGGTGCTATAATGCCTCTCCAGAGCCTTCTCTTCTCTGGGCTGAACAACCCCAACCTCCTCAGCCTGTCTTCACAGCAGAGCTGATCCAACCCACTGATTATCTTTGCAGCCTCCTCCGGACTTGCTCCAGCAGGCCCATGTTTCCCATGCTGGGGGCCCAACAACTGGACACAGCACTGCAGGCAAGGTCTCACAGGAGCAGAGCAGAGACAAAATCACCTCCCCCAACCTGCTGCCCACACTGCTCTGCATAAATCACAGCTGGAGTAACAAGCCCAGAAGTCAGAAACCTCCACATTGCCAGAGAGTTGAAGGCAGGAGTGGCAAATCATCCTGCTAATGTTAGACTGAGGCTTCAGAAGCACAGAGGCAATGCTCCTGTCCTGTTACAGCCTGCTCCTTGGGATACAAGCAGCTGCCCAGCAGCAGAGACTGCCACAACTGCAGGCAGTGCTTGAGCACAGAGAACAGCTGCTCCCAGCCCCAAACTAAAAAAAATGCTGCAAGTGACAGTGTATATTCTCATATGGACAGTCTTTGCCTGTTTAAGAAAACTTTGAGGACCGGTCCTGAGCAAGACAGACAAGCTGCAAGTCTCTGTCTCCATGAGACTGTCATGCAGAGGATGCTCTGTCACACAATGGGGGAAAATGTCCTCATCCCAGTCAACTAAGAATGAGGAGATTCATAAGTTTACACTTCAACAGGGCTGGAGAAGCACCAGCAAAATTATCTGAATGATATCCACTGTCTTTGTACAATGAACAGCAAGGCACAATTTAGTCAAGTTAATGGTTTTACAGCAGCTTCCAAACCCAAGAGGTTTTTCATAGTCATAGGGCAACTGAATCTGAATGCCTTTGGGAATGGTGCATAAACTGGGACACTCCTCTTTTTCTTTCCCAAGGCCATAAGTTCGTCACTGCCACAGGAGGCATTCCAGGGGAAAGTGAGAGCATCCTTACACAATACAGCTTCTTGTTAGTGACCCTCGTTTGATCTCTACAAGGTATCTCTCTCTGAAAGGACTAAGGTGAGGGGCAGAGGTGTTTGAGCTGACACCATCCTCACCAAGGCAGCACATAAAGCAAGGAAGTAAGAGTAAAAGCTCCTTTTTGTCCTTGGTTTGTTAAGTCAAGTTTTGCTCTCCTACTGCACAAATCCTTTTGGATAGATCCTTCCCCATCAGTAAGCATCAAAGTTTGAGGTTTTCTGCCCTCAGACAATCCTACCAAGGAGAAGGACAGATGAGAAGCTTTAGGACCGAAGGGAAGCTGATACTTTTGCCTGTGACTGTTTCAGAGACACTACCAAGGAAAATCTTCACTGGCACAGGATGATCTGGACACAGTCCTTTCCATGGCATGACACAAGAGGATCCATTCTCCTCATGCTTCTCTCTTTCAAGGGGATCTCAGCTAACCTATAAGTTAGGCCAGCTGGAATGTGAACGTCTTCCAGTCAATGAAGATCCCAGGTTTGTGAAGGAGGAAGGAGCCCAAATGCCATTTCAGGCAAGTCCCGCTCCCAGAAACAGTCTTTCCTCAAAAACAAGCAGAGGACTTGAAGAGGTAAGAGCAGGAAAAGAGAAAGAAGAGAAAAGGGGATTTGCCCTGTGCACTGTGTGATTCCATTCCCCATCAGCTCTTCAGCCAAGCTACAGCAGCACAGTGCTGCAGTGAAGGAGAAAAACATCAGAGCAGAAAATGTGCCCAGGGGCTGAGGACAGTGAGGACAGGAGAGTGACCTGCCCATCCCAATGAAAATTTGGCATATTGTATCCACAGGCTTTCCCCCAGGATAGGGTATGGACAGAAATGGGAGGGAGGATAGGGAAAGGAGGAAGTTGAGTGAGAGGTAAAGAAAAAGCCAAAAACAAGTCAAGGAAAGCTGATATGCTTTTAGGAAGCAACCCCTTAGCAGAGACATGCTGGAAGACCTCTTCCAAGGGGCTGGGAAGTGGGGTGCAAGGGGTTTACAGGACATGCACAGGATGAACCAGCAAAGCATCTTTGTCAGGAGGAGGATGAGCTTTGCTCTGGAGCACATGGCCTGGGAAAGGCAGGGGAAACCAGCAGTGCTGAGGGTGCTGGAGGTGTTGGGTTCCCGAGATCCAGAGCTGCTATAGCGGTGCTGATGCTGTTTTAGAAGCTCACCACCCCTCAAACCCTACGTGTGGTTAAACACCCTTACGCAAACTAGCAGTCCATTTGCTCCCCCTCTCACCCAAAAAGCATGCCCGCATTTTATGCCCTCCCCATCTCTCCTCTAGAGATAAACTTCATCTTCGCATCATCTACGAAAATATTTAGAGCCAAAACACACACGCGCACGCACACACACACACAAACACATAGTTACACACACATACACAAACACGTTTTCTTGTCTGACAGTGCAATTCTTAAAGAGGAGGTGTCAGTCCTTATAAAAATGGACATCTACAGAAATAGATATAGTTAAAAAAAAAAAACAAAGAAGAAAAAAAACTCTCGACAATTCCTTAACATCGGTGGCAGCATGCGTCACTGTACATGCTAAAGCCAGCTGGTTTCCCTAGTAGTCTCTGCATACCTTGTTCATTGTCACTTGTTTTGAGGGACTCTTCAGACCAACTTCTATTGCTTTTGGCCTCTGACCTTTTCTTGGTGTGCCTTTCTTCTGTGAAGTCTTTGACCTTTGCAGTGGCCTCTGGCTGAACAGCCTCAGCTAAATCTTTCCTGCTTTGCCGGCCCAACTTGCCGGACGGGGATCTCTCTGGTGACACCTGCTGCTCCCATAGTTCCCTAAGATGCTGCAGGTGACGCTGCTTTTTGGGATGGAGCCCTGTTAATTCAATGCACACCTTCAGGTTGGTCACCTCATTACAATTGGGCTCTTCTAAGTGGTTAGAGGAATTGTTTGTCATTTCCCTCTCAGGCCAGTCATCTAATGGAAAAATAACTAAAAATTAATCAAAAAGCCCCCTCAACTTAAAACAAAAGCTACATTTTCACTTTCGGGGCATATAGTCTCAGCTTTACCACCACACTATGCATTTTATAGCTTCGCTCATTACGGGTTACATGCACTACAGTAACTTGCACTGCTGTGGCTACAGTGGCCAATGACTAGTGCTTTATCCTTACATACCAAGTTTTTTTTATATATACATATATATATACACATATATATACATACATATATATACATATATATAATTTAAAGTGAAATGACAGTGCTCACATTAGTAACTAGCAAGTTCAAAAATGGAAACACATTAAGCCAAAGGGACGTTCCTTTCACAAGACATTCCTTAAGAGAGACCAAAGCAAAATGCTGTCTTACCTTTGGAGTTCTTCTTCTTTTTTGCTTTTGATATAACTTCGTCCTGCAGTTCATCCACAAAGCTTTCATTTTGGCTGCCATCATTTTGCACTCTCTCACCAGAGTGTTTACGTTTCCTGTCCAGACGTGGACATGAATGTTGGCCAAAATCTTCTGTTGGCTGGTCTTCTGCCTTTTCATATACCGAATGTCTCTCTAAATAACATTTCTCATTTGAGAGATCTTTTTCCTCTGGAGTTTCAAGAAAGTGACCTCGGTTGTTTTCTGTACTAGCAAAGTTACCTAAAAATAAAAAACAAACAAACACCACAAGACCTAATAAATACGACACAATTCATTGTGAGAAGGCTTTGCTCTCTGATCTCTTCAATGTCATCTCCATCATGAATTTTGGCTCATGAGGCATGCAAATAAACACAAAATTGTACTTGGGAACAAGTCTCCTCTGCCCAGCCTAAGGCAGCAGTTTTCTCAACAGTTATGCACAAAACTCCCAAATGTACACTACTTTGTGTTGTTTTTACATTAATTTAAGAAGCACAATATTCACTATACTTGTATCCATAGAAACATCACAATATGCTTTTTTGAATAAAGAAACATCTTTAGGTACTGAAAGCACAAACCCTTTTCAGAAAGCAACCTCACCCCCCTAAACTGTGGCAAGTCACAATCCAGTTCAAAAACACCCTCTGATGAAAACCAAGTATTAGTCCTCCCTTAATTCCTAATCTTTCACTAACTTCTCCCATCAAATTGCAGGAGTCTGACTTAAGAGCATTCATCCCTTCTTCTGGAGATATAAATGGGATACAGAACACGCACACACGGACACAGAAATACCGCTAAGAATAGCTGTGATATTTTGCAAAAAAGCACTACTTGAATCCAAGGTTATAAAAAGGCTTTCTCACTTCAAGCAACCAACCAGTCACTGTACCTCACATGATCTCTGTCACCTCCTTTTAAAACAGACCTCACTTTTTTCAAGGAGTATTTCCAGCAACAGCAAGAGGGTGAGCCCTGAAAAGCTTACTAGAAACTAGTCTGACAAATTAGCCACAAAAACACCCATGCTGCCTCGCCCGCACTAACTTCAGCTTCCCTCCAATACTGTTTGCCCAAATTCAGACACAGCCTATGCAATTTTAAATGGATGCTTGATTTAAAATTACACTTAATCACCATTTTGCATAACGTTATTTTCTTGGGTTTAACCAAACTAGCAAAGGCAAGGTTAGGCAGAGATGCAATACAGACTTCAACACAGATAATCAGCTCCTATTTACAATTCCCACAAACAAGTTGCAGTTCCCATGTGTTTTAGCCCTCCTGGCCAACTAATACTCCACACCTCTACCACTGTTTGGCAAACTGTAAGTTCTATCCCACTTCCCCATGGCTCACCATCCCTTTTCGTCTTCCTCCTTCTCACCCTTCCTCCTTCTCCCACTTCCCTTCCTGTAAACACATTTGCTAGTTTCATACCTGGACTCCTGACACTCTGTTGTCCTTCCCTCCCGTGGATCCTCTCTCCCTTTTACTCAGTTTTTTACAGGTTGCCCTGTCCAGCCTGGCTTTCAACTTCTCTCTCTTCTCCCTTATCAGGGCTGACACTGCTCCCCTGCAACCCCTTCTCCCCTCCTGTACCCTCCAGGACCCACCACTGGCAGCATCTGGATGCAGCCCAACTCCATCCCATCTGATCTCCACAACACCTTCCTACAGCTCTGCCAACCCCTCCTGGTTTCACAACCATCCTCGAAATACCTGTTATAAGTAATGGAAGGCTGGGGGATGGCAAGGGGAAACTTCCCTAATGAGTTTTCTCTTCACCCTAATCTGGAAATGGCTCCAAGTAGCACCAAAGGCTCTGGAAATGTTTGTCGGCACCAGAAGACACCCTAGCATAATTTTTACACTGCTTGGGAAGCTGCCTGCAGGGCTGCTTGTAAAACAGCACAAGATATCGGCCAAGAAAAATCAAAACAAAAGCTGATTTTCTGCAGGCGAGCGGGAGGCTCGGGCTGTTCCGCTGTTCAGCGATGCTCCTCTCCACAAGGCCGTCTGGCCAACACATGCTCCTTCCAAGACTTTAAAATGCACTTTGTCATACTTCTTCCAGCCAACAGCGCTGAGATGTTCCAGAGAACAGGTATCTCAGCTCACTGTGACCGTGCCCCTGAATTGCAGGGCCCCCCCAGATCAGAATGAGTCTGGCAGCACTCTGTGCTCACACATGTGGCATGGGGACGCCGCCCCACAGCTGTACCCTATAACCACACCAAAAGCCCCAGCAGCCCTGTTTCGCACAGCACAAAAGCAGCTGGCCCAGCCACGTTTTAAGTATCACAATAGAAATAAATGCGTCTATCAGATTTCATTTTACATTTTTAATGCAATCTGCTATTTTCTTCCTTTCATAAGGAAACATTATCCTTTTGTGGTCAGTTTCCCTGAAGAGATCAGGTAAGGGCACTCTCAGCCACACCCCTGCTGTCTTAGAGCCTTCTCATCTCCAGCAGCACCAACAGCTACACACCATGGTTCATGCTGTGCGTCGCTGCACTGGGATAGCTTTCCTGCTCCTAACACTGTCTGGCCTGAGAAAAGGCAGGCACATCCTGACCAATTCCCAGAGAAGCTCTCACAGGGTCAAAGGAAGTAGCAGGCTGTAGGAGGGAGATGGGGGTGGGGGGTGATGGTCTTAATCTTTACGGCTTGCAGGAAACAGCAAGCTAATTCCAGCCTGCCACCACCGAAAGCAACCTGCTGCAGATTAATTCCTTCTCTATCTGCAAGAGGACTTGGCACGGGGATGTCGAGCGCTCATTCAGACTGTGCTGGAAAATAAAGAGGGGAGAGACCTCGCTAACAGCTTGTCACTGCCAGCCTTCCTCCGGGGCTCCGCATGCTGGGAGGAACAGCACACACCTATTGCGGTTCACCCAGAAAGCCCTCACTGCCAGCAGCTCCGTGACACCTTGGCCTCTGCTGCCCGGTGACATCCCAGAGGGACCCTCGGGGCACCGGAGCTACATCTCCGCAGCTGCCGAGGCAGAAATCCAGAAATCCCTCTCAAGGACCGCCCGCCGCACACGCGGCTGTGAAATCCGTCCCGCTCGCTGCAGCTAAGACCATTAGGGAAGCGTTAGGGCATCTCCGCAAACTAATCCCGGTTGTGTAATCACCCTGCACCGAGGCGGGAGCCAGCCAGGGATCCGCGGGACGTGCCCTTGCCCTGTGCTGTGGGACGAGATGTGCCCTTGCCCTATGCTGCGGGACGTGTCCTTGCCCTGTGCCACAGGACGTGTCCTTGCCCTGTGCTGGGGGACATTCCCTTGCCCTGTGCTGCGGGATGTGCCCTGTGCTGCGGGATGTGTCCTTGCCCTGTGCTGCAGGACATTCCCTTGCCCTGTGCTGTGGGATGTGCCCTGTGCTGCGGGACAGGACATGTCCTTGCCCTGTGCTGCGGGATGTGCCCTGTGCTGCGGGATGTGTCCTTGCCCTGTGCTGGGGGACAGGACATTCCCTTGCCCTGTGCTGTGGGATGTGCCCTGTGCTGCGGGATGTGTCCTTGCCCTGTGCTGCGGGACATTCCCTTGCCCTGTGCTGCGGGATGTGCCCTGTGCTGTGGGATGTGCCCTGTGCTGCGGGACAGGACATGTCCTTGCCCTGTGCTGTGGGATGTGCCCTGTGCTGCGGGATGTGTCCTTGCCCTGTGCTGCAGGACATTCCCTTGCCCTGTGCTGCGGGATGTGCCCTGTGCTGTGGGATGTGCCCTGTGCTGCGGGATGTGTCCTTGCCCTGTGCTGCGGGATGTGCCCTGTGCTGTGGGATGTGCCCTGTGCTGCAGGATGTGCCCTTGCCCTGTGCTGTGGGATGTGCCCTGTGCTGCGGGATGTGTCCTTGCCCTGTGCTGCAGGACATTCCCTTGCCCTGTGCTGTGGGATGTGCCCTGTGCTGCGGGATGTGTCCTTGCCCTGTGCTGCAGGACAGGACATTCCCTTGCCCTGTGCTGTGGGATGTGCCCTGTGCTGCGGGATGTGTCCTTGCCCTGTGCTGCGGGACATTCCCTTGCCCTGTGCTGCGGGATGTGCCCTGTGCTGTGGGATGTGCCCTGTGCTGCGGGACAGGACATGTCCTTGCCCTGTGCTGTGGGATGTGCCCTGTGCTGCGGGATGTGTCCTTGCCCTGTGCTGCAGGACATTCCCTTGCCCTGTGCTGCGGGATGTGCCCTGTGCTGTGGGATGTGCCCTGTGCTGCGGGATGTGTCCTTGCCCTGTGCTGCGGGATGTGCCCTGTGCTGTGGGATGTGCCCTGTGCTGCAGGATGTGCCCTTGCCCTGTGCTGTGGGATGTGCCCTGTGCTGCGGGATGTGTCCTTGCCCTGTGCTGCAGGACATTCCCTTGCCCTGTGCTGTGGGATGTGCCCTGTGCTGCGGGATGTGTCCTTGCCCTGTGCTGCAGGACAGGACATTCCCTTGCCCTGTGCTGTGGGATGTGCCCTGTGCTGCGGGATGTGTCCTTGCCCTGTGCTGCAGGACAGGACATTCCCTTGCCCTGTGCTGTGGGATGTGCCCTGTGCTGCGGGATGTGTCCTTGCCCTGTGCTGCAGGACAGGACATTCCCTTGCCCTGTGCTGTGGGATGTGCCCTGTGCTGCGGGATGTGTCCTTGCCCTGTGCTGTGGGATGTGCCCTGTGCTGCGGGATGTGTCCTTGCCCTGTGCTGCGGGATGTGCCCTGTGCTGCGGGATGTGTCCTTGCCCTGTGCTGCGGGATGTGTCCTTGCCCTGTGCTGCGGGATGTGTCCTTGCCCTGTGCTGCGGGATGTGCCCTGTGCTGCGGGATGTGTCCTTGCCCTGTGCTGCAGGACATTCCCTTGCCCTGTGCTGCGGGACAGGACGTGTCCCTGCCCTGTGCTGCGCGCTCCCGCAGCCGGATTTCAGTGCCAAGAACAAAGGTCACTGCCTGCTGGGGACACGGCGCAGCCCGTGGGCTGTCAGGCTCTCCTCGCATCCTGCACGGACACGTCACAAGCCCAGAGGCTTTTTCCCCTGGCACAGCGGTGGCTGCCTCATGGAGAGCAGGCTCTATTAATATTTTACCACCGGATTCCACTCTGTCCTCAAACTGTTTTGCAAGCAACCGGGATCAGACGCAATGTCTCCCCAAATTAAGATACAAATGTCAACAAGAAGTACAGCAACATAAGCATAATGTGCGTGCCCAACAAGGATGAGAATTTATCTGCTTTTGTTCCCACCACCCCCCTCCCATGCCATGTATCTACAACATCCTTTTCTCTGCCTGAGGAAGAAAACAACAAAATACTTGGGAGTTCTCATATCATCATTATTCTAACAGTGGTGAGGTAGCCAGAAACACAGGATAAATGCTGAGTTCTTATAGCAACACACCTCTATGAGTAAGGAGATTAAACTCTTAAATGTGCTCCTTCCTCAAGCCTTCAGTATTTGCTAGTCTCACACCAGCTGTGACAACCAGCACCAACAATTCAAACCACTTCTCACTGTCCTACCAATCTTGAAACAAGGAAGAATTAAGAAAATGCTTCTTCACAGCTGTTTCTGTCTGAAGCAGTATCTTCTTAGTGCACGGGTTACAGTCTCAAAAGCAGTTACAGACACGCACAAACACGCTACCCAAAAAACTTTCTTTCGTTCTTCCATCTTCCTGTTGCTGTCAACTGCTGTCAACAAGACCAGACGCTCCCATTCGATGCAAACAAGGAAATACATCTTAGTGTTTAAGCTGCAGATTCTTTTGTTCAAAAAACATGGCAGCTAAAAACAGCATTTCCTCTTCCCTGGAGCAACCTCTCATTGCACTCACTTACATGCAAGGCACCATTTATTCATTCAAGAACAGTAATGACTATCCAAATGCTAAAACCCAGTATTCAGCAGGGAGATCACAACAACAGTAAGAAATTCCCTAAGATATCCTCAGAATTCATCTCTGAGTATCCCATGGGGCTGAGGGAACCCAACTGATTTCACTTTTCCTTCCAAGAACCTCTGCTTGGGAGCTTTCCACGTTTGTTTCATTCTACCCAAGCCTACCACACTGCACAAACAAGCAACCACCACTCTCAGTGCACAGACTTTTTTTTTTTCCTTCCACTATGTCCTGTGGCAGGAAGGTAATAACTGACCAGGGCAAAGGACATGTTTGCTGCCTCCATCTTTCATTTGTTCCAGTGTACACACAGGCCAGCAAGAAAAAAGAATAGCAGGGCATCACCATGCAAAGGGACACTGGCACTTCACTACAATGCTAAGAACAATTGTGCAATGCGTTTTGGCACATTGCACCGTTTACCTTCACACATACCAACTGCTTTAACGTCTTCCTTATGACTTCACACGTTAAGATCAGGCTTCTAATATATTTGGGTAATTTTGCCCAGCTAAGGCTTAAATAGGCAGGGTCTCCCATGCTAAAAAATTAAATAAAGAGGTGAAGTTATGCTCCCTAGTCAAGAAATTCACAGTTTGGAGAATTCACTAAATCTTTCATACTCGGGTATGATTTTCAGAACCTCTGGAAGAGCTTTGTTATGAACCGACATGCGATCATCACATGCCAGTATTGATGTGTGTGTCCATGCCAATAGCTTAAATCACTTGATCTCTGAACAATCCTATGACTCATGACATATGCATCCCATAATTTATCATGTTTGTGCTACAAAAATGCACTGGAGCAGCATTGCCTCAGCAACATTTACAAGTCACCTTGGCAACAAAGCAGCTTTGCGGCTGCTCTCAGATGCCCGGTCTCAGATGCCCAGCAAAGCCTAGATGAGATGGGAGAGAACTGAAGCACTTCTAATTTAATTATTGGCTTTAATTGCTCATTAATTAGCTAATATGGCTACCTGCCTTAAATTGGACCTTAAAAAAAAAAAAAGGGGGGTGGGGGCAAAACAAAAAGCTAAGCAAAACAAAAGCCCATCTCTTTTACTCTTCTCCAGGAGGCTTGATGCTCAAACTTAAAGAGACTCCCAGTACAGAAAATCACTCACTGCCAAGTCAAAGTTTAAGGAACCGGATACTGTGCCTTCGTGTGCTTCCAAAAAAGTCTATACATGTGCAGTGCAGCTAGGAAAAACAGCAAGTCCTAGGACAAGCTAAAAAAAAAGCAGTTTCCATCCCATCAAATGCCTCTGTAAGCATCACCTGCCCGTGTTATTTAGCCCTTTGTTGCACCGGCAGGTTTAGAGGAGCCAAGGGGGCAGGCAGCTGCCAGGGCCCCGATTGCGCTGGCGCTCCGTGCCAAGCACGGCCGAGGCGGCGGCAGGGAGCCCTGGGAGCTGGCTCCATGCCACCACCACAGCTTCGGATGCTTTGGATGCAGTTCCCTTCTTCCCTGCCGACACCAGGCAGGTGAAGCGCTGGCAGCGCGGGCAGAACAGCCCGCTGGTTTCACTCCTGAATTCCCTCCTTTACACAGGTAAAGGCACGGCTGTTTCACTTTCAAGCTAGAGCCAGACAAACATGAAACACAGGGGAACAACTTTTCAAGCAGCAAGATCGCTCACAGGAGGCAGAAAGGAAACACAGGAGGCTGCAAACCATCAGCTCATTCTTGTTCAGGAGCTTTAAAGCCAAACAGAAGTTGAAGGTGGTCAGAAGCTGAAGGCAAAGGGAAGGCAAAAGATAAGCAGCCCTGGCTCTCAGCGAAGGGGAAGAGAAGGCAGAGCTCATCACCCCTATGCCAGTCGCTCAGTGAGAGATGCATTAAGGCTGCTGGTGGCTCAAGCCCCAACAGAGAGCCCAAGCCACCACAGTAGAGGCATTCAAGAGGTGTGAAGCTCGGCTTCCTGATTTATCAGCTGCTATCCCGAGGGGCAGGAGGTGAACCACCACGATAAAAAACTTTTACTGAGACCTGAATCTGTACTGGTAAGTATTTGCTGCTGCCCAGGCGGGTGTACAAAAAAAGGAGCTCCCTCAGCAGAACAGATCCGTGCTTTTAGGAGTTTAGACGTTTGGCCAAAGTCTGAAATAGCCTGTTAAGTCAGAGCTAATTAGCAGAGGAGAGGAATGAACTAACATAAGACTGAACATACTTTCCCTGCTTCCAACAGTTATTTAACAGTCTCAAACAAATTTTAGCCAGCAGATTTAAGTGCCAGAGATCTCACTAAATGGTGAATTTACAGACAAACCAGATCATCAGCCTTTTGCAAGGACGGGGGAGGGGTTTCAGCATACAATTATGCTCTAACAGTCATCCTCTCCACAGCCCTGCTGCCCCTCCACAGGCAGCCCCATGTCCCTGAGCAAGCCTGCCTTCCCTCCCTCTGTTAATCCCTCTGCCCCCCTCTCCACAGCCCATCATCCCCCCTCTGCTGAACCCTCTTTGCAGCCAGAACCAGCCAGCAGGACTGCTCTTCTAGCTCTCCTGCACACCCAGGGTAGAATTTAACAGAGAACACCACCAGGGCATCCCAAGCCCTCTGAGGAGCAAGGAAGGCTGCAAAGGGGACAGCCAGGGCAGCAGCCTGCCCAGCCCTCAGCTTTAGTACAGGGACTGCAAAGGCAGCTGTGCCTCCCTCCCAGCAGCTACCTCGATATAACTTGGAGAAGGAAAAGGCTGCCCAGCTTCCAGAGGCTCAGCCTGCCTCTCCCCACCCTGCTTCCCTCGCCACTTCCACAATTAAAACTTTCCCTTGCTATTCTGCCATGCCAATTTTTGTTGAGGCTGTCATTTCAGTGATAGCAATGCCACACTAACTTGAACTTAGGTGAGTAACTGAGCAAGCACAATTGACCAGCATGCTCTCTGGCAAAAGCATTAACCAAAGACCAGAACAATAATTCAACGTTATTAAATTGCCTGAATGAAATTTTCTACTAGCCCTAGCCACGACTCTCCACCTACCAAAGAGCACACTTAACCACCAAGTTACACAGAGGCACACACACACACACAGAGTGCAGTCATTGTTTCACAATGCTTTCAGCACAGATCTTTTTTTCTAAGTTTTTCAAAACAAAGTAGCAACAGAAGGAACTGATCCGTTCCTTAAATACCTAGGTAAAACAACAACAAAAAAACAAAAAGTGGAAACTGATAGAAGCCATATGCTTACCAAGAGTGCAAACAAAAAATAAGTGCATATAGTAAAAAATAATTCCATTTATTTATTTTCAAGTTTATCTTACTTTTAGGACATTCCATAGTCCTCTGACACCCTGTAACAGCCTAGAGGGAACATACAGACCTACACGGAATTTCACAGACTCTGCCTGCAAGAACGTGTGACACACAAACTTCCCAGCCACTGCAACAGAAGTCACCAGGAAAAGTAGGTTCTTATCATTTGCAGTTGTTACTGCCAGCTTTTATGGATAAGCCTGGCAGATCACATCCTTCCCCACTTCCCTTCACTCTTCTGTCCTCCATCCTTGCTTTGAAGACTGCAATATTGGCATATCTCAGTGCTACTGCAACTTCAGGAAGCTGAACTCCTTCTTGCTTTCCTGTCTTCCCCCATAACCTTTCTGTATTTAAAATATAACCTTGGACCTTTGCGTTCACTGACGTAGTACCCCATGAATTAAAAGGAGGACCTCTCTGAGGCAGTAACTCAGTGACAGGATGTTAACTATCTCCTGAAAAGCAGGTGCAATGGCAACCAGAAACTTGCAAGCCCCAAAACAAGCACAGAGGGTACCAGCCATGGCAACTCAGCACCTGCAGAGGATGAGGTCAGTGACTTTCACCAGCAACACAGCGAGAACACAAAGGTTTGCCTGCTTTGCTGCAAGCTGCAAGGGCAAAGAGACACATACACGCTTCAGAAAGCCATCTAAATTCGCTTACATCTGTCATTGTCATTTTGGTCAGCAATGGCATCTTCCAGAGCAACAGACTTTGGCTTCTTTTCACTGTTTCCTTTCAAGTTTTCCCAATCTGCCTGGCTGAATCTGCAGACCTCTGAGTCTTTGGTAGCTGTTTGGCCTTCTCTCTCTTTCATCTCCAACTCTGAGAAGCGCATCATTGCACGCTAGAAAGAGAATTGATATAAAAAAAAAAAGTCTTGCAATAAAAACTACTTCATTTACCTTACCTTATATGAAAACATTTCCAAAGAAACAATGACTCAAAACCAAGGTTTCAGATAAACAGCTATGGGTAGGATTTTAACACATCTGACTTGTAAAACAGTGTTCTAGCATCATATAAGCAAATAGCCACACAATTCTTTCATATATAAGTATATATATATATATAAAAGATTATATATAAATGTATATTATATATAGAACAAAAACATTCCATTTTGGAGGTAAAAAGAGACAAAAACAAAAAAAAAGAAATAAAATAAAATTAAAAAGAAAAGAAAAAAAACAACAACACAAAACCGTACAATGAATAAAAGACGACCATGGCCCACAAACTTCCCTTTGTGTATTTGGAAATGAAATTTAACTCAAAGGTTTATGTAAGAGTCTAGTAATAAAAATTTGAAGAACTGACCTCACAGTAAGCAGCAGGTAGACATAAAATACTGTCCTCTTGTAATCCTTCCATCTATGTAATTAAAATGGGCACTCAATGGATCATTTAGATAATTTCATCCATTTTTATAAGCACAAACCAATTCTTTTCTTAACAATGCAAAACAATTTGGCTTAACTCATCCCTTCATTAAAAGTAAAACACCCTAAGAATATTCCTACACAATATCTGTCTATCATCCCTTAGCATCAACCTCAATACCACTCCTACACTTCCCTAGGCGCTCACTTGGAACCAGCGTTGCCTGAGACCCACTAATGCATGACTGCAACTCCTCACCATCCAATGGCACGTTTAGCATACTAATCAAAACTTCTGGGTACGCTGTGCTAGCTGGCACTACAGGCCAGCTCAGAAATTACAGCCAGCGCCAAGGTAACATGCATGCCTGTCCAACTCCCCTCGAAACTGCACAAACATCGCATTAACGTGCATTAACATTTGTACCAGATCTTAGTAAAAGCCCTTTAAAGCTGGCTAGCCCATACATACCTATAAGCCACACATACTATTCTTTACATCGCCTCACTCTCCATTAATAAACTTACTTTGCTATTTAAAACCATTTATGGCGAGTACGCCCCAACAAAAAAATTTCCTGGTCTCCCCACCTGTGTTCGCTTCTCTCAACTTTAAAAACTCAACTGTGACTTGCAACAGAGAAATAACGACAAAAAGCGCGGCGGTTGTTGGACCGCGTGGACTCACCTGCAACGCCCGCTGCTCCCGGCTGAGCTGGCTGGAGTCGGCGTAGAGCTCAGTCGTCACACACTTGAATCGGTCACCTACATAACCGGCAGAGTTTGCGATCCTCTTGGCCAATTTAGACGGCTTGGGTTTCAGTATTTTGCCATCAGCAGACTCCGCGTCGTCGGCTCCGTCTTTGGTATAGGTCTGGCTGGCATCAATGCTTGGCGGCACGGTCCCCATGCAGAATGGCTTCGGGTCCTCCTGCACCTTGCCAAAAGCCAGAGCTGGAGCATCGCTCTCGTGCGCGCTTTCCAAGAAAACGGGAGAAGGCTGGACCGCCACTCTCTCCTTAGGCTGGCTCACAGCTAAATCTTCTTTCCTTAAGCCGAACACTGATGAACTCTGGGCTTGCTTGAAATTATAGGTTTCGTGAACATCATTATTTCTTCCAAACTCCTCTCTCATTACAATAAAATCTCTGTGCTGAGACGCCTGCTCTACCTTGTGCTTTGTAGGGTCATTAGTCTGATTACTGCTTTCTGTAGCAAAGCTGGCTTTCGTTACATTTGCTTCACTCTTAGCTTCTTGCTCGTCTCGCAGAAGATCGGGGAAGAGGTGTTTGTCGCTTTTTGCAGAGTTTTTACTATGGCCAGAGTTCTGGTGCAATTTCACGCTCTTGTCACTGGGCATTTCGAAATGCATCTTCCCACCACTCTCCAGGAGCTCTGGCAACCGGCCCCGCAGAGCCGGGTCCTCATAGCGGACCCTCTCGTGAGACCGTGACCTCCGTTCCGTCTTCTCCTCCTTATTCATCTCCATAGCTGAATGCTGCAACAGCATGGGGTGCACCATCCCCACTCCCAGCGCATCCTGGTAGGTCATGAACTCCCCCCTCCCGGCTGGCAGGCTGTAAGGGAGGCCGGGTTTGGGAGCCAGGTGGGTGGGGTAGAGGCTGCCGTTGGGCAGCAAGACAGGGTGAGGGTAGACATGTCCTTTCCCATGGAGGGTGAGAGGGCTGATGGCGATCCCCTCCGGCACTGGATATGGGAGGTAGCTCCTCGGGTAGGGCAGATGTGGGGAGCGAAACGCCTCGTTGGGCGGCAGGAAGATGGGGCTGGAGGCCAGGGCAGTCTCGGTCGCCTTGAAGTTGGCTTCCTGACCACAGGACTTGGCCACCTTACTGCTGTGTTTCGCAGGGGCGGCGACGGGCTGCCCGACGTGCTGTATAACTGAGGGGGTGCTCTCTGCAGAGCTCCGGGCCGTCTTGGCGCAATCCACGTTGGCATTGGGAGCTGGTGACGCCGACGCTGGCCGCCCTCCCGCCGACACCGTCCCCGAAACGCTGCCAACCACTGCTTCCGTGCCACCCATCCTGGGGCAGGAGGAACTCCGCGGCTGTGGCATAACCCAGTCCAGTGCCTTGTTTTTTAGCTGGACATTCTTCCCAGCCTCCTCACTGGGGCTAGGACCCGGAACGATCCAGGAGGATGGCGCCGTGCTGATAATTTCAGGCCTGTAGATGGGGCAGCTGTTCCCGGGAGAAATGGTTTCTTTCTGAACCATGTCACTGCCTGGCAAGTGTGTCCCCCCTCCTGCCCTCCCATGCACCAGCACCGTTGGCATAATTTTCTTACTGTGGTCTGACTTGCCAGCGGTTTCCGCATCAACCACTTTCGCCGACAAGTCCAGCGGTTTGTCAGTCACGTCTTTGGTCGGGGCTTGCTTTTCCAGGAGTGGGGGAGACCTGCTGTCCTTCCGGTCAGGGCCAGCTTTCCGTGCATGGGGGGCAGATGGCAGGGGTGCCTCCCCAGCATCACTGCCTTTGGGAAGCTTCCCATTGGAGAGGCGAGCAGGTGGAAATTCACTGCCGATGTTCACATAGGGCTTTGGGAGCGTAACAGCAGAGGAGGGAGAGGTGGTGATCCTGGGGAAATGCTTGTGGAAATCAGCATAGGCATCCCCGACCTGGGGAGGCAGGGGGAGGCGGGGAGATGGCCGAGGCGAGTGCGGCAGCAGCAGCGCGGGATCTGCTGGCAAGTTGGCAGGGGCTGGCTTGGCGGTGGGGACCCGGGGCTGCTTGCTGCTCTGGATGTGGGGGTAGGCGTGCGTGTCGACAGGGGTGCCTGGGCTCACACCCATCTTCCATGACAAGCTCTTATCTGGACAGTGCACCAAAGGCGGGATTGCTGGTGAAGCTGAAGCGGTCGAGAGCCTCATGGGCGACGCCAGCGACGAAGGGATGTGAGGGGCAACGTAGTGGGAGGGAGGCAGGTATAAAAAACGTTCACCGTTCGTACACACGGGCGAGTAAGCCAGGTGCTGTGGTAAGCTGTAGGTGGACTGGTGAGGTAGCAATGCCTTGTACATGTTCAATGAATACTTATTTGGTGAGTCAAGGAAAGGGTATATGGTGGGCGTTGCACCCTCCATGTATGGGTGTACCCAGGGGAGCCTTAGGTAATTAGCACCATTGACACCGAGGGGACTCTGCCTGTCACCCGCAGCTCGGTCCAAACCCAGTGTCTCCCCTGTTGGGACAGAGTTTTTTTGTATTCCAGGTGGTGTTTTGTATATGGCGCTGAAGCCGTTCGGGGCTTTTCCAGAGACAGCTGCGCTTTCCACCGCTTCGGGGGGATTAGACTTAAACTGTATCTCTGGATTTCTTTCAGGAGTAAATCCCAGGCTGGCTATCGAACCCGCAGCATCCCGCGATTTTTCCGAGCCAAGTCCACACAAGCTGGAATAAACAATGCTACTGGGGACTCTGAGTCCTTCTCGCATGAGCCCAGACCTGTCCATACTCAGAGCTGCAAGACTGTCGATGCGATGTGCTGTAGTTGCATCCACCTTTACAGAACAAGAAGCATGTTACTTTCACATCTCACTAACACAACTACCATTCAAGCTAAAGACAGATCAGCATTTTGGACAAGAAACAGTAACAATGCAAACATGCTGTTTGTTGTGAAAACATACAGAGGCTGATTACACTGGAAAATGGGAGAAACCTACAGAGCAATATGTCTAACACCACAAACACCAACACCAATCTCTCCAAATCCAAAATTCAAACAGCCAGGAGCAAAGGTGTGAGGACTCAAGCAGCCAAGAGTGGCCCAGAGACAATGCTCAGAGGTACTGGTCCTGTCCAACCGCTGGCTCTTCAGTCCCAGCCCTCCCAGAGCAAGAGGATGTGGGCTGTGGCATGGAGACTAGAAAGAGAAGGATGGAGTGCCTCTCCTCCTCATCCTCCAGGACCTCTCCCTCCACTGCAGCTCTGCTCTGGGGCTCACACTGCCACATGATTCACGGGGCAAGGCATCTGAGGATGCAGCATGAACAAGGTCTGCTGTCAAATTTCTTTCCCACCTGGCTGCTCCCCATGTAGACTCAAAGAAAGGAAAACCTCATCAACTTTGCTGGAACATTGATGTTCTTAATGTCTACATGAACTATTTTTGTCACACATGCTGGTATTCCACATGGCATTATTCAGAACAGCAAAATAAGAGTGTGAAGCCATACAACAACACATATCACAAAGCATCAAGAGACTAACAAGATAAATAAACAAAACCCCAACTTCACTGTTTCACAGAAACAACCTGAATGTGCCCAAGCCCACTAGGGCTGCTACAGGAAAGTGTTTTAATCATTTCTCCAAATGGACCGCGTAATAACAGCCAGGGGTAGGAGTCGTGGTGGGGAGGACAGGCACAGATTCATCTGCAGCACGAAGCTTGTAACTTCTTACCACACTGTGATTCAGGTGATTTTCCTCCCTCAACTCCAGTCTGCTTTTCGGTGCATCACCATCATTAACGGGGATTTTCCTATTGAAAAACAGAAGCTTACTATCTGAAAGCATCCTGTGCATCTCTGATCAGTGCAATATCATATCACCTCCATATTTTGAATCCCCTAGAGAAGTCCCATGAGATAACATATTTATCCTCTGTACCCATACATGCTGACTACTTTGAAAAGCAAGGACCATTTGAAAATAAGCATAAAGGGTTTTGACAACAAGAACACACCAAGTACATCTCAGAGCAGCCTCTTCCAAAGCAAGCAGTTTTTGTCAAGGTCTTCTCTTTTGCTCCTTGCCCTTTCCTTTTTCCAGGGGGAGAATATCCCATTTTAAGCATACTCTGCTCATATACCATCCATAAACACTGCTGAGGATAAAATTAAAACACACACGCTAATATCATATGAACATCAGCTCTTCCATGCTTAAGAGGGAGCTGCACATCTGTGCCATTCCAGTGTTGCAGCTCTGGGACTTGTTATCACAGATATCACCAATAAAGAATATACCTTAGTGCCAAATTTCAAATCCCAAGGATAAAAATCACTGACATGCAGCAGAAGGAAAGTTTCAGTATTACCCAAAAGAACTCCTTTCAATCGAAGTGCTTAAAGGCACATCATCACCATAAAGCAGAAATGTGATTTTAATCCATTTGTTTTTAAAAGATTCACCTTCCCTGCAAGTAGCACATACAGTTATTATCCCTGAACAACTGGGAGGAAAGTGGGAATGGAGGGTGAGAAAGCAAAGTGAGATGCTTGGCTGTTTTCCTTCAGCTTATGTTTGCAAATAGTATTCCCTGCAAAGACCAAAAACTTCCACCAGCTTTTTGGAGGCTTTTCACACAACAGTGAGAACAGAGAACGAGAAGAGAGAAAAGCACTAAAACCACACAAAACTGGCACAGAGAACTGGAGGCGCATCTGCAGCTTCTGTCCAGTATAATTTTGTTTTTTAAAAAGCTGGGATTTAAGGGAAGGGGACACCTGCTAGTGCCTGTGTCATCCCATCAAACACTGTAATTTTGATCATCAATTGAATTATATTCAGCAGGAAAAAAGATGGGGAGGAAGAGAAATTCACTTGTGGGAGACAGACACTACTGATCCTATTTCACATGACAAGCTGTTGGTCCAAAGACAAGGAACACCAAATTGCAGGCACAAGCCCCCCCTCTGCCACAGAGAATAACCACAAGAAAACATGCACTATTTGGTTTAATTCCCCTTTACAAATGCAAAGTAATAAATTAATTGTTAAAGCACATTCAAAGGCTGCTTTGGGTGCGTCCCCACTTCACTGACCCACGTTGCCTGTTACGTAGTAAATCAGCATCTGCTCTGCTGCTCTCAGGCACGTCTTGACTCTCTCCCTTTGCCCTCCCTCCAAGCTGGGCTGATCTCGATTCAGGGTGGCAGCTTTCTGCTCCAGTATTAGGGAAGCGAGCAAACTCCGAGACCTCGCTCTGCAGAATTACAGTGTGCTTTAACTTGCCAGAAGCTTAAATATTTACCTGTCTTCATTAATTCCACACATGCGGACCCTTTCATTGCTCATCCAGCTATGAACGTTGCCATACAGGGGAGTTGCAGAAAGCATGACGTCTTCTTAAAAATCAACGCTTTTCTTCACGGTTTTATATTCTATTAAAAAAAAAGAAAAGAAGAAGAAAAAAGAAAAAAAAAAAGTTGAGCAGATTTGTCTAGGAGGAAGTGCAAACATCACAGCGGAGCAGCCAGCCTCCCTCCGGGTAATTAATAATGAATGCAGGATTGGTGTGGGGAGTGAGCTGCCTACGTTAACCGCTCAGGGAGATACCCAGCAATAAAGGAGCAAATTGAGGGCATTTATAGGTCAGAGGAGATGGATCTTTTCCCCAGTGCACATCTAGAAAATTAAGAATCATTCCAGACTATCGACAAATAAAAGTTTCTCCACAGCATTTCATTTCCACAAGAAATGACTCAGCCGGCCAAGTACACACCAGTCCCCAAATCTTCACCTCACATAGACTGAACCAAGGAGGGAGACCCCGTGAGCCTGGGGGAACATTCAAACAACCCACAAAAGCCCTGCATTATGAAGACACAGGAGCAGGAGAGCATGGTAAGAACAACCACATGCTGCGTGTATTAGCCACGCTGATTGCTGATAAGGCTTTTACACGAGGACTTAAAACTGAAGAGACACTGCTACAGAAGGCATCTAAATAAAACCCTCCCTTTTAGCGTCTGCACATGACTAACTTGGAGAAAGGGGTTAAAAATAGTAAGTGGGTTGGCGAGCTCCCCACCCCTTGATTTGATTAAGCGAGGAGCCCTGGTGGCTTCTGCATTGGAGCTGCTGTGCTGCTGCTGCTGCTGCTGCTGCTGCTGCTGCTGCAAGTGCTTTCAGTAATTCAATGATGCCTGCTCACTCCAGGGAAAGAAATCATTAGCGGGCTCACTGGAGAAGTATTAGCAGTCCAAGAGGATCGGCGCCGTGTGCAGCCAGGGAGGCAGGTGAAAGGTAACCACGTTTTCACGTCCAGTGGCAGAGAGGGAAAGAAAGGCTTTTCCTCCCCTCTACCTTGCCTAATGCCACCTCCGCTCGCATTAAATTCTAGTTTGCTGCATGAGCGAAGTGTCAGGACAAGCTGCATTTTATTAACAGGATTATCGCGGCGCATGATTTATTCCAGTGCAAGATTTTAATTGCTCTTCGGAGGTTGAGTCGTTTCTTTTGACTGAGCTTCAGCCTGCATCCTGCTGCTAAATGCTGGGTTAATAAGTAGGGGGAGCCTTTAATGCACAGGATATCCCTCAGCTCTTCCTCTCTCACAAAAATAGAAGCCTTTAAGCAGGAGGCATGATACTCCTTTTACACACACACAAGCCAGTAACGGGCGATTGACCACTGGGAGTTTAATGCCTAACGTCTCCCAAAGCATCCATGCTTCCCCAGCAAACTCATTTCCTTTGTCAGGCTACAAAATATGCAAATGATCACTTTGGCATTTAATAGGGAAGAAGCCCAGATTGGGCCTTTAACACAATACTTCACACACGTTCAGAGAGGTTTAAGAACTGAAACGGCAGGAAAGCCTTGTTCCCCAACACTTTTTTCTCCCCTCAGAGAGGCCTTTTGTGCAAAACTCCACGTCTGGAACAAATGTATATTAATGAAACGGCGCGTTGACCCTCCTTTCTCCACAACGGTTAGCTTTTCCTAATGAAGTCCGCACAAATCGCCGCGAGGAAACAAAAATCCACGGAGGTTAGTTACCGCGCTATCATTCAAAAGGAGTTATTTCACTGGAAAGACGTTTTCTGGACAGATTTACTGGTTTCCAGATGCGCCGCTCGTAATGTTTTCAATAGAGGCAGCAGCAGCATGGAGAGAGTGATTTAGGATTCCACGTAAGGTTAGTAGCCACCCCGTGCACTGCCTCATCTCCAAGGGACAGACACCGGCTCAGGGAAGGGCCTCCACGGCACTCTGCGCCCCGCTTCCCTCCGAGGGGCTGCCTGCCTTCCTCGGTGGAAATGCATCATTAAGATAAGGCGAGGTGCCTGAACTAGAGCCCATCAATCCCCTGACACGTGCAGATAGCGAAACGCTGAAGTTGCATGGGGGGAGTGAGAGCGTCCCCAGCCAAAAGAGGGGAATCTGGAGGCCCCATGTCCCACCACCACCACCACCCGAGCAAGGGCAAAACCCGCCCGGTGGCAGGGACCTGGTGGGATTGTCCCAGGGCCACCGGGCAGGTCAGAGCCCGCGTCCTCGACGGCTGCCAGCCCCTTCCCCAAAGCCACCCCCTCTCGCTGTGTGCCCCGGGTGCGCGCGTGTGTGCAGTTATAATCATCGCCGCCCTGATGAACTTCTTGTGAACTGTTTAAAAGTGGAGGTCTGCTGAACGAGCAGCGGCGCCACTGCCAGCCATAATTTCATTGCAACAAGCAGCAGACTTTTAACTCTTCGCACACCCTGTCCCTTCCCCTCCTCTCCCTCCCCACAAGCAGCTGCCTCTGGGGGATACCGGCTCACAGAGGCTCGGCCAAACACGCCGGCAGCGCCACAAGCGCTCTGCGCTGCGGGGACGGGGGGGACAGTGGAGGGGCGTGGGGGGCACCGCACCTATTTATACACCCAGCTTCCGCGGGGGTGGGCGCAGCCGGTCCCGTTATGCAACCCCGACGGCGGGCTGAGCGCCCCAGCGCACGGAGGAAACCGAGGACACGTCTCTGTCTCCCTTCCCTCCTCCTGTCACCCACCGGGCCACCGCCAGCGCGCCCCAGGGCGCCGCGCCCCCCCGGCCGCCCCCGCTGCGCTGCGCGGCGGGGCGCGGAGCGGGGCTCGGCAGCCGGAGCGCGCACGGCATTTCCTCCGGGAGGTGTCTGGCCGATAAAGCCATTTGCGGCTAAATATAGACGGTGATGCACGGAGGAGGGAGGGAGGGAGGGAGGGAGGAAGAGAGGGAGGGAGGCGCGGGGTGGGGGGGGTGGAAGAGAGTGAGACGCGCAACGCACACGCGGTTCGGCAGCGATGCCGCCGTGTGAAACCAGTTGTGAAAAGCGCCTGCAAGCACTAACCTGCCTCCCGGCGTGCCGAGCCGAGCCGTGCCGTGCCGTGCCGAGCCGCGCCGGGAACACCCACCCACCTCCCGCGCCCCGCCGGCCCCGCGCCGCAGAGGCAGGCACAGGCACACACCGCACTGCTCGGGCAGCTGATTAAAAAGGGAAACGTTTGGGTCTCCCTCGCAACGTCAACAGACTTTTGGCAGCCATTGACGCCAGCAGCAGCAAAGTTTTGTTAACACGCTGCTGGCGTGGAAACGAGAAAAACCCGATGCCCGCGGGGAGGGGGAGAAGGAGGAAGAGGAAGACTCCACTTCTCCGTGCCTCCGGGGGAAAGAGGCGGTGGCAGCGCCACCCGGGACAGGGCAGCCCGCTCTTCCCCCTCCCTCTCCACCCCCATGACCCCGGGGTGCCTGCCGGCGACTCGGCGAGGTGAAAGTCTCAGCGAGGGGCGTGGAGGGCCGGAGGGGGTCGGGAGGGGCACCTGGAGGAAGCCCGGCGGGGCCGGCGGCTGCAGCGAGCCAGGAAGCGGGTCGGGAGGAGAATTGCAGCGGCGCACGAGTTCCCTTTTGGCGCCTTTACTCTTTTCCACCTCCGAGCTCCGCCTGGCAGCCTGCCAGTTTCCACTGCACAAGCCACGGAGCCGGCAGCGGCAGCGCAGCGGCAGCCGGCGGGGAGGGCTGCGCGGGGTTTAAAAAAAAAAACCTCTGCGAGAGCCCATGGCACCGACGGAGCGCCGGGAGCTTCGGCAAACAACCCAGCCTTTCGGATATTAAAAGCAATGCAATAAATTACCGGCCTCTGATCCCTCCCCCACATCACCCCCCAGCCCCCCCCTTCCCCCCGGCTCTGTTGCTGCCCGGTTCCAGGCCACTGGCAGGATCATTTCTAAATTTGTGAAAATCCCTGAGAAAGAAGTGAAAAGCAATCGGGGACTCGTAGCGATCTACTTCGATTAGCCCTCAGCCCCGTTCATCTGGAGCTTGATTTAAAGGGCAGCGGTCGCACGGTATTTATAAGCTTAAATACGGGCTGATGCTTATGAATGTGTTTAGGTACCTCGTTTATCTTGTACCTCCGACTTACATATTTACGACTTATAGGAACAACGACCTGTGCCACGGCTAGAAAGGAGACTTCAGAGACACCGTATTGCTGCACCGTTTACAATGCGCCGTATAAAGCTCTGGCAGCAGTCAGCGATCTAATATTAGACAAGTGTTAAAAGAATAGGCTTGGCTGTGCTTTTTTTATATATATGTATAAAAAAATAAAATATACTGTGGGGGTTTTTTATGCAATCTCCACACGACATCACCACTAGTGACACGTTTTGTAAACCAGAGGAGGAAGCTGCAGACTAAGTAGCCGCCGCACGGATCCGCGGATTAGAGAAGAAGTTTGACCTTTACCCGGGACGTGTGGCATTTCATTTAACCATAAAGCTAAGCACAATGCGCCAGCGAGATCGCTAAACCGATTTAAAATACATATAGAGTCATGCACGACACTAGTGCATCTCGGTTTAGGCAGCATGCAGGCAGCACGAGGGGGTCGGCGACTATTTTAAGGCTCTTGCCGCAGCCACCCCCCCATCGTTCCCGTGTCCCCCGTGTTCCCCCTCCCGCGGCTCCCACACCGTCACGTGTCGAGCGGCGACCGGGACTTTCTGCCGCGTAAACGCGGCGCGGCGGAGCCGACCGGGGCCACCCGGGGCTGCCGAGCCAAGACAACGGAGCGGGGCATCCTCCCCGCCCCGCGCACTGCCGCCCGCCGCGCTGCGCCCCACGGAGACACCCCCAGGGCGGCGGGGCTCCACCGGGGGCGGCCCCCCGGCACAGGCGGCCCCGCGCCGCCGGTCACGCCTCGGACCCTGCACAGACGGGCGCTGCGCCGGAGCGGCAGCGGCGCGTTCCCCTTTCCCATATGCTGCGAGAATCATTGCATCGCTCTCAGCTGCCGGCGGCAGCCAAAAGGGGGGAGGAAAAAAAGTTTTCAATTAATGATAAGCCTAGGATCTGGGGAAGGGGGCGGGGGTGGAGGCCAATGAGGGAAAGTTAAAATGGCTGGCGATCCTTCAAATAACCCTGGCTGCCTTTTCCTGGAGCCCACACGGCACTGCCTGTCGCGGAGCCCCGGGGGAAGACCCAGGCACAAGATCCTCGAGGCCAAAGCTGCCTCGGGCGGCCAAGGCTGCCTTCGCACACAGCGAAGCCCGTACCTGAAGGTTACGGAACATTGGTATGGCGGGGGCACTCACGCCGTCCCCCCACTCCCCCCGGTTAAACCACATCATGGGGGTGCGATAGAAAGGCTGCAAAGGCTCTCTCACACACACACACACACACACAGAGGGGAGACGTGAAGCGGCTGGTACCCAACTTTGAGGCATCGCTGCACGAAGGATTTCCCAGAGATTCGCGGGAAACACCGAGCCCATTCGCCGCGCTGGCAGCCCCGCACCGCCGCTCCGGCGCCCGCCCCCGGGGTCCCCCGTCCCTCCCCCGGCGCGGGCGATGCCTCTGTCCCCGGGCAGGACGTGCGCTCCGGGGTGGCCGGGGGATTCCTGCCGCCGCTCCGGCCGTGCCGGGAAACAAGGCTACTAGAGGAGGCGGTGGCGGAGGAGGGAGCCACAGACCGGCTCAGCCGCAGGAACCCCCGGGCCCCCGCACAGACGGGGGCCTACGGAGAGAGCCCGGGCTCCCTTCTGAAGCCCACCCGCCGCGGCATCTCCCTACCCAGGCCGGCCGCGCCATTTTAGACACACACATACACACATACAGACATACATACACACACACACAGGCATACAGACACACACACATACAGACACAGAGACACACACAGATATACACACATACACACACGTACAGACACACAGATACACACACACATACAGACACACAGACACACATACAGACACACAGACACACACACAGAGAAGCGCGCGCACGGGAGCGAGGTTTCCGCTGCCGCTGCCAGAGACAACAGGCAGCAGCCGAGCCCGGGCTGCGCAGGCGGAGCAGCGGCAGCAGTGGGAGAGAGGGACACACACACACACACACGCAAGCACACACACCCACGCACCGCGGGCCAGGCAGAAATGTGCATTTCAGGTAATTTAAGGCCGCGTTCCCGGCGCAGGAAAGGAAAAGCGCAGGCCTGCGCCCCACCAGCCCATTAACCCGCCGCGCACTCGGCATCCCGGGAACCCTTCATTGTTGCCTTTATTCCGTATGGCTTTTGCTTTCCAGGAGGGGGAAAGAAGGGGGAAAAAAAAAAGGGGGGGGGAAGGAAGGGGGGAGGAAGAAAAATACCACCGAGACAGCCCCTTCCCCCCGCTCGTCCCCCATTGTTCGTCCGCGGGAAGCTGGGAGAGCGCAGCGCCACGGGCTCGCTATTAGCCGGGCTCGGCGAGCACTCCCCTGCCCCCAGGAGCTCGGGAAACTTAGGAGGCAGGGTGGGGGGGAAGCCCCCCCAGACTGAATACAAAAGTCCCAGCGCTCCTGCGAGAGTTGGCGAAGGCCTGCGCTCACTTCCGCAACGTTATCCTTGCAGAAATACCGGAGCACGGCCCCCGTTTCCTTCCCCCAGCCCCCGCCGCACCCCCGGGGGGTGGAGTGATTAATGGGCCGCACGCCCTTGGTTTCCCTCCGGCCACTCCGGCACACCGCTCCCCGGCGCGGAGCCGCCGCGGCACGCAGGGCGGGGGCGGCCCCCGCACGCATCCGTCGGGGACGTTGGGAGATATTGATCACGGACGACTTCATTTTGCATAACTGCGGCTGACAGGGCCTGTGGTTCCCTCATTTACGGAGCAACAGCTTCGCGGGGCTGATGGATGGGGAGCGGCTCCCTCCGCTCCCCCAGCCCCCCACTCGGTTCCCCAGCGCCAGCCCCGCAGCCCCGCCGGGGGAGGCTCCGCTCCTCACGCAGCAAATGGCCGCGCACAACAGGCAAATATTAAACTTAGGTGCCTCCGTCTCTCGTTTTACCTAGCGTGGCCAGCATGGAAGCCTCTCGCTTCCCGCAGGGCTTTGTCTGCACAGCCACGCCAGGGCCGGGGCACGGGGACTTTCGGCGACTGCATGCAAGGAAAAAGTGCTCGGGAAGTCGTGGGGGGGGTCCCCTTTTTTTTTTTTTTTTTAATTCCCTCCTCCTCCTCCCAACAACAAGCAGATAAACAGCCTGGCTTCTGCTGAACAATGCATAAAAATTAGCCTCGCCCCAAAGTTTATGTCGGGTTTATGGCGCTAACGTTTCTCCTTAATGGCAAACGCTTTCCCGAGCACTTCTGGAAAGCGCTGGCGAGCCCTCAGCTACGAAAGCTGCATTACGAGCACCTCGACTAAACGTCTCCGCAACGCGTCCCGACATCACATCCACCACCTTCTCCACACCTTTAGAGGAAACCTTTAGCCAGTCCAGGGTGGGCTCAGCCAGTGCCAAACACCGCCCCACTCAGCGTGCGGAAGACAGCGGGGGCAAAAAAGGGAAAGCAAACCACGTGAAAAAATACAAAAAATACAAAGGGAAAAAAAAAAAAAAAAAGGAGAAAAAGGAAATAAAAAGGATATAAAGTTGCCGGCAGCAGCGGTGCCCCGGCGTAGAGGCAGGGTGGAGGCCGCCTGGCCCTGCCTGCCCATCCCGGCGCTCCGCACCGAAACAAAGCAGCGAATCAAGTGCGATGCAGATGGGCGGCTATGAATTTTTTGCTGCTGCTTAGAGCTTTAATTACTCGTTCTTGATCCGTGGGACTACGACACGACACCGCCAAGGTTAAAATGCCCTGAACAGCTCTGAGCAGATGTGAACGAGTTGGCAGACGCGCAAATGAGGTCTGCCTCTAAGCATGATAACAAGTGACTAATACATTGCATATCGCTGAAAGAAAATTATTTTTCTCTAATTTGCATTAGCTTCTTTTTTTTTTTTTAACGCCACCGACATTCCCTCCTCAGAGGCAGCAGCATAATCCTTAAAATATTGCTCCGTGACTTTAAAAGATTTGGAAGGAGGCAGCAATTGCCAGTGTTTTGGCTATGCAAGTGTTTTGGCTATGCAGGCTTGTTTATCTTTCCGCCTTTGCTCCAAGGCGAAACTAGTTTCGCAAGCAGTATTCTTGCAGAAAAATGGCACATGTCATATAAAACACCAGTTTATAGGAATTGATGCTAAAATTGTTGAATGACTACTGGTGTACTTTTGCCACTAATAGCACAGTGTAATCCATAAAGGACCAAGGGGACAGTCAAGGCCAAAAGAGAAAAAAAAACATAATAGATTGACTGGAGAGAAATAGATAAAGACAACCCATCGACCAAAACGACTAAAAGGGGGGTGAGGGAGGAAATACGCATCTCCCCTTCTTACCTGCTTTCCACCCCAGAGACGCCTCGTCAAAAAAACAATAGTACGTGGAGGTCACTTACTATATAAAACACAGCGGTTCTCGTAGGTAGTGAAATTATGTCAGGTACAAATATAGGCTGGAACCCAGTTCTCCAAGTTTCCTCGACTTTCCAGAGGCTCTTCTGAAAGGGCCAGGAGATCACTCTGGGTACCGGAGCAAACTTCAAGAACACACAGCATTTTATATCCTACACTCAGAAGACAAACCGAGGCCCTTAGATGCCGAGGCTTTGAGCAGAAAATAGCCACTCGGGACATTTATGCACGAGGAGCTTTTCACTGAAGACCTACTCCAGGGATCCCTGCACATCCAGGTTATCAAGGGTCGTACGCTGCCATCTCAAGCGGCAACTTCTTTGCCAACACGTGTTTGTGAGGGAAGCGTGCTGCCACAGCCACAGCACGGCTCCGTGCCGTGCCGTGCCGTGCCGTGCCGTGCCGGCCGAGGCTCGCAGCCGGGCTGCCGGGACACCGCGTCCGCCGCTCCCGCAAAGTCACCGGGGCCGGCGCGAACCTGCCGCCAGGAGGGATTTCCCAGCGCCGGGCACGGAGCCGGCCGCTCCTCCAGCTGCCTCCCTGCGCTTGTAAATCAAGCGGAGGCGGAAAGAGGGGCCGGGGGGAGGGGGCGGAACGCTTCTCCCCGGCCAGCGGCGTTTGCTTAAGCGTCGCGGCGGGCGGCAGGGGAGCGCGGCTGGGCGCCCCGCCGCCGCCGCCCGGGATGCCGCCGGGCCCCGGGGAGCCCCGCCGGGCCCCGGGGAGCCCCGCCGGGCCCCGCAGCGCCGGGCGGTGCCTCCGGGAGCGGCGGGGCGGCCCCGGGGCCGCTCCGGCCGCAGCGAGAGCTTTTGTGTGCGAGTGCCAGCGAGGCGCGGGCTTTTCGCGCTCCAACAGCTGTCACATTATTTGCACTGGCTGTAAACAGCCTTCGCCTTCCCCCCCACCCCAACCAAACCCCCGCCCCCCCTTGCCACAGAGTTAAATCCAGACTAACAATCCCCAGTTAGAGATCAAACCAACAACAGCAGCATTGTGTCTGCCTTCATTGCTTTACCATCAACTACTGCAGCTGGTTTACTCGAAACAAGGAACACCCTTCTACCCACCTCCCCCGCCCCGGGGCCAGAAACGTGCTCGTTCCCGGAGGCTGGCCGGGCGGAGCCGCGGTGCTCGGGGGGTTCTGCGGGCCGGGCCGGAGCTGCGGGGCGCTGCTCCGCCAACCCGATGCCGGTGGGTGCCAAGCGCCTCGGGGCTCTCCCCCGCAGCACGGAGGGGTTTCCAGTCAGCACTCCCGCCCGACGGAACGCCTGCACAATCACAGGTTGAGCTCCGCTCTCGGTCTGGCTTTTGGGAAAGGCGAGGGGGAACCCCGCTGCAGCGGGGAAAGCCGCGCCTGCAGCTGCGCAGCGCCCCGCGGCACACGGCGAGCTCGCCCCCGCGGCGCGGCGCGCTCCGAGCAGCCCTTCCCCGGGAAAGCCGGGCTTCCCCGAGCCCTGCCCGGCCGCCTCGCACCGGGCCGCCTCCGACCTGCCGTCACAGCCAACCTCCCGCCGAGGGGCCCCTCCGCCACCCCGGCCCGGGGCGGTGACCCCGCAACCCGCGGCGGCCCCGGCCCCTCCGCTCAGCCGGGCGGCACAGACACGCTTCCACCACCTTCTGCTTTCCACCGTAAGGAGGAAAAACAAAAAAATCACCATGAAACAAAAATGCCGATAACCTAAAGCACGACTCCAGCTTCGTTCATGATACAACCGGCCTGGAAGCAAAGAAGCGCGCTGGATGTTCTCAGAGGGCCTTTTGCTGGGCACAGCTGGAATTTGAGTGTAAATACTCATAGCTCCTTCCCTGCCCTTACTTATTTTTACAACAGCAGCAAAGTTGGAGGAGACATGGAATTTACTTTACAGAAGCGTGGGGAAAATAAATCTGTTTGAGGAAACCTTTCCTTGCCATTCTGAGTCCTGGCATTAACCAAACTGCGCAACTCTTAAGGGAAAACTGAGACACGGCAACTTTCTCTGAAATTTGCGTCCCACACAAACTCTTTACGAGGCCACAGGAGCTGAAGTAACACTTTCTATGTACCTATATGCAGCTTGGGAGACGGCACCAGTAAGGAAAAATAGCTGACTTTATTGGAAGCATGTCTCCGTCTTGGCCTAACTCCTGCCAAAGGGCAGTAGTACCCCGGCAGGTATGATGCTTCACACTAATGTGGTAAGTCTCCAATCGACTTCCAAATCAGATTCACCACCCAAAGACACCACTACATATTCACAGGTCAGTATCATCGACTATTCATTGCCTATACGTAGCTAGAAATCTGCTGGCCTGGTAAAAACCACTGCTAACAGAACAATGTCAGCAAAGGCTGCAACACAGTCTTGTGAGAGACAGGCGATTCGTGCCTACTGAGGCTCTTTCAGCACAAAGGCTTTTAGAGGAAGAAGAGAGAGAAGGGGGGAAAAAAAGGAGGGAGGGCTCTCGTGTTTCAGGGCTGCTGTCCCCTGGGAACCAAGAACCAAGTGTAGCTTCAATCAAATGCTGACTTCTCCTCTGGGAGCTCAGTAGGAAACCTGATCTCACTAGCTCATGCCTGCCTCCATGCATATAGGCTGGGTTTTCTTTCATACCAGCAATTTGTATAAAGAGGGGAGCCAATATAGTTTATTGCAAACGAGATCCCGCAGTAATGGATCTAGAGAGATACTTCTGTAGCTAAAATAAGACAACCTTCAGCCACCTGCTCAGGGCAGGCCGCGCCACAGCCGCCTCCAGCTCCGCACACACGGCTCTGCTGTGGGCACCCCTGGCACTGCAGGGCACAGCCTCCCACGCATCTCCTCGAGCCCTGCATCCTCCCAGCTGGCAGCAGCCGCCCTGGGTTGGGGTTTTGTGCAATGCCAGGTTACACTTCCATTAAAACGTTTACCCTGGGAGATCACTTCCTGCTTGCAAAAGTACTGTTCCAGCTTCCCCTGCTGCTCCTAACTTTAGCGAAGAGCTATTTCTCTCCTCGCCCAGCAAAGCCTCCACGAAGCATCCACCCGTGCCCACTGGTCCTGGGCTGCCCTGGCACGGCAAAGCACGGCACAGCACAGGAGGTCTGCAGGGGAAGGCAGGCCAGTCCTCAGAGCTCCGCATAACTTCACACCGGGCTGCTTAATTCTGCACGGGGCTTTGCTAATCCACTTTGTGCTTGACTACTGAAACAGGAGGAAAGGAAAACACTGCACGGGGGAGCACGACCAGGCCAGAGCAAGGTGAGCCTGGGGGACTGCAGCCTGTGGGAAGGGCTCTCCTCAACACCCAGCTCAGCCTCCTACTGCTGTGGGCAAGTCGGAGAAGCTTAAAGCACAACCCAGCACACCAGGGCGTGGGAGCAAAGGGGATTGCCCGAGGATCAGAGATCCTTGTAGGATCTCTCCATAGCCAGGAGCTTTCACATGGAGAAAGTTTGGCTCAGGCGGGGAATTTACACTTAGAAAGAGGAGCTCAGCCCATCCCTTCTTGTGCCATTAACAAGTTCTCTGTGAATTTCAAGGAGAGCTGAGAATACGCCCCTCCAGCTTTGATTTCACTTCTCTATCCCTACCTGTCACCATACCCAAATGGCGTACTCAAACCATGACTAAACCAGCCCCACAAAGCTCTCTCAGCCCTCCAGGAGACTCCCAGATGCAACACCACCCCACCCCAGGGGAACACAGAGGAAACACAGCGGTGGGTGAAGGACAGGCAGCCCCAACAGCACCTGTTCACACAGGGACAAGGACACCCACCAGGCTGCCCCAAGCACGGAGTTTGCTCTCTGTGCAACTACAGGTGTACTTCTCTCTGCTATCAGCTGTGCCAAGTGCCAGCTACTCCAATACTCCTGTGAATGTGGAATTCTCACTTTTATAACTGAGAATACAGGCCCGAATGTTTTATAATATGCAAAAACTGAAAGGCATACAAGGCCCCCAGTTGAGGTACTCGGGGTAAGACCAAGATCTACTCCAGCTGAAAATGAAAAGCAAACCATGCTCTGAGAAAGAATTAGCTGGCACACTGCAACCCACCGTGGGCTGTCTAGAGGTGCACAGGGAAGGAGCCCACCACAGCACCAAGCCGCTGCAGCTCCTGGCTGTGGGAGATTCCTCCAAGGGCAGCAGGAGCTGCGGAAAGGAGAGCAGCAAGGCTGGGAGCGCTCTCGGCCCTCCTGGCCCAGGAGCAGGCAGAGGAAGCACAATGACAGGTTCTCCTGATGCAGGCTCGGCCACGGAGCACAGCGCCGAGCCTCCCCTTTCCCCTGTGCTCTACTGAACACACTTAGCTCTTTATACGAGCTGTTCCCAGTGTGGCTGGTGGATTCTGTGCTTTCCACTTTAATTGTCTTATCCAAATAAAGCTTTGTTTTCCTTAGCACGACAATCCCAACATTCAGACCGAGATTTTCATTGGACAGAGGAGATATTTTATTCTCTGATTGTTTAGGGAGTCAGGGCTTACACGGAACAGCCCCAGCTTCTGTGCCTCCACTCACAATGGGCGCTTTGCAGCCCCTTGTCCCATCATGTAGACTCATTTTAGAGTTATCAGGATGAGAATCATGCTTCTCTCAATTTCATAGCTTTCCAAGTCTACCCTAGACTTTAACAAGTCTTTTAGTTTGCACCTAGACAATAAATTTAGTTTAATTTAGCTTCCGGTCTTTAATTTTAGCAGGTCTTCTTTTTGCATGCAAATCAATATGGCAATTACCATCTAAAAGCTCACCCAGCCCTAGGTCAATGTAAATTGATCATTGTCCGCCTTCTACAAAATAACACCGGGAGTCTGTGGTGCATAATGAGATTATACTGGAAACTGTCTTTCAGATCACAAATTATATTTCATGCTGTCAGGATCTTCTCCAAGTGGACTTCCTTGCATGTCTAATCACATGGCACTGAATCTATCAGCTCATGAGGTAGTTTTGGGGTGCAAAGGAAGAGTCCCAAATGATTCAGACAACAGTTCTGGAAAACAGGCAGGCAGGTACAGAGGGATGCTCTCACTCGCTAACTTTTCCAGCAGTGGAAGAGAGGAGAGGAAAAAAAATCTCTCCTCGGCCAAGAACTGCTGTCCAACAAACAAGGAAAAATGAATTCCCTTCTGGAAAGCAGCAGAACGTTCCTAAAGCCACATTTGCAAGAAGTTCTTGGCCTCCTCCTTTCCATCCCCACCTCATCTGCTCGGCCATTCAAAGGAGCGCTGGCATCCTGCTCCGGAGAAACCCGAGGAACGAGGCACTCTCCTGGCAGAGACCTCCCTGCCCGCCGCAGCCCAGGGACCTGAGCGGGTCAGGGCGGAGGGAAAGGTCGCTCCGGAGCAGCGAGTGCTGTAAGCCGGTTCCCTGAAAGGCCAGAGGATTAACGGGATCTGCTCACAGCCAGGGGAACTCCCCCTGCCTGCAGCCCGGGCCTCCGCGTTCCCTCCGGCACGCACACGCGATGCAGCCAGGAGCGCTGCTCGGCGCATCGAAAGGGGCGAGCCCGGCTCTCCCTGCCACTACTCACTTACTGCAAGACCAAGAAAGAGGGGCGCAGGCCCGCTCTGCCCATCAATTATTCCTAAAGCAACACCAGCATAAGGAGGAAGTATTAAACTTGGCTTCATGCTGCTTTAAGTCCACACTAAAATGTGATGTATTGCAGAGTTCGGGGGAAAGACAGCGCATGGCACATCACCTGTGCAACCCAACTGTGCTGCAAGGTCCCAGCAAGAGCACAGACCTCTGTCAAGACATGCAGAAATCGGAGATCACTTGTCCTCCACACTAAGCACCGATTTACTCCAAGCCATATTTAGTCTGAGGGCAATGTGGCTGCTTAGCTACGACCTGAACTGCAGCAGGCCTTTTGCCTGTCTTTGCAGGGGCCACTCATCGGTCAAAGTTGAGAGACCTTGTAAACGACAGCCACACATTGCCAAAACTACTTCGGTACGTGCAGCACCCATTATTTTGGGCCATGGTGACCTGGGTCCATTTTCTCCACAAACGGAGACATGAAAACATGTCAACAACTTTGTGCACTCTCGCAGCTGCACAGATCCAGAAAGTTTGCTTGCACGGACTGTATAGGCACCCCTGCAGCTCAGTCACAGTTAGGGGACCTTGGCTTCCTCATCAGTCTTCAAAAAAGTGTATTATCATGGGGTGAAGGAAGAGAAGGGAAGAGGGATGACAGTTTTGAACTGCCTGAGAAGCTGCAGCTCTTGGTGCATTCTGGTAAAGGCAAATACAGTGTGTGACACGGAGCCTGGATTGTCCACCAGCAAAGGAATAAAGCCAAGGCACCAGTATTGTTTCAAGACCCAGTCCATATTTGGGCATTCAGCTCACACATCCCAAGTATTGCTTTAAATATTAGAGACATTCGCCAATGTGGTTCATAATGCGCTCAAATGGGAGAAGTAATTTCTGTTCGCTCTCAGATTACTGGCTTGGTCTTGGGGGTGGGGGCTTTTTTGTGGGGGGGGAAGAGAGGGAAACCCTGCTGAGTCTGTTTGCACTGGTCTCTATTAGATATGCAACAAATCTGCTATTTCCGGCGCTGCTTCTATCTAATTAGAGATGTATTTAGATGTGACGTGTAAATAAGCGCTGAGCTGCCTGCTGCCCTGGATGCGTGGACTGCTCGGGAGCATTTCCAATAAGGCTGTAGCGCCCGGAACCAGGGCTCAGACAAAGAGGGATGGGAATGGTCTGCGCTGCAGGCGAATCCAACAAAACCAGCTTTTATCTATGGCTCTAAAGCCTTAACTGCTTTTAATCTGTACCGCCCAGGCTTGCACGCCAGGATCGCATCTCATCCACCGAGGACGTCTCAAGCACAAAAGGAAGCACACACGCACGGAGGAGCTGCAAACAACCCCGACCCCCCCGAGCTGCAACACAGACCCCGCTCTCCACCTGCCCTTGCGTTCCACGAGGTGTGTTTGCTCCCGTGGGCTCCCACACACCCCGAGGCTGGTACGCCCGGCTCCTGCCTGCACAGAGACGAGCCGAGGGCTGCCCCACGCTGTGAGCACAGATGTGGCCCCGTGGGGCGAAGGGCGCCCAGCTGCTGGGGGAGAAGTTGAGGGAACCTGAAGGCGGCCACGGAAACTGCTCCCCCCGCGGGGCCGGGAACCTCCATCTCGGGATTTCCTCCTCGGGAAGAGGAGGGGCACGGCAGGGCCGCGAGGGGCGGAGAGCCCCGGGACGCCCCCGAGCCCGAGGGGCTGCGGCGCTGCCCGGGCCCTGTGGCTGCCTGGCTCCAAGCGCTCCTCGGAGTTTCCCGAGAGGAAACTCCTGGGAACGAAATCATCTGGCACTCGCCTCGTGAACTCTTTTCCTGTTGTGGGAAACATCTCGTATAAAGCCATCAGATGGACGGGGCAGCGCCGGAGGCGCGCTACCCTGTCCCCCCGCCCCGGCTCCGACATCATCGCTGCGATCGCTGCTGTGCTGCCGCATCCTTCCAGGCCGGGATAGCCAGCCCCGATCCCCTCTGCCGTGAAGGGTTAACAACCATCACCACCACCAAAAAAAAAAAAAAAAAAAAAGACTAAAAAAAAGGAAGGAAGAAAAGACGGAGAAAAAAAAAAAAAAAAAAAAAAGGAAAAAAATATCGCGGTGACCTTTTCCGTCTCCCCCACTCTCCCTTTCAGGCTCCGGTTCCTGAGCTCGCAGGGAGCCTGAGCGGCTGTCTAGACCGATCTATCACAGACGGACAAACAATACCAGGAGAAGCCCCTGCCCGGTCCCTCAGCCTCCGCCACTCACCTTAGAAATGGCGAAGAACAGAAAAGTGACCGCGATACAATCCTCCCCGGTATATTTATAGCCTTCCACACAGCCCACCTTCATGCCTGACAAATGAGATTTTGTCTGCTCTCTTAACGTACGCTCCAATAAACACACACACTTTTTTTTTTTTTTTTCTTTTTTTCTGTGTGTGTGTGTTTGTTTTTGGTAACATTCCGGACTCGTCCCTCCGATCTCGGGGCGGGCCAGAGCCCACCACGCCCGTGCGTGACGGCAGATTTGACAGCGGAGGCAGGAGGGACTGGGGGGAGCAGAAGGGGTCTCGGTCACTGGTCCGTAAGCAACCTCCCGTCCTGGAAGCTTCAATATCCGTATTCATCACGCCCCTTCGCACCCGGCCCCCCTCACCCGAAGTACTCCCTGGGCCCTGCCAGCCCTCCAGGTTGCGTATTAAAGAGGTATACGGGGCGAGGAGCCGGAGGTCCAACGCTGCAAAAGGCTGGGGAATAACTAATGAGCTGTGCAGCCCATTGATCCGGTGCATACTTCCTAATTAACTCTGAGTCACCTATTTGTGACAGCAATTCAAAGAACTGCACCAGGGATAAACTGCAACCCCGGCGTGCGAAGGCAACCCGGCTGGGGGGGGCGGGGAGGGAAGAGGCGGGGGGGGCGCTGGGGGAGGAGGAATTTGCTCCTAATCCTCCTAAAAGCAATTAGGGTGAGCGCTGCGCTGGCTACCTCTCGGGAAGGAGAAAAAAAAAAAAAAAAAAAAAAAGGAAAAGAAAAGAAAAAAAAACCCACCCAGCGGCTCCAACAGCAGAACCGAAAGGAAATGAATCGGTGTGTCGCAAGGGCGACAGCACCGGGCTCCAGACAGACAGGCAAGGCTCAGCACCTCGGGGACGAAAGTCGGCGAGAGCGGCGGGCGGAGGAAGCGGAACGCCGGTCTCGGCGGGCAGCGGCGCGCACCGAGCTGCGGGAGGAGCGCGGGCGGCGGCGACCCGCGAGCGGCGGAGGCACCGGCGGGGCTGCGGGCGCTGCCCGGGGCACCCAGACCCCGCACCGCCCGCCCGCTCTCGCCCCCAGCTTTGTTCCCAAGTGGCTCTGGCGGGGCATTGCTCTTCCCGGCCGCCCCCCGCGGCAGAGCCACGGGGAGGGGGCGGGGAAAAAAAAAAGTTAATAGAAACCTTTGGAAAATCCGGGCTTGGCTACGTGGTGCGGGTTGGGCTCCCCCCGCCCCCCCCCCTTTTTTAATGCAAACACGAATACAAAAGCTGCGAGCTCTAAAGAGCAGATGAAAGCAATGAACGGAGTTTCTGGAAAAGATTCATTAGTGGGAATTAATGCTGCGAGGAGCTCCGAGCGATACCATTAAAGTCAGTCCCCATACTTTGTCAGTTTTATACCGCTCGCTATGGTCAGGGCATTTTATTTTTTTTTTCTTGTCGGGGTAAATGGGGGAGGTGCTCTTCGCCTCCCCCTCGCCCCCTCTGCGATCACCATACCCGGGATCCGACAGACATCGCGGAAATGAGAGGGAGGGAGGGAGGAAGAAGGAAGGGGAAAGAAGAAAAAAAAAAAAAAAAACCCAACAAACAAACCACCCAACATACACACATCGAGAAAGAAAGAGGAACGTGAACGCTCCGCAGCCCTCGCCCCCGGACTCGCTCCGCGAACATCAAATGCATGCCTCATATGCTGCGCAGAGCCGCCCCACTTGGCCCTGCCTTCACAAAGCAGCCTCCGCTGCCTCCCCGCCTGGCCGTCCCCCTCCGGCCGCCCCATTGATGGCAAGCCCCGAGCCTCCCTCTGGCTCGCTCTCCCAACTCCAAACTACATTTTCGGGCTGACTAAACTTCCGTGTCACGCCGGACCTCACGCCAGCACAGCTCCGCGCACGGGAAAGCCCCGGGCCGCCCTGTCCCACGTGCGCCGCGGCGCCCGCCCCGCCGGGGCGGAGGGACAGGGGGGAGCGGCGCCTCGGGCTCTCCCGGCGGGGAGAAGGCGGCCGGCAGCGGGCTCTCCCGGAGGGTAGAGGGCAGCCGGCAGCCGGCTCTCCCCGCCGCTCACCTGCCCGCCGCCGCCGGGGAGGTGAGCTCTGGGCGGGGAGCGCGGAGCCCGGCCCGCCCGGCGCGGGAGCTTTCCCCGCTCCCCGAGCCGGCAGCGCCGCTCCTTGCTTGCCCCGTCCCACGGGAGCCCCCGTAACGCCGCTGCTCCGGCGCCTTCCCAGTCACAAAGTGCGAGACGACGGGAACACCGCCACCACTCCCCACACGGGCGCACCGGAGCCGACAACGCGATCGGGTGCTTCCCCCCGCCTCCGCTGCCCCGAACAGGCATCTTCACAAGCAACTGCCTCCAAACTTCCCCTCCGACACCGCAGCCCCGGAGGCGCTCCGCTAGACCCTCCTGCCCCCGCCGCCGCCTGCCCGCCACTCCCGCCCGAGCCCCGCTGGCCCGCGCCGTAACTTTCTGCCACGCCGCCGCTCTGCCTTCCCCGCGGCCGGCCGAGAGCAGCCCCGCAACCGCCCCGTCACCGCGGGACTCGGCGGCGGCGCTTCCGCACGGGAGCTGTTCGCGGAGCGGAACACTGACCTTCCTGCCGCGCCGCGGGGCTCTGGCGTGCGCGGTCCGAGACGCGGGTCCCCACACCGTCGCCTGGCCCTGCTGCTCTCCCTGAAGGGCAGCCCCGTCGGGGGTGGGAGGAAGAGGCGAGAAAAGTTTCACGATCCGAGTCCCCCTCTCCGTGGGTGCGTGTGTCGCGGCTTGCCCCAGCGCGGGCGGGTCGGGGAAAGGGCGCGGAAAGACCAGGGAGCTGCGGGGAGCAGGAGCGTGGCCGCCCTCTGCGCCGACGGGGCAGGTGCCCGCGGGAAGGGCTTTGCTCCTCGGCTCGACTGGGCTCAACAGCGGGAGTGGGAGCGGCAGCCCGCGATGCTCATTCCGGCTGCCGGCTCTGGTTTGGCAGCGCCATGTTGCTGGCTTGCTCCGGGCGAAGTTCCTGCGCTGGCGAGCGCGGCGCTCCCCACATCTCGCCCGCGCCGCCGTCTCCCGTGCCCTGGCCGCCGCGGCTTTGTGTGTGTGTGGCTGGGGATTTAATTCTCCTCCTCCTCCTCTTCTCCTCCTCTCTCTCTCTCTTTTTCTTCCTCTCCCCCCCTCCCCTCTTTAGTCCGCCGGGAAAGCCGCTCTTCCTCACCTTGCCGCTGGGAGACCGGGCTCCGTCTGCTGCACGCTGCGCTCCCCTCGCATCCCCCCTCCCTCTCTCCCTCCTCCTCCTCCTCCTCCTCCTCCAGCCGTCGCCTCCCCTCCCTTCCCCTCCCCCCGGGCAGGCGCTGCACCGAGGGAGCCGCCGCCAGCAGCAGCAGCGGCAGCAGCGCCGCCACCGCTTTTTCCCTCAGCAAGTTTCCCCCTCCCCTGGCTGCGTTTCCCTGCTCAGGCAGGGCTCGCCCGGCCGCTCGCCCGCTCCCCGCCTTGCCCTGACTAATTGATTTGCCCCCCCTCGCCGCTCCGCCAGCCCCTCGCCTCCCTCGCTCCCCCCGGCTGGCACAGGTCGCTGCCAAGCTGCGGCGCCCCGGGGGGAGACTCCGCGCTCCCGCGCTCCCCGGCAGGCAGGAGGGGAAAGCCGCCCCCCCCGCCCCGCCGATACTCCCCTCTCTCGCTACCCAGAAGGCCAGTGGAGAACCGCAATTACCATAAAGCTCCGTTCACTCCGCTCCGCCAAGCTGTCAAAACCCCGGCGGCGGCGGCGCTGCCAGACATCGCTGCGAGCCTCCGCGGCGGGTCGCGCCGCGCTGCCACCCCCCGCCACCCCGCTCGCCCCCGGCCCCTCCGCTGGGCGCCCCCGGCCCCCCCGGCCCGCTTCCCCCGTGATCCCAGCGGCGCCTGGAATAACCCCCGGCGATGCAACCCGCGCCCACAGTCACACCCGCCGGCTCCGGGTTTCCCCCGTCGCGCAAAGGCATCCCCGCTCCCCCAGGACCTGCCGAGGGCTCGCAGCCGTCGCAACCCCCCGCAGGGGTCACACGGCGAGCGGGCCTTTCGGCCGCAGCCTCCCGCACTCGCGGAGGGGGCTGTGTCGCCCCCCGACGCCGGGGCCCCGCTCTGGTCCCACCCGCCAGCCCCAACTTCGCGTGGTCCGCGGCTCGGCCGCGCTGATTTCCGCGCTTCCCCCCCGGTGCGCTTCTCTGAGCTCTGAATCGGGATGGGAAAAAAAGCCACTCGTTTGTCAACGTCTGCATTGCGGGGGGCGGGGGGGCCGAGGGGGACCTTATTAAAGCGCGTTTTCGCCTGATCCGGCTTTGGCAGCCCTTAACGCGCTTTTTACCCGGTGCGAGCAGTGTGGCAACCCGGGGTGGGGTCACGACTGAAGCGCCGTCTCCCTCGCTGGCATTTCTAGGGCTGCTTTAAGATTTCTGCCCGGATCGTGGAGCCCTTTAATCTCCGGGTTGGTAGTTATCGGCTGCATCTATTTACTTTGGCAAAGCAAGTTTTGGCTCGGCGAGCTCGACTCGTAAATTTCACGTTCATAACGCCCATCCCCGCTGATACTCCCAGGTTTGGTCCCGGAGAGCCCGCGGCGTGGAAGCTCCCGGGGCGGCCCCGGCCTCAGGGCCAGGCGGGCTCTCGGCCCCACTGCTCCCCCGCACCTCCCGGGGAATCGGGAGTTCTGCCACCTCAGCGCCGCCGGCGCCGCATCGAGCCCTTCTCGCCGCCGCTCCGTGTGGGAGCGACTGCCAGCCAAACGCCAGGCGATTAACGCGGACAGTTTGCCCCAGGAGGGATTTTTAATCGCCTCGTTCAGGACCCTGCGCGAAAAGGCTTGAAGAGACGCTATGAGCTGCAAAAGCTTCCCTCTCCGAGGGCGCCCGAGCAGCAAGAAGGGCGATGGGAATTCAACGCCAGAGCAGGACGGCCGGGGCTGCCTGCATGCTCTGCACCGCTGCTTATCTCTGAAGGTAGAAAAATTAGAGTTCTCCTTAGTTGTCCCTACTAAAGCTCTCCCTGCTCCCAAATCCAGAAGCGGTTAATACAGAAAATACACTAAGTCTGGGAAAAAAAGAAGTGCGGGTCGCCCAATGCACGGAAAAAGGACACAGAGTTCAGAGAAAAGCACACACACACTCCACACATACACACACGCAGCCGGGTCATGGCCAGAGGGTTGGCATTTCATGAAACTGCCATCACGGGCTTTGGAGTGTCACTGTGTCTCTTAAAAAACTCGCCCGTCTCAAAGCAGAAGTGAAATATCCACCATGTGAAACCCGAAACGGCAGCCGCACCACTCAGCTTCCTCGCAGGGGAGCCCTGGAAGACGCCGAGTATGGGGAACAGGCAGCGGTCCCACCGTGCTGGCCGACGGGGAGCACTGCCCCGAGCAGCAGCCGAGTTTGATCCTGGTGCAGTGGGCCACGCATCTGAAAAGGCTCCCACACGTTTTTTTAATCTCCAGTAACAAGCAGAAGGACACCTGGCCTATTACGCTGTAAAGCTATTTTTTATAAAGATGTTTTAGGGCTAGACATTAAAAGTTATTAGATTGAACACACGTGAGTTACAGGCACACAGCTGGAGGGGAGGCCTCTGTTGATTTTTTTTTTTTCCCCCTTTCCTAGGAAAACCTCATTAAAATTGCTTCTTTCTATATGAAAGCAGAACTAGCGCGTTTCCTGGCGAGGTGGCCGCAGCTTCCCGGCTTCATTGATCTGGGCTTTGTCTCTCCCCACAGGTCTGGATCTGCGCTGCCAGCGGCCCGCACTTGCATCACAAAAGTCGCCCGCTTCCCTTCCCCCTGGCTGCGAAGTCCGGATCACAACTGTGTGCCTACAGCGTGGGGCTGGATGCTGGGGCAGGGGTGGTTGCTTTTCTTGTTTTTCACTAATGACTTAAAAGTTATCTCGGGGTAAACTTGCTCCGCTTTTATTTTTAACCGTAAACTTTCTTTGTGAACGCAGCTTCCTTCATGGCGGGGAGGAACAGACCCGCGCTTGTTCGCCTCTGTGCCTTTTTTGTTCCCCGGGTCCCCGAGCTTTGCAGCGGGAGGCTGGCGGCTCCCGGCGAAGACATTGGGGCTTCAGTTCGCTCCTCCCGCGGCCTGCCCCGGCCGGCTGCGCGCCCCGCCGCCTTCCCCAGCGCGGGTCCGGCGGGCACCGCCGAGCTAACCCCGGAAAATTCAAAGCATGCTCTTGCCTTGCGGATTACCGGGCGGCCTCCCCCCCTCCCACACGCCCCGGAGGGAGCTGACCCCCGGGTCAGGCCGCTGCACACTGCTCTCTCCCCGGGAGGGGAGGGGGGCTCCGCTCTGTCGCTGCTGCTGCGGCCGCCGAGAAGCCGGGCGAGGATGCGCTCGCAAAAACGGCTGCTCCGATAATGCTAAGTACTTAACCTCCTCGTAAAGACAAATCCATTGTTAATGGCAGAATAGGCTTCTCGCAGGAGGCTTCCAAGTGGGATGGCTTTATGCCGGCTCTCATTTACCTCCAGCGCCGCCTCTAATTGGAAGCTTCCCCGCGCCCCCGGCCCGCGCACCTCAGAAAGTTGAGGGTTAAACCGCAGGAGTGGCGAGGCCGGGCCCTGGCCCTTCCACGGCCCGCTCCCCTGCTCACCAAAAGACAACCGGAGCACGCGAGTCCTTCGGGCACGGGAAATGAGACAGAGGGGAGATGCGTGCTGCGAAGGTAATATGAATTAATGCGAGCGAGGTGCTCAGACAGCCTGGTGATGAGTGCTAGGAAAAGCCTATAAATAACCGATCACCGTCCTAAGCTCTGAATTGCCCCGCTTGAGTGTGTCTTAAATCAGACCTTTATCATTGGTTATTGTAAGGCTCTGTTTAATGGAAGTGTAGAAATCTAAATAACAAAACAAGACAAGCCTCAATTGGCGTTATACAGGGTCTGCAGCGCTTTCAGACCTGACACGGCGTCAGCATATTGTAACACCGCCATGCAAACTCCTCGTGCAATCAAAAGGGTTTTGCATAGCAGAAGTACTATAATTTTACTTCGTAGTTCAGGGTTACTCCGTTGACAGGAGATCCATAATTTTCTTTCCATCTCCCCAGAAGAGCCCGAAATGCGCTCGGTTCACGGACTAAGCGCCGCTATCTTTCTTACAAAGGCGAATGATAAATCGCTCCGGTTGCGTTTGCTTCGCTCCGCACCCCTTCCCCGCTCCGCGAAACGGCGGAGATGCCCGCGATCCTCCGCTCCCCGCTTGTCCCCCGGAGGGGACAGCCCGGCAGGGCAGGCAGACAAACACTCGCACTCTCGGCCTGCCCCCAGCCGGGGAGCTCGGCCTGCCGCGCCGCGGCCGGGGAAAGCTCCGGGCCCGGGCAGAGCTCAGAGCTCGCAGCGCTGAGCCCACCGGGGCTCGATGCGCGGCCCGGGCCCCGGTCTGCGGAAGGGGGGCGGCAGCCCAGCTGCAAGAGGAGGGCAGGCCGGCTGCGAGCTGCCCCCTGCACCTCTCCCACTTGCATACCACGGCCATTTTGTCTGCTCGCGGCGCGCCCGTGTGTGTGTCCCCCGCCCCGTCCCCTCGGGCTGCTGCGGGCGCTGCCCCGGGCGCAGGGGCCGGGCCGTGCCGGCGGCGGGGCCGGCGGGGCAGGCGGAGGCGAAAGGCGGGCGGCCCCGGCCGCTCCTGGGAGCGGAGAGATGCAGCCGCTAGGCAAGGCCCTGCAGGGGAGGGGGCGTGCGCCGCACAAGTCTGGAGAGGAGTAAAAATAGCGCCGGCGAGGTTGTCGCTCTCCTCGCCTCCCCCCATCCCAGCGGGGGGCAGCGGTGGGGCTCGGCGGGAGGGCGGCGTGCAGGGCTCGGGGGGCGAACAGGCTCGGGAGCCAGACAAAACCCCGGCCCGGCGGAAAGCGAGGCGGACGAGGTTGAGCCTTCGCCTTTGAAGGCGATGCGCGGGAGCTGGAGGCTACAACCCCTCTTCCCGGTGGGGGTCCCTGAGCCCCGGGAGGCGCGGACTGCGGCCCGTCCCCGACTCTCGGCGGCCTGGGGAGGAGCGGTAGCGAGCGGAGACTTGGCGGAGGAACAGAAGCCACCATGCTCCCGAGTTTAAACATAATACGGCGGCCGGGGGAACCGCCATGGTTTGAAGGTGTGTTTGTGCAGACTACAGCTTGTATGTTAATAATTGGATACAGTCGATGAATCACCTCCGTCCTCCTTCTGGTTTTGTTTTTGCGTTGTGTTTTGTTTCGAAGGGGGTGGGGAGAGAAAGCGAGGAGACGGTGGCTCGGCGCTGAATACCAATTCCGAGCCCGGGTTCATAAACACTGGGGTTATTCACTCCGCCCCAGAGGTGACAGCGGAGGCCTCCGCCGCCCTCCGCGCCCGCGTCCCGCGGCGCGGCCCCCGGGCTCGCCAGCGTGCCGAGCGGGATTTGCGCCCCGGCTGGAAGCCCGGCAGCGGCGGGTAGCTCGTTGGGGTGCATACATATGAAATGAGAGCCTGCAACATCAAAGCAGCAGCAGAGCCAAGGCAGGGAGGGGCTCTCGGTGCGTACATGTGTGTACCTTTCCAGAGAAAAGCCCCTAATTTTTAAAATCGGACATCCCCCCCTTCCGCCCCTTCACTCGCATGGCAGACACGCGGAGAGATTCTTTAGTCCTGTACTTAACACTTCACAGTGTTTTTAGCAATTAAGGCGAGAGGGGGGTGGGTATAAAGATAAGCCACTTTTTCGCCCTGCAAGTGTGAAAGATAAGATAACAGTAAGCTGGGGCAAAACGTCTGCTTACAACCTCCCCCCAGCGATTCTGATCGGTCACCTCTTATCTCAGAAAATGTTCATTTCGAAAACAGCTTCAAAAATCCAAGGGAAAATAAAAGTATTTTCCGTTCAGAAGTGCCATTTAAAACCCCGTCCTCACTTCATCTCTCTACATCATCGTTCCCCCGCGCCCCCCCGCCATCACGGTACCCAAACAAGGGCAGCAGCCGCTTCATAGAGCGCCTCTCGGAAGCCAAATCACGCAGGTAATCAGAGGACCGAAACCTGTCAGGCGCCGAGATTAGTGGCTCCCCGCCGCTCCCCGGCCATGCCCGCTCGCAGGCGGGGGACCCGGCCCCTCGCTGCCCGTGGAGTGGGCAGAGACCTGCGCTAGGGAAAGCCCCGCGCCGGCCCCACGGGCTGCGGCGGGTGAGGCAAAGCCAGAGCCGGGCTGCTTTTGCCGGTTCGTTTCGCTGCAACACCCCCGACGGCGACACTCCCCCAGCCCGGCCTGGCCCCAGCCGAGCTGCAGGATCCGCTGTGGGCGGGCCGTGCTCGGCGTCGAGTCGGTTCTGATTGTGAGCCTCTCGGCCGCCCCCGCGCCCCGCTGCCCGGCAGGCACGGGCGGAGGCAGGGTGCGGGCAGGGTGCCCGGTGCACACGGCGGTGGCTCTGCCCTCCACGGCACCGGGCAAGGCCCCGCCGCTCCCGCCCCGAGGCCCGCGGGCAGGATGCGGGCGCTGATCCGCCCCGGCCCGGCGCGCCTGCCACGGCCACGGCCGGGGTTACGCGCTGCTTTCCAGTCCCCGGGGGCCTCCCCCTGGGCCCGGAGTTTCCCCCTCTCGTCCTTGAGCCGTCGCCATGCGCGATAAATCGAGATGTCGAGTAGAAAAGGCTTCCCGACACCTTCCCGAGGGCAAGGAGCGGCAGCGCCGCATCTTCGCTGCCCTGGGAAACCTCCACACGGGCCTCCACGCGAGGCAGCGGAGTGTGTGTGATGGGGGAGCGGGGGTGTGCGTCCCGTTGTCCCCAGGCAAAGACACATCGAGGGCACCGCACGGGAAATGTGATAGCAGCGACCCCGCGCTGCCCCAACGCGCTCAGGACCGGAGCGGAGAAGGAGTGGCTCGGCAGAGAGCCAAGACGATGGCGGGGGGGGCCTTCCTCAGGCTCTGCACACCCCCGATCTCCTCCTGCCGCCGTTCTCAGAAACCCGTCGGTGCCGTGCTCTCGAAGTGAGTGGGTCAGCAGCTGATGACAAGGGGAAAAAAGAAGAGAGCGAGAGAGCGAGCGAACGAAAAAAACTCCCTCCCAAACCCTAGCCTGGCGCGATTACTCATCCCCAGAGTTCCCCTAAGTCAGAGAAACTTGGCGAAGTCCCAAGGCCGAGCCGTTAACACGGTCTGAGGCTCCCCGGGCACCTTCCGCCGCCGGGCCGGTGCCGAGGGGGCCGGGGCTGAGGGGGCCGGAGGCCAAGGCCGTCGGGGAATGCGTGTCCCCATCCTCGGCGCTGTGCGCGCTCGAGTTATTGTGGAGCGTTTTATCTTCACAGTCACATCGGCAGCTAACGAAGCTCGGCGGCTGCAGCCCACACGACTTTGGTTCTCTGCATTTATCCTTCAATAAAAGCCGATTCCTTTATTAGAAACAGGAGACGTGTCTCCTACCGCCCCTATCAAATCCCAACTGGCAAGGCGCAGCCGACACCTCCCCCTCAGCCCCCCCTGCCCGAGCGGGGCAGGCGGCACCACCCCATGGCCCACGTCCCCGTCCCGCCGGACCCCCCACCGCGAGCATCCCGCTCTCCTCCGCTTCAGCCCCCCCTTCCCCCCGCCACGAACAGGGGCAGCCCTCGGCCCCTTCCACCGGGGCGGCCAACGCCCCCTCTCCGTGATCCCTCCCGGGCAGGAGCAGCCGAGGCCAGCTGGCCCCTCCCGCCCCAAACAGCCCGCGCCGGCACGGGCAGCCGCCACCCCTCCCCTGCCAAATCAATCGCCCCCACCAGGCGCACCCACACGACTTTCGTTCCCCTGCATTTATCGTTCAATAAAAGTCGTTTCCTTTATTAGAAACAGAGGAGACGCTTCTCCCTCCCACCGCCCTCACCTCATGCCCCCTCCGCGGGCGCAGCCGGCGGCCCCCCTACCACGTCGCCCCCCGCCGAGCGCGGACCGCCCCAGCCCCCCTCGCTCCCACCACCACCGCCCCCTAAAAATAACAATAACAGTAATAACAATAATAACAGCCGCCGTCCCCAGCAGTCGCGGCAGTCAGCACCCCCTCCACCGAGCTCAGCCCCCCTCCCCTTTCCTCTCAAATCCCCCATCGCTAGGCGCAGCCAACCACCCCCCCCCGCCCGCCCGCCTTTCCCCAGGCGCAGCCAACGACCCATCAAATCCCCTGGCCAGGCACGGCTCGGCCCCCGCCCGCCTCGCAGCCCCCCCGGGCACCGAGCAGGTCTGCGCGGCGGATGCTTGTGTGCGACTCCGATTGGAGCTGACGCTCCGCCGCTACCGGGCGGGGAATGTTTCCCCGGGCGCCGCCGGGAGAGCCGGTGCTCGGAGGATGCCAGCCCGCTTGGCCGTGCCGTGCCCCGCCGTGCCGTGCCGTGCCCCTCCTCCGCGGCGCGGAGCGCCCAGCGGAGATCTCCCCGCTGAGGAGGGGCCGGGAGGGAGCGCACTCTGTATCGCATTAAATTAATCGCTCGGCTCCGGAGGAGGCAGGTGATTCTGCCAAACACAATGAGGGGTTTGAGCGCTGCGGAATAAAGCGCTGTTCATGGGGCCGTGGGCGGCGGTGCCCGGCTCCACCGCGGGATCGCCGGCTCCCGGGCGATCTCGGCGCTGCTCCCCGCCGCCGGCCCCAGTGCGGGGAGCTCCGGCTCGGCGCACCCCACCCTCGCCCTCGGGATGGATAAAGGGGGGGGGAGAGAACAAGCAGCCGCCCTGGCAGCGGGGGAGCACCAGCCCCTGGGGACGGAAACGGGGGGTAGAGGGGACTGTAGCCAGCTTTCCCCACCCCCAGCCCCCGCTGTGCGTCCCATCGGGGGCGGCCCTTTGCGATGGGAGGGCGAGAATCAGCCTCCCGAGAGGAAGCCGGGGCCGGGTGACGGGGACCGCGCAGCTCGCTGTGCCGGGCGCCGGGGAGCGCGGGGCCCCTGGGCGGCCTCCGGGCAGACGGTGCAGGGCGGGCGGCGCTGCCAGGGTTCAGGCGGTGGCAGGCGTTGTTTTCCTCGGAGAGCGGAGGAGGAGGAGGAAATCTCCGGGTTTTTAATGAGGGGGTGCAGAAGGGCTGAGCGCTGGGATTACACGGCGCGGAGACAGAGCTGCGGGCTGTGTGTGCGCGCAGGGCTGCTAGTCTCCGCCCGTCTGCCTGCTAATCGCACGTTTTCCGCTGTTAAAAAGAAACCGAGACACTGTGGCCGAGCCCAGCGCTGTCTCTGTGACTGTGACATGAAAAGATGGCGCTCTCTCCCCTCCCCCAGCCTCCCTCTCGGTTTACACTTCCTCCCCAACAGCTTTTGCCTTCCAGTTTTTTAAAGCCCTCTTTGCTCCTTCCTTCCCCCCGTCTCCCCCGGCCGGATACCACCAGCTTCCCAGCCGGTCGGTGGGTCCCTCTGTTGCGACGATGTTTTTGGGTTTTTTTCCCTTTTTTCTTTACCTCGCTATTTTCGCCTCTCCCTTTTCTCGGAAACCTCGATCTCTTTATGTCTCGCTCTTTTGTGAACTTCAGCGGCAGTTTGCAGGAGGCCGGGGGGAGGCGGGGAAGGAAAAGCGGGGAGGGGGTTATCCCGTCGCTTCTGCCCCCCATCCATGTCCTCCCTCTACCCAGGGGCAGCGGGGGCAGGAAAGTGAGCCGGATCTAGGTGCGTGGGTGTCGGGGCGGGCAGAGGGAGGCTCAGGGAGGTGCCTGCCCGCGCTGGCGACCTGGTCCCGCTGCGGTTGACCTGGCGGCCACGGGAGCGCTCGCCGTGGGGGCGAGCCGCGCTGGAGCGATGCAGCGGGGGCATCTCCGTCGGAGGAGTTTACCTGTCTAGAAACCTGCACGCACCAAGCTGGTCCCGGCTCCCAGAGAGGGTCCATGTAACTGGCCGCGGCCCCGCTCTGAGGAAGGAGGGCTACTCTGCCGCCTTCCATATCACTTCTTGCGTTCATCACTAGACCGCTCTAAGTGCTAAGTTTTTTTTTTCTTTTTCTTTTTTTTTCCTAAGCCTGCAAATTAAATTCAGCGCCGCTCTCCTATTTTAGTGTCTGTTATGTTAATTGCACTTAGCGCTGGGGCGCAGCTCGCCAGGGATGTATGAAGGCCTCGGAGATTAACCGCAGACTCTTTCTCGGACTTTTCTGAGGCAGCAGCAAGTTCCGAGGGACTTCAAGATCCCATGTGCTTTCGGGGCGTGCCGCTGCTGGCCGGCACCTCTAAACTCGGGGCCAGTGACTCTCGGCTGGCAGGTCAGGCTGCCAGCAGCTCCCTGTGCACCCGCAGATCTATTTGCGTAAGGATTTGCATTGCGGGACGACAGGTATTTTTCCTCCCTGTGGATGGTAAAAATGCAAAATTAGCGTGACTGTTTCTAGGCAGAGAAGCCACGACTACGTGATCTCGCCGAACCTGTCGGTTGTGCTCTCTGGAGCAGCAGGGAAACCGGACACCTTTATCAGTGACCCCCGAAGCCGTTCTCCCGGGCGTTCGCTGCATTTATCGCCATCTAACCCTAGGCAGCCCGCGAGGGCCGTGTCACGGCCCCTTGCCCTGCCCGGGATGTCTGTGCGGCTGGCTGTGCCCCGCGGTGTTGTTACCCGGCCACTTCGGGAAGGAGCAGGCATGTGTTTCCCGGCATGTCCCTTCTCCAGCGTCTACTTCATCTATTCGTTATCAGGGGACGGCGTGTGGAGTGACTGAGCCTAATAAGTTGTCCACTTGTTCATTTCAGGAGCATTGATTTCTGGTTCCAAGGCACTCTGTTCTAGCTCTGGCTACAGCTGCGGGGCATTTCGCAGCTGGTCCTTCGCCTAGACAAATATCAGCGAGAATGTGAGCGTTATTAGCCACATAAATAAATCATTAACGTGCACACAAATGTTATTTTAGCATAACTTCCAGGGAGAAAACATCCCGGCGGAGCAAGGCGGCCAGGCGTGCTACCTTGGGCCGGCCTCGTCGCGGGCTGCCCGGCAGCGGCGGGCGGGGGTCGGCGCCCCCCGGCACGGAGAGGCACGGCTCTGCAGCTCCCGATTGAACATTAACAGGGCCGGCCGGCGTGGCACGGCCGCAGGGCCTTGCTTCGCAGACCTTTGTCTGCTCTCCCGAGGCCGGGCGGGGACGCCGGGCGCTTTACTCCCCAAACGCGACGGCACTAATGAGATTAGCGGCCGGCTGGCCGCGGCTGGGGCCGGGAAGCGCCGAGCCCGCGGGCACAGCCCGGCCCGGCCCGGCCGCTGCGCCTCGTTAGCGCGGACCCAGGCCAGGCACGACGCTCGCCTCCGGCCTCCCGCGAAGCGCCGCCGGCTCCCCCCGTGCCCCGGCGGCGGCTGCCGCTCCCCGCTCGCCGCCGCCGCCCGGGCCGCGCTCGCCCTGCCCCGCGGAATCCCGCGGGTGCCAGTAAAGCCCTGCCTGGGAGCCCTGCCAAGGCGGTCTCGCTTTGATATTCCGCGCCACGGCCGCTCCTCCGCTTGCTCCTAATCACGCAAATGCGAGCTTGCCCCGGCGCTCTCCGTAATAAACACCGAGCGCGTTTCGCTGGGAGCCCAAAGTAAATAGTGTATCGGAGAAGCGGGGCTGCGCTGAGAAGCAGAGATCTTCCACTTTTTCGCACTTAGCAACAGACTGAGGCGTCGTGCGCGCCCTCCCCGAGCCAGGCTCCGTGTGATTTACTTTCTGGTTGCAATGCAGATACACACTTGTCAGTTCAAGGGCAGGACAGAAACTGTGCAAGCGGAGTCTTGTGAACGGAAATCTCCCATTTACGAGGTTCTCCTCCAGCACCAAAAGCCACCCTCCAGCACCTTTGTTCTGCATGCAGCTGCTTTTACACACACACACACACACACACACACACACACACACACACACACACACACACACACACACACAGCCACATCACCATCCAACCCTTCTTCCCGCGTCTCACTCCTCAGATGGATTCTCAGTTTTTTCCCGACTGACCCTGGGGGAGGCGGTGGGGGGGAGCAAGGGGGAGGGAGCCCGGGAGAGGTTGATGATGAATGACAAGGCAAATGATAAGAGCCGAAGCGACAGCAAAAGCAAACAGAAGTGGTCTCTCGCAGGGCCCAGAACCGTCCGCGGCCACGGGAGTTGTGCCTGTGCCATGAAGGCAGGGTTGGCCTCCGCAAAGCAGCCCGGCTTCTCCGGGGCGAGATAAACACATTTCGGTCACGTGGCGAGTCTATACGGTGCCGTGCTCCTATTTGCCTTCCCCGCTCGCTTTTCGCTTCTCACAATAACATGCCATCCGCCAGCCAGCTCCGAGGCTAACCTCACCTCCCTGGCGCCCGGCCAGCCCGCCCCGGCCCGGCCGCGCAGGGAGAAGCCGCGACTCCCGTGGGGAGGTTGCACCCCGGCCTGGGGCTGGCAGCAGCCCAAGCCAGAGCTGGGGAAGCGCCCGGCTGCATCCCGGTTTGGGGCTGGAACGGGAGTTGGCTGCACGGGGGCGGAAGCAGGGGCCAGGACTGGCCAGATCCCCAGGACAGGGTTGAGGAAGAGCGCGGTGTCCGCGCAGGGTGGAGTTTCGCCCGGGGACCGCAGGTGCGGGGCGTATGCGGGTGCCGCTGACTTCAGGGCGGGAGAACCCCCGCGTCTCCGTCAGGATCGTCCGGGCGTAGAACGGGCTCCGAAGAGAAGTGGGGGGAACGGGGCACCCGCGGCGAGACGCCAGCTTTGCTGTTTTAAAATGGCTGAAAAGGGTGTCCCCGGGCATCCCCTTCCCGGGAGCAGCCGCGGCGAACCCCGTCGCCCCGAGCACCGCGGGCGCCGGCGGCGGCCCCGGTTGGTTACGGGAACAATGAGCACCGCGGGCGCGCCCGGTGCCTCCCCGCTGCCGGGGCCGGCCGGGGGCAGCGCCGCGGGGCCGGGGGCGCAGCGGGCGGGGGAGGCGTTCGGGGGGAGCGGGAGGCTGGAGCCGGCCAAGTGCCCCCCCGGCCGGCGGAACGAGCGTGCCGTTTAATCCCTTTATCCCCGCTCGCTGGTGGCGGTGCGAGCCGCCGGGCCGGGAGCCACCCGCCGGCCGCCGGGGAGGCAGCGTGCTGGCTCGGCGCCGCAGATGTCGCCGGGTGGGAGCAGGGAGCCGATCCCCAGCGGCACCACCTCCACAAGGGCAGCAGTCCCCCGGGACCCGGACACCGCCTGACCGCGCACCGGAGGGCTCGCTCCCTTCGGAGCCCCCGCGGGTTTCCTGCCGTCGGGCACCGCAGCCGTGCCCCGGCACCCCGCTCGGGGCCCGGCCGCCTCCCGGTCTCGTTCCCGGGGCCGGCCTCCCTTCTGTCCCCGCGGGAGCGCGATCTGCAGCCTCCCCTCTGCCCAGGGCTCCCCGGAGCCGCTGGGCGAGCGAGGAGCAGCCCCGGTGAGGTGCCCAGGTTGCAGCCCGTGCTCCGAAATCCGGCAATTATGCAAATGCCCGGGACGCTCTCCTCTCCCCTTTGATCTGAACTTCCTCGGAATGATCCCTTCTCATTACGGGGCATGAAAATGCCTCTCGGACGTGTAAAGTGAGCTACAGAGCTCCTTTCATTCCCTTTTGTTACCCGCACCGGGCTCGTCTCTCCAGCCCCGCATTCCCCAAGCGCCGGGAAAGAGGACGGAAAGGGGCTCCCGGGGGAGGCGGCGGGACGTGGGAGCAGCCCGGGCCGCCGGTTGTCATGGCGAGGCCAAGCGTCTTCCCAAGTTATGTGCGACTAATGGGTTTGTGCCCCGCTCGGCTCCGGGTTCACCTTTCCCCCCGCTGCTCGGCTCCCCGCCGACCTCCCCGCCCGTGCCCCGGGAGGCAGCGGCGGCGGCGGCCCCGGCCGGGCGGCGGAGCCTCGTCCCTCTGACTCACTGCCTGCACATCAAACCCGCCGCGGGGTTCGGAGCGGAGGGAGGCGGCGGAGGACTCCCGTCGACGGCAGTGCAGTCCTCGAGCGACTTCAAACTCCATCTTCTGCTGCGCTCCTTGCCACCTCTTGTTTCAGTTTTGATAACTGAGGCTAAGGAGGCACTGAATGTATAAGAGGTTTAGAATGTCTATGCAAACGTGGATATGATTTTCAAGACTCCCAGGAGCCATGGCTGGGATTTTGTGTTATCTTCTTTTTCTCCCTTCTTTTTCTTTTTTTTTTTTTTCTTTGAAAGGATATTAAGAAAGTTTATGCTGTCTTGAAAACTACTCCCCTGTAAGAAAAACATTCTGACCATTTGCTGGAGGCCATTTTATGAAACCTCAAGGAGGTTAATAGCTTGCATAATTTCAGGAATGTCAGGTCTCTCCTTAATACCTTCTTCTCATTCTCTGCCATTTACTCAGACAAACCAGGAGCTCTGGAGGCCAAGCACTCCCGTGACAGACAATGGACTCCTACCTGAATCCTCCTATCTGAGGGGCCTGCACCAGAAAACGGATGGACTTCTTCCCTGCTCTGCTCATACACGGTGCTCAGAGAAAACCTGGACCGCGTCTGTGAGACTTAGGGATGCACATGAAAGGGGGCACAGCGTAAGGAGCCCACCCTAAGTATGGAGGTTGTGCTTTTCATTTTGCTGGAATTTGCTGTTTCATCTAGAGAAGCACTGGTAGATGTGGCATGAATGAAATTGTGCTGCTGCAAAACAAAGCTGAACAAACGGGAGGAGAATTATTTGAACTGTTTCTAAAATGTTGTCATGTTTGTTAACAGCTGCTTAACTCTAGTGTCTAACAAGCTCTTGGAAAATAAGTTTATTAATAAAAAAAAGAAAAGGCAATGCCCCTGCTTGCTTACAATTAAATGATGACAGCTTATAATGCATTCCTTTGAGACCTCCAGTAACATCAGGACTCAGGGGACTGGAAATACCTAATTCATAGGTTTTTTAAACCAAGAACGGACTGTTATGATCAGCTGGTCTGACCTGCCACATATCATGGGCCAGTGAATTTCAGCCAGACGTTCTTGTATCAGACCCATAAATTCTGCCTGAGCTTTTAACTTGGCATCCAATCTTGCTCTGAAGATTTTTAAGTAACAGGAAAAAACACCGCTTGCCTCTGTTGTTCCAGTGGTTATGTCCCCTCACTGTTTTTTTTTTTTGTTAAAGTACCTATTTCTGCTCAGAATTCATAGTGCTTCATTTTCCAACATAGGATCTCATTATGCCTTTGTCTGCCACATTAAAGAGATCTTGACTATCAGAAATCTCCCCATAGAGACACTTAGGGCACTTAAAGACTATGATCAAACCAAGTCATAGCCTCCTCTTGGATAAATTAATAGATGGGATTTCTTTAGTCTTTTGCAATAAGATGCGATTCCCAGACCTTGAATCACTCTTCTAGCTCTCTTCTGATCCCGTATTAATTTGCCAATGCACTTTTAACATGCAAACACCACAACAGAGCCGGACACAGTATTGCAGCAACAGCCTCATTCATGTCGGAAGCACTAATGGCGTAATTAAGTTTACTTGTTTAAAACCCTATGCAGAATACTTTTATAGATAGCTTTAGCAATGCTGACTTTATTAAAACCCCATTTAAAAAGTCACCTGTCTTCATGCAGACTAGTGTTGTTCATCAAAATCACAGTGCTGAGCGTAGCTTGAGCAAAGTGCAGAGCTAGCTTAGTTTTACTGGCTGGGGCTTTTTCAGCACTCCATCAGCCCTAGCCTTCAGTAGGGCTTCATACTTTTTTCTTTTGTCTGTAAGAAGCAACTGCTGCATATTCTCACAATGGCACTAACTAGCCCTGGATGTACAGCGACAGAGAAGCGTGGGCAGAGCTTCACTACACCATTCCCTCTTTTCCCCGTTCGTCTCTTGTGGCACCAAAGCCCTCATTAAGTTGCTCCAAGATTCAGGGTAGTTCAGTCCTGTCAGTGCCCCAGTGATGGGGCTCAGTTTTGGGACACTCCTCCCCAGGTAGCTCACAGAGAGATTCCATGAAGGCTTTTTCAGCCATGTCAAAGCGTCTGCTTTCACACCTCAGCCCATTGCCCGTCCACCTTCTCATGAACACTGCTCCAAAAGGTGGACACTGAGCATGGTTAGGCTGTGAGTGACATTGCATTGGGTGCTGCAAGCCTGGACTCTGTTCTGCATGAGAGGTGGCCTGAGATGAAGCCAAAAATGCCCTGGATTATTTGGGCGAGACAGGCTCCCAAAAGCCTCAGCAGTAGTTGGGATTGCATTGTGCTGTGCTTTGTACAGCAAGGATGAAATATTCTGTCCCAACAGTCTCTTTTCATATTATTTGTATGCTCAAAAGCAAAGAATCACATAGGACAGGCAAATTCTAGGAAATGGCTGAGCCTCAGCTTCATACACTATCTCTGTGCTTCCTAGCAGGAGTCACACCTGAGCAACACTCCTTTATTTATTTTCCTCCCAAATTATAGGTCTTTTTTCATGATTCTGATTGGAGATACAGGTTGGTCATGGTCACATATCAGACCAAAGGTGCTTTTCCTACCAAGGGCAATCAGACTGGCATCTTCTAGCTCACTTGGTTTCCCAGGCTGTCCTTACTGAGATCTGTGCCCTAGCAGAGGTTGTGGCACATGCTGGAGACTGGGTGAGCTTAGTGGGCCTGCACCATGGTCACCTCCCAGTGGGAAAGTAGCTATGACCTGCCCAGGAAAGCTGGTCCCCATGTAGGAATGATTCTCCATTTGCACAGAGATGCTTAAGGGACTTGCATGCCACTTATTCTGCCACTACCTCTGGGAATGTGGTGGCAGAGCATAAAGCCAGTGTAACTACACTTTTTATGCTAAGGTGATCTGTGATGAAGTTCACATTACATTAGAGAGCCTGGAGGCTGCTACTGCAATACCTGTCAAGGCCCAGCCTGCATAAACCAACACCAAGACAGGGACAGCTCAGGATCAAGGGTTATGTTTCTTTTATGCTTATGCCCCATCTCACATTTTGCACCATGCAATAGCACCACATCTGCCCCTTTAATCATAAATTATCCATTAGCTTAAATTATTTTTCCCATGACACATAGCACAGCCTTCAAGTCCTACTAGTAGCAGCCCTCCCTTCGTTTATACTTTCCACGTGCCCTCGTTTTACAATGAGTCAGACACACTTGCCCTCTCTTCCTATGACTTACACTTTCCTACCTCAGAGGACACATATATCAGAAGACACATCTGATGGCCCAGTTTATGGATATCCTCTCATACAATGGGCGTTACTCCTTTCCAGAACCACTGCTAGGCAGCCATCGGGTTCAAATCAAACTCTCCAGTAGACCCAACTACAAAAAAGCCAGCACAGAGAAGTCACCTTTGTTATAACAAAACACCCTTGAGTTGCACTTAATTCTAGTAAGCAGCACATTATCCTCACTCACTGTACAAAAATGCAATTTATAATTTCAAAAAGCAATAATCATTCAAACCATCAGACCTGCAGCTTTGAGGCACATGCAGGATGGGATTGCTTCTCTTCTGTCTAATTTACCTGCAAGCCACTCATGACAACCTGCACTTGTTTCTTGCCAGGCTGCTGCAGCCAGCAGTATTTGGGTCTGAGTGACTCTTTTGGGGTCTGCTCCCCTCCAGCTCTCTTAGGGGTTTGCCAGTGGTTTTCATGGAGAGCAGAACGAGGCTGTCTGTGTAAAAACCAATGTTGACATTTTCTTGTTTAAATATCATACATCAGAGGGGGGTCACGGGAGCCAAGGCCACCAGAAAGGGTTCCCCCACAAGCTATTATTTCCTTTTAAAAGCACCAGGGAGCCAGCAGTCTCAGCTGGGCCTCACACCCGTTTGTCTGCCCTTCTCTGTGAGCTGGCTGACTGCTGCCAGTGCCACTTAGCAAATACAGATGTTCAGGTCTTTTTCTTTCACCACGGGCCTCACTTATCCCTGTGCAGAGGTCTGCTACTAAATGAATGCATCGTTTAAGCCCTGTTTTCAAGGCCATGTGAAATACACACCCCATCCACGCTCAGCTCACTCTTTGCTTGCAAAAATCTACAGTGCTTTCCTATCAAATTTGAAACAAATGGCATTCAAACTTATTTTAAAAATTAATTGAACCAATACATCAACAACTTTCATGTTTTCAGAGCCTGTACGGCCCTCGCCTGGGAAATTAGAACTGCAGGAGGGTAATTTTGCATTTAAATCAATGGAGCTCTTTTTCCTGACAGGGTTGTCTTCACACTAAGACAAGCAGCTCTACCAGGGTTCCAAAGAAAGGAAACTATTAGGTGTCCTGCACCCACGGCACACCTGATCTCCCTGCCAGGAGAGTTTCCTGGGAAGCTGTGGAAGAGTCACCCTCACATCAGCACCATATGGGGCAATGTTGTTGGGGGATCCTTCTGTGAGAAGATTACGCCTCTGCAACATCCTTCTACACCCTGTACCCTGGCTCCTCTCTTTTCCCATTCATCCAAGCAACACCTCACCTGCTGTGCCTTATTCCATGCATTTTCCCCCGTTCCTGATGTGGGAGTGTCATGCTGAGAGTGAGCAGGCTGTCAGGCTGCTATCAGATGCTGAGCTAGGAAAAAGTGTGTTTGGGGACTGCTCAGGAGAAGGAGCACAGAAAGTGATGGAAGACATGGCCTTTCCCAGGGAGGGAACGGCTGCAGGATTTATCTTTTTATCTAAACCCCTGAACAGATTTGCTGCCAAAAGAAAGATAATCCACATTATGTGGAAACACAATTACATTCACATGAACACACACACACAAACACACACTGTTCCCTTCTAACCACAGGACACAGACTTTGGGAGTGGTGGCCTTGGTGAGACATGGCAAAGGAGCCCATGACTAAGTCCAGGAGCTCACCTGCTTCCCTGTACCACCAGCATAGCACTCGTGGTCATCTGCCTCTCTAGACTTTACAGTTTTTCTTCCATTTCTGGGGCAGGCAGGAGCAATCTGTCTTCTGTGTCTACAGAGTGCCCAGAACTCTAAAGTTCCTGTGTTATGTTCCAGGAAACAACACAACATTTGTGAACCTGGAAAGATAAAATACTACTCAAATTTAGCATATGTCAATCTCCCTATTTATCTCTGTGTGTCCTGAGCCTTACCCTAGTCCAAAACCTCTCCATACTGTTTTAAATTTTGATAATAAGAACAATGTATTAGATGATGCAAGGCAGAGTCTACCCCAAAGAAACAAAACAGGCAGCATAGACAGTGTTTCTAAGAATATGAAAGCATCATTTAGGTGGTCATGTAGTGGTCTTTAAGAACTTTTGATGACAAGACTTCTGAAATTGTTTTTCCCCTTCTCAGAAGTGTTCTGAGGGTGGTGAGATGTCGAAACAGTGAAAAAGAGAGACAAGACTTGACAAACTGTAGCTGGGAGAACATCAGAGGTGTAAGCCTGGCTGCAAGAAGGCCTGCAGGCTGGTGGGGATGGGTGCCTGCAGCCTGCTACTTCTTGCAGAATTAAGAGAGGCAGCAAAGGGCTGAGGTTAGATAGAAGAGGGGCCTGGGGTACACCTGTGTTCCAGACTGAAGAAGCTTTCATACCTTTTGGTATACCAGCCAACTTTTCCAAGCCACTGGGGTCTGCCAATTCTGCTTTAGTAATGTTCTCCACTGCTTTGCTTCTGAGGCTCAGCCATCACCATGGAGCAGCACTTCCAAGGAGATTTTTAAATGCTGCAAGGGGACAGCAGTGGAAAGATTATCAGAACCACCTTGGTCTGAGATGCTGGGACTTAGATCCTTCCAGGCATTAATTCAGTGAAAGCCAGACAGGATCAGGCTGAAAGTGGCACAGTGTGCTGTTGGAAGCAAATCCACATAGCTTCAAGTACACACAAACCATTTTCTATGGGACCTTGGAGTGGTTTACAAGAGCGCTCAGGGGACCAGGTGACTTTAAGCATAGTGAATTTCAGCTGCATAACCAAGGCTTAACACTGTAACCACAGCCCTCCCTGAGGTAGCGATGACTGCAGAGGCCAAGCCAACAAATTGGAAAGGATTGTTTTCCTTTTTCATTGCTACTGTCTGGTTTTCCAGCTTCTTGATTCAAGCATACTGCTTGAAAAGGGATATATGTTACCATCACAACACAAGCCTGTGTTTTCTCTGTCTTCTCAAATGCTGGATATACCTAGTCAGAGAGCAGCTCCACGCAGAACATACAGGAAGGTGTGGAGACCCTGGGGCCGTTTTTGCCTACTGCTCTTCAGGTTGCTCAAAAGTTTTTGTCCTGCCTTCAGACAGTGAACAACAAGGCTCAGGGCTAGAAAGAGTGGTGGTATATAATATCTATGCAATATCTCTCCCCTCACAAGGCAGGGACCAATCAACTACACCCAAACCCCATCAGGCCCTGGGAAATGAGTTTTAGTGTTGGTTTGCCACAAGCCTTGTCCCAGATAACGTAGAAGGACCTTGTCTTAAGCCAGTGTGAAAGAATTGTATTGAAACACACATATCTGCTGTTGTCTCATTCTTGCACTCTTCTTTCAGGTGTTTCCTTGCCATGGGAGAGGATATCCCCAAGCCCTCATTCACAAGTACTACAGGACTGCTTCCCAGCCACAGTTTATATTCAGTTTTCCCCAGACAAGAGTTACTCTGACATCTCCACACACACAGAGGGATCTCTCTGAATGCCATATGCATCATCTTTTGCTCTTTTGCTCCCAGGCAGACCAGGGCTCAGCCTGCCCAGGCATGTGCCACACCACACCTCCTCGCCATGGTCTGCCCAGAGTCCATCCCCATTTCCTGCACCTTCCACTGTGCCAACACCAGCCACTTCTGGAGGACCAGAGCAAGTGCTCTGGTGCAGCAAGGGCACATGAATCATTTACCTCCTAGCCAGTCCTCTCTGCTGTGCTCCAGCAGGAGTGGCACAGTGCTCTCGCTCCAGCTCCTTAAGTGGTGCTCAGAGGTACAGGGCAGGTTATAGATTTTTGTCTCTCTCTGAATTTGGGTTCAGCAGCAGCACCTCTGCTTGCGGGGCTGCACAGGCAGCTGGCTTGCTGCTGTGGCCCTTCTCTTCCTCTGCCATCCCTGATGGGTTAAAACTTCCTCCAAAGGCCAGGGGCTGGAGGGGAGCAGAGGGAGAAGGCAGAGGTCCGTGGAACACGGGGTGGAAATCGCTCCAGGGTGCTGGTGACGAGCAGGAAGGCAGCTGGTCAGCTCTGCAAGCACAGGGCAGCCGGGAGCAGGGAGGTGTCACTCGCATCACCTGGGGCTCGGGGGACAAACCGCCCTGGCCGGCTCCCGTCGGGCTCCCGGGGGCAGGGGCACAGCTCAGACGCCGCTCCCAGCCCCACGCCGCGCTGCACATCCTCCTCGGGGACCCGGGCACGTCTCACCGGGACATCTCTCGGCTTGCTCAGCCCGGGGGGGACACCCGGAGGAGCCCTGTCCCGCTGCTGCCGTCCCCTGCCCCAGCCCCGACGGCACGGCCCGTTCCTGCCCTGCCCGCCTCGCCTAGGGCTGCGCGGTGGTGCTGGCCCCGGGCAGTGTTTTCTGGCCTGAGGAACGTGGCCCGCATCAGACCGAGCCAAAACCCCGGCCGTGCGAGTCACCCCTGTCCTAGGAAGAGCCTTCGATATCCCGGCTGCCTGGGGGTAGCAGGGAGCTCCAGAAAATACCAAGTGCGTGCTTGGACCGCATCAAAGGTATTTATTTTGATTGTCCCTTGGCTATAACTTTCATCGTTCGCCTTTGTTTTATAGCTGCTCAAGTTTTACTTGCAGAATTAAGACAGATTTAGGGGGGAGGGGGAGGAAGGGGGTAGGAAGCCTTTGTTCTCCGGAGTGTGCTTGTCTTACTTTTGCATCATGTGGCCCGAGCGGCACACACACACACATCCCCCCCGCCCCGACCGTATTTACTCTATCTCGAGTGAGTCCTTTGAAGGAGAGGGCAGAGTCGTCGTTAACCCCCTGCGTGCCTGCTGGGCCCTCCGCCGGCAGAGCCCGCCTGTGGCGGGGCCGCAGCCGGTCCTGAATCCCGGAGCCACGGGTGTCTCTTTGACGGACGGCATCAGTCGTATGTTTGCCCCCCCAAAAAAAGCCCACAGCGGCCATGCCGTGGCGGTCTCCGCTCCAGCAGCATGCACGGGGAGCCAGCGGCGGTGGGCCTCTCGGAGAGAGCCCGGGGATACCCCCTTGATCACTAGCAGACTGGGCTGCTTACACGAGGCTGGAGATGCCTACAAACTCGAAACAGCTGCCGGGCTTTGCTCTGGCCTGACTGCTAAAATACGCCGATCTCCTTTTAATCTGTTTCATATTCACAAATTAAGCACTTAGCCTAGGTAATAAATCATGAGGCAGTTTACGAGGCTAGCAGGAGACAAACAAGTGGAAAGGGAAAACAATCGCCTAAAAGTAGATGCCGTATAACTGAAAGTATAACTCGGAAATGTAACAAATGTAACTCGGAAAACCTAGTCCGCGCTCCCCGGGGCGGCGGCAGCGCCCCGCGGTCCCGGCAGAGCCCCGCCGCTGGCGGGGGCGCCGCACCGGGACCCCGGTCGCACCCCGGGCTCCGGCCTTTGTCTCCCCGGGTACCGGCCGCCCACACCGGCTCCACCTGGGAGAGGAGCCGGCAGTCGGCCTGGAAATAATGACTGGAGCTGGCGATAACCTCGTCTTGCACACACGCACACGGGCTCGTCTCCGGCTGGGGCGGGAGGCAGGAAAGTGATGATGGGAAAAAAAAAATGAAGTGCGGGCTCGCCTCACGCCGAGCCGCTCGCGGGCGCCCGCATATGATGTGGCACTCCCCGGTGTCCCCGGGGAAGGCAGCCCCAGAGGTGCCGGGGCTCCGGAGCGCACGCTCCCGGCCGTCGGGCGCAGGGGAGGGCAGCAGCTGGAAAGTAACTCCTTGGCTAGCGGAGTTATCCCCTGCTCCTCTTTCCGGGATGGCCGGGGGAGGGGGACACCCCGGCTGCCGAGGGACACACGCCCCCCAAGCCCCCGCGTGGGGACACGGTCACGGTCACCGGCCGTGGGCGTCGCTGGCGGGGGACGGGGCTCCGGAGGGCAGGTCCCAGCCCCAGCCCGGCTGCTGCGGCGGGAGAAGGGAACCGGGAGGCGGGCGAGCCTGCAGAAGTGCCAGCCGGGCGCTGGCAGCGGGGGGCCGGGGCACTGCTGCCCGCGGTGGCAGCCCGGGACTCCCCGGCGCTTTGCCCAGAGTCACTTCCCGGGAGAGCCGCCAGCCACTCCGGGGCACGACGCCGAAGTCCCCAAGACAAAAGATCCGACGCCAAGACCCCTCCTGGCAAAGTCGCAGCGTGCCGAAAGTATTTCACCGGGGAGTTTCCCCCCTCCCCCGGCGGAGCTCCGCGCCGGGCCGAGCCGTGGCAGCGGGGCCGCCGCCGCTTGCGGAGGGGGAGCGAGCAGGGCAGGGCGGCAGGGCTGCTGTGTGGGGGACATCCCTCGGGAGAGGCGAGGGGGGAGTGGAGCCGTGATTTAAAGGAACTCCCGCGAAAGGGAGCGACACAGACCTGCGGCCGTCCACCGAATCCGATCTGCCGAGCTGTGGGTGCGAAGAGGCGCTGTCAGGGGCTATTTATCTCTCGCCGGAGCGGCGGCTCCGGTCCCCGCATCGCCCGCCGGTAACAATGGCAGCGGCCGGCGGCTCTCCACGCGCCTGGGCGGCGGAATGGATGGCGGAAGATGCCGCCGCGCTCCGCTCACACGGGCTCGTTCATGCATCCCTCTTGGCCAGAACCTCTCGCTACTGCCGCTCCGCCGAGAGCTCTGGCCCGCTCCCCCACCCCCCCCTGCTCCTCCACCCACCCCTCACAGCCCGCCCTTCCCCAATTTTCCATTTTCAGGACTTTGGCACGGAGCCAGACATGTCAGGAGGGGATGAAACTTGACACAGAGATCTCAACCCAGAGCGATTTCCTCCTCCCACCCCCCCCCCTTCCCACCTCCCCCACCCCCGTCCCCAGCCCCTAAGTTAACTTGAAGATAGTTTGGCCATATTTCAGTTTGAAAAGAAGGGGAAATTGCAGGTCACTGGTGCATGGTCGGGCCGGGTGCATTTTTTTAATTTAAAACGGTAGACATCGAGGCCTGAAAAGCATCTGCAAGCCCGTGCACTTTAACTGCTCCTCCCGGCCGCGGCACGGTTAACCCCTGTGTGCCTCGGCCGCCTGCCCAGCTCCGCCGGCGTGCCCTGCCCGGGGGGACTTCGGACCCGTTCGGGCAGCGAGCCCGGCGCGGAGCTGCGGAGGGCGGCCGGTCCGGCGGAGCAGAGCGCTTCGCCAGCCTTCCCCCCCCGCCCCCTTCGCCACCAAACGCCGGGGCTGGGTCGTACCCGCCGGCAGGATGAGGCCCCCGGCGCGGAAGAGCGGCCAAGCGAGAAGGAGCTCGCTGAAGGAGTCCCCCCGCCGCTCCCCGCTCCCTCCGCCTGCGTCTCCGCCCTCGGGCGGGCGAGGCAGCGCTCCCCGCGGGGCAGCGCCGGGGCCCCGGGCCACGGGAGCGATGCTCGGCTGCTCCTTTCGCCCTCAGCCGGCCTCCTCGGTCCGGGACGCACCGGAGGGCTTCCCTCACCCCTGGCCAGCTGGGCGTGCTGATAAGGGCGAGGGATGAGGGGGGGTTGGAGGGTGGGGAGGGGGACGGACGCGGAATGAGGGAGGGAAAACTCCCGAAACGAGCAGAGCAGGGAGCGGAGCCCGAGCTAACTCCGGAGAGGATGCCTCAGCACTTTCTCTATTATGCATTTCCAGCACAAGGAAAGCTAATTCCTCCGCTGAGGGCCTCAATCAGGCATTTATTTGACACTCATGATGCATGAACGGCTAAACACTAGTCTAAGCGGAGGATCAGCCGCTAGTTTATAGCTCGCGAGGTTTTTTTTGATGCAGGTGAATTATGTTGATCTCTGAATGCCTCTTATTCCTGGTGGCGGCCGGGGAGGGGGTGGGGGGGTGGGGAGAAGGGGAGGAGAGAAAAAGAAAACAAGAAGAGGGGGAGTGTGGGGGAGATGAACTTCTTCAAGCTCCTCTACCGCACACCCGGGAAACATTTTGGCCGGGAGTTTTGGCTGGCACCCCTCCTCACGGCCCTCTCCTGACCCGCAGTCTGCCCCTGCTGTTCCTGCTCGCCCTCCACGCTGTGTGCTGGCCCGGCTGAGCCCCTCAGACACTGAGGCCGGGCCGAGCCGCTCTGCGGGGCCTCTCCACGCTCGGCAGGGAAACGCTCCCCCGGGAAACGGAGAAGTAGCGTGGAGTGGGGAGCGTCACGGAGACAGCATGGAGGGGGGAGAAGAGGAGGAGGAGGAGGAGGAGGAGGAGGAGGGGAGAAACCATATGGAGCAGGAGGGAGGGAGGCGACACGGAACGAGCGAGCCGGGAGAGCAGGGGAAGCAGTGGGAAGCCGGGTGGCCGCTCCGGCCCGGGGCGCTGGGGCGGGCGGGGGCAGCCCCCGAGGGACCTGCGGGGGCTGCGGGGCTCGGCAGAGCGTCAGCCAGGCCCTGCTGCCCTCCCTCCCTCAGGGCTGCACTTTCTCTCCAGCTCCGCCACACTCTCCCGGGCACTGCCCTTTATAATTTATTTTTAATTTTTTTTTCCTCCTGCTGGCCTCTTTCCAACTGTTGTTCCAAGACCGAAAAAAAAAAAAAAAAACAATTAAGTAGGAGTCATGTCTTGTGACGTGCACAATCTCTTCTAACGCCTGAGTTCAATTTTACACAACATTTAATACAAATATTAAAAATCAATAAATCAGGGAGGTTGTTAATGAAATGTTACAGTGAGTGTGTGTCACCAGATAGGATTTTGGTGGGAAACATGTCTGATTTAGCAAAAGCTGAATGCAGTTGTATTATTTATCCTTCTGCTAAAAACAAAAGATAAAGGTGTTCATTAAATCATATCAAATCGAATTAAACTCTATTGGCGGGTCCCTCCAGCAGAACAGAAGTATGAAAAACAGGGGATGGAAAATGAATCTCAATGCATCTCTTGACAACGGAACAGGAATCGGAACGCATTAAAAATAAATCAGAGTGCTGCTGTAGGTCACAACAGAAGGATTCGACTGTAGTGGAATAATGGGAGGAGAGCAAAAAGGCAGAGACTACCCTGCAGGTACACCCTGGTACTAGAAGGGGAAGCCAGATTTTTTTAAACGACAGATCACACCAGGTCTGTAAGAAACAGTCTTTACCCCATTCACGCTGCCTCTTCATGTCCCCTTCCCCTGGCTGTCGGGACTGCAGTGCTCCCCAGCTTCTCGGCATGCTGCCAACTCAGCATTTTGCAGGCTGGTGGCTTTGCCTGTCGCCACCCCCACCCACCACCCCTCCCCGGGCCTTTGCACCTCTCCCTTTTCTCCACCCTGGCCGGTCCCCCCTCTCACTGCCTCGACTCTGCCGTGCTTTAGCCCGGCCTATGGCACTGTTCAACTATTCCCCGTGACCCGTCTCAGCCCTTGCAGGAGTCCTTGGGAGCCGTCTGCAGAAAGATCTGCCAAAAAGCTGGCAGCTGCCCGGGCTGAGCAGCGGGAGTGCCGCTGGCAGCGGCCGCCGCCCTGCCCGGCCCCGGTCCCGGTCGCAGCTCCCGTTGTCTCCAGCTGCGAGGAGTGGCGTGGGGTGACAGAACCGGGGGACATTCTCCCCTCTGCCGTGATGTGGCTGAGAGATGATGGTGGCCTTCTAGCACCCCTGGGAGCCCAGGCCGCGGCTCCCTGGAAACTCGAGGGGCGCGGCTCGCTCCCGTTCTTCCTCCCGGTGTACCGAGGCCCCAGCTCGGGCCGTGCTGCGGTGGGAACCATGGCAGCGGCAAGAGGTCGTCGCCTGCCACTGCCACGCCAGGAAAGAAAGGTCTGTGACCGCCGGAACGAGTGTTGCCGGCCTCTTCTCGAGCTCTCGTCCAGCTTCCCCAGGCTTGGACTTTGTTCCCGGGTCTCCTGACACAGCTCCTTTCGTCCTCCTCTGCTGAGGGCAGGCAGAGTCCCTTCCTCACCCCGAGAGCACGAGAGCTTTTTTGGCCCTGTTAGCAACCGGATGCAAAAGTGATGTCCCCTCCGAGCCCTCCGCGAGCAGAGGGGCTGCACAACCCCTGCTCAGGCGGGGACCGCCTCTCCTCCCGTGCTGCAGAAAGGCTCGGGAAGAGCGATCGGAGGAGCCGACCCCCGCCCCCCCACTCCCTCCCCGGGCTCGTTCCTCCAGAAGATGTGAAGGCCAGTCGGGGGTCAGTGCCACTGGAGAAGCTGCGGGATCAGCTCTGCCCTGCCGCCTGCAGAGCCGGGAGTGAGCGAGGCGGCGGGGAGGCTGATGCGCGGCAGCCGAGAGTGCTCGGCACCGCGCCCGGAACGCGCCGCGAGAGCGGGAGCGCGGCGCCCCCGCGGTGCGGCCGGCGGGGCCGACACGGCCGAGCCCCGGCGGCGGAGGGAGCGGGAACCCCTCGCATGGCTGCGAACCCTCCGGCAGACGCCGTCTTGCCGGTTCACGATCGGGAGGCTCCACTCCCGCTCCCTCCACCTCTCCCTTCCTGCCTCCCCGGGGCCGGCCGTGCCGCACAGCAGCGGTTCAGGCGTTCAGCACCGCCGGAACGCGATAAACAAGGGTGGCCATCTGCCTTCCGCCCGCTGCCAGCCCGCCGGCACTGCGCCTGGCAGCGCTCGGGGGTTGCTCGCCCGGCCCCGCTCCTGTCCCGGGGGCGCGGTGAGGGGTCAGGGGCCGGAGATGCTCTCCGCGGCCGCTCCGTACGCGGCTGCTCACTCGCCCCGCGGGCCATGCCGCGGGCTCATCTCGCCGGGAGCGCAACTTCTGCTTCGACCTGAAGTTGCAGCTCCTCTGTTTGTTTATTTCCCCGGCCGCGGTGGCCGGCTGCCAAGCACGCCGACCTTGCCTATTAAAAACCCATTTCTCTTGCCCTGCGCGGAGCAGCAGTTTGCTCGCCGCGCTCTGTTTTTTCGTTAAAATAAAGCGCTTCAAAGTCTGCTCGGGGGTGCCGGGGGAGGCTGGTAATGGGGGGGTGGCGTGGTGGTGGAGCTCTGCCCACTTCACGCGTCCCTCCCGGGGCCACCGCGGTCTCCGGGGCGCCTCCCGGCGCAGTCCGCGCCCGCCGCCGCCGTACGCCGGGATCGCGGCGGGGCGGGGTGACCGCCCCGGCTCCCCGGCCAAGCCATTTCCTGCCCTCCGGAGCCGCGGCCCCTCGCCGGCGGCCAAGCAGTAGCTGGGTCTGGCTGAGGGACGGCGGGCATCGGGGCTGGGCGGAGAGGTTGGAAAAATCAACACGCGGCAGCGGTGGCGGAGGGCAGCGGCTGATCCCATTAGCCTCGTCAAGCCGGAGCGGCTGAGCCGGAACAGCGGGGTCACCGCTGCCAGGGGCGCCCCGGGCCGCGGAACCGAGTGGCGGGAGGGCGATGCTGGGTTCCTCCCCTTCTTCCCCCCGTGTCCCTCGGGTCCCCACGCCCTTATCAGCCGAGACAGCCGAGGAGGGCCGCGGAGGAGTCGTTGCTGCCTACCCACCTCCAGGGGCTGGAGCCCGACAGCTTTGTGCCGCTGGGCTCAGGGGGCCTTTGCTCCTCGCCACTTTGTTCGGCGGCGGCACTGCCCGCCAGAACGCGCTCCGGCCAGCCCGACCCGGCCGGGCCCCGGCTCGCAGCTCCCTCACCATTGGCACTACCCCTGTGTGCCGGGCCTCCTCCAATACCCGAGGGCGGCCTCTCTCCTCCTCTAGGACGATCTAGAAGTCGTCCAAAGCAAGTTGCTTTTAGAGCAGATACAACAATAAAGTATATTGAAATAAGTCTGCGGTTGGTGAGTTTCCAGCGATACTTAATGGCACTCGTGGTAAACAGTCCCTCTCTGTGCGAGCGGGGAAAATCATCCAGACACAAGCACATTCCACCCTCTTTAGGGCTCCCTGGCTGTTATTATAGTTATTGCATTACTCTGGTGTAAGCCTTTTGTAACTAAGCTTCTATAAAGCCCCGCTTACAAGCACCCTGATTAGAATTTTCCTTGCCAGTAACCAAAGGCCACCCGCTTTCCAGTGCTATACAGAGGGAGCCGTCAACAGCCACCCCTCTGAATGTACGCTTTGTTCCTGGCAACAAGGAAACGAGTGGGCTTCTATTGGGGAGAATGCAACCCTTCTTTTAAATATCACACAGCGAGAGCTGATGGGGTACTGGGCTTCGGAGAGGCTGCGATGGAGGGAGAGAGACACGGCGGGGTCACGGGAGCGCGGAGTGGCCGAGCCCTAATGCTACCCACGAAGCGGCGGCCACTCAGCCGACGGCCGGAGGATCATCTGGCTGATCCCGGCTCAGGGGCGGGCGGGGACAGAGCCAGGGCCTGGAGGGAGAAGAAAAAGAGAACGCCGGATAATGGTTTCCCAGCAGCACACTCCCCTCTGGCACCCTGTCTTGCAGCTCTCCAAGCAAGGGGAGAGCAGCAGTTCGCAGGCCCGGGGTGGACCCCAGTGCAGGGAACGGTGGTGACCTTCCTAGGAGCTCACCCAACACACCCAGCATCCCCATCCCAAACCCGCCCACCCACCCCACCGCCCCTCCAGGGATGCTTGATGCCCTGGGAAAGTGAACGCCGAGTGAGTGTAGGACATCACCATTTCTGCACACACGGCTTAGCTGCCGGGCACCCCCATTTCCAGAGAAGAAGAATCCCCCGGTGGCCGGGAAGGAGCCCGGCTGAGCCGGGGCGCTCCCTGCGTGCAGCTGCGGCCCTGCAGGCGTGCCGGCAAGCGGGCAGGAGGTGAGCGGGCAGGGCAGGCATCCTCCTCCGGAGGGCTCCGCAGCCGGCCCAGCCATTGTGAGCGCCCGAGAGCCCGTCTCGCCGGGCGTAAGCGATTAACTGTGCTGTGTCCAACACGTATGTTAGTGACATTACTAAGGAGGTGAGAGCTTGGCGCTCAAAGGGCCGAAATGCTGGGCTTTCGCTTTCGTTCAGGATGTGTGTAACGCAGTCTTTTCTCAGCTCGTCTGATTTTTAACTTCCTCTAAAGCTCTCTCTCTCTCTTTTATTTCCTTTGCTCGCAGAGCAGCAATGAGAGACCGAGAGGAAACACGCTGCTGCTGTGCAAAATGTGGACCATGTGTGGGAACTATTTACTCAGAGTGCAACTGCAGGCACCAGGCGAGGGGCTGGCAGAACCGGGGGGCGGTGGAGAGTGAGGCTACGTCTCTCTCACACTTTACCCCTTCCTCTTGTCTTCCCTAAAGCCAAACCACGTCGCTGTGTGTGTAACGGTGCGTTTTACTGACTTCTCGCTGAGCTTGTGTTAGGGTGCGTTTTTTTCTTTTCTTTTTCCAGTCCAAGGTTTTTACGTTGTGCTTTTGTGCCTCACCCACCTCAAGCCTCAAGCAAAGGGTTAAATCTTCGGAGCTCTGCAAGGAACCAGAGTTTAAAAAAAAGAAAAAAAAAAAGAAAGAAAAAGGCGGGGGGGGGGGGGGGAAAAGGAGTAAAAGCGTGAAGAAGTGGGCAGAGAGGGCTGCACGGTCCCCTGATCGTCCTTTTGATGGCTGAAAAATAATAAAAATCATTAATAATAATCCCTAGCCCTTTTTTTTTTCTATTTGGCTGTACCAGGAAGTGCCGCTGGCCTTGAAACTCCCTATTACTTCTCTTCCCCCAACCCCTGTCCTTTCCTTGGGAAGTGAGAAGAAAAAGGTCTGCAGCTGACAAATATTATCCATCCTTTTCATCGATCGGAGCATATACAGATGTGATAGCTTGATGTACGCTGCAAACCGGCTGATCCATCGCTTTCTCCCTCTCTGGCTGGCTCTGGTTCGGCCTCCTCCTCCTCCCCCTTTGTTCTTCCCCCCCCCCCCCCCCCCCGCCTTTCCCTCTCTTTAAATAGATTTCAAGGCGCTGCCTGTTGGAGAGCAGCTCTCCAGAGAGAGCGAGCTATTGCTTTCCTGCCGATAGCCTCCCCCCTTCTCCAGTTTCCAAACAGAAAACAATCCCCGGCCCGAGGAACCTGTGCTGGGCCTGGCGGAAAGAGTTAAACTAGCAGCGAAGAGCGAGATAAGGAGGCAGCTCGCTTCACCATCGCTTTCGAGTCCTGCGTTTAAAAAAAAAAAAAAAGAAAAAAAGAAAAAAAGAAAAATTAAACTAAATAAAAATAAAATATAAATAAATAATAAACAAATAAAAATACATTTCGTGGCTCCTCGTCTTGTACCATCACGAGGACAAGAGGCAGTTTATCCCGGAGCATTGCCCGACCTGGTCCCGGCGGAGGTGCCCCAGCCCCGGGCGGACCGGCACGGCGCGGCTCGGAGCGGGCGGGCGCCTGGGACGCGGCTGGCGGCGCGAAGCGAAAGGGTTAAACCTCCCCTCCACCGCCCTCCTCTCTCGCCAGAGAATAAGCGCTCGCACGAAGCGTTTCTGAGGAGGCAGGCTGCGAGCAGGCCTTTCGCAGGGGATCCATGGCTACCTCGGTGCTCGCCACCGAAACGCTGACCCTCCCCTGGTGCCCTGTGCTGCCAGTGCGGGCCGCTACCACGCACTTGCCACCAGTTTTTCCAAAGGTTAGCCAAGGTCTCCGGTCCTCGCAGACGGGAGGCATTATGAAACTGCCTTTGTATCTGCAGGAACTTACATAAAAAACAGGCGAGAAGGGGGCGAAGGAGAGAGAGCCTCTCTCTGCAGGCGGGGAGCGAGCCCGGGCGGCGGGCTGGGGGCTCTCCCCCGCGGGTGTGGGGACCCCCACGTACATCTCTCTCCGCCGGGGCACTGCGCCGCCCGGCAGGCAGCTCGGCCGCGGAAGAGCCGGGCTAGCCCTCTTCGCCAGCCCCCCGGACCTGCCCGGTGCTCGTCCGGTGCCGGGGAGAACCAGCCGGCAGCGGGGCTGCCGCGGCGAAAATGGAGTGGGAGGAGGGAAAAGTGCTATCCGGAGAGCTGTTGTGACAGATGCTAAGCTTTGCCCTACGCGTGCTGGTGAGAGAAGGAGTTAAAAGCAAGCTGCTTTTTCGATCGAGCTGCTTCCCCGAGCGTCGGAAGGAGCGGCTTGCTAGAAAGCCGTCCATCAGCAACCAGTCCAACCTGCCCGTGATAATATGCGATCAACACCAAATCACCCCCGCTAGGCACGATCCATCATCGCTACGATGCAATGGGCCCTTGTATGGATGTGTCTACACGGGGGGCGGGCGGGGAGAAGAAGGGGAGGGAGCGGAAAAGAGAGAGGGAGAGCGTGTGTGGATGTGTGTGCGAGGGGGGGACCGCATCATTCACCGGAATGGGAATCGCCGCCTCCCCCGGTTCTCGGCGAACGGAGCTGCCCGAGCCAGCGGAGCCGAAACTTGCTGGGCCGGGGCTGAGCGCGGAGCCTGGCACACGGCCCCGCCGCCGCCTCCGACTGACATCAGCCTCCCCTCCCCCTCCTCGCTCCTCCTGGGCAAGCTTGACTGGCGTAAAATTAATAATTAATAGGGTGAAATTGATTAAAGGGCTGGGCGCGAGATGGGGGCGCTCGGAGAGCCCTTCCCCTACCCGGTCGCTCCGCATCCGCCTCCCCGCCGGCAGCGGCCCGGGAGCGGGGACTGGCCGCCGCCGGCGAGCCAGGGGAGCTCGGGGGCAGCTCAACCCGAGCAGGAAGGAAAAGGGCGGCGGGGACCGGGGAGGAGGAGGAAGGCGGCGGCTGCAGCAGCCAAGCCCGCTGGGTGGCTGGCTGTAACCGAGATCGGCCGCACGGGCAGCGGCGGCGGCAGGCGGGGGCTGGCCCGGGGCTGGCTCGGCTCAGCGCAGCTGGGTGTGTGTGTGTACAAAGCCGGGTCCCGGGAGCTGCCCGAGGGCGGTGCTCGGCAGCACAAGGCCAAACCCCCTGGGCCCCCCCGCTTCTCCCCCACCGTGATCAGTCTCTGCCACGGAGGGAGTGGGGAACCGCAGGGGACGCGGCCGGGCCAACGCACGCCTCAGCCTCCAGCCCCGCGGAGGTGGGAAAGGGTTAAACGTTGGAGGGAGACGGGGAGGAGGACGGGGGATGGGGAGCGAGGGAAGGGGGGCCGCCGAGCACAGCGCTGAGCGCAGGGAAACCACAGCGCACCTGGGCTCGGCTCGGGAGCCGGAACGAGCCGCCGCCTCCTCCTCCCTCTTTCCCTCCCTCCCGCCCTTCCTCCAGCTCGGTGCCTGCTTGGCCCATATCGCGGCTCTATCTCTGCAGCAGCGGGAGCTCAGCTCCTCTGTTTCTATCAGCTGCTCCCTCTAACCCCAGTGACCCAGATAAGAGCGGCGGCCTCCCCCCACACCCCCGGCCGCAAGCGCGCCGGGGGCCCCGGTCCTGCTTTCACCGGCCCTCCCTGCCCTCCGCGCCGCCTCCCGCTGCCTCCCCGCGGGGCCGTCCCCGGCCGGCCGCCTCAGCCCCAGCGGGTTCCTCCCGGCCCCGTGGCTCCGGCCCCGACCCCCGCGGGAGGCAGCGAACCTGGCCCCGCGCCCGCCCCCTCCCTGGGCGCTTTCGCTCCCGGCTGGGGAGGGCGGCGCTGCTCCCCGCTGCCCCTCTCGGACAGCTTGGGGTTATTGTTTGCCTGCGCTGCGTCAGCCCGCCGTCAAAATAATAATTAAAAGCAAAACAAACACCCCGATCCGGTCTTTCCTGGACACGCGGGTCGGAGCCACCGCAGCCCAAGTGTTGTTATTCCCGGGCTGGAAATAGCCCCGGCTCCGCCCTGGACAATCGCCTGTCAGAGGCCTCTTCTCTCCCCTCCCTGGAGGCCCTTCCCTGCCCTGCTTTATTTACTTTTGAAGTGTCTGGATTGATGGAGAACTGCGAACGGCACTTTCTTCCCCCGGCTCCCTCCTGCACCAGGGCTCCGCCGGAGCCTCTTACCGCACCCGGCGCTCCGCGCCAGCATGACCCAAGATAACCCGGCCCCGGAGAGGCCAGGGCGATCGGGGGAGGGCGCTTAACCAAACCAAACCAAACAGATCGATCCGTCCGCAGCCGGGCCACGGAAGCCCAGGGCGGTGGTGGGGGGTGTCGGGCACCCCTCGCAGCAGTTCCCGGACGGGCGGGGGTGAGCTGCCGTCCCAGAGCAGCCCGTCCGCCCAGCTCGCCCGCCGGGGAGGGAGGGCGGAAGGGAGATCGCGGCGGGGCCCGTAACGACACAAGGGATAAACACCAAAGTTATCACCAGCCGTGACCAAAATAAATGCCTGTGATAAAAAAGCACTGACAGGATGATCCATTACGCGGGTGTCACTGCCTACAACGAGGTTCAATCAGATACGCCGGTTGCCGTGGACAACGGGGGAAGCGGCGGTACCGGGCTGACGACTTTTCTGGAGAGGCGGGTGGTGGTTGCCATCAGGGAGGTGACACGGCACGATCTGCATGAGGGTGGCCCGGCATCGCGGCAAGGAACAGACCGCATCTTCCGCGGCCGCCGCTCGCCTTGCGGCCCCTCCGCTCGTGCGGGAGGCAGCCCCGAACCACCGGCACATCCTCAGGGAGAGGAACGCCGTCCCTTACGGGCGGCCCCGCGGATGTGCACACACCCTCCCATCTGGGATGCGGTCGGGTCCCTGGGCGGTTCGTGCCCGCCTCGCCCCCGCTGCTGCAGGGCCGGGAGCGCGGCGCGGCGCCCCGCGTCCCTCCCGCAGCCCCGCGGTGCAAATCAATGAACGCTTGTTCCGTGCGGCGCGACCCTCTTGCGAGCGGTGCCTGTTATGAGTGGGGAAAGGGGGAGAGAAGAAAGGCTCTCTGCGGACTCCTGCGCACGTCCTCGCCTCCGGCGAGCTGCTCGCAGGTGCCGGAGCGGGGGCAACAGGGGCCGGGCTGGCTGTCAGCGCCGCCGGGAAGAGCCGTACCCCGGAGCGCCGGGCTAATCGCATGGCAGGCCAGCTCGGCGGCACGCCGCGGCCCCGGGCGGTGCGATTAATGAAGGCTCAGAGGCAGCAGGGATGGGCTAAGGGCCAGTCTCCCTTATGCCACATTCCTCTGGATCGGGCCGGGCCGGAACTTGCCCCACACCGGGGAGGGGACGGCGAGAACAAGGTCCTCCGAGCCTGGTGGTGGGGGGGACAAGCCCTTCTCCCCCCGCCGTACACAGGATTGAGCGGCCTTTGGGAACGGCCGTGCCCCAGGTGGGGCTTGCCAGGGAACAGGGGACGATGCCTCTCCACGCCCGCGGGAGGAGCGATGCCAGGGCCCTCCCCGCCGGTGCCACGGTGCGTGACACGCCAGCCCCGTGCCTCTCCGGGGTGAGAAACTTCCTGGCTGCTAGCGACGGGTGCCTGCGCCGCTGCAGCGCATCTTTCGGTCCCGAGATTCCCCCCCCGCCCAGCGTAAACGCATCCCCCCCGCCCCCGCTGCCCCCTTCCCGTCGCCCCCTTCCCGTCACGATTTAATGCTTTTCATGTTCTTCGGCAACTGCGTTTCCGCAGAGAAACCCCGGCGCGCTCGCAGCTCGGCTGCTCAGCTGTATTGTGGCGAGCTCAGGCACAGCCGGAGTGAATCCATTACGCCTCGATCCTACAATACAGGTTTATGCGGATACCCTCTGATTTACATTTAAAACAGTGCACGGGCATTGTCTGCTAGCCTGAAAAAAAAAAAAAAAAACCAAAAAAAAACCAACACAGCCCCGTAACTTCAAATGACCTTCAAAGCAATGCAATTAACTCTCGTAATTATCAGTACACGCCTTTTAGAAAAAGACACAGGTGCTCGCCTCGGTACTGTTCCACCTGGTTTAGCAGCCTCGTCCTACCAGGGAATGCCCCCGTCTCCCCCTCCCCCGTTTTGGAGTCCCCAAATCTGGGACTCGCTCCGCCGTTCCTACATGTCGAAACCTCCCTTCACCCTCCCTTCCCCCGCCCGCCGCCTGGGCTGAGGGACAGCTTGCTCAGCGCGGCGAGGCTTTGTCACACCGCCACACACACACACCACCACGGCGCTGGCTGGTGCCGGCGGCGGGCGGCGTGGTCGCTTTCCCGGCTCCCACAAAGCGCTCCCCTCCCGCAGGCCCCCGGACCGCAGGCCACGCAGAGCCGAAATTTAGGTTAATAGGATGGGCTTTGATCCGTGGTCCCCTTCGCCCGCCCCTCACCCCGAACGACATCGATCCGCTGCATTTACTCCCGCGCCGATCGGCCCCCGGAGCTCCCGCAGTCACTCTCTGCGCGACCGGAGAGAATAAATAAATATTCCCGAAACACCCAGCCGGGGGTGGCCCGGCCCTGCCTGCCACGGCCCCGCGCACGAGTGGCAGAGCCCCGGCGGCTGAATGTGCAGTGTCATGATGGCTCCTACGGCCCGCGGGCAGTCCCGGGGGCGACACCGGCAGCGGCGGGGACAGGGGCAGCTCCGGGGGGGCTGCCGGTCCCGCAGGAACCGCCACCACCCCCCCTTCGCCCCTCTTTTGCACACACGCACACACAAAATAAATAAATAACGAGGCGGCTGGAGCCATCTGGGGTTGGATGGCTTCTCATCTCATTACAGAGCATTAGGAGAAACAGGCAAATATACAGCTATTAAAATTAATCGCCTCGCGCTGTCAGCTGAACATAATGGAAATTATTTATAGGCTGCCTACGATGCCTTTCTCGTCACGGAGGCTTGGTGCGGAGAGACGCACTCGCGGCTCCCGGCACACAGAGGCGTACGGGCCGTGCGGGGGTCGCCGGGCTCGACTCGGCCCCGACCAGCGAAGTTTGGGAGGTCAGGGCGGGGAGGAAGAGGGAAAGGGAAAAGAAAAGCCAGCGGTAGAGGCGCTGCGCTGAGCGAGTTAAGGTGGCTTGTTTTCAGGTGATTGCAGAGGAACGGGGGAGACGCAAAAGGGGCAAATTGCGGTGCTGGGGGGCTCCCCGGGCTGCTCTAGCGGAGCGTGCCCGGGGCAGTGAGGGGCAGGGTCCGGGTCAGCGAGCGGGTTTTTCCAGTAGGAAATCTCCTCTGCAAACAGCACACGGTGCTTAGCAGGCACCGTGCGATGCGACGAGGGCACGCCGCGGGAGGGGGCGATGCGCTTCCCGAGCGATCTGCCTGCAGATCTCTCCTACCAGAGGAAATGTTAATTGTCAGCCCTTCCGCTTCAGCCTCTGGAGCGGGCTCTCGGAGCTGTTTGCTTATGCTCCCGGGGAGATGGGGGTCTCTTGCGCTCCGGGAAAAAACCCGAACCCACATCGACTACACTGAGGAGAGCTGGCCTGTTTTTCCGACCGAGCAAGAGAATGTATTTGGGAATGAAGGGGAAACACTGCCCGTGCACTTGCCGGCTCCGTCCGGGGTCGTTTTGGCCAAGACAGCCACCTCCGGCTCGGCCGGGGCGAACCGCCTCCTGCCCCCGCAGCTGTGGGCTCATCTCTGTGCTGTGCCCATGTGAGGACTGAGAGCCACTGCAGGGGCCGGAGGAAGCAAAGTACGGCTGCCACGGGCAGCGGGAGCCGCCGGGGCAGACCGGGTGGCACCTGCAGGGTCGGAAGGAAGGTGCGAGAAAGGCCGAGTTGAGAGGCTGGAAGCGCATCTTCGCCAGGCTTGAGAGGTTAATAAATACACCCGTCCCCTCTTCCCAGCCCGCCTGAGGCTAAGACTCACAGCTCAGCGGGTAATTGACAGTCTCAATCCAAAATTGAAACATGTGTTAACAACAACGCCACGCATCCTAGGAGCTACCCGGGAGATCGCCACCTCACGGTCTTTATATATTATTTGAATCCACCGGAGGAAAGTGTTACGAGATTTTCAGAGCACGTTTCACCCCTACCTGTAAATCAGCTCTTATCACTGCTGGCTGCTCAGACTGAGCCAGCCTCTGCTCTATAGCGCAGGAGGAGAGCCATAGCTGCCTCGCAGCGCTGCTCCTGTGCCGCCTCCACGCGAGCCCGCCGGCACCTCCCGCCCCTCCGGGGTGAGCCCAGCGGCGGGGCAGCGCCCACCAGCCCGTGTGCGGGAGCGGGCGAGGACGAGCGGATCCGAGACCCGGCCGGGGCTACGCGGCTCCTCGGCGTTCCCTCTCCCCTCCCTGCCAGAGCGAGCAGGACCCGTGTCCGCGTCCCACCCACCCACCAACCAGCCCTTTCGGGCGAGTCACACCGCCGCAAGTGGGAACAGGCACCCGTACTGGCGCAGCATCTTTCCCAGGCAGCTGTTCATGTTTCTGGGATCCAGCGGAGCAGGAGCAGGAGCAGATTTCCGCGCCGAACTGAGGGCCTTGCTCTCGTCAGCGCTTCAACAGCCACAGCGGGGTTGCCTACTCCCTGTGGTGTAAGTAAGCTGGGATTCCCTCCTCCCGAAAACCCTCTAAGGGCTTATGTTGTCCCTGGCAGGAGGGATCGGGCCGGGGCAGGAAAACGCAAACTTGCGTCGAAGTGGTTGGACGTGCAGAGGCAGGACAGGACTGGCAGGGCTCCCCGGGAAGGGCAGGTCTCCAGGGCCTCCCACCGCCAGTTCCATCCCTTCCCCCCGCCGTTGCCATCGTCCCCTTTTCACACCGGGAGCCCGTGTTGGATTAGCGTCCTGCTCCGGGGAGGCGGCAGGGCTCCCGCTGCCCCCGCGGCCCGGGCCCGCTCACGAAAGCCGGTGCCTGCGAGCTCTGCGCGGAGGTCACGACCAGCGGAGCAGGCAGATGGAAAATCCCAGTTCCTGCCGCACATAAACAAGGTGGGGACGGGCAGAACGGCCCTCGGCGCTGAGCGGGAGGGGAGGGGCGTGGGGTCCCTCCTCCATGGCCCGCTGCCCGCCCAGCCGCGGCTCTTGCCCCGGCAGCTCCCTCCTCCGGCGGGCGCCGGCCGCGCTGCGCTGCGGGGGTGGGCCCGGGGGCTCCGTCCTGCGAAGGGACGGGACCACCGGTGGCAAAAAGACTCCGCGGGCGCTGCGGGAGTGGGCGCCGCCCGGGCAGGGCGCGGGCAGGGCGCCAGCGCGGCTGCGGAGCAGTTTCTGCCCGGCTTCCTCGGCCCCGCAGCGCGTCCGCCCCCCGAGCGGCTCGGCAGCTCTCGCCCACGCGTGCACTCACACGGTCGCACGCTGAGTCACACGGGCACGCCGCCTCTCGTGCACCGTGTCACGCACACGCTCCGTGTGGCACACACAGTGCTGCTTCTCGATCGTGCCGTGTCACGCACACGTTCCGTGTCACACTCACGTTCCGTGTCACACGCACATTTATTCCCACGCACACTCGATGGCCCTCTCGCACGGGCACGGCATCCTCCGCGGGAAGCACGGCAGCTCTCACACTGCTGCATCTCTCCGCTGGGACACACACCGAGGACCTCTCACGTTCCCTTTCTCACACCCGGGCTGTCACACACACAGCCACACACACTCACGCTGACCCGCACACGCCATCGCACAAGCGCAGGGTTTCCCACGCAGGCACACGCGCGCCGCCTTCCCCGCAGCGCGCTCCCGCTCCCCACGCACATCGTCTCGCAGGCACTCGCCGCCTCAGACTTCCACACACACGGAGCCGCCCGCCGTCCCCGGCTGCTCTCCGGGCTCGTCACCGCCCGCACACGCCCGACCCTCCCCCCTCCACACCCCCGCACACCCCCACGGGCCCCCGCCGCTTACGGCCGCTGGGAGCGGTCCCAGCGCCGCGCCCGTGCGCTTGCGGGAAACCCGAGGACCTTCCTCGCGGCCTCTTTGGCAGCGCTCCGCCGCCACCGCCGGGCCAGCTGCGCGGCCCCGGTCCGGAACAGCTTGTGTTTGTTCCCACCAGACGGCCGGGCGGGCGGGGGGAGGAAGGGTCAGCAGGTCCCGCACCGCGCAGCCCGGGGCTCCTCTCCCCGCAGTGCCCCCCGCCCTGGGCTCTGCGGGGCAGCGGCGCAGCCTCCACCTGCCGCCGGGCATCCCCAGACCGGGGAAACCCCCACTCCTCCGAGACTTCTCTGCCACGCTTTATCCGCCCGTCCCCCGCTCTCCGTCCCAGGCTGATGCTGCGGCTGCGGCCCGGCCCCCGGGCGGGCGGCCCCGGCGGAGGCAGCGCCGTGCGCTCGGCGGCTGCGATGTGCGTGCTGCCAGAGGCAGCCGGGGAAAGGCCAACGGCGCCCGAGGCGCGGGCAGAGGTAGCGGCCGATCTCTTGGCAGATCCAAGAGCGATTTGGCCGCCACAGCCGGGAGGCCGGCCCGGATTATTCATCATGGGCGGACGAACACAATCCCTCCCCCCATCCCCGTCAACCCTGGATATTTTGTCCCGGCCGCATAAACAATATTCAGCTTGTATCCTCTTCCTTGGAGGCACCGGGAAGCCGGCGGCTGCCAGGAACAGGCTCCCGTGCAGCGCACGGCAGCGGGATCCTGTTTCCCTCGCAGCGGGCGGAGAGCGGCGGTCCCGGGGGAAGCGGCCGCTTTCCGCCCCCGCCCGGCGCACGGCCGCGGCCCCGGGCCCTGCCAGGCTCCCCTGCGGGGCTTGGCCACCGCCCGGCCCCGGCCCGCGGGCGGGGGCCCCGGCGTGCGCCCGCTGCTCGGCGGACCGCACGATCGCAGCGCGGCGCTGGCAGCCGGCGCTGCCTGCCCGTGCCAAGCCGCGGGCACAGCGGGGCTCGGCGGCCCCGAGCGCTCCGCTCGCCAGCCAAAGCCGAAATGAGAGCCAGCTCCGCCAACGCCCCCGGGGTTTGCCTGGCGCCTGTTTCCCCTCTTCTTCCCCGCAGCCTCTCTCCAGTGGCAGCCGCCAGCGGCGTGCGGGGGTCCCGGGGAAGCCGAGCTGTCCCTGGGCCCCCCTGGCGATCCCTGTCCCCGCGCGGACTCGGAGCCCAGCCGACCTTCCCTCTCCCTCTGTTGGAAGTCTCCACACGGTGCGGGGCAGTGGCGCCGGCGAGGTCCCCCACACCCCCCCAAATCCGACCGAGGGGACACAGGAAACGTCGCCTCCGCGCTCAGCGGCGAGCAGCGGGGGCGGCACAGCCCGAGCGGGGCCCGGAGGCCTCCTTTCCCTTCCATTCCTCATTCTTCCTCTTTTCCTTCCCTTCTCTCACAGCTCCCTTTCCCCTTCCTTTCCTTGGCCTCCTCCCGGGGGGCCTCCCCGAGAGCGCACTCAGCCAAGTGCATCGTGCTCTTAAATCAAGCCTGCATATTTAAAGCTTAACTCCCAGTTTATTTTCGTCCAGGACCAAAGACGCTCGCTACTTATTCGGGAAGCTATTTAAATACCTCCCCCGACCTCCCCTCGGGGTTATGAACGTTTGCTGCTGGAGAATTTCACAAAGGTATTTGGTACCGTCGCCCCGGCTCACCAGGACGCGCGGCGGGAGCCGGGGAGCATTGCCGAGGGTGAGGGGGATGTGTTTTGAAGGGAGAAGACCTCCTTTCAGCCAGGGAATCGCGGTACTTCACACTCACTTCGTGGTTTATTACGACGGGAGGAATCTGTTTATAGTCAAACCCTATTACCTTGGGCCGTATCGATTTTCCAGCAGTACTCCCCACCGATTTAATTGTTTTTAGGAATGTCAATTGCAGCTCTCATGTTCCCTGAATTCATCAGTGTTCAAATGATAAACCTCATCATCGCTCTAAATCATACAGCAATCTGCTCGTTACGGCTGCCTGTCGACCCCCCCGCGCCCCCAGCCCCGCACACCGACCGTCAGTGTCTTAAACTTCACCAGAGCCTCAGCACCGCGTCCCCGCCTCTCCCTATCACAGCCCCTCCACTCCATCTTTTAAGTTTTACTATCTTAAAATGAATGCGCTGAAGAAATACACCCCTAAATTAATCACGGTTCCCGGTTTTGGGTTCTACAGCTAAAAATCCCCGTTGCAGCGCAGAGCAGACAAAACCAGAGGGAAAAAACCCCAGCAACCAACAAAAAAAAAAAAAAAAAAAAAAAAAAAAAAAAAGCACAACCCACACAGAGAAGTCATCGAGTCTTTAAAAAATAATTAGGAAGAAAAACAAGCTGAAGCTGCGGACAAGGCGATGGAAACTCCACGCTGGTGCTGCTCGTGGCTGCGCTAATCCCAGGCGGCGGGAGCAGATGGAACCTTTACCCACTGCCCTGCCCGCTGCGGCCGCGCCCGGCCACCGCACACGCGTGGGCAGCCGCGGGGGATCCCGCAGCCCCCGCCCGAGATCGCTGGGCTCCGAGCCGCTCCGCCTTGCCCAAGGGACAGCGGAGGGTGTGGAGGGGCAGGCGCAGTGATTCTCCTGCGGCAGGGACGGGGAGCCGAGGGTCAGTGCGGGGATACTCCCGGGAGGGTCGCGGGCAGTCAGTCCCCTCGGGAGGGCACGGCGGTGGCTGAGCGCCGCTTCGCGCAGCTATTCCGGCAGCTTTTCCTTCTGCTGCTGCGGCTGCTGGGGAACCACTTTTCCCCGTCACAAGCATGCCCTGCGGGCAAGCTCAGCCCCTTGGCGGTTTCCCTTCGTGGCAACCTTTACGCGGGCTCTCGGCCCGGTGGTTCCCAGAATTACAGTGAAGTGCCTTTACCGAAAGCAGATTAATTTGCTCTGCAAAGCCAGCCACTATCGCCTGGGGCGGCTGCGGGGAATTTTTTGCACGGGTGGGAGATGCCAGGCCGGCGGCGAACCCCTGTACCGCTCGCGGTTAGAGGGATGGTTAGCGGGGCTAGGAGGCAGCTTCTCCCCGCGATGACTTTGGCACGTTTAAGGCACGGCAGCATCCGCCCTGGAGGCAACAGTGACCCTACAAAGTCACTTCGGACATCCACCCCCGGACTAATCAGACGTGAGGGCCGTTTCCCCCCTCGAAGTTTCGGCGCAGCGAGGGGATCCAAGCACAATAAAACATCACCCGCCCTGGCGCCGGGAGAAAGCCCAGGCGCTGACCCTTCGCTCCGCTCAGAAGCCCCCAGGGCAGGACTTGATGCCGCGTCCGCCGTCCCCTCTGCACGGCACTGCCCCGCTCCTCCTTGGCGGGGGGATAGCGGCGGGGAAAGCCTCGCTCCCCGCAGCCGTGGCCCGCCGGGAGGGCTGCGAGCCGGGCGGAGCCGGGAGCGAGCGGAGCCCCGCGGAGCGCCGGGCCGGTACCGGGATGCGCAGGGACGGCTCAGCCGCTCCCCGCCCGGCCCCGGGAGCGGCGGGCGGGGAAAGCCGTGCGGCGGGCATCCATCACCCTCCTCCGCCGTCTCCCGCGGGCAGCCCTCGGCTGCTGTTTATTTTGTTATCAAATCAATTAAGCTGCCGCTCTCGTATAAAACGGGGGCGGGAGGGGAAGGAGGAGGAGGGGGTTTGGAGTAAAACTGTGGCCACTCCTTTGACATCGTCTCACCAAAGCAAAGAGCTCCTCCTGTTGGAGAAATGATTTCCTGGTGGATGGGAAACCCTCGCAACACGCGAGGGATTTCAATACTTTATTTTGAGTAACGTGGCTTTGTGCTATATTATGTAATTGTTTTTATTTTATTTTATTTTATTTTATTTTATTTTATTTTATTTTATTTTATTTTATTTTATTTTATTTTATTTTATTTTATTTTATTTTAAATTCCTTTCATTTAATTTCAATCAGTCAGTGGTCTCTGCACCAATAACCATACCAGTCACTTGGTGCAAATGCCCTTCTGTGTTCTACTTCTCAATTGCCATCATGTCAGGCCATTGGTGCCTGATCAAACACTAACTTCAAAGCAGTGGACTCTTCCTATGCTATGCATAATGATCCAGCCTTTGTAATAACAGCACAATATTTGGTACCTAGTGAGTAGCATTGAGTGGATTAAGGATTTTTTGGCTTGATCCAAAGTCTCCCAGAAATCTGTCCCAATCACTGGATCACTGGGAGGGTTTACCTTGGTTCCCAGAGGCCATACAATCAACTCTCATGCAGGGTAATTTCTAATCTGTGCTCTACTAAATTCATGCCCATGATTATATTAAAAGTTTTTTTAAACTTAGGGTTTCTGTTAAATGAGGTAAGTTGAACTGGGGACTCATTATAATTACAACTGTTATCTTTTGGGGAATCCCTGGCAGGAAAATCAAGCATTTGATGAGCAAAGAGATTTTCCCAGAGCCTTGTGATTTGCTGAGAAGCCTCCTCTGAAGGCGGTGTCTGGCTGGAAGCATCGATCTGGCTGCCAGAGGAGAGCACCTGGCCAGCCCATCCTGCAAAGCACACAACTGCTGGGTTTCAGCAGGCTTTTACCCTCTCTGCCTGAAAAAGCTCTGCTCTTTGCCACTCTAGTTGCCAACCATTTAAGACTGTACCCTACTAAATGGTGATATATCATATTTGCTTCTTTATAGCAGTGCAAAAAGGACCCAGATCTCCCCAGTCACAGAATGCTACGTTCCAAACTTACCTTGTTTAGTTTAAAACCAGCTACAATACTCATTGCAGATATGACATCAGGAGAAAAATGGTGCTCTTGCTCCTTCTCCGTGTTGTAAGAACTCTAAAGGCAAAGCCCAGTGTCCTGGTGAGGTACCTCATGGGACACACTTTCAGAAAAAGCCACTGATTATAAAGGCCTTAATTTCTGGGCACTCAGCTACAGCTTGTGTAGAAAAGTAGGTGCACTTGCAATCAGAAGCTATTTAGAAAAATTCCAGCTTAATTCTGGTCAGCCAAGAATGGATAAAAATGCTAAAACATGCACGTGCAGTAATGTTGGAAGACGGTGAAAACTGTGAGCAGAGGGTGCATTTCAAGATATTTTCTACTGTTTCTGCACCGTGAGATTATTAATTTTAGAATAATTTACTACATTTGCTGCATACAGTTGAGTTCTGTTTTTTAACTAAAGACTGCACTGTCTCAGGCCATCTGCTCCTCCTACCCAATGCTGCAGCAGCCCAGATCTTCATGAGATTATAGGGCCACGTCCTGGCCAACACAGAAGTGCACTCTCATTCACAGTGGGTGAGTGAAGCCAACATTTGTGATCTTAATATGTCAACAAAACAACAGTTTTGAAAGAAAGACAGATTGTCATTTTGTTATGTTTTAGTGGTTACTCCTTACCACCACGTTCATCTTCTCTCAGAATTTGCTGGAAAGAGGAAAAAAAAAAGAGTGTCTTACCCACACCATGCACTTCCAAAACCGTAGAAATAATCAGTGAAATTGCTAGTGTAGCCCTCAGCTATCTGTGAGCATGATTTCACCTTCTCCACGTTACATCAGCCACATCCACCACCCACAACCCACACACCTCCTCCCTCAGTCCCCACACAAGCTGCAGGACTGTAAACTCAAACTGTGCAGTGTGGTTTGCAGCAGAAGAAATTGTGTGGATCAGTGGTGCCCTGAGAAGCAGCAGGAATTCAGCGTGTATGGTCTCAGCAGCTGGTGGGAGGGAGCTAAGTAAGATGGCACAAATGTTTTTTGTTTATTTGTAGGTGGAGATCTATTGTTGGAGAGTTGATGGTTTGGAGAAGTTCTCCCCTGCTCCCTGTGCTGGTGTGAGTTAGGGGGTGTGCTGAGGAAGTGTGGTGCTGAATTTTGTTTTCTTGGCAGGAGAGGTTTGCGTGCAGGGTTCAGGTTAAAGGTTTCAAGTGGGGAGGGAGGGAGGGAGGAAGCCTGTGGGTTCCAGAAGTCGGTGGGGTGACTTGCCCAACGTGAAACTGCGGTTAAGGGCTTCAAACCCCAAGTGAAGCCTTGGCTGGGGACTTCACGGCTTTCTAATGTTTTTGTTGGTGGGATGTGCCACTAGCAACTTTAATGGATTTTAAACAATATTTTTGGTTTGGTGGGATTTCTGTGCAAACATTGACAGATGGCATGGGTAGCTCATGTATTTTCATCTCTGTTCCTACCCTAGTGTCTTGCAAAACCCTAAATCTTCACATAGCACCTTGCTTTCTCTACCTCTTTACCAGACTCCCCTTCTCTCTCTCCCCTTTTCCAGACTATGTCCTGGATGAATTCTATATGCTGCTAGAGCCCAGATTAACTCTTTTCTTCTGTTTTCTGACTCTTCGTTCAACTCTTTCACTGCTCGTTTATACAGAATCACTGGAGAGTTGATCCATTATGGGCACAGAGAGAAAAAAAACAAAAGCAGTGAGGGAGAAGAGAAAGAGAAAGGGGGTATGTGTGGGACAGTAAGGAGGGCAGCATGAGAAGAGGTGGTAAAGATATTGAAGTGTAGGTGGGGGCTTGTCTGTAATGTTCTCTGTCGGTTTTCAGGACTGACAAGCTCCAAGGGGGAGGGAGAGGTGAGAAAACTGGCTCTGTAGTCAATCTGGACCCAAGCAGGGAGAAACAGAGGAACTGTGAGCTGACAAAGCCTGGGTAGCCCCTCTACCCTGAGCAGCTTTCATGTAAGCTCTGCCTTCCCTTCCATGCTGCCCCACACAATCCCACTGCTGCAGCTGCCTGCCCCCCTCTGCCCTGCCAGCTGAGATTCCTGTGGTGCAGATAAACAGCATTCCAGGATAGACTGAGGGAGCAGGACCAGAGCTGGGTTCCTGGAGGGGTAAATGACCCCATAACCCCATGGGGAAGCCCCCTGCTCCTGTCTCAGCTCTGTGGGGCGGTCAGGGCTGGCACACACCAGCACAAAGGTGCAGCTGCTTTGGCATGGGCTGAGAGCAGGGGAGGAGAAGGTGACGTGGGCGAGACGACTGCAAGGACAGCTGCACGTGCTGCTGATCTGGTGCAGAACCTGGGCCCAGAGCCAGGCTTAGTCCATTCCTCCTCTACTGCAGAGGCACTGGAGCACTTGGGGCTTAGTGGGGCTTAAGCACTTACACCCAGTGCTGTCACTTGCTCGTCGCATCATGTGCACAGCACATGTATCCCACACATCTCACTCCCCTGTTACCTTGAAAATCCACCTCCGTAGTTTCTATTATCAGGTGAGCAATGCAAGAGGTGGAAGGCTTTTAAACTCGCATTACTGGCAAACCCAACCATTCTCTTTGGCTAAACTCAGCATAATTCGGACCTGCCAGCCAAGGCAGGAGGAATAAATTGTGGTGCCTGAAATTCCCCAGGTACAAAGCAACAGGAACATTGAGGTGCCATCAGATCTTCCATCTGTAAAATCTGGTATTTACAATTATTTAGAAATAAATGAGAAAGAAAATGAACATAATGTAGAAATCAGTTGATATGCCAGAAAATAATGTTAACCCCTCTGTGCCTTATGCAAGATCTAGTCTCTAAAATCTGGAGATTAAACCCAGCCAAGGAAGTTTGATACAGAGGGATTTGATTCTTCTTTTGGCTGCAAATTCCAGACTGGCTTTAACTGTGACCTTAGCACTAACATCCCCCCTTTTACTCGATTGAGCACAGTTCATTTCAGCAGTATGCAAACCAGCTTCCCCTAATATGAATCCCTGCCATAAGAAATCACTGGCATCCCTTCAAAATACCATGGCGAGATTTTGGTCACTGCTTGAGAGCAGAGAAAGTATTTGAAATGGAGAAACCTACTGAAAATGGGGCATGGAAAAGGAAAGATTTAATATTTAAATGAGGCTCTTGAATTCCTCACATTACAGAAACACCAGGAGCAAGATTCAGCCCTTGCTTTGCACTGTCAAACACAGTCTGTGATAGTCACTATGCTTTTTTTTGTGGTGCAAGCCAGAAGAGGAACTGATCCAACCTTTCGAGCAACAGGCTGTGTGTTGTCAGCATCACAGGGTGGCTGCTTTGTTTATACAGCTCCTAATGAAGGTAATGGGTTGGCCACTCCTTTTGCACCCTTCTGATGCTGGAAACCTCACCTTCAAAAGAAGAAACTGTACAATTGCCTCCATTTTCAGTGTTTTGAACTACATGGACACAGCCAGAAAAAAACCCCAGGTTTAGTAATAATAGTAAACCTATTATAAAATGTAAATATTTATTACAAATCATCCCAGTAACCTCTTTTCCTATCTTTTCAGTTTAATGTTGCTAGGTAAAGCAGCTGGCAGGGCTTAGTTAAGCATCGTTTTAAATGCCAGATAAAAAAGGGCAGAATTTCACCAGGTTGTGGAAGATCGGGCTCTCCTTTGTCAGTGACTCTTACTGAAGACAAACTTCAATGGTATTCATGCTAAAAATATTTCAAAACCTGCTTCTTGGGGAAGAATACAGACTCCAGGCGCCTGACCACAACAGTAAATTGCTGTCAGTGACACAGCCTATGCAGATTGAGGGGACCCAGCTCTGCCCTCTCCTTGACAGGATAGAGGGTTGCCTTGGGGTTCATCTGCTCACATCACTGTCATCTGTCATGACATATTCATATGGGACCCAGCTGCTGAAGCTTACGCCAAGAAAGAGAAAATGTAAAAATAATTGGTTGATGTTTATGTCATTCCTTAGGCTACACCCACGCAGCCCTTTTCAGGGTTCACTATTTGAAGGATCATTATCTTTACATACATATATATATATTGTCCTATATCTTAAATTATATACCCTTCTACTTTTAACCTTTAAATAATGCAAGGGCAGAAAAAGCCTTGTCACCACTGAGCATCTCCCAGGATAATTTGGCTGTGGTTTAATATCAATAATAAAAGCATCATAACATTTTAGTAAACTTGTTTCTGAGGTGGGATTTGATTTTCTTAGATTTGCTGGGAGATTAGACAACTTTTCAACTCAAGACTTTTAGAAATGCTCATTCCTGGAGCCAACAGTCTGAAGATGATGAAAAGCTCTTGTGCCAGGGTTGAGCTTGGTCGTAGCCTGCTGCAAGCTACCCAAGACAAAATTGTATCCCACCACAGGGATCTGCCTCAGAGTCAGACCCTACTTGGGATCTCCTGGAAATGCAGCCCCTGTGGTGCCTCCTCTGGTGCTGGGAAGGAGATGACATGCTGGTCCTGCCCTAGCTCCCCGTGGTGAGGCAGTGCAGAACTCAGCAAGGAGCAGGATGCTGGCACTGTTCTGTGCATAGGAGCCATCCTGCAGACGAGAGGGGAGCACAGACTGCACAAAGCAAATGGCAGTGGCTGCTTCCCTCTGAAATTGTGCCCCAAAAGGATTTCGGCTGAAGGATTTGGGTCCATTAGGAAGAGCACTGCCAGCAGGTTGAGGAAGGTGATCCTGCCCCTCTTCTCAGCCCTGGTGAAGATCACCAGGAGTGCTGTGTCCAGTTCTGGGCTCCTCAGGAAAGGAGAGACATGGAGCTCCTGGAGCAGATCCAGTGGAGGGTGACAAAGATGATGGAGGGACTGGAGCATCCCAATGAGGAAAGGCTGAGGGAGCTGGGCCTCATCCCTGTCTGCCAGTGTCTGCAGGGAGGGTCAGAGGGCAGGAACTGATGGCCAGGAAGTTCCACCTGAACATGAGGGAGAATTTCTTTCCTGTGCAGTGACCAAGCACTGGAACTGATTGTCCAGAGAGGGTGTGGAGTCTCCCTCACTGGAGATACTCCAGACACATCTGGACACAATCCTGTGCCAAGTGCTCCCCAGAGCTTGAGCAGGGAGGCTGGACCAGATGACCCATGGTGGTCCCTTCCAACCCGACCCATTCTGTGATTCTGTGATTTTATGATTCTGTGATTCTGGATCATTGCAGTAACAGCAATAACAAAGGAATGGTCATTTATTTTAATATCCTCAAGAAAGTACTGAGTTTTAAATATCATCATTAACCTGACTAATACAGTTACATGGGAAATGAAGGGTCCAACCACCATCTTTCACTTAAAAGATTGATTAAACTGAAATAGGTAGCTATGGAAATGAGTAGAAGAGGACGCTTGTATGTATGGTTAGTAAGAGGAATCACATGGACAGCTTCAGGAAAGTCAGCAAACAAGCAGTAATCATAGCACCACTTTTAGCAGGACTGAGAAAATGCTCAGAGAAAGAGTTCTGGGGTTAAAGTACTTCCAGAAACTAAGTTGAAACTGGAGGAAAAGAAATGGTTTCCTCTTGATTGATTCATCCTGCATTCTACATACCAATTGCTTGCAAATAAACAGGGCTGCACCAAGGAAATAGCTCACTGTTTCCAATTTCCAATAGACACAAATGCTACATTTTATTCATGCTGCCCACCAAAAAGAGCAATTATGCATTGAAGATGACACAAAAACATAAACACATTTTCAAGGAAAATTGTCTGTGTTCCTTTTTGATAACTCCAGAATTGTGTTTCCTACGCTACTTCACCTCTGGCTCTGCAAGGGAAGAGCAGCTGAAAAATCTTGTAGATTAGTGATGCAGCAAAATGTCCTTATTTATGGTCTTTGAGGCTTCTGAATGTTGAGTGCCTGTCTGTTGTGAAAGAAGTGGCCTCGAGGAGCCTCTACCCTGGGTCACTCGGGGCAGCACAAGCTCCTGTGCACAGGGGGCTCTGGCTGCCCCCCTGCCCAGCACTGGCTCCCCTTGCTCCCAGCAGAGTTTGCAGCATGGGCAGTGCTGGCAGAGCCTCAGCTCGGGTTATGTGCTGAGCTGATTCCCTCTGCACATCACAACGTGCTGCACGTGTGTGGTATTTGCTTAGGCAGCTTGTCACTGCTACTGGGAAAGGTTTAAGGGGGGCAGGGAAGAAGCACAGCCACTCAACACAGGGAATCACACAGCAAAGGCTCTGTGAAGGAAAGCCCTGCATCCCCAAAACACCATTTCAGACCTATTGTTAGAGCATGAGAAAGGCAGCAATTACAATTGGAGACCAATTGCGCTCTATTGCCAGGGAAGATTATTCTCACCTCAGTTACACAGTTAGCTCTATTTTTATTCTATCATTTCTTTTTTTCGGCATGCTGAAAAACTGAGAGAAGAACAAGTGACAAACAGAATTCAGAGATGTCCAAGTAAAGTTACTTTGGAATGAAGAATAATCCATCAGGATACCATTTGCAGTGTCTATTTTAGTAAAAGTCCCCAGACTATAGTTCTTTAGAATTAAAATAAATATTGATATAATGCATAATCTAGGCAGCTGGTTTCTGGATTGTACCGTGCTGTCATCTATCACTGTAAGTAGTTTTTAATGTAAAAATGAAATATATATTCTGCTGCAGCTGCTAACGTTTTGTACTGGGTTGTTTGCTTGTTTTTAACCATGTTGTGTTAGATGGGGAGCACGAATTGTCTGTCAGAGGGCCAGGTGGAATAAAGGACTTTTACACCCACCAGCCTGAGTGACTCCTTGTGTGACATGGTATTAAATGAGACAATTTTGTGCTTGTGCATGTCACCCACAAAACTAACACAGGCCATGGCTGGGCACTGGGACTGGCTGAACTGTGGTGCCAGAGCCCACAGGGGTGACATGGCCATTTGTGAATTCTGCCCCACTCGTTGTTGCACATTGATCAGGCAGCTCCAGTCTGTGCCTAATTAGCAAGCGGCTTGGACTTGCCTTGGCATAGGTAAATGTGCTCTCCTTGAAAGAAAATGCAGAATAGGTTTATCCTAAACACATCCAAACATAATTTTTGGCTTAAACTTAAAAATGCTCATTGTATGAAAAAAGAGGCATCGCAATGCAGAAATGCTGAGGGAAAGAGATGAGCTAGAAATATACTTGTTAGGTGTGTATCATCTGAGTTATCATTGCTTCAAGAATACAATAACCCATGATCCAAGACCAGAAATAAAGAACATCAAAGTTTGTCTTTTCCACAAATGCATTTCAGTATGTCCCAGTTCCTACCTGTAGCTTCCTACTGTGCAGCAGAGAAGTCAAAAGATTTATTCAGAGGGAACCTTGGTTTCCTCCAGTACCAACATCTGGAGGGTACAGCCAGAGCAAGACATGTCAGGACAAGCACTGCTGAGGCTTAATGCCATCCCAGTGGTCTGTGCTGGGGCCAGTTCTCTTCAATATTTTTATTGACGACATGGATGAGGGTATTGAATCTTTAATTGTAAATTTGCAGATGACACTAAGCTGGGATTCTGTGTCCATCTGTTGGAAGGTAGGAAGGCTCTGCAGGGAGACCTGGAACAGTTGGAGGGATGGGCAGAGTCCAGTAGGATGAAGTTTAATAAGTCCAAGTGCCCAGTCCTACATTTTGGCTACAATAACCCCCTGCAGTGTTACAGGCTGGGGACAGTGTGGCTGGGCAGTGCCCAGGCAGGAAGGGACCTGGGAGTGCTGATAGCCAGCTGGACATGGGCCAGCAGTGTGCCCTGGTGCCAAGAAGGCCAATGGCCCCTGGCCTGGATCAGGAATGGTGTGGCCAGCAGGAGCAGGGAGGTCATCCTGCCCCTGTACTCAGCACTGGTGAGGGCACAGCTCGAGTGCTGTGTCCAGTTCTGCTCCCTCCGTTTGGGACACTTGAGCACATCCAGAGGAGGCAATGAGGCTGGAGAGGGGCTGGGAACACAAACCCTGGGAGGAACGACTGAGGGAGCTGGGGGTGCTCAGCCTGGAGAAAAGGAGACTCAGGGGGGACATCACCACCCTCTACAGCTCCCTGAAAGGTGGCTGTGGCCAGCTGGGGTTGGGCTCTTTCTCAGGCAGCACTGACAGAACCAGAGGACACAGTCTCAAGCTGTGCCAAGGGAAATACGGGTTGGATATTAGGAAAATGTTTTTTACAGAAAGTGTGATTAAAGTTTTGGGATGGTCTGCCCAGGGAGGTGGTGGAGTCACCATCCCTGGATGTGTTTAAGAAAAGACTGGATGTGGCACTCAGTGCCCTGGTTTAGCTGAGGTTTTAGGGCTGGTTTGGGCTCAATGATCTTGGAGTTCTCTTCTAACCTGGTCATTCTGTGATCTTCAGAGGGATGGGGGAGCATCTACAGAGAAACTCTCCAGACCTTCAGAAAACTTTCTGAAACTGCAGGTGAGAGACAGTGGAGGAGGCAGGTTTGGGTAGCTGGGGATACCCAAGAACTGACAAGCAGCTTGCTGGAGTCATCTGTGCCACCCTACATGTTCAGGAAACAAGATTTTTTTCAGTGTTTAACACAATAACTACAAGGGCACCTTCACAAACCTTCACAGACTCCTGGAGACTTGCTTTGCTTCTCTGAGTTAGAGAAATGGCATCACTCTTATTTCACTGGATTTTTTATTTTTTTTTTTTTTTTTTTTGAGAGAAATGGAACATGTTTCTTCCTTTCCCGACTGGTACAGAAAGAACATTTTCTTTTCTAATCACCATTTGACAGAAAAATGGAAGAGCAAATGACCAATGTTTTTCCACTGTGATTGTTTTTTGCTTCCTTGTATATCTCTTTCTCTGAAAAGTGTCCATATCCCCCTGCCCCCTATTTCCTAAGGTTTTTCTGGTAATCGTGTGTTATTGTGGGGATTAATGCACAGGAAACTTGAAAGCAGCAAGAGAAGCCTGCAGGCTCAGCTGGGTATGAGGGATGGGCTGTTATCCCTCACACCTCCTTGTTGCAAATCCCATTTGGTGGTGTGCTGCTAGTGAAAAGAAAACCTGTCTTTTGCAAGTGTTTGGATCAGTCGGGGAGAAAAGATCCTGTGTCAGGGTTGGTTTATAGCAATAGAAGGGTCTGACTTTGCTCCTACACCACCCAGCTGGTGAGAGCCTTCCTGAGAGCCTGAGGGGCTGCTCCCCTCCTCCAGCTGGGCCTTCCTGAGAGCCCTCACTGCAGCTTTGTCTTGCTCTGGGTTTGGCTGTTCCATCCACAGCACCTTCTGTGCCAGGGCCTGAGCTGGGCATCCTGCTGGATCCCCTTGGTCCTGCTGAGGTGGGAGCTGTGGGGGCACAAGGTCTGCCAGGGGCAGCTGGTCCTGGGCTGAAAACCAAAAATTCTGTGGAGAAGGAAACAAGCTGTTGTCTTCTACTGTGAAGAATCTGCCCATTGGGTCCCATCCTGCCTCTGCCAACATCAGCAGGAATTTGGTCTTTGATTTGGATGAGCCTAGCATTTTATGAACTCTATTAAGTTCTTATTAGTTAGGAATAGTTGAACCCATCATAATAGTCTGTCTCTGCTCACAGACCATGCAGGAGCAGGTTTCCCTTTCTACAGCCTCGTGATTTACAACTCTTCAAGGCGACTTAGTGCCGATGCTCTTTAGCAAATTAATTTTTTTTCCACAGGGCAGTTGCTAAGGGCGTTCACTACTTGCTATTCTCTCTGTGTGGCTGGGTGCTGTATCCCAAGGAATTCTCCATGCTCCAGGACTGGTCCCACCTCAGCTCTGTAAACCTGAACCCCTTTTCTGCACGCAGATTGCTCGCAAATATTGAATTGTTTCTTGGGTCTGTTTTACTCTCCAGGAAAAGAAAAAACAAATAAAAATGGAGGTTTCCATTCCATGCAGAACTGCTTTTGACACAAAGGCTGTCATGAGCAGAGGGTCACATCAGCACATTCAATTTCCTACAAGTGCTCTGAGGGATAAAAACCTGGTGTACCTGGGCACTGGTGAATAATCCATATAAATGACTAACAAATATAATAACAATGATAATATAAACCAAATTGATATAAAATAAAATAGATGGCAAGTAGTGACAAAGCCCATGAGCAGCCTGATTCCTGGGACGAAAGTGGAAGCCCTTCTGTAGTGTTCACCTTGCTGACACAGCTAGGACTGGACGGGAATGCCAGAAACCAAATCTCCTTCACAGCCAGCACAAATGGTTTAATAGTATGTTACGCAGACTTCCTGAAATAGCTGCCCCCTGTTTCCTGAGCCGTGCTGGAGGAGGAGGAGGTGGGAGGGAGAGCTCGCGGATGGAAAATGCCACCGCAGGCTCCCCTGCGCAGGCACCCCCATCGATGCCAATTTTTGATCCAGCAGCACAGGGCGGATTAGCAGCGGAAGATTAATTCCTTCCTGTCATCTCCCCAGGGAGGTTAAATGATCTCAGGAGCAATTTCTCTTGCTAGGAGCACTGTAATCCCGAAGCACACTGCTAACTGCTACAGTTTATGTGGGGCTCTAATGATGGCAAGGAGGTTCCTACTTTGGGGAAGGGTCATTGTTCAAAGAGATGTTTATTTAATTAAATGGTGATTTCTTGCAACCCTTCTCTCGTGTGAAACCTGCAGCTCGAAGGAACTGTCTGAGCAATTTTTTAAATGTCTAAAGGAGAAAAATCTTTATTAATTAAAAAGAGAGTCCTAGTGAGTATGAGCAGTTGAACACAGACCATGAACTTGGCCTCAGCAATGCACATTATCTGTCTGTGTCCTGGCCCTATTTACCCAGTACAGCTACTGGAAAGTGAAACTCTGGCTGGAACCTTTTTACTCTGCTGCTCAGCCTGTCTGCACCCACAGTTTCCCGTCAGCCTGACACACCCAGCTGCTCCCAGCCTGGTCCCCAGCCCATGCTAGAAGGTGGCCCAGAGCAGGGAGGATCACCTGGGACTTGAGGCAGCTGTGTGACACTTCTGCTCCTCTTCTCCCGTACTCTAGATCCAGAAGGTTGCCTCAGTGGCAGGAGGAAGGCATGGGAGTATTCCCAACCACGAAATCAGGGATAATAGTAAAAAAATCATCACAATAGCTTCCCTGCTGCCTTCAGATGACGAGGTGCCTTTTTTCCCAGGTCACTTCTGCACAGCGAGGATCACGCTGTCACATCATTCCCACAGCACAGCGAGCGTGGGGCTTCCCTGCCCCAGAGCACGCGCTCGCAGACCAAAATAAAATGCAGACGAAGAAGCGAAGGGTAAGAAAGAGCTGAAGAGAGATGAGATGAGAGGAAAGCTCCTGGTAATCATGGGTTTGAAATGGAGTCTCAAATAGAGACGGTTCTTGGCAGCAGGAAACAGAAGACAGCTCTAAGTGGGGAGAGACGCGTGAGTGACATACAAATGGGAGCGTGGGAGCAGCCAGCCCCTGCGGCTGCAGCGGCAGCAGCGAGGGGAGGGCGAGCACAGGCAGGGCTTTGGGTAGCCCTGGAACCAGAGGAAAGAAAGGAAAAGGTGAACTGGGGTCTGTGGGCATTCCTATGGTGAGATACAGCAGCGTGTGGATCCACAGCACATCAGGCAGTGCAACAGCGCTGGTGCTGCTCTCACACTGGAGATGTGAGAAGCAGGACTGGCACAGACACAGGGTACAGACCTGCTCACTGCAGGTACCACTGGCTCAGGGCATTGCAGCCAGGCTGTTGCTCTGAGGTAGCTGACACACAGTAGCTCACTGCCCCCAAAAACCTGTTCCTCTGTTGGATTTCTTATTCGAGGGCTCAGTTTCTATTTCAACCTGGTTTGCAGGGGTTTCATGTACACGTGCAAATTACTGGCTCATTAAGACTTGTCCCTACACAGAATTTGAATCACTCTAGTTTAAATCAGATAATAAAATAGTGGAGATCTCTCTGTAGGTGCAGTGTTCAAGTAGATTCCAGGGGTTTGTTTTGCCCTGTATGTTTTCAGATGTAGAATAAACTCATGTACATATTTCCACCAGTATCTGCCTATTTGTGGAAATGGACTGTTGCAGATGAACTGCCTTGCCATCCTGCCTTTGGAGAAATTGTGGCAGAGAACATCAGAACAGTAAGAATGAAGGATAGAGAGGCAGGCAAAACAATTTTGAAGTGAAAAGCAGAATGAGAGATGGGATGGGGATTACAGAGACGAAAAGCAGACAATTACACCCAGGGGTCTGATCCTGTCCCCTAGTAAGAACTAATAGCAGCCATAATATGTATCATACGTGAGTGTCTGGAATGGCATCTGCATTGCAAAGGATGAATTTGGGGAGGATAGCCAGCAACAAAAGCAGTAGCTCACTGGACTTCTTTGCTGACCATGCCTTCAGCTCCAGTCATTTCATGCACTAATCCAGTCAAATATGTGCTTGTCTGTAAGCACGTGAGCAGTTTCACTGATTGCAAAGGCGCTGCTCAGTTGTCATAAATGTAAGCATAGGCCTGAGTGCTTTGCTTGCTTCACCAGGGTTTCCAAGAGCTGGTTCCACAGCCTCTAACCCAGCACCCTGAATGATACCCTGGCACTGAAACACAGACACTGGGAATTAGAACAGAGAGAAATCAGAGACACGGAGGGTGGATGCTTTTTAAGGAAATTGAATAGGTTGAAGGTCAACTTCCTATGTATAAATATGTTGTGAGGATTTACGTGTGGGCTGTTCCCCTGAAGTTTTAGGATAGCTGCTCTTCCCTCAACCCAACAAGTCACTAGTGGCACCCAGTGGCTAGAAGGGTTAGTTAAAAATACACCTTTCTCCCATATGAGTTCCTTCACACTGAAGTCAGTGTTTAAATGCAAATACCACTGTCTTGGTATTACAGGTATTAAATCCAGGCATAGCTATTTTTGAGTGAGGTTTCATCTGGAAAGTATCTCCTGAGTAATGATCCCAATTTCTGTTCACAGAGGCATTTAGCCTGCAAGGTAAAATGCTCAGGCTTCCAGTGCAGCACACAGCAGGCTACAAACTGACTGCATTTTGGCGCAGTTGTGGGATAGTTAATGCTTATTTATTCTGTGAGAGCACTAAACCTGCACAAATGAAAATTATGCCTGTTGTAAGAGTTCCAGGACTTTCCTCTAGAGAACACTTCCCAAAATTTGCTGACTTTCAGTACTTACGGAATTTCAAGAGCCAAGTGATCCATAGGAAAGTTAAAACCCAGCTAGTAAATGAAACGAGCAATTAACCAAACTGATGAGAGGGAACGCCAGAACTCCATGGCCACAGCTTCTGGATCTTTAGCCTCTACTTGGAGCATATACAATAGAAATATGTGCCTTCTAAAAGACAGGTAAAAGAGACCTGCTTCATTCCTGAATGATACATTAAACAGGTTTAAAGTTTGTGCCTGATCCTGCGGGCTGTGGGATTCAGTAGGATCAATCATGTCACCTGAGATTCTTGGGGTTTGTGCATTACATGTTCATGGTGCCAGCAGAGGTTTGTTATCCCTATAACTCCATGGTCTACACTAAAGGAAAGCCCCTTCACCCCATGGTGAGCTCCTCTGCCACCCTTCCCTCCAGCCAGTGGCTTGCAGCAAGTCAGAGCCACGGTGTCCCCACATAACCTCACTGCTATCAGGGTAATGACAATTCCTATCAAAACACACAGCTCTATCTTTACCCCATTTTCTACTCCCCCATCCCTCTGTCTGTCAAAAGCTGGCATAGCAAGAGAGGGAGAAGATGCTAATCTCATCCCTGCTCTGTTTTAGAGACAGGAATCCTATGTGTGGTGGGAGGATAATGCCAGTAGCCTCAGTTATGAGGTTTGCTGTAGCTGCCTGCAGTGGTGCAGGAACAGAGAGGGGCAGGAAAGCCCCCAGAATCTGCCAGACTCCCCCACAGCATCCAACCAGGGGCCATGGCAGGGACTGACAGGCTACTGCTGCAGTCTTGTTGTTCCCAGCTGCCAGAGCAGCCTCTCGGACTGAGGCGCGCTAACACCCAAGCCTGGGCAGTCCTGCAGCAGCCACTTTTCAGAGCTCAACTACCAAACATGGGGCACAGAGCAACGCTCCCATTCCTCTGACACCAAACAGCTGGTTTTTGCTGGGGTCTCCTGGGCCAGGACCAGCTGCTTTTGCCTGTGCTGTGATGTTTTGTAGGCTGCTGTGGCTTCAGGGAAGCACGGATTTAGTTTCCCATGCCCTACATGCAGGACATCTTTGGTGTCCAAGATCTCACTGGAGCAATAGGCAGTGTTCATATCTGTTTTAGCAATTTTATACATTCCCTGCTATCACAAGGACCCAGACCACCGGTCATGCCTTTTTCAGCTGCTTTTTACTGAATATAACACTTATGGCTGCAGTCATTGACGACAGTTTGTGATGGGTTGCAGAGAAGTATTGGTGATGCTGGTGTGGGGTGGATATTTTGCAGATCCTTTTTGCGTCTCTATTCATGGCTTTTATGACACTGCAATAATAAATAGAAATACATGTTTTTGGGCAAGGGCCTCCTGGCCATCAAAGTTAGTTCTCTGCAATCACAGGTGTTATCTATCTTTCCCTAGTGGAGGTTAATTTCTCCTTGCAATAGCCTCAGTGTCCCTTTCTGTAAAATAGGTGTCATCAGACAGGAGTTTGCTAACAAGAGGGCAGTGCTGCTTCTCGCCAAGCACTTTATGATGCACTGGGATGCACCAGGAAAGGGCAGGCTAGCTTTTAAAACTTACCTACCCTTCCAAATGGTCTCCCTGGAAAGTTTTTAGCCAGTTCCCACCATCAGCACATTCCCGAGCTGAACTGTGTGGCTTTGCCTTCATTAATCCCCTCATTCCCCCCACCCTTCCCTGCCTTCTCCCGAGGCGGGTGCAAAGTGTGTGTGCAGCAGAGTGCTCTGCCATGGTTCATTGATCTCTCTTATTTGTTGCTTTCTTTTCTTTGGTTGCTTTCTTTCCTTTGCTTGCTTTCTTTTCTCTGGTTGCTTTCCTTTCTCTCTCCCCAAAGAAAGAAGTGAGTGGAAATGCAATAGGTGATGTAAAATTTGCAAGCCAAATAGAGCACACATTCATTCCCATGTGCGCTGCTTAACAGGAGGATGGAAACTCTTCACTGGCTCTTCTTGTCCCTGTGAGAGGAGCTCCTCACCTGGCTGCTGAGTATGGGGTTAAATCCATGTGGGCATACTGGTATAGCAGGGTTCAAATGTCCTTTCTGGCATGTCAGCACATCCTACCTCAGCCTCAATTATACACTTTCCAGCCTTTCATTAAGAAGTCAAAGTTCTGTGTGATGTCTTATGTTTGGAGGTGGTTACAAAAACCTATCGGGCACTGGCTGATTTATTAATACAGTAATCAAATGCAGAAGTGTCAAACCATTCATTAAAGATTCTTATTAAAAAAAAACAAAAACAAAAACAAAAACAAAAAAACCCAAACAAACAAACAAAAAAAACACCACCCCACCCAAGAGTATAAAATCCAAAGAAGACTTAATACAATTATTCCTAGGGGATGTTGTTCATAAATGTTGTGACCATCTGGGCATACAGCTGGCTAAACATAGCCTCTACTCCATCTCCTCCGGGAGAAATCCTTAAAAGGGGCAGAAAAGGGCTAAAACATGACAAAAGACGACCTCTTTTCAGTAAGAGCATCCTCCCCGTTTTGGAAGTGTTGCTTGTTTGGCCTCCCTCAGCCACCGAGGCTGCTTTATTGTGTATTTATTACTCAGATGAAGGCTGGAGCCGGAGTTCTTTGGCCCATTTATAAAGCAATTGAGACGAGCCGGCTGCTCGGGCGGCGGTGCCGGGCCCGGGCTGAGCGCCGCAGCGGGCGCGCCAGCGGGAGCTGCCCTCCGCTTTGGGAGCGGGGATTTACGGTTCACATGCAGTTCAAGCACGGCTCCTGCCCTGGGATTATCTACGTGCCCAGCACCGGGGCATGCCAGACAAGCTGCCGGGCACTCCCAAATCCCGCAGCCAGCGAGGGGGGCTGCTGGCATCAGGCTCCTGCATGCCCCGGCTCTCACCCGGAGCTGCTGCCCCGGCTCTCCCTGCCCCATCCCCAGGGGATGGAGCCCCTGGAGCTGCCAGTGAGTGTCGCTGGGCTGGCAGGGCTGGTTGGTGGCCCACAGCTCGGGTGGGGAGGGGACACCCTTTCAGAAGAGGGTCACGGTTTGGTAGCTCACTGGCACCCTCCCTTATGATGCTGCTCTCACGCCAGAGGCACACGGGCAGTGCCAGCTTTTTGGGCAGACAGCTCGAACTGTGGGGTTTCACAGCTGCAGTGTCACAGCAGGGGCAGGAGCTCTGCTGGGACCAGTGCTGGCCCTGCTCCCTGCTATTCCAGCCCATCCCAGCCCCAGGACCACGCAGCTGCTCCATCCCACCCACCCACACCGAGCTGTGTGATCAGCTCGGCTGTACTGTTTCAGCACGGGACCTTCAGTGGGTCTAAATCACCAGCTAAGACTAATTTACACCACAGAAAGACTGACATATGTGCTCAAGTCAGGATAGCCCAATTATTTAAAAAAATAAAAAATCCAATCTGTTCCTGCTTACAGAAACATCCTTCGTATCAGGGCAATCCTTCAACATCTTGCAATCAACAGCAAAGCTGCCTAAAATTCACCATCTATCCACCCTCAGCTCTCACATGCCTTCCACACTGACACCATGGTGCCCAGATCTCCTCTTCCCCAGCCTGGCTTCCAGCATCTGCAGCCTCATGTGGAGACCAACCTCCTGATCCCAGCCACCAGCTCGGTCACTGCTACGTGGGGCAGCAGCAGTAACACCACCTTGTTTTTCCCAGAGGAGTTTGGGACGTTTCACACCTTTCCAATGCAGTTTAAAAAGGACTGAGCAGTCACCTTTTGTACTGTAATAGACCTAAACAGAGAGGATTTAACAGATAACATGTCAGAAAATAAGACTCGCTGCGTCAGGTCATATCAGAGATCCATCTGAATTGGTTGGGCAGTTGGACCAGACCATCATTGCAGGTCCCTTCCAACTGAAAAATATTCAATTCTATTCTATTCTGTTCTGTTCTGTTCTAACCCATTGCCTTGTCTCCATCAGCTGCATAGGGAGGCTTGCAAAGCACAGGACATGCACACAGTGATCCCAAAGTTAGAAATATTTGCTCAGCCTCCGCAATCTTTGGTTCAACATCTGCTTTACAGCTATTGTCCTGGCATATCTGGCTTTTGGCTACAGGAGAGGGAAATGTAAGAATTAAGACTCTAAAACAATGTTATTTTGGCCATGGGCATACCTGTAGGTTTTTTCCCATGCACACCTTTTGGACCTAAAGCTCTCCAGAGCAGGCAGCCTGCCTGTGCATCCCTCTGATCTCCTGCACGAGGCAGAACAGAGAGAAGCCCAGCTCACACACTGAGGGAGAGGCACTCTTTGCACCCCTACTTCCACATATTTCTGTCAGTGCTGGAAACAGAAAAGAAACACATTACCCAAATCAATGCTTATTTCTTTTTATATACAGATGAACCTTTAGAAACTGTGCTGTCTCAAACTCTCAGCTTAGTGTCACCTGCCCTCACACTCCTCACAGCTCTCCTGTTTTGGCAATGCTACACTGCAGCAGGGGGTTAGCAGGGCAATGGCATCCCCACCTACAATGACACAGCTCAAGTCTTCTCATGGAAGGAGATAAAATCCCTCCCCACATTTTTTTTAATTGAAAAGAAGGAAGGAAAAGGCTTTAAGCTTGGAGAATATTTACAAATACTGCTAATAAACCAGACATAAAGGTTTCTTTCTTTTACATAGATTTTCTTTCCTTCCCTTGGAAGAAAATAGTTTTATTTGCCTTTTTTTCCCCCTTTCCTTTCCCCTGAGGCAGCTAGGACTAGGGAGAGTTACAGAAGTCTCTTGCTTTATTTTGCTGAGAGAATCACAATGCACCCCAGGTAAATTGTCTCATCATCAGTCAAAGAGAGCACACAAATTTGTTATTACCACAAAAACATGGCAAAAGTAATTTTTCATTTTTAGTGAATGTAAAAGTGGCCCAATGAGGTCTCTTCCTATTTTTCCTTTTGGAGTCTGCTGAAACACAACATTTAAATGCCAGTAGAAAAGAACCACATTGAAGAAAGTTAGGCACGCTGGAATAGAATAGCTGTAATGGAAAGAGCAGCCTGAACAGCTATGACAAGTAGGATAAATCTTCCAAACCATGGATGATTTGTCAAGCATTTTACAAATATATATACATATTGCAGATATATGTTGTGTGTGTGTGTGTGTGTGTGTGTGTGTGTGTGTGTGATCAATGAAGTGTGTGTACCATGGATGGATGGATTAGACAGACAAGTATGTGATTGCAAGTCTCCCATTATATTTATAGTTATTTATAGTTACCCATTAAAGCCATTTCTGAGTTATCCCTGCTCTCCTTGCTCCTGGAGGCAAAGGTCATTAATGCCATCAGCCACCAGGTATGCCTCACACCCAGCCCCAGCACCAGCAGCAAGTCAGAAATTCTGACTCTGGCTCCTGCAGCCAGGGACAGCTCAGTCTCCTTCATTCTTGAGGAAACTGTAAGATGGAAAAAAAGCTGTGTTTTCATTGCCCACTGCAGTGGGCTGAGGTGTGAGAGGTGAATTATTTAAGGTAGTGGAAGGATGTCAGCATCACAGGGGTGCCTGTGAAGGATGGGTGCCTGCTCTGGGCTGGCTGAAGGCACAGCCTTGCTGGTGGCTCCAGTGTCACCGATCCCAGGGCTGTGCCAGCTGCGAGCCAGGGGCAAAGCCAGGAGGAGTCACAGGTGGCCCCAGCAGGTGCCAAGGGGACCTTGCTGGATTTGGCTGCACAGCCTGACCTTGGCATGCTGAGGGTGGTGGGAGGAGAGCTGGGATGTGGCAGGCACAGGGACACCGTGAGGTGTCAGCAGCCCTGCCAGTGCGCTGGCCCACAGCAGCAGGGGGCTGGCTGCTGTCCCAGACACATGCCAGCCCCTGGAGCCACCAGGAAGAGGATTTCAGCCCACACCCACTTACTCACCTGCGGCTGAATGGGAGCATCTGACTAATTCGGGCTTGCAGGTTCTGTAGCCCAGACAGGCGGCATTCCTGGCACCCCAGCCTTCCGTGCACCCATTCCTGCCACCCCACAGCTGGCTGAGGATCCAGCAGCAAGGGGATGATCCACTGCTGGGTGCAGGCCAGGACTGCAAACAACATCCTGGTGCCTTCCCACACCATCCGGACTTTGGTGGCTTTGGCTGACCTCCTGCACAGCTCACCTGGGACAGAGAGGATGGGGGGAAGCCCTCCCTGTGCCCAGAGGCAGTGTCACAAGCTCCCTGTCACCAGGCCCCTGCCCCTGGCAGCACAGACCTTTCTGGGCAGGCACAGCACACTTAGCAAGAAAGGAGAGGGACCAGAAATCTCAGCAGTGCACTGATCCCCTGGGGTCACCCTTAGCAGCCTCATCTCACACTTCTTTCTGACCTTTAAAGACAGTTCTGGATGTGGCTCAGCCCCTGCCTGACCTCAGATTAAGGGAAACAGAAATAGGGCAGAGAGCAATGTCTTCTGAATTCTAGAAAGGAACTGCTGAAATAAATGATCATGGGCCATCATGTTTCCTATTTTACCAACACAGACAGAGAGAGATCACTCTACTACTCAGCACAGTGGTAAATAAACCAGGTAAGGTGGGTCCTGGCCCATTACCTCCAGCCCAAAACCTCCAGCAGATTTGCTTTTCTGGAATGGAATCCTAAATTTTAAATATAGACACGATTTTATAATTAATGGGTTTTGAGTTCAAAGATTTGGAATAAATTATGTGGCCTCGGGCTTGTATCCTGCTACACCACTAGCAGGAAGAGATGGATCTGGGAGCCAGCAGTTGTTTTGCTGGCTGTGGTCTTATGAATCCATGTGCAACAGATGAAATGACATCTGCCAAAGTTATTTTACCTCTTGCCTCTCTGCAAACTGCAGCTCAGCTGGGCCCATGGCTATACCCCATTGTGTCCTGACTCTTGAGGAAAATACAAAGATTGGTGATCTCTCTGCCCCTGATCTATTGATGGACACAAATGACCAGTTTAGCACTTTCATTTCCACACTGGGAATAGGGGGATTAAAATGCCACTGTCTCCTGATTGTAATACTTTTTATGTTGGCCCTGGGTAAACACTGCACAAGTCAACAAACCACTGTTAATAAAAATTGCTAATTAAATGAGGACCGGTGGCTTGTTTTATTGACATAAGTATTTATAGGCTTTTTCTGCTTTCTTGTACTTTCCAAGGCTCTGTATGTTTTGCATTTGCTTTTGCCCTTTGCTCCTGTTTGTCCTTCTAGTTCACTTCTTGCTTTATAGGGGTTTTGTTGTTGTTATTTTAACCACCCCGAGTCAGGCATAAGGATTTGCCTCATATCAAGCCAATCTTTCTCTTGAAAGGAGTTCTCTAACACAACACAGTTATCTTGGGGTTGGTAAAGAATACCATATTTTTCTTAAATCCATCTTTTGCAGTGCGTTACTATCTAAAATGGCTTTTTAGTCCACATTTGTCACATTCCTCAAGAAGTGGGGCCTTAAATCCTGAGTGAAAGGAATTTTCGTTCAGCTGATATCTGTGCTAGTTTACTAGCTGACTAGTAAAGAAAGGCACCCAAACTGCACCTCAGCAAGGGATTTCACTGTGTTCAGTCATCATGCTGCAGAATATGAAGCACTGACTATTAGCATGAGCTATTATTATTATGTACAATTACTTCTGTGGAAACGTGCACTGAACGTGGCACACAGGGCTGACATGGCACTCAGGGCTGAAATGACACTCAAAAGCAGAAGGTGACGATGGCAACTGAAGTGCCACAGCGTTTCAGCCCTCAGGAAACTCTCCTGTGATAGTAAGATCTGAGCTTCATCATCATCAGAGGGTTCCTTGGCAGAACATACCCCAAGGACCTGACACTGCTTCTGGTTGCCGTGGAAGCTAGATTTGCTCCAAATCCATTTCTCCAGGTCTCCCATATGCTATGTGCAATCCAGCCTGCCTTTCTGCTCTGGCACAGCCTGTGGCTTCTGCCTGTGCAAGGTTTTATTCTAGAAGGCACCAAAGCTTGTTGCCACTTTCATACCATGGCCCTTTGTGGACGACAAATTGAAAATGCAAGTTATCATCAGAAGATGTGCTCTGCAGACTGATCTTGAGTAAGCACTGGATGGGAATACCAGGGTGCTGTTGAGCCAACACTGTTCAGAAAGTAAACAAAATTGAATGGAAGTGAAAATGATGTAGGACTTGTGTCCTTGAAAGCTAATTTAAGCTCTCGTGGTTCTGGTGGGATGAGGGAGACAAGCAGCCGCAATACAAAACATAAGTGCAGGAGCCTGATTAATATTGGTGTTTTGAAGGACCAATTTTCACAGCCCATCTGGAAGTAATTTATTCCCACTCAAAGGTACCACCAAACACAGCCATCCCAGAAAAAAGTAGTCTCCAAAAAGATAGTCCTTAAGCTGCAGTGAGGAGAGGGGCAAGCGCTAAGGGTATTCTGAAATAATCACTCCACTCAGCAGGTGAATAACAAGAAATTCCAGTTAATAAAAAGATAGCAGGAACTGCAATTTTGAAGGCATTCTTAGAAATAAATAGCAATAAAGGGGCATCAAAGAGAGGTAAACAGCATTTGAGTGCTAGACAGAAAGCCTGTCACACTCCAAAACATTGCAGAGCACCTTTCAGTCTCAAGGGAGAGCACGAGTTTGAACACATGAAGAACTCACTGCTGGGTAACAAGTTATCAGGTGTCTGCTGATCCATGGCAACTGTCCCTGATGATTTGCAAGGTGGCAAATGTGGGATAATTTGAGATCTCTGCATCCTCCTGGAAGATGAGAGAGGTCTATGCTGGTGTGAATGACCTCACATTTTCTGCAGCTCAAGAGCTGCCATGTAGACAGTTGTCTTCTACCCCTTGACTGGTGGCATCTGGTTCTCCTGTGTTCTCTTGTTTCTCTGTCTGAGCCTGGATGAGTGTCTCATTGCTTGGTTTTTTGCCTAAGAGACATTTCTTACTTCAATGCATTTCTTAGAGACATTTCTTACTTCAATTCTTTCCTCCCTCCTCAGGTAACCATGTCAGTGCTGTGCTCCAATAACAGGACTGTTCCTCTACAGAGGTAAAGGGTTAAGCAGACTGAGGTGAAAAGTGGTTTTGGGATCTTCTGATAAATAACCACCTTGTTTCTGACATTGCTCTGGCATCCTTCTAAAAACAGGTCCCATGTGGCCACTGATTTATCTCTTATCTAAGGCTGTACTTGGTCTGTAGGGCCTAAGGACATCTTTTTATTGGGAACAAGGCGGTGAAGAACATTTGTTATAGAAATGGGAACTGCAAAAACTAACATGAATTTAGATTTCATTATAAACATGGAACCTGGCAAAGGTTAATTGAAACATTTGCCAAGGGCCAATCTAAAGTTTGATGGAATCAAAGGGGGACTTTAAACTGACTTTAATGGTCTTGGGGTCAGGTTGTAAGACAAATTTGACAAGTTTCAAGGTCCCTAGGTCAATGGATTTTTTTTTTTTTTTCAATCAAAACCATACCACACTATTAGTCTAAAAGACATTTCAGTCATCAGGCAGAGAAATCACTTGATATCAGTGCAGCATGAGCTGGATCAACTGGATCAGCTCCTGCAGGCCATGGAGAGCAGTGTGTAATGCCTGGCTCCTTGGGCATTACACTGCCCTGGTGGAAAACATCTGTCTCTCTGCTGAGGGGGTAAGGGAGGAGCCAGGCATCACATCCTGCTGGGTCTGAGAGTCCCAGACCCGGCCTGGGATGGCCCATGGCAGAGCACCCTCAAGAGACAGCCCTCACCCACAGAGCTCTCCACTGCTGGAAACCTCCAGGGCACAACAGAGCTGGTCATCTTTTCCTTGATGTGTTTGCTTGAGGGAATGGGTGGGTGGGTTGTTTATCTTGTCTGGAGGAGCCTTTTCCTTTTGGCTCTTGGGAAAAAAGGAACTGCATTGTGTATGTTTACTGAAAAGTCCAGTGTGTTCCCTGAGACATGAGGACAGGACACATCCTTATAAATCAGGGTGGAGAAAAAGTGAAGTCAGAAAGAAATGGTTGGGCATTGCTGCAGAGACAGTGTATGTGCACTCAGCCAGCAAGGGGAATGACACCGACACTCTTTCAAAGGAAGGTCATCATGCAGACCATAAATCTCAAACATTTAGCATTTGCTTCATTCGTCTTTGTTGACTTTTTTTGCAAGAAGTACAGAAACTATCAGAAAATCTTGAACTTCTTCTTTATTTATGTGGCCTTTCAGCTGTTCATGGCTGGTGATTTAAAGTCTGATGCAGCCAAACACAGCAGGATTGGCCTGAGCCTGCCCACGAGGGACCTGCCCTTAGGAGGGTTGCTGGTGCCTGTGGCTCTTCTGTGCTGGGCTGGGGTGCCCAGGCAAATGGTGCAGACACACGACAGCATGAATGCCCAGGTGTGAGAATTCCCTTTGCCCGGGCACAGCCAGAGCAGGAGGAGAGCCTCCTGCAAGGAGCAGACCTTTGCCACGGGCTTATTCCCACTCCCAGACCTCTAATTTCAGGCATTCTTGGGGACACAGACTTGTGGTTTGAGATGGTGGAGCCCTTCCAATGTCTGCTGCTGGTCTAGTTTTGCTGTTTTGACTCTTCCAGTTAGCTTTGGGCCCCCAAGGTTTTGCTGAGCTCCTGAGCCAAGTTCATGAGGCAAGTTCCCCAAAACCTTTCTGCTCAGAGGAGTTTCCTCTAACTGATCACAATTAATGTAATCACTGCTTTGCAGTTTTTCCTATCTGTGTCGTTACCTTTGAGATCTTAATTAATCTTAACACCTGCTGCCATTCTTAATTACTTTCAGTGAGCCCACCACAAAGAAGAGATTTGTCATTCTCTTCTGTGATCAGCTGCCTGGAAATGTTAGAAAGAGACTAAGCATTTAGTCAAATTCCAACTCTGCCATTAACTTGCACAGTGTCCATTGCAAATTATTTCACTTTGCTCTGGGTTGTTTTACTCATATATAAAATAGAAATAGCAAGCTGATCCATATTGAAATCCTATTCCAGCCTCAACTAAGATAAAGCTTGGCTTTGCTTAGCTTGGTGTTTTTGAAAGTGGAAGCTTTATTACTTTGAAAAATCCCTGTTAATTACACAAGGAAAATCTATTGTGTTGTTTAAATAAGTAAACTAAACTGAGAAAAATAACTGCAGCTTTCTCAACCATTGAGAAGCAAATTCTTTAGGCTTCTGTTCATAACTCGCAGAGCATTCTGACCTCAGAATATGTTCCACCACTCTCTGTTTCCACTGGGGCACTGGACTGCTTAATTGAGAAAATCCAAGTCCACCAGAGGTCAAAGAGAACCTTGATCTAGAAGTTTAGTTTGCAGTCCAAGAGCTCCTTCCCAAGCAAATGGACACTTCATACCAGCCCTTGCCTGCTAACCAGGAGGATAAATGTCCAGCTTTGCAATCCCACCTTCTGCTGGCGTGGATTGTCACGCTTGGCTCCCTCTGCTTCCAAGGCCAGGGGCCTGGAGACATCTAATGGCAAGTGCCTGCATAGCAGATCTTCCTCCCCCACTGCTGCTCTCCTGTCCTGAAATTCCAGCTTTTAACTCTTAGTGTACCTCAGAAACGTATCTGCACAAGACCCGTGAAATGACAGCGGCTGTGTGGGCACCAGACGTCTTGGTGACATTCCTGCAGGAAAAAGAAGTGATGCAGAGCAGTCAGAGTCAATCCTGTGTTTGGAGAGATCGTGGAGCAGATCCTTCTGGAAACTATGCTAAGACACATGGAAGGTAAGGAGGGGATTGGTGACAGCCAGCCTGGCTTCACTAGGAGCATGATAATGTCTGATTAATTCAGTGGCTTTCTGTGATGGGTAATGGTGTTGGTGGCTGAGGGAAGAGAAGCTGGTGTCATCCACCTGGACCTGGCTGCGGGCAGATGCCTCCTCAGTGAGTTCTCTGGTGACACAAGCCTGGGAGGAGGGACCAATACCCCAGAGAGCCCTGCAGCCCTTGGGAAGGACCTCGACAGGATGGAGAGATGGGCAGAGAACCTCCTGAAATCCAGCAAGGGCAAATGCAGGGTCCTGCACCGGGGAAGAACAACCCCAGGCACCAGGACGGGCTGGGACTGACCTGCTGGGAAGCAGCTCCGGGGAGAAGGACCTGGGGGTCCTGGTGGACAAGGAGCTGTCCCTGAGCCAGCACCGTGTCCCTGTGCCAAAGGGTCAATGGGATCCTGGGATGCATTAGGAAGAGCACTGCCAGCAGGTCAGGGAGGTGATGCTGCCACTCTGCTCAGCCCTGGTGAGGATCACCTGGAGTGCTGTGTCCAATTTGGGACTCATAAGTACAGGAGAGATGTGGAGCTCCTGGAGCAGATCCAGTGGAGGGTGACAAAAATCATGAAGGGACTGGAGCATCTCAGTGAGGGAAGACTGAGGGAGCTGGGGCTGTTCAACCTTGAGGTATCTGAGAGGGGCCTCGTCCCTGTCTGCCAGGGTCTGCAGGGAGGGTCAGGGGATGGACCAGGTTCTGCTCTGTGGTCCCAGCAATGGGACAGGAGGAACGGGCAGGAGCTGATGGCCAGGAAGTTCCACCTGAACATGAGGAAGAATTTCTTTCCTGTGCAGTGACCAAGCACTGGAACTGATTGTCCAGAGAGGGTGTGGAGCCTCCCTCACTGGAGATATTCCAGAACCCTCTGGACACAATCCTGTGCTGTGTGCTCAGGGATGGCCCAGCTTGAGGAGGGAGGTTGGACAAGATGACCCATGATGATCCCTTCCAACTGACCCATTCTGTGGCTCTGTGATTTCCAGGGATGCTGCAAGTTCAGCTCTTCTCTGGAGAGCTCTTCTCTTGCTAGCAGAGCTGGGACAGGAGTTGGAACGGGGCCCTGCACAGAGTGGGTCTGACTGAGGCAATGGCCCCTTTGCTGCAACATTCATCTTCCTAAGACCAGAACAGTGACACCCATGTGTTCCCAAAGGCTGCTGGGACTCACCACAGACATTGAAGGTGAGTTGTGAAGAAGCTTGCTCAGCAAGATAAGAAACTATTCCCACCTGTCCCTTCCCTTTCCCAGGTAAATAACCAGTGTCCAGTACACCTGGATGAGCAGTGGAGTTACAGCCCAGTGCTTCCTGACAACACAGTCTGATCCTCTAAGGCTGGCCAGCAGCTAGGTGGCAAAGCAGTAGTGTGATTTTATCTTTTGCAATGATTCCCCTTGGTTAAATATTATTTCTGATATCCAGTTATATGCTATCTCCAGAGAGCTTCATGGCTTGCCTGAGGCCCATTTAATTCAGTGGTTTTGTGTTGGCTTCACTGTGGGCTGGATCCTGCTTGGGCCGTGAATGTGTCCTTTAATAGCTACAGCTGTAAAAACATATTAGCTGCTTCTCTGTAGGCCTGTTGTTTTTCTGTTAAAAAAAATAAAAAAAAAAGTGTATTTTAAAAGGAATGAAATTTCAGATCAAAGGAAATCTTTTTCCATTTCAAGTTAAGTTTGAGAAATAGTTATGATGTAATTAAAAAAAAAAAAAAAGAAAGAAGAGGGAATGTTGAAATTTTGACATATCCAAGTGATCCTGTTATTTTTTCGTGGAGTAGTCTTTGGTCCATGATAGCTCAACAGATAAAGTACAATTCCAGAGCATGTCATACTTGGTATACTACAAGATTTGTCTGCTTAATCAGGAATAAAAATTATAACCAAGATCTGGTCAGTCCCTGCCAGGTGCAGGTTCTGGCCACCAAGTGGTCCAGAGGGTTGTGCTCTCATGTCCTGGCAGAGCTATGGCACTCAGCAGAAAGAAACACCTGAACATCCATTATAACATGAGAAACAATTTTAAAAAGGACTTCATAAGTCAGTAATGAAGACACTCATTGGTCCAAGTGCTGGAGATCTCAGACATCAGTTGGGTACCCTGCTAGAGTACTGTGGGCAGTGTTCATGAGGGAAGTCAGACAAGTAGCTTTCTGCAGTGAGGATGACCACACCAAGGTGGAGAGACAAGAACAGCTCTTCCTCAATAGTTTTTTGAGCAGTGTCTAAGCTCATGTCCAAGACTTGTGATCCAGTATTTTGTTTCTAAGAGCCTCCATTCTTGTTTAAAACGCCCTCAAGGAATCTTTTGTTCTCTAAAAAAAAAATTACTAGGTATTTTTTTCCTTCAATTTTTGAGCTCTACCACTGCACCAAAAAAGTGATGTGTATTTCGAGCCAAGTACCACATTTTCTTGCTAAGAGGTGTGTGCTGTGCTTCAATACCAAGCTGTCAAATTCCATGGGGCACAGCTACCCTCTCCTTACCTCCTATTGATTTTGAAACTGGGAACTGCTGCATGAAACGGAGAGGCTGACTGGGTGTTATCTTGTGTCTTGAGGCAATCCAAGGGTAAAATGATCTGAAGTGACAATATGTGAGAAGTCAGCATTCAGGAATTACCATTCCTGACGAACTGAGTGTCACGGAGCTGGCCTTCTGTCCAGCCAAGGAGAAGGCTGACACCGTATCTCAATACACACACAACTACCTAATCTGTAGCTTGCAGAAGACCTAATGCTCATCAAGATTTCAGAAAGAATAAACAAGGCAGTGTCTGTGAAAAAAGGTAGATAATAGCTGATTGAACCAGGCTTCAGTGGGGGAGAAAGATGGCTAGCTGGGGAATGAAAAGAGGCTCTAACATTTTATTGAGCTGGAATTCTTTTGATCTTATGCATATCTTGAGATTTTGGGTTGCTTTCTTAATCTCAAAATGATTAAAAAAAAACCAACCTCAAACCTTTTTAGAAACAGACTACCCCAGTCTGTATCCTACATCCCGCACCTGGACACAGGACAAAGATGTTATGGCTTTCAGGAAACAGCACATTTGTCAGCATGCAGCCCCCAGCTGAACAAAGGGCTGGATTCATGGATGCAATATCAGCCATGGAAATGTTCCACCCCTGCCCCTCCCTGGCTTCTTACTCAATCTGCTGAAACAAAAAATGAATTGTCATTGGATTTTGCAGCCTCTGAAGTTCCTCAATGGATCAGTACATCTTGGACGTGTTCTAAGAATCACAGAAGCCTAAGAATCACAGAATATTTTGAGGTGGAAGGGACAGGATCATGAGTCCAGCTCTTAAGTGGGATCAAACACACCGTGGCCCCTAATTTGAATGAAACTAAGAATTTGATCTTAGATTATGAGTGACTTTTTTGGGTTTTGTTTCTACTAAAAAGCTGCTACCAAAGAGGAGATGGGAGGCAGTCTCTGCAGCAAGCAAAAGTAAGTGTGCAGTGAATTACAGTCAGATCTGACTTTGCTCCCACACAGCAGCACCACTTCAAAATTTCCCTTGCCCTGGAGGAGCAAATTTTTAAAATTTTTGACAGGGACTTGGTGTTCACTAATGGTGTTTGCTCTGCCTGACATGATGTTTAAAAGCTCCAGATCTGTGCCGTTTTACTCAACATTGTCACATTCCGAAAAGCATTTAAGCAGTTATTCAGTTATTTCAGCTTGAAGCACCTAAAGTTTGTTGACAGTTCCACAGTCAACAGCAGGAGTTCTCAAATATTTCAGTTTATGCATGTGCTGAAGTGCCTTGTTAAACCAGGGCAAACCCTAATTGTCTGCTGAACCAGCAGAGTGTTCATCCCAGTCTTCACCCCTAGAGCCTTAGAAACACCTCTGGCACGCAATGCACAAAACTGATTTTAGTTAATTGGATAAAATAGTGTATGTGATCGCTGGGAGTTTTGAAAACTAATGGTGCTGGTGTCACCTGCATGCCTGTTTTTAGGGTCAGTCACATCCACCCGTCGGAGGCACGCTCTGTGATCTGTCCTGGAGGCTGGCACCTCCAGCTCTGGGTGGATTTCTCCACAGCTGTCACACAGCATGGTGTAGCTACCTGTGATAACTCTGGAGCAGACAGGATGTCTTTTGTGCTGCTTTTTCACCTGTTTCACTCCATACCCCTTTCAAAGAGCAGTAATTTCCAGCAGGCAGCAATACTGTCAGCCTGGCATCGGGTAAGTTCTCAGGCAGAGAGCCGGACCCTGCACTGCCTCTTTCATCCAGTAAAGACTTTCCTTCTCTTGTGTACTACTTATAATTTAGCTTTCATAAATTGACTTGCCAACACATTTGGATGGACAGAGAAAAGTGAGATGCTGATGTATCTGCAGACTCTTTTCATCTGACATAAACACCCATTGTCAACACAGGGTAAGCAGAGGGGAAAACATTGAGGCAGTCACAAACCAAATTTCAATTTACCATCCTCCTGCCCTTCTGTCACTGTGACAAGAAGTAATGCTCTGGTCATTCACATGCTGACACAAGGCAGCATTTTGAGGCTGGAGATGCAATAAAGTTTAAGATTAACCTTTTTTTTTTTTTTTTTGGAGAGGGAGGAGTGGAGAAACTGCTCCACCTAACTGAAAACTTTAAATGAAAACAGGAGATCATATACCATCATCTGTTTCCTCACATGTGAGAACAGCTTTACCAAGGTGTTTATTCTCATTTTCCTTTGCTCCTTTCTTTAGATAGTTTTGGTGCCACATGGCTTGATCTCTAATCTTGATGGAGTTTCCAGTGCCTTTCTCTGCAGGCTGCAGCAGCCTCTGAGGATGCTAAATCCATGGACATACACAGCTGACTGTCCCCAGAAACAATAGTGTTTGTGGACATGTCTTGACACCCAGACTCTTTGTAATCCAGGAAAAATAAACACCACTTCCTACCTGTCCAATAAAGGTGCATAAACCCTCATCCTGCTATATGTGCTAGCCAGGCTTGGATAATTGTCTTTAAAATTGAATTTAATAATGGCTAAGATTATTCAGAAGTTTCCTTGGCTGCAGAGTTTATAGAAAATGCTACCTAAATATGATGGAAAAAAATTTAAAATCACACCATCTAACCTCTGGGAGAAATAACACTTGGATTTGTTAATTTTGGACAAGATCTCAATTCTTCTGCTGGCATGGTCTTTAACTATATCCCTAGAATGCATCTCGTCATGCATTTATAGTAGCAATAAGAAAATTGGCAAAAAAATGGTAAAGCCCCTTTTGGCTCACAATGTATCTTTTGAGACTTATTTGTTTAGTTTAATGAAAAAATAAAAAATGCAGTTATCATGGCCAGGTTCCAGTCCCAGTACCAATATTCTGTGTTGGGATAAGAAATGAATCATGTTAGGAGCAGGCAGAATGTCCATGGCAGGGCAGAAGCAGCAACAGCCCTCACCAACCCATGACTCTCCCCATTTTCTGATATTTGGTGCAAAACAAACATGCAAACAAGACAGAGCCCAGTCCTGAGGAACTCCCCATGGGACCTGAGGGTGCTGGGTCACCGTGGCAGCTGGGCAGGCTGGCACTGAGAGACCAGCACATCCACAGGTTGGTGGTCACAGAATCACAGAGTGACAGAGTCAGAGAGCCACAGAATCACAGAATTGTGTTATCAGAGAATCACAGAATCACAGAATTGTGTTATCAGAGAATCACAGAATTGTGTTATCACAGAATCACAGAATTGTGTTATCAGAGAATCAGAGAATCACAGAATTGTGTTATCAGAGAATCACAGAATTGTGTTATCAGAGAATTACAGAATTGTGCTATCAGAGAATCACAGAATCACAGAATTGTTATCAGAGAATCACAGAATTTTATTATCACAGAATCACAGAATCACAGAATCACAGAATCACAGAATCACAGAATCACAGAATTGTGTTATCAGAGAATCACAGAATTTTGTTATCACAGAATCACAGAATCACAGAATCACAGAATCACAGAACTGTGTTATCAGAGAATCACAGAATTGTGTTATCACATAATCACAGAATTGTGTTAGAGAATCAGAGAATCACAGACTCAATCACAGAACCTGAGTTGGGAGGGACCTTAAAGACCATCCAGTTCCCAACAGAGCCAGGGATGCCATTCATTCTGTCAGGTCCTCAGAGCCCATCCAACATGACTGATCCCACCTCCTTAACTCTTACCCCACTGGAAAGCTGAAAGCTGAATAAACACCATTCAACTGAGGCTTGTAGCCACCAGAAAACAGCTGTAAGCCTAGAATTTGAGGGGTTAAATTAACAGTTGAGTTGGAAATTTTTCAAAACACACACAGGCAATTCCTGTCTGTAAACAAACACTTTCCCCCCTAATCCTTGCATATTTACCAGATGTTTGACAGCTGGATTGACCATTTGAAGTAATCTCATTTTGTCTGAAGTTGTGCTTTGATTACAGCCTATGTATAATGGCCATTTTCCAGGGGCCAATACCATTCAGGACTTCATGTAGGTGCTTCATGAAAAGCAATATACCAGTGTATATTGTGTACTGATAATTTTGGTTTTCAGAAGGATTTCTTAATCTGATGATAGCAGCTTTCAGAGGCAGGAATGGTCTCTGCAGGGGCTGCTCCTCAACTTGGGGTACAGCTAAAATCCTGAGCACTGCACTGGTTTAATTACAGCCATTCAAATAGAGTGAAAGATTTAATTCAGACTTTCTTGAGACAGAAAAGGAGGGTGTAATGGAATTTCTCTTATTATATCAACTGCAGGGATTGTGAGTGAGAGCACACTCTCATTTGCTGCCTATACAGCTGTAATTAAATTATTTCAGCTTTCAGACTTTGAGCCATATCTCAAGTTGGGATAAAAATTTGCAGTGAAAGAGATGAGCAAGAGAGTTTATTTTCTTTCTGAGAATTCCAGGGCAAGCAGGGCACTGCCAGCAACAATCCAGCCAAACCTTACACCCACAGCAGCACTACCTAGATGGTTGTGGTGTCCCACCAGACACATCTGCTGGTTAATAAAGAAGAAGCCAAATCCCAGCTGTGACCAAAACTTGAGAAAAAAGTGTGTAAAAGCTCAATTTTCCCAGGGAACGCTGAAATCTTTCTTGCTCAGTGCCCCAAAGAATGTAAGTTCATTTCAATTGGAAAAAGACATCCCAAAATGGTAGAAAATCAGTGAGGTAGAGGAAAAAAAAAAAAAAAAAAAAGTGAAGGCAAATTGAGAGCAGGACTTTGGTATTAGTGGATGCTTTGCTTCAGTCCTGTACATATTTGGAGGCAGACTCATTGCAGCTCTTACCTGCTGTGCTCCAGGTCAAAAATGCAGCCAGGCTGCTGGGCAGTGAGGTTTTGGGCAGGCCAGAAGTGGGTTTGAGAGGTTTTAGCAGCAGTTTGAGAGGTGGCTGCCTCCTGCTCCAGCAGCTCTGGGTCACCAGGCTCTGTGCATCCCAAGGAGCAGTGACCTGCTCCAGGCTGGGTGTCAGAACAGACAAGTGCAGGCTCCTGGCCCCACAGCAATGAACCATTAGCTCAGCTTCTGCCCCACCACTGGGCTCAGCTTTGGGTGTGAGTACAGCTGCTTTCCCAGCCTGTGAGCCTCAGACACCTCCAGCTTCCCAGTTTCACACACTGGCAGGGTGTTGCAGCTCTGGTCCTCGGTGGATGTTCAAAGCTTGGGGACAGAAAATGTTATTGTTCCTGCCACCAAACATGATGCCTCAGCATGTGAGAGAGCAGAGAGAGCTGGTGATGCAGGTGTTCAGAGCAGGGGAGAATCCTCAGGGATACAGAGTTTGGCTAGCCCTGAAATTGGCTCCATGGGCCAAAGACAAGTGGAAGGATGAGAGGAGTCAGCCTGGGAAAGGATCTGGCTCAGAACAGTGACACATTCTGCCCTGCCTGGGGCTAAGCAGTGCTTGGTTGGACCCTGCCCTCTCACCCCATCCCATGTACCTCTGTGGTCTTTGAAACAAGTATATCAATACACCTAGGCAAGGAGGAAAGCACCTAAGCACAGTCTGAGGTACAGAGGTAAATGCTCCCAGCATTATTGCATCCTTCAAGCCCCTCTCAGGGAGTTCCTCCCTGGGCATTCATGTTTACTGTAAATTGCTAGGGGCTGACTCCTTCCACACAAGGAGAAGCTTATAGACAAACTACTGCATAATGTATAATGTATAGGATACAGCAGGGTTATTAAACATACATGTATGGGAATAAAGACAATATAGTCTCTGGGGTAAAGGCAGCGCTCTCTGTCTCTCTTTACAGTGCAGCATCTTAGCTGTAATATCTGGTCCTTTTTAAAGCTGGTCATGCCTCTGAATTTTAGGTAGTGTTGGCCTGCAGCATTTCAGATCCTGCTGTTCTTGAGAAAAACTCCCTTGAGCTTCATGGGCTGGACATTTTTGGATTGAGAAACATTGAGGAAGAAAGCAAAAGTAGCACTCAGCACCTGCTAAAACACCAAACCCTCTCAGCTCTCCAGCCTGGAAGAGCTTAATATCTCATTTGTCAAAGTGACAGTCAATTCCCCATGACAGATCATATGATTATTAATTCTGTCTTCAGGAGATACAGTTTGGAAGTTTTCTGAATCAAGGTAGTAAGATAATGCTTAAGGGAAAAAACCCCAAGCCTCCCCCCGTCTAAACTTCCATTTCATTAAAATTTGAGAGGTAAACAACAAAAGTTGCAGCAAAAAGATTCCTGTCACTGCAAAACCCCAAAGATTCCTCACTGTGGGTGAGACAATGGTCTGCTGTACAGAGACCAAATACAAACTGACACAGACAGAGAATAATTAAAAAGTGATGCACCCGTATCCTCTGTAACTAGCTTGGCTTGTAAGTGTCGGAATTTTTCCTGCAAATAGTTTAATTTTTCTCTTTGTACCAAAAGCTCCTGGCTCCTCAGAGGTTCAGCTTTCTGGCTGAGATTACCCATGCTTAGAAGATAATTGATTTCAGGGAGTTCTCCAGAGAAATATCACTCAGAAGATTCTCTCGGTTAACTATTCTCAGCTAAGCCAAAAAGCACGACACTTCTCACTGTTAGGAAAGTGGTCTAATGACCTGTTTCCATCCAACCTGCTTTCTGCAGGCTGTATGAGCTTTGGTGGGAGCTTGGCACGAAGGCACAGGAAGAGTCATCTGCTGCACTTTGGGAGGGGGTGGTGATAATTCAGAGATATGTGATACGAAGAAATCCCCTACCGTGCGTGTTCTCTGAGGATCAATTTCTACCCTTTCTATGGCAAAACCAGTAAAAAGAGATGGGGGGATGGGGAAATCCTCCTCTGTGAATTTGCATGCAGACGCTTTCACATGAACCCTGGCAAGGCTCGCGCTCTCCACCAACGCTCTGGCAGACACAGTGGCATCACTGGTGCAAATGCTGATGAGAAACAGCTATAGGCAAATCTTAAGGTTTTCTCTGAATGAGTGTTCACAAATAATGCTTTGGCAAGCTCTTGGCTGGAACAAAATCAATGTAGTCAGAATTTCCAGCGTAGCTGAGGACATTAGACTAAAACAGCTGATGAGCTGGAAAAAAACCAACTCCACGTACAGGGACCTTCCGTGAGCCTCCCAGTGATAACGTGGCAGAAATAACCAAAGACACAAACCTGTAAACTTCCATACTGGGAATTGTATTGCCTTGACCCCTTCCTTGAAAGCCTGGGCATAGGATATTGCTGTGAACTGGGCTGCACTAATGCATTCATTGATCAGACAGGACCTACCCACTCAATACTGCACTGCAGCCTTTCTGTTTGTGCACCCTTTCCTAGGTTTCATCTTCATTTCAAGCAAATTTCAGCATAATTGCTACATTTGCTTAAACCTGGGCAACAAGAGCTGTTCCTAGCCCATCTGCTCTGCTCTGGCAGCCTCTGCCATGTGAAATGGACACTCATCCAAGGTGTTGGAAGTAGAAGGAGGGATCTGCTGGTCACACCTGCAACCGAGGACAGAGGGGCAGAGGCACTGGGGAGTTGGCATCACCAGACTCGAAGAGGCACAGGATTCATGATTCAGAGCCAAGGTTTTACACTCCTCACACATGCATATGTATTTTACCTCATTATTGGCTTCAGCTGCACTTATTGTTACCAATTTGTGTCCTGATGCTACTTTTCCAGGAAGCCTCAGTGGGAGACACTTGTGTGCAGAGCAATATTTGCATTTCTGCAGGTCTTTATGGACACACATATTGCTAATATGCACATAAACAGGATGCCATTCATATTTGAACAGTGCTTTTGGAGTCGGATGGCATCACAGCTGAGGGAATGGAAACGTTCTGATTTGTATCACTTATCTCAGTGGAGGCTGCTTCCTTCACACATTCTGACTTCTGCAGAGCCTCTGCAATAAGGCAGCTACATTCACATAGGATGAGGCATGAGGTATTTAATAACTCCCCCTTCCTCCCGCAAAAGCCTAATAAGCTTGCTCTGCCCATTGATCTTTACAGTCACTCGCCCCTCTGTTTTTTCCAGACTACTGTGCTTCCTTTCTACTTCAGCTCTTTTCTTCACTTCCATTTGCATATATTCAAGGCTCTAAAGAAAAACAGCTCTGCATTAAAAGACTATTACAGAAATATATGCTATTTAAGTAACAATAGACCATGTTTTCTGTTCGGAGGGGAAGAAAAAAAAAAATCCAACAGAATATTTTAGTTCCAAACAAGATTTAAAAGGATATCACATGATCTTCAGCATATTTTGGCTCACAGAATTTGCCCTGCAGTTTGCTGAAGCTTCAGCTTTGCTCTGTTCATCATTTTTGCAGAAATAGGACTGTAACAGAAGAGTGTGTGTGTGTTCAGACATGTCACCTCCCTCTTTACCTGAGGTTTTCCCAGGCACAGAACACCTGATGCTTCACAGCACTGCACTGCAGTTTGCTGAGGGGCTGTAAAGCAGTGTCCCTTGCACTGGGCAGCATTTCACACTGCCTTCAGCCTGCTCCAGGGAGCCCAGCTCAGCAGGACTCAACCAGACACGGTTCCAGAAGCTTTTCATCCCTAGGAGTCACAGCCACGTCAGGTGGGATGTTTCTCTACTGCCTTTACAATATAAAATCCCCAAAGCCTATGCATTTGCAAAAACAAATAGTAAAAAAAAAAAAAAAAAAAAAAAAAAAAAAAAAAAAAAAATAAAAAATAAAAAAAAAAAAAATCAGTGACACAAACAACCCTTCCAGCCTTGAGGGGGCTCATGTGTGTTCCTGGGGAGTCTTATCCCCCCTGGTGGGTTTAATGGGCACGACTGAGGCACTCCTTGTCCCATCTGTCAGAACTCGATGAGTGGGCTGGTTGTCCTCTCCAAAGCTTTCTCAATACACAGCCCTGCCAACAGGATTAAACTGACCTAAACCCACATTCCCTCCCAAAGGGACGCCCCTGTCTTTCTCCAGTCCAGCTGTGATTGCCCAGTGCCTCCCCACCTTTGCTGCAGACCCTGCAGCCCACAGGGAATGGGAGGTGAATACTGATGGAGCTGAAAGAAAAAGGAGAAAAAGATCTTCCACCAGGTCAGCAAGGCACCCTGTCCCACCCTGTGGGTGGCAGGAGCTCGTGGCTGGGAGAAGGGGCCTCCCTTAGTCCCTCAGTCTTTGGTCCAGCGGAGCTGACAGCAAAGTCACACCTGAGTTTACACCTTGAGCACTAATTTCAGCTACTGTTAATTTCTGGGTTGCCACAGCAAGTTGCCAGTGCCTGTGCTAAGGGAACAAGATGCTCCACTGCTGGAGTCCTAGATGCTGAGAATTTTAGATTTTCTGTGCTGACAAACTCTGACCCCCAAGAGAACCCTGCATATAACCTAAGGCTGTAGAGAAGGCTTCCAAAATTAAATAACAGAACTGACATTATAAGTGTGTAGTTTATTTGGAAGTGTGCGATATCACATGATAGAAAACTTAAAGTTTTAGAATATAGTAGTATATATAAAGCAAGATAGAAGTTTTAAGTCAGAAGCAAGTCCTTCTTCACCTTCTTCTTCATGAGTTTAAGTAGTATTTTATTATTAAGCAGAAAAGTCCACATTGTGGGACACCCATGGTTAGTTATTAAGTTAAAAGTAAAAATAATTTAAGTATCATTTCTTAATGAGATAGTTTAGTCTTAAAAAACCTCATAGAGAAAAACAGTTGTGTTTTATTCCTTGTTAGTGAAATTCTGCAGAACTCACACGCTATAAGACTGTGATACAGGTAAGAAATAATAAACACCTGAGTCTGAACACAAAATATCATCTTGAGCACTTCAATCCCAACCTTAACAAAAGCAGAAAAGAAACCAAGAACCAACAATTCACCAGAGAGAGAGAAGGGCTGGGGGTGGTAGCAGTATCTGCACCTGCTGCAAATCCATCCTCTTGCTTCGTTCTTAGCTGGGGGGCTATTTTAAATGGGATCAACTCAGTGGCACGAGCTGTCAAAATGCAGCTTCACAAGCAGTTGCCTCATGTAAACAGTGTGGAAGCAAACTGTGAGCACCTGGGGACAGGGGAGTCCCTTGGGGCAGCCTCACAGGGCAGCCACAGCACCACCAGGGCCACCAGCAGCAACCCAGGGGCCCTGAAGTGGTTCAGGAGGGAAGAGGATTCCTTCTCTCATCTGGGTGTGAAAAAGTAGTGTTACCCATTCCTTTCAGAATTACAGCTGGCTTGCAGGCAGGAGCCTTTCCTCTGTGAAGAACTGAGCAGGATATGTGAAAAATTCTCCTACTTTCCCCAGCACACATTTCTTTGACAGTGAGTCAAGAGGTGTGTGCTTTATAGGTGAAAGATGAGAGGCAAAGGACAACAAACTATTACTTCCATCCCTGTGTTTCAGAAGGCAGTAGACAAATCAAAAAGTTTTCAAATGCAGGACAAAAGCTCCTCCTAAAAGAAGTGTGCAGGGTCATGACTCTTTGGTGTTATTCTCATGAGGGAACAGAGATGATGAAAAGAAGAAACTCTAAAAGCCCAGTGACATATTTACTAATTTTGTGTATGAAATAGTGGAAACACCTAATTTGTCCACCTTTATCCAAGCATTTCCATAGCCTGTTTTTACTGGGTATCCAGGGCAGACTCATGGATAACCACACTTCCTCATTCCACCAGGAAGCTCATTCAGGCTGAAACTTGGACTATTGGTTTTTAATTTTAATGCAGTTTTTCACTTTGATAGCTCTTCCACCTGACATGGAATTGCCACGCTGCAAATTGAATACAATAAAATTGCTAATCAGCCCATTAGAATATGGTGATGGTATAACATCTATTAGTTGTTGAATAATGTCTTCCTCTAATGTATTTTGAATTAAGTCTGCATAATAACACAATTAATTTAGATAAGTGTGCCTACTCATAAACACAGTGTGCATGTGCACAGCCTCCCTTTGGAAATCTGTACAACTTTTTAACACAGTGACAATCCCATACAAATACCAGGGAAAGAAAGTGTCTTCAAGGAGTGAAACAAGCAATTAAATACAAAGAAATTTTCCATGAAGTAAGACAGGCTACAGCAGATTGCTCCGATCAGGTGTCTTTCATGGGAACACAAAAACTATTACAGGCTTCAAACTCACATCATAGTGAATTTCTGTGACTTCAATTGCTTCTTATCCCAGAAATACCTCCCACATTTTACTTCCTCAACAGTTAAACCAAACTGTTCTTCTGCATTGTCATTTTCTTATCCTATTTTCTCCTGCTTTTTCCAAGCTCCTGCCTGACGGTTTCTTAGGTTCTTAATTCTGGTGTGCACAGGCTACACATATTTTCAGCACCCAAAGAAGAGCCTTTAGCCAGTTTCTTTTAAGGACTCATTTAATTTCTTTATCGTAGAGCAAGTCTTCCCTTGCTCTACCATTGCAAAGCCCCAAAATGTAAACTTTTTTTCCCTTGGCTTCCCCTCCCTGGGGACAAATAATTTCCTACACTGGCAATTTCCCTTGTCAGCATCCTCTAGTGCTACATCCTGAGTGGTTGAAAGCTGCCAAGCCTTTGTCTGAGGTTTAAAATAGAAAGTAGCATTGAATCCAAAATGTCTCTTATTTGTCTAATAAAAGCTCCTAGTCATTATAAAATAAAAATTGTTGAAGTTGTTATGGGGATATTTCTCCCTACCCATAAACACATGTTTTTATATTCAGCAGAATCAATCTTTATGGTAATCTAAAAAAAAAAAATATAGTGGTCATATTGTAAAGTCCTGTAATTTGGATGAGTTGGTTTTCTTATAGGATTCTTAGGATTTTAAATAGGTCAAAGTCCAGACTTATCCAATAATGTGCAGTGAGAATATGATATTAGAGAAGATCCTTATAAAGTAGTACAGCCTGCTATGACTGGAACTCAGAATCTTACTGGCAGTTTGATATTCTTACATGGGAAAGGATAGTCCAGGAGGATTTGTAACTTTAAGCACTTGAGAAAAGTGTCTCTGGGCATCTCTACGTCCTTCTGCATCTAAATATTTCCAGGGATAAGGTTCTCAGTGCACCTACATCTCCTACAAACCTGCATCTGTGTCACTTAGGGGATGGGTTTCAGAGTAAGCTACTTGCAAGAAACATTAGGACTCCACAATGCACAGATAAGAAAAGGAACAATACAGTTGAAGTGGACAAAGATGATTCAGTTCAATTTGAGGAGAGTTGCTTTGTATTCCCAGTCAGTTTAACAATCCTTTCATCTTTCAAGGAAATTATAACTATGATACACATTGGGACAAAGTTAGCAACTTCTCTTTTTATCTAAGTCCTATTATTGGTGCTTGTCTCAGCCATTCAAGGACCTCCTGGGAACTAAAATGGACAATTGCATCCTCCTCTCTCTGCCAGCCAGAGGCTGGGTATCATTAACAATGCTTAAATTAACAGTGAATTTTGGAGGGAGTAAATGCTCCCCTGCAGGAAACCACAGATGAAGAGACAGGATATACATTTCAGTTCAAAGCCCTGCCCATGAGTGCAGGACTGTGACATTTTCATGTCCAAAATTAGACATTCATAAGTTCACTGCAGCAAGGTGCACATTATTGTTTTGGTCTATGCAATCAATAGCTATGGGGGAGGGGGTGGAAGGTGGCTTTTTGAAAAGGGGAGTGTTTTTCACAATGGAAAGAAATCGATAATGTGTAATAAGTGGCTGTAGGTGGTTCCCTGCCCTTGCTCCTTTTTGTGCAATATAGGTCTCAGGGCTCTGAAAGGCAGTGGAACACAGGGTGAGGTCTTTATCAAACTTTGCATTACTGTGGGTAACAGCATCCAAATTTTGCCATATTATGTGAGCAGAGGAGATGTAGAAGCAAAATAGCTGGAGTTTGGTTTAGGTGAGGGGCTCATAAGCAGAGGGGAAGCCTGGCTTGTGGCCAGACACACAGAAGGAGTTCATATCTGCAGTGAGACCAGCAGACCTTGGAGGCTGCAGGGATTCTGCTGGCAGCAGCAGGCAAGGGGCTACCCTGAGTGTCCTGGCACTCCAGGTATGGAGTTCTGATTCAAGCTGAATGCAGCCTGGAGCCCTGGAGCTACCAGAGGATCCTGCAGCAGTGCATCCTGCTCCTCACTGCTCCTCCTTATCGTCCAAGGCACATTGAACCTGGCAGTGAGAAGCCACAGCAGGACTTGCCTGCTGGGTGCCACTCCACTGAGGCTTGAAGGACTCAGAGCAGGGCATGAAAGAATGGGAGTCAAGCAGCCTGACACTCCTTTCTCAGAGAACTGGGAGTGTTGAATCATGGGCTGGGTCAGGGCTTTTCCTGCAAGATGCAGCACAGTTCAGATCAAGGCAGTGCTCACCCCAGGCTGAACTCTGATCCAGAGAAAACACAGAAAATTTCTGAATTTATGCTGTTGTCAGTAAGCCAGATGGACACAGAGGCACTTACTGCACCGCAAATGACTTTTGTCACTGCCAGGCTCATCTACTAAAGAAACAAAATTCTAGAACCACTGGTGTTGGGGCAAATGCCAGGGTTATCCATGCATCTCTCAGAGAGGTTGTACATCCAGTCTGGGGTAGGATGGTGGCCTGAGAAACAACCCACCACTTCTCTGAGACTGAAGGAAGCAGCAGCAACCTTTTGTGTGTTATTGTTCCATTCTAAAGTGGGCCACGCTGGTTTAATGCACAGCTTTGTGATTTGGAGACTACACAGCACAGCCTGCCTGCTCCCCAGATCATAACCTGACATGAAGAATGAGCTAATCCACTCCACTGTCTGTCCACTGCAGCTTCCTTGCTCCTTTAGTGACAGAATCACAGAATGGTTTGGTTGGAAGGGAGCTTAAAGAGCATCCAGCTCCAGCCCCATGCCATTGGCAGGGACACATTTCACTAGCCCAGGTTGCTCAGAGCCCCATCCAGCCTGGCCATGAACACTTTCAGGGATGGGACATCCAAAGCTTCTCTGGGAAACCTGTGCCAGTGCCTCACCACCCTCACAGTCAAAAATTACTTCCTAATGCCTCCTCTAAGCCAACCCTCCTTCAGTGTTACCAGTACTGGTGACAAATTTTATTGGGTTCTTGTTTAAGTAACTCCCAATGAACACTTTGAGCATGTACCTGGATAAAACTGCTTGTCAGGCTTCAGAACCTGGAATGGCAAGAATCCATCCAGCCTGTGACCACCCGAGCAACAACAAAACTCTTCCTACCCAGGTTCACTCATTTGTCCCCTCAGTGGCACCAGCAGGAAGCAACTTCCAGTAAAACACTGCTTTTCTAGTTCCTCTTTGTTAGCCTTCACTAGCATCTTGCCCCACTCAAGATTCACCTCTTTCTATGGTATTTATATACTTTAGAATAATGTTATAGGTTATTTTGTCACCCTCCTAGCTGCTGCCTTGTTGAAATTTACATTTTTGTCTTGTATTCTAAGTCAGTTCCTCCACTTGAGCTGAACTGAGCTCAATTTTATTTACCTTCAGCAGATATCATTATAATTATAGCCTCCTTCTCCTGACCCTCTTTGCACACATTTTATCACAGATCAACAACTTTTACCCTTCTTTAGCAGCTGGACAAGCTGATGAGCTCAGAGGATAAAAACAGTGTACCTCAGTGAAAGGGGGTCTTGGAAGGAATACGAAGGATGTAGTACAGGCCCCTCTCAGTGGAAAAAGCTAATTGAAAACCAGTGGTTTTCATGCTGTCAAAGAAACTCAATCAGTAACAGGCAAGAAATAATCCTCTTATATAACAGGTCAAATAATAATATGTCATCAGGGTGCTTTTAACTTCATTAGAATTTGTCCCTTGATAAGTGACATTTTAATTATGTGATCAGGTAATAAAATAATACATGCCTGAAAACTTATGGCCAACTCACACATAATTAATGGTCCTAAATTAACCCTGGATGATAGGGTAGAACTTAATCTTAGATAGAAAATACTCTACTGGGCATTTTTCATATGCCTGTTTTGGAGTTCTGAACTGATGGTTCAATTTGGCAAAATAACTGACAGGGTGACATTAATCTAATCCATAAGATAAACAGGGAAGGGAACAAATACTGGGGTGATTTTTTTCAAGCTTTGCTATGAAATGGAGATGCAGATTATGCAGGACTAGGCTTGAGGAGCCTGATGTAAAGACAGGGCTTGAGTACTTTAACTTGGGCAGTAAATACTTGAATATTCCTGTCTGAAATGGAAGTGACTCTAGATGATCTGAATTTTTACTTAGCGACCTATAGAAATAAATAAAAGCATTTAAGAAAGGAAACAAATTTTGATCTGTTAAACTCTTAAACTACTTGATTTTAGAGCAATTTGTTGGAGCAAAATTCGGGGAGGGAAAGGGAAAGGGAAAGGGAAAGGGAAAGGGAAAGGGAAAGGGAAAGGGAAAGGGAAAGGGAAAGGGAAAGGGAAAGGGAAAGGGAAAGGGAAAGGAAAGGAAAGGAAAGGAAAGGAAAGGAAAGGAAAGGAAAGGAAAGGAAAGGAAAGGAAAGGAAAGGAAAGGAAAGGAAAGGAAAGGACTGTGCTGGTCAACAAAGTCAGTGCAAATAATAAATTCTAAGGACACAGAGTTCCAGAATTCAATCACTCTGCCCTGAAAAGCACAAGTCTCACCTAACTTATAAACATCTCCAAAGCATTTATCACTGCAGTATCTGAACCATGCACATAGATTCTGGGATACAGTGGGATATGTCCAGAAGAGTTGATCCATTTTCTGTTCATCTGCTGTGCTGTCCTTTGGCTTCACCATTACATCTAAAATAATGGAAGTTACTCTGCGATCACAAGCATATAGTTCACAAATGTGGTGTCCTAATGTGACTTTAATGCCAGCATTCAGGTGAGAGTTACTGGGGTTTAGATTTACTTTATTTTTGCAGCTCCTCAGACGTTTCCCAGGGGAAGAACCTCTGGCTACACTGATCCTTTCACATACTGCTGCTCCTAAACATCAAATTTGGGTATCAGCAACCCCAAGAGTAAAAATGAACTGTGAAGGAAAAATGTTCTGTTTCAAAGATGTCCGTGTGAATCTGTCACTGTTTTTATCCTGCAGAATGGGCAGCTTCTGGGGAGCTTTGATGTTCAGTGGGGAGACATAGACCAGACAAGGGTGGGGCTGGTTTAGCCTGGCCTGTTTGGTTTTTTTTTTTTTTAATGCCCAAAGGGAGTATAAAAATCCCCATACCGCACAGGAACCAGCAGATTCTGCCCATTTCAGCTGTCCCAAACCCTAGTATATCCTCTAGCAGCCTGTCTCTGGGTGTAAGCAAATGCAAGATTCAAATGTTGAAAGATATGGAAGTGATCCCCAAAATGAACTGGTAACCTGCACATACAAGGAGACAGGAGTGAATTGTGTATTAGAAAGTTGTGTGCCCAAATGGCACTCTAATGGTGGTGTTTCTTCAAAAACGAAGCAAGCAGTGAGAATCAGAATGGTTCAGAAGTGCAAAGAATATAATAAAAATTGTCATTTATTAATAGTGTTTCTGAGAACTCCCTGGGAACCATATCTGCCAGCAGTGATATCTGCACATCAATCTAACTCCTTATTCTTATTCTGTGACAAAAAAACCTGTATTATTGCTCTTGCTGCTGTGACCCCCTCCCAGGCTGCCCTGATACATCCCTCTTTTTGGGATGAGCCCCTTCCCAGGCCATCTCTCCTTACACTCCAGCCCCTCCCTTACCCACTGCTTCCCACCCACAGCCTGAGCCAGACTCCTCAGCACCCTTCCCAAGTCTGCTGTGATAAACTCTGTGTGGAGGGCGATTTTGGAGGTCAGTGACTCTTCTGGTGGCCCAGAGCACCCAAGTGATGTGGCTGAGGTTGTGGGAGACACTGATGGAGCGTGTCAGCATCGTCCTGCTGGTGCCAGGCCAGCTTGGTGTCCAGCATCCCCTGTGCTTGAGGGTTTTTACTGGGCAGCTTCTCCCAGGTGCTCTGATCCAGATGCTGCTTCTGGAGGCATTTTCCCAAATAAAGTTTCACCCTTGTCTCTCTGCAGATATTAAGTGTCAATCTGGTGTGATCCCACAGCCCATGGGCAGTGCCAGGGGAAAGGAGCTTCCATCAGAGCTGGACAGTGTGGAAAAGGAGTGGGTCACTTGGAAAGCAGGTTCAGGGCACCTCCCGTGCTGGCTGCTCTCAACACAATGGATGTAAGGGATGGAAAGGAGTAGGAATAATCCTGAGTCTGGGCCAGGACCCTGGAGAACAGTGGTAACTGCAAATACTGCCCAAGCTGGGCTAGCAGGATCCTGTGGGTGAGGGGAACAACACAAATAAAAGTGTTGGATCTGGTTTCCTTTCAGAGCACAGATCTTTGTAAAATCTGCCTCTCTCAGGCTGTGTTTGGCTGGGTGTCCTGCAGGGAGCCAGGGCTGTGTCACACTCAGCACAGGCAGGCAGCACAGTCACCAACTAATGGCAGACAGCAGTATTTAAAGTAATCATTATGTGGATCAACATAAAACAATATTATTAAAATTAACAACACAGTCACTAAAACTGATGATGCTCTTTCAAGCTACTCATTGTAGCTGATGACTAAATCCTGCCAACAGCACTTGATCAGGGCTGGTGTGGGTTTGTGTCTTCTGGAGACAAAGCTCACCTGCTTTCAAATGCTCTGTGAACACACTGGCATAACCAACTGGAATTAAGGCTGGTTCATGTGGGAACTCAAAATGTCTCTCAGACATTTTTAGAGGTTCCAGGCCTTGGTCAGAGGCTGATCCTGTTCTTCCTCCTTCTTTTTCCTTGCCTCCATGTTCTTGGTGATGTTGGCACTCACAGATTGGTTTAGAGTAGAAAAACACTTGGCAACATAGGTAGTAGGTATTGAGGGAAAACTATAAACATGTTATACGTAATATATCATATAAAAGATAGCAGCAGCCCTGGGCAGGGGGAGAGAAGAAGAAGACACCAGAGAGGATGTCAGGGTGTGTGTGAGCCTCTGCCTGAGCTGCTGACCAAGCAGCCACAGCCCGAGAAGAAAATCTTTTAGATAACTCACAATAAACTGCCTTGAGACTGAACAGCAAAAGCCTGCGGAGTCTTTCTTTGGAAGCACGGGTTGCAGGAGGAATTTCACCACTTTATGAGACCCCAGAGCAAGGCTGGGGTTCTCACAGGTTCACTTTGCTTCCATCACAGTTCCAAACCCACAGGTTCACATCACACCTCTCCCTCCCAGCCATGAAGCCTGGGCAGCCCGTGGTGCAGCCCCTCACACAAATTCAGAGCAGCAGCAGCTGGCAGCTCCATCTGCTCGGTGAGTGCAGCAGCCTGGGTGGCACCTCATGGCTCCAGTCCTGGCTCCAGCACATGGGGAATGGCCCTGAGCTGCTCACAGCTGCCAGCAGATGGATGCTCGAGTGCAACTGCAAGATTCAAAGTAAGGACAGAACGAGGATTTATACCAAGAACCCCTCCAGAACACTAAATTGCTAAGGTGGACACCTATTCCTAAGAGCTTTTGAACAATTTGGTAGGGTGTAGAAGGCTTGAAGACTAATCAGCTTCCAAAAGGTGAATGCAAAGGGGCAGTCCCCATTGAAGGAGGAGGGGCTGCAGTGTGAATTCACACCTCCTTCAAGCAGAGTGGGTCCACACAGGACAGCATCCTCAAAACAAAACTGCCCTGAGAGATCAAATCAGCACAGCTTAAGAAATATTTGACCCCTAAAAGAGAGGGGTTTTGCACCTCATCTGCTGTAATATGAACCTGTGGTGCATTCTCTCCTGGTCCACTGCAAATCACATTTCCTTGAAATGCTTTTATACTTTACCTTGCATTTACAATGGTCTAGAAGTACCTGCACCACCATTTCCCACATCTCTTAAGGGAAAAACACTGCTTCAATGTGATTTCCAAGAGACCAAGTCAGTACAACAGCAGATGTGAAACTGCCAAAGAAAACTGCCATTGGATTTTTTTAACCTTTGTATCTGCCTGTCTGTATCCTCCATTTGACCTCCCACTCTCCCTTCTGTACCCCCTTGAGCTCTCCATTTTCTAATCCTAACAAGGTCACACTTTTTCTTGGTGGCTTCAGATCTAGCACTCTCCTTGCCATCCTCCAGCCAGCTAATTGTTCCACTCCTTAATGTTCCCAAGGTCTCAGGATGTGTCACCTCCCCCCTGACCTCCAGGGCACTTTCAGTCTCTTACAAGTCACAGCTCGCAGCCATCTCTGTCTAAAACCTCCTCCTCAGCTGTGCTGCAGCAGCATCAGAAGGACCCAGGGAAGATCAAGGCCCCGTTGTGCTCATTGTGCACAAACACAACCCAAAAGCAGCATCCCTGACAGATCACACCACACACACCTGCCAGGGGAGAAAGAAAGTTCTGACAACTGCAAAAATCGCCCTGAAGTAGGGTATGACAACACTTCAGTCTGACTGTAAGGAGAATAATTTATTCTCCATTTTCTCAGGCTGGGGAAGCGTACCAGCATTACAGAACTGCAAGGACCAAGGACAGTCTGTCCTGTACTGATGCAAAAAAAGTCCTACCTTTAAAGTGAGGCTTCAGAATGGTATGTGAGAGTTTGATTTGCATCCAGAGTGGAAACATCCTTGCCAGCCATCAGGCTGATGTGATTTGAAGCAGCTGAGATATTAAATGCACTAAACCAGAATGTATAATAGCCATGCTGGCAGACCTTTAATTATTGTCATGCTTGTGGGCACTGATATCATTCAAATTAAAAGCTTTCCCCACTACTTGCATTTTTTTAATATGTTGATGTACTCTGCGCTGATGGATTGTCCTCTTTTGTCCTTCTCTCACAAAATGCTTGGAAGAATTTGCTTCAGTGCAGAAATAAAAACTGTTGGCACTCACTTGCCATATTTTTGGAGCTGTTTTTGTTTTGTTTTAAAGCATAGACCCACTAGTTATGAAAACATTTTGGTGAGTTTGGAGGGTAGTGTTGATTGCTCAGTCACCAATTCTCTGTCTCAGGAAGAGCAGGAATGCTCAATATTAATAGCAAGACTGAAGCACTGGTACAACCTTTCCTAGGGCAGTGCCTTTGACAGTGCTGGTTAACAAGAGCAAAGTTTCCTCGCTGCACAGATGTTCTAATTTTCCTCTCTCAGCTGGTCCAGAGACAGATATTTTTGGCTGACCCTGTGCTCAGATACAGCAGCAGAAAGCTTGAGCAGTTCTGAAGTTGGATCAACTTCTCTGTTCAGAACATTGTCACTGATTCCAGAACTTGTCTAGTGCTGTGATAAGGCTGCTCCCTCATCCAGTGTAATTCTGGAACAAGTGGAACTGTTTTAAACAGAATGAGCACGAAATACTTATCAGGAAAGTTGCTCACAGCCTCTCCTGAGATGGAATACCCATAAAAGATAGGCAGATGAATATTCTTGTTTATTCCCCCGATGACAGGCATAGCAAATCACATCTCCATCACATTTGGCTCATTTGCAGGAGCTGCAGGAGGTGTTTTCCACACTGCATCCAAATTACGCTGGTTTGCCCCAGCTGACCCAAAACTCCTTTGAACTCTTGCAGCATTCTGCAGCTCCATTTGCTGTACATGTTATGCAGCTGGTTTTATCTTTGGGACAGTGGTGGGGCAGTTAGAAAGGGATGGGCTCAAACCAGGACAGTGCTTGCCCTTCCCTCACCTCCAGTTGTGAGCCTCTGCAGACCCCAGAGCAGCACCATTGCTTCAAGGGGAAGGTCATGCCTTGTAAACCATTTTATCCATTGTAGACTTGGTCTAATTGCCCTCATGCAGGACCAGGAGCCAGAAAACCCCTGTGTTTATAAAACTGACTGCAGCACTAAATCTTTCACCAGTCTTGAGCAATTCACTTCACCTTTCTGCCTTAGTTTCCCTGTGTGTAAAAGTGAGATAATGTTTACTTTCCTTCCAGGGATATTGCAAGGATTAATTAGTTAACTGAGTTTGTTAGAAAGGTGAAAGGCATTTTACACATGGTAAGTATTGTTTCTTTGGGACAAAAAAAAACCAAACAAAAAACCCCAAAAAACAAACAAACAAACAAACAAAAAACCAAAAAAAACCAAACCAAAAAACCCTTCTACATTGCAGAAGTGATTTAGAAGCTCAAAACCAAAAGAAACCAAAGCTGAGGATATTCTCTAACTCAAAACCTGATGAATGTGTGAATGCTGAGGAAGGGAGATCACCATAAGAGGAAAGGTTTGCAAACACAAAACCTTTTAGCCCTTTGGCAGCCAGGTGAGGTGAAAATGAGCAGCATGTGGTGGTCAGACAGGATCTTTTCTTGGTTTCTGGCTCAAGCCCAGCTGTCCTGACTGGTGCCCACTGACTCCAGTTAATCTGGCAACATGTATTACATGAACTTTACTAATCTCAGTGGAAAATAGAGTATCCCAGTTGGGCTTCCAGAAGAATGAAAAAATTCTGTGTTGCCTCAGGTGGTTTTGAGACAGACCAGCAAAAGGTAAGGAAATTTGCTTTTTCCTTGATCAGGCTACATCCAGTCTTTTGCATTAAAGGCAGGTTCATACAGCTATTACCCCTGCTTTTCACCAGCATTGTTTTAAATTAAAACAATTCAGAAGTAAATGCCCAATGCACAAAAGGAGCTCCTGTCACAGAAAAGATGAGAATCTGCTCAGGAGATCAGGATGAACAGCAGCACTAACTCCTGTCAGGAAAAAACAACAACAACAACAACAACAACAACAACAACAACAACGAACCGCAAACCAAACAAACAAAAAAACCAAAAAACCCCAAAAAACCCAAAAAACAACAAAAAAAACCCAAAAAACAAAAACAAACAAACAAACCCCCCCCCCCAAAAAAAAAACCAAAAAAAAAAAAACCAAAAAACACCAACAGAAAAAAGGAGAAGAGGAAGTAAATGAGAAGCAGCTGCTCTCCTAAAGTGTCATTTAAAGAGCTAAACTTGGCAGGACAAAGCCAATTACACCAGTTACCCTTGGAAGTGCTGTTCTGGATCTTCTCAAGATGCTGTAGCTGATTTGGCATAAAGGCAGCATTAACAGGGCATCTGCAGCAACAACCAGCCAGTCTCTTCTGTGTGCAGTGAAGTCTGGGAGGCATCACCCACCTCCTCTCTGCAGCCAGGTGTTTCCAGCTGTGCTGAAGGAGTGGCTCCTGTGGGCACTTTCTAACCCACAGCAGGAAGGGTCAGGCACAACTAGGCTGAGTTTCTTTGCCCGAAGTAAACCAGGGAAACTTTACAAAAGCTGTTTTCCTGCCAAACCTGTCAAGAAGGGGTTTAAAGTCTACCAGCAAGGTGCTAAAGAGTATTTGCTCACTGCCACTGCTGGATCCAAATGATGGTGTCTGCTTAAAGTTGAGGGATGTGCAAGCAAAGGTGGGGCTGAATCAACAGCTGGAAAAAGAGGAGATGCTTCCGCTGTTCTCCAAGTGGCTGAGCCCCTTGCACAGCTCCCATTCAGTTTGCTCATGTCTGCCCCACTCCCCTTCTCTCCTCTCCTGTATTTGTACCCTCTGTGCTGAGATGTGCCTGCACCTAGACTGGCACACACATTTTGGCTCTAAATGCCAGGACCACTTAGTGACTCTGTATCTTCTTGTTTTTATATCAGTGTAAGTCAGGAGTAATGCTAAAGGAGAGTCACAAGGGCAAACCCAGTGAAAAATGAGTGGAATCAAAAGGAGGTCCAGTTTATAGAGGATCAAAGCTGATTTTCTTTTGAATGAAGGTTAATCCAATCAAAAGTATGAAGTTTTCAGATTTCAGGACTTCTAAGAAAGATTTTTTTTTTTAGCTATAAAGAACTGATCATTCCTGGCTGTCACAGAGAGTGATGATGAAAGCAATGGGTTTATTGGCTGGCTCCAGCTGAGGATCTGCCCAAGTGGAATTAACATTGTTCTAAAGAACCCTGCATTGAGTTTACAGGTCCAGAAAAGTCCACATGGCAGGTCTTGGAGTAACCTTCCAGGGCAAGTGTGGGCCTGAGGTATGGTCCATATTCACAGCTTGGAAGGGCAGACTGGAGCTGGCTGTGAAGCAGCTGTAAGATGATCTCTCCCTTCCAGAGCAGCCTAACAACCACAAACCTTTGTGGTCTCCTGTCTCACTGATATTAGTAAACACTTCTTATTATTGCCTGGCACGATAGAAGAGTCAGAAGTTGTGAAAAAAAAAAAGAATATATATAGTACTTAGACACTGCTGGAGCCTGAAGTCAATATTGCTGTTTACAGAGCTGCTGGTTCTGTTTGAAGGACCCTGCACTTCTCCTTCTTGATCACATTTGCAATTAGTTTTCCATACACATCTGCTCCTGACCTTAAAAGCATTTCCTCTTCACCCCCAAAAGCAAGTGATTTTGAAAAGAAATTGCTTCCAGAATCACAGTTCTTTCCTCATCCTTCAGTGTCTTTCCCAGCAGCCTCATACATTCCAGCTTACTCCAGAAAGAATCTGTGCCTTGCAGAACATCACATTTTGTGGCCAGGATTTTGGAGACAGCAAATATGACCAAAACTTTAAGCACCACACCCTTATTTAGGCACTTAAGTGCCCTTTTCTCAGCACTCTCAGCATAGTAAATCATAGCTCCAGCTGACTTCCTCCCATCCTTCTTCTATTTTCACACCCAATCCCAATGTAACCACGGTGTTCTGATACAATGGTGGGTTTATATGATGCCTATACACTGCCTGTACTGACAGATCTGTCTTTCTGGTGGTACTTCTCTGGAAAGGCTGGAGGGCAGAAAAGTGAATATCCCCAGATCTCGTGGTACACAAACAGAAAGCCAGAGCCTATTCCAAATATTTCCCTATTTGGGGACAATATTGATATAATTTGCTTTGCTCCCTCCAGAGACATTTTCTCCAGTCTGTGTGCTAATTACATTCCACTGAAATTCCCAAAAATGGGCTGTAAAGGGACTCATGTTGTGCACAGGGCTCTTGCTGGTGCAGAGAACCATTTTGCCAAGGAAAAGCCAGGTCCTGGCTGGTCCCAGTGTGGGCAGTTGAGCTTTCAGTTGTGTTTGCTGGATTTTTGTGTTTCACCCTGGTTTGTTCAGTGCCTGTCCTGCTGTCTGGGAGCCCCCAGAGGCTGCAGGAAAACCCCTCCAGCCCTGCCAGAGCCCCACTGAGGACACCAGAGCTGGAGGCAGTGAGAGGATGCAGCCAAGAGGGAGCCCCTCAGTACAGGCATGGAAAGAGAGGCTCAGAAAAAAAAAATAGGTGGGAAGATGGAAATTAGGGATTTCAGTGATCTAAAGGAAAGAGAAACTGCAAAACACTGACAGTAGAAATTCATCCCTGATGTAACTTTTATTCCAGTCAGTCACCCAAGAGCTGTATTTGGCCCTCCTGGCAGAAATTGTTTGGTTTAGCTAGTAACATTAATTGGAAAAAGTGAGCAGTATTGCTTTAATTGCACAAAAGAGAGGAAGGACAGATCCCATTTCAAATTCCAGAGTAAGGCTTTTTTTTTCAGGAAGTGGGGGGGATAAATATTAATACCAAGGCTGTGTTGATGAGCTTTAGGGGGGTTGCTAAGCAACACAGCCCTTTGTCTATAGCCCAGACGATGTTTGGGAGGGGACTGTGTAGGAATAAAATTCATATGGCTCCTATAGAACCATCTTTTTGTAGCTTTTAACAAATAAACAGAAACCAAAATCTGTCTTCTTGACTTTTTCCCCCCCTTTCACATGAAAGACTTTCAGCTGAAAATCTGAGGATTGAGAGCACGTGTTTGGAGGCTGTTGTGAGCCTGACAGCAAAGCTGGGGCAATGAGCATATGTTTTTAACCCAACAGCAATATCCCCTCAATGTGTCCCTAAATAGCGTGGGGGTTTTAAAACTCTCAAATTCTGTGTACTAATTTGCTGTTTATGGCACATAACCATAACAATTTAGTCCATTGCATTTTCTTTTTTTCCATCTCACCTTAAGGAATTTCATAAATGTATCCCAGTCTAGCACAGAAATACAATAGCTAATAGCAGACCATTACATAACTGATAAAAGAAAATGACACATTTCCAGATATCAAAATAATGTGTATGTTAGTCTAAGCCTTGTAGTAAAATTCTGCTCCACAATTCTTCAAATTCAATATGTTCATTTTTATTTTAAATGTAGAGCTCAGGAATACAGGGGAAAGGAACAGCTTTTGATTTGAGACTTGCAGAGGAAAAATTATATTTTATTAAGGTATTCAAAATGCTGACTGCAGAGGAATTTTAAATAATTTATTTTTTAAAAATGAAAATATTCTTATGTTCTGATATGAAAGAAAATCTAAAGCTTTGTTTTTATGCAAGGGAGCAGAGGTGAAAAGTGGTGAACTCCGAGAACTGCTACGAGTCAGGGCTTTACTTCTGTGATTTCTCCTGGAACTCCTTCCTCAAATCACATACATCACACATTTTTAACTACTGAAGCCATATTATTGCAGAAAAATTGCAGAAAAGGTGGACTGGAAGAGCCTGCAGAGATGCTGTGTATTTCACAGTTATTCCATAGAGCAAATGCCAGCACAAGACCCTCATGGACAGAGGGTCTGGAGCAGGAAGATGCTCCTACCCAGAGCAGCAGCCCTGGGAAAACAACACAGCTCTACTTCCACCTGACCTCAGCAAGAAATGGTGGCCTTGGAAGAAAGAGTGAATGCACCAGTACTTCCAATGTCCAGGGAGGGAACCTTGCTAAATGCCCATTTGTTGGTCTCAGATTCAGTCAAAGAGAGAAACAGAAAGTTTCTAAGCAGGCAGAAGCCTGAGAAAGTGTTGCAAAGAATGTAAATAATTCTTTATCTCCCTTGTTGTTTGCATTGTTTATAGTTAAGTTCTACCACAGTGTGTCATGCACTATGCACTAATGGGGTAGATTGTTTTCACTTCAGGACCAAGGGAAGTGGTCTGCATGAAGCTCTGTATAAAGAGTGATGCATTTTGAAATAAATCAGAGTTTTACTCTTGCCTTCTGAGTGGAGTAATCTCATTCCCATCCTGCCTCAACAGTGTCACCCATTGGAATGCAGCTGCAGATCCCAGCTTCTTCCTTTACATCCTGGATCCCCCAAATCACAGGCAGCTGTGCTGCCTTGCAAGAGACAGGGACAAAAAAACTTTCTTTGTTGGCCATTGAGTGGTCCAGCTCCTTCCCTATTTCCAGGCCAAGAACTGGGCAGTAGCACAGCTCCACACTTGCCCCCAAGGGTTCTCCTGTGGGAAATGCAGAGAAGCAGTTCACATGGCTTTGAGAGGGCAGCACACACAGAATGTTCTTCCTTTCCAAAACAACAGAGGTTTGTAAGATCCTGGTGCATTTACATGTGAGAGATGACTGCAACAGAGTGAGAGGTTCAAACCTCGAAAGAAAAAGGTGAAGAGAAGTTATTTCTTAGACAGTCACTAAAAAGCATAGTGAAATTCAGAAGAAGAAATAATTTCTCTCTTGATGTGGGTTTTACTGTGTAATCTACATGAGATCCAAAGGCAAACATAAAGTTCTTCAGATGATCATTGTTCATGTTGCCAGCACAAGAGCAAGTTTCACAAAACACAAGGTGAAGCTAATGTTGAACATGTGGAAACTGCTGAGGATACTGGTGCTGGCTTTGTTTTTAAAGTGAAGAGTTTTCCTTCACAACAACATAATTTCCTCTGTAAATGGGCCAACTGAGAAAGTGTGATATCAAAAAAATGGAAAAAAAGCTACTACTGGACTCTCAACAGGGTGATGAATAACATATCCTTGTGTTTGCAGAAAATTTTGACCACAGACCAGTACTAAATTTCCAGTTTTCTCAGACTCTGCTTTGTATGACTACTCTGTGTAAAAACATGGTTAAGAGATGTGTCATGCATGGCCTCATACAACAACAGCGTGCCTGCCTCAGTTCAGGGGATCACTGACTTTATCAAAGCTGCTGGTATCTGAGAAAAATTCTCTGAAGACGTATGTCCAATGTCCTTTTCATGAGAATTCAATTTCCCTCCCACACATGTAACTTCTCTGGCTTTGCTTTTCTCCTTCCCCATCTCCCTGATCTGCTGTAGGCTGTGGAAGTATCAGAGAAGTGACTGAGGCTTTTGAAACCCAGAAGCTTGGGGCTGCTAGAGGATGGAGATTGAATCATGGTGCTGGTAATAATGTCAGGCAGCTCCTGAAGAGCAGCATTCCCACATTCCCTGGTGGCCTGCAGCCCCTCTGCAGGAGCAGCCCTGGACAGGAACACTTGGGTTTAGGATCTGTCTGCAGCACACAGCATCCAACAGTGAGCCAGACCCAGGCTGCCAGAGCCTGGCTTGGAACCTCTGCCAAAAAAGACAGAGAGCCATGCTGTTCTCCTAGATCAGCCCACAAACCAGGGAAAAAAAAAAGAAAATTGATCTGAGGCTTGTCTGTTCAGACAGGAGAGCAACTGGCCGAGAGAGAACAGCACCAGGCAAGCATTCCCAGTGTGCTGGAAACAAAAATGAACAAATATTTCAAATTCTTTTCAGAAGGAGAAAGACATGGTGTCTGCCTTTTGCTGTTACTTAGCAGGTCTTTGTATCACTCGGTCTTCTACCCCAGCATGGGACTTTGGAGGTGGTTCAGAGCACTTTTTCCAGCACTCATCTGTGCATTTCCAGCCTCCCCCAAAACTCTTTGACACGTATTCAGACCAAACCAGTCAGTCTCTGGTCTGGGAGTGAGTCAAATCTGCTGTGCTGTTCTCTGGAGGTGTTTGGCTCAGGGGTGAGGGGGATGCCAGCACACACCATGCCCAAGATAAAATACTCAGTCCCTGAGCAAACTCACAGAACTTACTGGGAATCATCCATACAAGGCTGGGTAAGTTCCATCTAGAACTTGTCTCCTTATAAATATAAAATATGGGGAGGGAAAAAAAAAAATCAATTTTTGCAATGTGCATGGCTAGAACAAATCAGAGTTCTTCCATAGCAACATTATGGAATTTCATACCATGATAAGCTATATGTGGAATCTGTGCATGTTAAAATTAGAATACTCACATATAAAGTTTTGAATTCAACTTACCTCAGGCAAGGGGGACTGCATTTTACAGTGGAGCTCAGGGTGTGTTGTGTCTAACACCTGCAATGTACAGCTCAAATTGTGTTAAATAAATGACAGCTGAAGAGCCAAAATACCCCAGTGTTACCCCAAACCAAGAGATATTGTGTCCTTTTACCTACATATGAGTTGCTCTACAAGCAATTCAGAGTCTTGATTATATATTCAGATTATATATATCCCTGCAGTGAGGACACTTGTTCAGAGGAGCTCACCACTCCTCATCTTCCTTTTGTGTCAGAAGAGTTTTCTGCTCTCACTTTAGAACTTCTGTGCCTGTCCAGCAGTAAAAGAGATGCTGTGAGTGGAATTCTTGCTCAGCCACCTCTGTCTAGAACATAACACTCAGCTGCCTGCTAATGACTTCCTTCTAGTTAAGGTGAAACACTGGCCATACTCTAAAATCCACCCAGCTGTAAAACAACCTGAAAATGGGCTGCTGGGGGTGGAAAAATTAAAGTGAAGAGACCTTGGAGTGAAGGGATGAGGCATTTTGTCTGTATCCTCTGGCATCACTTTATGGGTGAGGAGTTCTTTTCCAGCACATTTTATCAGTGCTAAGAGGGAGAACAAAAGGTTTCTGGATGAAAATATGGCATATTTTCATAATTAAGTGAAATTTATTACCTTCCATTATTGTCTTCACTATGTAGAGCAGCTGCAGATTGCTGAAGTTCTAGTCAGGTGTACTAGGTGGGTTTTAGTCAGGTGAATTGGGTGGGTTCCCTAGGACAAAAATTTGCTGAAGCAGATTTGGAAGCAATAGCCTCCTTGCACATACAAAATATTTACTAATTTAATTTTATTCTATTGTTCTATTTAAGAAGTTCATTTCTTGTTATGAATCCATAGAGATTTTTTATAAAAAAATATTCCCCCCCTCAATCTATGAATAAAAATGAGTACAATAAGCTCTGCAATTTCTTTGCTCTGACTTACTTCAGTAACTGATAACTTAATTATTCATAGTAACAAACCAGCTAGTTGCTTCTAAGCTAAAAAAGAATGTACATTTTTATTTTCTTATATCACTTAATATATTCCATTTAGGTAACAAAGGGAATATTAAGCTATTTGGGGATTTTTTTATTGAATTCTGGTTTTCATTCAATTATAGATTCATAAAAACAAGGGAAAAAAATCTAGAAAAAAAATTAACCATGCTTCATTTTCTAATTAAAAATATGACAAAATTAAGAATATGATAAAGTGAACATTAATTTATCAACATAATAAATATTCATTGAGAAATACTTTTGGTTAACTAGAAAAAAGACCTCACTGTGTACTATCTTTTGTTACTAATCATAGAATCTCAGAATGGTTTGGGTTGGAAGAGACAGATCATCCAGTTCCAACACCCCCACCATGGACAGGGACACCTTCCACTAGACCAGGTCACTGCTTTGATCCAGCCTGGCCTGGGACACTTTCAGCTTCACCCTGTTCCAGTGCCTCTCCACCTTCACAGTAAAATAACTTCTCATTCTTCCAATTATCTGATCTAAAACTACCTTTTTTCAGTTTAAAGCCATTTCTCCTTGTCCTATCCCTACATGCCCTTGTAAAAAGCCACTATCCAGCTTTCTTGTAGGCCCCCTTTAGGTGTTCTAATGGTTACCAGCCCATGAAAGCTAACTTTTATTTTTAAAAAAAATCTAGCATAACTTACTACTGCAAAAAGAGATCAAATGTATTATTTAAACCAAGATTTCCTACTTGGTGATTTAAATCTTGATTTAAATTAGTTCTCTGTGGGTGTTGGAGTTGGCTTACAGCCTTCAAATAATTGTAGGGAAGAAAGGAAACTCTGCTGAGACAGATGCTATAAATATGTGCTGGTATTTGAGACTGCAGTGACGTCTTTGCATTCAGAACCTCTGGGTTATCAGCAGTAGAAGACTGGTTGTACCTCTGAACTGCACTAAAATAAGTGACTGAGGCTAAGGAAAGCCACAGCTATTGGTACTTGACTATTTTAACATTGGCCTAAAATTGTGTGTATAGCTTTTGAACACTGTTTAACAATCAATCTGTTGGTCAGCTACCTTCCAAATTCATCTTCTAGTGTAGTACAGATCCTGTGATCCCAAAATTTCATGGGCAGCAGATGTAACCTCCAAATCATGGGACAGCACACATTAGAATTGCTGCAGGACAGCAAGAAAAAAAAAAAAGTAGGGAAGAGAACAATATACCATAAAATAAAAGTATGGCCATGGGCACAGGCAGCCAGAGAAATCTGCAAAATGGCAGTGCTTAAAGCATTTCTATAAAGACTGAAAACTGTCACTGGTGAAGTAAGGTAGTGTAATCTGTGCCTTTCCATTTTCTTCTGCTCCTAGTGAGCTGACACCAAGGAACAGTATTTTGTTCTCTCCTGGCTTTGTTGGCAGCCTCCAAATCCAGCAGGCAGACAGCAACATGCCTACAGCTGGTGTAATGCTCAGAAATAATTCTCATTTACCCAGGTGCTTTGAGTGCTCAGGCTGAATGCTCTCTGTGGTTGGGGCTACATCCCACACCTGTATCTGCCTGGATTTTAAAAGCACCATGTCTTATGGTGGTTCCCAAACAAATCTTCATCAGTGGTCTAAGAAAGCTAAATATTGGCTTTTCTATCCAGTACAGTCACTTTCAAATGCAATTCAAGAAGCCAGCAATCATTTAGATTGAAAAATGTATTACTACAAATTTGAAAATAAAATGTTAATGGTTCATCTGTACCTACTGTGAACTGGTATGAGACCAGCTGTAATTTCTCAGTGGCTTGGATTTAAAAGGGAAACAGCACCAGTACTACCCAGTGTAGTGCTTAATTTCAGTCTGGTGATGGTGCAAGTCTTCACCACTGTACAATTCTTCTCCTTGCTTTCTACTTCCTCCTGTTAATGTAAGAGACCTGCTTTTACACTGAAGCTTTAAGAACTATGGTAGAGAAGTGATAAGAGCTTTTTCCCTTTTCCCTTTCTTTTTTTTTTTTTTCCGAGTGTATAAAGAACTGGAATAATAGATAAACAGCTTAATAAAATTTTTAAAAAAGAGCAATCTTTCTTTTTAAAGATTTTGCAGACATTTTATCAGTCCTGCAAAACCATTCCTGAGGTAACTAAACATTACCCATTTTACAAATGGGCATGCTGTAATAGAGGAAGAGAGTCAGTCCCACACTTGCTGGTGATAGGTGACCTATAAAACACTTCAGTTTTGACACACAGGTACTACTGTAACTATTAGACAAGGCTACTGCCTCAGGAATGCAGAGCTACATTCACAGAGGGTTTTGAAATTACAGCACTCATCTGACATCACAACTGAAGTCAAAGGGATTTCTTTAAGGTCAATAAAACCCAGAGCAACTCAAAGGCTGCAACCAGTATTTATTGCTCTGGAGCTCCTCAGAAAGGCAGAGGGACTGTGCATGAGGAATGGATCTTCTCAGGTTTGCAGGAGGACCAGGTGGAATGCCCAAACACACTCCTATTTGATGGAAAAGATATCTTTTATCTTCCATTTGGCTGGAAAAGATATCTTTTTCCCAAAGGTTTCTCTCAATAGCAATCTGCCTTGCCTGTGAGGGTCTGGGGGAGGCTCCCTAGGGATCTTATCTGTGCTGCTTCCTCACTGCTGCACAGGGATGTTGAATTTCCAAACCTCTGAGAAACCTGCTGGGTGAAAGTCTCTTACAGACACTCGGAGCCCAGCTGGCTGTGCTCACCCTCTGGGCCAGCTCCACAGCTTATCCCTGATTAAATTCCAGTCCTTCATCACTTGTGATAAAATAGAAGCCAGAGGGTGGATGCACAATGAGTGTTCTCGAGAGCCCTGCTTGTGTGATAGTTTACTTTATGGTGGCTTAAATACAAACCAGAATGAATGTTAAAATCAAAGCACAAACTCTTTGGCCTCAGGGTAAGAAAAACATTTTCACATTTTAAAGATCACTGGCCTCAAGGTACAAAAGCAAATATTTACTAAACTTCCAGACTTCAGAGTTGGCTTTTCGAAGGCAATTCCTTGTTGCTGCTTCTCTGGGAGGCTTTTCTCTTCCTGTGCTTCCCACCCTTTGGGAAGAACACAGGCAAGGACTGGGAGCACAGCCTCTTTCTCCAGATCCCTTTGCTCCAAAGGTCATTGGCCAGCACTGAGAAGCCAAAGGAAAGCAAGATGAGAGAAGCACCACTGCAGATGGATTGTGCTGTTCTCATGCACTTTGCTCACTACACTGACTTCAAGGAAACACTGATCTCATCACACCTGCCTGGGACTGAGAAGCCCACTGATACTGTGTGTGTGCCACCCTCTTACTTAGTGACAGAAAATGTGTCCTGCAAGGTGTCAAGAATGTAAAAGTGTGATCAAAGACCACCACCACATCCTCTCTTAGCTCCAAAGTCCATTCAAGATGTGGGATGGGATTAGGCATGAGACAGAAGTTGTCATTTACTTCTTTCTTTTAGTCAACTTTTAGCACTCCAACCTTTGTTAAAATTCAAGTTAATCTCCCTTCATCCCCTTACCTATTCTACAAACAACCTGCTGGAAGAAAAGGAAACCATTGTCAGAGTCTGATGACCATTTCCTCCATCCTGGTGCCAGTGCAGGCAGCTCCCTCACTTTGCTGCTGCCTCTCCCACACCAGGCTGTGCCTTGACTGTGCCAGAACAGCTGCTCACAGGGTTATTTGAAGCAGATTGAAGAGCTGGTTTGGGTTCAAAATAACCAATGCAACAAAACAAAGCAGAACAAAAATAGTAATTTTTAACCAAGAATGCTTCCCTGACCCAGCCAGGCTGCCACACATCACACAGTCAACAGGCTGGCCAGGCTACACCTTCCCTATGGTAATGTGAGATGTGATGCTGGCTTTTCACTGCATCAGGATCCAAGGCACTGCAAGGAGGTTCAGGCTGTCCTGCCCAGAGCCAGGGGCTGAACAGAGAACTTCAGCTCCTCAACACATGTCCCATGGGGTCCCACAGCTTGCCAGGCAGACTGAGATTCATGTCACAGAGAACTAAGAGCCAACAGGTCGTCTTCCTTCAACAAGGGCAAACCAAGCATTTCAGACCAGGAATATCCAAACTTTTTAAGAGGACTTTTTGCAATTAGAGACTTCAAGTAGGAATTTTTTAGGGTATTCTGTCCCACTGAAAAATTAATTTCTGTTCAGTTTTCATCCTGAGTCCAAGTGGAAATGGATTTTAAACATTTGAATAAAGCTGACCAAAAATTCTTACTTTCAATGGAGTAAGGATTTTATTTATAGCAGGCATAAGTGACAATGGAAACAAGATTCAAGGATCAAATAGGTATTATCACTGTTACACAAATGTTGTGTAAATGTATTAAATAACGCAGCAAAGTATAGTACATTTAATAACTTCTATGCAATGCATCATTACACTATATTGTCATACAGAACCATGTTAGTCTGTACACATAATAATTTCAAAATCGCATATATGCATATAAAATAGTCACTGCTTCCTTCTTCAATACTTCAATATCATTCTAGTATTATTTTAATCATAAATACTCTTAAGTAGCTTTAGGTGAAGACTTCAGAATACGAGAAATGTTGAAGCAATAAATTTCAAGGAAAAAGTATTTAAAGGGTTCTGTCAGTAGAAGTTAAAAAAGGATCTTGCTAATTTGGTCTTTTTAAAATGCTTTTTTTAACAGACAAGTAGATTAGAATTTTATTGCCAGTGATGGAAAGACTCAAATATTTTATTAAAAAACCTAGAAATATCTCCACAAAATGACAGATTTTTCTTCTTCCTGTAACATATCTCGCTATTTTCTTGATCAATCAAAGATCTGCTACTCACAGATATAAAAGCTTTGTATTGTAAGTGTTAGTCTCATGCAAGGATTTATAATAATAAATCCATATGACTGTATAGATACAGTCAATGCCACAAAAGATATACTGAACAGGCCACAAGGAATTGGGGGAAAGTGCAAAAAAAGAATTCACAGCAGGCGAGAAGAAATTGAAAAGTATTTCTGGATGAATTATAGATTTACAGAAAATAGGGTTGAAGAGAAAACCATAAGAGATCTATACTTGGACCAGGACTCAAAATTTCTGTCTTTGTTCTTTTTCTTAATTGTAATTCTATTTTTTAAAGACCTACCTCCCTAAGTAATCTACTCTAATTCTTTGTGTGCTGACCTCTTAGCATGAGGCTGGGAGGAAGTTTCTGCTTCTAGTTTAAAACCCTTACATCCTGCCCACCACAGCCCAGATTTGGTGAACAAAGTATTCCTTTTCTTCCCTGCAATAGACTTGTCCACAGGTTTCAGGGACCAATTTAAAGCATAAAAGAGAGAAGTGATAATGGAGAAAGAAAAGGTTAAATGGAACAGAGCTCTGTGAGCAGAATAACTGGAGGTTATTTATCCAAAGTAAACAACAGGGATTGGATGGAAAGTACTGGGAGTTACTGAGGGAATGAGTGAGGGTAATAGTGAAGAATCAGGAAGAAATAAGATCCAGGATTTCATGAAACAGCTTAGAAATGGGTTATGTGAGGGCAGGTGAAGCAAGTCCTTCTGGGCAAGAGCAGAGACATGATGGCAGGCTGAAGCCTTTGCTGGAAGTGATCTGTCCTTTTGAACTATAATGATTTGTTTCTCTTTGGTGTACCTGGGATAAAAAGGCCTCAGATACATGCACAGCATCTACTTCCCTCTCTTGTGCTCATATGGCAAAGGAGAGTAAACATTAACCAAACCCAATGCAAACAAGAGGCAAATACCTGCTTTAAAAATACTCTGCCAGCCTGGGTTGGGAAATCACTGCACTTACTGAATATGTGGGAGTGACTCATTTCTACCATAACTACCCAGTGATGTTCACTGGACAATTTCTTACCTAAAATATATGAGCTCAGAAAAATAGTTTTTAATCACAAAACCTGCTTTAGCAGAGCCTGCAATAGGTAGGACTGCAAAAGACTAAGAGTGTACAGTCCCCCTAAAAAATAAGGGCTTATGAAGAAGATGTTCCACATTGGATTATGGATTTCTGAATATGGATTTCTTCATAATGTCCAGTAAATTCCTAGAAACCCATCCTTGCATGGGAAGGACAGTGTGAGGAACCCACACAGCACAACTTTCTCACTCAGAGGCTTTTCCACTGGGAGGGCAATCTTCGAAAATTTGGAAGCTCAGAGCCTGTAATCAATGCTTTGCCACTGTTACTGGCATCTTTTGTGATCTGCTCTGAGAAAAGAGTGGTTCCTGCAGCACAGCTCCCGTGGTGCCCAAGCTGACCTCTGTGTAGGATCGTGGAGTCCAGTGCAGAGCCCAAGCCCTTTCCAGGGCACAGAACTGATATCTTGGGCTGTCCTTCTATTCACAGCAGAGTTTGATTCTCACAGAAGCTACAGAAACTCAATTTTAGGATACTACACCTCCACATTTGCCTGGATTTCCTCCTCTCTTCCTCCCCGTGGGTGTCACAAAAAGCTTAAATTAGCCTTAGATTTGTAGCACTTTTCCTGTGCTATTTATTGCAGATAATTTGAAAGGGTAGGGGGAGACACATTAGTATCTGAGACATTATTTGTAAGTCTAAAGAAATCATTATAATGGTGCTAACCTTGCTCAGGACAAGCTATACCTCTTGGACCCAGAGGTGGGAGTTTTAATTCCACGGTCTCTCCTGATTTTGCTGTTTCAGAAATGTGCATAATGTTAAGAAATTAGGAAGTTCTGTCTCCTTTTGTCTCAAGGGATTTGAGTTTGCTCACCATTCTGCCAGTCCTTTGAGTCTTTTGAAGGAAAAAAACCACAACCCTCTCCTACTTGCCACTATTTATTGTGTATTTTTGAAGGAAGAACTTTGTCTACCTTGAACAGATCTCTCAAGACAATCTCCAGTGCACATAATGACATATGAAAATGAATTGAATGCTCTGAACATTGTGCCTCTGCTTCACAGGCCAATTCTGCCAATCTACCACAATTTGTGATTCATCAAAGTAGACCTTGTCCTTAGACAGAGAACTTTAATTCCCCTCTTTCCTCTGTCAACCTAACAAAACACTAATGCTTAAAGAACATAATATTGTGTATTTGCTGATGTAAAAGGCTCCTGGTATGAAAAAAGGAGCTTTTCCCCTACCACCCTGTGGTGAGAGGCAGACTTTGCACAGCAAGGTGATGTATTATTAGAACTAGCAAAGTCCACAGAATTCCTTCATGAGATTGAAACAAATTCTGTTTCATTTGTGACTGTGTTTGTTATTTTTGTTAAACTGCCCCCTCTCATGTCCTATCCCAAGAAGAAATCCTGTCAAGAAGGATTATTTTTGGCCAATTCTCCTTCAAAGAATCATAATCAATAATCTCTCTTACAGAAGTAAGCCTTTTGGGAACACAGTAAAGAATGGTAATCATAGTTCCTATGGACATCTCACTTTCTCTAAAGGCAACAAATGAAATATTAAAAACTAAGTAGCATTTAAACAAGTCACTCACCATGAAGTCTGTCTCAAAGCTCACACACTAATCAAAACCAGAGCAACACAAGGGACCCTGGCTTTGTAAAAATAATCTTTTCTCCTATATCATCAATTTCATAAAAAGACTTCAAAATCCACAAGAGTAAAACTGTTTCTCACTTAGAGAGCAAAAAAAAAAAAAAAGTCTGTGAGCATTTCAGGTTTTATAAAGGAAGTAATGTAGCAAATTGTAGGCTTCTGTAAATCTATTTAAGTAAGCCAAGTTAAATACATATGGCCTACAAGGTTGTGGGGTGGGAATTTGGTAGGCTCTAGAAATTCAGAAACATTATAATCTCCTTACTATCACTTGTAAGTAGGATATCACTCCATATTTTTTCAGCATTAAGTGGCTTATCAATATAGATTCTCAAAGAAGAGCTTCAGATTTTGTTGCCTACCCTGAAAACCTTCACTTGGAAACAACATGTGCTGTTTATCAATCTGCAGCAGAGCTACATATACAAATACATGTTTTCTGTCATGATAGCATAAATGGAAACATCCCATAGTACTTTTCCTGCCAATATCTTCCTGTAAAATTATTATGGACCCTGTGCATATTTGGGTAGGTCTGTGATCTGTCAGGTATTAGAAGCAATCATCAGGGTTGTTTGCTTCTGCAGCTGTGAGCAGTTACAGAGGGAGATGCTGGTGATGCTGATGCTCAAGAGTTAGGCCATATAACACACTGCAGCTGCTTTCTGCTCTCCTCATTCCCTCCTCATCCCAGAGAGAAATTACTGAACTTCACGGAGTCAGGAGCAGGTTTCTTCATTGCAAGAGAGGAGGAAGATCCTTCCTGTTACAGCTGGTGAGGCATTGGCAGCCACACAAGCACCAACCAGAGCCAAATCTCATCTCTTGCTAGGCAGCGAGGTTCCACAGATCCTCCTCTCTTTTACCTCAAACAGATGGTGGTGACTTTTCCTTCTCTCCTTTTCTCTTTGCTCCTGGCTGCTCTGGGTGAGTTGCTCTGCACATGACCTCTGTATTGTCCATGCCGTGCTGAACTCACTAAAACTGCAGAAAAGCAGAAAAGCAAAGAGCTGCCCAAACAACCAAAAGGGATGGCAGGAGCCAGAGAGAGCCCCTCCTGTACAGGAGATGCACATCAAGGGGTGGGGAGCCAGTGTTGCACTGCGTTTGTCAGCCAGAACAGGACTTTAAATACTCTTTTAAGACAGCTTAACCCATACAATTTCTGCTACAAAGCCAGCTACAATTTCACTAGAATGAGTGTTATATATATATGTATGCTGCAGTCCTGTAGCTGTGAGAGTCGTTCCTATGCAACTGTGCTCTGGCATCTCCATTTAGCTTTTAATTGTACTTCTCTCCTTTTCACTGCAAGGACAACCTAAAACCTGTAGCACTGCCTGCAAGCTGTGAGAGCATCACTGGCAGGACCTGCAGGAAACCACCAGTCTGCAAGGCCTGGAGTGTTCCACTCTCCTCCCTGGAAGGTGCCCTCAAGCTCAGCCAGGAGCATGGTGCTTTCCCATCTTTCCCAGCTTTGTACAAAGCCTAATCCATTTTTCAATTTCTAATTTAAGTGAATTTAAAATAATGAAGTTGAATATCCTAAGTCAATGAGCCTGAGGCCCTCATTCAGTACTGTGCCCAAGCACAGATATAAAATTATTGCTATTCAGAATATCATATCCTTGAATGTGCTTTGCCACAAAGGTCAGGAGCAGCCAAAAGCATGGCATGGCAAACTCTCTTGCCTTGAGGTTAGTGCAGCAGCTCTGCCAACTGAAGAGCAGGAAAAATTAATTCCTAAAAATTACTGTGAGCTTCTCACTTTCCCGGCATATGTGAGGAACATAGGGACAACATTGGCAAGCCCAAATCTGAAAGTCAGGAGATGAACTTCCAAGAACAGGCACACATTTTTCCCTTTCAAGGCAAGGGGGTCTTCAGATGGGTGCAGAGGAAGAGTCCTCATGCTCCCTACTGTTCCTTCAGGAGGAAAAGGGAAGAGAAGCTTCCCACTGCTCTAGAAAAACATCAATTTACTGAACACCTCTGTCACCTGTTGGAAAGAGGAAAGAATTTTTTTGCCTAGCACATCTTACTGTAAAACTTACAACCCTTTTAAGCCTAAACATGAAAATGTGATGTTAATGTTCGAAGCAAAACTAGCTAGCAACAAATTCTTTGTCATAAGCTCCTTACTGATGAACTCTAGACCAAAAATTATTCATGGAAATCCTTCTGCTGCGACATTTTCAATAGAAATTCTTTGTATTTGACTTGAATGGAAGCGGACATCATCCTTTCCATCCAACACAGCAAACAGGCCAAGAATACATCAATAACATCAAGAACATGGTCAAAAGGTGGGCTATTTCTTTCTAAAATTACTTAAACTCATCATTAGTAAGGATGTGGAAATGAAATGTTTTGTTATCACAAACATCAGAGCATCAGAAGGCAATACAAAATTAACATGCAGCAAATACTCCAGTACAGTTCTCCAGGTCCATTTACAGATTAGAGATGATACCAAACAGGCTGTGAGCCCAAGCATTTGTACATGTGTTCAAGCACTTAAGAAACAAGTAATCTGACTATATATTCTTTGCTGATTCCAGACAAGCCCTCTAGGCTTGTGTTGACCTTGCTGCATACCTAACATTATGCACATTCTTAACTTCTACTATTGCAACAATTCCTATAATATGAGGTATTTCTGTGAGTATTTGCAAGACTGGATCCTAACTCTGAGCTGGTATTCACAAAGATATTCAGGAAATTAATCCAAATTAACTAAGAGCTTAATTTAAAGCAGATTAGGTAAAGTGCATTTAACCCTGTAAAGACTTTTCAAAATTAAAGTAGTCTTAATTCAGCTTTGTATAGAGCTTAACACATTTTTCAATCTCTAATTTAAGTGAATTTGTACTAATTAAGTTGACTGTCCTATGTAAATGAGCCTCAGGCCCTAATTCAGTACTGTGTCCATGGACAGGTATAAAACCATTCCTTGAAATCATATCCAGCTGTGTTCAGTAAAGTGCATACAGTTACTTAAATATATTCCTGAATCATACCCTTAACTGCTTTATATTCTTAAATCATTTGAGAATTATAGTTTGATGGTAAGGAAAAATCATAGCCCAAAGGGCCAAAAGGCAGATAAATATTTTTCATTTACTGTCCTCCAGATGATACCAATTTCTTCAGTGTGTGTACAAGCAATCTTCAATCATTGTTTTCTGTAGGAAATCTCTGATTGACACAGAATTAATGACTGGTTCTTCAGGCTGGAATTATTTTTTTTTTCCTTAAAAGGGGAAAGGAAGATTAATCCTTCATTTTCTGGAAAGATTTCATAAAGGGTGTTGTTTTCTCAACCCCAACTGGTAAAGCACCATATCCATTCCCAATGGAAAAGATGAATTTCAGTAATTGTATTTACCTAAGATTTTACATCTCAGATTTTGCAACCCTTTTTTCAAAGTGCCCTTTACTTGGAAGTGTTTTAAACTAAATTATTTTCTTGATGGATATACAGCAAGAAAGTGAAAAAAAACCCAACACAAAAATCTTAATAACAAGATCTGAATAGGCACCAAAGTTAAGTTTAAGTATTCAATGTCAGATGTATTTGTGCTTAACTACTTCACAGAAGAGAGGTAAAATTTTGTGATAGCATTTCTGCTAGCAGTGTAGCAGCAAAAGCATACTAAGAGGCCAGTTGCCTCTTAAATAAAATTTGCCAACTAAATTAGGCACTGAGCCAGGAAGGCTATTGAGAGGGTCACGAGCCTAGGCAGACATCCCACGTCTGCTTACTCAGAGTGGATTGGAGAAGTCAACTCACACATGATACAGCTCAGCTCTTGATCCTTCCAACTTCCAAAAGTAAATTCTTTCAGCTTCCCCAGGCACTTGAAGAGTCCTATTCAATAGAGCACTGGGCATCAAACTCCAGGATGCTAAAGACCTGAGGTGTTATGATGTGTAGATAACATGTATTGTAACAGAGAGAACCAGCATGGTTGTATTTTCATGCAGCTGAGTCCATGCAAACACTCTTCAGCTCTCAGCCAGGCAGGACCGTTTCTGGACACAAGCTGGCAGAGATGCCTATCAGCTTACTCAGACACCTCCACGTGACCTTCTCTTACCTGTATGGATATTATGGATGGTAGCAGGCTGAATATGTAACCCACAGCTCACTGAATGCCATGATGTTGCCATGAGTGATGCCCACAACAAAACTGAGATGTGAGAGCTCTGTACATCAGTTTCACCAAGTGTCTGTATTTTGGTTATTCCCCAAGGATAATGAGTTCTTCCACAGAGAGAGGAAGAACTTAAACTTTTTTTAACTCATGCAGTGTAAGAGGGAGAATTTCACCCTGTGTAGGTCCCTCAAGCATGTTTATCAGCATCCTAGGGGAGCACTGTAAAGAGGAAGCACAGGTATTGAAAGAGATTCAAGGGCAATTACTGCCATCCTGCTTAATGACTACCTAATTTCTGCTGCCAGGAAAGCAACTTGTTTGTCTTTCCTTTCTGTTACTGCCTTTCACTACATTATTTTTCTACTGGTGAAGTTACTCTCCCACCTCTCCCACTCTAATAAAAAAGTGAAGAGATATTCACAAGAATATAGACATGGTTGCCTTCCACAGTGTTTTGCAGAATGGGGCCGTCAGCAGCATAATGTGCAGGGGAAACTGCTTGCAAATGGGGCTTCTTTGTGATTCCACTATCACCGTTTCCAGAATTTCCACGGCTCACTTTTAGCTGAAGAGCCGTTTCTTCCACACGGAGACAAAAGAGCTTTTTAGATGTGTTTGAAGGCTGTTAGCCACCACCACACGCCAGCCATTCTCTCCCTGTGTTCTGTAGCTGCTTCACATCAAGCACCCGGTGGTCTCTGCACTTCCCGCTGCCTCCTCTTGAACCAGAAGCTTTTACTGTTCCTCAGCCTGCAGATGTGGTGCAGATGAGGAGCAGTGCCTGGCTGAGGTGTGCTCAGAACAGAATCAGTAACAGCATCAGTAACAGAATCAGTACCAGAATCAGTAACAGCATCAGTAGCAGAATCAGTACCAGAATCAGTAACAGAATCGCTCCAGACACAGAAAAGCAGCTTCTCTTCTCTCGGGCACGCATTAAGCTGGCAGCGTTTCGCTGGCATCTAGATAACAAGGACATCCACTCCCCTGCAAAACATGCTCAGAACTCGCAGCCATGAAATGGACTTGATAGCCTTTAAATTCTGTTTTACTGTGCTGCCTTCCAGAGATGGCTTGGAGCCGACGTGGCAGCTCATTAACACTCAGTTAACACTTCTCTACATAGCACAGCTCTGACTTTTACATTCTCCTGTTTTCTGGACGAGCAACGCTTGGGCAATTAACGGAGGGATAATAGCTTAAGAGATACAAAATATTATGAACAAATCAGTTTTTAGAACACTGAAAACAAAAATCCACAATGCGCTGAAAACACCATTTGTGGTTATGGAATCCATGAGAAACATTACTTTTACCTCTCCAAGTTTCCAATGTGTGTTATTTCTGAGAGCCTCAGCTTCAGGTATCAGAGACAGACATCTACACAGGAGCAGTTCATTATCTGAGGAAGCAACCCTCTAAATAAGCTTCTATTTTCAATCTTACAACAGCATCTGTTTTATTTAAAAAGCCTATATCTCAATTTTAACTTTTAGGCTGCAAAAACAGGGAGAGTGCAACTCAGACTTTCTCTGATGCTGTATCCTTCAGCTCTGGAAGCCAGAATGATGTCTTCTTGCAAATAAATCAGTAAAAGAGGAAGTGAAAATGTCAGACTGCATTTGATTGCCAGAAAACCAGAAAACCAACTCTTATCCACAATAAAAGAGAATAAACTCCATGTGAAATGGTGGGGATCTTGTCTACAAGTTGCCTCAGACCTCAGTCAGCACAGTGAGAGCGTGCAGGAGATTAATAGGCAGGTTATCTTCCAGCCCACCCCACTGCAATTTCTGACGTGCTAATGAGCAGCCTTGTTCTGAAATCCCACTTAGGCTGCTCTCCATCCATGTGAAACCCAGATTCCAGTGAGGGATTGGCAAACACCCACCAGCAAACGCCAGCCAAGGAGGAGGAGGGCATGCTGAAGGCAGCCAGTAGATGCACTGACAGCCTGCACAGCCCCCATGGACACCCAACTTTTCCTGCCTCAATGGGCTCTCCTGGAATGCTCAGCAGGAACAAAAAGTGCCTCTCTCTGCACAGGACTTTGGCGGGTGGATCAAGCCTGCCAGGAGAGAACCATACTTGTTGACAGGAAGAGGTACCCCTTGCACTCCCCAGCTCTGCAGGAGCTCATGAGTCTTTTAAAGCTCCTTTTCCTACTAATCTGTCGGAACTCAAAACATTTTTGGAGGTTCCGGGCCCAGGTCAGAAGCATTTGAGACCCTGGCAGGCAGCTGGAAACAGCTGTGATTTTGGATTTGAACCATGGAATGATTTCCAACCTTGCAGGAAGAACAAGAAGTCACAAAAGTTTAGATATTATAGTAGAAGTAGTCACAAAGTAGAGGGAAGAATTTTTGAGTGCTGTACAGGAGGGTTTTGGTTTGTACATGGGGGTCAGAGGTTTTAACATGGAGGGATTTGGGCCTCTCCTGTCCTCCCTCTTTCTTCTTCCTTACCTCCATGTTCTTGGTGATGTTGGCACTCACAGATTGGTTTAGAGTAGAAAAGCACAATTTAATATAGGTGATAGGCATTGGGGAAAAAATATAAACATGTAACACGTAATGTACCATATAAAAGATAGTAGCAGCCCTGGGCTGGGGGGAGAGAAGAAGAAGACAGGAATCAGAGAGGATGTCATGGTGTGTGTGAGCCTCTGCCTGAGCTGCTGAGCAAACCACAGCAGCACCAGAAGAAAATCTTTTAGATAACTTGCAATAAACTGCCTTGAGACCAGACAACAGAAGACTGCTGAGTCTTTCTTTGAAAGCACGGGTTGGGGGAGAGATTTTTCCACTACACAGAGCCACCCCTGACCTAGGGTGATCTCCAGCATTAATCCAGGCACCAAAGTCCTGTGGGAGAGGGGGCAGCAGAGCTGCCACTGCAAAGCTCCACCTGGTCTGACCAGCCCCTCTGGAAACCACTGTGGGTGCCTCTCTGTGGCCCTGTGTTGTGTCAAATAAACAAACTCACCCAGCACATTTGCAAAGGCAGTATTTCAGCTCTGCCAGAAACATCCAGGCCCACAGTGAGTCATTAGGCAGATTTCAGCTGGGTGGCCGTGCACGAGCTCTGGCGTGTGGCACATGGAAGCTGTTGGGCAGCAGCTCAAGGAGCAGCTCCTGGCCTCTGGCAGGAGCTTCTCTCATGGTGAAGAGCCAGTCCCACCTGTGGCAGCTAAAGACACTGACCTTTATTTTGGAAATGCGATTGCCAACAGATAGAAAGCAGTAGAAGAAGCGGTGAAACAGCATATATTCAGAAAGAAATCTCTTTTTGGCTACAGTGCCCAAGAGGAGCACCACAAAATCCTCTTTAGTGTGGGCACAGATGGGATAAAGGCAAGCCTGATGTAACCTGGAGTTTTATTCGTATTTGAAAAGGAAGAAACTAAAGTGTAAAGACTTTTAATGACCTCTGCTCTTCCCTTTTCCTTTCTCTCCAGTTAGCCCTTAAAACACTCAGCTGCAGTCATCTTTCTAGTTGATCAGTCAGTGCAGGATCTCCTGGACATTTCCTTCCCAGGTATTTGATAAACTGTAATCCATCACAATACCATCTTTGGGATTCTTTTTTCAGATCTACCACTAATTTGGTGGGGTATATACTGATTTAAAATATTGATCTTTACGTAAGCTAAAAATTTGACATCTCCATATTCTAAATTCTTCTGTCATTCTTACCTATTTTATCTTCTGGACACTGGAGGCCCAAGTTTTCAGGAAGCAGAGAAAGCATTTTATTTACCCCAGCCATAGAAAAAGCAAAGCGATCTCACTGAATATTTTACATGAAAAATTCAACTTTGCACATCCTTTTACAATCTAGAACACCTCAGATCCAAAATACAAAAGATTTACAAGTTATTAAGTTGGCCAAATGTGACTGTTACAGCGAAATAAAAAAAGTCCAACTTGCCACAGAAAGCACCTTCTCAATTCAATACCATGTTCCTGCTGAAGTTCTTATTTGACATAGAAAAAAAACAAGTTTTTTTTTCTCAAAAATCAGTCAGCCTCTGACAATTAAAGTTTGGTTAAATATCTAAAAAAAAGTTATAATGGGAAGTGTCAGGTGAGTTTAAGTGAAAAAATTACTACCTGCTTCACCTGTAATATCTTCATTATTAGGACCTTGGATATTATGTTGATAGTTGCTCAGACTAATATCCCTACATTAATCTATTTTGGTGATATTGGAAAAATGCCTGTGAACTAATAAGAACTCAGCACATGGGAGGATCAGATTTTATATAAATGAAGTATTTTTTCTGGGTCTTTGTCACATAGCTACATGCATAAGAAGCAGAAAATAGGACAAAAACGTCAAAGTAATATGAAAACACGTGATGGTGGTTTATTAAAAGACTTACAGCTGAATAAAATGAATGCCCCCTTTTTTGCCTCTATGTGTGATGTACCAGCCTATCTCCCATAGCTCTTTGAAGGTAGAGGATCCAGAGGTAACAGCTGAATTCTCAAACCAAAAAAGCCAATGAACTGGAATATTCCCTTCAAAAGGGATGATGTGGTTTTATTGAAACCACTCTCCAAATGGCTGGCTCCCAGAGTGTGGTGGGGGAGCCAGCCATCTCTTGGAACAGATTTGGCATAAATGAGGAATAATCCAAGGCAGCATCCATGCCAAGCCTCATGTCATTACTCGATGGCACTGCTGGGATGTTTGGTCTCTGGACCCCTGACTCCAGCAGCATGGGCTTCTCCTTGGCCAGCAGCTTCACTCCAGCTCATTGCAAATAAGGAATCAAGAGCAGCTCACAAGAGGGATTTTCAGGAAGGAACCTGGTGGGGCAGAATGAAAGTGAGCCTGAGCTGCAGGGAGGAGATTACAAGGCAGCATTGCCAACTAATGCTGCTGGAAACAATGCTTGTGATAGCATCTCCTCTGCTGGGAATGAGCAGAATGCCAGGCAAGTCTGCATTCCAGTAGACTGCAGGGTTATTTGAGCAAAAAAGCCATCAGATACCCTGAATGGAAGATCTTGCTCTTGCCAGTCTGCCTGATGTATGTGAGCTGCTATATTTACAGATGCACTGGTTTACAGAAACGCAAAATACCTACAAGTAGCTGCAAAAGCACAAACACACTTACCTGGTGTAAATAAACACATTGTGCTCACAAGCTACTGGGTTTGTTTAGCACACAGTACTGGGGCTCAAGACCTTACAGAATAAAAGAAAACAGAGCAATAAAGAACTGTCATGTTTGTTTCACTACACAGTATATATACAACATAAACTTTGCATCCAAGTTTATGAATAAGCCTTTATTAGAAATTGCCAAGCTGAACATCAACAATTGGTTTCATTTCAGAGAAAGTCGCACAGAAGAGACAGAATTATTTGCAAAATAAAATGAAGTGCTGATGATCCTGTCCTCGTCATTTGATAAAAGGATATTTCACTGAGCTTCAGCATGCAGAGTAACAGCATGGTCCCTCCTGTGATCTCGCTCAGGGAAAGGTCAGCTAGCCATAGAAATAATATTTACTTTTGGAGCATTCAGCTACATAAGCTGCTAGCTGGGAAAAGTGTCCAGTGACTCCGAGGGAAATGCTTCTACACCCCCAACATGAATCGAAGCTATGAAGGGTTAACAATGAGAAATGGTGGAAGATGGTTCAATCAACACATCTGTGCCCACTGTTCCAAAAAGAAAACCTTGACATTCCCAAAGTAGGGAGGATTCTCCAAAGCATTTAAAGCCATTCTCTGTTTCACAGATGAAAAGGTGCGTACACATCCATGTTACCATGGAGAAAACTACATCTTTCCTCTCCCCTACTTGCGGATCTCAGGCTTTGAACTTTAGATTAATACAGGTCATTTTTTGCCTTTAGCTACCCTTCACCACAACATAGATGGTCCTGAAACTGTAAAGTGAAGCCATTTACTAATGGACCCATAGGGTTAGATTCAAACCCCAAACATTACACAAAAACTTTCAAACCTTTGGTGCATTTAAACCTGGCATTGCATTTTGCACAGAACCTATTTTTCTAACATGTTGGATCAAATTCTGAAACCTGACTACTTGGGTCAGACTCTGATAGCTTTCACAAGAAATATTTTTTTTTTCTCTAAATTAATTAATACATTTTGTATGAAGACAGGAATGGGACACTTTCTAGCATTTAAAATCTGGATTCAAATCCACATTTTACAGGTTGGGTCTAGCCCACAAACCAGCTCATTTGGCAGCGCTTTCTCTTCTAATTGAGATATCTAGCTCAACACGAATGAAATACTTCCACAGTTAAAGATGACACTAAAAAGCTTTTTTCCAACATTCAACTGAAATTAATTTTAAAGCAGTAAAAGTCTGATTATAGAATGATATCACTTGCATGGACCAACTTCATTCTAACATTAGGCTAAGTCAAAAGAACAAAGCTAATGAAGGTGAGAAGAGTAGCAGAGTTTTGAGCTGAAATTAGTGCTTTCAGCACTTATGTTAAAACAGTAATAATCTCCTAATCTTTATTTTTATTTGGTTTATTTCTATATACACATTAGCAGAAGGACATTAATTAATTAGCAAAATGAAAAGGGAGATCTCTAAGGCAATAATTATCTTTGGTCCTTACACTGTTCTCTTTAAGTTTTGCTATTGGATACTGAGCATAACTTCACCAATGCGTACATTGCTCATGTCCTGAGTGTTATTCTGACTGGTTAACTATGTGTTTCAAAAAACTGAGGACTGTTTAAGTGTAGAAGTAGTACAGAACAAAGACTGTGCAAAAATGGTTTTTTCTTGTTCCTCATGCACCAAACCATCACACTGAGATTCCACAGCTGCTCTCGAGGGATGTCTTGGAGACCACCATGAATGAGTCCCTGCCCCACTGCTCATGGAAGCCAGGGCTCAGGCTGGGCTCAGGGAGGGAGAGGAGCTTCCACATCTGCCCTCCACACCTAGTCAAGGCAGTGCCAGGAAATTCAGAGCCAGAATTCAGCATTTGTCCTTGGTTCCCAGGGTTTAGATGTATCTGTCTTGTTATCAGACGAGAACAGCTGCTCACCAAACACTTCAAAACACCTGAAAAAACTCTGATCTGGAAAAAGGAGTTAACTCCTATCCCAAGTCCTTCTTTATCAACATTTCTGTTAACATCATTGGAGTAGAAAAGATCTCATGGGTCATTGAATTTGAGGTTCTTTATCATAGAAACTACATCACAAAATCTCTTCCATAAAGTTACCAAGCATAGTCTAATATTAAACAAAATTGTTTGCCACCTCCAGTCTTCCTGGGACACTCTTCCAGAACCTCCCAGCTGGGATAACTGGAAACTTATTTCTATTTTCTATCTTTAATTAATATGCCCCTGGGGAATTTTACTATGAGCAATGATAAGAAGCCAAAAAGAGCTTAGTGTAATTCTTGAAACATGAGCAAGGAAAGTCATTAGGAGAAGGTACCTCTTGGGAAGTAAGATAGAAATTGTAGGTATAAGAGGAAATAAGCATCCATTGTTCTTATATTCACCCCTGACAGGTGTTAATTGAATTTTCTGGACCTACATAAACTTTTATCTGGTTTGTTTTTATTATGAGAAACATAGTGCTATTACTTAGAACCAGGGGAAGTTGTAGCTTGACTCTCTTTTCACTGCCTAGACAAGAACATACACTTCAGATTTATGGATATCAAAAAACTGAATGATGTTTGTGGAGACCATAACAGAAAATTTTAGGCATATTCCAGTCTATAAAATGTTCTAATTTAATATATTTATAATAGAAAGTGTTATATGTTTTTATTGGTGAAAACTGACATTTTCTAACCAATTCTAGTTGCAAGAGAGAAAGATATGAAAACGTGAATTTAAGTTTAATTTCTGAGTTTACAAGTGACTCAGCCTGCATTCACACACCAGTCCCTTATCCTCTTACTGTCTCCATTTCCTCATCTTTAAAATATGGGTAATAATACTTCAGTATCCCTGGAGTGTTTCTTAAGCTTAATTAATTCAATGCTTTACAGGGTGCTTTCTGATACAGAGATGGGAGTACTATACATATCCAGAGGACTGTATTTGAGACAATTTATAAATAAATAAATCTGTGCTTTCTAGTTCTTATTTTTAATTCAGAATAAAACTGACCTGGCTGCAAATGATCTTCTCTCACAGAAAAGACATCGAAAGCCAGGTCTGTGGCCAGTGTTTTCTCCCAGGCCAGTAGCCCTCCCTTGCCTGGGGGATGTGAGAATGTGGCTGCAGGCCAGGTCCCTGGTGCACAGAGGGAGGGAATTGGAGCTCCAGGCCCCTGGCCAGCACTTGCCAACCAGAGCTGCACTTTTCTCATAGAAATGTAACAGGAAAGTGCAGGCACAGGGGTCCTGCTCCACGGAGCACCCTGCAGCTGTCCTGCTGGGAAAGGAATGGGACACGGGGGCAGAGAGCTCTGCGAGAGCCATGGGGCCCCTTGGACCTCAAAGGAAGGGGAAGCAGAGGTCAGAAATTCTGGCTGGTCCTGTGCTTCATTAGGTCTATAGCTCCCCAAGTCAGATTGCCTAAGGCAGAACACCATTTTTGGAGCAGACACTCCACTGCAAGGCTGAAGACGGGAGGCCCAAGATGGGATCACGGATTTTCATCCGGAGTTAAAATGTTTCTATGGATTCATCTGCAAATGCATGTGGAGTGGGGAGGAATGATTTCCCTATTACTTCTTAGTCAGGAAGGGTCTGTTACTCTCTACACTGGAATTAACCAGGGCAACTAGGATGCTTTTCCTGCAATACATATGTTAAATCTGATTTTGTTTCTGCTGATTAAAATCACTCAGAAGGTGTCTGCTAGCTTGCTGTAATGTATGTTTAAAATGAAAGAATGGCTTGTCACAAAAAAGTGTGGTCAAGAAATTAAGCAGCAAGGCCAGATTGAGGAAGGCCAGCATCCATTCCCTATCCTACCACAAGCATGAGAACAGTACTTGTATTATCTGCAGAACTCCTCCTTGGGAATGCTAAGTGCCTTGCACTGTTTTAAGTCACCCCATCTTTGTGTCTCAGTCCCCCATGTGCAAAATGGGAGACAATAGCAAAGAAGTCTCACAGGGACTGTGAGATGATGAGATGCTAAAGAAAGAGAGGCCATATGTGTTCCTAAAATAAGTAACAGCATGGATAGGGCTATTTTGGGACAATAGAGCTGTGCTAGCTTTGCATGCAACTGCCTCCACCACAGCAGATATGAAATCACAGACTCATAGAATGGTTTGGGTTGGAAAGCACCTTTCAAGGTACTCTTCAACGAGCAGGGATGTAGGAGTTTAAATCTATAGGAGTTTAAACCCCCCAGGTATTTATATATGTATATTATATTATCTTTCTAAGGTAAATGATTTGAGGATTTAGACTGCTCAGATGATAATATTTAGGAATTCTGGCAGGTACTGAACTCCACTTTTCAGTGGCATAGATAATGCTGTGAGCTAGTGTCAGGTAACTCAAGAGTTATGGCATTATCAAGTTGGTTCTTCTAAGGGTGATGTCCAGGGAAGGGAACAGTGGTTTGGTGACTGCCTGGGGTGCCTGCTGTTCCAGGGACACTGAGGTGAACACCAGTGTCATGTGCAGGAGAGGTGCAGTGAAGAGCAGCAATGGTGGTAACACTGTCTTGTTTCAGTAAGTTTCTGGCTGAGGCTCTAAATATCAGACTTAATCACCTAAAGTGCCTTGTGGTGGCTTATACCCTTTCTGCAGGTCTAACTTTTTATACCCACCTTGGAACAATAAAAGATTAAAGCTTTGAAATATACAGCTATAAAATGAAGAGCATGTGGGGCACACACATAGCTTATCACTTTTTGCCTTTATTAAGGTCTCACAAACTTGTTTTTCCTTGTCATGTACAGCCATGCCCCAGACTGCAACATAATCCAAGTGGCTGGGAGAAAAGAGGACACCAGAGAGGACCACTGGAATTTATAAACAGACTTTCAGCAACTGGAGATGAGAGCAGGCCACAGGATTTGCTAAATGCATGTCAGGCATCAAGGTATCTCATCACCCAGAAATAGTTTAGGTATTTGTTTATATATGGACCTAGCAATTTGGCTTGTGTTCAACACAAAGATTCAAGTCTGATTTGATCAAATAACCCAGAGTTCCACCTTATACACTGGTCTTTCATATTTCTGTAATAACACATATACTCATATAATACATTTCTTATTGTTGTTTAAATTAGAAATGTCACTGGTGCTCTTTGCCTTCGAAATTCCTGAACAGATGCAGAAGTTAGAGGATTGCAAAAAATTAATGTTAAAAATTAGCCATGCTTCCCCAAATCTCAAAAATACTCACATTTGTGTTAAACTGCTTTACATATTCTAATTTATTTGCTCTTATCTATGGATACTTCCCAGGTTTGTTTGCCAGAAAATAAAGTATGTTAAGTATATGTACATGCAAAATAAATTATTAGAATTGCTACAATAGTAATTTTCACTCACAGCTCAACTCTGAAAGGTGCTGAGCACCACAGCCATATGCACTTGAAGTCAAGAGAATTAATGTGCTCACAGGGACCCGTGTAATACACATTAAATACAGATATAATTGGGATGATTCACTATGTTGGGCATAACTGTAAGGTTTTGGCAGGAGAAGGGGCTGCAGGGTGACCTGTGTGGGGGATGAGGGGCTGCCCTGTGCTGGCCATGGACATTTCCAGCTGGCTTTGCAACAGCCAACACGGACCCACTGATGCCCCAGAGCAAACCAGTGAGAGGAGCATATGGTGCCTCTGCAAAAACATATTTAAGTAAGGTGGCAGCCACTAAACAAGAAGAGATGCCAGAGAAAGAGAGATGCCAGAGCTGGCATGGAACAAGCAGGGGCAAGAGAGATGCCAGAGCAGGGAAGAGACCTGAGAAAAAGGAGAAACAAGGGGAGAACGATCCACAGCAAAGAAGGGCAGAGGAAAAGGAAAAGCTGGAGCAGGGGTGAGGAGTCTCAGGAGCAGGCACAGCTCTGTGGAGACTGTGGCCCACTGAGGAACCTCAACAGAATGTTCTATTTGAGTAGGGAACAAGAAACAGTGAAAGGAAAGGAAAAGCCACACAGCGACCACCTTCTTCTGTGATGTCCATTGTCCCATCGAGGAGCTGAAGTGAGGTGAGCAGTGAGGGGGCTGGTGATAGGGCAGGGAAGGAGAGCTTTTACAGAGAGAAGTGGTATTTCCCCCGAGTTTAAATCTTGTTTATTTCTCAATACTGGAATAAAGATGTAAAAGTTTACATTAATTGCAATAAAATAATTCTGTGGAATTGCCCAACAAAACTCCTTTTTCCTCCCACAAAACTTGGATAACAAAAGAATCAACTGAAACCCTTATTCCAAACCTGAAATAACTACCTACAATTCAGGAAAAATAAGAACCTTTCCCCTCAGTTGTCTTTCTTCACATTTTCACCATATTTACCCCAGATCCAAATAAGTCTACATTTTATGAATTGGACAATGCCCAATAACTATGAGAATTAAAAGATAATAATGTGCTAAAACACTGACTGCCAGATCTAGACAGACACAAGGGACAAGAAGAAATGTTTTTTCCTGACTATCCAGCTGCTTTGAATTCAGCTGAAACACAGTCTTGCTCTGAGAAACCCAGAGAAAATGGCTCACAGTGTGCAAAGCTGACCCGCCTGCTCACTCGGGAGGGACTCAGCCAACCCAGGACATGGAAAAGTGACATGAGCTTTCTGAGAAGGGGGCCAGACTTCTCCCTGTTCCAAGATATGCTAGACCCAGGAGAAGGGATAGGATGGGATACTAGTAAGCCTGTGCTGATTCTTGGATGATGCTGGCCCTTGCCCAGCCTCTCTCATCACAGAGTGCTTGACCTTGTGAGAGCTGGACAGGGTTCCTGCAGGGCTGGAGCCAGTTAAGTGCCAAGAGAGTGGAGTTTCTCCATCTCCAACTTAATTTCCCTTGGTGTGTTGAGAAATCCCCACTGCCAGACTGACCAGCCCAAAAGCAATGAGGAGCTTGAGAATGAGCCCTGACTGTTGTTCAGCACTCACAAGAGCCAGACAGACCTTGGAGTTTTCCCATTTTTCCATCCTAAATGCAGGAGTCCTGCAAACGCTGTAGTGAGAGCAACCTCAGATTTTAAGCACAGTTCCAGCAACTCTTCCCCATTTCTACCAAACAGGCTCAAACTTCAATATTTTGTGGACAGAAGCTGGAAAGGGCCAGGAACTTTGCAGAAAGCTTATATGAATGATTTATGGGCAAACCATTGCTAATTCACCAAGGGTGTTTAATTTTAAAGTATGATTGCCTTTTCAGTCACTCCACAGAGCTCAGCTAGAGCAAGGGCTTGGATTGGAACTTTAGGGGATGTATAATCAACAGTCCACAAGGCTGAGGTATGCAGACACTATTTATCTCAATGAAACTGTTTCCACATTATGATGACCTGAATTTAATTACATCAGCTTCATCCATCAGCTGACAAGCACTTGCAGTGTCTCCAGTGTTAGATTGTCTCTCAGATCATTGAACTCACAGCATAAGCAAGAAGACATCCACCCTTAAATCATCTTACCTAAAGCACAGAAGCACACAAGTTCTCTTAGGAAAGAAAAAAAAAAATTTTTTTTCTTTAGTAGAGCTTCTCTGTTAGGCATGTTGAGTCTAATATAACCATGCCCTGTAAAACTTTACTGGCTTATTTGTTTTGTGCAAAGTAGCACAACACAGCTGCTCTTCATGGACTGAAACTTTTACCTGGCACTGAAATGATCCTTGGCTTCATTTTATAAAGCTATGGAAAACCTCAACCTGTGGTTATTTTGTTAGCTTTAAAAATGACTTTTGTTTTCACTTGCCTTTAGTATTCTCTAATTGTGTTAGGGAGTTAGCTGCATAATTTCCCTGTGTTGATTTGGAAACTATTTTTTCTGCCATAAGATCCATGTGTGTATTTGTAGCACAGAAAGTTTTGGTTTGTGATTCAAAAGCTGCCATTCAATTAGATATGGACATTTCAACTTCAGCTTGGCAAAAACACTGCAGTGATTTCCCAGCATCGCAGATGCTTTATCTGCACACAAACCCTCCAGATGCTCATGCTGTCACATACATGCTGTTGAAGGCTGTCCAGCAATGCTCCAAGATCCTAAAAGCATTTACAAAATCCAGCTCAACTGCACTCAACAAATCACCAGAATATGAAGAGAGTGTGGACACTGCAATGAAAGCACTGACCAAAATGGGCAGGCACCAGCAGGAGCTGAGCACCTCTGGAAGATTAACTCAGGATGGAAAGGGATCTCCAGAAGCCACATTTGTTTTGTTCTTCATCTTGACAACTGATTCATCATTTTTTTAAGGACAGGCAAGAGCAGGTTCAAACCTTCAGGACCTGACTCAAAGCTCTCCCTGTAATCAGAAAAAAGATGTCATAGCTGTAAGGATTGGTGGCCTCTGATGTGTCTTTGAGAAAACATCAATTAAAATACTAAAACACAATAAATGGCCAAATTTCATGTGTGAAACTCTTTCCTAAAGCTTTATTTTTCATATTAGTTTTAATTTGGCTTTTAGTCTTCTCTATTTATTTGAAATTTTGCTGCTTGCATCCATAACCTGAGAGAATCATCATTACACTTGCCCAAATCCATCTCTGTGCTTCTTAGGCCCCTCATAAGTGAAGAGGGAAAAAGTGCTTGGCATCATGATGACAGTTCAGAGAAAGATACTAGGAAGAAAAAACATTTATGGTCTGAACCCATCCATAGGAAACAGGCAATTTCTACTGGGACTTCTCTGAAAAAATAGTCACCTCCACCACAGGGATTTCCACTGCAGCAAGAGAAATAACTCTGAAGTCTCCCCATTGGTACTGGATTTATGATAAAGTCATCTCCCAGTAGAGAACTGGAGCAGCCTATTGCCCAGTCCACAGCAGCCAGAGGGAGAGCAGAATTTGCACTCATTATTTTCCAAGTCCTGTTTCTGTCAGGGGAAAGGACTCTGGAGCATTGTCTGGCCATCAGTAAAGGAGGGTGGGGCTTTCTGTGAAAAGGAAGTGATGAACAATCAAAATCAGTCAAATCATATAAGAACAGGGCTTGGAGGAGTTTTGGGAATTATGAGGGGTTTATCCCAAAATTCCTTTCAATATAATGTGTTATGAGAGAAACATATGATAGGAGAACAAATTCAGCAAAACATTAAATGGGTACTAAATCTAAAGTTAAATACAAAATAAAAATTAACCCCAGGCAAGTATAATCCACAAAATTCCCAAGAGTCTTTCCAGGTACTTCTTTGCATGAAGTTATTTCTAACTTGATCCAAGAAATCACCATACCAAATCTATTCTCATTTTCCTCTTCTAGGAGTGGGCCAAAATAATTAATTTTCCCCCTCAGAAAATTACATTGGTTAAAAAAAAAAAAAAAAAAAAAAAAAAAAGAAATATTCCACACCCTCCTGCTTCTGGAGAAGATGTGGTTACACCATGGAATTTAACAGATGCTCATAATTATACAAGGGTTTTCCTTGATCAGCGTTTGGAAGAGAAAATTGTATATAGCAGTCAAGTTCTAAATATAACCTTCTGAAGTCACTGGAGAAGGCCTGGCACTGCCATGGCTGAATTTGGTTGAGCTTCACATATGTGAAAGGTTTGTTTTAAAAGCACAAGAATGTCAAAAGGACAGAATTAGTATAGTGAGATAAATTCTCAGTGTCTGAGAACGCCATGTGCAGGTTCTGCAGTAATGAGTCTGATAAAATCTCTCAGGTTCATCTGTGCCATCCTGTACTCTTTAGCAGCACAGGGAAAATTATCTTCCAGACCAAGAGTAATAAATTTTGGATGTGAAAAATATTTAGTTTCCAGGACTGTAGCTATGCATGCAGATAAGAAGCAGAAATGAGAAGAATGTTAATCTGACCAGCCTCCCATCAGCTCAGGAATGGGCTTTTCCTCACTGAGGGTCAAAGACACTGTCTAGCCCCATTACCACTTTCCTTACCTAAAAATCAAAAGAATCCCACAGCACAAAATTCAGTCACAAGTCACAACCAGTCAACAGCAAATATCTCCCATCCTTGCCTCACACAAAACAGCACAACCTAAAATTTCCATAGTGGAACACTATAGGCTCCAAAATGCCCCCCACTTCAATAAGCACTGTTGTGTTCATAGCTTTCTTTATGAAATGCAGAATGTAAAGGCTTTCTGCAGACACAGAAAATAAAGGAAAAACAGCACTCAAAGATTTAACCACCATATGGATTCAGAAAGAGGCTTTTTTTTTTCCGGTCTTCCTGATGTAATTTCTTTATTTGCCTGATTTACAAAATAAAGCACTGCTCCCTCTTCCTTTCTGCTTCACTAGGATGTTATGAAGACCATACACACAGTACACTGAATATGCAAAATAGTATTTAACTGATCATGCACTCAACAATCAGCAAAACATGTTCCTTTAAATTCCATCTAGTTTTATTGGAAAATTATTTGCTTCAGAAAATTTGTTTCTGGCACTTTAAAGCACTGTATTGTGTGATAACTTTGTTTTATTCTCATCATTTATTGACTTGTTAAGCCATTTCATTTAGTGTTAATGATGCAAACCATCTTGTTTAATGCTTTGATGCTGCCCAACATATTATTGCTTTGGTCTGCAGAATAGGCCACTTTTAATACCTCTCCTTTAAAAAACATTATCATTATTTAATTTTTATTACATAAGTTTTACAAAAATGCCATCTCAGAACAAGTAATTTGCAGATTAACTAACACCAAAACAACTTTTAAAAATCACTGCAGTGTTCCAGAGCATTAACCTAAGACATCATAGCAAGAATTTTATGAGCTCTTGTGTTTGGGACAAGTACTACGATTTATTCCCACTACAATGTCCCTTTTTAAGAGCCAGAGTCAGTAGAGTGCCATGCAGTGTCACTGCAGCATCACTATGCTGGAATGTTGTGTTTATTGACTCAAGAATGTTCTTGGCAGAAGCTTTCCAGAGAAAGAGACAGTGTAGTTTTGGAGGCAACCTTTAATTGAACAAAGTTCCTTGTTCAATGTCAAGAGAAAGTGCTTTTTCTGATTCTTAGTCAAGGCTGACTGGCTGGGGCAAGCAGGAGTGAAAAACTGAGCTGCTTCAGGGAAATACTGCAAGGACTTTTATGACTTAGCATTGCTGATGACATTTCTACCCCATTGCTACTGGATGGAGCAGTTCTTTGGGTTTCATTTGTACTTCAAATGGTTTATAAAGAGGTGAATATTTTTAATGTGCTCCAAGAAAGGATGGTATAGAGATTCAAGAAAAAAAATACACTGAATTCTGCAAATGTATAACTGAGTCTCAGATCTGAGATAAGTATACATAAAAATAGGAGTAGAGTCCCCAAAAAAGTAACTTTCTATCAGCAAGGTTCTTGTTTTCCTAGGTCTTACTGTAGTTTTTTGTTTTGTTTGATTTTTTTAAGAAATAGAAAAAGCAAAATTTAATCAGAGAGGTCAATCTAAAGCATCTTTTAACCACCCACAAAGCAGGTTGTATGGTTTATCTGGATGTTTTCTTTTCTAATCCCTTCCCTCAGTATTCCAGGTTATTCCAATAGTTTTAGAAACCAAATTGTTTACTTCAATGCTCTATTCCTTCCTGCATGATTTTCAACTTCTGTCGTGCCATTATATGAAAGACATTTTTGTTTGACATTTCACAGAGCTTATTGAGAACAATACATTTCATGCATCACCTTTGTATTTCATTTCAAGCCACTGAAAGGTAAACTCCATTCAACCCCACTGAGGTTATCTGTTTTATCCCAAGTCCACGCTGGTTTGGAGAGCTCTTTTACACAACTGCTCAGACAAAGCCCTGCATTTTCCATTGCTCAGGCTGTTTCCTCACCCACAGCTCAGAGCCCCTTTGAGCAGTTTCTTTCTTTCACTTTATGAACAGATTTTTTTTTTTAACACAGGGGACCCTTACAATGGTTGTTTTAAATCTGACAACAGCTCTCCAATAACCCAATGACAGACAGAAAACCCTTAGGAAATCAGCTGAGCAAGTCTATAATCAGTTTGAGAGACCACTAGAGAAAGCACCCAAAGCAAGCACCAAAAGCATACTTAGAGAAATTGTTAAATGAGACAAAGGAAAAGCCTTTCTGTAGCTTGCAGCTGAAATGCTCCATCCTTCTTTAGCCTTCCAAAGGTGTATGCAGCTACAGTGTGGTTTCAAATTCCACAAGGAAAGATGCAATGGGAAAAGGGTCATTTTCTCATGTGGTATATTGCCAAAAACATCCTCCTATCTCCCTGAAGTTCCCTCATCTGCCTTTGCAGATGGTAACTATTATAATGCCATCCCTTCAGCTCTCAAGCATGTGATGTCCTCCCACAGCAAGTATCAGTAACAAATGAGACCCAGGAGACAGCACAACTGTGTTTGAGTGGAACTGGCACTGCCACTAAAGAAAGTGTGATTAACAGGAGAACGGTCAGCATGTTGTATTTGGCTGTCTCATTTGGAAGGCTAATTTGAAGGGCACAGAGAGGCAAATCTGGCTTAAAGCCATGGATACATCATCACTTAATTCAGGTATGAATGTGCACTGGTGCTGAGGCAGTTCCACCTCTAGGCAGCAGCTCCTGCCTTGCTACATCGAAGTTCCTACAGCCACACCATGACCTGGCTCACAGAGCTGTCACCACCGAGCAGTGACTCTCAGCCTCAGCTTTTTTTCAGTAAGCTGAGAGGAGACCCACAGCCCATGCAATACAGAGGTCTGGGGGATATCCAAAGTTGTGAGAGAATACAGACACCACCACCCCTCTCAAAAGCAAGAAGCTATCAGCTTAGCTCAGCAATCTTCACACTAATGGTTGCAATTATTACCCCCAGAATATAGAAATATCAAAGGCACCTGGACCCTTCAACAGGAGCTTCTATTGAGCTCAGGATGAAGATAACATAAAAGCTTAATGGCAACAAATGATATTTTAAGTCTTAACTACTCCATTGTTAATCGTTTTAGTAGAAACAGCAAGCTAAGGTGTTTATCTGCTGGCAGTGACTTCTCCCCTGGGTGAACTTCAATTAAATCTCTTCAACCATAGGGGGAAGAATGTAAAATTTAACTCTCTCTCTTTCTCACCACATCCTAAATCTTCTCAAACTGGAAGAAGAAGTGCATTTCCAGAAAGGCTGAGTAGTCACAACAGGATATTAGGTTTGTGGGGCTGCAAAACACAAAAGGTCACAGCAGAGAGGGCTCATTAACCAAAAGTGTAAAAGACCACCTTTGTCCTTCTCAGTTGGAGAAGTGATGAAGGCAAATTTCAGAAGCCAACTCTTAAACCTAATAGCTATGGAGAAAGAGTAAATTAGCTCTACCCTTCACTGAAATGAAGCCAAAGCCCTGCCCTGCTGTCACAGCTGTGTTTGAGTACAGACACAGGTAGTTATTGCTGAGTTTCTGACCTGCTGGAGAGTCACTCCCCCACTTACTGTGTGACAAGTGGCTGACAGGCCTACACCTACAGGCTCAAGCTGGGTTTTGATGTTAATATTAAGCAGTTATGTCAGAGAAGGGATAATGTTCTTGGTATTGCTCTTGCATCCACAGAGGAGATAATGCTCCTGCTCTTCTTTTAACTTTTGGGTGACCAGCTTCAGTCTTTAACAAGAATTAGGAGCAGAGATACCTCAAGTGTTGTTGGCTAAAGTGGCTAATCTCCTCACAGTGCAGCTTATGAGGTTTTGCAGATTGTCTGTAAGATGTAGCCTGGCACTACTGAAGGCAAGCTCCCTCATAATAAGCTAGTAAACTAGTGAATTGCCTTCTTACCTCTTATGAAACCATGTAAGCTCAAACAATTGGGACAGAATAATTAAATTCTATGCTGACATGGAAAGAAACAGCAAATTTCAGTTTCATCCCAGTTCCCACCAAAAATTGGGGGTTCCTTGTTATGATGTTTCTCCCTTAATGGGAAGGGAGCATCCAAGATTTGTAGATCCTTGTGGTCAAATGGAATGACGTAAGTCAGAGGGTACCTGCAAAAGCTTACAAAGATTTTTTAGCAAACTACACACTTGGCATGGAAATTGGAGTGTTAGTCCTAGACCTCCTAGTATAAGCAGTGTGTTTTGGATTAAGGGATAAGGTGAAAGGGAAGAGGGAAAGAGAGATTAATTGAAGAGGCAGAAAGAAAAGAGAGGACAAGAGATCACTAGTCCTTGCTCCAGTTTTGATCTAGATGTGGTGTCCAGGATCCTGGGATGCAGGTGCAGAGCAAGTCACTGGGCTTTGTGGGAATATCTATTTATAGGTAAGTCTTTTCTGCCCTGAAGAGAAGTTTCTAGTTTTCCATGCAAAGTAATTATTGCTGCCCATTCCTACAGGCCTTTTGGTAAATGAGTCAGAGGCTTTGGGGTCTTCTTTGGTCTTGATCCCCCCTACAGTCCACACCTACTTCTCAAGCTCATTGTCTCCAGGAGACAGAACAAGGGCATTTGTCCAGAAAAATGCTGCCCTTCTTCCACAGGGCCCCTTCTCCAGCCACAACCTATTCTTCGGGAGCTCTTGTGTGCTATTACCAACAACCCTTGGTTGGCTCCACAGCCATCTGGCTATCAGCGTTTGAGACGTACACATTAGCCCTTTATCTTCTGGGCTTCTACACTTCTGACTCAATTTCTACCACCCACTCCGTGCATGTTCTTAGCCACTGTTTCCCAGAAAGGGTGGGTAGCGGGATACGACGGGCATCTGCGGAGGGGACAGAGGATGAAGCGCTCCCAAAATTTGGAGCTTCCTTTGAGTTTCGGACGCGGCACAAAGGCTGCAGCCGCGGCTTAGACCACGCGATGGTGCCAAAGCGCCCAGGTTTGGGATGCGCGATCCCACCTGCCCGGACAGCCGGGCCAGCCCGCGCTGCCAAACCACCGGGAAAAGGCGGAGGGAAAGGAAAGGAATCCGCTGCCATTCATGCGCATCACACACGTGCGGATTTCTCTCCGCAGTTTCAGGAGTTCTTTCTCACGGATTTCGTTCCTCATTAGCGCTACAATGTCAACACAGAGAAGCGGAGTACCTTTAATTATATCAATAACCCTTAAAACCATACTCATCCGCTATCCTCAATGATATTAAAATACATTAAAATATGTTTTGATTGACTTAACAAAAAAATAGAGTTTAACCTGACTTTGAAGCCACTAAGATTAAGTGAATTACAGATGACCATCTTCCTCGGAACTGTTACACCAGCATTACGGTCACAGCAGACTGCTGTGTTGTGTTCTAGAACAAAATGTAAAATCTCTTTCTAAAAATCGGCTGTGATCACTAAAGGCAGAGTGTGGCTGGGAGGGCAGAACAGGCTGAAGTACAGGTCACAGAGGAAAGGTTCTCCTTGTCTTCCCACCAACCTGTGGTAGGACCTCAGGTAAATCAGTCCCCTCATCAATACTCTGGCCCAGCCACTGCAGACTCTGCAGGACTGGGACTGCCTATGACAAAACACATGTACAGGGTCACTCTCACCTCCAGCGAGCCCACACGTGCAGGCAAAGTCACAAACAAGGCCATGGGGAGAACTGTTAGAAAATGCCAAAAGTCTACAGGAGCTGCGTCAGAAGATCACAATTTTTACCTTGTGGCATTTGTACTGATACACAAAAAGACACAAATAGTTTTCTTTATATGATGTGCATATAGAACCCAGCAAAAAGAACCCTAAAATGGGCTTCTTGTGCCCATATTTGGAGGCTTTAACTGTAGCTCAGCTCTATAGAGAGAAAACTGGCAATCCTCTTTAAGACAGCTACTGACTGACAGAAGAAAAAGAGAAAGGTACTTCTCCTTTCAAAAATAAAAAAATATATAAGACAAATCTGCCTTTTAGAGAGGGAAGAACTCACATTTTGCTTATTTTTTGAGTCCTCAGGAAATCAGCTCTGGCAACAGCCAAGATTTGGCTCAGTAACAACAGGTTAAGTGTGGGTTTTTAATGGTTTTTGAGGGTTATTTTTGAGTCCTTTAGAAATTAATTGTGCTGTCTTTGCTTTATTTAGCCTTGGTATCCACATTTACAAAAACAGCTGTTTCTGCTTACATAGATGGAGTATGCAAATGGAGATAGGAATCAGGAGATCACAAAGCAATTCAGCAGCAAGGAAAAACAACTTTTCACATAAGAACTGTATAAATTCCACCCAGTATAAATCACCAAGTTGGGCTCAGATGTCTCATCTCTCACCTCCCAGGATGTCAGCAAATTAACTGCCCAACACAGTCCCCTTGTCCCATTCCCCAACCACACCAGGACAGGGATTGCCCAGCTAACTGTATTGTTTATTCACATTCAACCAATGTGTCAAGGTCAGAAAACATAATAGAAAAAAGAGTTTCATCTGCTCAATTTTATTTTAAAATCTTTTGTTTAACCTCTGTGTATAAATTTCCTTTGAGACTGTAAAACCTAGTACCAAAAGGGACATTGCCCACCCTGTGTTCTTCTGGAGCTGGTAATTCCAAGCAGCACCTGGCACTGGGATTTCATTCTTTCCAGTAGGATACAACTGGCTCGGTCATCACAGCAGCCAGGAAAATATTTTCCAGTTAAAGCATCATTCTGGAAATGATGGTTGAGACAATTACTTTGCTAGCAACCAGCCTGGGTTTAGTAGTAACACAATGAACACAGCAGTCCAGTTTAGACCAATGGTGGGCTCTTTGACTCAGCCTTTTCCTCATATTCCCTCTTCTACCATCATTTCACCCATAACGCTGTTGGTACAGACAGGGCTGGAGGCAAAGGCAGCATCCAAGTGCCACGTGAGCAATTCCTGCTGAAGACATTTCTGCACAGCACACTCCTAAAACAGCCAGGGAATGCTGGTATTTTGCCTACAGCTGGCACGTTGATTTTGTGACTGCTACTAGCACTATATGGCTTTATAAAAATTATTTCTGACCTAATGTGCATGTTGTCTCATTTTTTCACTTGCCCTGAGCAGAAGCTCAAAATGAAATCAGTTTAAATAGAATAATTTTACTGCATGTAGATTTTTGTCACAAGTATTGCTTACAGGATTACAAAACTCACTCTCTTCAAAGCACAGCTGGGATCTAAATTAAGCCTAGAGAAAATAGCTAGAACTGTGCCAGCCTACAAAGTGATGGTATTATTCTCTTATATTGGGCTTCACTGACACACAGATATACCCAGTGGGCACTAGAAACCAGTACAGAGTTTGTGAGACTTGACTGTTTCATAATAAAATTTATTGCTTCTATTTATTATTTTTCCCAAAGAAGAAACCAAGATGAGATCAGGAAAACATAAGATGGAGAATTCAGAAACCATGTTTGCATTGTGATTTCAAGAGCAGCAATTTGAGAAGCAGAGAAGGAATATAAGATTCTTCAAATACAGAACTCTGATTTCTCTTCTATTTCTAGAATTACATTATAGTATTCCTAGCACCACAAGTTCAGAAAAAGAAAATGAGAATGTGAAAGCTAAAGTCTCAAAAATACAATTCCTTCTGCAACTGTGAAAAAAATAACATTATACTCTTTTGTTGTTGTATGACTTTCAGAGTGAATGCTTTATGCAAAAGAGTGCCAAGAAATTAGTTTTAAAAATTGAAATTATTGCTAACATGCACAGATAAGAAACATAGAGATGGTAACAGTTATAAGAGAAATAACTTTCTCAAAACAGTCTTATTCACTCTGGCACCTTTTTTTCCACATCACATTTGTAAGAAATCCTTAATTTAGATGAAGAAACTTGTTCCCTCATAGGATCCTTTTCCTGTTCTTTGGTTCCCACTACGTTTTCATCTAAGACAGAACCACACCCACCCAATGCCCTCTAGTAGTTTCAGAAACTTACTGCTTTGGGTCACTCTTCTTGCCTTATTTCTATGCACCTTTTGGGTATATACACAATCTGAAGGGAGGGTAAGGTAAGCATACCTGCAGTTCATCTGTACTTCAGACTACAAGGTGCAGGAACCATGTTTTCCTAGACAGGCAAAAATTTGTGAAATTATGCTAAAACATATGCAGTAAATGGCACACTACACTTGCAAAGCCAAGTGCCCAAGGGACAGCAAATGCCAAAAATAAGGTAACCCACAGAACTTTAATCCAAGGGTTTACATGTTGTGGCAGCATTATCAGTTCACAATACAGAATTTCAAAATCATCATGCCTTGCTCACTGCACAAACCAGCTGGGCTCACTGAAAAGCAATCATTCAATATCTTTGTTGTTCACTGATCCAGGCCTTCTCTCCCATGTGTTTTTCTAATCCTGCTCTGAAAGCAGAAAAGCCCATCAGGAAACAACTATTTTGATCATATCTTTGCCACAGTGTTCGGGTAATCTCACAAACCTTTTTTTGCATTTATTTCACAGAAGCTATTATACAGTGCAGGTTTTGTGGCACACAATACAGAGTAAGAAATGAGTGGGTATTAATTTGAAGTGCTCATAACTTGCTCGGCTGCTGAGTTTTAGAGTACCCTATGCATCTGGCATGATTTTCATATTCAAAATGTAGTTTCTATCTGGCAGCAGGATGAGCAGGAGCTCCTCCTAATTTATGCAAAACAACTCAAAGACAAGGGAGGAATTGTTATTGCCACCTATGAAAAGCTGAGTTTAAATGATTAGCCAATTGTCACATACTAACATGTGGTAGTGACAAGGATATAACTTTACTTTCTTAAATACTGTTTGCTGTAAACACACTTTCATTTTACTACCTGCATTCCTGTGCCCACTCACTCATTCTTCTAGACAACTTTTTTTTTTCCCAGTGAAGAAATATTGCTCAGGCACATTTTCAAAGTGTTTCTATAGTTGGCTGGAATTTCTAAAAACACAGAAGGATACCTCTGCCCAAATAGTTGTATGGGTAGTAATCCTTGGCATGTTCTGCGCATAAATACTGTCTTACCACGTGGATGTGGCATAGGTGCTGTCTCCCAGCAAAGCAGATAAAACATTCCCTAGCACTTCTGCATTTAGTGTAAACTCATACACAATGCTTCCCAAGGAATCCAGGACAAAAAAGCCCACCAGAAAACAACTCTTGTGAATCAGATAATCTCAAGCATTTATTTCCATTTATTTCACAAAAGCTGTTATGTGCTGCTGGCTTTGTGATGCATGATACAGAGTAAGGAACGAGTGAGTATTAATTTGAAGTGCTCATAACACAGTTTTACTTCCAATGCACTGGGAGGCCTTAACCTCCTACATGGTAATTCACCCTCAAAGCCTGGTTTTGTCTGCCTTTACTTGCAGAGAGCTTCATCAAAATCCTGGAGCCTAAAAATGTACAAAGACCCCAAGGCATACTCAGAACTTCACAGAATCACAGAATGGATCAGGCTGGAAGGGACCACTATCGGTCATTTGGTCCAACCTCTCTGGTCAAGAGGGGCCATCCCACAGCACATGGCCCCCAGGACTGTGTCCAGATGTGTCTGGAGTATCTCCAGAGAGGGAGACTCCATGCCTTCTCTGGACAATCAGTTCAGTGCTCAGTCACTGCACAGGAGAGAAATTCTTCCTCACATTCAGGTGGAACTTTGTGCATCAATCTGCCTGTTGCCTCTTGTCCCACCACCCCACGGAGCAGAGCCTGGTCCATCCCCTGACCCTCCCTGCAGACACTGGCAGACAGGGATGAGGCCCCTCTCTGCCCTCTCTTCTCGAGGCTGGACAGGCCCAGCTCCCTCAGCCTTTCCTCACTGGGACGCTCCAGTCCCTCCATCATCTTTGTCACCCTCCACTGGATCTGCTCCAGCTCCGAGTCTGTCCTGTCCTGAGGAGCCCAGAGCTGGGCACAGCACTCCAGGTGATCCTCACAGGGCTGAGGAGCAGGACCTCCTCCCTTGATTGTGATGATCATGGCATATTACAGGAATACCCATATTACAGGAATATTAAACATACACTAACCACAGTGCCCCACCTGCCTGTTCTATCACACACCTGAAGTGAGATGAGCATGGCTGGGGCAGTCACTGAATTTGTGGATATTCTTTCTCTGCAAAATTTAAGGAAGAAACCACTGACGGTGGGGGCACAGACAAGGGTGTGAAAAATGCACATTTTATGATTGGCTTTTTGCAAATATTACAATGAATATTATATGTGTAATGTTAGAAAGTTATGCTGTATTAATTCTCGTAAGTAGTGTGTTAAATGTAGTTTTAAGTTACAACATAATGTTAAAATAGAAACTCTGCGATATAGTATTTGTTACAAGCTCAAGCAGGAAGATGAGATAATCAAGAAACTCTTCACAGAGATATCAGCGAAGGGGGCCCATAAAAAGTTACAGCCTCCTTATCAGAAAAGACAAATGTTCCTCCACCTTCTCTCCGTCTTTGTGGAACCAACAGGATTAAGAAGAAGTTGACAAAAACCAGAAAAGTTCTTAATTTGCAAGGAATTTATGCATCATGTATGAGATATATGCAGCAGGCTATTGCTTTTAAGGTTACTCCTTTGCTCACAAGGGATCCTTTTTGTGACTTAGTGTCCAAGAGCATCCGGACATCCGTAATTCTTTGCTTTTTATTGTCTTGTAACTGTCCTAACTCTAAATTTAATTACATTAATTGTATTACTATTTTTAGAACCATTTCATTATTATTAAACGATTAAAAATTTTAAAAGCCAAGTGACTGGCGTTTTACACAAGGGGAAGGACGAGGACAACCCCAGGACCAGGAGGAGCCCCTCACGGCCCCACCGTCACAGCCGCCCTCGCTCTCTGATTGGTGCACTCGACTGTCAGTCACAGCGTTGCCCCGCCCCTTCACTGTCAGGCTAACGGAGTGGGCGGAGCCAACCCCTACTCCTCGCGCTCCGATTGGCTGAATACGCTGACACTTGGCTCCGCCTCCTCACCGCTGCCTCTGGGTTTACAGCGCGGGGAGGAAAATGGTGCAGAACCTCTGGCAATCTGATTGGCCAAGCGAGAACGCCACTCAAACAAAGACTCCGCCCCAGCTAGACAGCTGACTGCTCCGCTCCGGCGATTGGTCCGCTCTGCCGAGTCCCGCCCACTCATCGTGCATCCCGCTCGACGATTGGCTGTTGTGGCTGTCCGTCAGGCGGCGGGCGGGGTGCTGTCGGCGGCGCGGCGGCGGCGGCTGATGGCGGTCATGGGGCGGCGCGGCGGGGCCGGCCGGGGCCTGCGGCTGGCGGCGCTGCTGGCAGCGGCCTGGGTCGCCGGTGGGTGAGCGGGGACGGGCCGGGGAGGGCCGTCTGCAGGGGGAGATTGCGGGAAAGCGGCCGGGCCGCGGTGCTGGGGAGGGAAAGGTGAGGGGGAAGGTGAGGGGGGCTCTCTGTGGGTGCCAGGTTCGGGACCGAGGGGTGGCGCTGAGGGGGCTCTCTGTGTCTGTGGGTGCCAGGTTCGGGACCGAGGGGTGCCAGTGAGGGGCTGTCACTGTGCTGCAGCTCCCTGCCCCACCCCCATCCACCTCCAGAGACCGTGCTCGAACCCTTTTATCCGGTCCCTTTCAATACAAGGGCTGCTTTATACTAAATTATACGTTTCTATGATTTTATTGTGTAAATTCGTTATATAAAATTAATTTTGTAATTATGTCACTAAATTATTATGTAAGTTTTGACAGTATTTAGTGTATTTTTATAATGCATATGTATAATTATATGTAGTGTGTTACTTAATTAAATTAATTTATAAGGTGGACAAATTACATGAAAATCCAATTCTGTAAGCTGAGACAGAGGGATTCAGATCAGAGACCAGAAACACTTTTTCCCTGCCAGAGTGAGGCATTGGAATAGGTTGGCCAGGGAGGTGATGGGGTCACCACCCCTGGAGGTGTTGAAGAGGTATCTGGACCTGGCACTACTGGGTTGATAGTTGGACTCCATAGTCTTATAAGTCTCTTCCAACTCTGATGGTTCTGTGATAGACACACATGATTTTGTTATTTTATATGAATTTTCACGTTTTGCTGAGGTGTTTCTGTGGTCACTGTTACCCCCTCTGAGTCAAGCTCGTGATGGCACTTCCAGGCCCTGTAAATATTTCCTACTCAATGTTCTTTAGCCTTCCAGGTTCATAAAGGCTTTTGAGAACCTGAGGTACAGCTTTGGCAGTGTAGGAATTAGGTTTGCTATTCCATAGACAATTGGAGGGAATCTGCTGGTGTTCCCAATTACAAATTTAGTTTTAATAGTTGTAATCTTGAAACAAGTCTAGTGAGGGAAATTCAGTTGTGAAGGGTTAATGCTCTGATTTTATCCACCTGAGCAATATTGTCCTAGGTAAGCTAGTTTGCCCTAAGTAATGTGACTGTAGCAGCCTTGTGGAGAGCAGCATGTGAAATCCTATGGATTTGTAGCCATTTTGTAAATTCTTATTTAAAGAAATTGGTCTGGAAACATTCCTGCCCTTCAAAATGTGGGTTGAGCCACCATTAAAATTGGTAGCAGGCACCCAAGGAACACATAAATTTAAATAAATTCTTGAATCTACTCCATGAATATCACTCGGTTTGTCCTCTTTCCTTCCTTTTGCTCCCCTTTGCAGCCTGCATCTCAGAACTTTGTCCTTTGGTGTGTTTATCATAACATAGCTCAGATTTACTGTCAACATTTGTATGCATGAGACAGGCTTTGGAACAGCATCTTCAAGGTCACATTAGTTAATTTAATATTAGGGAAGTTTTTAGCTGTACAACACATCAGTTTACTGTTGCATTGTTTTTGTAAATAGCCTTTAGATTTGTAGATGCCCTGGAAAACTTTTATATCACTGCTTGGATTGGTAACCAATTTTCAGTGATCATATGAATAAATACTTCTCTTTCCTTTAGACAGTTATCTTAGTCATGTAATTTTGAGGTATGCAGTCAGATTCTTTGTACTTGAACATACAGGCCTGCAAATAGTTATTACTCTATTGCTCGATTTTCTTGTATCAAATCAGTTTTCTGGTGGCAACCTACTCAAATTGCTGACTGGGGAGCATATGCCTGAAATTTTGTGCATGGTGCATGTTACTGCTTATATACACCAAAGAAGTTTCAAAATTTATTTAGATAAATTTTGGTGTATTGCAGCCGTGCCTAAGTGACTTTAAGATAGGAAGCCAGGTTGGAACAAGCCCTTATCTTATTTCTGTGGAGTCCTTTCTGACTTTATGATGCAGTAAATTGCTGTTATCATAGAACAGTTTAGAAATATGTTTTTAGTGAACTTTGCTGTGCAAGGTAATGGGGAAGAGAGTGAAGGGGCATCCTAGAGGAGTGGAAACCCAGTGTTGTAGGTTGTGGTTCCTCACAATCAGCTCAGGTCCAGTGCTGCATCCAGGGAAGACAAACATCTCACGGTGTCATGAGGTGGAGGATGTAGAGGAGGGACACCAGAGCTGTTCTGCAGGAGCCAGGTTATCCTGGCACTGCCTGGTTTAAGCCAGCACTGACAAATTCCACTGGACTTCCTGGCTTTGGGCTCAGTGACTCTGGCTGTTGCCTGCATGAGCAGAGGTGTTGTGCCAAGCAGTCGTGGAAGCAAACAGAGCTGTGTTGGTGCTTTGTGCGTTTAACAGGATTTTGGAGTCTGCCTGGCTCCATGGAGAGTTCACTTTACTAGGTCTGAACTGTGAGACTGCTTGTAAGTTGTTACACAGAACTGTGCTCTGCTGTTGTTTGAATAATTGTCCTGCTTTTGTTAATATGGATCTGTTCATTCTTCGTCACTGCTGTATGGAAACCTTATTTTGTATTCCTGAGCATTCAAATGAGCCGTTCTCATTCCTGGCTTTCCATAAACTGATAGGCATGGGAGGGAGGAAGAAGGGATGAAAGGTCAAATATGATCCTTAGGTAAAGGAAGAGCTTGCAGGAGCTCTGACAGCTTTTTATGTCTGTTTTTAGGTGTCTGTGGTGGCGAGTTCAGTGTCTTGCGATCCCCTCAGTCGGTCATTTTCCGAGATGGAAGTTGGCCGATCCCGGGCGAGCGGATCCCAGATGTTGCTGCACTGACCATGGGCTTTTCTGTTGAAGAAGTACGTTCCAGGTCTTGGTTGTGAAATGCCTCTAGAGCTGCAGACCTGCTCACTCAAGATGCAAATCTTCCTGTCATGTGCTGGAATATATAAAACATTGTCCTGTTTGTCTTGGGGAATGCATGACTTACAGAGGTGGTTTCCAGGACAGAGCTGTGTGGGTCGTATGAGCAGCCAGAAGCTGTGCTAGCTGGCTAATTTGAGTCACCAGCTGTAGAAGGAAGCCTGCAGAGGCTTTCCAGTGCTGCTCCTCAATTCCTCTGAGACCTGGACTGTGTGCCATATCCCCCCATCCATGGTCACAAACTGAGAATCTGTGGGACCACTGTCACTTCTTGCACACAAGCTCTCTGTAGGGCTCTCTCCTGAGTAATCTGAAGCCTGAGAAATGGCTTGGCAAGGCAGGCATTTTGTCAGGTCAGCAAGCCTATCTGCTGAGCAGAGTTAGAATCACTCTGGTTGGTTAGAATAACCTAAGTTGGTTACTTAGAAAATAATACAAAACCATGGAAACGTGATTTGTGGTAGTGTTTCTCCACATTAAGCATTCAAATACAACTTTAGCAATGTTTAAAATGGGACACATGAGCAGGAGCACTTGGATTGATGCCATCTTGCCTACTGAATTTATTTGCTGGGCTTCAGCAGGGATGAGTGGCTGTTGAAGCAGTAGATGAAAGTGTAATAGCCAGATATCTTTGGCAGTGTCTGTGTGCAGCCAGATACTGAAATCTGCAGCCTGAGGCATTCTCACAGTGCTGGTAAGGGCAGCCAGTTCTCATTTCTTCCATACATCAACTAGGGAAGAGGTCTGATAAGGCTGGTTTGAATGCAAGGCTCCTTAGCCTGTGTTTTGGAATTTGAAAATACCTTGCTGTCAATTAATTCTGCTATTTTTGTCATCAAACTAGTTACAAACTTGTATGAGTAGTATGACTAAGGAGTAAATGTTGATTATTTTATCAGGAAAAAACAATATATTGAATAATATTGTGTGTATTGCATATAAAGACACTCAGAAAAACTGGGGTTTGGCCTGTTATGTCCATTTGGTATCTTGGTCATCCAGAGATATGTCATGGGTATCAAGGAAGTGTTTCAGTACTCACTCAGTGCCTTTGCCACAGCTTGGGATTAATTTGTTGCAGTGGGTCTGTAGCATCCTTTAGAAATAGTTCTCTGTTACTATTAATTCAAATCCTAGAAGCAGGGAGGGAAGAAGTGTTTGATTATTCAGCTCAACCCTGGAACTGAGAGTTCCTGAAAGCTTCCCTAAGGCAGAGGTCACTGTGTGGGCAGCTTCCAGCCCTGGTAAGGAGAGTGCTGCAGGGCCCAGGCACTTCTCTTCCAGCTCACATCAAAGCTGTAGTCCAGGAGCATAAACTGACAGTGCAGCAATGCCACTGTGGAGAATTTGGAATTCTTAGTGCATTACATTGGGAATTCTCAGAAAAAGTCATTCAGTATTCTTCCCTTGTTAAAGGAAAACACAACTAAAGTCCATTTTTGTCCCTGATGATGCTTTAAAGGGTTTTTCCTTTGTTTCTGTGAGGTGATACAAATCATAGTGTCAATGATGTTTAATTCTAAAACGCAATTAATTTGGCTTAAAAAAAAAAAAGGGCAGTTACGTCATTTACACAAATGGGGAAATCTATTTGTCTTTATTCTAGACAGATGAATTTCTGTTTTGTGCCCGAATAAACCAGTCAGTAGCCTCCACTGTATTCTCACTGATTTGTAATTGTAGTAAGCTACTAAGAAATCTTTTTATATTTCTGTGCAAATTTGTACATTTAAGATTAGTTACGTGTCGTTGTGATTGGCACATCCCTCTCTTCCCCTTCCGTTCACCCTTTTTCTTTCTTGTACTGAAAATATAAACATATTAGTGGGTTTTTTTAAGTTCACTCACTAAATACAGACTTAAGTATTTATAATTTAATTTATAATTTAACTCCTCACATATCCATTATATATAATGTTTTCTTAGTGTAGACTTTGCTATGAAGTTACTGGCAACTTTTAAACTAACAGTTCCTTCATGGTTGACTGGAGGCATTACTCAAAACGAAAGCAGTGTTAAGTTACTTCCCCATTAAATTTCTATCAGGCTGTCCTGCACAGAAGCATTAACAGGATAATAAGTTGTTTTGCTTTAATAGTGGGAAGAACTCTTCCTTTGCCTGTGAGATACAACTGTTTTTGTTGTTTTGTACTAGGACCTCCCCTGGCCCGGGCTGGGTGTGGGTGATCTGTTTCACCGGCCACAAGCCACTGTGCTGGTGACAGTGAAGGGCGTGGACAAGCTGCCTGTGAAAGGGGTTTCTTACCCCATTGAGAATGTGAGTATCCACATTTGGAACTGTCATGTGATTCCTGGGACTTTCCTGTGGTCTAATGACAAGTACACGATTCTCTGCTGTAATCCCTGATCTTGTTTCCCACTTCACTTGAAGTTTGCATATCCCCTAAACTGACAGATCAATAACCTAGCCAGGATTCTGTACAAGGTAGGAGCTGACTTTAATGTTTGTGCCAATCCACTTATTCCCATGGTAACTTAATATTTTAAAATCAGAATTGTTAATTTTTTTACTTCAGCTGAGTGTGTGATTAACATTTTATATGGAGTTGACTTTTTTATGTACTCTATCACCCAATGAGTGGTCTTTTGAGTTTTCCTCAAGTACTTGACTGAAATACAGCACTTAGAAACACCATCCCATTACATTGTATCAGGAAGAAATCAACACAAACATTTACATTTGCCTATCACTATCTATCTTTGCTAAGGCTTCTCAGGCTTCTTACAGCAACAGAGAATCCTTTAGGTTAGAAGGGAGCTCTGGAGATCATCTCATCCAACACCCTGATCAAGCAGGATCAGCCAGAGCAGGCTGACCAGCACTGTGTTCAGTCAGGATATGAGCATCTCCACAAATGGAGACTCCATGACCTCTGGGCTACCTCTGCCGGTATTTTACCACCCTTGGAGTAAAAAAAATTGTTCTTGTGTTAAGTTAAAATTTCCTGGGTTTAAATCTATGCTGTTGCCTCTTCTGCCACTTTAAGTAGTGAATGGAAATGTGCCATTCTGTGTCTTTTAAATAAAACACACAAGTAATTATTTTAAAAAACTAACAGTTCTATTAGCTTGCCAGTAATGACACTATACTGTGCTAACATTTCTTCTATTTTAGTAGGTTTTTTTATATGTGTCTTTTTCTGTTTCAGCAGTTGGTCTTTCTGCTGGTATATTTTCACCCATGATTTTTTTGTCGTTCATAACTTTCCATTTGCAGTGAGATTGTTTTCCTATATTTATTGGTCTTGTTTTACTGATAAACAAGACTGATAAGCTTAAATAATCCTTTTAATTCACAATCAGGGTCCCTTGGAGTTCTTCAGAGTATATTGTGTCTTGCCACATAAATAAAATGCCTGTTCATAGATACACAGGTGATGTTTTGTTTCGCACGTAGCTTCTTACGACTTACTATCACTTTGGAAATGTATATACCCTTTTCTTTCTTAGTTAAGATCAGTAGCCCTTGTTTAACCCAAAAATCCCATCAAACTTTGTCTTCCAGGCCGTTCCTTTCAATCTGGACAGTGTTGCAAATGCCATCCATACTCTGTTTTCTGAGGAGACGCCCGTGGTGTTGCAGCTGGCCCCCAGTGAGGAAGTGAGTATTGCTTCACTCCTGGTTCCGTGTGTCCCAAACAGGGAAACCTCCTTCCACCTGTGTGGCTGGAGGAAACCCAATTGAAATTCTGGAGCTTGCAGGCATGACTGGTTGTTAGTGTGTGGCTGGAGAATCTGAGCAGGGGCTGTGCTCCAGTAACCCGTGGCTGTCCCTGCAGAGGGTGTACATGGTGGGCAAGGCCAACGTTGTGTTTGAGGATCTCTCTGTCACCCTGCGCCAGCTGCGGAACCGCCTGTTCCAGGACAGCTCCATCCTCAGCTCCCTCCCTCTCAACTCCCTCAGCAGGAACAATGAGGTAAGGCACATTCATCCGTGGGAGCTTCTATGGGTTTTTTTTCTAATATTCTTAGTTAGCTCGTGCTTTTCTCCTTTCCTGCTTTTTCTTCCCTTTTACTTTGCCTAAGAGGCCACTCTTAATTTTTTCTAAACTAAGTTCAAACATTTTTTTCTAAGTAACTGTACTAAAAGAGTGTTATGGTTTGATGCTGGAGCAATGTTATTTCCTTCTAGCATGTTCTGATGTTGTAGCAGACAACTGCTATAAAACACTTGCAACAAAACAAGACTTCCCTCACTTGGGTTTCATCAAAGGAAATACTTGTTTCTGCCTCTTCCCTCAGGTTGACTTGCTTTTTCTGTCAGAACTTCAAGTCCTACATGATATTGCAAGCCTGGTAAGGTGTTTTGAAACGTTCTCCCCTGTCTTGTGTCACAGAGATCTTTAAAGTAGAGAAGCCATAGCCAGGATACATGGCAGCCAGTGTGTCATCAGCTGGTTCCATCAGTTTGAATAATGCATTCTATTTGTATCAGCCTCATCACTGCAGTTGTGAATGGGAACCTTAATCATCTGTAGTTTTCTTTTGTGTTGTGTTTGGTCAGAATAGGGATAATTCTGAAATACTCAGTGAAGAATTTGGTTTCTTTGGTGTCTAACTTGAGAAGTATAATGGTAGTTAACAACATATTCTTTGCCCTGTCCACCATTTTACTTCAAAATCTCACTTTATCTGAAAAGACTGGAGTGACTTTTGTGCCATGAACAGTGATGGTGGTAGAAATGCTCCAATGGAGGGGTGAGCTTTTTATCCTGAGGATTTTTTTACTAAGAAGCTGCTGTCTTGTTGCTGTGGTTTAGGGTTTGTTTTAGTGGGTGTGAGGGTCTTTTTGTTTCATTTTGGTTTGGTTTTTTCTGTATGTCCTTTAATCTGAAACCCCTAACTACTGAAGTGAAAGAAAGAGTTGTGGAAAAATTCAAAAATTCACACTAGGTAAAGGGTTAGTGGAGAGAAACGGGGCTCTTGAGAAAAAGAGGTAGAACAGCTTGGTTTTGTTTTGCAGGCTAGAAATGCTGCAGTTTAAGTAACTGGGAAGATGGGATTAAATTCCTTGTTTTCAGAGGCTGTTGTCTTGTGCAGGCAAATACCAGTGCTCCATCTTCTCACCTGCAGAAGTGCAAGAATGTCACTACTCTTTTTTGAGATAATTTGGATTGTGTTGGTTGGATTTTCTGAATTTTGGAAGTATTGGATGATACTTCTCAAATAAACTACTTTTGTACATGGACAACACAAGGTAGAAGCTGCAACCTACTGAGCTTTTCAAGGGCCTGCTTCAAACAAGGGAATGCTAGTATCTAAGTCTTGTAGTTATGTTTTTGTTTTCTTGTGAGTTTTATTTTCATGGCAATTACAGAAAGAAGACTCTGATGTCAATAAGTATTCTGTTTCTTTTTAGTACAACTCCCTTACGTGGATGTAACCTCGTGTTAGGAACAGATGCTATATAAAGTTCATCTGCTTTCTTCTGTAGAATTAAAAAAAAGAAAATTATGAGCATCTTCTAGTTAAGTTGGCAAGAATTCAATTTCCTAATTATGGAATATGACTGTAAAAAGTGAGACTGGCTTAGTCCAAGTAAATTGATTTTGTGCGACGTGTTTTTAAAAGTAACCTGTGTATGAATTAATTTATTTCTGCTCTCAATGTTGTGCCAAAGCTGTCTCGACACAAGCACTTAGCCAAAGATCACTCTCCAGACCTTTATTCCCTGGAACTGTCTGGTTTGGAAGAGGTTGGGAAACGATATGGGGAAGACTCTCAGCAGTTCAAGGATGCTTCTCAAATTCTTGTAGACTCTTTGCAAAAGGTATATTGTCTACCTAATGAACAAAACTCATGATAATACTAAGAAAATAGTTTTTATTTTAACTACAAAGAAGTAACTTCATTAGTGCTTGCTTGCCTAATGCTTGTTTTTGTTGTTTGGTTTTTAAAATGTTGTTGTTTAGTTACAAAATTGAATATTACAGTTTGCCTCTCTGGAAAGTAAGAAAATTCTACAATGTGTTTAGATATTTTGAATAAAGGAGTAGGGGTGTACTGAAACCTTGTATCAACATGGCTTGATATGTTTGTTTTGCTTAAACAAACACCTTGCATTTGAAGGCACCAGAATGTCTCACAAAAAGAGGCTCTTGGAAATCTGGAAATATCTTTATCCCAAGATGCAGTGGTTAGTTTACCCTTGCCCACAAAGCTATGTAAATGTAAATTTCTAAGACTTCAAAATAACTGCTGTTTATCCATCAGTGTGCTCAAGAAAGTAATTTTTCAGCAGGTCTTACATAATCATTAGTTAAATTTTTATTAAGATCAGTCACTTTTGAGAGTTTCCAAAGTGATGAAAAAAATCAAAAAGATCAATTTGTTAAATCAAATACTTGTTTTCTCTAAGCATTGCTCTTCGGCCTCTTTGACCTTAAGCAAATATAAATATTAGACATATTAGCATTTGAGCCAGATGAAAATATTCAGGTTCATAGTTTCCCAGTGGGAGTTTGAGAACTTAAATATGTTGTTGGAACTGAGAAGACACACAGTTAAGAAATGCTGTGGGGATGGGCCTTTTGTAAAAGAGATGACAGAGTAAGTTTCAGCCCAGAAAGCAGGCATAAGCCACAGTCTGCAGAACACTGACTGGGGGTTTGAACAAGGCCCTGTGAATCAGAGGAAGGTTGACACTTAAAGAAATGCTAAAATAGTGTAAATTTCCATAGCTTTCCATAATTATTTCTGAAGCTGACATCTTTTGTTTTGCTACATCTTGCTAAGAATACTCTGCTTAATTCCTGGCTACAGTGTAGGCTTTTAATTAAAACACCCTTTCTTTTCCAGTTTGCAGATGAGATGTTTAATCTGTATGGTGGGAATGCAGTAGTAGAAGTGGTGGCTGTGAAGGAGTTTAACTCTCCCCTCTCAAGGAAGACTCGCTCAATTCTCCAGGCTTCACAGGTAGCAGAACCACATTTTACTACCTCTCATTTATTAGAAGTGATCCAAAGTAAATCACTTTTCTTTAAGGACTGAAATGCTGACTCTGACTTAGGTGTGGGTGCAGCTTACTTACTTGATCTTCACTTTGTCATTCAGTAACTTCACTTGAGGAGGGCTCTGGAAGTCATCCAGTCCAACCTACTGCTCAAAGCAGGACTAATTCAGGAGCTAGGGTTCTTGTCCAGCCAAGTTCTTGGAAAGTCCATCCCTGGAAGTCCCACAGCCTCTCTTGCTCCAAAGCATTAACCACTTTCATGGTGAAAACTTTTTCCCTTGTGCCTTGTTAGAATTTGCCTTTCTGTGTTGTCTCCCCAGTGCAGGCAAGTCCTGCCTCCCAGCTGTGGGAAAACATCTTTTCCTTGGCTGAACTCCAGGCTCAGCCCAGGATGCAGTTGTCCTGTGTCATTCCAGAGGTACTGTTGGCTCCTATTCCCCTTGTCCTCCAGGAGCCCCAGTCCCTCTTTCAGCTGCCCAGCTGCTCAGTGCCCAGCCTGTGCTGTCACCTGGGTTGTTCTGCCCCAGGTTCAGGACTTTGGATTTCATTTTCCTGCCACCTTCTTCTTTTTGAGTCCATTGATGTCACTCACATAATCACTTTTTTGCATTCTGTGCTCTTACATCAGATTTGTCTAGACAAAATGCATCTCTCTTATTTAGGTTGCTCAGACTTTGGATGGAGTCAAGATGTTTGTGTGCAAGCTCACTTTGAAGTAATAAATATTTTCTTTATTGCAGAGTAAAACCGAAAATCCATATAACCTTGCCTATCCATATAACTACGACTACTCTGTAATCTTCAACATTGTTCTGTGGATGATGATAGGTCTTGCTTTAGCTGTGATAGTTATCTCCTACAACCTCTGGAACATGGATCCTGGCTATGACAGCATTATTTATAGGATGACAAATCAGAAGATAAGAATGGATTGAACTGCACCGTATTTCAGCACAGGAAGATGATGAAGAGCAAGGTCTCCTTTAGCCTGTGTGGAAAACAAATGTCCTGACATGGTTAATTGTGGAAGTTTTCTTAAAGATGTATTTATTTCTAAGTAATTTTTCCCCCTTTCAAGACTATTCTAAATGTTAGTAGTAGCACCAGATGGAATTTAGAAATTGAAATGTGCTTGTTTAAAAAAAACCAAAACAACACTCCCTGGAGTAATTGTTATTAAAGTGACACCATTCCATTTTTTTTATCTTGTAACATGAGTTTTTGAAATGCCCTGTACTGCCTTTGCCTGTGCAAACCAGATAAATTGAAATTACGATAGCAACATGTTGTTTGAAACTTTTGCACTGGAAGATCAAAAATTATAGCTAAATTGTTGTGTTGTATATTATGAACCAGCTGTAAATGTTTGATGTAAATATTTGTAATGGTTATATGTAACTTCAGAGAGGATAGTAAATATTCTTCAGTAAAATACTAAATATAGAAATATTTCTCTCAGCCTAGGACTCTATAGCATAAATGGCATTTTGATCTCATGTTGATGGCTCAGAGGCGAGCTGTACACAGAAGGATCCTTTCCCCTGAACCTCAGTGGCTGGGAGCTGAATAACTGGTGTGGCTGGTCTGTACAGTGCAGTCTGTAAATCCTGCAGTAGCACCAGTCTGGTTGTGGTCTAATGTCACTTACATTGGAAAGTTCCTGTTATGATGCTTCATGTTCCTTCCATTTGTGTTAATGTTATTATTATTTAAAAAATTAGTTATTTTTGATGATAAGAGTGGACCAACATTTGATTTAAATATACCTGGATTATAGTCCCGCTTCAACCATTCAATAAAACAAAGAACAGTTGTTCTGGAGTGCATTTATTCCTTGTGGCTTTGTAGGTGTGGCTCCTTCTGTTCAGGATTTGTTCAGGTGACTGGGGCAGCTGTGGCTGCATCTGATGTGTGACAGTGGCCCTAAGGCTGCAGCAGTTTGGTTTAAACTATCCTTCAAAAGAAAGAAAGTCTTGTGTAGATTTTCCTAAACCAGATAGTGAGTGTAGTTAAAGCAAATCGTTGATCTCTGGCTTGGGTCTTTTTTAGAACTACCTCCTTAGAAGCTCATTTGCTCTTGTGGTAAGAGGAGATCTTCCAGACTTCAGCATCATGAATGGAAACTACTTTTTTATCATCTTGCTCTCTGATGTGCTGAACTTTCCTTGCTGTTAGGAGATAATTGTTCCACTTCCAGAAAAGATGTTCTCACTGAATTAGTTTCATTTACTGGGAATGTCTGAATTGGGGGCATTGAAATTGTTCATGTCTTGGAGATCCTGGACAGTGATTCAGGTCAAAATGAGCAAATTGCAGGTTTACCTGAGTCAAATAAATCCAATTCAGTATATGTTGCAATCACTTGAAATTACTTTTAATGGTATTTAAAGTTAATCTGGATGATTGATGGAAAGGAAGAGTTGCAGTGGCAGTTTCTCAGACAGGAATGTAATTGCTGAACATCTAATACACTGTGTCAGAGTAGTTCAAGGGGAAGGCTCTCAGCCAGGTGAGAAGTAGGACACGGTGATTATGTCAATGATTATGATTAGATTTATTGCTAATACAGTATCTAAATATTCCCAGTGCACTATCTAAATAACAATTCTGTCATCTCTAACAGTGGATTCAGAGGTTTGATCAGATTAGCTGTCCACTTCAGATACTGGTACAGAGTTTTACAGGAGCTGGTTGTTTAAGGACTGTGTAATTAATGGTAACTATTTAACAGTTGTATTTTAGTCAGTGTGAAGTTGGCAGTGTAGAATTTGTTTAAATGCAGGACCTGCCATTGAGATGGTCTCTGTGTGTCAGTTCTCTCACAGCTGCTGCTGTAGGCTCTATTTTACTTTTTAAAGCTGGTTTTACACTACTTTGAAGGGTGAATTGCAATTCCCACTTCTCCTTTTAGTACCACATTTGTTCCTTAGTACCTCCAGCTGGTACTAAAGGTGCTTTTGAGCACTGTCATGTGTGCTGTGTCTTAAATACCAAATGCTTTGTGCAGCACAGGCTGCATTCTGAACCACTCCAGAGCCCCTGTACTTCAGTTTGAGTTAGGAAAGCCAGACACACTTTATTATACAACAATATTGGTCCATAACTGCCAATTAAACAGGCAGTTACATGAATAGCCTTTTCATACTTAGAATTAAGTTAATTAGAATGAAATGCCATCAACACTACCAGACCTGCTCTTGATTGTTCTCTTTAAAATGCTCCAAGACTATAAATGGTAAAAAGATTTATGTGATATGGTAAAAATCATAAGTTTTGTGCACAGAACTATGACAAAAGCAGAGAAACCATTGAAGGAAGGAAGAAACAGGGAGAAGCCAAGGCAGGAAGGGGGTGCAAGGAAAATAACAGCTGGTATTTGGATCCTGTGTGCCCAAAGTGAGAGGGCAGGAGGGTGGTTTTGCAGTATCTGGCAGCAAGCAGCTTTCAGCAGGCTGGGACAGGCTCCACGGAGTGCTGTCAGTGGGATTTAGGATGCAACTGCAGCAGGAAGAGTGATCTGATCACCAAAGAGTTTTTCTGTGGGAGCTTGCCCTCTGGCACAAAGGGCTCTTCTTCAGACCTTGGTCTTATGTTGTCCATTCTTTGGCTTGGGGTGTACCTAACCTGTTCTCAGAAAGTGTTGAAATCTCTGAAGAAGGAAAGAATCCTAAGTCAGAACTGAAGACTGAGAGTTGCTTTTGATACTTAGGTTAAAAAGAGAAAATAAGCCATACAAATAAAGGGGTCTTTGAATAGTCAGTATATGCTGCTTTTTCTAGATAATGCCCCAAAGTGTAAACCTGGCAGAGGGAGGTATAATCAGCTTTTGTGCCTGCATCAACTTTCCAGACTTCTCTGTGGCAGGAATGGCAACTTTCAGAGTTCTTGCAGCTGTAGCAACACACAGGCAAGGGAAGCCTAAAGCAGATCTGAAATGTGTAAATGTTACGTCTAAAAAAAGGACGTGGAAATGAAGAAACCACATTGAAATGCAAATGTTGAGCAACCTGGCAAGTGATTGCTGAGATTTATAGGTCACCCTTCATGGATCTAAGAAACACACTGCCAGAGTCTAGGTAAGGAGATAAGCATCCCTCAAAACAAAACAAAAACCCTCCAAAACAACGACATTCTGAATCCTATACTGACACAGTTTTTGGCTATGGTGAAATGGGTGCTTTGAGCTAAAAGTCAAAAATGTTCTCTAAAAACAATTTTTTTTTTTTGCTCCTGCATTTTTTATTTTCCCCTGTGCAGGCCCTGAGCCATATTTCTAGGAATTTTCATCTCTGTAGAAGCAGGGAGAACATTTCCACACAAGTATCACAGGACAGAAATGGAGCCAGACCAAGGAAGATGGAAAGGGGAACTATCAGATTTCAAATCTGTCACAACAAAAGAAACTAGAAAAAAATGGGGACCACAGAAGTTTATTTCCTGTCCTGTTGTGCCACTAGTGCCGAGCATTGCTGTGGAGGAGCTGAATGTTAAAGGGCTCCTACAGCTCATGGTGTGAAATCACCACCCTGGTGTTTCTGCCCAGACTTGTGCAACGTGTCCTGCCTGCCCAGGGCTGAGGGACAGGGACAGAAAGCCCAGGTGACCACACTCCTCTCAAATAAACAGAGCAGAAACTGGTGCATGGCACAAACCCAAACAGCCAGGGTCTGCTCCAGTGCCCTCTCCTACCTGAACTGCTGGAAAAGCAGCTGCCACAGGTGTGTCTGTGTGTGGCAGGCAGGAGATGGGGCTGTCTAAAACCAGGAACACATGGGACTTCCAGTGCTCTGGAAGTGTAGAGATTCTCCTGAATCTCTGTAACAGATCTCATGAAATATTTTCTAGAATAGGTCAAAAAGGCATGTACTGCATCTCTACTCTCTATTGGCTAAGGACAGCACCTAGACCTATTCCCATCCCTAAACAGGGATTTGCTTTGCTTGTGTGCTCTCAGAGTTTAAAGAAATTCCTCTTGTTGCTGAAGGATAGATTCACACTAAAGGACTCTGGCAGTCAAATTTAGTATTGTTGTTGATGTCACCCAACATCAACAAAAATACATAGCTAAGGTCTTGGCATGAATACTCATCACAAAATATTTAAAATGTTTCTAAGGGGAACAAAATTGATGGTTGCACAAAATTACAAAGGCAGTCAATTCCACTTAATTATGCTCCAGTGCATGAATTTATGATGACAAATTTACATGTCCTTAATCTAGTGAGCACATGCTTTTTATTAGGCCAGGGACGCAGAAGCAGTGGCTAAGATAAATAAATTCAAAGTATTTTAGCTGGTAGCTGATGGCCAGCACTGTAGTCAAAGATTTCAGTGACTTCAGTGCTGCCAATCTACTCACCTGATCAACCCCTGTGTTTTAAATACTTCTTTACAATGGCATGGTTCAAGTACCCAATAAATTGATATAAAAAAAAATCTGCTGCAACACCCGAGTGATCAGTGAGAGCATTTGGAACACTGGCGAGCTAAATGGGAGCTCCAACCACACCCTACAGCAGGTGATCAATCAAAATCCTGACTGTGGTACAGCATCAGCTTGGAAAGAAAAAAACTGGCTCTCAACTATTTCTGTCACTTTTAGACTCTGCTGTAGGAAAAAAAAAGAAAAAAGGGAAAAATACATAAAAACAGCTGTACCAATTATTTTACATGAGCCCATGCCAACTTTTCTGCAGGTTGAAGAGCCAAGAGGCAGCCACATTCTGCTGCCAGTGCTACCTTAGCAGAGCTGCCAGCTCCAAAGCACCTCTGACTCCTTTGGGATAGACGAGTCTGATCCACCTGTGCCAGCTGGTGAATGTGCAGCTCTCCCCTCTGGAAATCTCCAGGGAGATGTGTCCTGGGCTGTGGGGATTCCTTGGGAGCAGGGAGGCTCTGCTCCATGGCTGAATGGGGTCGTGTTCCCCAGGGAAGCCTGGTGGCACCCAAGTGGCAGCAGCTCTGGGTAACCTGACAGGAAAACAAGCTAGAAATAGGAAGTGCAATCAGCTGTCAGTCATGTAGAGAAGCAGATGGGGTGAGGAGGCTTAACTGGAAAAAGCACAAACTAAGATAAGCTTTCTCTATATATGAAATGGTTTTGATCTCCTTCCTGCATGTTTGCGTGCACACACACCCAGTGTTATATGGGTCTTTACAAATGAAACCTTGGGAGAAGCTTCCTCCCCCTCTTAAAAACAGTACTTTTAATAAAAAGTGGAAATATTTTTAAGCTCTTTCCATATTTTAAAGAAGATTTTAAAAAAGTACGCTCACTATTTTGTAAAAATGAGGATTTATAAACTTAGAAGATGAATAGGAATACATCCACCTAAAAAAGGATGTCTAAGAAAAAAATCTGCAGGAAAACTGTGCCTATACAACCATCATCCCACAGGTGATGCTGACCAGAAGCTGTCTTTGATGTGTGTTTCTTCTGGAAAAAAACCAAAATAATTCATCAAATCCAAAAAAACGTCCCTCAAAACCAAAATAATCCATCAATCCATCAAGCACAAGTGAATTAGGAAAATAAGCAGGACACAAATAGCAGTGACAGAGTGTAACAAGGGTCACTGTAACTTCACCTCTGTCCCTGTCTTTTATCCAAGGGAATGGAGGAGTCAGCACTAAAGGGGAGTCAGAGGGGCCGACTCCTCACACTTCCCCAGCACCCAAAGAGCACTGAAAAGCCTGACATTTTAGAAGGTGATTTCAGATCAGTGCTCCCTCCAAGTCTGCCTCCCCGGCCACCCCAGGGCAGAGCTGGAGTCTCCTGTGCTCCTGGTGAGGGGATAGCTGCCAGGCAAACCACTCCATCCCGGGAGCACTGCTCTGGGAAGCAGCCTCTGACATGTCCCAACTGGAGTCATGATCTTGTCATGAGACCAGCTTCCTGTCTGGGACACACTGTCCAGACTGGAACTGCACAAACAACCAGTCTGCAGTTTGCTTCCTCCTCTGCTCCCTTTTCCTCCCTTTTGTTATGGTTTGGTTTGGTTTTGTTTTTCTTCTTGTTTTGTTTCTTTGTTTGATTTTTTTTTTTCTGTTAACCCAGAGGTCCCCAGGAATTCATCAGCACAGGAATCACCTTTATTTCTTCTTTCCACCCTGTGTTCAGCCACTTCCATGCCACAGACTTGATTCTTTAAAAATTCCACAGCTGCTGAAATATTCAGATTGTTGGAAGTGGTGAAACAAGTCCTACTTGCCATAATTTCCAGCACTGTGTAGGAGTAATTGGTTACTGTAGCCTAAATTAACTATTTGGCAGAGGAGAAAATAGTCTAAAAAGTGGAAGTCTTTAAATAATGACAAATTTTATTGCAGCTTAATCTTAGCTGGAAAATAAACACAAATGCATTCTTAACTCCATTTTTTTCCCCTCAAGCTCTTCCTCTCTGGTCTCTGTTAAAATTTGGCTTTGGCCACGTTTCTGTTTTTCAAAGCATCATAGCCTCTGCACTCCAATCCTTCAAAAAGTCCTTTATAATCTGCCACTGTTAGAGTAGCACAAATGGACAAGACTATTCTGATGAAAATAAGTATTCCTACATAGGACATTATTCCTCAGGACATCCCTCACTCAGGAGGACACGTGAATGAATTCTCCAGGGCTGACCTGTTCCTGCACAGCTCAGGTGATCTTAATTTCATCAACTTTAAGCTGCCTCTGCCACTCCCTGAACTAGGCTGAGCCTGCATTGGCAGCATGGGACACCCTGGCAAAGATCAGGGATGGGATGGAGGAGGTTATTTTTATTTATTTATTTGAATGCCCATGCAATTCAGATGGGGAGGAAACTCTGGAAAAGTGAAGAGAATCAAAGGAAGACTTTGATCTCTTTAGTTTAAAATGAAGGTATGGAAAGCACTGAAGGAAAACAGTGATGAAAGAAAGATATTCTGGTGCCCTCTCAGTTGCAGGGAGGATGTGCCAGCACCAGGGCTGGGAGAGAGGCCATGGGGAAGGAGGGAAGAAGCAGCCAGGGTCTTTCTCTCTCTCTCCAGCCCTCTGCAGGACACTGGGCACCTCTGGGCAGTCCCTGCTGCTCTCCTCCCTCTGCCCCTTCCACTCCTTAACTTTAACAACAGTCTTCGAAAGAGCCGTGGCTGTGTGGATTTTGTTGTTGCTCTTTCTGCCAAAGAAAGAAGCAAGATGCTTCTAAAATCACAACTTGAGAGCAGCTGCCTAACTCTGGTCCTAACTCTGCCCAAAGGGACTAAGAAAGATGGGGAAAGGGCAGGATATTTTATAGATCCTTACAAATATCACCTCATGCTCACAGCTTTCTCTGGCTGACTTTATTTCCGTAGTGCACCACAAAGCTCAGAGCAGTGAGGATCTCCACGAGCCTCCCTCCCTGGGGATTCAGGGAGGCATTGGGAGTTTAGGTAAAAGCCTGTAATTAAGACACAGACTGCCAAGTCTATAAAACAGCATTTTACAGCATTTTCCTGTAATGGATCTGGGTTTGGAGACATAGGAGGGCACTGCCAGTCCTACATTTCTTATGGAATGTAAAGCAGAACCTCTTGTTTTATTTTTCTTTTTGCAGCTGTTTGAGCAGTGGCACCTTCTGCACTGCACACATGTCTGCCTCCCAAATCCCTTTGGCCATGAGGAAGAAGAAACTCCCATTTCTGAGGAACCTGCAGCTCACTGAGGTCCCCAATGCCCTGGGGAGAAGGGAAGAGCTGCAGCAGTGTCCCTGCAGGGCCCTGACTGTGCTGAGCTCACCAACACCCCGCACAGTGTGGGGCTGAGCAGAGCTGTGTGTTGTGAAAGGAAAGAGGACTCTTGGGAAATACTCTGGTCAGGGGCACGTCTGTGACTTTCTGCTGATGTCTGCCCAAAACTTTCATCTGCCCACAAGCCAATTAAATCTGCACAACAAAACCCACATGGCTGATGGGTCATCTCGGGCCTCAGCAAACTGTCTGCAGTCACCACCCCACCATGAATGCCACTGGAATTTGAAATAAATTAAACAACCTGGAATAATCCTCTTCCAGGATGCCCAGGATGTGCTATTTGCATGCTGCAAACAATGGTGTGTTTGAATAAAAGGTTGATTCCTTCAACATTATCCCTGAAAATCTTCATAAATCGTTCCCTGTTTGAGCAGCTGACTCTTGGGTAAGAGCTGCACATGGATGGTACCACGCTGTGCCAAGCTGTGCAAGAGGCAGGAGGTGTGTAGGCAAACTCTGGGTTTTTTTAAGGCACCCATCTGCAACAAAACAAAGCAGAAAAACAAATGCAAAAGTGTGTCAAGAAAAGCAACTTACAGACCTGATTCCACAGCTACCAAGCATGTTTTCAAATCTAAAACAAATTCAAGTTGACTATGACCAACTGGGGATGGATCTGGGCACCTAGAGCATAGAAAAGAATTAATTTATTTCTAAAGATTGCCCTGGTCCCTGTCTGTGAGACACCATGGAAGGAAAGGCACTACCCAGCTCAACAGTTGCTCCCAAGGTAAATTCCAGCCCACAGAAATCATAAGAAATTTACTGTTTCCAAGCACCCAGAGCTACCCTGAATGTGCATATTAAGCCTGTACATTAATCAGGGAGCTTTATCCAAAGGACTACAGTGCAAAGTGAGAGGGACAGGAGCCAGTGTGGGACCTTGGGACAAACATCCCTGATTGACTCCCACCCAAACACTTCCACAGCCACCCTGAACCACTTCAGCGTGCAGAGATCTCACTGGAGCATCCCACGTGGAGCCAGCTTGCTGTCCTGCAGCCCGAGTCCCCTACCTGGCCCACTTTATCTGGCAGAGGAAAACACACCCAAACACCCTTTGGAGACCCCTGCCAAGCAGAAAACTTAATGTGGGACCACTGTGGCTGCCAAGTCACCTGGCAAAAGCCAAGGTCTGAGTTTGGGCTCTCAGCCGACTCCTGCCTGGCTGCTGGAGCTCTGTGATGATGGAGAGCACAAGGGCTGTTTCTCCACAGCAGCTGCTCTGCTGGGAGAGCCACTCAGCAGCTTCTGGTGTGGTGTCCTGGCACCTAAACTGAGAGCTGAACTGGAAAGCTTGACCTCTGAGAGCAAAGCAGGTGGAAAGGGTAGAGCTGGGTTCAAACATGGGTTAGGTCACAGCTTGGAGCTGGCAGCTCTGCTCTGGGCACTGAGGTGACAGCCAAGCAGGACTGAGCTAGGCTTAACCAGCTGCTTCAGTGTGGGGGGAGGATGTCTCAGTAGTATTTGGAGCTACAGTTCAGTTCTCACACAGTACTGTTGTCAAAACAGCTATTTGCACATAGCTAAATCCCTAGGTACCAGTCAGCTTTACAGGCTGTCCAAGTAGTTAAAGCATACATCCATTTTTCCTTTTTTTTCCTTCAAGATCATTGATGGCACATGTACACAAACACCTCTTTTCTTTGCCTTGTCCTTGTCCTCCTTTTGATGGGAGGACAGAGCACAGATGTAAGTAAACAAGATGTATCTGTCCTGCTGGCTGATGTTTACACAGATCAGCAAACCAAAGTGTTATTCCACAGCACCAGTGGGATAATCCCAGTGTCAGGCTGTGCAGTGGCTTCTGTGGGGGCACATGCATGGTGAGCAATGTGGTTTCCCAGCTGGGTGTGGAAACCATGACAAGTTCCTACAACATCTCAGCATTTTCACAAGCAGAGGCCTTGTAAGTACAAGGGGGAGAGGAGTGGTGGAGGCAGCCCTGCAGAAAGGGACTGGGGGGAGTCAGGGCTGTTCCAGCATCCAGGAGTGCAGAGCCCATCCCGGGGTGCACCAGGCATGGCACAGAGAGGTGCCAGCAGGGATTATCCCACCGTGCTCTGTGCTGGGCCCCTCTGTTTAACAAGGATGTTGAAATCCTTGAATGTGTCCAGAGGAGGGCAACAAAGCTGGTGAAAAGGCTGGGAGGAATGTCCTGTGGGGAGTGGTTGAAGACTCTGGGCTTGTCGCTTTTGGAGAAGAAGAGGCTGAGAGGCTGAGGGACCTCATTGCTCCCTGCAGCTTCCTGAGGAGGGGAGATGGAGAGGGAGGTGTTGAGCTCTTCTCCCTGGGATCCAGGGACAGGATGTGTGGGAATGGTTCAAACCCACACTGCCAGGAGACATTTAGACTGGACATCAGGAAGCATTTCTTTACTGAGAGGATGGTCAAACGCTGGGACAGGCTTCCTGCAGAGGTGGTCGATGCCCCAAGCCTGCTAATGTTTAAGAGGCATTTGGATTATGACCTTAACAATGTGATTTAAATTTTGGTCGGCCCTGAATTGGTCAGGCAGCTGGACTAAAAGGTCCTTGCAGGTCCTCTCCAACTGAAATAGTCCTATCCTATCCTATCCTATCCTATCCTATCCTATCCTATCCTATCCTATCCTATCCTATCCTATCCTATCCTATCCTATCCTATCCTATCCTATCCTCTCCTCTGTAACCCCGAGCACAAGGTGGGAGCTCCAGTGCAGAGCAGCACCAGCAGAGCTCCCAGCCCTGTGCCAGCCTGGCTCTGTCCCTGCTTTTTGGGACCGACATCGCAGAGATCTGTGCTGAAAGCACAGCAAGGCCCAGCCTGGCCTGCAGCCCCCTCCCTCCTTCTGCTGCAAAATCAGCTCCAAAGGACAGGAGTGTTTTTCTCTGTCTCTTTTAAACGCTGCTTTGCCAGCTTGCTGGCTGCTTTCAGCAGCGTGCTCCTCACGGGGGAAGGCTCAGAGTGAAGATGCAGAAAGGAGCTTTGTGCTGTCGGGAGGCTGCTGGGCTGGGGGGCTGCAGGTCAGACATGGGGCTCCCTGCCACACACACCAGACCATGACAGCGTGGAGATTTGAGTGCTTCGGGCAGGTTTCCCGAGGGTGGGTAGGATTCCTTGTCTGTTTCTGATCAGCTGAGGGGGTCAGACATCCATGAGGGACGCACAGGAGAGGGAGGAGACCCCTTCTTGCCTGGGGAGCTGCCTTCCCTGACACAGGGTAGGGATGTCAGCAACCCCTTCCCACCCTGGAGCATCCACATCCCCTTTTATGTAATTCCTGACAGGGTCTCCCCATGGTGCAGGTGACACCCCTGGTGCTCCGACCGCTGGAGCCTCAGTGAATTCCTTCCAAAGGTGGAGGTGGGGATGGCAGGAGTGCAGCCAGTCCGTGGCAAGGCTGAGTGTGAGAACCCCGGGCTTGGTCTGGGGTCTTGTGTGGTGGTGAAGTCTCTCCTCCAACCTGTGCTTCCAAAGAAAGGCTCAGCAGCCTCTTGTTGTCCGGTCTCAAGGCAGTTTATTGTGAGTTATCTAAAAGATTTTCTTCTCGAGCTGCTGGTGTTTGCTCAGCAGCTCAAGCAGAGGCACAGACACACCCTGACATCCTCTCTGTCTGCTGTCTTCTTCTCTCCCCCTGCCCAGGGCTGCTGCTATCTTTTATATATTACGTATTACATGTTTACAGTTTTTCCCCAATACCTACTACCTATATTACAAAATGCTTTTCTACTCTAAACCAATCTGTGAGTGCCAACATCACCAAGAATATGGAGGTAAGGAAGAAGAAGGAGGAAGAACAGGGTCAGCCCACTTTCCTCCATCTTAGAACTTCTGACCCCCATGTACAAATTAAAAACCCCCCTGTACAATACTACAAAAATTTCCCCTCTACTTTGTAACTACTTCTACTATACTATCTAACCCTTTGTGACTGCTTGTTCCACCTTCAAAGCTGGTAACTCATTCCATGGCTCAAACTCAAAATCACAGCTGTTTGCAGCTGCCTGCCAGGGTCTAAAATGCTTCTGACTGTTGCTTTCAGGGGAAGGCAAGGCGACCTGGTTGCAAGGAACAGCACGGCAGCCCAGCCTCGCCTGGGCCACTCGGGCCACTGACACGCACAGACACCAATGTGGTGGATGGTCACATGGCATTTATTATTTTATCTCATGGGGTTAAATAGCCTAGGGGGACTTTGCTACGTTAGGGGGAGAAGGTAGAGTTTTCTGGGATTAGTTAAGGAGTGGAAAACTACTGGGTTAGGTGTGGTTATGTCTTGGGGGTAATAGATAACATGTTGCAGGGTGAGGGGGAAGGGTTTTTGCTTTCTGTCACATCTTGAGATCTTCCGTTCGCCTGTCCCTATCTACTACACTGACCAAGGCCTGGAACCTTTAATGTCTGAGAGACATTCTGAGTTCCAGCAGCTGAGCACGATGCTCTCCCCGCTGTGGGAGCCCTGTCCGGGTAGCAGGAGCAGGTTTTCCCGCAGCGCTGGCTGTCAGCCTGGCTCTCCAGCAGCCCTGCTCCAGGGGCTCTGCCTCCAGCACCTCCGGAGGCCCCTGCGAGCTCCTTCTCACGGGCAGGGATTGCAGCGGCCGCATCCGTGCCGCTCTGCACAGCATCCAGCCAGCCCTTATCTCCCGGAGCAGCGCCGCACGCTTCCTGCCAGGCCCTCATCATTTCCCAGAGAAGGGATGAGTGCTCTGGAGGAACGTGAGGAGCTGGGAGTACGCGGCAGAAAAGCACTGAGGGAGCAGCCCTGCACCTGCTTCCCGGGCGTGCGATGCTCCCGCAGCCAAAGTTCAGCCTTAAAATCATTCCCTGAAAGAATGATCCGCCCGCTGAGCGGCAAAGTCCCGGCGGTGCTGGAGCACCCCCGGAAAAGGGTGGCGTAGCTGAAGTCAGCGTGATTGAATCGAAATGTGAAAGTCTCAATTACATCGCTATTATGGGGTTACAGAGAGTCACAGCTCGGTAATTACAGCCTCGATGCTTCATATGGTTAATACATTTCAATTACACGTTAATTTATTGAAATACATTCTTACCTTAAAAACCTCTGAAATTCTGCGGTAGATGGAAAATTTGGGCCAGGGGAGCAACTACAATCACTTGAACTGAAATGGCCAGTGTAGCACAACTTCTGAAGTGACACCTTTGACAGACTAATCAAAGATCTGATTAAAATGACCCAAATATTCTCCTAGTAATATGAAGATTTTGCTTTAAAATGCCTGCGAACCAGAGTAACTTCCAATTGACAGATGAAACTGAGCACAGGCCTAAAGACAAACTGCAGCTCGTAAAGAAAAACAGCTTCTGGTTTTATGGAGCTTTGTTTTGTCTCAGTAGTTTATCATCAAGAGCTTATTTCCCTGCAGCTTTTGTAAACTCAGTTAAAAAAACCAAAAACATCTTCAGACTCAAAGGCGATCTGTGGAACACTCAAATGTGGAAAGATAATAAAGAATTAAAAGTTAGTTTCAAACCAAAACCACCCAGAACCTCACCTTGATTCTGCTCCTTGTCTGAGTATCTGCAGGGCTCAAAGTCTCTTTCTTATTTTCTGTCTTGAAGAAATCTTTAATAGGATCAGTATTTGTTATCTGGAAAGCTAGAAAATGGCTTTTTGGACACGTAAAATGTGTTTCCATCTGACCCTGGCTAAAATTTCCAAGCCAGAAGTGTGGATCAGCTCAGAACAACTATTTTTACTCTCTATAATTCAATCATTCATTAACTCATCCTTGTCCCACAGGTGGTTTCATAAGAAACTTAGAAACCTCTAGAAATACTGAGTGATGTGGAGTAACTGCAGCACTTTCAGTGAAATAAATGGACAAAGAAATCCACCATAAGGAAGAAATCTACAAATAGTCCCAATGCAGCAGGTGGTCACATCATCTGACTGCCAGGAAAAGGGACTGAACACATGGAAAATGAAACTTAAAACTGAAGTTGTAAATATACATGAAAAACAAAACTTAAAACTGCAATTGTAAATACAGTTATTGCTTGGAAAGGAACAATTGTCTCTGGTGAGTGGGAAATGCATCCTTTTACTAGTAGTGCTTACCTTAAGAATTTAATTTTTTAGGTGTATGAGTGCTGTATATAATATAAAACAAAATTCAACCTTCCCATCACCTGGAAATTGGAGTGTCAATCCATAACCATCTGTCAGTAGTTCCATGTTTTGTTTTCTCTGCCTTGTGGGGAGGCCTCTCCCATCCCTTTTATTTCCAAGTGCTGAAGCTCTGCTGCCACCACACTCAACATCCCCTGCCCCTTCCCACAATGGGCAGCAGGTACTGGTCAGGAAGATGATTTTAGGCATGGGAATGCTCCCACCTCAAAACTAGGCCAGTGACCAGAATAACAGACAGTGTTTTTCAGACATCCTTGTGCCACCTCTCAATTTTAAAATATATCAGTTTAGCTGTAAAAAGGCAGAAATACGGGCTCTTTCCAACTGAGCAGCAGCAGCATTTAAAAACTGCAGGTTTTCACTCCAGGGGATGAGTTTGTTGTTCAGAGCAGGAGCTGTATGACCATCTGTTAGATACACAGGGGTGAGAGCAGCAGTGACACAGAACCCACTCTCACACCACAGGCCCAAGGCTGAAATCTGAGGTGGGCACCAAGCAAAAGGTGATTTCTAGCAGCAAGAGGTTCAGAGAAAGAAGCACTGTGACAGTCGTAGGGGCAATGGGCAGTCTTAAAGACAGCAAGGCAGGCTGGAGTACATTCACTGAAAGATATTTAAAATTAGTTTAAAGTATCATTCAGCTGAACAGGGAGCTGCCAGAGCTCTGCAAAGGCAGGGAGGCAGCACAGCTGAAAGTCACTGTTGTAGGAAGTCAGGCAGCCAACTTCAATTCCATAAAAATTTGAAAATACTGATCAGAACAAATGGTTAAATGACAGAGTAATGCCTAATGATGGACATTTTATTCAATTACAGGAACCTTCAGTCATTACTGACAAGTTATCTACAAATATCAAATTCAGGTAGTTAAGTGTGAGGTTGTTTCTTTTTTGGATCAGCCTCTCCAATTTTGTGGTAGGAAGTCCAGCTTCTACCTTACCTGCCTCTACAATAAGACAAGAGTCTGTTATTACAGACACCATCACAGATGACAAAAGGTTCTTTCTTCCACTAAACTTCCACTAAAAGCTTTGCTTTTGGGACAGAAAAGATGTAGTTCCTTGTATAAGAAAGAAATGAAGCACCAGTTTAAGTAGTTACTGGTTATTTTTACAACCAGGAAAATGAACAAACTCTATTCTACTCTGTTTTGGAACAAATGGAACCCAGAAGATAAATAAATAAAGATTTGTTTGGGTTTTTAAGTTAGCAGCACGTGTGTGTGTGACCAAGATCACATACAGAGATAGTGCAGGAAGTGTGAACATAAGAGATCTGATCAGTGGCTACAGAGGAATAAAGTTTAAGATGATACAACATCCAGTTTAAGATTTTTTTAATCCAGTTTATTAAATATTGCTTTTTGGGGACATGTTTACAACAAGCCCAAATAAATTGTTTAAGGATTCAAAGCAGTCATATTAAAATACAGCTTCAATATAAAGTTTGTCACAGTTTTACAGTATTCAAAAATGACAGACCTGCCTTAAAAAAAGACTATTACACCAAAACATAAGAAAAACAGAAAAACAAACAAGTTTGGCATTTTCATAATCTTTATAGTATAAAACAGAATATTAAATCTATTACCAGCAAGCTGATACTTCAATCTATTACCTAGTCTGAAGTGTCTCCCAGTAAAACACACTATACAACAGCACTATACAAAAGTCGTGGTGATACTCATGTGATGAAAGTGCATCCCTGAAAGTTTGCCAGTTTATAGTTAGCTCTTAGGAAAAAAGGTAAAATTAAAACGTCCTCTTTTAACTGAAGGCTTTATTTTTTTTTAATTTTTTTTTTTTTTTTGCTGTTTTGTCTCACTTTCAGCCTTCTTTTAAAAGTGTCTAGGGACGCCCCCCAGGGGGCAGCGCAAGATTAACCATCAAATCACGAACGGCTGCAAATATTGTGCATTCACCTGGAACAGGGAAAAGAGACAGGTTAGCACCGCGCCCCCGACAGCCCTTCCTCCCTCTGGAGCAGGGAAAAGACAGGTTAGCCCCACACCCCACAGCCCTTCCTCCCTCTGGAGCAGGGAAAAGACAGGTTAGCCCCACACCCCACAGCCCTTCCTCCCTCTGGAGCAGGGAAAAGACAGGTTAGCCCCACACCCCACAGCCCTTCCTCCCTCTGGAGCAGGGAAAAGAATCAGGTTGGCCCTACATCCTACAGCCACTCCTCACTGAGCCCCCAGGGCACAGCCCAGGGTGCAGAGGCTGTGACTCCCAAACCCAGCAGCCTCCAGGGACATTGGGATTTGTGGGAGTTACCAGCTGAAGTACTCCAGCTTTCCCAGCAGGACTGCCCTTGCTGGTGATGGAATTGCAAGTAGCTCTTAACTTTTAATTGCTTTTGAATGTCAGATTGAGTCTATGCTAGAACTGATTCCAAATGGACTGTGGTCTAGTTTTTTCTGTATGTTATTAATTAAGAGCACCTCATCTTATGAAGAAAATAACCCAACTTTTTCAAGTTTTATTTCTACTGATTGCAAGCAGAAACGAAGCATTTTGAAAGACTCAAGTCTGAAACAGCTGGAAGATGTTTTCTGTCCTAAGCTTAGTCTTGGAAACATTTCTAATTCCAAGACTGGGCAACAGTCAGGAATCTGTTTCTTTCAACCAAATTGCTCTGGCTCTACCCTTGACATCTAAACTGCAAAATTAAATACAGAGCAGGTGGACTTCTGTTTCCAACAGCTGAAATTCAATACTGAGAGGAAAAACCAGCCACAGCTACCCCAAGTTTTAAATAGCACTTGTTGACAAAAAAACACATGTTCTGAATAGCTTAAAGAGGTTAAAACTAACAGAAGCAAAAGCATTAAATAAGAACAACAAAAGATGAAGCAACAGGCAGCTGTGATTTTCATTTACTATTTCCTACTAAGAGAATAAAATTAGTAGCCATTGTTGTACCCTGGTCACTGTGAGGTGAATTTTTCCTGCATATTTCAAGAAATATCAATTAGAAGACATTGAATTTTGCTGCTAAAGGAGCAACAGTGTTAGCAGAGATAAGAGCAGAGCCTGTTGGGATGCATTAATCTTAACTGACAGACTAGGGATTCCCAAGATTATTTTGGGCGAGTCATTATCATATCAAAGCTAAAAATCTGGGCTAAATACCATCCTCTGCATCACTGAAAAACAGAAACTGAAAAATGTTTAGTTTTGAAGTGCTTTAAGAATCATCATGAGTCCCTTGAGCTCCTCTCTAAGGGTCACCTCCAGCATCCATAGGGACTTTAATTTCCTTACCAGATTGATGTCCACTACATACTGTAGGCTTTGGAATTACAGCTCAAGTTTAAACTTATTTTTCCAGGGCATTGGCTTGTTTTCAGTTCATACAAGTATTTCCCCAAAGTAAAGTATTTTCTCCCACAGAGGCATAGGTAAAGTGGTCTTAGACAACGTGTACTCACAATGAGTCAACATTTTACTGTTAAACACAGCAGAATGTGTTTGCCCACAGATCTGAAAAGAAAACTCTTTCAAAAGAACTTACTTTTCAGGCACTACCATTTTATTAAGAGGAAAATTAAGCTGAATACAAAATACTTTCTCACAAAGAGAGAAAGGTAAAAAAAGATACAGCCAGAACAAGGCAACACTGATTCCAGGTTACAACGACAGTGCCAGTAACATCAGCTGTGCACGATGGGAGGCCCTGCTCCTTTCCTGACTCAAACAGTGAAAAATTCCCTTAACCAAGCAGATTGTAATTAGTGCAGCAGAGAGCTAACAGGCAGGAAAGTCAGGAAAATCCTGGGTACAGCACAGGAGCAGCAGAAGAGAAAGGAGCATCACACGACAAAGGACACACATCTGGGATCTCCCACGTACTGCTGTTTTAAGAAAAGTCTCCCAGCTATCTACTTGTATCTGTTGGCTCTCCTATTCCCTTTCAATAGTCAAGAAAAGAAGGCATTCTTGCTCTCTTTGATCAGCTGTAATAATGTATGTTTTGACAATAAGAACAGAGGAAATTGCATTTCAAGTGTCCTCAGGGAAGATCCTACTTTTGCTGGGTGATGGTGGAAATAAATAAAATCATACAGATTCATCCTTTCTTTTGGAAGTTAGAGGAAGGACTACTAGAAATTTCTTCTGCTCAGCCAGCTACATTTTCCTTGGTCTGGACAGGGTTCTGCTTGTAGCTCCAATGCTTTTCCTAGGCTTTTTCCCCCTCTGTCTATACTTTGCTCTCTGTACTGGATTCCAAAACTGCTTCAAAACTTGCACGACAAACAAAAATTGTCCATTTTGATCTATCTAGTGGCCATCAGAAAACATCTCACCACACATCTCCAGAGCAGCTTTGACAGTTACTTGCTCTGCCTGTGGTATTTTGTGGAGGGTTTACTTTAAAGCACAACCCAGGGCAATAACAAACAGCAAAGCAAGAACCTACCCTTCCCCACACCACGGGAACTCTGTGGGGAAGCACCTTCCAAAAGCAACACCTGAAGTTCACTTAATGTATTTTGAAATAAACTATACAAACAGCTCTTGTTTTGCTATACAAACAACAGCTCTTTCCACATACAGAACTCCTACAGGGAACTCCACATGCCCTCAAGGCTATTTTCTCTCCTATTTACCTACACTATTACTACATGTTAAAAAGAAAGTGCATATTAATTTAAATCCCATCACAAGTTTCAGAAATGTATGCATATCCACACCAATTTAAGGTAAACATTGCTCATGTTCTACCAATTGAAATAATCCATCAAGCATAGTTAAAATTACTGCATAACAACAAGATGAATAATTATACAAAAGAGAAATAAGACTCAACCTCTGGATTCACAATTTCAATCTATTCACTGGGTTACTTGAAAAATTATGTTCTTCCTCAGAACTGAAAGATACTGTTCTTATGAGCCATCTGTGCACCAGGACCCCAAACCACTGCTTACAGACAACATGCTGCCCAAAGAACCTGCTACTGTTCTTCCATGTTTTAGATAATAAAAGAAAAATAAAAGGTATGACAAACAAGAGGGAAAGCAAAGCACAATGCTGCTCACAGTGCACTACCTACAGGCTAATGAACACTCAGAACAACCTAGCTCAAACACTTCACAGCACACCTGGTGGACAGAACTGTATGCACCTCTGCTAGTGGACACACTGACAAAGGAGTATACAACCACTGCAATTACTTTTAAATCATTCACAGCACGTGGACAAGTTCTGACAACTATTTTAACATCCCTTTATATTCTACTGTTAAGCTAAGTAACTTCATAATTAACCATGAAAACTGACACTTGGCCATAGCATATTTCTTGTGACTCATTCTAGGCCCATTTGTCAAAAAGTGTGACTCTTACTGAGCAGCAAGAGTTGGGCCAACAAGAGGTGGGTGCATTCTATCATTTGGGCAGAACAGCAAAACCCAGCCTGAATCATCAGTGCAACCTTCTGCTGTGTTGCCAGTACTTCCTATTAAGTTATGTATTGCCTGTCACATCAGGAGTTTGTAATCACTAAAGAAGTAAGATAGAAACCAAGAAGAATTCAGACTTAAGAGAGGTTTAGTTTTACACTGGAGATTTGTCACAGATGTCTGGGTGAAGAGAATATATCTACTGGACATGTACAGTACCTGGTCGTGGTGAATTCAGTTCAGCAAACCTCTTTAGAATATTGCTAACCATCATTGGAGCAGCAACAGAAGAGTTCTGCTGCCTGGGAATGTCAGCCTGTTGCGTTGTACCCGAAGCCATATCATAAATAATTGGAACAATAATACTAACAGCTTCCTGTGGGACTGTTGTTTTCTGTGTTAGCTGAAGCTGTGGGGAAACAACCCAAAAAGAGTGTTAAATGGAATGACCATGTACTTCAGTGCAACTTCTGATACAGTTAAACACTCCAGGCCTACAGACAGCATGTACTTCCACCCCCGTTTTCAGACATCAATTCTGTAACAGAGAAATTATCAGCCAGGTGGAGACTATTGACTTCTCAAAAGCACCCCACAGTGAGCATTGCCTTGGGCACAACACTAAGGTAGATTTGTTCTGAACATCTCATCTCTCTCTCCTCTCCCAGTACCACTAATGTGCATGTCACCCGATCTAGGTGGTTAGTGCCTCAAAGAAGAACTAAACACCCACAAGGGGAACACTTGAAGATGCAACCCAGAGGGAACTGAACTTTATATATTGTCAACATCTCTCCAAGAACACGAAACACGAGAAATTGCTGTGCTTTAGTAGGAAGGAGAGTAGGAATACGAACTGAAGTCATTACAAAAGAGATCCAAGCAAATTGAGGATTCCAAACAGCACAACACTTTTAGCTATTACAGCTGTCAAATACAGTGGGCTTATGTTTTGCTACGAACTCGTGATGATCTCAGAGACATGCAGGGTTAGAATTTTAAAACAGATAGCTCTACTTACAAAAAACAACATTTTGGATTTCAGCACAACAGCGGGTGTTCCTGGAGGCGCAATTGGTGGAGCGCTGGGAGGGATTGTTAAACAAAACTGCACGTTCCATTTCAGCTGACTTGCCTGGTCAGGGAACTGTTCAGAGAGAGCAGCGCAGAGAAAGAACAGCAAAGTTCAGTGTCATATGCAAATGTCAGTGACATACACAGCTATGGAACTGGGAAGTGCCACAAAGCAGAATGTGCCTCTTTAGATGCAGATGTTGCCAAGTTTAGAGAAACCAGAGTAACTCTGAAAGAACTGAGCACAGTAACACAATCAGAAAGATTCCAGTCAATCTGTACATGTGCCTGTTGTAACATGTCTGCAGTTCCTTAAAGTTATCAGTTTAAATGAGAAATTTTGAGCATTTCCAGGAAAGCTAGTAGTAAAATGAAAACTTCTCCAATAACATTAAATAACTTATGTATAAATTTAGAGTAATTTGTGTGTTTGTAGATAGACACATCAGCTTTTTTCTAAAATATAACAATCAAAGTTGGGTGAACTGAATAAATGGAACAGCTGACTTACCAGCTCCAGTTTCATGATGTGTACACAGTCCCTGAGGATGTGCGTGGGAGCCCCGAGTAACTTTGTGAAGGCTATCAGGGTGTTTGCTTTAAAAGGTGGTCCTGCAACCTAAAGAAAGACACTATTTAGTAGTGCCTATTTAGATAATAAATATGTAATTTAATATGCAACCAGCATGCACAGCTGTCAACTTTATATTTTGCAGTTCTTACACATGCCAGTGAAAGTCGGCAGGATCACTCAAAACAACACCAGACATTAAAAGCAATGCACAAATACATCAACACTCTTGATTTCAGTACATACCCTTGTTTCAAAGAACTTCTCCAAAACCTGCAACTCCTCTGATTTCCACTGTCCTGTATTTTCAGGTGTTACTTTCAGCTGCAAGGTCTGGTTGGTTTTGGGATTGAGAGCAACCCTGCATTTCAGTGCCTCAGTCTTAAACATAATGACACCTGGTTCATTGGAGTTTATTAACTGTAGCTGCATAAAAAGGAGATTCACAGTCAATTAGTCATTCATTAAATGGAATGAACTCACACACACACTCTCTCTCACTCTCTCCCAAAAGTGTAGAGATCAATCTCTCTTTCCAGAAAGAAACACATGATATTTTAATACAGGTAAATTTGCCTTGAGAATTAAGCTTATGCCAGATTTGGTTTCTTTCTCTGCCACTGAATCCATGCCACAGAAGTGAAGAGGCACATTTGTCTGTCCCAATCCCTAAGGTAACATTCCCAACTGAGTAGTTAACATTAACTACTAACTCACTTCTCTGGCAATCCTGCCAAGGAGTGCTACCCACAGTAATCCCATGGCTGTTCCAGTAAACTCCCAATGGACATGTTAAACCCAAGGAACCCACAGCATCTGAAATCTAGATCATAGACTTAGATCTGAAACTTGGTCATAGACTTGCTATTTTAACAGTTACACAATTTCCCCAGACCAAATCTATTTTGTGTGGAAAAGAAGTGGAATTAAATGATTTCTTTAAATTTTGACACTTTAGATGGCAAAAATCAGAAGTACAGCACAAGTCTAACAGCGAACAGTTATTTTATTTGAAGCATTTCAGTTTGTGCCTGATTTGAAAGACACAGAGCAGTCACATACCCACAGGTCCCTTCAAACTGAAAGCGTACCGTTTCCTGTTGAATGATCCTCTGAAGATGCCTCCTCATAATCACTGACCCAAGGAATCGCTCAAGAGGGGAGCACAGATAGCTGCCAGCTAGTCCTGGCACGAGCCCAGGGGTAGGAGAGGGCAAGAGCAGAATATTCAAGGCACTGTGGGTGAGGATTGTAGGAATGGATGCAGCCCAAGAGCGCTGAGGTAGTTTCCGAGGTGGAGGCATGCTTGTGGGCATGACTTGGGAACCTGTGGGGACACAAGGACTTGCAGTTAGGGAGGATTGAAGCTGAAATATGAGACAGATATTCACTTCAATTGTCTCTATTCATCAACAAGTCCTCTGGGACAAAGCTCAATCCTTCTTATTTAAGAGTTTGCCTGCCTAGTGATAGGCATCAGACAGACAGGGAATTAGTTTTGACCCTGAACCCATGCAAAGAATCTCAGTTAGATTAAAATCCTCCTCCCTTTTCCTCTTTCTGCAGCATGCCAGCAGACAGCAGGTTTGCACAACAAACTCAATGGGATGTAAAGATGGCTAAATCAGTCGTGCAAGAGCAGCATTACAAATCTATTATGTGAAAAGTTAGTATTTGGGCTGGCAAATGTGCCTATCATTGCTTTCACTCTGAAGACTTTTCTCTTAGTCATGGAGTTCAATAATTTCAGACTGATTTCTGCACTGCAACAAAAGCTATCATCAATCCTGCTGACATTTATGCTGTATGCTCTAGCTCACTTTTATAATTTGTTATTGAAGATCTGAAGTAGGACAGAATCAAGGCTTAATTTCCTTAGACATTTACTGCACAAGGACAGTAAGGACTGTTAGACTGACACAAAAACTACCAAAAAGAGCACAAGTACAAGTGTTAAACATGAGTGTTTCACAGTTGTAACACTGATAAAGAAGCCTACTTGTTCCAGCTCGTGGGGAATGAGAAGCATCAGGGACAGGTGAGTGAAGGGAAGGGTTGGCTGGTGACATTCCAGGCATCCGTGCTGCTGGTGATGGACCAGAGACCTGGGGAGATCCTGGCCAATTCCCTGCACGCTGACTGGGTGACATCATGGTGTATGGTGAGCTTGGGTCTATGGTACCTACAGATGTTACAAGACCATTATTATTTCTTTAGAAAGTAAAAGGCTTTCTAATAGAGAAATCTAAAAGAGGCTTACCAAAATCTGTAAAACACAAAAGTGCCTGCAAGCTTTCACAATATTTACAACCATACAAAACACACAAGTGGGGGCAGAGAGTAAAAAATCAAGATACAGATTTCAAGGGTTTCCAGGTTGTATTTTTTAAAAAGTAGAATGTTAAGGAAAATTGTCATGTTCAACAAGTAATAGGTTCTAAACCAAAAGGAGCTCTTGCCTACAGAATGGGACTTCTACTGGTCCTTAGCAAAGGAAGCCTCAGCCAGCCAGTTCCTTATTTATTCAGTATCTTACAGTTATTGCTGCAAAGGTATCTCTGCTATACAGACTGATCATAACCTTAAACCTACTCTGTGGTACATCTTTCTCACTTTGTTCATCTCAATAGTCAAAACACTCTTCATTTGTTGTGATCTATAGAACAGTTTCCAACGTACTGTGATTATACAAAGGATTGTTTTGGCAGCTTTCCAAAAAAACCAACCAAATTAATAAAGGAAACAACCACAGGCATGTTACTCACATACAGATATGTCAAACCAGCCAGACTTTGATAACATTTCCAAATTGCAAGTATGTGAATTTCTAACCTGTTCCACTTATTTTTCCAGGAAATGTAAGCAGTGAAAACCCACTAACTAATCTAACAAAAGAATATATTCATTAAAAGCTGCAGCCACTGTTCTGCTACAAGACCACATTGAATTTCCCTAGATTAGTAAGCAGAAAGGAGTGACTGAGAGTCAATTTTTAACATGTTAGGAACACCTTGACATGCCATGCAGCTACTTTTGACTGTTGTGAACAATTAACACTCACATATATGAAAACAGCTACTTGAGCCAATTACAAAGCATGATTTTTTTCTCAATTAACTTAAGTCTGCTCTGAAAAACTTAATTTTAAGAGGCAAATCTGCCCTCCCTGTCACTACATCTATACCTGCCAGTAAAGAACTCACCATGTGGGCTGGCAAAGTTAGCTGTTTGTCCCATTGTGATTCCAAGAGAGGAAGGTGAAGGAGTTGGACCAAAGGATGCTGGTGATGGTGCTCTTAAAGCCCCACTAGGTGAGCTTGCAGCATGCAAATTTCCTGATCAAAGACATCACATCATTTGATATACACATTTCCCATCTTTCTGTTCCAATTTTTTTCTATCAACTGCTCCCTTCTTTTTAGGGAGACAGCAAACAAGATTCAAGAGAATTTGTTTTTGCACTCAATGACTTTATTTTGTACATGTGTGACTGTTATATTTTTCAGGTTGATTTACCACACAAAGGAAACTTCCCATGATACCTGGCTTGAAGAATGGCATTTCCCCCCTGCCCAGCCCTGCCCAAAATTAAGTATTTTTAGCTGTTGTTCTACAACAGCTGGGAGCTGTTGTAGAACAGCAGAGCTTTGGTGATAAAAAACTCTTCTAAAAAAGCAGGTATTGAAAATTAACAGGTTTTTGTCTTAGCAAAACAGTACTGTTTTTTGTCTTAGCAAAACAGTACTGTTTTTGTTTTATAAACAGTAGTGATGAAATAGCCCCAAATATTACACAGCTAAAGATGACAGTTTTACTTAACGGGGTTTTTTAGCTTCAAAATGTACTTTACAAAACATGCATAGCAGGACCCCGCTTTTTTTCCCCCCCAGAGTGTAAACTGCATTCTCTTGGCTAATGTGGGGCTAAATACAGCTCAAATAATAGAAAATCACACATACACAAAGACCAGCTCCCAGCCATCCTACCTGGTGACTGTGTGTGCATCATGGATGGGGAGGGTGTCACTGTGTTGTGGTAGGAGGTGGGTGGGGAGGTGAGAGGATACGCTCCTGAGGCTCCTGCCTGTTTTGCAAATGGCTGAAATTGTCAACACAGGACAATGAAAACTTTTGTACCAAACAAAAGTTAAGTATATGCAGGAGAATACTAATGAGGCTTAACTCTTACAGGTTCATCCACACAGTTGTTTGATTTTCTATACTATCTTGTTCAGTGCTTACTTTTTTTTTCAGTTTCTTCTAAAGACATAATATCTCTTTACCTCTCTCCCTTTATCTGCCACCCTGTATCAGCAAAGCCTCCTGACTCTCCCTCCCATCTTTTATCTTAAACAGTTGTTTTCCCTCCCTCAGTCCTTTGCTTCTAGGCAGCAAGTCTCATGTGACCTTCTAAAGCTGCTGTTCATATGCTATGGGCTGTTTACACTGGAACGAGAAATGTAAAATAAATTAATACATTTTGCCCGAAGGGGAATTCTACAGCAGAGTGGGCTTATAGTCTCCCTTTCCATTTGGTTACTGTTAATCCCTTTAGAACGTTAAGTTCTTAGAAATCTACTGTTGTGGAAGACAATAAACATTTATTTTGCCTGAAGGGTACCTGTTGTTGTGGCTGCTGTGGTGGCTGCTGGGGTTGGAGCTGTGATATCAAAGAATCCATCATGTCTCCTCCGATAGGAGAAGGTGGGTTGTCATCTTCATTTACAGATCGTCTGCGTGCATCCTGATTGCTGTCAACAAACATGTTCAGGAATGTCTGTGGAAAAAGCAGTTTTGTTAGCAGTTTGCCCATTTAAATTTTACTATACAATGAAGGCAGTATTTGCTAAGCTTTAAAACTACCTTTATCAGCTACAGGACATAGGAAATAGGCAAGTCTCTGGAACTACATACTAGTGGACGTTCATTAATTACAATATTGTTAGCCTGCAATATATATCAATTAATAAACAGAGACACTTGGCTCTATAACAATAAATATTTCCAGTAAATTGAAATACCAACATTTTTCTTCTCTCCTTAAAGATAAGGAAAAATCTACACTTGGAAATTCCTGTTCCAGAACAACTCCTGAATATACAGAACCTACAGGGCTGATGTATTAAACCTACAACGACCCTGTTTGGTTAAGAACATCTAAGTCATCTGCTCCACAGCATTCTCTTGTACTCAGAGGAACCTGCCAACTTTTTTGAATTAATTCCTCCTCTACCTTCCCATTTCCATTCTCTTCTACCACTTTACACTTGTATCTACAATCTCCTTCTTTTTTCCATTAGCCCTTCATTTGGCATTTGTTAAAGAGGCAGATGTTCAGGATCAGTTAAATGTAATACAAGAAAATCAATATTCAGTTGCAACTGTCAGAAAAAAAAAAATAGCAAATTAAGCTGTTTCTTAAAGGGTGCCCATTTTACAGTATTTCAGCATAACTAGCACTGGTACGAGATGCCCTAAGGTATTCTGTCAGTGTACAGAGATTCATTTTTAAGGAAGAGTGAACCAGCACTGCATTTAGAAGGAAAGCCACAAGCTCCTGCCACATGCTGATGGGAACTGTTTTAAAAGAGAAGTTTCTGTCTAGAATCATCTGACATGGACTATTGTCCCACACGCAACTTATGAGCACTGTACTGCCACACAAAGCAGTTTGTGAGGAGCAGTTGAGGCTAATCCTGGAGCACACATCCAGCCTAGACACAAAGCTTCAAATTTCAACAAAATGATGCCTGAATACACAGATTTAAAAAATGGCCTAGCACTTGATGTTATTTGTTTTAAAGGAAATGTTTTAATGCAAATTAATTAACAGATCTACCAATAAATCAAAAACTTCTATGCTCAGAATTTTGGAAGGACTGCAGGTCTCCACAAAGAAAACCTGCACCAAGCTCTTCACCTCAGATTCATGCTTCCAAGTGAGAAGGTCATTTATTTACAAGCTGCCAGAGAACACGGGGGTGCTCACCTTTAGCCCGGGCGCGGGGTAAAAGCCCTCCACTATCTTGCTGTTGTCGAAGAGGCTGTAGGCGCCGTCGCGGATGGCCACCACGCCGCGGCTGCGGCAGTAGATGTCGATGCAGTACATGTTCCTGAAGGCCAGCCTGATGTGCGTGGGGGACTGGGGCAGGATGGAGAAGCACTGGTAGGCAGTGTTGGTGCGTTGGGTCAGCCCCAGCATGGGCACGGTCGGGAGTTTGTTGATGGCGTTTAGTGGAGCCTGAGTGTCAAACAAAACCTGGGAGAGAGCGGAGATTGAGAGGTCAGGCAGCTTATCCAAAAGGAAAGGTCAGGGAAAATTAGATGCTTCCTGGCAATGAGATTCATAAACAATCCTAACACTCTTGAAGAGATTCAGTTTAATCAGAACTCAGCTCCCTAGTGTCCTGCAATTTTCTTGACAGATGTTTTTTAGAACATTACCTGTAACAACTGCACCACGTTTGGTGTTTTATTAAACATCTCCTGGAGCTGGTGCAGAATTGTGTTGTGACAGTTACTGCAACCTGAGTTTGGGCCAACTGTTCCCAGTGAAATATGGAACTTCTGGAGGATGGAGTTCCACTGGATGCTGATCTGCAATGTCACAAACATAAACATAAACATTGGAAGCTAGAACAAGTAGGTTGTAATAACTTACTTACTTATTCTACTCTTATATTACAGATTGTAATAACCTTTAATCTAAGAGGTTATAGTAAGACATAACAAGAAAGTTGATCAGATTTAATTTTTCCCCCCATTTTCTATCAAACCTCAACAGATACATATTTCACCCTCCTCAAAAGCTGCTAAGGCTGTGAAGAAAAGAAAAAGCACTCTCAGGATTAACATCAATTTAGCTGCCTGGATTGTTGGCAACTACAGAACTGGGCACTTATACCAGCAACTCAACCAAAAAGCAAAATAATATTTTCTGCCAAAGTGAGAGAGAGAAAATTAAACTTGTGAGATTCATGGTGTGGAAAACTGATTAGTGAGTTGCTGGAGGTGGATTGGTTTTCTTAAGTTACATTACACAAAAATGAGTCCTGGACAATATGTAAGGAAGTTAAATGCAAAGTCCATACTGCTGCTCTGGCTACTTACATATAGATAACATACATATGTATGTATGTATACATATATATATATATATATATATATATATATAAATATATATATTTTCCTACACTTCCCACAAAAATGCACATAAAAATACTTAAAAGAAATTCAGCTTAGAAAATGAACACACAAAGCTCACAGAAAGCAAATTTCAAGTTACTTCGCATCAGCTGCACACAAAATTACATTCTCAATCTGAAATAACCATGCTCTTACTTCTTCCTCTACCTTGCACCTAACACAAAGATGTGAGCAAGTACCTAGTTATTTAAGTAATTAATAAGTTGTAAATTCAAATACTACAGAGGAAGCTAGAGTTCTGAACAGGAGAACAGCACTGCTACAAAATAATCAATGAAGACCTCATTGAAAGCACAGCACCACATTTAAAACTTTATTAGAGTCCTCTCTTTTAAGGCAGAATTAGACATTCAGCTTACACATATCCATCCATATATCCCAGTATGGCAGTGAGCAGTAACAATACTTACACAAAGTTTTTCAGAAAAAGGCTGCCACACCAGCTTTCATTAGTGAGAAGCACACAACTGTCCTTCCCACAATATAAAGCATTTAACAGAAATTCTCAAAAATACTGAACTTCTAGCAACCCAGCAAATCAGCAACGTGGCACCCTCTCTTTTCTACATTCATCTATATTAGTTCCACTACAAAGAAAAATTGTGCAGCAAAATTCTGAGAAGTCTAAGCCTACCCATTCTGTTTTCAATCATACATTTGAAGTCCATTTAGGAGTTACTCACTGAGCTCCCCTTGGTAGTTCCGTAACAAAGGATAAGTTTTCGGTAGTTGTAGATCCGAACTTCTGAAAAAATGTTTAAGTGGTTCGGGATGTCTGTGAAGAGAGGAGGGAAGAGAGCCAGAGTGAGAAAATCACAGTCATCTGTAAGCCCATCATTTGGACAAAAAGGAGGTGATTTCTGTACCTGGTAAGGACCGTGCAAACTCCAGGACACACTCGTACAGCCGAGCAATACTGTTCCAGTCATTGAGGAACATCTCGACCACCTTGCGACCTCCAACTGGTTCAGACAACTGGTTTTCATATGTCAGGTAAACGTGACGGGTTGGTCCTGCAGTGTGAGGAGATGGGAAATACTGATCAACCCAGTGGTTCCTGAGCTGTGGTGTACAGACTGAGAGTGAACTGTGGCAAGTGACCAGGAAACACATTGAAATAACAAAAATGCATCAACTCAGCAGCCAGAATTTTGATTAACGTACACTGGTTTATCAGAAATCTTAGGAAGAGACAGCTGTCCATTTAAACCAAGACATTAAAACTACTGGAATAGACAATGTAAACTACAAAGAAACAAAATTTACCAGCATTCCTCAAACTTGCCTTGTTCCCTGGATGAAGTGCTGTTCAGTGGGCAGTTTGCAAACACCAGCTCAGCCACCCACGTGCGATTATTTCTACCTTGTAGTCGGAAAGTGCAATCAAGAAGAGATCGGTCCAAAGCCTTCTGCGTTTCCTCGTTTACACCTTTACAGGGAGGAATTCTGTACATGACAAAAACAATCTCCATTAGACACAGTAGAGCTCCACAAGTATACTACCTTCTAGTATTTCCTGAGGGACTCCCAAGTCTGGACATGAAAGGACGAACAAATCAACAGCAGAGGCAGCTGGACTGCACAGCGAGATAACCCATTCCTCTTCAAGGACTGTAGTAAGTGTATCACAAAAGCACTCTGAGCTAAGACCACTTTTTATATGGATTAAACACCTGCAAATTACAGACTGTTAAAGGATCTGCTGAATTGTCCTTATCTCCTGGTGAACTAAGAGCTTACCAATATAAAGCTCTTACATAGAGAAATAACCCAAAAAACATGGAAATAACTAAGTTCTCTGGCTATCTGAATTTATTTGCCTTCTAGAACAAGCTTGTTCTACATGCAATGAACAACCTGGCAGTTCCCTTAGTACTCACTAATTTATTCATATCCCAATGTGTGAATTGAGCACAGGGGACAGACAAATAAAACTTAAGTAAAAACAAGCCAAACTCTTTTACAAATTCCTTGAGGATCTAGCCAGAAATCCCACGTTCCACCCTTAACTTCAGTTTACAAGTTCTCTGCTCATTTGCAAAGTTAAAAAGGTAGGGCCTGATTTGACAGCAGTGCCTTTATGTCACTCTACATTTCTGCAGAACAGGAGTTACAAAGGTTTTACTCTAGGAGGTGTCTTTGGGGTTTGTGGTTTTTTGCTTTAAACTTTATTTGTTGCAGGTCCAGTTAGTGGCTGGTTGTGGCTGGCATTCCTCAGGGTTAACATAGAGGCAGGTACTATTGGCCTGCTATTAAGAATTTCAATATAACTATTTCAGTAGCCTATATGATACAGAAGAATAGTAAATTTGCAGATGATGACAAACTGAAGGGAGCACTTAACATGCTGAAGGTTAGGGCTGCCCTTCAGAGAGATCACAGATGGCTGGAGGAACAAATTAACAGGAACCTTATGAAGTTCCATGAAAACAAATGCAAAGTCCTGCACTTGGGCCTAAATAACCTATTAAATTACTGTATGATTCTCAGATATTTCCTCTACAACCTCTTTACCATGCAATTGTCTTTTCTGGAAATCCTGTGATTTTCCTCTGCAGTTTCATATAATTGTCAAATAACATATGGAGTATGTAGGCCTCTGATCTGATCTAAAATTGCATTTTCATGAATCATCACCACTTCTTCCTTAGCACTGCCTGGATTTAAGGATTGAGGACTGTCACACTGTTTTCAGAGCCCCTCAGTTTAGGCTAATGAAAGAAAAGAATTGTAGTTGGCTCTTAGTCTACTCTATTTTTCCCCTTTCTCTAGCACTGCTTCACATTCAAGTACATGACACACAGTAATAACACCCCTCCAAAAAAAAAGGAAAAAAACCCCAAAACAAAAATCTTGTTGCTATCCTGATATTCTTATTGTTACTCTCCAAACAAACCTTTTTTTTCTCTCAAGTGTATGAACAGTAATAAAACAAAACATAGAGAATATCCTCTTACTTTAACAAACGTATTGCATGGCTGAAGCCATCTCCTTCTACTTGTACTCCCTGGTGAGGAATGTCCATATTGGATAACTAGGAGTGAACAAGAAAAATGTTATTCCAAGCAAAAAGTCAAGCAAAAAACCTGTAACATTTTCAAGGATTTTTTTATTTCCCCCTGAGGGTGACAGATGTTTCACATCCTCAAGCACTGGAAAGCCAAAAAACAGTCTGTGCCAATCTGGTATAAAGTTGTTTCTCAATCCTTCCCACAAGTATATCTTTCATCCTCATTTTCCCTTTTCCCTCAACTTTTCAAGCTTTTTGCAGCGCTTTCTACTAAGAGAAGCAGCTCTAACAAGTTAGACTAGAGCAACACAGTGCAGAAGACTGAGTCACCCAGGCTTAGCTGGCAGGGGAACTCCAGAGTGAGCACATGACCACAAATTTGCCAAATACTCACATCTAGACACCAGAATCAAGAGCAGGGGAGGGAAAGAAGGAAAAAAAAAAATTAATACGTACCTCTATCCGAAGCCCTATAAAGGGCATATTTGTGTCACACATGGCTACAATATGAGCTAGCACTTTATTGAAGGCACACATTTCTCCCGACCGTTTTGGTTTCTTGTGTTCTATGGAACATGGATCTCCAGATAACTAGAATTAAAATAAAGACAAATGACGTGCATATTTGGAGTAAACACTTTAAAGAGATGTCAGGGAATAACCTAATTAATCTAAGTGTTAAATGAATCACACCCTGAGCACAAACTCCTGGAAGGATCCACTTCAGGACTGAAACAATTCAGTTTAAGTCTGTCCTTAAAACAGTACTTGTAGATTACTAAGCCATGTCAGCCTGGCCCCAAGAAGTAACTCTTATCAGCCTCTGCAAGTCCTTCTAAATCTACACATGGCCCAAAGTGTATCACACAGATAGCAGCACTCTGCATGTACAATATATATACACTCCTCTGCACAGAGCTCTGCCTTGGCTCTGAGAGCAGCAGAGAAGGCCTGGCATGAACTGAAGGACAACTGTTACAAAACAGTTTCCCAGCATCTCCCTAAGGAAGTAGTCCAAAGAACCACAACAAGTAAGATTTCAGCCATACAAACACTGGAAACATGGATACTAAAGCTGGAATTGATGCTCAGAGACTGTGATGAGCTTTCATGCACTGTAACCACCCCAATGGCTTTTGGAACACGTACCTTGCGCTTGACACCACTTTTCATTTGTTTGCCACTTTTTGTGTCCAGTACCAACTCTTCAATGTTTGGTTTGAACTGCTGTAGTAAAAGTGCAGTGGCAGGGCTGTCATCTCCTTCAGCATAGCTCACAGACAGAAAATGGTACTTGTACTCTAGTTCTGTGGGGTTGCCAGGAACATCAAACATTTCTACAACCTATATTTAGATAAAACAAATCGAGAAGATTCTCAAGCTAAGAGTAAGTCTAATTCAGTTCCTATCCTTTCCTTTTCAAAGAACAGACATTAGTTTTTTTCAATGTATTGATACTGTGGCTAGGAAAGGCTTCCAAAAAGAGAAGAAATACCAAACCTTTCAGGAAACATACAGAATGGGAAGGTTGCTGAGTAATAAATCTGTATGTGCCTTCTTCTGTACAAGCCTGAGTGATTTAGCAAACCCATAGGAGAAGGGAGGGAGGAGAGAATTAAGCATTACATCAATCACTTGGTTGCTAATATGAAGTTAACAGTACAACAAACTGCCTGGGATATCCATGACGGGGAGCAAAAGACAGAAGCATTTCTCAGTTACTTACAATGTAGTACTGGGGAAGGCGGGTGAGTTTGATGAACAGTTTGTGTTTGGAAAGGTTTCCCACTGGGTGGCTGGCATAATTAGCTAGTTGAAGAGTTTCACTGCTCACTGTAGGCAGATGTTTTATAGACTGTTTGCAGCGCTGCTGTCCAAGCCAGAACCTTGCATGGAAATAAAGGTATTAGTACCATGAAACTGGCTTTATGATTCAAATACACTGCAGTGTAGAGTATTAGTGTCAAATTAAGAGTCAGTCATATTCTAAGCCAATATCTATCACTGCAGCATAATTTAAATAAAGAAAAATCACATAGAAAATTTCATTACTTTTTATTTTCTTATCACTATCTTGTCTTCAGCTTAACAGACAGCTGTTAGTTCAAGATGAAAAGCCCTGAAATTATTTGCTGAATAAATTTTTATATACTACAATATGAAATTACAAACATTATAAAACACAGGAGGAAAACATTTAAAAAATGTAGATTGCAGTTATTTAGCGATCTGGAATCTTCAATTATGTTTTGGTATAGACAGAAAAATCTTTGCTCCCATATGCTGCTAAGCAATACAGTAAAAAAAAAATCACTGAAGCTGGATGTCACTCTAAGCTATGTTATAAACAGACTCATTCATCTGAGTAAGTTTGGAGATGAAGAGCTACATGCAATACACCAAATTTATTCTCATGTTTGGAATTAAACTTTGTCCCACTCCAACAGATTTTGCCTACAGTGGCAAGGCCAGTGAGATAAGTTAGGCTTGAAAGGGGCTCCAAAATGCATGGCTTGGGTATTCAGACAAACTTCCACTGACAACAGCAGTGGGAAGTGTGGCTGCTCAGCACCTCTCCATCACAACACACCACATTTATTGTCACAGATACATGTCAGATACAGCTGTCCTAAAAGACATTCTGTGGACTGCTGAGCTTCCTCAGAAACTGCAGCACTACCCAAGCCATTATCTCAAGTACATTATTTATAACAAAGGGAGGTTGATTAGTTTCTCCAGGGTGCCAGTGCTTCATGCATCATCAAGCTTCTTTTAGAAGCAGAATTCCTCAAATAGAGATTTCACCCTGCAATTAACTCAGAGCACTGGGAATTTCCAAAAGGACAGAGCAGGTGGAACTCAATTCTCATGCAGATGCAAACTGTGTTTGTATTATTTGCTACAACCTCTTATGGGAGCCAAATGTATCTTGTGCTTAAATCTCAGGGCTTTATGGAATGAAGATTAGAGACTTAAACCAGCAAGGGCTGAAGTGCTAGAAGATAAACAGGTATTATTTAAATCATCCTAGGCTACTTCCTGGTTTTTCTTCTGTATTGTGAGAAGTGAGATCATTCTTGTTGAGAAACAAGCAGAGTTCAGCTGTAGAAACACAGTGGAATAAAGGACATAGAAGATGAACAGAAAAAAGATTCTCAGGAAGCAAGCGGTGTGCTACTTAAAAGTGAAAAGACTTCAAGCAAAGTGTGCACACAGCAATGCATAAGGCTACATATAAGGGGGAAAATTAAAGCAGGACTATGGGATCAATTCCAAACAAAACCAGACTTTTCTTCACTGCTTAGAAGAGATGGCAAATACTCAAGGTTGCTTACAACAGTGAGAAACCCCTATAACCCCTGCTGTGTAAAACACAAAGCCATGCAAATGTCCTCATCCAGAACACAAATGCAAACTAAGTGAATTGTACAAGTCACTCACTTGAGCTGCTGAAGCCAAGGAATGATTCGCTTCATATCATCATTAACAGACTTCTCTATGTCATCGAGTGTCAGCTGATCTGCAAGAACATCAGGTGGGAGAATGGTCTTAGCACCAGTTCTTCAAACAAAACTTCAAACTTACACTGAAAGTGTCTCATCTAAATTATCTCATAATCATATAACAGCCCAGGTTCGGGCTTCAAAGGGGATCTCCTGGTCCAGCCTTTTGTGGGAAAGAGAACAGAGATGAGATGATCTAACTGCATCTTGAACATCTCCCAAAAGACTCCACTAAAACTCTCAGGGGGTTGTTAGAAGGATTGTTTGATTTCTCTGTAAAGAATTGCTTTCTCATGTTGAGATGAAACTTCTGGTGCAACTTGTAATTGTTGTCCCTTGTACCAACAGATGATCCGTAATGCTTGTTATTAACCAAATAAACTAAAATAACTTCCTTTCTTTTCTCAAGCAATGTGAAACCTGAAGCTAAGACTTGAACAGAAGTAACTCAATATATTTAAGGTCACATCATACAATTCTCACTCAGATCCATGTGAAATGATTCCATCCATTAACAGCCAAGCCAGGAACCATGAGTCATAAAGAATATGAACTGCATTACTCCCAACAATAATTACTCTGTTGTCCTCTTAAAATAATGTTAACTGAACTGTGACACTTAAACACTAAGATCCTCTGTTCTATTCCTTAACTCCAATACCCAGATTTTGACCCAAGTGTGGGGTTCATTTGCTCACAAAACTTTGCAGATCTGACAGAACTGTTCCCACAAAATTACTTCACAGCACAGAATTCCTGCAAGATATGAAATACTTCCTGGTTTTGTGCCTACTTACCAACACCATACAGCATTAGTTGAAACATTCCAGAGTGGAGATCAACAAATACATGCAGGCACTCTGATCGACCACATGGTTCCAATATTGGAATTACAAGAGTTGGGAGAGCCGTCTCAATGAATGCTAAACAAAAAATGGTATAAATAATTTCACTCAAAATTCAAGCTTATTATTATTCAAGCTTACATTAAAACTCAGCCAATTATAATCAAAAAACCTGTATATTTTTAGAGAAACAAACTTTACTTGAACATTATTATAGTGTTGACATAGAGAGGAATCTGAATATAGGAATTTCTCTGTGACAAACCAACAAAAAAAGGCAGACCAAATTTGAAGATTACCAATCCTCAGATTACTAATCTTTTAACTCACTGCTTCATAATTATCAATCTAAATCCCAAAAGTTAACAGCAGTTTAAGGAAAGTCTCATTCAAAACTAGTTCAAAATGGTGAAATATTTGCTTTCAATTCTGAACACAAGCAACTTTTACAGTAGGTAAATTTTAATCCTTCAAACCAGACTACAGTGTTCTACCAGCTTCATTTATTACATGCATTTAGATGTATGGGTATTTTACAATTATCAATGCAGAATAATTCAAAGTTAAGTTTTGTTAATTTTGAACGTTTCACTTTAGTTTTTTAAATTTAAATTAATGAAAACAAGAAACATAAAGAGAAAAGGAAACCATCCCTAGACACAACTGCAAATGAACCAGAAAAACTTCATTAGAAAACACATACAATTGTCATTAACATTGTAGCTCTTAAGAATGGCTTTCAGCTCCTGGAGTTTTTGATGAGATCTTGCATGGACACTGTCTATTAGGAGTTTTTCTATTGATAGGTGGTCAATCTGTAAAAAAGAAAAATACTTGAGTAAGCTTATATTTGATGTGTAGAGCTTCTGCATTAGCACACTGGAACAAAGGTACTTAATGAAACAATCACTTCAGAAATAATTTGCTTAGTATTGTGGTGGCCACATTGACTATCAACTTGAGTATTTGGAGCACTATAAAATACAACAAGCTACCATGAGATTCTATCTGTGCAGCAGGCAGTGGGAGGAGTTTTGAGCTAAGATTAGAAGAAGGTGTAAAAGACATTTCACAAATTATACTGCTGCCACTCCCTTGCAGACCTACTTGTTCTGGATCAAGGCTGGTCCATTTTCAGCTTAGCTTTTTTTTCTCAGCCATTGGTAACTAGTTTAAGCTAAAAGACTCCAAACACGTAACACCCCAAAGCAACACTTCATTAGGATATGATTGCCCCTACACAAACACACATGCAGCTGTAACATGAAATCCAATAAGTTTAAGTCCCGATAACAGGGCAACAATGCAGCGACAGACACTGAGTAAGGCCAACCCTACTGAACACAGAAGTATCTAGGGGCTTGCATCTACATTCTGTTGCTCTACCAGTGCTGAAGCTCATGCCACCACTTATATTCACTGTAACTTACTTGTACAATCTAAATTAAAGCATTTACATTCACATTCATTCACATTCCAGTCACATTATTTACATATTTTGCATAAGCAAAGCTCCAGATTACAGCTAAACCTTTTTTCTAGGTAACCTCACATTGCTTTGAAAGCTATTCAAGCTGAATTAAACTCAATTTTTATTCTAGCGTAGGAGATAAATGCAGAAGAGGTTCATGCACCACAGAATTATACAATATTCAGTTCAAGCTTTTGCATACCAGAAAGACCTTCCCCTAAAGAGAAGCTTTCCAAGATAAGGCCATAAAAATCATGTCTTTATCCACTACAGCATTTCACCTCAGCAGCTGCAATGGGTTAAAGTGACTGTATGTTCTATAGCTCCATCCAATTTTCTGTAGATTAATGCAGAGCAACCTGCTCAGACAAACATGTTTGTTTGTGTCACTGTTTTATACAGTATCTTAAACAAACAGAATCCCAGTGTGCCATCTACGTCATTACAGCTGAAATCATTATTCAAACACTACAACAGCACTGTATTTACCACAGCTGATAATTTTTTTAAGCTCAGAGCAAGTCCTCATAAAGGGAGACAGCATTAACTGTGATACATCTCAAATTTACAGTGGCCTCATATCTTAATCTACAGGCTGCAGACTTGATTCAGTGAACTTAGACTGTGTCAGCTGTGGATCTTCAGCAGATGCTGAAGATAAAGAGCATGTTCTTAGATTTACACATAAATACAGCACCTTCACTAAATCAACTCTATATGTAGTAGCTACATAAGTAAATGTAGAATATATTTACTATATTAACAGTAGAATTCCTACTCTAGAAGTAGAGTAGAAGGCTACCATGCTTCACTAGGTTTCCCACATCCCTCTGTAGCTGAAACCTTGGTAGTTCTTATTTCACCAAACAGACTTGTCTGTCAGCACAGGTAACATGATGGGCCAAGAGGCTGAAATACAACGTATGTACAGGAGGTGGAGGATACCATCAGTAGGAAGTTCTGTGAGACAGGTGAAAGATCTGAGCTGGGGAGCTTTTCCCTGTGGAAAAACTGTACTGAAAGTGTGAAGACTACATCATTCCCTCCAGTTTACTAACTCTCCTAAACCCAAACTCTGAAAGAAATAATGACAAACAGACATCCTGATATATCAAAGCCACATTTGCTGAGGGACTTGCAGAGGACTTATTATAATACCCAGATTTTTCTTAACTATCTTTAACCAAGATCTAGAATTATCCCTAGTGAAGCATGATCCAAGCAGGAAGTTGACCAGAGTTACTCATTTTGGATAATTTCAACAATCCCAACTTTAAAATACAGGAATTAAAACATTCAGATAAGCCACATAATATAATCTGGTGAGTGATAATGTAAAACTAAGTTTCACCCAACACTTGTAACAAACAAACCAGCTCTTCAGCACAAGATTTCCAAATCATAATGTAAGATTTTCTAAAGTGCATAGCACTGCTAGGTAGCCAACTCCAGTGATAAGGGGAAGCTGATTTTCAGAGAAGCTCCAAGACAGGAAAGGGAAGAACTGTGTCTCTATAAAGCATTTCAAACCAAACCCTAATAATAACTGATACGTTGCTGTTGTTTCCCCCAGCCTCACCATTCCATCTCACAAGTGGCATAATGCACTGTGAAGTAAGTGCAATTTTTAAGATTAAGTCAAGGCCAATAATTTGTAACAACAATTTGAGGTCCTCACATAAACATTACACAACCTACAGCAAATGCTTACTAGAAATCTTAGAAACAGCCCCTTAAATAGAGTCAAAGTTGAACAAACTGACAGTGTAAAGTACTTGAGTTTTTGATTCACAAAATTAGATGCCTCCTGCAAAGCAACCTTTACCTTCATGGCTCTTTCCATCAGTTTGGAATCACAGGCTGGCAGTGGAGGCTCATGAGATATTTGTAAGGGTTTTGAGACATCAGTTTCATCAATTTTTATAGTGACCTTATGGACAGATGCAGTCCCTGTTTTCCTGCCAAGTACCTGTTGACTTAAAATAAATAGAATAATTAAACCACACAACTAGAAGAACAGAAAATATGTTTTTCAGTAGCTAAACCTTGATGCTGTGTGCTCTGGTTAAAAACGACATTATGTCAGTTGAACTGAAAAAGGCATTTGTTTTAGATGACATTTTAAAGCAGAACTGTTGGTAAACTATAATTACATGAAGAATTCTAGATGACTGCAAATTTAACACAATCAGAAGTGTACTTGGATTGCTTTTTAAAATTTTATAAATACAGGAGAAGCAATAAATACAGTAGAAGTCTGGCAGAGATCTAATCAATTTTTAGATATCTGTGTAAATACAAACTCATTTATAACTGCATCCACTGCTCTTCTGTACATTAATGTGCAAATCATGCAACACAAGTACCTAATAACAAGAATTTAGGAGTTTTGCATCAAAAAGAAAGCAGAATTCTGAAAATTATGGCTCAAACTTGGTAAATACAATCCCTCCTGTTATTTAATGTATTGTTTGTTAACAGTCCTTTCAAAATGAACTTACTTCCAAACAGAGAGTGACAGACATTTCCCTGCATGGTACCGCTCCACTTGCACAAGGTCACCCCAGCGCTCTCGGATCAGCATTAGTGTTTGTGAATGCAAGACTTCCAGCTGAAGAGCCAGACAGAAGGAGTCTAATGCATGGAACTAAGGGAATATAAGATGTCCAGAAAGTCTGTGTACTACACAAACCTTTTCCTGTATACTGTATCAACCCTTTTGTCATCTAAGTCACACAAGACGCTGTCTGAAAACACACTAATGTACTAATCCAGAGATAAAGACATATAAACAGCACCCAATATTTCTCAAAGGGGTTTATTTTTGTGGTTTTCTAAACTCTAGCCTAGGACAGATTGATAGACAAGAGAGTCACAGCCCAGTTTTACAGATTTCTGGTTGCCATCATGTTTTCCTGAAAAGATGATTACTAACAAAGAAATTCCACTCACCCTATAGTTACCTCTAACCCCCATCTCCAGTGGTCACCCTAAAAAAACTTACTCTTTTTGCAGAAAGACTTTCACTGAAATCCATTTCACGTTGTCAGGCAATCTGCCCTTTCCAAGTGGAAAATCACTGCAAATGCTGTATCTCCTCTCATTATTCATAAAAATACAATAGAGTTAACACATCCTCATCAGCTGCACTTTACTGCTGTTCTTGGTAGCAAGAACTGCCAGCTCCCAGAACTTCCAAGTCAGCTCTGTATTTCACCTCCAAAATTAGCTGCTGCTGCTGCTGCACTGACTTACCACACAACCTGCTGCCTTGAATACCTCACCTTCACCTTTGCTGATTTAGTGTGTAGAATTTAATTTGACATGCACCTGAGAATTACAGCTTCCAAGGCCATCATTTATTTCAAGGCCACCATAACTTTGTGTTCAGACATTTCCCCCAAGCTTAGCAGGGAATCCATCTTTCCTGACTTGCAGCTACTAAGAGCAAGGCTACACCAGACACCTAACTCAGAAGCCCCTTTCAGAAGGATACGTAAGCAGTTGTACATGTCCTGAAGGGGCTTTTCATCAGCAAACAGCCGGGACTGGACCAACTGATGGATGAAGTTGATCTGCATGCTGTGAACCAAGGCTCGACCATCTTTAGCAAAATGAAAAATAAGTCACATTAGCCATCAGGAAAGTAGGTATTTAAAATAATTCAGTAAACTGATAAATTAAAAATAAAAGAGATTCAACTGTACTGGGCAATTTCCATAGCAGATATTATAACAAAACAACAAAATTCTTGGTTTATTCTGGAAATGTCAGTCATTTTACTACACTGTCACTGTATAGCTTCGTTAAGGTATTAAAAGCCTATAAAGTATCAAAACAGGACAAGTACATATAACTTCATTCTCTTAAGTGGTGCTATGCAGAAAACCCAGCATAAACAAGACTTATACACTGTCAGACAGGAATATCATGGTAAAAACAAAGTGTAAAGGTTTGAGTTTTTCTTTACCACCAGTTTCCTTGTCTTCAACCAAAATTTCCAGCTTGAGAAGGCGCCAGGGGATGTCAGGGTCATCACCCATCACTGTCAAGGTGGCCTCAAACTCACCCTCAACTCGGAACTTCACACGGCCATTAGCTAAGGAAGACAAGAATGTTTTATTTCACTCAGCCTCCTAAGATGCCTGAAAAATAAGTGTGGTAGCTCCTGGCACTCATAATGGATTACTTCCTGATAATTTCTGCTCTGTTGCTTATGTTTCCGTGCAACTGTGAACATTTTACAGTCTGCAACAGACCCAATGTCAATAAGCACCGCTGAAAGCTGTACAAACTGTCCTGAAGCTAACTTGTTAAATCTAATAACTTGTTAACACTTGTGCTTCTGTAATACAGAGTAACACGGAGCCGACTACCAGCCTAACCAACAAAACATCTGGCTGAAATATTCCTATTCTTTGCTACTATCAACAATGGATGCTTTCAGCAATACTCAAATGACATTCAGAACATGGATCTCAGCCCAGGCTGAAATCCAGCCCTGAAAACACATCTCACTGCAAAGCATTTATTAGAATATTTTAAATCCATTTTCATGTGAGGAAGATAATCTTTTGCAGAATTTATATATACACAACAAGCAAAAATTTATGCACATTATTTATCTAATTGACATGTACATCCTCACACCTGTGAACACTGCTATCTGTTCCACAAGGACTTTAAAACTATGCAAGCAAGGTCATAAAAGAATGAGAGGCAGAGCAAACAAGTAAGTACAAGTCCTTATTCTGACATGCAGGTCAACCTTCTCAATAATTTAATAAATTACATTATATACCTTTACAATTAAAGACATTTAGCAATATTCCTGCAAAAAAGTAACGATTTAACCCAGGAAATTTCATTTTCAAGAGCACCCCAGACATGCTCTTAAAACAAATCAAACTCCAAACCAGAAAATTATAGTCATTGAAATGTTTAGCTAACTGAAAACTTAAGAGCTCAGACAAATTACATATATATACTTCTGTTAGACAAAAATACCTCTAAAACTGATACTGCAAGCACTCACACAGGGACTACAGAAAACTAGCACTAAGATTCTTCAGGAACATCTTCGATCTAGGTTTGTCAGGAATGGTTTACAAATGGCTAACCCTGTCTTTGTTAAAAGCATGGACTAGGTCCATTCCCACCCTATTCTCTGTGAATCTGCAATAACCTAGTCCAGTTTACAGCCATTCTTCCTGTACAGAAGGTTGTCTTAAATGTTTGGGCTAAATGAAAACAGATCTCAAAACAGTTTAAGAGATTTGCACTGTGGTGAGCCACTGAAAAAAGGGCATGCATAAATATGAACAAATTCTGTGCCTGAACATGAACAACAAAACAGTTTAAAAAAGTAACATCGAGTGACTTGTTTAAACTCAAGTTCAAAGAGTTTCTGCAGAAAGACATAACAGTTCAACTAATTTTAAAATTAAATTAAGATGAAGTAGCCCAAAGACTGTTTCACAAAACACCTGCTGAAAGAGCAAAACAATGTCTAAAAGATTGTAGCATTACCTGCACAGGATTTCTTCTTGAAAATAAATAATATTTCAGCAATTTTATCAGTACTCTCATTTTTCAAACAGGGAAAAAAACCACATATTTTGATGTCATAAAGAGACAGGATCCAGTCTTAATAGATGAAGCATTCTTAATGGTCTCAATCAAGCTACCATTTAACTTTGCTTTAGCATTAAAACAGCAGTTTTACATCAGCCTGCAATAATGTAGCCTTCAAAAAAAAATTGCAGTTCTTACCTACTGTAAGATTTGCCAGCTGTGGAGGGAGATCTGTAGTCACAAGTCGATGGCGAAGGATCTGGTTTAGCTGATGAAGTGTGGTTTGCTTCTCACTCTTTGTTATTGGGTCAGGAGGGATTATTTTATCCTGTTACAACAAACACAAGCAAGTCTACCTATCTCAAATACGTATAACAGATTCATAGCAGCAACTGTGAAAACCAGCCAGGCCAGAAGTCTGAAAATATAAATGCTACAGGCCATTGCCCAGTGAATTTTTATATCTTACACTCATATTTGCTTTCTAGCTGATTACATTTTACCCGAGACTGACCACGGAATAAAATCACTAAATTTGGTGGAACTAAATAAATGGAGGGAATGCTCTACTGGGAAAGCATAACTTGTTCAAACAGGAAGTGTTCTGCATGAGAAACTGACACTACAGACTTGGCACTAGGCCTGTATTGAGCTACAGCTCCATCTGCACACAGACAATTAGTTTGATTATTGTGCATTTGATGCTGTACAGGGGATTCCCACACCCCCAGACATGGCAGTTACTTACCCTAATGCAGGTGGGCAGCCGAGGGTAGGATCCAGTTGTCAGAACATCAATTGCATATGGGATGGCAAAGCTGGGCAGCCGAGCATGAACCAAAGCATCCCGAGCCAGCGATGCCAGACGATCAGCAGTGTCCACAAACAGGATGGCTTGCTGATCTAAGAAACTTGATATCATCTGTAGAGGACAAGGAGTTAAAAAAAAAAAGGCAAATAAAAAAAATGCACAAATCAATAGCCCTTTATATTCAGTGTATCTGTCACTTCCAATTCAAGCAACTGCATTTACAAAACAAAGAAGGAATGAATATTCTGGCCACTGCTTACATTCACATGCAAGGACACTTAAAATCTACATGCCTTTCCTGCTGCCGTGGGGGATCTGTACAGCTCACAGCTCTTTATCTGCTGATTGCTACTGGAATGCAACCATACTTGTTTGTAATCAGCAGAGGCTTGTTTTTCTGCAGCATTCTGGACTTTATTCTTATTTATCCAAGATCAGCATGAAAGTGATAATAAGAACTAACACACTCAGATCACCATCTTCCCTGTCCTGTTATCTTAACCCAATCGCTCCTGGCATTATGTGCAGACAAGCTTTCACTTTATGCCACAGATGAGTTTTTGGAAACATGAACTGTTAAAAAACAAGATTATACAATTTCTAAACAGGAATTCTTTTTAAAATTTCTGTAGTAAGAAGAAGTCAGGGTGCAGCAATATCCCATATCCCTCAGAGCCTGTTTCATGCCAGACTGTGTCTGACTTACCGCACACTTTTCCACCTTCCCAGCATTATTAGCCCACTTGACCAAGGCTAACAAACGAACAAACAGCTGACGAGTGCGACTTGCAAACTGCACTATCTCTATTTTTCTGGAAAAAAAATAAATGGCACATTAAGCCAGTGTTTAGATATATAATAAAGCTGGAATTTAACTGTGTACCAATTAAAAAAAAACAGCTGTAATGCTAATTTCTAATTGTGTTAATGCAGTCACCAGTAGTATGTGGCTTGTTTGATTAAGAGCATAGGGGAAAAAGTCTCCGTTTTGAATACCTAACAACATACATGGATTCTAACAAACCATGACTGGGGAAACAAAAAGCAGATTCATAGGAATTAATGACTGACTGTAAGAGAAACGATTCCACAGTGAGCTCAACTAAATTATCTTTACACCTTTTATAGGATTTCCCTGAGGCTTAAGATTAAGTTTAAAGTAGGCAACATACCGAAGGATTACAGGAGCTGACAGTAACAATACACTTATATTCACTACAGATAAACAAACAAATAAATAAGACACTAAACAAAACACCATTCTAGCATTTTTACAATATCTTTAGACAGTATGCTACAATATGGAAACAGGGTGGTGGCAGAGACCACAAAAACCCCATCCTTTAACTCTGCTTTCCATTCCTGCCTTGCAAAGAAATTAAGGTAAGAACTTACTGACTCATAGTATTCCTCCCATCATTTTTGTACAAGCCAGTCAAAATGAAGGAGTGTATGCCTGCATGTCTTCAGAGTTATGTTTTGTAAAAGAGAATGCAATAGGGGCACAGGCAGATTTTCATGCTTTATTACAGATCTACATTGGAGATGCATCAGACAAGACACATCTACTGTGTAGATATGTAATACCATATACTCTGAAATGTCACTGCCATCAACAGTTTATAGAGGTTTCCCTCCCTTTCTATGTGTTCAATTTACTAATTTCACCATGGTTTTCTACTTAGTTTGGAAAAAACCCAAACGTAAGCTGTTTTTCTGATATGGTTTTCTAAAGTAGCAGAAGCGTTTGGACAAAAAGAACATTAATTAGTGCATAAGATATTGGCCTTTACCAAACAGAAGCTGCATCTCCTTCTGATCCCAATCTGTAAAACACAAACTCATAACACAAAAAGAGCCTGATTCTGCTGAGAGAGCTAGTTGTAATGAGGTTAACTCTTTTGGGCAAGCATTATCTGCTTGTAGCAGATGAACATGTAAGGCCAGAAGCACAACTAATACCATCTGGTCCTGTTTCTCCCATTACATACTGTGAACCTCATCCAAGAACTTGGGCATTAAGCCAGTATCGCTCTCTGTTCTAGAGCACATGTTTTGGAATGGCATTCAGCCTGATATTAAGATTTCAAGTGGTGGACAAGCTGCTATACGTACACACTGCTCTAACAGAAACCACACCATGAAAACAAGATGTTGAGAATTTTGAAAGATTCAGGAAAACTGTATGAGATTTGAAAGATGAGTACATTGAGACTTTAGAAAGCCAGCAATCTAATCTCTCAGACGAACTCCACATGGAAGTTGGTAAAATCCAGTCGTTATGTCAAATATCTATGGTGAAAGCAGCATGATAGCAGGAAGAATTCAAATTTATGTTCTGTGACTGAAAATAAATTTTAAAAAAACAGCTCCCCAAAAGCAAAATTATTTAATAATGAAAATGATTGACAAATCTAGACAGAGTATTCTGGCAACTGTTCCATTAACACCACTTAAATGAAGTTAGAAAAGACTTGTTACTTTGATTTGACAGAACCCTGCTTCCAGAACCACCTCCAGCATCCCTGAATGACAACTGCACTGGGAATCTACTTCTCTAATAAAACATAAAGGCCTTCAGATTTGCTACAATGCCTTTCATTATAGGTACATGACCTCATGCTGGTTACACAAAAAATAAATATTCAAGGCAGATGAAACTTCAGGAAAGAACAAGAAACAAAAATTAAAAATCTGTCTAACAACCATGTTGCTCAGTGCAATTTTTACCCTTGGTCTTTACTGCTAAATTTGGATCTCAGGTTTAAGATCCTTCAGTCTAATGGCTGAGTCTGGGGAGTAAAGCATTAGCTACAGTAGAATTAAATCAAGTTAAAGGACCACTTAAATGAGCTTGACATAAAAAAGTCCATTGGGATAGATGGGTTGCATCCAAGGATTCTGAGGGAGATGATCCATGCCACTGTAAAGTTGCTCTCTATCATTTTCAAAGTCAACAGTGATCAAAGGCTTTGATGACAACAAAAAGGCAAACACCATGTCCTTCTTCAGCAAGGCAAAGGAGGATCTTGGGACCTATAGGTCACTTTGCCTAAGTTCAGTTAAGAAAATTTCATAGGACAAATCTTTCTCTAAGCTATGTCCTGCTAAATACCAAGCATAAAATTAGTCTGGAAACAATCATCAGAAATTTGCCAAGGACAAAACACCAAAAAAATCAACAAGTTGCCTTCTATAGCATGAACTGCTCTGTGATCAGGGGGAGACCAGAAGATGGATTTACATTTGCAGGAAATACGTGGAATACAAGGATGGGCTGGGAAAGCTGAATTTGCTCCTGCTTAAGAAGAAAAGGCTGTACCAAGATCCTACTGACATCTTCAAGTATCTAAAGGGGTATTGTAGGGAAGATGGAACCAGACACTTTTCAAAAGTGTGAAACACCAAGGTACAACAGCTACAAACTAAACCAGTGAAAAACTAGCTAGATGTGAGGAAAACAAACAAACACAGTGATGTGGCCAAAGACTGAAGTAGGTCACCAGAAAAAGACAACAATACTGTGCAAAACTCAAGTCTCCGTCACCAAGAAGAAAGCCCCTGGATTTCCCCCGAAACTCAGCACTATTAATTTTCCACCACAGTACTAATGTTTTTTTAATCCAACCACTTTCATGCAAGAGTTATTTATTCCTACAATTGATAACTAATAAATGGTCCTGAAAAAAAAAAGCACTATATTATACTATGATGCATAATTTCCCTTCAGTTTTTCTTACCCCAGCACCTTTTAAATAGGTATTGTAGTACAGCAGTTATAGTTTATGTGAACTTTATTAGAGGGTATATGTTTCATGTAACCAGGCTCTAGCTCCAAGAAACAGAGCTTGAAACCTAACTACAGAATCCATCAGCCATCTCAAAGCTAGAGAAAATACAGATAATTAAGCCATATTCCTACAGATGAGCTCCTCCAAGAACTGGAAATCCATTTCACCAAGAGGAGTTCTCAGTCAAAGCTAAAAAGGATGTCAACATTTAATTTCAGTCGTAGGACATTCTTTGTACATTGACGGTTGTTTCATTTTCTTTTCTCTAATCAATTAGGATTTTTTTTGCCCCACACCCATGTGCCCAACAAAGTAGAATCCAACTTGACTTAGAAATGCTAAATATCAAATGGGAAAAGCCTGCCCATGAGCACAAGGGAGCTCTGCACCCAGGACAGAAGTAATTTCTTCAGTAAATACTGTGATAATTTAAAACCCAAACTAAACCAAATCAAAACCCACACTGTTTCTCTTAATAAAATACTATGCAGAATGAAAAGGGGTACAAGTAATCATTCCAGGTTATGAGTCCATGAAAATGGGATTAATTCCACATGTTATGAGAGCTTTGGAATATCTGAGATAACAATTAATGATCACCCTGATACACAGAATTCTTTATTAAGATTCTTAGAAATATCATAGCTTCTATATCTCTCTAAAGAAATTTAAGTCAATTAACATGTCTTCACAAATAACGGGAACAATATTCTGACAAATTTCGTAATATTTATTAAGAGAAACAGGAAAGTAAATGGATTTGTTTCATCTCAGCAGGTCTGGTCTCTTACACATTTGCTCTCTAATAATTTTCACATTTCAAAACCACATAGAACAGGAGCACAAAACAGTGTTCATGATAAGAAAGACCAGGTAACATGGAAAAATACAGAAAAGAAGTTTTTAACTTGTTGTCATTGTTGAACTGCTTCTTCTGAACAAAACATTTCTTTATCACATTAACTAAAATCCACTTAAATTCTAAAGTCCCTTTCACATCAGCTTTACTGTCAGTTCATTGCTTCAAGATTCATGAAGAGAAAAATACCCTTAACAGAGTTCATCTACTATAATAGCAACAAAAAAAAGCCCAAAGACTACAAACACAAACACCAACAAAACCCAATATTGTTGTTGATGCTGAAAAAAATCTTGAAACTAGGTAGGCACAGCAAGACAAACAAAGCTTATTTTCTTGCAAAAAATCTAAACTTAGGTGAAAAAGATTTTATTTAACAACAGTATATCAATATTAACATCCTAATCAAGTTCTGTATTTTAACATTTATTACAGATTCTCTTATCATAACTCACCTTTCCATATCAGTCTTTCTTGGTAATCTATATGAAAGAAGGGGGAAAAAAGAGAAGTATTATATATCATTCTGTTACATTCCAGACAGTGAGAAATTTTGTTAGACACCTTCAGTTGCAGAAACTTCTACACAACTACAAGGTATACAAAAAATAGTACCATGGATCACCCGTTACTACTCTGTACCAGGCAAAGTGGAACTGGTCAAATTAACTGAAAAGTTTGATGAAGGCTGCTGAGATCAATTATTCTACACATGCCATAAACATACAGAAACGACTTCTTGACTGATATTTTGGGAGTTTTTTCCACTGTGAACGAAAATTCTAAAATTCCTTGTCCTTCCCAGAGTCTGAGCCTTCTTCCCCACAAGAACCTCTATGGTTAAACAAAGAAAGAGGGAAACAGGTTTATTCAGAGCCCAAATGCTTTCAGGAAAGTTTTTCTTGGCCCAAAAACATCCCTTTGTTTTGCCACTTCAAACACAATAACATCAGCACAGCAAATCATTAAGTAAATGTAAATAACTTATTCCCCAAAAATAATCACATGTTACTTTAAAAACTACAGAGGTAAGTCAAGGAGTTGCAGCATCTGAAAATATCTGTTTCAGACATTCCAGTTTCACATATTTTGGTATCACTACCAGCACTCCAAAAACTGGGTTTTTTTTGGCAATAACTTGGGGGCAAAGTTAAGCATTTAATCAGCCAATCTGCAGCTCCTCTTAGTTCTCAGAGTAATTTTCTCTGCTTAGGACAGATCTCTCAGCAGCCTTCGCTGTGCCCCTGGACACAGCCTGATGCAGAAACCAACCTGCCTGCACAGGCATCTGCCCGGGTGGGAGGCTGGGCAAGGGTATTTATGAGAGCAGGAGAACAGGGAATGGGTTCAAATGGAAAAAGAGTAAGTTTAGACTAGATATCAGGAAAAAATTCTTCCCTGTTCGGCTGGTGAGGCACTGGCACAGGCTGCCCAGAGAAGCTGTGGCTGCCCCATCCCTGGCAGGGTTCAGGGCCAGGCTGGATGGGGCTCCCAACAACCCGGTGAGTGGAAGGTGTCCCTGCCCACGGCAGGGGGGCTGGAACTGGGTGATCTTTACGGTTCCTTCAAAACCAAACCATTTTATGAATGGGAAACCGCGACCACCTCCCCCCACTCCAGCCCCGGATGAGCTCCGGGACAGATCCCTGGCGAGGCCTCGCATCCTCCCGGGATGCTGCGAGGCGGCGCGGCCAGCCGGGCACGGAGCGATCCGCGGCACTCACAGGTCGGCCAGCACGGTGAGCTCGGCGTAGGTGCGGTGCAGGAGGAACTCGATGAGGGTGCTGAGGCGGTAGCCGGGGCTGGCGGCGGCTGTCACGGCGCCGGGGGCCGGCGGGGCCGGGGCGGACGCGGGGCCGGCCGGCACCAGCTGGGCGCTCTCCAGCTGCACCGGCGCCATGGCGGCGGCGCCTCGGCCCCGGGCAGGAGCCGCGCGGCAGCCCGGGAACGGCTCCCGGCGGCGCCGGCAGCGCGCCCGGCGCGCCCCGCACGGACGGAGCGGGGAAGGCGCGGCGGGAGCGGGGCGGCTCCGCAGCGCTCAGAGCCCGCCGGGCGCAGGGGCCGCCGCCATCATGGGGCACGGAACCGGAAGCGAACGGGAAGGGGAACCGTTCCGGGAAGCGCGCGCGGGGCGGGGGCGGCGGGACTCGGGCCGGGAGGCAGGGACACAGGGACACGGGCAGGGACGGCAGGGACTGAGGGACACGGACAGGGACTGAGGGACACGGGCAGGGACGGCAGGGACTGAGGGATACGGGCAGGGACTGAGGGACACGGACAGGGACTGAGGGACACGGGCAGGGAGGCAGGGACTGAGGGACACGGACAGGGAGGCAGGGACACAGGGACACGGGCAGGGGGAGCAGGGACTGAGGGACACGGGCAGGGACACAGAGACTGAGGGACACAGACAGGGGGACACGGGCTGGGGGGCAGGGACTGAGGGACACGGGCAGGGAGGCAGGGACACAGGGACTCGGGCTGGGGGGCAGGGACTGAGGGACACGGGCAGGGAGGCAGGGACACAGGGACTCGGGCTGGGGGGCAGGGACTGAGGGACACGGACAGGGACTGAGGGACACGGACAGGGACTGAGGGACACGGGCAGGGAGGCAGGGACTGAGGGACACGGGCAGGGACTGAGGGACACGGGCAGGGACTGAGGGACACGGGCTGGGACACAGGGACTGAGGGACACGGACAGGGACTGAGGGACACGGGCTGGGACACAGGGACTGAGGGACACGGACAGGGACTGAGGGACACGGACATGGGGACACGGGCTGGGAGGCAGGGACACAGGGACTGAGGGACACAGACACGGGGACACGGGCTGGGAGGCAGGGACACAGGGACACGGATACAGGGACACGGGCAGGGACTGAGGGACACGGACACAGGGACACGGGCAGGGAAGCAGGGACTGAGGGACACGGGCTGGGAGGCAGGGACTGAGGGACACGGACAGGGACACAGGGACTGAGGGACACGGATACAGGGACACGGGCAGGGAGGCAGGGACAGCGGGACACGGACACAGGGGCAGTGGGACACGGACATAGGGACACGGACAGGGACACCGGGGATACGGGCAGGGAAACCGGGACACACAGACACACGGGGGATGGTGCTGCCCTTGTGCCGCGGGACCGGGGAATCCCAGGATGGGTCAGGCTGGAGGGGACCACAATGCGCCATCGGTCCCACCTCCCTGATCAAGCAGAGTCAACCCACAGCACATGGCCCAGGATTGTGTCCAGATGTGTCTGGAGTATCTCCAGTGAGGGAGACTCCATGCCTTCTCTGGACAATCAGTTCAGTGCTCGGTCACTGCACAGGAGAGAAATTCTTCCTCACGTTCAGGTGGAACTTTGTGCATCAATCTGCCTGTTGCCTCTTGTCCCACCACCCCACGGAGCAGAGCCTGGTCCATCCCCTGACCCTCCCTGCAGACACTGGCAGACAGGGATGAGGCCCCTCTCTGTCCTCTCTTCTCGAGGCTGGACAGGCCCAGCTCCCTCAGCCTTTCCTCACTGGGACGCTCCAGTCCCTCCATCATCTTTGTCACCCTCCACTGGATCTGCTCCAGCTCCGAGTCTGTCCTGTCCTGAGGAGCCCAGAGCTGGGCACAGCACTCCAGGTGATCCTCAGGGCTCACCAGGCTCACAGGATCCTCCCTGCCCCCATATCTGCTGATGTTACTGAAGTCCCGGGTAAAGGGAAACAGATTATAGGCTTGGTGCCTCAAAAGTGCCTTTGATGTGGCACTTGGGGCTGTCAAGGACCAGTGGGCTCTGCTGGACCCCAGGCTGGCCAGTCCCTTCCTAACGACTCAGGAAGTGCAGGACATTTGGGGGCCATCCAGATGAGAAGCACTCATCCTTTGAGGTCATTGTTAAAGAGGGCAAAGGGAGCCATGAGCAGCAGAGCATCCGGTGGGATTCAGGGATAAACACAAAGCACTGAGAACTTTTTCATATTTCTGTCTTACAGATCAACGGCACTGCTGGAGGGAGGGAGAGGGGAGGTCTGTAAACAGCTGAAGATTGATGTCTGGTGTGGTTACCAAAGGGGACTGTGTAGGGAAACTATAAATCCTGTGTGTTTTCTGTCATAATTCAGTCAAGTGTTAAATCATAAATTCTTGCCTTGTGATTACAAAGAAATCCCTGAAATAAACACAATAAACACCCAAACTCCTCCAAGTTTAATAAAAAGAAGGAGAGGTCCTATTTTTTTGTATGAAGTGCAGACTTTAAAAAAAAAACCTCTCCTCTTACACATGTCTTTCCAGGAAAGTTAAATAGTAAAGGAAGCATTTTTCAACCTGAGATGTGTGTGATTAGTTTAATAATAACAATAGCAATCACTCATCCAGGTAGGAAGGGCAGTATTGCTGCAGCTAAGAGCCATGTGAGGTTTGTGGGCTGCTTCAGTCACAGTAAGATGAACCTTTGAGCTGGGGGTGGATGATGTTTGTTGGCTGGGAATTTTTCACTCCTAAAATCACTAACATTTTTTTATACCTAACCTTTGCTGTTTTTTTTACTGTGGTTTTTTTTATTATTAGTTGAGAGGGTTTTTTTTTTTCAATACAGATGAAAGAAATATTTGTTCTGATTATATAAATTAATCTCTGAAGGATCTATAAAGGATAGAATGATAAATACTCTCTGGATCATGTTGTGATATAAGTTATTGGCTTAATGTATTTTAAGTTCTTGTCTGCCCATTTCAAAGTTGTTTTTTTTTTTTCCCAAATGTATGAAAATATTTTATTTTTTTCACTCTAGATGCATGAATAAATGCAGTGTACTCATTTTATGGCCAACTAGCTGCACTTATGGAGAAAATACTGACTTACATGCACAGGAATCTGATTAGGCTCTTTATAAGAACTGTAACTTAGAAATACAGGATTTTTAATTGTTTTCCCCCTTTCTTTCCATCTCTTCTGATTTAGTCTGTAATTAAGTTCCCATTGATTTCAGTGGCACAAGCTCAGACTTTGTTGATGAAAAAGCAGGTAGGAAATTCTGATGCAGTTTAACTTTGCTGCAGTTAGAATCCTTCCTCAGAAAAGCTCTGCTCTTGGTGAAGTTTCCAGCATTGGTTGGGCAGGTGGAAGTCCTCAGTGTGTCTGCCTTGCTCCACACTTCTTGGAGAGAAGTTAATCAGCACTGTGGCACCGATTGTGCTGAGCTCTCCTCTCACAAGGCTCTGTAGAAGAGAAGCTCTTGATACTGTTTTCAAAGAAAGGAGGAGCAGCTACAGAGGAATTTCAGAAGCTCAAGGCTTATGGGTTTTATCCCCAAAGCAATTGTGCTGTTGAGAGACTTGGCAATATCAGTTGTTTTAACTGATGGAGATGAGCATTAGGAGTTCAAAAACAATTGACTGGCCTACTTAATAGTAGTGTAAAAGAAATATTTAGGTTTCCTGCTTCTTGTAGCCTTTCTGAGTTTGGCAGTGCTACCATTCTTTGACATAAGTACTTCAAGGAAGGATGAGCATTGTGCCTAAATTCAAAACTTTAGCAGGAAGTATGTTCCAGAAATCTGTTGAGGTGGAAGAAGCAAAACTGCATGAAGGAGAAAGCTGGGCCAGTGGGGTGCTGGAAAGAGTAGCAAGATTTCTGGGGTAGAGGGGGCTCCTTGCAAAAGCTACTGTATTTTTATTTGTGTTTATTCTCTTCATTCAGCAGGTTCCAGCTTCTGCCATTTAAACCTGGTGACAAATTTTCTCGTAGCAATGGGAAGAGAACAGGCCTGGTAAGTCTCATGCAAGCCTTGGCTCTGACCTCAGACTTTCCTGCAGGGAGACAGTCCCTCACACAGACACTCAGAGGAGCCTGTGAGTGACCTGATGTTCAGGCTTGGCTGGCCCATACACACAATCATAGAATGGATTGGAAGGGACCTTAAAGATCATCTTGTTCCAGTCTCCCTGCCATGGGCAGGGACATCTTTCCCTAGAGCATGTTGCTCAGATCTCCATCCAACCTGGTTTTGAACATTCCAGGGATGGGGCATCCACAGCCTCTGTGCTCGCCCTGTGCCAGAGCCTCACACCCTCACAGGAAAGCATCCATCTCGATGGGCAGCTCTGTCTGGCTCATCTTGTCATGGAGCACCTTGGGGAAGCAGGGGATTGCCTGGCAGGAGGGTGTGGTAGGGACACAGGGGATGGGGCTGATGGCCCAGCTTTGCACCAGTCTCTGGATCAGCTTGGCCAGCTCCTGCTGGGTGCAGTGTGTGCCCCACTGTGTGACATGAGGATGGAGAAGGGTCTGAAGCTATATGAGGAGCAGCTGAGGGCACTTGGTCTATTCAGCCTGGAGAAGAGGAGACTGGGGGAGACCTCACTGCAGTTATGACTTCCTCAGGAGGGGAAGAGGAGGTGCAGGTACAGATCTCTTCTCTCTCATGACCAATGACAGGACTCAAGGAAATGGCCTGAAGTTGTGTCAGGGGAGGTTAAGGCAGGTTATTAGAAAAAGGTTCTTCCCCCAGAGCGTGGTTGGGCACTGGAACAGCCTTCCCAGGGCAGTGGTCATAGCACCAAACCTGCCAGAGCTTGAGAAGTGTTTGGACAATGCTCTCAGGCACATGATGTGACTCCTGGGGTGTGCTGTGCTGGGCCAGGAGTTGGACTTGATGATCCTGATGCATCTCTTCCAATTCAGCTTATTCTGATTCCACGATTCTAGGTCACTGCACCCCTCTGTGTGTAAAAAGCCCTACTGGGAGCCCAGAAGCCTGACTTCAGAAAGGGATTTGTTGGTTGATCAAAACCTTTTGCTATTAACTGTGGAGCTGACAGGGCTATAGAGCTAATGGGAAGGACAGCAGATGACTTTCTGTTTCTAGGGAAGTTAAACATTTACTGTTCTTGGAGCCCTGGGGTGAATGTTCAGTGCGAGGGAGCCCAGACCATATTGTGCTCTCCAAGGCAGGCTCTGAGCTGTCCTGTGTTTGTGTGGCTCAGAGCATGGTCATTCCATTTTAAATCAGAGAAATGTTTAATCACACAGGCACCTCCTGGACTTGACATTTAAGTATTTTTTAAAATAATAATAATAATACCACAAATATAGTGCAAAGATTTCTTGTTAATCATTTAATTCATACAGTGTTGAGCCATTTAGCAGTCTTATATCCAAATGCCCATGTAAATGTAGTAAGAGTTTCATATCTTTCATTCTTTTCAGAAGACATGAGAGAATCAGATATTGTGTGGGAGAGCTCCCACATATAGTATCAGTAATTGCAGTGCTACATATTATAAACTTACAGAGCTTACAATTCAATAGAAGTTAAGATATATATTTAAATTCTAATGAGATTCCATGTGTCAATATTAGGTCAAACACATACCAATACTGAAAAAAGATTAGACTTTTCCCTTATAACACTTGCATGAATGTAAGACTTTTTCTATAACATTATGCTGAAGGTCCAGTAGAATAATATCAATGATCTTTTAATCATAAATGATTTTATGTCCTGTATCTTTATTAGCTATTATTTTTTTAATTAAAAGTATTTTAAAATTAATTTAATTTGTTGACAGTCCAGTACTTCAAGTCACAAATCACTGTTTTGTGATTTGTGCAGGACTTACTGCACCAAAAATAAAGCATTCTTTGCAAAATTGTGTGTGTGTGTGTATGTGTGTGTGTGTGTGTGTGTGTTAAAGGAAGAGGGTTTGTAGCGAGTTACTACACGTGTTCTGCTTTTTTCTGTTTATTAAAAGGGTCACAAAGGGAACCAACTGAAAAAAGAAAAAGCCTCCAACTTATAAGTTTTAAAATTATAATTTTATGTCTCTTTTTTGATCTGCTTTGTCTGTGGGATTAAGTTTGACAACTGTTTTTTTGAATGATAGGAGACCTATGGTAACAGATTGAGAGCTCTCCATCAGTCACTCTGGTTAGTGAGACAGAGAATCTCTTGTGTGGTGCGTAGTAAAGTACACCCCAGTTCTAATTATGTGTTGTGAACAACTTAAGAAAAGCAACATTCTCCAAGTCATAAAATAGAATCTTTGATTTTACTTGAATTTACAAAAGTCCCCTTTCTTATTATAAGGCAAAATGGATTTTTTTTTTTAATACTGAACATAGCTGTATTACTCTGAGCTTCTTTTGGGGCTTCTTTACTAACAATGTTGATATCCAGTGTAAATTTTAAATTGATTTATTTCTGTCAGACTGGAACTAAAGCCAGCTAAAAGCCATGCCATCCTCAAAAGACTGTATTTTCATTATTATTGTGATTAAGTTAATTACAACTCAATTTACTATTTTAACCATAGAAGATGCATTTTTTTTCTGTGCATAAAAAATGCTTTGTTCACAATTCTGAAATGGGAGGAAAACAGTGATATCCTTTCTTAACCCCACATCTTTGTAAAGCTAACAAAGGAGAAAGAGCCCCTGATCTGGCAATCTGGCACAAGGGGGTAAAGTGATGAATTGCACTGTTCAGTCTTGGACTTGAACAATTTGACAATACCTTCCAAACCCTGTGATTTCTCCCTGTCTAACCATCCCTGGGTGTTACTCAGTATTTGAAAGAGATACATGTGTGCCGAAAAAAATACAAAGTGAGCCCTTATTTCAACATGAAAGCACTTTGGGGCAAAAAGAATTTATCTGTGCAAACACCTAAAAGAGATGGAGAGAATGTCAGGGAAGTAGATGTGATTAGTCATACCCAGTGGGAGAAGGACTGCAGCTGTGAAGTATTCTGTCCTGACCTTAGAAGTAGACAGCTCGATTGTGTTTAACTGCTGCTGGCTAATACATTTAGACAGTGCAAACTCTCACGCTCCTCTAAAGACAAAGGTGGGTACCAGAACATGCTTAATTGCAAATTCTTTGTAGATCTCAGCTGTGGTCAGATGAGGTTTAAATGCTGACCCTCTCTCTCAGAAGTAAGGACATGCAGAATTGTGTCTGAGCTGCCATCCTCCGCTCAGACTTTGGGTGTGAAGGAGGTTTCTGGGCTAAGATGCTATCCAGGAAACTTCCCTCTTGCACAGCTTCTAGATTGGGATATTTTTTTTCCCCAGAAGGGATAAACCAGCATTTTTTGTAGCAGTTAGAAGCTTATCTAAGCACTGCCTGTGTCACAAAGCTCCAAGATGCCAGCTCTGACAACGGGGAATGCCAGAACAGCTTTGGCTCCAGGCTGAAGAGCTGATCACATGTTTAAATGTGGCTGCAAACTTGGTTGACTTAGTGAACTCCAGCAACTATTCATTGTCCCTTAAAATTGAAGAGTATGGTAAAAAGACAAACCCATATCTGTAGCAATGCAGGAATACTGGTCCTCTAGTAGATTATAAGGTATTTTACTAATGGGCAAGAGGTGCAGGTTGTTCTCAGATGCTATAGGAGCTTCCATGCAGGCAGCAGTTTTGGCCAGTGCCAGTTTTGGAAGATCAGAAATTGTAGGTTGAGGATGGAATTGCCTCTCTTCAAGGATTGTAGTTCACCTGGGAGCACCAACTCCTTACACCTAACAAATACAGCCTGTTGTGGCAGAGGGACAGGAAATCCTTTGCATGGGGCCAGGCAACATCTGGCTGAGAGTTGTTTAGAGATTTTTGTGGAGCACACACCACATCGTGAGAACTGCATGTAGCCCACAATCCATGCTGCTTACAGTTAAGCGTGGAAGACTCCCTGCCCTACTGATTGCAGAAGTAATTAATAGCCTGTGGCTAGTTGCAGTGCTGTGCAAAATGCTAAAAACTGTTACCTTTCTGCACAGCTGTAGAATGCAGAAGACACAGTAGAATCTCAGTAAATCCTAGCAATGTTTTATTTTCAAATTGGGGTTCAGGAGGGCTGTAGCCCCTTCTATTCCCCTTCTATCTTTTGTTTGGTTGGTTTATAGGAAATGATTTGATCCTGAAAGTGGGCATTTTTTGTGAAAATGTGTTTTCACCAGAAAGCACAGCAGTGCCCAATGGCACTGTAGTGCAAAGAAAACAAATTGTGTGGGGAAATGACTGTGCTTCACCTCAGAACGTCACTTACTGGAACCTATTCCTTCAGGCCTAAGAGCAAGATTGGAAAGAAGAGCAACAACAGAGCAATATCTCTCTCTCTAGTGCCTACAGACCCAGACTTCTCAGAGTATGACAGCTCAAAGGAAGACTGAGAGAGAAAGAAAAAAAAAGTCTGTCTTTCTGCAAAACATTTAGGACAAGCAAAAGTACATTCACAGCTAATTTTAAGCAGCCTTCAGAATGAAACACCTTATTAACTCACTTGTACCTAATCCTTGCATTCTGGTATTTTTAGAAGGCATCACGCAATTCAGCAGTGGTTTCAGCCCATGTCTCCTTTGTAATTGATGACACCACTCTGTTTCTCATTTTAATTAAGAATTAGCTTTCTGACAATAAGCCTTGCTCACAAAACACATCCTGATTTAACAAAATGAATTTAGAAACAATATTAGATACACATGGACACTCTTCTTTCTCCCCCCCCTTTAATGTGGCATTCTTAATTTGGCTTAAGAGAGCCCTAAGACTAGTCTAGGTGGAACAGATTAAGACCTGCCTCCACCACTTGGCTGCGTCATACTCTGCAGCAGGAGAAGAGTTTGGTCTCATTTCCCATCTGAAACTGGAGGAGGGTAAAGTCACCTCCATAGACTAAGGGTGCTTTTCTTGGCCAGCTTTATTGTGCAGGAACCCCCACAAGTGCTGGACTGCAGCAATTTGTGTGCATGGGTTTTGAGGCTTTTGAAACAGTGCCTCTTCCTTTGGTGGCTTATCATTTTTTGATTGTGTGGGAACTCAGGGTACAGCTGTATCAAGTGTAAACAGTGCTATTTTGTCTGTGCCTGGTTTTATCCTGATCCAGTATCTCCCAGCCAGGAGGCTTAGGTTAGCTCTGGGCTGCCTCTAATGAGCTGCAAATGAAAATAAAGTCCTCTAGCCCATGGTTTCTCTCTGTTATGTGTTATCTAATCAGGGCTCTCTGGAACAGGTCTTTGGAAACCTGTTCCCTGCACAAGCATATGAACTAGACTTATCAGTAGTTTGTGTTAAGGCTGCTCTGGAGCAGAGAGAAATACAGAGCGGTGTTTTTGATGATCTTTCTTTTTTCATAAGTGTATAATATGTTTTCTTACAAAGACAGACATAAAAAATCCTCCTTCTCTTTAGCATCTTGTAGAACCCTATTCAGAGGTACAGTACATAAAATACCAGTATATCAAGAGATAAGAAGTGAAGATTTTCTGGAATAAAATAAGGAATTAAAACTAAAACAAATTCCTGTTCCTTTGACTTGCTAGAATGTAGATAAAAAACCTAATATTTCTAGGGATGGATTTGTGTACATGGAAAAGCTGCTAAAAATCAGTGAAATATGTACTTAAAAGCTGATTATTCTGCACCTCTCCCTGGATAGATCCTTTAATACTGTACAAACAGTGTCCTTCTGCAGTGTAGGTCAATCTGTTTCTAACAGGTAAAAAGAGACCATGTAGTTCTGTAGTGCAAAATGTCTGCTGCCAGAATAGCTGGTCAGAGCTTTTCTCCATGCAAAGATGGTCTCTCTTAATTGCAGCTAATCCAGTCAGAAGAGAGCAACAAATCCCTGTGCACAAGAGGTATTTATCAGTCTAAAATGTGACAGGAAACAATGAAGACTTCCCCAGAGAGTGCTGAGTCTGAGCTCTTATCTGGAGCTGTCCCTTCATTTCACCCCAAAGTTTCCCTTTTGAAGAGGTTCCCAACTCAGGTTTGTATCTTATCACCTCCTTGTTTGTAATACTGCATTGCATGAGGAAATCGTGGCCAGGGCTTCACTGTGCTGGCAAATTGTATCTCCACATCTTGGAGAGGGGTGAGGAGGGACCAGGTGAATGACTGGGCAGGTGTTTATCAGCTCTGGGTATTTTACCTGCCGTGCTCTGAGCTGCTTCCAGCCTGGGTAGATGTGACAAGAGCCCCTGTGCACACACACAGGCACTGGGGGTGTCCATCTGTGTTCACAGCACAGAGCAGCAGGCAGGGATCAACCTGGCCAGGGCATTCATCTCTCCAGTGATAAGAGCCATAAATCACAGTATTCAGAATGTGCAGGAGAAGTGGCAAAGAGCACTGAAGATGGGGGATGTCATCCTCCCTGCCCACCCTGAAGTAAAAAAGCCTGTCTTGTAGACCACAACAATTTCACTCATTAATCTGTTTAGTCCTTCCTGTCAGAGCACTGTTTCATTTTCAAACACAAAAACTTTCATACTATCTTGAAATAATGATTAATTTAATTCCTCTAAGCAGAGCAACCTGCAAATGGTATTTCTCCCATCTGCCTCCAGTATCTCAGTATATCAGAAGGCTTTCCCTAATCTCCTAATTTTTTAAGGACTCACCTGAGCCCTTTGTCTCAATGACTGATAATCTTCTACAGCCTAAAAATAACTGTTCTTAAAATGGGTCTCTGAACAGATGTGGTTTCCTTAGTGTGGGTGATGTTGCAACAGGAAACCAACTTGCTACAGAACCAGAGTCACTATTTACACTAGTCCTGGACTGTAGGTAGAAGCCTATCACAAATTTTAACTCAGAAAAACAAATGTTAGTCATAGAAAAAAGGAAGTTAGAGAAACGAAGGAACTTTAGGAAGCCAGACTAGTTTTAAATTGAGGCAGGAGAAATGCAATCCATAACTTGTCATGACTGATGGGGATGAAAGCTAGCTAGTATACTGGTTAGATCACTGGATGACTCTGATTCAAGGAATCTTACAAAAAGGACTCTTTAAAAAAAGACATACAGACTGTTGCTAGGGCAAGCAAACACCACTTTAATGTCTGTAGTTCAGACTGGATTTGTCTGCATGTGTTCTGAATGTAAAAAGTGATAATGATGATAGGAAATGAAAATATTTCTTCTTAACCCATGAAGAGAGGCTGAGAGACTTGTTGAAGTAAAATCAGAATAGAGATTACATTTTCAGGGCCTTGAAGGTCTCCACATGGCATGTAACCCTTTGATGCACATTCTGCTTTGTGCTTCCATCACAGCCTGAACAGGAAAGTCTGGGACAGAGCACATAATTTCTTACACCATGGGAGAAGCAGAAGTGACAAAAGCATTTCCAGAACCTTGCTAGGAGAATGCCACATGTGCATTCAAAAATTACTTTTCTAAAAACAAAGAGGACACCTACAATTGCTGTAATTGCTGCTTTGGTGCTCATGTCCACAGATCAAAAGAAAAGGAGCTCTCCTCCTGTTGGATAAGGATTACTAATCCAAAGTGAAAGACGCAGGGAGAAGTCCTCTTTGTTTTGGAAGAACAATGGGAATTGGTTGTGCTCATTAAGTAAAAAGTCTTGCTTTGGTATATGTTTTTCCCTTTGTGTAGTCAGTGCTTTAGAGATTTATGGAATAGGAGATTATTTTCTTTGACCTTCAATATATCACAGAACATTCAGTGTCACTAAACTAACAGCGTTCTGAGCAGAACATGTTATGTACCTTATGCTTGGCACAGTGTATCGTGAGGAAAGTGCCCAGTCTTGGTGTGAAGGTATCAAAAAATGGAGCAGCCAAGGTTTCATTTCACTGTCACAGTTTGGCTTTCACAGTCTGACAACTGTGCTGCTCTTAGCTCCCCTTGTGTGGTTCTCCACTATACTCCCTAACAGGGCAGGTCATAGTTGATACCTAATGGTTTTCAGTGCTTCTTATATTTGTGAAACATCTGAGAGACAGATTTTCTTAGCAGTGTAGAGTTGCTGTGCTGGAAGTGGGTCCCTATAACACTCTCAGGTTATGAATTGTGGTAGAACATGCCAGCTGAGCGTAGAAGGGAAAGAAAATGAAATATAAATTCATTACTGCAGAGCCAGAGCAGCAAGGATAAATTCTGTCTGTTTCCAGGCATCTACTTTATATTCCCACCTAAGGATACCATTAGTGGAGACAAACTGAGCTCTTTTGATCACTTTCCACTGTGAAAAGGGTCAATCTTCCTTGCTCTTCACACTCCCTCCTACATGATCCTGACTCACCCTTGGGCTGACTTTCATATTCATTGAGCTGATGCAGCTCATTAACCCATCAGAACACTTTTTTTTTTTTTTTTTTTTTTTACTTCTCTTGATTTATTTTCTGTCAGTTCAATGAGCTGAATCAGCTCAGAGAGGGGTCATGTAAGTGTCAAAAGTAAGGAAACATGGGTGGGAAACAGGTAGGATTAGGGGAAGGAAGAGGAGGAAGATGGGAAAAAGCACACAAGGTGAAGGAACAAGACTGCTTCTTTCAGTGACAGAAAGCCTTAAGATCAGCTTACCATGTCTGATTATATCCTTAGGAAGGTGGTTTCCCTGGAGTTCCTGTGGGTTCAGTGTAGAAAAAGGAGTTTCTTTAGAGGTTGGATAAAAAGGAAATAAAGGGAAGTAGTCTAATTTAGGCACATAGGTTAGGCAATATAAATAGGCTGTTCTTTACTACAAAGACCCCTGTGACCAAAGCTTTAAAACACAGTTAATGACTAAATGCCTGAAAAACCAAATCATTTGTCTCGAAATGGAGAAGTGCCTTCATAGAGCTCCAAAAGGCACCAAGTGCAATCAGAAGGACCCTGCAAGCCCAAGGAGCAGGGCACGAGCACCAGGTGGATTGGCTGTGGGAGTCGGAGTCGAGCAAAGGCTGATGTCACTTGGAATTTGCCCAGGAGAAAATGAGGAGCAGTCCTCTAGTGTACATCTTGTTTCCAGCAGAGCAGAGTCCCCCCCCGTGCCATTCCCTGCGTGCCACCAGCCCTCTCCTTAACTTTGTTTCTGTCTCGCTCTTTTTTCACTTCTGCCATTATTTGTAAAACTACTACTGAAAATGACCTACATAAATAAATAAATTGAATGAATAAATCATGAGGGAGAGAATGAATGTGTGTGTGTGTGTAGGTGGATGACACAGAGAACCAGGCTGGTGGGAGCAGCAGGAGCTATCAGCTCATTTGCTGTCAGCAGCAGAGCCCCAGGGAGGGTAAGGACATTAAGTACCTGATTGTGCAAGGTGCTGAGTGCCTTCATCTCCTATCATTTTTGGAGATAATCAAAAGCATTTCCAGACCTTGCCGGTAGAGGCTTCCAAGAAGGATGAAGGCAGAAGACTAAACCTGTGACTTTTATCCTTTGTTTTTTCAGATTTCAGATCCCCAAGAATTCTTTCCCCCATAATGAATCTTTTGATAATTACCTTTCATGGAGCCTTTTAAAACAATCAATGGGCCCTCAAGGCCCTGTGCAACTGAGTTTCTGGGCTTCAGATAATGTAAGGCAAGAGAAACTTCCCTTTTGCAAGAGCAAGTCTGGAAGGGAGTTTCAGAGTTTGTATTGGTTGTATCCTCTCAGGTATGACTTTTTCTCCATGGATGAGACTTACTGAGCCACTGGCCCCTTGCCACATCACTGACCCTGAGACTTTTCTGTATGGGAGCATGAGGTGAACTCTGCAGTTCAGGAAGGACTTTGATGCTCGTTTGAGATTTGCCACATCTCACCTCAGAGATGAAATGTGCCCATTATGCTGACAGCTTTGCCTTTCAGAATGAGGCATATACAGCTGGAATTCAACTGATTGCAGAAAGGCATTAAATGTGTTATTAAATGGACAAATTCTGAAAAAAAAAAAAAAAAAGTGGTTTAATTATCAGTGGTGTTTGCAGTTAGTACTCAGTGCTCCTGACCTTGCAGCAGTCCTCCCTTTGTGTGATATGTCCAGAGGATAAGGTATATTATGGTATAAGATAGATAGAGCAGCTTTTTAAAGAATGCTTGGAAATGTGTGTCCATACCTGTGTGTTTTATATATGTACAGTTTCCTCTCACCTTTTAAAAATATGTGGCTCTTTAGCACTCATCACGGGAGTCTAGGTATCCCTCCTAAATGATAAGTAGCCATAAGTAGCTGGATTAGAACTAGAGAAATTGTCTTCAATTTCTCTTCAAGTCACGTGTGGCTTGTTCCTGTTCTCTTCTAAAAGTTTGCTCTGCCACAAACTTTAGAGTTGACCATTGGAGGTGTTGTGGGAGAGCCAAATGACACACAGTGCAGCCAGCCTTTGGGTACATTATGCACTCCCCTGAAAAGCACAGGAAAGGAAAATAGGATTTTTCAGTTTCTTTTTCAGTATTCAGGGTAGCAGCAGAGTTAAGAATAGGATATAGAGGATGAGGTATTGTTGGTTTCAGGCTGTGCTTTTGAGATGTGATGTTGTAAATTGATTTTCTCTTTAAACTTGGCAATTGTATATGCAGGAATAGGGAATTACAATAACAAAGTTTGGAATTCATAAATACACTTGTAACTGTGGTCAAGTGCAAATCCCTTAGGTGTTGAGGAAGGCATAGTGTGCCTATCAGTCTCCACAGATTGCTCTACAGAGATTGCTCATAATCAACCATTTATTCAGCTGCAAGATGCTGTTCACATATAAAGTAGGCCAGGATATCACCTGACTGTGGTTGACAGCCACAGTCAACCACCTGACTGAGTCTAGAGCTTATTCCATATGTGTAAGTCCAAGGTTACCTAAGTTAACTCAAGAAGAAGGAGAAAATTAAAAGGAAAATCTGGGCAGTTGCACCAGAAACCTCATTATTGTGAATTTAGGAGCCTCCAGAATGACTTGTGAACATCCCTGTCAGGTCAAACATTATTGTCCCCCATTCCTCCAGATAATACTGCTCCCTGTAGGACCTGAGGGGTCAACATCTCTGGCAAACTGCATGAGCTTGTTTTGTGCCAGGGCTGTGCAGGACATTTCCAGCCCTTCCAAGTGGTTTTGAGCCTGTAACACCAGGCCATGGCCAGGACTGATGCAGGAGCTGTGCTCCTTGTCACCATGGGAATGCCACCACCTTTCTGGATCCTTCCTTGCCTTGGATATCTTCTGTCCATCCTCACAGTCCTGAGGCACAAAACTTCCTGACTCCACAAAGTCCTGAAGCAGGGGATGAGGAAGGGGGTTGTGGCCATAGGCTGATGTGGGCAGCCAGACAAGTGCTGCCCTGTTAGAGATTCTGCACTTTATCTTCTATTCGATCTCCTTCTCAGGTGGCTGAAAACAATAGAAATTAAAAGGTTTTTACATGATGCAGAAGCCTCCATTCCATCTTCAGAGGGAACTGAGCCCTATAGGTACATAAGGCCTCAGTGACAGTCAATGGGCTGAATCTTATAGAATGGAAAGGGGAAGACAAAACACCACACTTGGTGGGATTTCCAGAAGAATTTCATTACTTAAGGTTCACACTGATTTAAGAGCAGGTGCCTAACTACATAAGCACATTTGTAAGCCTATCAAGTGTGCATTTGTATGCGTAGATGTCTAAATATTTACCTTTGTGCAGCATTTAGTAACTCTGAAATAAGTTTTCCTGTCCAGCTCCAGTGCAGGAGCCTGTACAGTTATGCAAACACGGCCCTGCCTCTCAGCAGGGGATATTAAGTCTGGCACTACATGGATTTAACTCAGACATTTGGCTTCTCAACCAGAACTGCACTTGAATGCTTTTTAAAATGCTCCCTTATTCAGCTAGAGGAAAAGAAGTGGTGTTAGCAAACCACCCTGTCAGTGCCCACCACACCTTTGGGTAAGGATTGTCCCTGTGTTGAAGACAGCATCCATGGAAATGACAGAGGTGGCTGCTCTGCACTCTTTTCCAGGCATACTATTGTCAGCTTCCTTGTGCATTTCTCAGCATTTGAATCTAAAAAAGCTATTAGAAACCTTAAAAGGATCAGAGATAACATTTACTTGCTATTTACACACCTATTCCCAGTCAAGTAACTCCCAGTGCCTCAGCCACCTTGCCTGATAATCAGGACAGCATATGGAATAGTATGTGCTTCTCCTTTTCACCTCCACTCTCTCCATCACTGCTGCAATCCAGTACCCAGAGCACTGTCCTGAATACAGATTTCCTTTTTCCTGCTCTGCTGATTTCCTTTAAGGCATTTTCCCCCTCTTGTGGATTGACAGATTTACCAACACCAGCTAAGATTAATTTAATATGCCCAGCATAAGCCAAACAGGATCCTGGCCTGTCTCTCCATATTCTTTTCTCACAAAGAAATGGTTTTAGCTGCAATTATTTGCATTGTCTGCTTAAATATTTAGGAAATGCAATAGTTTGGTAGTCAGGTGTTGCTGTAATCTATCCTGAATGTTAAGTCTATAAGCCAATTCTGCAGATGCCTGCTTGGATTTTTGTTTTGTTTTTCTTCCTGGCAGTGATGAGATAATATCCCCAGGAAGCAGGACATAGCAGCACCCTGGGCTGGATGCTGCACTCCTGGTCTCTGTGTTAAAGATGTGGAGGGGCATCCACACACAGCAAGCCTGCAGAATTAATCCCAGATGCCGAATGTGGAGATGAATATCACGTGGCAAAGCTTTGACTTTTTAATTTTTCATTCATTAAAATGCAGTCAAAAAGAAAAAAAGCTCCATTCTTATCCTCCTGAGTGCTGTCACACTCATATGCACACATACACTGATGCTTCTCCAGTTAATACCAAGGGATGTAATGACACAGTAAGCAGAGAACTGTACCAGATTTCCATGGATTATGGAGTAAATTTTTATGGATCCAGTTGCAAAATAATCATTGCTATTTTTTTTTTGAGGTTTTAGTATCTCGCAAAAATATTTATCTTTTTTTTTCCTCTGTCCAATTTAAAATCTCTTCTGGCATTAGGCAAAATGTTTCTCATATTAATCCCCATCAGTATAGTCCTAGTTTGCTGCAGATGCTCTGCTGGATGTCCTGACTTTTCCCCCCAAATCATCACCTGAATATGCTTATCTACCTGTAGGAATTGTCTCCTTGGCTACCACAACGTTCCTGCAGGCATGGAGCAGCTATCCATGGGCAGCAGCATGCACAGGCACTCAGAGCCATGCCTTTAATCTGAGGTTACAGGCCACTGTCAAGTGCTGGTGGACAGAGTGCAGGCGAGACTGTCAGAGGTGCCAGCTGAATGCAGAGCAGTCACACGGATATCACCTCTCAGTGATAACAGCAGAAGAAAAAATGCCTTTATTCGCTGTAAAGAACATGGCAGGGCATGCCCAACTCACCCACAGTCCCGAAATCGAATGGAGAAAAGGAAAGACTTGCATCTCTGTCTGCTTGTTTGTAACCCTGTCTGTAACACACTCCAGGGCTCCACGTCCCTTTTCTGATAGATGTGCAAAGCCTACAGAGAGTAACTTTGTCCAGCTTCCAGGCTCACACAGGGCCATATCTGGGACATACTTGGGGTTATGGCCTTGATGTTGGCACATCAGAGTATGTGACATCAGAGGATATCCTGCCTGCAGCTTCCCAAAATTACTGGGAAGGCTTTTATGGAAGACTGTACCTTTTTACAGTGTGTCACTGATAGACAGTGGTGATGCTGTCACTCTTAGGGAAGTGACAATGCTCCTGCCTCCATGGTACGTGCACCTTGGTGCATGTGTTCTGATTTAAGAGTCTAAAAAACCATCTTGAAAGAATTCTCTGTTTGTAATTGATATTGACACATCAAGGACAGAATTATCATTCTGCTCACATGGAAGGGAAATGTTAAAAAGTAACCTTTCAGCCCATTCCTAGTATTTTCTATTTATCATCCACCAAATGTACATTTTTAAAATTGTAGTACTTGTCTAAAATTTTTTTTAAGTGTTGAATTTTGGGGTTTTTTTCCTCCGCTAGCCCTCTCTCTGTCATCAGGCAAATGGCTTGGGGAAGTCCCCACAAGTCACTTGGGATCACTTGTTGAACAGTTGGAGTTACAGAGGAGCATTTGCCTTTGGCAAGAGCTGTCTCTGATCCTCAGAACAGCATGGGAAAGTGCATACAGGGCATTCTAGTCCTTGCAGGCAGATATTTGTCCCTGTAAAAAAAAGCATGGGAAATCTGTCTCAGGAATCTTTGAACAGGCAAGTCCTTGACTTCTAGAAAAAAGGGAAATAAGGAAAAACGCTTGTCCTCTGCTTCTAAACTCTTCTAAGCATCTGGGTTCGGCCAGATTGGATAAAGAGTTGCTGAGTTAGATAGACTACACGTCTAACCAAGTGGGATTTTTGTTATTAGAAGTGGTCATATTTGTTATTTTGGGATATTTTTTATTAGAAGTGGGCCTGAAAGAACCAGCTGATCAGCAAACGATTTTTCATGCATTTTTTTGCACCTCCATTGGCTTCATCCACAATGATGGGTCCCAAACCAGAATCATGCCAGTGGCTGACAAGTTTTTTTTTCAGCACAAACAAGAATTTCCTGTTCTGTTCAAGTTGGTTGGGTCCACTGAATAGCCTCTGTAATCTATTTCAGCACTAAGTAGCAAATGTAAGCCACATCTTGGGGATGACATGTTCTGTCATGGTCAAAGGGCAGCAGATGGAAATGAAAGTTGGTGAAGTAAATAGTTAGGAGAAGGTGTTTGTCATATAACAAACAGAAGTGACTCATGCAAAGTCCCCTTCCCCCTCCAGTCGTTACATGAATCACCTCACCTGTGTCCAAGGAAAGGTCAAACCAATTTCTCAGTTCTTGGAAGAGTTTTCAATTTAAAAGTACTGCAGGATCGTGACATTATTTAGTGTGAAGAGTTGTATGAGCTCTGATTCAGTTTAACATGGGATTACAGTACAATTCTATTAGAACTGTCTCGGTTACAAAATGTGATTAATGTACATCTTGACTAGCTCTCACTGCCAACACAGATTTTCCTTTTCCAAACTCCTTTAGTGCTCTCTCTTGCTCTTCCTTGTTAGTTCTAATTGTTTGGCTTAGAAATAAAAAGTGAGGAGATGGAGGAAATTACACTTTCACTGGAGGAAGAAGCATAGATTCATTTTCAAAGGGTGAGGAACTGGGATTAAAAAAGAATTACTCTTCATGGTTTCAAGTGCAAACCCATCCCAGTTATGCTAAAGGGACAATTACTCTTTTTTCCTCCTCCCTCACATTTGGGCTCTACTGGCCTCTTCTCTGTATTATTCAGAGCATAAAGCGAGAATAAATGCTGCTCTGGAAAATTTCAACGTGTCAGAAGCGACGCAGTGTTGGTAGCAGGAAGCTTCTTTCATCCCATTGCCTGGCTTTCCATGACTCTCCTCCTGCTCCCAGCCCCATTTGTTTCCATATTACATGCTTGTTACCAGGAAGAATACAGGAAGAAATTAATTCTAGTATGGATTTCTTTCAAGGCACATTTCTCTCATTTCCATTTTGGCTTGATCTTCTGTTAACTGTCATAAGATAAAATCAGGCAGCTTGACATTTTTATTTTGTTCTCCACACAACAGGTTGGGTTAACCTATGTGGGATTCCCATATGTAATTTACCCAGCTAATTTATGTGAAAAATACCAGTTCTCTTGCTCTAGCTTGAATTTGAGTTTGACTGAGTTTCCTCAGCATAAAAGCAAATCTCATTTCCAAATGAAGACATGTTTTTTTCCTTCTGAAGTAGTTTGTCCTCCTGCATAGATGTGATATAAAGGAACATATATATCCTTCTGCCATTTAATTTTCCTCTTTTCAATAGTACACTCAAAATGCGGGGAGTGAATGGAAAGGAGATGTCCTGGAAAATCTGGTCACTGCCATTGCCATGTCTGTAAATTAATTAGGGGGCAGTGAACCTCTTAAAATAAGATGTTTAAATTCTATACAAAGGATCATGCTTGATTTTTATAACAAAATCCACCTATTTCTATCTGCATCTCATGCAACACTGCACCCATCCTGGAAAAATCATTTGAAGGGTTTCTGTGTTATGAAACCTAGGCACTTATTTTTTAATTATTGCACTCAGCTTAAGGCTATGCTTCTCTGTCAATGGCTAACCTGTATCTGTTATAACTCCATTACAACTCAAAATTCAACAGCATTAGTAGTTTTCATCACACTCAATTGTTATTGGAAATGCTTGTGCTGAGTCTGACTCCAGATATAACTAAAGCAACTAAAATGTTTATTCTTCCTATAGATTATGTAGCCTAAATACAAATTAATGATGATGCAATACTCCATCGTTATGGAGTTTTGAAAGAATTTATTTGCTTGTTTGTAGGAGCCAGAAAGTAAGTTGAGGTGAATGAAGTGGAAAGAGCACTTTTGCTCAGTGAACTATAGGCTTGAGATTGAACGAAATCATTGACAGTTTTACCAGAGAGGGTTTGCAGATGCCCATCAAAATGTCTGTACACAGACAGGCCCTGCAGCATGGGAGCAGCAGAATGCACTGCCACAAGGGAGATCTGTCTGGGTATTTATACCATGCTCATTGCCATGGTAACAGAAAGTCTTATGAAATGCAGACATTATGTACAGAGGTGTTTGTGCTCTCCTGCCTCTCTCACACTCACTCTTTCCTTCTCCCCAACCCTGGGGCTTTTGTGGATGGTTGAATAGCAGGAGGCCCAGTGTCAGCCAACAACTTGAAGAGACTCCCAAAACCTTGGGATCCCTGGGCCCGACTGGTCCCGTTCTGCTGGAGGATGCTTTCAGTGCTGGATCCTCCAGTCCTGCAGTGCTCCCGAGCCCTCCAGAGTGCCTGGCCACTTCAGGGAGTGGGGAGAGGTCCTTCAGCAATATCTGAAGCTCACAGCTGTGGAGAAGGAGCACCAAGACTTAACTCCTGCCTCGCCAGGGATGCAGGGAGTTACAGCCATGGGGTGGGAGGTCCTGAGCTCAGAGTGTGGTGGTGGGCTGTCTGCAGGAGCTGGTGGGGGGTTTCCAAGCTCTGGACCAGCACACATCCCCTGCTTCTTTACTCAAAACATTTCCTCTTTAAGCAGCCATATGCCAGGGTCATTCAGGATGGGAGCTCTTCCTCCTGTGGTCACATCTGGCCCTGTGTGTGTGAATTTTAGGTAGGTATTAATCATGCTTTTGCAGCTCCACACCTCACTGGCATGTTGTGCCACTTTTTTTTTCATCAATAGCACTGTAATGTACCTGGGAGCTTATAAAAGGAAGCCAATAACAATAAAAGCATCCTAGCTGACTTCAAAAATAAATTAGTTTTTTCTACTTCTGTCTATAAAAGAGATCTACCCTAAGAGCTGGGTAATTGCTAAGCTCTGGCCCTCTTAGCCCACATCTGTATAATTTGCAAAGCTGGGTTTAACATGATGCTTCAAGTCAATATGCTGACACAATCTAATTTTCTAAAAAAAAGGCTGACTACAGGTCTTCAGAAATGCTTTAAAATGTTCTGTTTAGTCTTATGGCAGTATGTTGTACTAGCCAAGAAAAATGCGAGACCAGGTTTGGGGTGTTTTGGAGCAGTTAAGAGTCAGGAGTGCTGTGGAAGGAGAGGGAAGTTACCTCTTGTTTCCTGTGAACATCTTCTCCATGTTATAAAATACTGCTCACCCTCCTTGGCCAGATAAGGAATTTATAAATGACGGAGAAATCAATAATCCAGAAGACTCTGGAACTGAGAATTTTGATGTCTAAAGCAAATGAAACAGTGCAATTCAGTTACAGTATATTGTTGTTTTTATGAATTTGTTAGTCTTTTGATTTAAAAATGGTTGTATTGTTAACATAGTACTTCTTTTGCTGTAGCTACATACTTAAGTAGGCATGGTACAACACCCAAAATTGCTATCTAGAGATACAGTATTTTGTACACAGTATGATTTCTAATTGCTTGAATAATATTACACAATGGAATAATTTCTTACGCAGTGAGAGCTGTTTCTCACTGCTTGAGATAAAATAACCTCTTGGGAAGTCATGGAGCTGCAAACTGTAATGATCTATGTAGAGCATTTTTGCTCAGTCTTTAGTCTTAAAATGCTCAGCATTCACTAAAAAATGAATCAGGAGAAACTGGTAAAAATAAGTTGCAGAAACAGAATGAGATGGCTCTTCAGATTTATATATAGAAGGCTTTTTAGACGCCCACATCCCCTATATTAAAAACAGTGATTCAGAAAATCAGCCAGTGGATTCCTGAACCAAAGTATTGTGTGTGATTTTTGCAGTCCACATTTAAAGAGATGCATTGTTTACAAGAATGAAATGGGTATTACGAGGCACTTTTACAATACAGCTGTCTTGTAATGTTGTCTCTTTACTTGGATGAGATGATGCTAGTTTTAATTTACCAGTTTAATTTGCTATATGCATCTATGTGTTGAAAAAAACAAATTTTCTTCTCAGAAATATATATGAAACAATTCACCCAGAAATGTACATGGTAATATTAAATAACCAAAATAGAGTGAGCCTGAAAAGAGTAGCAAAGTCACATATCTGCAGCAAAGAGCTGGAGTTGGGAAGATATTGTGGTTAAACCTACCTGCAAGTCAAGTATTTGCCATGCAAATCCAGAATCCCGTTTTTGAATGGACGGAAGGAGCTGGCTACAGCCCAGACTCTCTACATCACTCTTCCAATCCTCCTTAAAGGTGAGGGGCCACTGGAAACACTTTGGTTTGTTGATCAAACCACAGTGGCAAATGTTATTTAAACTCCCTGTCACAACCTGTGGAATTGAGATAAGGGGGAGGTTCCCAAAATGATGCCACCTACTCCCCTGGCAGGGCGTGTCCAAGGCCAGGGAGGTGCCTTGGGACCTCAGTGCCAAGGATCCAGCTGGCATCAGGACCTGGTACAGGGACAGCAGCTGCCCTGGACCCACCTCCCAGCAAGGTTTAGGATGCAGTCCAGAATAGGAGCTGCAGCACTATTTAGAAAGCTGCAGCTGTTTTTATGAAGGCATTCTCACTTCTTGCCAAGCAGTGAGACAGATCAGTGCAAGTGTCCTGCTGCAGCACACAGAAAGCCATCATGGACAGGAGCCTCATCAGGGAAAATCCACAACAGCAGCCCAATCCAGGGGCTGGGCTGCAACTGCTTTTTGCACAAGGAGCTGAGGGGTTTGTGTGTCCTTCCCTTTCCTCCCTCCTCACTCACAGCAGGGTGAGAGCTGCTGGTCCAGTACAAGTAACACCAATGGTGGCTCTGCAGGTTTCGTGGGCACTTCCACAGACTGGAACCTAAGGCAGTGCCAAATGCAAGATGATACATTTTGAATGGTCATGTGCCCCAAAAATAATTTCATATGGGTGTGTACTAATGAGCCTTGGTGTAGTTTTTAATAGAAGTTCTTAGTGCTATTGACCCACCTACCTGGGAGTGTGAGCCCAGACTGCAGAACTCCAAGCAGACTGACAGCTTGGCACCAAGAATGGGGACTCTGCTTTCCCAGATGGAGAAGCTGCTGTGCAAGAGCTGCCAGCCCTGACAGCAGCTGCCCAGGGGGAGGCGAGAATGCCCCAGATGGATGGCTCCTTGCTCAAACTCTGATCAAAAGACATGAAAGAAACCCTCCTTCCCCACCAGAGAAAACAGCTTAGGACCTTCTTGAATGCCCTTGCCCAGCCGAGTGCTTGATTTTTGTCCTGAATTATATTCTAGACTCAGTGTGGAACAGCACTGATGGTGGCTGTGCATGTTATATAGGCTTTTAAGAGACTGTTTTCTGAGCAATAATTTTAAAAAATATACACCCTAAGGACTTTTTAGGTATTAGGGGTACCTAGTGGGACTGAAGAATTTTAGTTATTCAGTTTAGTTATTTAGAACTTTAACCCTTCCTGTCTCCTCTGCTAGAAGAGCAGCAGAGAAACTTCTTAAAATATCAGTCAGTGTTTCACCCACTGCCATCTATGATCTTTTTCTGGACAGAATTAATGTTGGAAGGGCTTTTCTGGATGGAAATTAAGAATAGGTCTAGTACTTCAGAGAAACAACAAGCCTTTGTTTCCCTTCCAGAGTTAGCAAGGAAGAGAGGTTTACTGTACAGGGTATGACACAACTAAAAGTAGCTGTCATATAGGATGAAAGTTAAGAATAAGGTACATATTCAAAACACCTCTGCGTGCTCTTTCAGACTAGAAATCAGTGCTGTGGCATCTTCTGAGTCGATGTGGAGATCAGGCTTTGCTGGGTGCTAATGCAAAGGGAGAAACTGTAGCACAAGGGCAGTCACTGGCAGAGCTCCCATGGATGTTACGGAAAGGCAGGACTCACACCGAAGGAATTTGAAGCAGTCGATTTCACTTCAAGTGCGGCCACTTGTGTGCTATTTCTCCACTGCTTTTCAAAACGAAGCTGGTGATCACAGAAAGGATTGTCCTGCATGCCTTCATTGCAGAGGAATTTATTCCAGAATAAAGTCACCCCTCCCCATGCATTATCCAGACAAGACTTCCTGCCCAGTCCCCTTCTAGACTGTCAGGGCTGTGCTGGAGCAGCCTGCTTTTAAAGGAAGTGTGAGACCCAGCTGGGGATTGACCTCTGCAAGGAGCTGCCAGCACATGGAACAGCAGCTCAGCCAGCCTGCCCCAGGTAGGATCTGAGATGGTCATTTGTGTATGGACAGTCCAGGGCAATTTCAGGAAGCAATGGGCTAAGTCCAGACTGGTGACAAAGATGGTGACACAAAGATGGTGAGTTTTATTCTATTGCTGTCACCTGGGGAATTAGAGCCCTTGAAGGTGCCACCAGGAAGAAATGAAGGGTCAGCTCTCAAAGAAAGCTGTGTTTGAGGCAAAGGAGATTCCCCTAATAAATCTCTCACACTCTCTCTCAGACCGTGACAGCCTGTCACAAGTCTGCAACACTTTTCTCTGAACCTCCACGTAACCCAGAGCTAGAAAAACAGCATTTCACAAAATGCACAAGGTCCTGCAAGTGATGGTTCCTGGTCTGTCCTATGGGGAATACACCAGAGGGATCCTGCAATGTGGGGTTTCTGGGAAGGGTTGCCTTTAACACTGGGCTCTGGCTGTGGGAGCTGCCCTGTGGGGCATTGTGCAGGGTTGTATAATCCCAGTGAAAGACCTTATTGTGATGGGTGCTGCTTGTGCCATAGGAAATTGTTGTTTGATTTTCAGGCTGAAGTCTCCTGTTAACTCTATCCCAGCACTGTGCTGTTTGTGCAGAGATTGTGCCATGCTCTCATAAAGAGCTTTTGGAAAAAAATCCAAGTGAAGGATGAGTATGCTGGTAAGGAAAAAAAAGAAAATAAAACCAGTGTATAGGTTGCAAAAGTAGAGGTATGCTGAGTATACCTCTGGATGGTGGGTATACCCCCACCATCTTCTGCTCTAGCCTTTCTACAGTGAAGCATTGCATCCATTGAGCATAGCATTTTTCTTCCTTCTTACCCTACAATTTTGTATTTAATGAAGAATATTAATGCATATTTAAATTAGGATAAAACCACAAAGTTGATAAAGCCCAGCGTGGACAGACTGAAGCATTAGAGAAGAATCCAGGAGACTAAACATAAAAGATCAAGGCATGAATAGGACTAAAAATTATTTAAAACTATGTCTGGACTACCAAAATATCAACTCTCATGTTAGATCACTTTTCAGATATTTGGAAGCCGTACAAAATTTCCTCTGTTAGTTGATTACTCCCTTAACTGTCCACTACAGAGTTTCTTTCATTTCCTCTCCCAAACATCTGGCAGTAGATGCTGCAGAAGCCCACAGTCAGCAGGATACGCAAGCAGGGGCCTAACTTTAGTTCATGAGTCATCTCCGTGGCTCCAGTGGGACAATTCAGGTGGTTAAAGTTAAGCATGTACTTAAGCACTTTGCAGAAATGAAATGGGTCTGTGCCAGAGGGAGGTTGCTGCCTAGGTAGGAACTGGTCGTTCACTTGTCCTTAACCATTTATAAAAGGGATTTGTATAAAATACAGTTTAAAGACACCCCTCTGCTGTGAGAGCAATGATTTGTGATTTTTAAAAGTGGACCCCCATCAGCCTTTGGTCTCTCTCAGCCCCCCTGTTTTATCAAGCCATTAGTTGGGAATACTTTGATCAGGTTCAGCAGAGCAGGGAGTGATTTCTCACCCTCACCTTCCCCAGCTCAGTGAGCCTGCAGGGCACAGAGACAATCCCTGCTCCAGGGTACCTGCTCTGTTACAAATGTTCTGCTTGCCTGGTAGCCACAGTACAGCTGCTGACCTAGAGCTGGGTTTGCAGGCAAAACTTTCCGTCTGTGGAGTCACCATCTGCAACCAGCCCTTCCCACTGCAGAGACATGGAACCAGAGCACTTCCTCTCCTTCACCCAAATATTAATGGAGCTTTAAAAAATCCTTATTCTTTAAAATTCCATTTGGAGCTTTCTTATCCAGGCCATGGAGAGAACATTCTCTGGAGCTTTGATCACCACGAAGCCTGCAAATAATTCTGCTCGGGCTGTGCTCCTGTCTCCACCACACCCCAAGTGTTTGCCTTCCCCTGGCTCCAGGGCCACAAACCCAAGCACAGGTGACCAGGTGGTGGTGGGTCAGGTGAGCTGCAGGCTTCATGGCAGTAGAGCTCTTGCAGAATGCAAGACTTGTACTGTTGTACCTATACAGGAGCTGTATGATGTGTCCGAATAATCCCTTTAATAAAATCAGATAGTGATTTGTAGCTGAAAGAATGGTTTCCAAACTCTTTGAGAGTATCTGTGTCACCAGTAATTCCTTTGTTTCTGAACATAAAAAATGAAAATCAACTTTTGCCAAATAGAGAGCAGTTTTTCCTAAGCCCTAATATCTGCGAAGTATTTCTCCTTGCACATTTTTCCCAGCCTGTCAGAATCGTAAGACTGAATATTATAAAGCCAGCAGCTTTGCTAGAAAATGCCAGGCAGCCACACATTTTTCAGAAGAACAGAGTCTACTTTATGTTGGGTAGCATTGTTTGAAATTGAGTTTTCAAAGTGCACAATTTTTCATTTCCAAGTCAAGGCTAATGGAAAAATTTCACTTCCAAAGGTGAGATATGGAGCAACTGAAAAGAGAGATTTAGAAAAGAACTGCCATCTCAGCAATCATTTTGAACATTAGGATCATTTGACATTTTAAAACTGGTGGCAGTGATTCACTTATCAGAAGGACTTAACTAGGATTTGTTTATATGTCTTTCAAATACTAAGTGTAAATCATCAGCCTTCCGTGTCTCTGTTTTCTCCTCTACAGGGTTCCTCTTAGCTCCCAGAGTTTCTCTCAGCCATTGAATCATCATGTGAAATGGACTTTAATAATTACTTCCCTTCCTTCAGTAGTTTTAGGCTGTGCCTGTGGAGCATGGAGCATCTTCCTAGGATGGAGGAACTGAGCTCATGCCACATCTCTATTAGGAGACTCTAGAACTCTAATAGGACTCTCTATTCCTACTTGCCTCAGCCTCAGAGGCTAAGATCATTCACATGAAAGGCAGATTCTTGCAAATTAATTAAGAAAATGAGCATGAGGGTGAATAACAGCATTGCAATAAACTACAGAGGAAAGTTTTGGGTTGACATGTTTAAGAAAAGTCAACTCAGGGGAGTTTTGTTCATACATTGCATGGGCAGGTTGCTTTGGCCAGATCCCAGGGAATGGATGCAGGGCAGCATTGTCACACACTAATGCCCTCCTGCTGCTAGGCAAATATCATGGCCTTTATTTAAATACACATGCATAATAAATCTTTGGCAAACAACCCATGTAAACTACCAGCAGTTTCCTTGGAATTAAGAATACTCAAGTGTTTCTTCTTTGCAAGAAACTTTTGGTGCAATGCCTCTGTTCTACCTGAAAAGCTTTTTCTGGTCCTGCCACACAGTTAATTTCCACCTTCCAGTGAAATTCCTGCTAGAAAAAAACTGAGTGGCAGCCTGCTGTCCTGGGCCAGGGTACTGTCTGATATAATATCAAGGCAGTCAGAGGAAAAAATGCGGGAGAGGAGCAGCATTGAAGGAGCACATGTGGATGACCTACCATGGCAAAGGAGAAGAGTGGTGGAGTCAAGAAACAATGCCATTTGCTCCACAGGATCATCATCTGCACCATTTAAATACACATGTAATTCTTGCAGACATGTTTCCTGCTTGTTTTGACTAGAGGAAATAAGGCAGCAGGGAATATAAAAGTGTCAGGCAAAAGGATTTGTGTCAAATTACAGCTTGTGCAGATCTCCCAGGAGCAAGACTAGGCTGCCCAAAGAAGACTACAGAGAAGAAAAGGTTAGTATAGTAGAAGAAATCCTTCTTTCTGCTTCTCATGTCTCTTTTCCCTTCCCATACCTTTCCCTAGACTCTTCTATCCTGCTTTCATTCCTTATAGTAACCTAAAAAAGTTCTGGTAGCTTGACATTAATCTTGTCACCATTACGTGTGCAACTGAGTGAAGATGACAGCCTGAGCAAGAAGGCTGAGCATTGTACACCAGTGTTTGGAATTAGCCTTGTACATCTTGGATTTTCCCTCTTGTCCCCATTTAGGTGCTTCATACTGAATTTATCTATAGCCTGGTTTCACATGCTGTTGTCAATGAGCTTTTTTTTTTTAGCAGTCATTTTTCTGTGATCGAACAGGCTCATAGATTTAATAAAACTTTTTTTTAAAAGCATTTTTCTTTGCATTATCCAGTGACTGTGTAATAGCAGCCAAGATGTATTCTCTTGAAATGCATACCTGAACTTGCACATCTATACAATAGGTCTGCCACTTACAGAATCGCAGCAGTCTGCTGGATTACTGGTCCCTAAACATGGAGTTTATCACTCCAAACACTTGAAAATCCTTCTCGAAGGCAAAGGCTTTTATCCAGGCCAATTACTTACCTAATGCAAAAATTTTCTGAGGATCACTTTCATTTAGAGGAGAGGTGAAGAAAAGAAAACTTGCTCAAAAAATTCATTTTAAATTGCTTTGTGTGAAAGGAATGCAAGTGGTCATATTAACGTGCTTGCTAGCTCTGTCTGGAACAGGAAAGGAATATAAACAAATTATTTCATACAGTGTAGTTCTCTCTGTCTGAGAGGAAGTGAAACTGCAATGACACCATTTAACCCTTGCAGGATCAGGTATTAGCAGCCTGGTTTAAATGACAGCATTGTGTTTTGCACGTTTTCTCATCCCAAGAAGAAGCAGAGGCAAAGGGATATGCATTCTTCTTAAAGAGAAAGGACCTGTCAGTATATGCATGCCTCCTTTCAAAGATGTTACAGGAAGGCATGGTTTTTAGAAAATCAAGTAAATGTTGTTATTCAATGGCCAGTTGTGACCCCTCATTTAAATAAAACAGCAAATGAAACCAAACTTTAAGGAGGGAGAAGAACTTGTTGTTAAACATCTATTTTACACTTCCATCAGCATCTCAGATATATTAAGAATAAATGTAATTTGAATAGATGCATATTATTTAGTAAGATAATGCAAGGGAAGTTTAGCAATCTGTGATGAAGTGTGACTCGCTGAGCAGCATTTATTCCCATTAATATGCTGAAGAGCCCATCACCAGCAGCCCCAGAATGAGTGAGTCAAAATCAGAAGTGAAAACCTTTTGCTGAAAGAAATAAAATGCACAGACATCAAGGTCAAGCACACAGGTACCACTTCTGCTGCTCAAAAGCCCAACCTGTGCACTCGGTTGCCAAAACATCCCTGCTGCAGGGAAAGGGACCAGCCTTTGTTCCTCACTGCTACAGAGAGATGCAGCCCCTGGAGGGAAGGAGTGCTGCCAGTGCTGCCAGTCTGTGTCTGCACAAGGGGTTTCTTCTGGCAGCAGAGGGGCAGCTCTGCCTCTCTTCACCCCCAGGAGAAGGAGGTGTCTTGGCAGTTCCTCACAGCTGGCAAAACTCTGTCCCAGCGTCCTGGGCATCCACACTGAACAGTCCAGTCTATTTCTGAGCAATTATTGCTTTGAGGGTTTACACAACCTTAAAGGTAGATTGATGTTCAGGAAAAAATTCTAGTAGCACCTGCTTTTGGCTTTAGAGTGGGCCAAATAACATTTTGTTAAACAAAAGAACACATCTGAAGATGCTAAGGGCAAGACAAACCAAAACAGACATCATTACAGGTGTCGCGGCTTAGTTGCAAAGGGGCAGCTCTGTGGTCAGCATCACACTGCATAGAAATATCTACCCCAGTCCAGAATAAAGCTGAATTTGTGGCAGTTTTGTTCTTCTTTCAAAAGCTTTTTTGGTTTTCAGAGAATGGAATGCAGTTCCTTCTTTCATCACTACTTTTCCCTCAGAGTCTGATGCAATTTTTAGTTATTGCTTTGTGAGGGGAATTGCTTATGATTCTGCAAACATGGAGAAATATGTTACTCACATTTCCTCATCCTTCAGGTCCTGGGAGAGAAACAGTGGGATTCTTCTGGCCAAGTGTGCACTCCTGCAACCCTCCAAAGGATTTCTGCAGTGTCTCATGGAAAAAAGCAGGCCCTCATAGGGCACGACCCTCTCATTTAAAAATAGTTGGAGATATGGAGAATAAATAAATAAATAAATATGGATAACTTAGCCTTTTTAAAATATCAGAGAAGTATTTATCACCTTTAGCTGTGTGTATCTACACCAGGATGGGATGAACTGCATCCTAAAAGGACTTGCTCCTCTTCAGTTGACTCCAAAGGGAGCCTTGCCAGCCATGCCATTGCAGCTGTCTATACTGCAGAAGTCTGAAGTCCATAGAGACCAGTTTTATCCCAAAATGTCCCTCCACATCAGCCTTTTCAGTCACAGCACTGCACAGGCATTCTGCTCACAATGTGCTTCATATTTCTGTAATTCTCATCTGACATCTCTGGCTGTGTTTGGCAAGAACCCAGCTGCTGTCTGTCCAGCACAGAGGTCTCAGCTTTCCAGGGCCACCCTTGCAGCTCACGGGGTTCACCTGGTAATTGAACACTTCCTTTAAGGCTGCAGGGAATGCCAGCCTTGGATGGGAAGGCCACTGCTCTAACAGTGTGACAATGAAGTGGGGCAATGGCAGAAGGCCATGTCACCTGTCCCACATGCTCAGAGCGCCCAGCTCTGTGCTGGTGTAACTCCAGGTGTGGTTTGACATTACAGCAAAAGCCTGTCTAACCACTTGGTGCAGCTCAAAACTCCCCCTCTGCTGTGCCCAGCACCTGTTCCCACCCTTCCTCCTCCTCCTCCTCCTCCTCCTCCTCCTTGCTGGCACTGGGAGTTTTCTTAGGAGCCAGTTAAACTCACCCTTCAGAAGAAAGGATTTTCTTTCTCTCCTTTTGTCTCGCTGGTCTGTCTCACATCAGTATCTAACGAATGCTGATGGGGAGGGCAGGAAGACAAAGATGAGGCCACAAGGGTGGGAAGGGGCAGGGACTGCTCTGGCTGAACCTTCAGGGAGAAGTTTTCTGTCAAGGCTCAATACCTTCCAGGTGAAGCTTGCTCAGGACAACTTACCTTACCTTGGGTGATGAGAAGTAACATGCTCAACTCCAGTAACTTTACATTCACCATGAACTTGTGCTTCCCAGCTCCTAAACATGAGAGCATTTCATTTGAAATGCTGCTTGTTAATGTCCTAGATGTGCTTCCATCAAGCATGGGTAGCCTTCTTCTCTAAGGCAGAGATAACAGGAAGAGTTCAAAACCCTGAGACTTTTACCTGCTCATCTACTGCCTCTTCTGCTTCAGACAGGAGACACTGCACTGACAGGAGACAGATGTCTCAAACCTTGCCTAGGCTGTCACCTCAAAGTCCACCTGCCTTCAAAGTGGCAACACAGAGCCAGCGTGAGCAGTGAAGTAGCTGTGATCACCAGAGCTGTCTTCAACCAAAATGGATTGTGGTTTTCTTAGTGCCCTTAACAGTAATTTACGATTAAGCCATAATCTTTTCAAGTAACTGTTGCTTTAGCACCATCTTTTAATTCTTGGCATTATAAAAGGAGATTAATTTGATTATTTTCTGTAACTTGAAATAGTCAGCAATCTGTGATCTCTTTTAATCTCCTGTTTCTTGTTTCTCCAACAATGGACCAGCCCAGCAGCTTGTGAGCAAACTACCTTCAAGAGCCAGAGCTTAGTTAAGTCAAGCCTAAAACATATCCCAGGATTCTCAAATAAGGCTTCAACAAAAGGCAAGTAGGAATAAACACCATGCTGAGTTAGAAAAGCTTCTTTTGTCATGATTATTTTCATGACCACCACAACTTCTCTTCCCTGATCCAAGGAGACCAACACAAGGCCATGGGTTGAGTCCTTTTTCTTGCTAAATGAGATGTCCCAATTTATCTTTATGTATGTGACAAAGACAGCTTGAAAGAGCTTCAACCAAAGTCATTGGCCAGCGCTTGGTTGTCTGGCAGCCCTGAGGAAAACAGCACCTCTCCCTGCTCTGCATCCCTGCAGTGGAGAGGCCCCTGCAAGTCCCAGCTCCCTCTGGAAGATGAGATGATCTAGATCCTGCCCCTCATCCCAGGAGGTTCCTCTCAGGTCCCTCGTTGCCTGGCAGCAGCTTCTGATCACTCCTGAGCAACACATCCACATCCTTCTCTGGAGCAGTTGCCATCCTCAAATCCTCCAGGCTGTCCTGATTTTCCTATACCACTTATTAATGTTCATAATTGCAAAATAATTGGGCCTGCTGAGTTTGTAATGAAGGCACAATTTTAAATGCTGTAATCAAAAAACTTTCGATTGGATTAAGACTTGAGTGTTTTAGAGGTTTAATTACAGGCCCAGGTAAGCACAAATAAGCTTTGGGTTTACTCCTGTCTTTCAGACAGTCCACAGCAAAGTCTCGGTGCCCATTTGGTGTCACTGAATATCTGACACTACTGAGGCTGAACCACAGCAGCCAGGAGTCCTGTGTGGCATCCCAGGCAGTGAGAGTCAGCCCCAGGCACACACAGCTCCTAGGGTGAGGCACCACTAGAATTACTTAGTCAACATGTCAAATATAAGCAAAGAATTCCTTAGGAGGAGACATCATCCTGTGAAATAAAAGGCTGAATTGAAGGGTGTGCAGCTTGACAAATGCTCTAAATCAGCACAGCCACTGAAAGGTGGTGTCCTCCTCTCCTCTTGCTCCCAGCCATTGTTCTCAGCCATCCTGCCTCCTCCTCTCTCTGACAAAATTGATTCTACATCCACATGGAAAAGTAGATACAGTTAAAAGCAACTTTTTTATTTCTTCCCTTTTATTTTGCCAGAGGAACAGCACAAATATCTGCAATACCCTGGTGAATCAGGGAGCCCAGGGACAGGGACAAGATGCTGGTGGTGAGAGGAACCCCTTAAAAGTGATGGGAGCATCAGAACCCATATGCTTAAATGTTGGTCAAATTAAATCCTAAGGAGAAAGGTGAGAATGGCTATGTTTAAAGGGGGTTATTAAGCTTGAGTCCTATAAGGCCAAATACTTATTTCTTCACTGCACCTCTGGAAAGAGCAATATATTCCAGCAGCATTAGAAAATGTGGTCTATCAAATAGGCTTCAGACAGTCCCTGGTGACAAACTTCCTAATCTGGGGCACGGGGAGATGTCGCACTGCAAAGGAGGTCTGAGCAATAAGCAAAACACACTGGGACTCCAGTTTCACTTCTGCTCTGGCTCGTTTGCAGCCCAGTCCTTTTCTAGTTGCAGTCTTTGAACTCCTCCCAAGCACGCTCAGGGACTGGTTGGTAGGCAGGATTTGCTGCAACTGCCAGAGAGATTAATTGGAAGAGAAGTGTAGATCAACATCATCAGCTGCACGCACACAAACGTATCAATTTAACTACTCCATTTAGAAAAGATTGAGATAAATTGGTACAATCTTCTTTCTGGACAAGGTTAGAATGTAGATGCTTTCAGCTTGTCAGGTGCAAAACCAGACAAGCTACAGCACCACCAGGAAAGGGAAAATACATCTGGGGGTCTATACCAGTTATAAGAGTGTTATAACCAAATATATGAAAATAGGTAGGGGTGCCCATATTTTTTGCAAAAATTGCATCTACATACATCATACTAAGTTTAATTGTAGTTGATAGCATTTTTCTGGTAGCTATCAACTACAATTAGTTATCTAGTAGTAACAACAATGGTTGTTTTATTTTACTGTGAGGTGGTTTTTCTTCATCTCACTGGGATCTGCTTTGATGCCCTATTGAAGACCCTAAAAAGCTGTGAATTATTTTGGGATCACCAGAAGTTAACATTAAATGATAAACCTCAATGCGAAAAGAACTTAACAAATGTAAATCTGCAGTCATTGAATTTTGACTGTTATGTAATTCCCAGTGTTTCATGGACATCCTTATTGTATGTACTCATTTTAGAGGTAAGAGGTACAAACAGAAATTTATTATTTCAAAGATGAAAAAAAACAACAAATTGGCTTTACTACGCTGAAGCATCCATGAAACTATTTAAATGCAATTTATCTTCATTATGAAGATTCAGCATTGATACATGGGTTCTCTGCTGCTGATCATACTAGAAATTATTCCAGCTCAATTTTCACATATTGATAATAATGATACTAAATTATATTTCATAATTATAACCATTATATTGTATTTGTACAGGTTTTATTTAACAGGTGAAAATTATAATCTAATCTTATTAGCAAATCATCATCTTTGGTCTACCTTTGAAGGGGGCAAATGGAATAAAAGCTAAAAGGTAGGAGATTCACCTGTCCAAAGGTAAATGTGTTGCCTTTTCAGTGAGAGGCCCTTTGGTTGCCTTTAGGCAGCACAGAGGTGGATGCCATGGGAGTGATTTCTCTTAGTCTAGAGCAGCCCAAACAATCCTACTTTGCCACTTTTTACATTCCTAAATGTACACAGGGGCATCACCCGATGTTTTATTTACTCAGTAAATTTGAGCAGACATCAGACATTAGTCTTTCCAAGAGGAGAGAAAAGCCACAGTTTTGTCAAGTGTGACTGAAAATGGAAAATTATTAGGGGGAAACAGCTGCTCTGCCTTACATCTGTAAGTGCTGCACAGGATCCATGAACACATTTAGGGGTAAGGGGAAAGCAGTGTTTGCTAAATTGATTTATTTGTGTTAGCTATGCAATATAAACATCCCCAGATTATTCCTCTTAACAGGGTGATGAGAGCTGAACCTCCCCTGTGCTCCTGAACCGAACCCACCCCCTTCATCCAGGAGCCCCTGAGGGGACATGGGGATGTTCCAAGCCTCTCTATAGCTGCTGAAGGCAAAGTTTAAATAAACTGTGCTTCCTCAGCACTAAATCCTCCTGCTCCTGAAATGCTTGCTGACAAAGTGAAGTGGGTTTTTCTTGAAGCTAATGTCCCTTTAAGGATTCATGTAAATCCTTCATGGGTTTTGCTTTCATTTTCAGAATTACTGAATTTTATGGTATTATCATACCAACTCTTCCATTTTAAATTCAGTCTGGTTTCTATCATTATGTCTATAGTCAGTAAAAGCAAGGCTTTGCTATTTGAGCTGCACAAAAACCAGCTAAAACACTTTACAGACTCTGTTTTCCTTTTCACAGTATTTAGTTCCTCAGACAATAAGCAAACATATCACTTTTCTAGAGAGGAGTTTCATTTCCTTCTTATGTACATTACCTCAGGAATGATTAAACTTTGGGCTTAGTTTGCAGCATGCAATTTCTGCTTCATCCAGCAGCTCTTGGCAGGTTGTTTTTGGGATTATGTGGCGCAGAGTCAGTGCTGGCAGCACTGTCCATCCGTGAGGATGCCCCAACACATCCCAAAGGGTGTGGGGAAGAAATGCCCTCCTTTGGCTGTCTCAGAAGGCTGTGGCAGGAAAGAGGGAGCTCAGAGCCACCCTCTTTGGAAGAGCAAACAAGACATCAGCTGCTTCCCGAGGTCTCCCTGGGAAACGCACAGCTCATAGGAGCTCTGGATCCTGTGGTTCCTCTCCATGAATGTTACCTAAAAATAGAGCTGAAATGTGACTGTTCAAGATACAGCCTTGTGGTAAACAAGGAAATTGAGCACATAGACAGAAAGTTTTTATTTTTCTATTGTGGTCTGTAAACTGCTAAAATCTATTGATTGTAACTTTTTTATTTTAGGGTCAATTGCCAATAAGCTTAAGAAAATCTTCTGTTGTTCCACTAGGCCAGCTTGGTGCAGCTCTCAGGGGCCTCTTGCCTGTTTCTGAACTTTTTTCCAGTAGGCACTTTGTTTCAGTTAGCTTAAAATGTAAATGTTATTTGTAGATATATGCCAAGTAGTATGGACATTTACATGATGATTGCCTGAAACTGTCCATTATAACTTAATTTTCAGTTGCCTATAACTTGGGTAGACATTTTCCAGAATTTTCATCAGATTGAAAGTAGAAGCCATTTGCATGTGCGTGCTGGACTCTTTCAGAGCCCCAGGGAACATCGTGCACTGGCCTTGCCACAGTGAACTCAGCCTCTCAAGGGAGATAGACAAAATTGAGAAAACCTTTCTGGGCTTATTTTGTCAAGGATAGGCATGATTCTGAAACTGCCAAACTCATCCTGAAGGATCCTTTAGTGTAGATGGCACAACCTGGTGTATTTCCATGCATGCCCATAGCTTTGCTTCCATATCTTAAGCTTTCCCAAGATATTTTGGAGAAAGGCTGCTCAGGAGGGACTGCTGCTCAAGAGAGATTCTGGAGGGTCTGACAATAAGGAATCTGGAAAGCCTAATGATCAACCTGCCTCCTTTCCCAGCTTCCTCTGGAGGAGCACAGCTCTGTCTTTCTCAGGATGCAGGAGTGGGAGGAGGGGTGAGACAGGGATGTGTCAGACAGCTGAACTCAGCTACCAAAAAAGCTGCTGCCCTCCCTTGTTTAGAGATGTGCAGAAGCTGAACTTGCAAGCCTTGCTTTAATGATGACTCCATACCCACTGTGAGCTGCCTTCCCACTTATCCATTATGTACTGGGAAGTAGAATAGGCTCAAATCCAGCTGAAGCATCTTCAGCACTCTTTACATCTGCTGTACACCCCTCCTTAGGTTCTACTTCTTGGGAACTGAGATGTTTTATTTTATTCTGTGTGGTCTTTTATCCCACAACTCACCTGGGCTCTGCCAAGCTCATGCAGGCAGATGGTCAGGATGCCATGCAGAGATTCTCAAGAGTGAATGGAACAAAAGCTCTAGAAACCTCATTTTTTTTGTCACACCACTACAGTTGTTCGCCATTATTGTGCCAGAAATGGCACCTCTGGCTATTGACAGGACAAGCTGTCAGGACTGGTGGAGGAGTAAAGATGCTGGGCAGCAATACTGCAAGATGGAAGCCATAAACAGGGCTGCTTTCCTCCTCTAACACCAAAGCATCAAAGACAGCCCAGAAAAGACAGGAAGAGGACAAAACCAAGAGCATGGAGGCTTGAGCAATGTGGATTTAGCAGTGTCTATGTTAAAGGCTTGTAAAAGGTCATGTAAGCCTTTAGAAACCAACTTACACAAGTCTTTTAGGGGGCCTGCATCCCATGTCTTGCTGTCCTGCCTCCCCTCAGCATTCCTGACATGTTTTGCACCTTTGGTTCCCTCACCACCACTCCCCTTATGGATACCTATCAGTAGCCTAGATCCTTTCCTAAAGAAGGAGTTAATTTCCTAAATCCTTCCATCATGCTCTTGGCTTCCTCTGGTTTCTCCCACATCCTTGCTGTATCTTCTTCCAGCTTGGGGAGATGATGCCTGCACATTTGTCATGCAGCAGGAATGCCATCCAGTCCATGAATGTAGCCAGGAGGGCAAAGTTTGTGGGGTTTTTTCCCCCCTGCAACTGACTGACCCTTCCTGTCACCAATTTATCATTCTTTCATCTAGCTCTGAAAAATCCTGTTAGAGTGTTACAACAGGGCACCACAACAGACTGAGATGCCTCTTCTCTTCCTTTGAGAAGAGAAAGGAAATTTCAGAAATTTCATGGGTATTTTTCTTTAGTGTCTCACCTGGAAAAGGATCAAGGAACATAACCTTTTGAAATAAAGCCCTGCTAGCTACCACCCAAAACTCGATATGGACAACCAGTTTTACTTTACATTTTATAAAACCATGGTGCTGAGTGCTGTAATGTTTACAGATGTATTTTTATTAAATTTACACCTACAGTTTTTGTGCAGTCAATGTCACAAATGACAAACACAGGCCTACTAATAAGTCAGCTGAGAACTGCACAGAGGAACCAGGCTGGGATGGAAAGGATTTTGTTGTTGTTGTCGTTGTTGTTAAGGATGGCATGAACAAGGGGAAGCAGTGAATGCATCATCTTTCATTGCTGTGGCAGGATGAGAGCTCTGAAGGAGCCCAGGCATGCCCAGTCCATCAGAAGAGGAAAATGAGAACTGCAGATAACATCCTCTCCAGCCTGCAAAAGAGGAACTGAGACTATAAGAAGATGTCACAGGGAAGGCAGAAGTAAACACAAAGCCAGCTGGAGAGTTCCTGGAACAGGGGAAGAGTGGGAAGGCCTGGGAGGCTGGGAATTGACTGAATCCTCTGTGCAGTCACTCTGGTCACAGTTTCTCCTCTCTTCTCCCTGGGGCAGACAAGCAGGAAACTGCGTTGTGCTCCCTCAACTTCTGGCTGCGTGTGCACATGCCCAGGGAGAGACTGCAGATGGACCAGGCAGAGAATATATGGGATGAACAATGTGGATAAATGGAAATTTTGCCCAGTTCAAACTGTCAGGACAGAAGACAAGGTAGGAGCATGCAATGGGGATAGAGGTACTCCTGACTCTATACAAAACATATGCTTTAAATGCCTCAATCCTGAAAACATCATTCTGAAAGCTCACTGTCCCTTGTCCTCTCCAACATGCACACCTTTCCAGCACTGCCCCTCTCCTGGCACAGGGGGAAGAGAAGAACATCAGAAACTAAAAGTCCAGGGCAGCAGGAGTGAAGAAAGAGAACCCAAAGAGAGAAAAGGCATCTCCAGTGAACCACACAGGGTAGAGGCAGAAGGGTGCAAAGCAAGGGCGAGGGTAGAATGGGAAATAAAGTTATCATGAACATAGAGAGAGGTAATTGTGTCACTGCAGGTCAGAGAAGAGAAGAGCAAGTGCAAAGTGAAGCCAGCAGGACTGCAGGAAGAGGAGAATATGCAGGAAGAATTGGGTGATGAGATCTCCTTGGAAAGACCAGCGTGGTTTTTGGGTGGTGGCCTTCACAGCTCTCTGGGATGGATTCACAGCTCCTTGACCTGCACACACATCCAGTGGCTGATGCTGCCCTGGCAGTACAAACCTACGTGTCCTGAGTAGTGACTCTTTCTTCTGGGCAGCAGAGAAGCTCAGAAGCTGCTGCTGCTCACGCTGAGGGGTTTGGCACTGGCAGGAGCTGCTGCCATGTGCATGTACAAAGGCCCACACCTCCAGCAGCACCCAGCAACTCGACTGAGCCAAGGCAGCCAGGTGCACACCTGCCTACATGTGATGGCCACTGCTAACAATTTTGTGGCTTATTGAGACAGCCCCTGCCCATTCTGCTGTGCACTGAGGGGAAAGCTCCCAGCACACCCATTTAATTCACATTCATAACAGGAGATTATAATTTTCAAATATTTGTCAAGAATTATCAAGAGCTATCCCAGAAATTATTTGTACATCAGAGTCACTTATAAAGTGCAGGAGAATGCCTGGAGAAGCTGAGGTTTAGATTGCAAATAATGTGGTATCATGACAGCTTTTCACTGAGAGTTGCAGCACGTGCATTTGCGCTTCTATTATAAAACCTTATTCAGCTGCTGAAGGGGCTAAAGCCATTCTTAGGTTCTCTAAAAGATCTTTTTAATTTTCAGCTCTCCCTGTGGGAGGCTGGAGGCCAGCTATTCTTTCCACTTGAAGAGTAGGTACTACAATTCTTGACAAGCAAAGTTCTTTGTAGGCAGACAAAAGTAGGCTAAAAGCAAAGATGCCTGTTTGGAGTTTTTCACCACATACAGAAACTGAGAATTGTTGGTTCTTATCTTAACTTGTCACCCCATTTCTGACATATGCTAAAGATGGTTATTCTTGAAGAAAAGAAAAAAAAGCCATATTTATATTGTTCATAGCAGAGAGCATAAATTGTCACTAATAAAACTGTCCAGCAAAGGCAAATAACATGTTTAAGTGCTCACCTATGACAATTTAAAATATTCACTCATTCATGTGTCAGTGGATGAAAAGTAACCCCTTTAGAACAAGTTTATAACGATCTTCTCCTGGTTTTGTGTCAGTGGTGTTCTCAGGATGTCCTGGACATGGCTGGTAGATTTGAAAGGCAGCATGGTCCTGATGCAGAACCCAAACCTTTGTCCTCCAGATTGTCCCCAGGAAGTCACATCTGAAAATCAAAGCAGCTGAAGTCCCAAAGAGCCAGGGACTTAGCTCGGCCCTCATTGCAGTGCTAAGCTTCCTACAAAAACCCCTGAAATGTCCAGACTCCAAACAGAATAAAAATAGTCAATAAAGCATCAGAAAACTACCATTCTATACCTTTAACACAAACTCTATTATACTTTTAAATACATCTGATTTTGTTTTTGTAGGCAAAGTTTGTTGCTCAGTGACTAGTTTTATCTTGGGAGACTTAATTGCCTAAATCAATATTTACTGCAATGATTCAGTAAAACCACCAAATACAACATGTTATAGAATCACAGCATATTAATATTGTATTTTAAAAGACATCAATTTTAAGAACTGGGATGTATGAAATGTAAGCCTGGAATTATCCACCCTAATTTTTGTGCACTAGGTAAAGTTTATTTCCATAAATGAATGCCTGTAAAGCAAGACACTATTTTTATCATCCCTTTAAATGTTAGATTAACAGATCAGGAATCATTCAGCACATGTCAGATAATAATATGGGGTTTAGGTTATAATAAAAAGAGGATTAATAGAACCACCATTATCCACATGATATATTCCTTATGCCACTAGCTCTCCACTACCTAAGACAGCCCAAGCCTGACACCACAGACAGGAAAACCCAGTGGCAGAACTATTGGAGACTCAAGAGTCACTCTGGCATCCCTGTAGCACATTCCAGTTTTTGCAAGTGCTCATGAGTTGAGCTGGCTCCTCACAGATAAGATGTGAAACCAGTGACACAGTCCACTCATGGCTGAATAATCTTCCCATGGGCTTTGGGGACTGAATGATCTTAGCAGTCAGACTGTCAGAAACCAAATTTTTCAGGTCTTGATATTATCTTTATCAACAGAGAAGAAAAAGATTAACCCTTTCTTTTCTAGATATTTTTCTTTATTAAGCAGCTTTTCTCAACATAGCACTTTAAACTGGCCTTTAAGGATGAGAAACATATGCATGTATACAACAGCCTTCCTAGAGGCAATTAATGAATCCAGAGAATGATTTTTAAAAATTATAACTATTATTTGAGTTTGATTTCATGATCTGTTTGTTGCACATTTGTTGAAGACCATTTGAATTTTTGTTTAAAGTGGAATGCACTCCTAACACAGCATAAAATATTAAACATTTATATTTTCATAATACTATTCCTCTTTCCAAGCCAGATACCATCTGTTAAGACTTCTTATATCTTTCAAATGTTCATCCACTTTCAGACCAAGGTACTGAGAGTCCTGCTCCAGCATATAGAGTCATGCTGTGGGTTTTTTGTTTGTTTGTCTATTTGTGTGTTTATTTGTTTGTTCTTCCCTAGTACCCAAAATTCTGAGCTTTTTTGTTTTAAGAAAGGCAATTTTATCATCTGCAAGTCCATAATATTATGCTTTTTTAATGCTTTTATTAATAAAAAGGCAAAACCTGGTGCATTTTCTTTTATGATCTTGGAATGAATTTTCCAGGATAAGGAAAAATGAAACAAACTTTGCTGGTTGCATTAGAGATACTTACCCTTGTAATTAGTTACTTACTATGAGCTTTTCTCCTGCATTATCTCATTCCTTATTGGGAAGGTGAACTTTTTTCATGTTACTTTTTTCATGTTATGTAATGTTCTCATAGATTCACCATTGACAAAAATACAGCAGGAGTGAAGCTGGTGGTTTTAAGCAAACTCCTGTGTTTTACTTTCAGTCTCAAGCAGAAATAGCTCTTTAAAGTAATAAGTTTTATTTTAAAGAGACAGTGTGAGGACTTCTGACTGTTGCATACCTTGCCTTCTAATCTATGCAGAAAAGCATTAAGTTCTAACATTCCTTAGAGGAGAAGCTTTTACTTGGGAAGATGGGCAGAGCTGTCCATCCTTGCCTTCAAACCATTCTCCATTCCCACCAAGGGTGTGAGCAGAAGAAAACTCACAGTCTAAAGTAAACCAGTCACATCCAGACTGCACCCAGCCAAGCAATGTGGGACTCGGCAATTCCTGCCCATCACCACTGCAGAGGAAATACCAACTACAGCAGAACAGTCTTGGATCCTATCCCTGAACGTCCAAGAATGTGACATGTTTCCTCCAGTGCATGACTGAGAGAAAGTAAAGTAGATAACATTGTGACTCAGGAAGAATTCACACAAAATGCCCGTAGGGGAAGAAACACCTACTTGGCAGTCAGTGGTTGTTTCTCAAAAGGGTAATTTTGTCCTAATCTTTTAGTCTGGACCCTCAGGGGGAACCTCCTGAGGAAGAGCCTGGTAACTATGGACTCATTTATAACTCTGCACAAACCCAGAAATAAGAGGATTTTCAGAGATTTTTTTTTATATTTTATCAACTCTCTTTTCCACTGCTAACCTCTCCATGCTGTATAGGTTATAGAGTACAAGTCTCTCTATTTTTTTGCCCCAGGAGGGAGCAAGCCTGGAATTTCCCCATATCCCATGCATCCCCCTCTCTCCTGCAGTGAGGAGTCCCATTCTTCACAGGGTCCCATCACCTGCACTATTAAGCACTATAACTAACCCAAGTAAACAAATTGGTACATACCCATCTAAGCCCTGAACCACCATCCTCCATTCATCTTTATCTTACAGACTCAAAGAATCATGGAATAGTTTGTGTTGGAAGGGATCTTTAAAGATCATCCAGTCCAACCCCCAGATCTTTGGAATCTGTTGCCTTTATTTCAGAACAATGGCTTTGTGTGTCTGAGATATTTTCTGAATTCTTCAACTCTGACAGTTAGCATGTTAGAAAATTATTTCCTCTCCCCACAAGCCTCATAGCTGCAGCAAATAACCCACACTACCTTTATCTGATGTTCCACAATCAATATATCTATGCCTTGTTAAGGTGCTAGAAAAGCCATACCATACTTTACAGCCATTTCTTAGTTTTTAATTAAGCATGGACAATATGTCCATCATTTGATAATACACTGCATACACATGTATGACAGGGAGGCACTGAAGACTGTGTGGGTTTTTTCACATTTATTCCTATGTGAACAGCTGTGTGGTTGTACCACTGCATTAAACACTTCTGCATATTTATTTAATACTTCTAATAAAATTGACACAGCTCATATTTTGATTACCATAGGATACATCTTTTTACTGTAATTTGCTTGTGTTGAATACATAACCCATTTCTGCTGTACAAAAGAACTGAATTTACAGATTAGTTCATCTTGCAGTGCGAGGGATCTCTATGAATTCCAAGTTCTCTGCATATATGGAAGGAATAGCAAGTCAAAACTAATTAGTGCAGTGAGAATCTGGGAGAAGTTGCTTCCTGTCTTTGAAATTTTCCACATCTTGGGTGAGCTGATCAGGCAGTGAGTGCTTTGTGACAAGCTGCAAGGGTGATTATACACTTTCTTTTGCTATGTGTTTTAAATGATATTTCCACACTAATATGCAGTTGTTTCCTAAGTGAATATGTGGTGTTTGCTTAGGCAAGAAAAAGACTCTTTTTTTGTGTGTACAAGACGGTTGGCTTTAAAATGTTGCATTCATAGAAGGTGAGTAATGCACTTAATGGTAAGTAATTTTTTTCCCCTTTACTCCCCAGTAGGTTTTAGTGAGAGAAGCTTCCTTAAGAGATTTGTCAGAAGAGAGGAAAATATGCTGGTGTATTACAGCTATGTGGGAAACACTTATGTAGGTAATTGTAATATTTATTAACCTTCAGATTTTATATAAGCTACAACTTCTAGCTTGTATTTTTCTTTCATCAGATAAAGAAATCATGGATTTAGCAAGAATAACAGAGCTTTTTAGCACATTCAAAATTCAGCATGTCATGTCCTGGTATATGAAATTGGAGGTATTCAAAAAATTATTCATTGAAAACCAGCAACTTTTTCTTACTTCACATTTTTGTATCCAGCCAATATGAGTGTAAATATTATTAATCATAAATTTAGATTGTCTTTCAAGAACACAAGAAAGGGAAATGAGGAAGGAAACAATGTATTCCTTCTTGTTTCTCTGCTTCTGTTGCTTTCTCCATATAATATGAAGATAACATGAATTCTGTAAATGTGCTCCAAGTTAACTTTAGTAGCATCACAAAAGCAATCTTCAATTTCTCACCTCCCATTTTGGTCTTTCACTATGAGATTAAATACTTAGGAAACAATATTCCTTCTGGAAAATAAAGAAATAGAGATTAAGAAAACTCTTTTCCAGAGGGTTATGAGTTATTAAGGTACTTATCCCAGATAGTAAGATAGAATGGTATGGCTTAAAATAGTTGATACTAAATTTTGACATTAAGAGCATCTGTATAACTTCGAAGGATGACCTTTGCACATCATTAAAAGTATGCAAAAACTGTTCAGCCACATGTAGAAGTTGAAAAAAACCACAGGTATGATCTTGATGAATTCTTCACATATATGAGACAGAACCAATCTGTAATTTATTTGTTCTTGCAAGCACCATCAGCATCTAAATTTAGCATTCTCAGAGCAACTCCAAGACTCTACACCTGAAAAATGTGTGCAGTGTGATAAGCCCTGCATTTCCAGAGTCCACATGAAAATTTTTAAGCAATTATTTGAAGAACAAATTTATGTGTTGCTCCCAAGAACAATTTGGACAGAAAATTTTCAATTTACACACGAAGCAATGATTGTCTTGTAATTTCTACTCCCTGATAAAATGAATTAATTTCAAGGAGAGAAATGAACAATAGTGAAGTCGAGCAGTGAGGATCTTCATCTGCAGGACAGACACCCACTTGGAAGATTAGCCAAAAGAACAGCTGACCAAAGCTGGAATCACACAAATATCCCCAAACACTAAGCAAAGGGCATAAATGTGGTTCAGTCAAACAGCTGTTTGCTATTAGAATGAGGGTTTTCAAGTACTATGTAGGTAATACTTGGACAGTGTAGCCCATTGTTTAGGATAAGTTAAAGAAACCATTCCTGGAAAGAATCATTTGTGGTCAGACTCTCATTATCACATCTCTTTTCTCACCCCATCTCTCTCTCGATGGCTGCTGTGGCACCTCATCTATGTCTGGTGAAACAGTGGCTGTCATGAAGCCCACTACAGGCAGCAGTCATTCCATCTGCCCCCTGAGCACCTCTGATGCTGTGGGCAGCACATTTCTCTTTCTGTGGCCCAGGCACTTTGTGACACACTTTCTGGGGGAAAATGTGGTGGGCTCGCCCTGCCTGGCTGCCTGGTGCCACCAATGCCACTCTGTCACTCCCCTCCTCAGCTGGGCAGGACAGAGAAAATACGCCAGAAGGTTTTGTGTGAGATAAGGACAGGGAGAGGTCACTCATCAGTTACTGTCATGGGCAAAACAGGCTCAACTTCAGGAAGTTAATTTATCAGCAATCAAATCAGAGTAGGGTAATGAGAAATAACCCAAAACTTAAAAATCACTTTCACCCCACCCCTCCCTTCTTCCTGGGCTCAGCTTCACTCCTGATCTTCTCTACCTCCTCCCCTGTGCAGTGCAGAGGGATAGGAAATGGGGGCTGCAGTCAGTTCACTGCACATTTTCTCTACCACTTCTTCCTCCTCTGAGGGAGAACTTCTCAAACTCTCCCCTGCTCCAACATGGGTTTTTCCCACAGGCTTCAGTTCTTCATGAGTTTCTCCCCTGTGAGACCATCCCTCAGGGTGCAGTCCTTTGGGACTGCAGTCTGCTCCAGCATGGGTCCCCCATGGGGTCACAAGTCCTGCCAGCAAACCTGCTCCAGGGTGGGCTCCTCTCTCCATGGGGTCACAGCTCCTGCCAGGAGCCTGCTCCAGTGCACCTTCCCATGGGGTCTCAGCTTCCTCTGGGTGTCCACCTTTCCAGCATGGGATCCTCCATGGGCTGCAGGTGGATCTCTGCATCCCTGTGCCCTCCATGGTCTGCAGGGAATCCCAGCTCCAGCCCCTGGAGCAGCTCCTGGCCTTCCCTCTGCACTGACCTTGGTGTCTGCAGTGCTCTTCCTCTCACATCTCCTCACTCCTTCTTTGGCTGCTGTTGAGCTACAGGGTTTTTTCCCCCTCTCTTAACTAAGTTATGCCAGAGGTGCTCCCACCATTGCTGATGGGCTCAGCCCTGGCCAGTTCATCTGTCTCAGAGCTGATTTTGACTCCACAGGACACAGGGGAAGCTTCCAGAAACTTCTCACAGAAGCCACCCCTGTAGCCCCTTGGTACCAGAACCTGGCCCCACAAACACAGGGTTGTTGCTCATCTTGCTTGCAGCTGCAAAACTCACGTCTGGGCAGACACCCCACTTGTTGAGAACCAAATTTTATTCCACCTGACATGGTCAGGCTGAAAGTTACGTAGCTATTCACTTTTTCTCTGCAGCTACTGGGGAAAGGGAAGCAGCTGTGGAGGGACAAGGTGGAATGGGGCAAGCTGTGCTCAGGGAGTGCTGCCTGTCCCCGTGGTCTGCCCAGAGATGCCAGGGAGCCACCTCTGACAAGGTGCCCTATTTGTAGGTGGCTACAACCCAGCGAGATGGATACAGCTGAAATGGGTATTATTTGCTATGTTAGGAGCCTCACTGTCCTTTGAAATAGAGACAGACTTATGATGGATTTAGCCCACTAAGTAGAGGCTGGAGCTGTGCAGTCTGCCAGTCTTTCAGCCATATGGTTTTGATACTCGTAACATTCCTCGAATTAAGGTTCAAGGAAAACTTCAAAGTCGACTATTACTTGGTGAAATTAATACTATTAGAGGCATTAATCTGTGGACTTCAGTTGGGTTCTCCACCTGAGAAGAATAAGGAATTAGTCTTTTGTATTGATGTGTAGTCACGAATTAAAATCCTTAAGAACTGTTGACCATTTGGTCCATCTTATTCAGAGGGGAAAAAAGAGCACAAACCATGGGTTACTTTATATTTTTTCCTGTCATTTCATAAAGTAAAGGAATAATTACCTTGTCTCTGTGAAGCTAAAATACATTATTTTGTCCATTTTTGTTTTGTTTTATATTTCTGTTAAATATGTTAAGATTTTTTGTTATAGATTTAAAAAAAAACAGAGGTACATCTAACTATGTCTTACTATATGTGTATCTAAAAGTACAAACACAAGGAAAAAGCAGATAATTAAAGGGATGTTATGATATGAAATTTGATTCTCATTTTAACTTAGGAAATAACCAGCAATAAGTTTAAAAACAGAAGAACTCCAGAACTACAGTAGTTTAGATTTCAAACAGAAAATTAACTTGTAGATATCAGATTTGTCCATTTGGTCTCAATTTGTAATGGAGTGTAGTGCAAACTACAGAAGTAATGACAAGTCAATTGAACTTCTAAAGAGCATTTTGCTTTTGATATTCAAAAAAGTTAAACCACAGAAATAATGCTCTGTTTACAGAGTAAACTTTAGCTTTTGTCTGTTGATGTTATTTCCACATATTTACATTCTGAATTATACTTACCTTCCCATAATAATGGTATAGAAAAAGAATAAATGGAAAAGAACTAGTGTGCTGAAAAAAAGCAGACTGCCTCTGGATGATAAAAGATCTACTTAAATATTGTTTCAGTAGACCAACTGATATGTCTAGTAAAAACAGACAAGCTTTGATGCATACAAGCCTGTTTTCAGATCTAATAAAAGATATTACTCTCTATACAAGTTCTGGCTTGCTTACTGCCTTATACCATCCTGGCTACAAAGACACAGCTATTGCTCAAACATTATTGCTACTGGAACCTTCCAGCCAGAATAACACTACTGCTGCAGAAGTCCTAGTAGGAGTTACTTCACATTTATCCAACGTATTTTAATGTAATCTCTCAGAAAGGCTACATAAAATACAGCATGGCATGCAGTTAATCTGCATTATATTCTGAAGTGACCTGTCGCAGAGACATGATGGAACAGCAATTGCAGTTATCAAAATTCAGGCCTTACAAATCATCCATGTAAACTGGCATTTGCTTACTGTATCATTTCATCAAAAGAGAAATAATGATTTTTTTTTTGGACAATGGGAATTATTTTTGCAGGTAACTGGCAATAAAATAGCTGAGAAAAACTTCTAGACAAAGTAAAAAAGGAAAGAGTGGAGTGAAAGTACATAACTAAAGGTTCCAAAATCCTACTAGTATGCATGCTACTGTATGAAATCCCTCTTTAGACTGAAGAAAAAAAATCTTTAGTCACATGAAAGAACAACAAACCTAACAAAATTGCAAACTTTCTTCCTGTAAATATTTTTAGATTTAAGCCTTTCTCAGAAGCTATTTTTATAAAGCTTAGATAAAACCATTGATACAAGATCTGAAATGGATCTGTGTTTCTGTTCAAATCATGCTTGCATGTTTGTTTCAAAATCTGTGGCTTACTCTTAAATAGATTTTTTCCTATTGTTTCTGATCACACCTTCTTTTTTTCTTTTTTCCATTCCAAATGTGTAGTGGCAGCCCTTCTCCTTTCAGACTACCCTGTTTTGAAGTTTTGAAACTTCTCACAGTTTCTTAATGACACTGGTTTCACATGATCCTAATGTCTGGCTCTGCCTCTGCCTGTTGGTTCCCCTTGATTCTTTCAGCCAATTTCAGTAAACCCTGAATGAGGAAAAAAGGCTTTCAAAGAGATACTAATTCCTACAAAATTTTATGAAGAGGAGGAAGAAATGCCCACTGGTGGAAAGGGAAGTACAACTCGGTTATTAGTCCTCCTGCTTGCTATTGGTTAATTAAGCTCCTGCCTAGCCCAGCATAACCAACATGGAGCAGGCACTCCAGCACATGAGGGATGTAATTTGGGGATGAAGGGAGATCAGGGCTAGGAGGGTGTAGGATGCTCAGCCCTAGGAAAAGAAGCTGCTTCCCTTCTGTTGTGCCCATAGCAACACTCGTGTTTACAAACCCTGCTGAGGAGAAAATGGCCATGACGTGTGGTGGATGGGGCTTGTGAGCAGCAGGCTCCCTCAGATCCCCACCAGTGCAATGACAAACACTCTGCCTGCAGAGAGGCATTCAGAAAAGCTGAGGAAATTGCAGTAGTTCACAAATCAACAGAATTTCTTGCTGTTTTTTTTGAACAATGTCCTCATCTAGCACATTAAGGAACAACACTGACAAGTTTTAAGAATAGTTACCCTCTTCCCTCACTCTACTCTTAAGGCTGGAAGGAAGTCAAACTTCTTCAAGGTTCACATGGATGAAGAGGACCATATGGCTGTCAAATCAATTTTTTGAACTCGGTCCAAGTCCTACAAGACGGATGCTTCTCACATGGACACCACATGGTTTATCTGAGGACAGTTCAGCTAGGAATGAACTAGACAGGAGAAATATTTTGAATTGCTCCCTCTCCAAAAGATAGGCGAGATACTCTTTTAGGCCTATAAACAGACTTTTTGACAAATGGTCTCTGCAACACCTTCTGAGCATTTGGTAGGCACACTGAGAATTTCTGTTCATGTTGTTCTTTTAACCCATAAGTGCATAACTAAATGAATAACATGAAAATGCCACACCATGTTTCTCTATCAAAAGAACTGTTCCTAATCAGATGACATCCTTTCCCCAGTGTGAGAGACCATAGGTCCCTACAAAATCTTCTTATAAAATTTCTATTTCTGCCTAAGCAACCATTCTTTTGTACCTGTAAGTATGGAGCACAAACTGGATTTAACTGTTTCTATGAGTCTTTTAAGAGTGACACAAACTGGATTTAACTGCTTCTATGAGTCTTTTAAGAGTGACATCATGCCCATTCCAATATCACTGTTAATGTCTCTTACAATCAGAAAACAGAAGCTGACAGATGGAAAGTGAATGATTACTACGAAGAGAAATCTTACTCTGATGTGAGGCATGGTAATTAAAGCAGTCACCTCAGGAGAAACTAAAATGAAATGTTTATACTTGACCTTTATTTGCAACAGGAAAGAGATAGGGCATCACTCCAGGAGAGTTTTTACAACTTTTTGATACATCATTATCATGGGATTTTTTTTTCCCCTAATTTTGAATGTTAATTTATCTGTAGAGTAAGTACTGTCACACAACCTGTTGTTTTCTGAGCGTTGGTGGACAGTGTGTGATGCAGCATCCAGAGGCTGAACCAGAAAAAAAAGATCTTTTGTTGGGTCTGTGGTAAAATTCTGCTTTATCTGTTATTCCTCCTTTTGGTACCCCACTGCAAAACTCCACAGCTTTACTCTGCATCAGCAGCATTATAAGCTTCATTTTTGTCTACTCATGGAGCAGTGCAGCATCAACCAGAGTTTAAGAAGTGGGGATAAACCCATTAACATAGAGATTATCTAAATTCTGAGTAATTCCCCTGTCAGAATGTTTTGGTTTTCATTTTCAGCTAGCTCACAACTGGTTTCACTTTTTGTTTGATGGGCTAAGTGCAGTGATGGAGCAGGGAAGCCTTCAGGGAAATGCTTCCCTTCCCCACATTTTCACACTGAATTAAAGATGTCATAAAAACATTTCTAATCAGTACAACAATTTCTAATCATACCAACAGTTGTGAACAGAGGGGAATTAACCAGAATTTGGAGCACTTAGTCAGATTTGTGAATTCCTACTGACTTCTGTCTTCATGTTATGGGTATTCTTTAATCAGAAATTTATCTCGCTTGTGTTCTTTTGTTTCCACAGCTGCTGCACAAAGACAAACCGGTAACATTTATTTGCACTGTTGGGGTGTGTGGACATTTTCAGGCAGAAGAGTGTAGCACAAGGTGAGCCACAGCAATGCCCTCAAAAGCCTGAGCAAAGAGGGGCAGGCAGAGATTCTTGTTTGGGGAGAGGAATTCCCCAGCCAGAAGTCCATGTGCAGATTGCAGATTCAGGAACCACACAGGGTCATTGCAGACCCAATACCTCCTTTAATTTGGTGCCATAAATAGCTGTGTGCTTCAGCCTATTGTGACCTTTGATTAGCACGGCTTCAAGCAGCTGCTGGTCTGTCAAGGTCCTCCAGAATACACCTTTAAAGCAGGCAGGAGGTCAGATATAAACAACAATAGTTCTGTTTTTTTTCCCATGCAAGTGAAAAAGTCCTCTAGTATTGCTGTGCTTCTGCAAATTGCACATAAAGTAGAATCTAAAACCTGAAAAGTACCACCAAAGGTCCCAGGGAGCTGAAGAGGAATCAGTTCTTCATAAGGCTTCAATTAAAAGAAGTAAAGCTTCCACTCTTTCTCTTGGCTGAAGGAATGCTTCTTCACAAGAGGGAATTCTTGCTACAAGTTGTGCCACCATTGTTTCCACAACTACTGTTCATATCTTTTTTGTTGTTGTTGCTGACTTTTATGTGAACTGACAGTCAATTTCTTGGTGGACAATTGCCCACATTATAAAAATCCACTGGTGTGTCACTCTTTGGCTCTGCCAAAAAAAAGCCATGGTACTCAGAAGGAACACAGTATTTGACCTGTCATTAAAATGAGGGTCTACTTAACAATAAAAAAAATGACCATCAACAAACACAGCAGTTTATTGTTGAAGACAAGTGTCAAAATATAGGCAACTACAATTGTCTGAGGTGCCACCAGCCCTCCGTAGGTTATCATAAAAGTGAAAGGCTTGAGGGAGAATACTGTGGTGGCAAGGGAAGGCACAAGCATTGTAGGTGCAGCTATTTTAAATGCTTTCCCTGGAAAACAAAGAGGATAATAGGAGGAAAATGGGAAACTGGAGGAAAAGCTGAAAGTAGTTGATAAGGGACAGAAAAGGGAGGCCACATGCCCAGAAGCATGAAAATCACACAGATAAAGGGGCTGTTTTGATATGATTACATGTATTTTAACCCAAACACGAAAGACTTATACTTGCAAACTTTCACTTATGGCTTACTTTTATTGTTGAAGAAAATGCACATACAGCTATTCCTTCAGTAAAGAAACTGTTGTATTTGTACAGTGATGAAGCAGCTGCGTCCTTTGTTTTGATTACTGAGTGGCGTACACAGCAACATACTTCAGATTTCCATTCCAAATAATACCATCTAATGTTCAGCAAAGAAACCTAGTAACTCTTGTTAAATTAGGAAATATCAGAACCTATCACTTGATTTTGAGCTCCAGCTTTTTACTGAAAAACACCAACCCAATGTTGTTCTATCTCCTGCAATGAGCAATTGGTTTTTTAGTTTCTTAGGCTTTTGTCACTGCGTGCTCCAAAAAATAAACCATTTTGCACTAGAGTTGAGGTTGTTGGACTGAGTCTCTTTGAGCAAATTCCAACCTGGGGAGACTAAATTCCTCCTGTGTTTTCAGCTCAATACCGTATCTTTCACTTCCTGCTCTGAGATGTTGTTAAAATGAGACTTTGACCTTGGAATACAGACTAACAAAACTTTAAGCACCACTTCAGGTATTCCTGAAGTCCGAGTTCGCCCTATCTGCCAAACTTCTGTCCTGCCACAAGGCATTCTTTCCCGTTTTTTCAGGTTTTAAAACCAGGCTTGAAGTCCTCCCGGAAGCACGCAAGGACTGAGGTTCTACGGATCTCGTACTATGGCCATATAAACGCAGACGTATCAAAGAAAGAAAAAAGAACCAAAGAATCACAGACTATTCAGAGCTTGGAGGGAGATCATCGCCTCCACCTCCGGGCCGTGCGCAGGACACCCTAAGATCCACCCCATGCGCCCTGAGCGCGTTGTCCCAACGCACCCCGAGCTCTGCCAGGCTCGGAGCTGTGACCGCAGCCCTGGGGAGCCTGCAGGAGGAACGAAAGGCCGGTTCAGCTTTTAGAAAGAGCCGGTGTCCCCGAGCGAGAGGGACGGGAACGGAGCCGCCCGCGCTCCCCTCACGGCCCCAGCGCGGCGGGAGGCGGCCGCGCTGACGTCACACCGTCACCGCCCTGACGTCACCGCCCGGGCCCCGGCGCGCGCCCGGCGGCGCGGGGCCACAATGGAGAGCGCGCGCGCCCAACCGACGCCGAGCAGGCCCCGCGCGCGCCCGCGCGCCGCTGGCCGTGCGCGTGTGTGTGTGCGCGCGCGCGCGCGTGTGTGTCCCCCACAGCCTCGTCCTTCCCCTCATCCCCTCACCGCCCCGCACACGGACACACGGCGGGCGCCGGCCGGGAGCGGCAGCCCCGGGCCGGGCACACGGGCAGCGCGTCACCGCCGCGCTCGGCTGGCCGAACCGCCGCCGCGCCGGGCCGGGCGCGGAAGGCGCTGCCGGCGCCGCCATCTTGCCCACGGGGCCCCGCCAGACGCGGCTGCGCCGCCGCCGCCGCCGGGAGCGCGAGGAGCCGCCGCCGCCGCCGCTTCCCTCCGCGCTGCCTCCCCCGCACCGCCGAGCCCTGAGCGCCGAGCTCCCGCCGCCCGGCCCGGCCCGGCCCCGCCACCCCCGCCCGACCGAGCCCCGGGCGCGCGTCCGCCCACCCCCCCGCGTGCGCCCGGTGCCCGGACGGGGCGGAGCGGAGCGCGCAGGCCCCGGCCCAGCCCCAGCCCGAGCCCAGGCAGGGCCGCCGCCGCCGCCGCCGCCGGGCAGCAGCTGGTGACGCAGGAAAAACGCCCCAGAGAGAGAGGAGCGCTCAGGGCCGGCACCCGGAGCGCGGGCAGCGGCTTCGGATTTGCCCTCTCGCTTCCCGCCGCAGCGCAGCCGAGTGGGAACCGGGGGAAGCGGAGCCGCCCCCTCAGAGCCGCGGCCTGGCATGAGACCGTGCCCCGCCGGCCGCCGGGCATGAGGCAGCGCCCAGGGGAGCTCCGGGCCGCCGCAGCAGCCGCCGCGGGACGAGGGGAAGCGGTGCGGGGGTGAGTGCGGAGCGGTGCCCGGGCGGGGCCGGGCAGCTGTTTGTGCTCCCCGGGGATGGGGCTCCGCGGGCCGGGGCGCGGCTGGGGGCGAGGACGGAGCTCCCCGGGACCCGCGGGGCGTGAGGCAGCGGCAGCGCCTCCCTCGGAGCCCCGGCGTGTCGGCCCCGCACCGCCGTGTTTTGGAGGGTGAGGGAAAATGGCTGACGGCTCCTCATCCCCGGCTGCCGGCGGGCGGGAGCGCCCGGCGCCCTCGGGGGCTCTGGCCGCCTCTCCGCGGCCCCTCTGGCCGGACCCCCCGGTGAGGAGGGCCCGGGGCGTCCCCGCAGCGCTGCACCGGCATCGCCTGCCCTGGTTCTCGCTTCCCTTCGCCCCGAACGCCATTACTGAGGTGGAGTGACTGGGGCCGCGTAGGCCCGGGCGACGCCTGGAAATCAGGCCCTGCCGAGGCGCTTTCCCGACGGTCTCAATGAAACCCGCCAGCGGCAGCTCGTTCACGCCCGCTGTAAACACTGTTAACACGTAGGCCACTCCTCTGGCCTCTGCTTCCAGCGCCCCGGCTTCCATGTACGAAAAGCGTTCGTGGCTTTTTCATCTGTTTCCTACAGTTCACCGCGCCGCTTCTCCTCAGAGTTGTGTCTTAGGGCTCGTCTGTAGCGATTTATTTTAGGCAGGACAGTCCTCTTCCCTTGCCCTACGTGAACGGCAGAGGTAGTTGCGTGTAGTTTGGCTGCAGATACTCGCTGTTATTGTCCTCGAGAAAACGGGATTTCACCAGTTGGATGGATTGTTGGGGGTTTTGTGTGTTAGTTACCGCTGCGATAACGTGTGCCGTCCCACTTTGTGCAGCTTTGCTTGTATACAGTGGGAATAGCTTTTGAAAATTACTTATTTTGATCTTGAGTGATGATTTTTTTTTTCTTGTAGAGGTATCCAGAAATGTTGGGGTAGTTTTTAAGATGTCATATTTAATTTTCAGCTTGCTCCCTGAGAAGTCCAGTTAGGTATTTTGAAGATTTGCAGTAGCGCGCAGCTGTACAGGAAAAAAAAGAACCTTTCAGAAAAGAGTTGTTCTAATTAAATGTTCAAAGGACTCCCAGGCTCGCTGCAGACATATTGCGTCTGTCTCAGCTGTTTTCACGTTATCTGTACACCTCGGTTTATATTCGTAGTTTGGCAGATGTGTTCATATCACCGGACGTTTGTATCAGCCCAAAGACCCTCTGAAGTCGCAGGCTCAAAGCCAGCACCAGGCCTGCTTTTGCTGACCTACTTGCAGAACTGGGGCCTGTATTTTTTTAAAAAGTTGTTGAACTGGGATACTGTTATAATGCATTCTTCAGTATACTTGTGGCAACACTTGCTATGACAGATCACGTAACATGCGTTTTTCAGCAGCTTCTCAGAGGCCTGACAAATAGGTGGTAAAATTTATACATTTAGGAAGGGGCTATTGATAGGTGTTTGGGGGATTGACCTGTATTGATTGTGGAATAGAAACAGTATCCCTAGTAAGAGTTAGGGGTGACTGAAAGCTGTAGACAGCTAACTTTATTATTCATATTGTACTTGGGAATTTTTTTTTTCATATTTTACTTGAGAAATTGTCAGGCCTCCCAGCCAAAAATGTTGCTGATAAAATTGCATGTTTATTTGAGCAAAACCCAAGTCATACATGAGGGAGTTGGTTTGTTTGGGCTTTTTTTTGTTTTGTTTTGTTTTCTAAAACAATGCTTTTGATTCTTGGAGTTGAAGTAATGTTTATTCTTTGAATCAACAAACTACAGCAGCTGATACCAGGAATTTCAGGGAGGCATATAGAATACGTGTATTGATTATTCTGTTGCAATACACCAGATGACAGTGATGCTTAATGATAACGGTATACAAAACCCAAAAGCATAATGATAAAGCTGCAGTGGAAGAGACTCAAATTATCAGCATGTTTGTGGGGAGGGGGTTAGCCAGAAATAAATGTAAGATTGTATCATAGTAACTTTTCTCTCTCCAGGGGGTCTTGTGCTTTTGTGTAGTTTGTCTTCAGGGTGTTTGTTTTTAGAAGCTTCTGTCTTAATCTGCCTGGCTGTTGCTTCATGCCTTGCAGAATTGGCCTTTGTGGCAGTTTGTCTGCCCATGGAATTGACAGGAAGACTGCATCTGGAGGTGGTAATCAATAAAGACAGTGGTAGCAAAACTGTTTTCCATCTCTGTGGAACACTGTCACCCTTACATAAACATTTTATTTCCCGCATTGTGGTGCCTTTATGCTCAGACCAGTGCAACTACTCTGTGTTCTAAAGGCACACTTTTAGGTTTATGCATTTTATTAATATGCTGAAATTCATAGATGAGAGACTCAAAATAAACTAAAATAGTGATTAATGTCTATTTTGCAGAATTAAATAGACTTCTGAGAAAATAAAGGTACCTGTAATACCTTTGTTCCAAGACATCTTATATTTGAAATTAAAATTAGTTTAGGACCTTCCAGTATGAATACAGCCTTGGGTAAGAGTGGATAGGAATTAATTTATTTATTAGTTTGAACAATTTATTTTTAAATGGCTTTGAAGTTCTGTTTGTGTCAGGTGTGTATTTAAAATATATTAAATTCCATGGAAAGTACTTCTGCCCTTTCTGCTCTGGTTTAGACAAGTTCATAACTTATTTCAGATATTTGAATGGAAACTACTTTTGTGTTAGGCAGTACTCTGAGTTTAGAGATATATCTGTGTATGTGTATATAAATATGTTATATATATGTATATAACGTATTTATATATATAAATATGTTATACACACATATGTGTGTATGTATTTACTCACTTTTTTTAAAAAAATACTGTTTTATCTGTTCTAAGAGATCAAAAATAGGTATGTTTTGAAAAGATCTGGATGAAGATAGCCTCATTTGTGAAGTAAATGAATCAAAGGTGTCCCTTCCTGTATTTAACTTAAAGTAGGATTTTATTTTTTTTTAAAGACAATCCAAACCCTGCAAAACTCTTGAAACTATAGTACTTTAATTCTTTCTCTTGTAAGCACAAGAGCCTTGCTTATCCAGCATTCGCAGAGACCGGTGTGAAGATATAAGAAACTTTGCTGGATTTTGTGTTAATTTGAAAACTTGCAAATGTGAAGGCTTTTGTGTGCTGTAGGCAGTTAATTGCTGGGTGTGAGCATTAATAGTAATCTGTATGTGGATTCTCTTGTGCAGGTATCCTAAGTTTTTCTTAGTGGATGTGTCTTCAACCTCTGTGTAGCTTAAATAAACAAAACCCAGTTTTATTGTCCATATCATCTCTGTTTAAAAATCAGAATTCTAAGTTTAAAGCTGTACTTCAGGGTATGTTTTGGGAACACAGCTTGGTAGTGTCTGTCTTTCTTTGTAGTCCTTGTCTTTTGCAAAGCTGGCAGCATTGTGTGCCACTCCTGTAGGTTTGTCTCATATCACACGTGTTATCTGTGATCTGTAAATACACAACATTACCTTTATTTTTAACATAACTGTGCGTTGTTCTGATATTCCAGAGCAGAGTCCAAGAAAGTCTTCTATTAGCACATACTTGCATGCAATGAGACTTGAGTTTTTCTATCTGGGTAGTTTGAGCTACTTCAGCTTCTGTGTTAGAAAAACACAGTGACTTTTTTCCATGTATTAAATCTAGTTTTTTGTTCTCTTACTAATGTAGGAACATCTGAAAGTTCTCACACTCTTACTATGAGGGTCATAATTCATTATGAGTTCCCTTTTTAGAACAATTACGCTGTATTGGCTGGTTGTCTTTTGTTTAAGGCTAGAACATGACTTGAGAATATGGTTAACAGAGGTTTCCTATGCACTTGGGGATCTAGATATTTGGTTTAGAGTCTTCAGTAGATAGACTGGGCAGAAAACTTCTGTCATTACTTTGCACCCTCAAGATGAAAACTGCTGCCTTTCGGATATATTACAGTGCACACCTGGGCCCGTTGGTGTTGAGCATGTTCTGTAGATCTGGGTTAGTAAAATAATTTAAAATGGGGTGTTGGTAACATTACAGGAGAGCTGTTAATAACTGTCCTTACTGTAGAGGATAGGAGGAAAGTAAATAAGGTCTTAAAGTAGCCAATTGTGGTTTAGTATTAAATCTTTTTGCTTCTCTTTTGGTTTTTGGTGGTTGTTTTTTTTTTTTTTTTTTCTTGAGGGAGCTTGACAGCACAACCAGTTTCTTCAGCATTTTCTGTTGTGAATTTTCTAGTATTTGTTTTATAAGAAACAATTAGTTATTCATTTTATGTAAGAGTTGAATTCAGTTTGCTTCTTAGGAAGGCTTTTTGGTTGTGAGTTGCTGACATGTTTTCAAATAAAAATTATAATGCTTGAAATGAAAACCACTGGGATATAGGTATGTTCCCAAGCTTGCTTTTTAGAAGAACATTGTTGATATATGATTTTCTTAAAGGTTTAGTTACTCCTACTATGAGAATGGTTACTTCCTTTTGGTTGGCTTTGTGTCAGTACAGCTCTGAAAGAGGTTCATGTGATGTAGATTTAAGATATAGGTGTATTTTGAACGCTGGTATTATCAACTCTTTTTCATGAAGTCAGATTGAAGATGCTTTGGAAGTAATGGGTAACTATCAGGAATGTTACTGTGGGAAGCTTTTATTTGTAGCATCCTTGATCTGCTTACAAAAACCACTGTGTAACCCTGTTTAGTGACTTAGTTTTCCTTACACATGTAACTGCTAAAAGAAAAATGTGATTTTCTTGCATTTAGATCTTTGCATGGACATTTCAGCAAATCCTGCTGTTTGGTAGTTAGCATTTAGCTGTGGATTTACTCAGAAGAGGGGAATTCCACATTGCATCATTCCTTAGAGATGTGCTTTTTTTTCCAAATTCCGTTTTTCAGCTAGGATTCAAGGCTGTGTGGAAGGCAAGACATCCTTGTTGCATGAGTTTCCTCATATCCTCTCTATTACAAATTGCAAAAGACTTCTTTTTTTAACAGAAGTGTTTAAATTACTGCTTCAAAGTAATGAAAAGTGTATGTGGAGGGAATTTCAGGGCTGTCTTTTCATTAAGCTTTCATGTAAAATACTCAAAACTCAAGTAATAGAAAATTGTCCCTAGAAGAGCCTTTAAGACAAGTAACACATTTTTTTAACAGTCAAATGGCACATGGAATGGCAGAAAAATGCACGTTCCAAATTCCATAGGGTTCAGTCCTTAAGTAATTTAACTGTTGCTTAACTTTTTCTCAGCTTCAGCAGGACTGAGTGTGGGAAGAGGAGAAGGTTTGATTTGTCTTAGCTGTAGCAACGTGAAATGGTGAAAGAAGGGAAAAAGGATTGTTTTGCACTGTGTTCAGTAAGAAAAATCAGTAGTGATGTGTGTCAGCTATGATCTCTGTTACCAGAGAGGCTTTTTTGGTTGGTGGAGGGTGTCCTTGCTGCCACTGTGGGACAGTGGGGACAGGCCTGTGTTGGCTGTGGGTGGAACTTCAGTTTTCTTGTCCAGAAATAAATTTGACAGTGGAGTGAAGAAAAGTCTCATTTTAAATATAAGATAGGAATGAACATTGCAGTCAAAACATAGTGGCATCTTGATAAATGAGCCTTGAGTTGTGTGTAGTCTTTCTGTTGTTTTAGCAATAAAGTACTTCAGTGTATTTTTTACTGTATATCAACAGGAAAGTTAAATTTGAAAGTTAAATTTGAAAGTTAAATGAGAAAGATGTTTAACTTAATTGATACGTAAATATGTTGATGTAATGCCGAAATGTTGATAAACCAAAACAGTAAACTATAGTTTAAACTATATTTTAGACTTTGTGAATTTCTGATTTAGAAATAGAATACTAATTGTATTTTAATGTGTTTTTAATGTGTTTTCCTGAATCCTTTAGCTGTGAGGATTTCCTTTTTTTTAATCTTAAAGTGTGACATAAATCCTCTGGAGGGTGAAGATTTGAGTCAAGTGGCTGGTTCTACAGTTTCAGGTTCCAGTTTTGCACAGCTCTCCATGTGTGTTGACCTGTCTTTCAGAGACAGTGTTTTATTAAGCACAGTGGGACCTTAAAATCCCAGGTGCTTTTCCTTGAATACTTTTACTGGTGTGTGTGTATACAGACACACGTGTGCAGACACTCATACAATGGGACTTTTTCTAGGATTATGTACTGACTTTTTTTCTTAGGTGAGGTGGTAATGTCAGATTTCTAAAGTGCTTTACACTTCTCTTGCTGTGCCACCATGTCTTTGTGATAGTTTTGGTAATTAGGCAGGAACACAGCCTGAAAATTCTTACAGTCTGTGTTCTTGTAGCAGTTCAGCCAGGTTGCTGTGGTTGAGGTTGACAGTTTGTCACATATCTAGTGAGGATGCAGCTGAAAACATGAATTCCCTTTGTGCTGTTTGGGAAGCTTTTTTTTTTTTTTTTTTTTTCCCCTTTCGTTCCATGTATAGGATTGGAAAAATAGGGTTGTTTTTTTGAATGGATGCAGCACCAGTTGGTTGAGTGATGTTCAGTGAGGTGATCAGTGAGTTCAGTGCTAGTGAAACTTTGCTGTAAGCTAATGTGTAATGAAAAAGCCCCAATCAGTCCCAGACTCTGGTTAGCAGGTGTATGGCTGGAATTTTCCACTTATCTGCACGATTCTGAGATTTTTGACTAGATGAAGGAGGGTTTGGTAATTCATGCTGTCATGAATGTTCCTTTTATTTTCTATCACTTTCCTGATAATGGTATGAATATTTAAGACCAGTAGAACTCAGGATATGTTGCCTGGAGGCAGCTGGAGGAGGATAGTGGTTAGTTTAGTTTCATTGTTGGCAGGTGAGAGCCAATATAAGAGTGTAATTTGGAGGTTCCACTGCACTGTGTTGGTTGATCCTTAGATGGTACTTCAGAAGATCATCTTTTTCTGAAGATGTAGTTGTACTGATACTCAGTGCACTGTTTACAAATACCACCCCGAAGGCTGAGGTGTTGTGCAGGTTATGGACTCATGTAGGCCAGCAGGGAGTAACTCAACAGTTGAGAGCAGAGGATCAAACTCTCTCCTGCTTTGTGCTCTCAAGTGTGTGCTTACACTGCTACACCTGAAATACACTTTGAGGATTTGGCAGTGTTGATGAGTCACTGCAGTTCTTTGTGGGTGAGAAAATACAATAAATAAGAAGTAGTTCACACTTAAAATGAAGACTAACCCTGTAGTTCTACTTTCAGTTAGTCTAACAGCAAAAATTTGCTTTAAATGTGAGTTTATCATTGTATGTCACTTAAGTTCTAAATTGCAGTTATCCACTAGAATTCTTTATTCCATATATTTGACATAATCTGTTTCTCTAATGTGTTTCATCAGTTGAAGTTCTTGTCTTAGAACTTCCTTCCAGAAATGAAGTGGGGGGGAGAAGCCTGAACAACCATGTTGACATTTAAACAGTTCAGTTGCAATGATTTTTCCTGTGAAAGGAATTGTGAAGAAGTTCCTTTGGGGATACATTTCTGTAGGTGTAAAAAAACTTTGCTTCTTACATAGCCTGCTGAAGTGTTTGTTTTCTCTTAAGCTATTTTCATTATTTTTGTGATGAATTTCTCTTAATAAGAAAATATTGTTAAAATCTTTGTAGTTTGCTCCTACTTGCCAATTTGGTCAGGTGTTAGTAATCTGCTTTTAAGGAGAGTTGTCTTGTCTCCACTGAATAGCTGATGTTCTGTTTCCCCAGAATTGGTGCTAGGGGTATACTTTGGAGACACTTTCTAGCTGTGAATAAGGAAGTGTCTGCATTACAGACAACAGCTTGTCACAGAGTGCACATAATTAGCTGAGTTTTTTCTTTGCCTTGCTGCATTTGTGAGTATGAGGTTGATGTTTGAGGTGCCTTGTTCTTGCACAGATTCTTGATAAATGGAAGTGAAAAGTTTGTTTTCTTCATATTATACTTCATCAGGACATGGGGTTTGTATTTCAGAGTGGATTTCTCAGCAGAACTAAAAGCTTATTTTTTAAAATATATGCATTATTCATTTTTTAGTCAAATTGTCAGATGGCTTAATGAAGTTACTTTTAAACTGTGTGTGGTGAAAAACAAATGATGCAAAGAACCTTGGGGAAAAAATTATGAATCATGGTCTATATAAGCATTTTGTAATCATTTAAGAACCATTTAGGGGGATAGTAAATGGATCCTGTGTTCCAACCTGGCCTTGGACACTTCCAACAATGTGACATCCACAACACTGGGCAACCTGTTGGAGTGCTTCACCACCTTCACAGTAAAGATTTTGCTCCTTGCCCCTCGTCTGAACCTACCCTCTTCCAGCCTAAAGCCATTCCCCCTTGTCCTGTCTCTACATGCCCTTGTCAGAAAGTCCCTCTGCAGCTTTTTTTGAAGCCCCCTTTATGTATTGGAAAGTGCTTTAATGTCTTCCCAGAGCTTTGTCTTCTCCAGGCTGAGCAGCCCCAGCTCTCTCAGCCTGTTTTTGTGGCAGAGTTGCTCTGGTCCTTTTCCTGATCTCCTCTGGATCTGCTCCAGCAGGTCCATATCTTCCTTGTGCTGGGGACCCCAGGGCTGCACACAGCACTGAGGGTGGGATGTCACCAGAGCAGAGTAGGGAACAGAATCCCCTCCTTTGTCCTGCTGCCCACCCAGCTTTGAATGCAGCCCAGGACGCGTTTGGCTTTCTGGGCTGTGAGTGCACATAGTCTGGGTTATGTTGTGCTTCCTGTCCCCCAGCACTCCCAAGTCCTTCTCCTCAAAGCTGCTCTCGTTCCGTCCTTTACCTGGCCTGTGCTTGTGTTTGGGATTGCTCTGACCCACATGTAGGAGCTTGCACTTGGTCTTGAGCTTCGGGTTCCTGTTAGTTTATATAAACATGGAAAATGGGGGAATAGGAGAATGAAGCATGTCATTAAACTGGTGTTTCCCTCCCCTCCACACCCCTTACTTAGGAGCTTTTCCTCCCATTGGATCCTTGACTCATTCAGTGAGATGGAATTGGACTGTCATTCAGTATTTTATCTGTAGAATTCTTTCTGTAAGTGCAAGTGTGACATCAGTCTAAATACTGAGTAGAATTACTTCTCTGTTAATAAGCTTGATAGCTGCTTTAGTTTTTTTCATTCTTATCCTGTTTGTTACCCAAACATTAATCTAAAAGTTGTGTTGTCTTTATGCTATTGATGAAGAACTGAGACACAGAGGCTGTGAACTACAAACCTACCTCTTGTCATAGCTTTTCAGTGGATTTTTGTTAGATATTCAGGTGTTACACAGTTTTGTTGGCTTAAGTTTCTGTTGTGTCTCCTCACTCTTTCTCAGCTTTCTCTTTCTCTCAATAGCAAGAAGAAGGAGAGGAGGGCAAAAAGGTGAATCTGAAAAAGGCTGTTATGTTCTCCAACAATGTTTTTGAACAAGACACAGAATTAACTTTGGGGAGTTCTATATAGCTGCCTTATAGACCAGATATTTTCCTTTTATTTCTGAAGTTCTGTTTCTTTCCTTGTTAAGCATCACTAAACTTCTGTGACAAATAAGATACAGACAATTTTTCTTCCTGGTGCCTCAGTTGATTACTGTTTACCCAGGGGACATAGTTCAATGGAAATGAAATTACAGTCGAAACCAGATTACTCTGAAAATTCCAATTAGGTAGGAGAAAAATGACAAATTCAGCCTTTGACAAATACAGAAAGCATGTTGTATCTGTCTCATGCAAAATGAAAACCTGTGAAAAAGTCCTAAGATGTTGACTGTCACAGTGGATGTAGCTGTTGTACTCAGCTACTCGTGCTCTGTCATCTCTAATTCCATTTTGGTTTTTACTTGAGTTTCCAGGTAATGTTTGAATTGTAGAGTTTTGCTTACAGTTTCCTAGCTCTGTTTTTCTTTTTTTTTTTTTTTTATTGTCATCAGAAGTAAAATTTTTGCCACCTTCTGTGTTTTACAACTTCTTTGTTACCTGCTTTGGCTTCATCATTAAGTTGTCTGCTTGTAGTGAAATTATTCAAAGTATTACTGCCAAATAATTTTCCTGACTCATTGCAATCTGCTGAGTATTTCACTGGCTTTATCATAATTTCCAGGACAGTTTGTTGCCTTCACCTTCTCAGACTTCTTGTACTTGGCATTATTTGCCGTGGCTACTTAATATTTCTTTTATGACTGAACTTGCGCTGTTGGTGGACTGACATTCTTGGCACTTACCACCTGCTAAACATCTTTATCTGTGTGCATTTTCCTTTGATATCAATTATGCTTGGGAAGAATTTTGCTCTTTATGACTTTTCTGTGTTGTAAAGGCTCATTTGTGCTATAAGGTATAATGTATAACATGAACCTTGATTATGTATATAACTTTTTATATATAATTGCATATATTATAATTATATATAATATATATAATATTATATGTGTAAATATATATATTAGTTAAATAAGTGCTAATTCTCATTGTCTGTATTCTGTTTCCTTCCCTTTCCCTTCTCTTCTAGGGTGTAATTTCATGAGAGATTTGCAGTGATGCTTGAAAGAGTTGGTTCTATTCATGGTTATGTGTTCTTCCTGTTTCTCCCACATTGTTAACGTTCATATGGCGTTTGATGTGGCTGAAAACTAAAATGATTTTATTCCTATCCTCCAGTTACCTTTCAGCTAGCTTGGCTTCGTGATCTGGCTGGTGATGTGGTGGTGATGCAAGGACTAATCCACAGTGGTGAAAAGGTGGTTAGGATGGAAGCCAGCAGGATTGCCCTCCTTCCCTTCTTGTCACAGTGGAGACTTCTCTGATTTCAAATGGACTGAGAGGATTTACACTGGGCAAAGGCTTGTCCACATGCAGAAATACAATGAGACTTATTTTCTAAAATTTACCAGGATATAATACTTGTACTGGGGGATGAGATTGCTGTTGCACTCTGAGATTCCAACAGTAGAAGTGAATAAACACACATGCTGTGGTAGCAAAACCACCTTAAGCTGTGTCACTCACTGTGGTGCTGGTTTAAGCACTGTCCCTGAGAAGAACAGGTCCAATGTTCCTCTTGTCTCTCCTGGCTTAGCTCAGAAGTGGGATCTTTGTAGGCTGTTTTGTGACTGCAGGGAGGGCTCATCAGCAAAGGGGTTTATGGGATTGGCAGTTTAGGGGGTTATTTCAGTGCAGGGAGAACAGCAGCAGTGTGCGTTGTGGATTTTTTTATTTTGTGTGTGGTGGGTTGTGGTTTTTTTGAATGACTTTCTGGTTTTCAGATATCTACAACAGAATTCTTAAATCAATCCTCAGATATTAGAATGTGATAATAGTTGATTTTTTTCTCCTGCATTTCTCAGTAAAGATGGTTAAGACATGCTTTTCAAAAGGCTTTATGGATATAGGAATACTGTGTTTCTGGGACTGTGGAGGGGATTGAACATAGCGGAAATAATTCTCTTATTTCCAACCCTGCTTTGTTCTTAGTGTACTTTCTAGGGGCTTCTTGTTCCTTTCCAGCCTCCTCTGCTATGTATCTTTTTGCATTTATATCAAACTACAGTCTTTTGTGTTGGCAGAAGGAACGTGAAGACAGAAGACAAAACTGCTGTTCTGTTGCCACTTCTTACTTCCCTATGGAGAGGCCAAGATTTTTGAAGGGAGTTGTTACACAAGTTCTCTGGAGCGGGTAGATAGTTTTCAGGGATTTCTGGAGCATTCGGTCTGCCTAGGAAGATGGGCTTATATGAGTTTGGTTGGAATGGAGCACGTTTAAGGCAGACAGTATTAAAAGACATGAGCTATCATCTTGTAACACCTCTAGGGAGCTTGTGCAAGCTTGATTTTTCAGGCTAAGTATCTTCTGACTGGAATGGTTGTAAGGCAGCAGAAAATGTCAAAATGTTTACTTGCAGTTATCTGGCATGGAGCAGTATAAAAACCGCCAGGCTGAGTAGGCAGTTGGTACGTTGAAATTAGTTGAAAGTTTGGCTAAGTTGGTTAAATAGTTGTGAAGAAGCTTATTGAAACATGAATTTTAATGCTGGTGTCACTTTCTTGTGTATTAGGGATATTTGAATTACACTTGACAATGATGATGGTAGAGTTTGGGTACTTGTGCTTAGTTTGTGCTGATTAAACATTACATGAAAAGCAGAGTTTAAAAAAAAAAGTGAAATTAAAGCTAGTACAGGAACAGGAAGGCTTAGATATTGGAATTTAAAGCATTTAAGAATATATAGGCATTTCACAAAGTTGTTGTTTTTGTCATGATTCAAGAACGTAATCTGCTTCTGGCTTGATACCTGTGTTAGGTGCTGTATCACACTTTAATTATTTACAATTAGCCAAGCAGTAAGTTGTGTTGGTTTTATACATTGTGTGAAAATTTCCATAATGTGTTGATAATGTCACAGAATATTGGATGTAAAGACGACTACTAAGTAATTGATTTTCTTTAGTACAGTGTTTAACATAGTTTAGAGAAGCCATTAAGTTCCATAGGCAACATGAAGAGAGCCAGAAGGGCTGAGCCTGATTTTTGCAGACCAGTTTTAAACTCCACTTTTCTACCAGAATCTTTACAGTCCAAGTGCAGTGCTGGCATTAGGTGCTGCACAGCACGGTGACCCATCAGGAGTTGTGCATAAGCAGAGTTTAAGAAACAGTGCACAAGTAACATGTAAAAATAGTGTTGTAGCAATATGCCTAATTTTCTGGCTGAATGACTTCGGCCAACATTTCAAATATTTATAGTCCTGAGTTTTGCAAAGCCTTAAGTGCAGTATATGTACTATAAATAAGGCCATGTTTTAAAGCTGCAAGTGGGACAAATCTAGAAGATGCCATTATCCTTCCCTTCAGATGCTTGAGAAAGCATGAAATTAGCAAAAGTCATTCAGCACTTACCATTTGCCTCGTAAAATGCATTAATTTAATCAGAAATTACAGAATTTGAAATGTGTTTATGTATCTCAGGAAGAAACCAAGCCTAGGGACAGCACTGAACATGAGTGAGGATTTGGATCTTGGTATGGTTTGGCACTGCCCTCCAAGCATGGAATTTTGAAGAGTTATTTTGTTTTTTACTCTGTTCCTTAGGAAGAATTTGAATTGTCAACAGTATTAAATGGCTCTAATACCTCAAAGGGAGTGTTTTGATTTAAGCTTTTCTAATTAACTTTTTTACATTTTTGTCTGCAGTTAGTATTATCTGTAAGACAGTTGGACTAGATGATCATTGGAGGTCCCATACAGATGAACAAAAGAATTCTATTCTTAAGTATTTTTGTGATAGAAGGAGGAAGTAGATACCTCATGATTTTAGCTTCATCAGTCCTGCCTACAAAATTGTGCTTTAAAAAGAAATCTGAGCTTTCTTTGTAAGCCCTGCAGCAAAAGAAGACTACAACATCCAAGGAAGTTTCAGAAGTTTCTTCTATTTATCCTCTGCTAGAGCTAGGATACAAAAGTTCTTAACAATTATGAAGGGTTTGTGCCCCACTCATAAAAAGAAGTGATATTCTGTGGATGTCTTTTGGAATTTACAGGACCCATATTCTTCTATAGTTAACAGTAGGACCTGGTTTAGAGAGACATTATGGAATCTAATGCAACCTAAAATAACAGCAAAACCTTCCTGCATAAATTGCAGAGCTGAAGTACTATCAGTGGTTTCACCACTACCCTCACAATATTTGATACAAACCCCAATGTTTTAGCAAGTTCCAAGCACTTGATGATGAAAGGAGAAAGGACCCTTGAGCACTGCCAGAGTTGGGCATCCACAATCTCCATGGGCAGCGTGTCCCATTGTCTCACCATCCTCAAATTGAAAAAATTCTTCCTCATACTTAACCTAAATTTCCCCCCTTTCAGTTTGTGCCCATTACTCCTTTTCTTGTCACTGCCATTCCTGATGAAGAGTTGCTCTCTAGTTTCCCTGTAGACTCTCTTCAGATATTGGAAAGTTGCTGTGCAGTCTCCACTCAGCCTTCTCTTCTCCAGGCTGACCAGCCCCACTTTCTCAGCCTGTCTTTGTTAGGGAGGTGCTCCACTGCTCTTACCAGCTTTGTGGCCTCCTCTGGATTTGCTCCAACAGTTCCATGTCCTTATGCTGGGGACACCAGGACTGTACACAGCACTCCCAGGTGGGGTATCACCAGAGCAGAGTAGAGGAGGAGAATCAAAACATGTTAGAGATTACCTGTATTTCTGTTGTTTCTGTATTGTAACACACTTGTCTGATTAAATTTACAGAAAAAAAAATAGAGTTAAAAAAATGAACCTTTACTGTGTGAAACCAGAATTATCAACATGATTTTAACAAACAGGAGCACATTCCTAGCCAAACCCTTCACCTAGCAATTCACAATTTCATACTGCTAATATATTACCAATTACATAGATAAAACTGTAAAATTACTAATAAATATTGCACATGGTACCCAAATGAACGGGGTGACAAACAGTCAGAACACATCACAGAGTATTGTGAGTTATCTGGTAAGCTTGGCACAATAAAATGTGCACTAGAAGAGCCAAGTATCAGGTCATTTACCTAGAAAAGAGCACCTACAGAAAACTTTATATATATGGGTGAAAATGACAAAAAGCACAGTTATTTTACAAAAGCAACTGTCTGTGAACACCACAATTGTATGTTTGTAGCAAGAATGAATCTTTGCACTGTTTTTTAATAGAAACAATTTTGGTCACAGAGCTGATAAGAAACTTAGGAATTACAGCCTTTTACATCTAGGGAAAAAATAAGTAGCCAAGAAGTTCTCCCTCCACACCAATTTGCTGCCCAAGTGAGTGGGGTGAATCAAATATTTGAGCCCATTACAGAACTTGAGAGACCATCCATTGCTGAGGTAGCCTGGCTGTTCTGGGGTTTGCAACTATTTATCTACTCCCTTGCAGTTAGGAAATAAAGATGTCCTTTTAAGATTGCTGTTTCTGTTCTCTTTGACTTTTGGGTTTATCAGAGAAGAAAAAGAACTGAGAAGTCAGCAGACAAGCACTACACAAACTGTACTTTTAACTGGCACTTTCCTTTCAGAAAAATCAGAATCATGCACACAAACAAAATCAGGAAGAGCAGGAGAATCTACCTTTTCCTCCAGCTTTTGAGAAGAGGTACAACATTTCCTCCACATAATGTGATATCTCCTCCTTGGTTCTGAAGGCCCAAATTATAAATACAGTAAGGCATTATTTGGAGCTAGGAGCTTTTAAGCTGTGGACTTCAAGAACAGAACCAATACATCTAAAATGTGTGTTTTGTAGGTCTTTTAGCTTGTACTGCAAGAAAACATTTGACTGCTTGAATTAGCACATAGAGCTGAGAAAAGCTGATACCACTACCACCTGTATATAGATACTTTCAATTAAAAGTAATGTACGTACAGAGAAATCATCTTTAAACATAACTCCTAAAGCACAAATGATAAAGAGTAACATATTCAGTAAAAGTGTTCTTTGTGCAAGTGAAAAGGGAGGATGCCAAATGCATTCCCAGCACACTGGGATCATTTTGTGCTCAAGTGCATTGGATGATGAACTTTGTTCCATGGCTTGCAGAGGTGTAGCTGTCACATCCGTTTTTGAATTGGATTAATCCAGGACCAAACTATGGATTTAACAATCGGAAGTGAGGGACCAAGAGCATTTAATCAGTCTTCAGTGCAAACTTTAGACATACTATTTTCTTGAAGTGGTGACAGATGTAATGATACAATAACAGTTACTCCACAGATGATAGATAAACCAACTGTGAATGTATTCCTTGTCCTTGCCTGAACTGTTTTAGGGCTGCCTGAAAAGGATTGGGTTTGCAGTTGGACCTGCAGTATCAGCTCAATCCTAATTGGCTCTATTACCAAGAACATGGTTTTTGGGTTGCAGAAGGACAGCTTCATGCATAAATAAACCATAGCATAATTGTAAAAAACTATAACAGTGTGAATTGAGTCTGTCTGGAAGAAATTATATTCTGAAGTTCTTTGATATTTTTTGTTGTTTTAGTTTTGAAGGTATTTCCTGTTGTAGCTCGTTCTATTAATACAAGGTAAAAGGAACTCTTACCTACTTCTTTGCATGTTCATTGGGAATTCAAGAAAAGGGCTTTATAGTAAGTGAAAGTCATGGTTCAAACCATTTAAGCATTTTAAAATAGACTTTTGCATTTACTAGCTAGAAGTAATTTAGTATGTTTGCTTTTCTTAGGTTCCAGTCTGTGCATTTACTAGTGCTTTTAATGTTTACTGCATTCTGTTCTTGAAAAGTCTTAGTGTTTTACTGTCACAACTACAATTTTCATCTCCCATCATAAAACCCCATATTATTTATCTACTTACCAGTGCCTTGAATGTAGTTTCTTCATTGCTGGGAAATGTTTAGACCAGTAGTTTAGGTAATAGAATTTTAGGGGCTGTGCATTTATGTCCCTCTTCCTTCTGTCACTGAGATACACTGAATATCCCTGAGGATGTATTTTGATACCAGTTGAACCAGTGTAACTCCCAGTGAAAGCTCCTGAGAGAGAAGGAATGGTTCTACACGAGGAGAGGCCCAGTCTTGCTCAGCACTTTGTCTGTGACAGCAGCCTGGGATGTGCACCTGTGGAAAAGCATGACTGGAGTGCCACAGCTCCCTGAGGGGAACTCTGACAATTGTCTTAACATTTGGTGGGTTTTTGTGTAAGGCATTGACTGGCTGCTGTATATTTGGATTCATCTCTGTTTACTGACACATGAGCTAAGCACTTCTTCAGAACACGAGCTGAAACTTTTCTCCATCTGGTAGCTGGAACTAAGTGTGTGAGCTGAAGACCTGTCCTTTCAATACGTTATTTTTGAAAAAATATCATGTCGTGTAAGTAACCAGGGGTGCACTGTCTGACTGTTACGTCCCAAGAATTACTGTGAGGTGAATGTCTTTTGGAGAAGGACCCTTGCTGCTGCTCTCCAGTTCCCTTTCAGGGCCTGGCCTTCAGCAATTATTGCTTTGAAGCAGGACAGTCCTTTGATGTAAGGGGTTTATTTTTTTATTTAAGTCTTCTAGGAAGCTACTTCACATGGCAGCACCTCTCCACTGAAGACACACTGACATGCTTGGGGCTGTTCAGCCTGGAGAAGGCTCTGGGGAGACCATAGACCCCTCCTAGTACAGAGAGGAGGCTTACAGGAAAGGCATGTAGTGACAGGACAGGGATAATGGCTTTAAACTGAGAGTAAGTTTAGAGAAGATGTTAGGAAGAAATTCTTTCCTGTAGTGAAGCACTAGTGCAGGTTGCTCAGAGAAGTTGTGGATTCCCCATCCCTGAAAGTATTCAAGTCCAGGTTGGATCAAAGGAACAGCTTGGTCTAGTGGAAGGTGTCCTGTCCATGGCAGGGGGTTGGAACTGGATGATCACCGCAGTCCCTTCCAACACAAACCATTCTGTGATGCTGTGAAACAAGTTAATATGTTTTGAGCATATTGGCTTTGTTGCCTTGATGTGCAGAGCCCAGTCCTTGGCCTGAATGCAGTTTGCTTTGCTTAGTATTGGGCTTCAAGTCTGGAAGTTCTCTTTCTATGCTCTTAATGCTTGCTTAAATTCATGTGCATGCTGCATGTAGGAGCATCTTGTACAAGGTGAAGTTGGATACTGTTAAGTAGATGTTTCTCAGCTGAACTTAGTCCCAACACCAGGTTTTGAAATGAAAAAGGAAAGCTCCTCAAAGAGCTGAAGTATATTTCAGGGCGATTCCCCTTTATTTTGTTATCTGGATTGGAGGGTAAATAGAATTGTATGTTTACATGCATGTTCTCAATGTTCCAGAAGCTTATGCTGCCAAATGACTTAATTTAAGGTGAATTATGTGGAACAATCACAAAAAAGGTTACTTGAAGTAATCTATTTTTAGTGGAAATAGTTTTAGTTTGTAACTATTACAGTTACTCAAATTCTGTCTTGTACTGTACGATTAAGACATTTATTGCTTTGAACTAATGTTGGAATTTGATGCAGTTGATTATGTCTCATATACAGTCACTTCTTTAAGTGGAGAAGGAATTTGAAGGGGTTTTTTTGGTAATATATGCTATTTGAGATAACATTTTCTGATTGCTGCTTATCAGGTTTTTTTTTAATGTTAATAGTTATACACTTCTTGGTCTACTGCATAGTAGCTTAATGACAGGTTTTGCATTAATCATTGAATGCATTTCACTTTCACTGCATGTCAGTGTTAATGAGTGAAATGCTGCGACCTCCAGTTCTCTATTCTGATTATGTAAATAATTTCCTCCTTCCTGAAAGATACAAGGCACGGGGAGGAAAGAAAATGGGAAATGTGTGGGGGTGTCTGTGTGTTGTAACTACTGAATTAGGTTAGTGTTACAGATTTGGGGGAGGTGTTTCTAGTTGAAAAGTCATTCTGGTTGAAATAAAGGAATAGGGTAGAAGTCTAGAATTTTTAAACTAGAATCACATCATAATCCTTGTGATGAGTCAGTATTTATTAAGGTTTTAAGAAGGCATTTCCTAGGATCCTTTCTGAAACAAATCAGTGATACCTTTCAACACCAAATTTGTATTGCTGCTGTTAAGCCTTTTTGCAGTACACATCACACTTGTGATGAAGCACATCCATGAGCTCCCGTTTCATGGGAACACTATTCTGTAAATAAATTGCTCTATGGTTGTTAGAAAGCTCTGTTATTACATGTTAAGAAACTCTTACTCTGGCATTCATTGTTACCACATGGCAAAGTAGATTTTATGACATATGTCCTCACTTGTGTATAACCAGAATACTTCAGTTGAAGGAAAAATAGGTCTGTCCCCCTAGATAGGGGTTAGGTAATGCTTATGAATAATAAAATGTATTTTGTATTTTTATTTATCTCTGTCATCTGGCACCTTGCACTTGCTTTTTTCTGAGACTCTGTATTTTAAGCAGCTAATTTGGGGAAAAGAGCTGTATGTAGTGGGGTATTCCAGTTACTTTTGAAGAGGAGACTTTGAGAAACTCAAATGAAGGACCTTCTAGAAGTCAGCTGTATTAGAAAGATGTGTTTGTTCCTTTATCATTGTATGATAAGATGCCATCCATTGTGTTATCCTGTAACAGAGTATTGTGTATATATTTGCTTCTTACCTACCACTTATCCAGGAACCATCTGATTTATTTCCCCCTGGCTTTTGAAAAGGTGCTTGATTTCTCCCCAAAACAAAATTAACCTATTCTGCTGTGTAGGCATGAGATTGCAGACTGTGGAATCTGAGGAGACGTTCAGGTGTGCAGCTGTGCTGGATGGTGAGTCTGGAAGAAGAGGCCCCTCCTGGAGGACAGTGCTGTCCTTGGTGTCCTCTGTGTGGGCAGCAGGGGCTCTCTTGGAGCTCCTGGGTGGTGCCTTCTGAATGGGGACCATATGAGCCAAGAAATCTATAGTTGCCTTTTTTGGGGGCTACTGAAATTCCAAGTAGTCAGCTGTAGCAAAAACTGACTTTCACTTATGGTTAAGACCTTATGACTTAGGATCAGGATGACAAAAGGAGATGGGAAAAACATGTCAAATAGGAATTTTCTCAGTTGGCATCAAAAGCAAGTGTCAGTGGGATCCATTTGACTCAACTCTTCATAGCCTCATAAACTGTTTGATTAGCAGTAGGAGGAGTGAGTTTGTCACTTAACAGGGTCCTGTCGCCATCTTGACCCTGTCTTAAAGCATCCACTCAGTGCTTTGGGTAAAGGTGGTAATTTTTTTTTTAATGTAGTTTGTACCTCTGGTATAGGGCAACCCTGGATGTATGGGCAGACTGGGGAATGAGATACTGGAAGACATTGCTGCAGACAGGGACCTGGGAGTCCTGGTCAATGGAGAGTTGAATGTGGGTCAGCAGTGCCCTGGCAGCCAGGAGGGACATCTGTGTCCTGAGGGGCATCAGGCGCAGCATGGCCAGTCAGGCAAGGGAGGAAATTGTCTCCTGCTCTGTGGTGGCCTTGCCCTAAGCTGGTGCGCAACAATTGTAAGAAAGATGCTAAGTTCTTAGAGAATGTCCAAAGGAGGGCCACAGTCACGGTGTGAAGGGCCTTGAGGAGCAGCTGAGGGCACTTGGTCTGTCCAGCCTGGAGGAGACTGAGGGGAAGTTGCAGCTGTAGTTACAGCTTCCTCATAGGGGCAGGCACTGATCTCTGCTCTGTGGTGACGGTGACACATCCCGAGGGAATGGCCTGAAATTGTGTCAGTGGAGATTTAGGTTGGATATTTGGGAAAAGTTCTTCCCCCAGAAGGTGGTTGAGCACTGGAACAGGCTCCCCAGGGCAGTAGTCACAGCACCAGCCTGGCAGAGCTCAGGAAACATTTGGTGAATATTTTTGGGCACATGGTGTGACTCCTGGGGATGGTTCTGTGCTGGGCCAGGAGTTGGACTGGATGATCCTGGTGGGGCCTTTCCAACTTGGCATATTCTGTTGATTCTAGGATAGTGTGCTGAAGCCAAAATCAGAAATAGTAGAAATGAGATGTATGTAAAAACTAACTTATTCATCAGAATTGAGCTGAATACAGGCAGTTTGAATTGTTCTATTGGGCTGTCTGTACACTTATATATACATACATGTCACTGCATGAATTTACATTTGTTTATAAATTATCAAATTAATTATAAACAGGTATAAAGGCAATTCTTCAGCTGAGCCAAACTGCCTTGGTGCATTGTATCTCTAAAAAATGGAATTGAATAGTCTGAATTAGAGAAGTGATGGGAATTCAAAGTTTCATGTTTTATTAGTTCTAGAGAGGTTAAAGCAGTGGTGTGTTCTCTGTGGGCATGCAGTTTGATGTTTTCTGTGAAAGATAAATGGTAAATGAATGGCTGAAGACAGGACTGGTGAACCAGTGCCGTCTAACACTGTTTAAATTGCGTGAATTGGATTATGATTGCATTTTCGGAAGTATGTTTGTATATTCTGTAATTAAAAGGAAAATACCTGAACAAGGATCTCCCTGCAATTGAGAACACACATCTGACTACAGGAAGTACTCAGATGATTTATTGGAGATGGAATGTTTTTAGTTAACTGCAGCATAGCTTGACATTACTATTATGTGTTTTGAGGACATCACACAAATTTGGAGGGAGAAGTTATGAACTCACTTAAGAAGTTGGCCTTGTCCAATGCATATGACTAAGACAAGTGAAATTCTGTGGAAGCCCTGAAATACACTTTCCTGGGAATATAATTTAAGCAATATGCATAGAGAATCATGATTAGACTCCTTAGCAACCAATCCCTAAATAAGAGGAAGAAAAAAAATAGATGAGTCCTTCATGTAAATGTTTTGTGTTTACTAGCATCTACAAAATTAATAATTTTTTTTTGCAAGATTTTGAGTAAATTAGTTATTTCAGTAGTAGCTTTCTTGTATCTTCTGGTTAAGTTGTGCTGCTTGCCTTGAGCAGAATAGAATTTACAAGAATATTTTGCCCACATCCTTCAGCTAAGCACAGAAGCAAAATCTGAGGATAAGTTCACACTAATGTCAGTCAGTCTGACAGGAGAGCTGCAGTTTGTCCTGGTTCCCTGGCTGGCATTAGGGTGTGTACTCTCTGGCCTTGCAGTGCACCACTTCAGATAATTGAAGAAACTGAAAAATAATCAGTCTTTGTACATTTGGTGGGGTTTTGTTGTTGTTTCTTTTAGTACTCTAAATTTCATGATATTCAGCCCAAAGCATTAGAATAGGGAAGAGATGAAATCAAGCAGCTTGCCCTTGGCATCAGCTGTTTTGGAACTGCAGCTGCTGGTGGATACTTCTGCCTGCAGTTTAAGCCATCCTGGACCAGGATTGTGCTGAAATGAGCTGTTCTACCATTTTCCTGCTTCTTTGCTACCTTGCTCCTTGTGCTAGCACTAGTTTTTGATGTGGCTGTTCTGTGACCCAGCCCTGTTAAGGAAGAATGGTGGTGATTAAATAAGGTTTATTGCGGTGGTGGTTGGCTTAGGGCTGTGGAAGAGTGCAGTGTGAGTTGGCAGCAGTTTGATTTCACTGGTTTATGTGAGTACCTCCAAACCTCCATCAGGTAGTGCAGAACTGACTGCATTGGACTGCAGTAGACTGCAGTGTGTGTGTGTGTGCGTGTGTATATATATATGTATATATATATATATTGTGGCAGGAAACTTACTCTTGCTTGTATTTTCTGCTTAGTGATCTTTATAAACATCACTAGAAAACAGTTAAATACTCAGGAGGGCATTTTTTTAAAAGCACAGATTAAATACCAAATACATTAATTTCAAAAATCAGTTTCTTCCTAAAGAAAGTTTTGAATTGAAAATGTATTTGTTCTGGACTTAGTAGGCTTACTGAGCCTTATGAATATGAGTTATGAAAGCTAGAGATGGATAACAGTTGAGTGTTTTGAAATAGTACAATTTTATTCAAAAGTGAACATTATTCTAGTGATATTATTAAAGATCTCTTAAGTTTGTTGGTGCTGTTAATATTGGAGACTGGGCAGAGTAGTTAGAGTGTATTCAGTAAATTTTTATTACATTTGCAATGCCTTGCAAATTTACACAATATATGAAAAGATTTTTAAAGTGTCTTGGAGAAAGATAACAGCATTGAAACTTAACTTGAGATGAGACATCATAATAAAACACTTGGGAATATGCATAGTGTTACAACAGAAATTTCACTCCAGTTGTTAACTTGAGGTTTTGGTGATTGGATCAGGAACTCAGCACTGCCAAATTCATCTTCCTGGAAGCTCATACTTTGTATCACCTTACTTGGCTTCTTTAACTTTTTGGGAACTGTTTTGTTTTATGTAGTGCTTGGAAGTGTGAGTTGCTCTGAGAAATTACGTGTCAGCTTCTGTGATTATACAATGCCTGGTGGTATAGAGTGGAATTGCTGTTATAACTTAGTGCAGCTCTTTTTGTCCGTATGTAACACAGTGAAGTTGAAACACAGTGAATATGGAACTATTGGTGTACCATTCCAAGTTTAACAAATCTGATGTCACAATTTTCTTCATATAATCTGCTTTGTTGGGATGTGATGGGCTTCATAGTGGGGCTGAAAGGCCATTGGACCCAGGCTTTTATAGGCACATGCTGGATAAAGGGAATACAGGTCAAATTCCCATGGTGAATACTGATGTGCTAAGAGGAGTTTGGCTGCAGGGTCTCTATTAGTCTCAGCTGAGGTAGAATTAGTCTCTTAACTCCCTCTGACATCTGCAGTTAGACAGTGTGAGAAGGAGAGTATTGCAAAGATTACAAATTTGGCTTTTTAGGCTCTTAACCAGGTAATTTCTGCATAGACCTTGAGCAGCACCATGAATTCAGATGGAGAATCTACTGTAGGAATTCAGGCACAAAAAGTCAGAGCAAAGAGCTGCACACATTTACTCTGAACACAGAGTAAACAGATATACATTTGGAATGTGCATTAGTTTCTCAATGGTATAAAGGCAATTGTAAGTGTAATTTTTACTTAGAACGTTAAAATAATGTTAAATATTTCAAACATTACTTTATCAGTTGTATTCAATAGAAAGAATAAGTCTAAAATAGAAGATTCTCTATAGCAGTGTATTTGTTTCTGTAATGTTCTTTTCCAGGTGTGGATTGAGTTTCCATGCGTATGTTAATACAGGATGTTGTCTTTTTTTCCCTCTCCAGGTTATGCAATGGTCTCTGCAAGATGGCATGTTCTTGAGTTGGAGCTTTTTAAGGCAAGCATATGCTGGTACTTCAACTTTACTAAGTGGACTATAATTTCTTCTCTCACATCAACTACATAAGCAGACAAAATTGCAAAGATCTGCCCTGTGTCGAGTATGACAGCCACGACTCGTGGCTCTCCAGTAGGAGGGAATGATAGCCAGGGTCAGGCTCCTGATGGACAGTCCCAGCCTCCCCTCCAGCAGAATCAGGTATGGTATTGACAATCAATTCATATAAAAATAAAGGAATTTGTTCTTTAGAAATAGTGTTCCTGAATTATTTGCATTTGTATACTTCTGGAGATATCTAGTTAAGTTAGACAGTTTTGTGTGCGTATTTGGAAGTACAACAATATTTTGAGGGATGAAGACAGTGGTATTGGTAAATATGGTTAGAGAGTATGGCATTGCAAAAAGTACTCCCTTTTCAGGCAGTGGCATAATTCTTTCAAGCATACCTGTTTTGTTGTGAAGCCTGTCTGTTTTGCATAAGAAGCCTTCTTGGATTAATATCGGAAGCTTCCTCAGAACCACATTGTAGAACCTGCCACAGATTGGTAAAGCCACACTACATCTGTGAGTTCAGTTTCTGCTCAGTTTTGCAAAAGCACTTTCTGGATAAAGCAGCTTACTCAGGTATCAGCCCTTCCAGAGCAGCTGCATCCAGGTCTCTGTTCATTGTACTTGACTTCCTGAGCTTCTCATGTTCCTTGCTTTCAAAAGAAAAGCAAAAGCTTTCATATATTACATCACAGTGTAATGATTCTTTTTAGTTGGGGAAAAAAATACCAGAGAAGATGCATTATCATGTAAATCCAAAACCATTTAAGAGAAGAGCCACACTTTGTTACTTAATTCAGTGTGAAGATGGTATTTCTTTAATACCATAAGGTTTAGTGATTGCTCCTTCTTGAGACTGAATTGTACTTTGATATGTGTGGGGGGCTGGTCCTGAACTGCCAAGGAAGTCTCCACTGTCACTGACTCCTTCTGCCTCAGTGGGATGGGGAAGAGAATTGAAACTAAAAAGTGAGAAACTGTTTGGGCTGAGATGAATGCAGTTTCATAAATGAAAGGGGTAGGGGGAAACAAGTGATGCAAGTGCCATCACTCACTACCAGCTGATGATGCCCAACCAGTCCCCAAGCAACAGCTGCCTCGGGAAAAGAACCCCTTTGTTTTATTGCCAAATGTGATGCTCTGTGGCATCGAGTGTCTTTTGGGTCATTTCAGGTCAGCTCTCCTGGCTGTGTCCCCTCCCAGTGTCTTGCCCTGCTAACTGCTGGGGGCATAGTGAGAGTCACAGGATGGGTAAGATTTGAAGGGACAACTGGTGGTTGTCTTGCTTGCCTGCTCAAGCAGAGTTCCCTAGACCACCTTACTGGGGATTGTGACCAGACAATATATCTTCAGAGAAGGAGACTCCACAACCTTTCAGGGCAATCCATTCCACTGCTTAGTCAGCCTCACTGTTACGTTCTTCCTTATGTTCAGGTGGAGCTTCTGTGTTTCAGTTTTTGCCCATTGCCTCTTGTCCTGTTGCTGGGCATCACTGGGCAGAGCCTGGTCCATCCTCTGACACCTTTCTGCAGATATTGATGAGATCCCCTCTAAGCCATCTCCAGATTAAACAGGACCAGCTCTCTCAGCCTTACCTCAGTGAGATGCCTCAGTTCCTTCATCATCTTTGCCATTATCTGCTGGACCTGCTCCAGGAGCTCCACCTCTCTCCTGTACTTATGAGTCCCAAATTGGACACAGCACTCCAGGTGATCCTCACCAGGGCTGAGCAGAGTGGCAGCATCACCTCCCTGACCTGCTGGCAGTGCTCTTCCTAATGCATCCCAGGATCCCATTGACCCTCTTGGCACAGGGACACGGTGCTGGCTCAGGGACAGCTCCTTGTCCACCAGGACCCCCAGGTCCTTCTCCCCGGAGCTGCTTCCCAGCAGGTCAGTCCCAGCCTGTTCTGGTGCCTGGGGTTGTTCTTCCCCAGTGCAGGACCCTGTATTTGCCCTTGCTGGATTTCAGGAGGTTCTCTGCCCATCTCTCCATCCTGTCGAGGTCCTTCCCAAGGGCTGCAGGGCTCTCTGGGGTATTGGTCCCTCCTCCCAGGCTTGTGTCACCAGAGAACTCACTGAGGAGGCATCTGCCCTCAGCCAGGTCATTGATGAATAAGTAAAACAGTCCTGGGCCACATATTGAACCATGGGGACCACCACTGGTGACAGGCCTCCAACTGGACCATGTGCCGCTGAGTAGCAACCTCTGGGATCTGCCATTCAGCCATTCTCACTCCACCTCACTGTCCACTCACCCTGTCCTCACTTCTTGAGTTTGGGAATGCGGATGCTGTGAGAGAGTGTCAGAGCCTTGCTGAAGTCAAGGCAGACAGCATCCCCTGCTCTCCCATCACCCACCCAGGTAGCTGTTTCATCATAGAAATAAGTCAGGCTGGTCAAACATGACTTACCTTTAGCAAATCTGTGCTGACCTCTCCTGATCACCTTCTTGTCTTCCATGTGGGTAGAGGTGGCCTCCAGACTGAACTATTACCTCTCCAGGGGTTGAAGTGAGGCTGACTGGCCTGTAGTTCCCCAAGTCCTCCATACTGTCCTTATTGAAGACTGGGGTGACATTTGCTTTCTTCCAGCCCTCAGGCACCTGTCCTGTCTCACTATGATTCCAGCAGTTCTCTCAGCACTTGTGGGTGCATCCCATCAGGGCCCATGGACCTGTGGATATGAAGTTTAATTACAGGGTCTCCACTCAGTCTTCTCAGCCAAAGGAAACTTCCTCTAGCTATTCTCCCTTACTTCCTCTAGACCTGGTCTGCTGGCTGAGGTAGCAACAGGACCACAGCTTCCCATGTCTTTATTTTGGTTATGATGTATTTGAAGAAGCCCTTGTTGTTACCCTTGAATCCTTAGCCAGCTTTAATTCCAAGTGAGCCTTGGCTTCTTCATTACATCTCTTCATACTGTGACAACATCCCAGGTGGCCTTTCCTGCTTCCACCTTATGCTATCTCCTGCCTATGTCTGAGTTCTGACAGGAGTTATCAAAGAGAAAAACAGGCCTTGAATCTGTGCTACCACTCTTCACCAACAGACAAAACACTAATGTGTTACCAGTGCTGTTTTGGTCACAAATCCAAAACCTAGCACCTTACGGGCTGCTGTGAAGAAAATAACACTCCCTGCCAAACAGATGTGGCACAGCAGGTGAAAAATGTTCTTGAGTTTTGTTTTCCTAAGTCTTGCTCTTATTGTCAGTTCATACTAATTCTGTGTATGAATAATAAGAGACATCTGCATAACAAGTTGTATTTTGCATGGCCCATCAAAGTGGATTTAACAATCATGTTCTTTGAGGTTGATTAGTAGATGGCTATAGTAGTGAGTCACTCATGTTTAGCAAACTCTTTAAGAAGGTATTTCTCGTGATTGTCTTCTTCTGTGCTTTTGTTGAAAACTGTCTCTCTACTTAAAGTAATCAACTTTTTGGGACAAGATTTATAAAAACTGGAGCTTCAGTGCATTTATTTCACCTTCTGGAAAAATGATCTGCTGAAAGTAGAACCTGTTACCAAAAGAACCCGACTTTCCTCACTGGGAAAGTAGCTTGATTTTTAAACTGGCAAGTTAGAAAAAATATAACACATTTTATGCTCTGTTTTTTGTTAATAAATCTGAAATAAAATTATTTAATATTGATATGTACTTGAGATGATTCTTTGGAATACATTATGACAGAAAACTGCCAAAACAAGTGGAACACAAGTGCAGGTAGTACTTGAAGTATTTTCCATCTTAATTTTAGACTTCTTCACCTGATTCTTCAAATGAGAACTCCCCAGCTACCCCGCCTGATGAGCAGGGCCAAGCTGATGCTCCACCCCAGCTTGAAGATGAGGAGCCTGCATTTCCACACACAGACCTGGCAAAGTTGGATGACATGATCAACAGGTATTTTCACACTTTTTAAAAACGGTGTTGATTTGTGCTTGTGATCTTGATAGTGGAATCAGAATTTTTATATCTTTGTTTCACTGGACTTCTTAAAATGCTTTTTTTTTGTTGGGTTAAACTTGTAAAGAGAAAGAAGTTTAAAGCAGAATGCGTTTTTGTTTGGGTTGGTTAGTGTAATACTCGTCAGGGCATTTAAAAATCTATCTACTGAGCTTATTTAAACGCATTACAATGGAGCAAGAATTCTTGATTTTTCAGAAGCATGATTGAAATTGGGTTTGTTTGTTTTTGAATATAGGCCTCGATGGGTTGTTCCTGTATTGCCGAAGGGGGAATTAGAAGTTCTTCTAGAAGCTGCTATTGACCTAAGTAAAAAAGGTAACCGAAAGACATTTTGATTATTGGACTGGTGTGCAAAGGTTTTTTTCTTTTTTTGAATCCCTGGTGAAAGCTTAAAAATTGTTAATTTCTATTCCAACCCTGGTCTTGAAGATTGTATTCAGAGTGCTATGCAAAATCTTCACAGATGAGAACTTTTAAGAAGCCATGAATATAGTTAGGAATAGGTGCCTTAGCATGAGTAGGGAAGTTGAATAAGCTCAGAGACATAAAAATCCTGTCATTCCTGTCATACCTGTTTTCTCTATTCACTTTGATATCAGACCTGCTGAGTTTGGTTTTTATAGCAGATACTAAAACTCAGAATTCTAATTGTTTTTATTTTTTAATAAGTTTCTAGTCTACCTTTCAAATGCCTTGCCAGAAATTTTTGTTCAGATGTGGCACTCATATACTTTTAAGAATATCAGAGAAAAGTTAGAATTTTAAACAGCATGGCTTGGACTGATAGTCCTACCAGTGCTTGCTGGTGTCTGACTTAGGAGTAAGAGGGTTCTGTATCAGGATAGTCTATGTGTTTGTTAAATTGTCCTGGTCAGATTGACAGGTTTCCTATGTGTTCTAGAAAGTTCTGTTCTTCTGGGAGGTTGCTTGTGTTTGAGTAATAGCAAGAGTCACAGCAAAATAATTTTTTAGGATATTTACACTTACCAGCTCTTTGTGTTTCGAGTATAGCATCAGGCAAAGTGCCTGCTCTTCTGCATAGGTGCTGGCCCAGGATAACTTCACTTCCATGTTAATAAGTGTTATTCTTAGGCAGCTTTAAGACTAAAAAGCTGATTGTGGTCATGATATTCTGAGTTGTCTTGATTGTTGTGAAGTCTTTTTTGCTTCGGAGCTCTCTGTGGAGATAGAAAAGTTAGGGTGCATCCTTGTGATCTAGCAAAGATAATGACATCTTGTTGCCAACACTGATTTATCAGCTGTAGTTATGCTTGGTATTGGTGGCTTTGTGTGTAACTGGGTCTGGCAGGAATCCTCAAGGAAGTGTAGGATGTTCAAGGGATCACATCTGTTCTGAAGGAAAAAAAATGTCATATTTTCAAGAGAAAGTGCAGCCACCTTTGTGTCTGCATTGTTGGAACAGTGCAGTAAAAAGAAATTTTCTGCTTGTGGTTTGTGAGAGAAGTATGTTCTGCCAGCTGTTAAGTCATCTTTGAAAAGAAAAACAACCCAAACCCTAAAAGCTGTCAATGCAGTGAAGTAATAAGAGCAGAATGAGATTTCTAACTACTCCTAACATCAATATGCTTTCCCAAAGTGTCAGGCTTAGTTGAAAGTTCCCCAAAAGAAAAGCTTATTTTTCCTCTTGAAGTTGCAAAAAACAGTGGAAATGTATTCATATGCTTTTGCCCTTTGATTTTAATTACGTTGTTGTTGTGCAATTCTAAAAAGTACTTCTGTGTTGCTACTTAATTATGTTTCCTCTTGCCCCCTAGATAAATTGCTATGTGTAAATGCTAGGATTATTGGATAAGGAGAAAACAAGGAAAGCTCTTAAAAGTAGTTGTTTACTGTGTTATCTTTAGAGCTTCTTTCTAGATTTTTTGCAGGGTTTTTTGCTGCTTGAAGTTACATGATGTCTAAGGTAGTCCCTTTTAAATAACTTCCATAGGGTGTAACTGACACTGTTTTGGTAGCTCAGAGCTTGGCAGATACTGTTTGGAAGTGGGGTTGTGTATATTTTTTAATAGATTAAACTGCTCCATTAGCTCAGTAATATCTAAAATTCAACCCCTTACTACCTGTCTATGGGAATTTTTCATATTCTGACAAGATCTGTTTCCAAAAGGAGGAACTGAAAGGACATACTGAAAAATAACCAGCTTTTGAATTACATAAGATACAGTCAGAAATGCAGAGTTTATTTAAATCGTTAAGCAACAAAACCTAGAAAGACCCCACTACGTGTTTTTGCCAAGCACTATTTTCTTGTGGTTAGGGCTCTTGAAAAGCTTTTATTCCTAACACGGCCCATGGCCATCAGCATTCTGGAGTGACTTCAGGGTAGCTACTTCTTTGTGACCCTGGCTATAACGTAAGAGTGATATTTGTATCATCTTTACATCTTTTCAGGAACTATAATTGAAAGGGACATAACTAAACTAATGGAAAGTACTTACATGAATGAAATGTCAGCATTACCACCTTCAAGTGAAAGGAGCAAATTTGACAGAGTAATGTGAATCCTGTTAGACTGTGACTTTCATTATTCCTGGCAGATGCACCCATTATGGAAAATTCTCTTTTTATGTGTAGGCATCAATGTATTATTCTTTGTTAAACAATGAGCCATGTAACTATCATCAGATAGTCTGCAGTTACTTGCTAATAGAAGAAAACCTATTTGAAAAATAGTGTTTAATAGCTAGACTGATGTTTATCTTCACAATAAATCTGGAATACTTATGGAGTATTATTAGTAATGAGATTTGCTCCAGGAATAAATGCCACGGTGAATTGGATACTATAAATTTAAAAGATAAAAAACTTGTTTATTTTAAGGTTTTGGTTTTTTATAGGCAAGAATATTCTCCACTCTTTCTTTCAGAAGGATTTTATTGCTCCTAACATTTACACTCAGTTTTTAACATGCTGCCAGAACTTTACAATGTGACACACACAAGCAAGATGCAAGGCAACTTCTGGAATTGATAACTAACTTAAACTGAAATGAGATTTCACTACATAATATAGGCCTTCAGACTTAATACCAAATCTGCGTTTTTGATTAATTGCATGGAATGGGAAAGAGAGGGAGGCTCTCAGGACAAAATATTAAATCTCTGTGTGCATGGGCACATGTGCATCCAAAAGTTGGGCCAGCCCAGTAATGGGAGTTGTTTCCAGCACCCTCTAAAGACCATCTCCGTCTCTCTCAAGATGATTCATCTGCATTTCTCTGGGACCACTACTAAGTTCCTTACTGGACCTGTATCTTCTGCATTTCCTTGAATTTGTTACTTTTACCTCTCTTCACTCACTGGTTTTGCTTTTAGCAAGTAGATAAGAGAGAGCATAAAGAAGAATGGAAGATAAAGATTGTATTTACTTTTCTTTTTGCTAGTATATCTATGGAAGTATGTTGTAAACATGGGAGAAAAAACAACCCAAATCACATGTTTTTAAAAACTTAAAAAATTATATAAAGTAGTATAAGTTTTTGAGGTGGTTTTACTGGAACATTAATCCATCAAGATTTTGGTCCATTTAAGCTTATGTAAGTTTGTTTTCGTCCAAGACTTGTTTAGAATCAGTTCTGAAACTTTCAACACCAAACCTTTGAAGTCCAAATGTTATGATTTAGCCCCAGCCAGCAGCTAAGCACCACACAGCCACTTGCTCGCTGCCCCTCTGCTGGAATGGGGGAGAGAATCAGAAAGTCAAAAGTTAAAAAACTCATGGCTTGGGATAAAGACAGTTTAACAAGTAAAACAAAAGCCTTCTGTGCCAGGAAAGCAAACCAAGGAATTCGTGCACCACTTCCCATGGCTGGGCAGGTGTTCAGCCATCCCCAGGACAGCAGAGCTCCATCACATGTAACAGTGGAGAGACAAACAACATCACTTCAAACATCTCCCCCTTCCTTCTTCCTCAGCTCTGTAGGCTGATCATGACACTGTATGGTCTGGGATATCCCTGTGGTCCTTTAGGCTCAACTCTCCTGACTGTATCCTCTCCCAAATCCTTGTGCACCCCCAGCTTACTTCCTGGCAGGGTGGTATGAGAAGCAGGAAAATCCCGGATCAGAGAGCACTGCTCAGCAGTAAAGAAAACATCCCTGTGTTACCAACACTGTTTCCAGCCCAAATCAAAACACAGCCCTGTACGAGCTACTGAGAACTTACCAACACCAGGACACTGAATCTCTGCTCTCAGCATTTAAAATGTTCGTGTAATAACTAATGAAATTCCATGTCTAATCGTTTGTTGTTCTTTCTTATTTTAAATAGGCCTTGATGTCAAAAGTGAAGCATGCCAGCGATTTTTTCGAGATGGGCTAACAATATCCTTCACAAAAATCCTTACAGACGAGGCGGTGAGCGGCTGGAAGTTTGAGATTCATGTGAGTTTTTAAAGTCGTTTTTCTGAAGAGCGTGGTAATTTAAAAAGAAAGGAGACTGCCATTGTGATTAGGGGGAGACTGTAAAAACAGGATCTAATCTTTGAAACTCAGTAGCGAGTTGTGAGAAAACTCTTGTATGCATGGATCTGGACAGGTAGTGGGGAGTCATCTTTCTGTCAGTGTTTCAGTTTATTGCCTCCAGAGTTTTGGAAGGAAATAAAACATGAGAGATGATTTGGGGAAGACTGAAACAGTGAATGTTCTGAGTTTATAGTTCATATTCATTGTACTGTCCCTTTCTACATTCTTTCTTGTTCTTTTTTTATTAACAGAGATGTATTATTAACAACACTCATAGACTAGTGGAGCTCTGTGTGGCCAAGCTGTCCCAAGACTGGTTTCCCCTTCTTGAACTTCTTGCCATGGCCTTAAATCCTCACTGCAAATTCCATCTTTACAATGGTACTCGTCCCTCAGAAACAGTTCCTGCAGGAGTCCAGCTCGCTGAAGATGAACTTTACGCCCGTCCTCCTGACCCACGATCACCAAAGGTATGAGAGCCTTTCCAGACCCATGTGTTTTATTCTATGCAGTGTTACCTAATGACACAGCAGCTGTAGAGAAGTGCTTTAAGACTGGGGGCCAAAAGCCTTCTTCATTCTGCTATTGCTAAGATGATGTGTTGCTTATGACTCCTGATTTAATGTACATTTCCTCTTCTTACTCTTCCTGTCTTTGGTCCACCATCAGGCTGTGTTGTGTTTCTGTGGTAAGCTGGCACAACTCTGCTGGAATGCCATTCCTACTGTGTTAATTGGCTTGCTTGCATTTGCCAGTTGATGGATTTACCTTCTCTCTTTACATGAAATTTTGTAGGTGACAGATTTTGAGGAGGAGATTATGTGATAGATTAGGAATTTTCTTTCCCTTTCTTTCCAGTGGTGGAAGAAATGTTTTTTAATTGGACATGAGATACCACTGTCGGTGTGTTTTTTTCAGCGGCTTTGGTTTTGTTTTGTTTTAGGGGGATGTTGAAGGTTTGGGGTTTTTGTTTATTTGGGTTTTTTGTTGTTTGGTTTTTTTGTAGTTGTGGTTTCTTGGGATTTTGTTTTGGCTGTTTTATTTTTTTAGCTGGAAGTGAAGATTAGCAATCTGTCCTGGTTTTTGAGTCTGAAGTTTTCAGAATTGATCTCCAAATGGCATTGATAAGACTTCAGGAGTTAACTGAATTTTATATACATACATATTTTATTTATATATATATGTATAATTTTTTTTTAAAGGTTTTCCTTTTTAGCTTGCTAAATTTTTTTCTTTAGTGTAACTGCTGACTATTGACTTGTAAAAACCAAGGATACAAAACTCCAGTGTCCTTGGACTTCCCTTGCATTGCTTGTTGTGTTTAGAAGACTGTTGCTTTGCCTTCTTAATGTTTTTATATGTGACATTATCACATCCAGGACAAAGAACAAATATCAGAACTGTCAGACTTTCTGTAGTAATTTAGCAGCTAAAGCTGGACCTAAATTACAGTCAATTTTATTCCTAAATAAATTAATTTGAGTAGCTCATATACAGCATCTGCTCTTTGACATGATAACAGAAAAGGTCTTGCTGCCTGTTTCTGAGCATTTCTTTAAAACTGAATATGTAAACTGTGTAAAGACTATTTTAAAGCAAATGTTGTTATTAAAAGGTACTTGAAAGTATTTCTACATAGTGCTTTGTAAATACCAGAAAATTATTTGTTTTATTACAGGGTTGGCTAGTAGATCTTATCAACAAGTTTGGCACATTAAATGGATTTCAGGTCTTGCATGATCGATTCATGAGTGGATCAGCATTGAATGTTCAGATCATTGCAGCTCTCATCAAGTAAGTTTTTTTCTAAATAATGATTTATGCATTTGCAAAAGTTGGACTCAGTATAAAATACTATGTTTGGTAGAAAGCTTAAGACTTCTATTGAAGCACTTCCTTTCACTCCATCTCTTCAGCTGGTTGTGTCTACCTTCATCATTTCATGTGCTTCTAAGTAGATATGAGTTTCTTTAATTGTACCTTATTATCATAATATTGCATGACTACTGATTATGAAACTTTCCTTGTTTTCTTTTATTTTAGGCCATTTGGACAATGTTTTGAATTTTTAACATTACATACAGTGAAGAAATACTTCCTTCCAATTATAGAAATGGTTCCACAGTTTTTAGAAAATTTAACAGATGATGAACTGAAAAAAGAAGCAAAGAATGAAGCCAAAAATGATGCTCTGTCAATGATAATCAAATCTCTAAAAAACTTAGCTTCAAGAGTTCCAGGACAAGAAGAAACTGTAAAAAACTTAGAAATATTTAGGTTAAAAATGATTCTTAGGTAAGATGCTACTCCTAATATAATATGCCACTGGTGACCTTTTTTCCCACACTTCTTACATTAAATTTTTCTCACAGGTTGTTACAAATTTCCTCTTTCAATGGTAAAATGAATGCACTAAATGAAGTTAACAAAGTAATATCCAGTGTGTCATACTACACTCATCGACATGGTAATCCTGAAGAGGAAGAGTGGCTCACAGCTGAAAGAATGGCAGTAAGTGCTCCTTTTCAGTGAAGTTCATTGCATGGATTTGGTTTCTCCTTTGTACTTGACTAGCAGTAGCTGTGTATTGTGGATCCAGCACACACTGTTTATTTTCATATACAGTGTTAGAAACATTAAGTATCATGTCTTGGTAATAAAGCACTTTAACAGTAGCCTTTCTGTGAAAAAATGCTGCATTTCTGTCAAAGTTGCTGTTGAGAATTACTTTTCAGTGCTGCTAAAATCATGGCTTAAAAATGGACCCTTGGATAGTGTGTGTTTTATATAGAGTTTTAGAAAAAACACAGAGAAACCTAGATAAAACAAGTGTGATTCATTTGAAGCTTCAGTGTCACACTAACTAGAAATGTAATGGTCATTTAAATAAGGATATAGTCTAGGTTTGGTGCTTCAACTTTTTCTTGTTAGAGTTCTAAGTGACTACTCTGCTTATCACATTTCAGAAGCTGGATGCTTTGGTACAGGAAACTCTAGATACCACATTTTTGTTTTAATCAATATTTTTGTATTTTGGATACTGTTGCTTGAATGTATGTATAGGGAAGTATGAAAATGAGCAATTATAAAACTAAAATAAGAACTATTGTATCTTAATTTTTGTGAAATCTAGTTGTTTTAAGTGATTTTTACACTGTTCTCCCCCATCTTTCTGGCTGGCCACCTGTTGTGAGGTTTGTAATCTGCAAAAGGACATCTGACAAGAAAAAATAACTGCAGTTTTGACTTCTTAAAGCAATAGGAGGAAACAGGTCTCTTTTTTTACACATTTCCTACAGTTTGGCATCTCATACAAGACCTGTGTTTTAACTGAAAATGTCTAGATTTCATGAGACCAGCTTGAATAGTGTAAGTCTGATCAAGGACAGTGTTGGAAGTGATGATGCTGTGGGATGTTTGTTTTCTCTTTCAGTGCTCAGAGCACATCCTGCTTTGCTTCACTTGGAACAAAACAGTCTAGCCATGTCAGTGACACCACTTAGAAAATTGCATCTCCTTAAATATGACTTGAGTATTTGCCTCTGGTTCAATTAGAAACATTTCAAAAACCCTAAAAGTGGCAGTACTTAAATGATCATTTTTATATGTCAGTCCTTGCTTAAGTCCTTTTTATGGGATATGCTGTAGGTGTACCAGTAGAGTTAGACGTGTTAAACAATTTGGTTTTGATACTTAATGAATGTGAATTGGAAGATAAAAATTTTGTTGCTTGAATAGAAGAGTTAAGAATAAGAAACATTGGTTTCTTATGTTTGAAATAGTTTCAGCATTTTCCAATAATAATCCAGTAATATACTGGATTATTTTAAATAGTGATTTTTTTTGAGAGGGAAAATTAAAGATAAAAGCCTTCCTTTTGTGCTGCATCTGTATTAATCTCTAACAGGTTGGATTTTTTGTTTTGTAGTTTAAATATCAGTGATGGCACCTGAATAATTTGAGATGGCACTACTTTCTTTTTATATTCAGGAATGGATCCAGCAGAACAACATTTTATCAATTGTATTAAGAGATAGTCTTCATCAACCTCAATATGTAGAAAAACTTGAGAAAATTCTCCGGTTTGTCATCAAAGAGAAAGCTCTCACTTTGCAGGATCTTGACAACATTTGGGCTGCACAGGTAAATAATTCAGCTGCTTGTCTGCTGCTGCACAGGAGGCATCTCCTTGTATGTCGTGTTGAGAAGAGAACCTCAAGGCTGTTTTTGCTCTGTGTTAGACAAAACTAAAGAAAGAATTGAGATTAAATGGTGTTCATTTTTGGGGTCTTGGAGCTTAAATTAGTCATCTGAAATGTCTCCAGTGGAAGGGGTCAGCTACACCTATATGTAAAGCCTGAGGGAGCAGTTCAGAACATGGTGCAGAGATAATCCTTTTCAAGTATGAGCAAATTTTCAACATTGAGCAGAGACGTGATACTTGATAGCTTAATATTTTAAAATGCATGAAGAAATATGTGTTGCTAATCTCTGAGTTCCTCTCGGTTGTGTAAGTTTTTCTTGGGCAGAGTGTGATTAATAAGGTTTATAATAATGACTGCTCTAGAAGTTAACTGCAAGTTCTTTTCCTTGTGTTGCAATAATTAATTTTGAAAAATTACAAATTTTGCAATGCTGAATTTTTTACTTCATGACTGGGGAGGTGGATTTCCCTAGCTGTGGGCTGCATGATTTTAATACACAGACTAGGCAGCTGGAGAGACAAAATCATTGAGAATTACTGATTATACAGAAAATTAAAAAAAAAAATAGGATTGAAACATAAATAAGGGGTAGTGAAACTCTTGATTGTACAAAAAAGCCCTCAGGCCGGTCGTTCAAGTGTGGGAAGGCTAACTCTGGTTTCCAAGAGAGGGAGAGAGGGCTGTACTGGTTTAGGCAAGGGACAGGGTTACATTTCTCCACAGTAGCTTCTGTACTATGTTATCTCAACTCTTGAGTTTTCTCACTTTCACCCATGTCACTCTCTTCCCCCATGGCACTGTGGGGTGGAGATTTGAATGAGCAGCTCTGTGGTGCCAGCTGGCTTATATCTTGACAAAGGCCAATACGAGCAGGTGGTGTAGGGGAGATCTCTGGTTTTGCAAGTAACTTTATCATGCCTAGGCTTCAGTTCCAGCGTTGCATTAACTGCAGAGATGAAACTCAATACGGTATTTACTTATTATCCCAAAGTCCTGTTAAGAAAATTTCATCATGTAGCAGAGCAATACACAGATTAATTAAGGTCTGGGATTATACTGTTAGTTTTCAGTTTGCAGTCTGTAGATCTTTCCAGACTATAAGATACCTGTGGGGGGAAGAAAAAAAGGACTTTGAGAAGTTAGTTTGCTGTTAGTAGGCCTCTTTCATCTATTTTAGAGCCCCAATTTTAATAGGAGGAGAAAAAAGTCTGAAATTTGGGGAAAAAAAGTCTCCCAAGCAATTACCTTGCTCCTAGTGTTTGGTAAAAGGACATGTGGATAAGCCAGTGTAAGTCAAACTTTCTACCCTTCCAGAAAAATGTGAATACGTCATGAAACCCTTAAAAAATGGGGATAGTCCATTTTGCCAGTTTAACAAAAGATTAGGAACAAATAGGGGTAATTTCAGAAGAAATGTTCCATGCCCTTAAATACCCAGCTTGCTCTGTTCACTTCTTATGCTTTCAGGTAGGTGGCTACTGCAGTGCTCTGGCTGTAATTTTGCTCTGTATATTTTTTGTGTGAAAGTAACTCTTATTCATGATGGTTTCACTGTGGCTTTAGCCATGGGATTATAATGGACTAAAAATTAAGAATACTAAAATCTGCTAATACAGAATGATTTTCACCTACCTCGCTACTCCTTGTGTATAGTAGTTTTTAGAAGTTCCTATTAAATGACTGCTCCTGAGAGCAGCTGGGGCATGAAATTCAGTAGTGAGGAGTTGATTTACTGTGTAGCTTTATATAACAAGCTATTTTAGCTCAGCCTCAGTGCAGCAGTGGGGGGTTTTTGCTTTCAGGCTCAAGCACTTGTGTTGCTGCCTGGCTTTAGAGGGTGAGCATACATCAGAGACTCTTAGTATTACTAAAAGTAATGCAATTATGCTGGTTTTGCCTTTTGAAGGCAACCTAAGTTTTAATTTTATTGAAGTGTTTTCATGTCTTACTAAGCCAGTGCTCACAATATAGGAGTCTGTTTGATTAAAAGAATAAGGTTGGAAGGCTATAAATGCAAGCATTAAGTTCCACCCTCTGGAGTTGCAGGGAAAGATCCAGCTGTACAAAATACAGAACGGCAGAGGTTGAGGTCTCATGACTTTTGTGCTGGAGTATTTAACTGGAACTTCACAGGCATTTCCCTGTTCCTGTGCAGCAAGTTGGCAAGTCACGCATCAGGTTCCTTACCTCCTTCCACCGTCTGGTTCTGCTTCCCCAGACTCTTCAGTGCTTCACAGCTTCCCCATACCTGTTAAAAACTTGCCAAATCGAGGTTGTTACCTGCTTTATTCTTGCTCTTCTTGCTCCCCCCTGGAGCTGGCCCTACTTCTCCTTTTATTTGCTATATTATAGATGCTCTTTCTGCCTTGTATTGTTCTCAGTTTTTCTTTCTATCCAGGAAATGGTCTGGTAAGAGGAAAAAAAATTACATTGTTTTCCAAAGTCAAGTGGAATTATGGGTTTAGTAATTCCCCTCTTGTAATCTGACCCATAACGTGAAAACAGACATTACTACTTAAAATTACTTTTTTTTAAAAATAAAAATTTATTACACCTTATAAAGAATTTAAGGCACAGTATGTAACAAAGCTATTAGTCTGGTTTTGGTTTTTAGTTTTGGTTTTAAATTAGTGATGGAAGCTTTTAGTAGGAATTGAATTTCAAGAGTGCTTATACATGTATTTTTAATAATGTACAAGATTAATTACATCAGAATGTGTATTCTAGGTATTTGTTTTGCATTTTTTATTTCTCAGAGCAAAAATTTCTACAGTGAATCAGCTATTGATTCTCATAGTCCAAATTTCTTGTTTTTTACTGCAGATGTAAAGTACAGGAAATGTTTTCCAGCCTGGGCAGAAAATTTTGTTCATGCTTGGAGTTAAATGGAACTAGCTTTTTTTCCCCTCATTGTCTTCCTCCTTAAATGTGAAAATTGTGATGTACACCACACTCTCAGTTAAAACTCTGTCTAGTATAAAACTAAGCATCTTGTCCTTAGTTGTTTCTTTGCTGGATTTGTAAGTTTAAAAGCTGCTGTACTTCAAAACAATGTCTGGTAACAAATTGTTTGTAATAGAAGGTTTTAGTTGTCTGTGAATCCACTAACACAAAGGAGGTATTTCAGCCTGAGAAACTGGCAAAATACTAAAAATTGCTTTATACCTTAAAACACCTCAATGAAATTCAGAAGTGGATTTTGAGTAATTCCATATTAAAAAAACCCCAACCATAAAAAGCCACACAAAACAACATAAAAATACCAGTTTGTAAGTTAAAATACCCTTTTAGATTTTACTGTCCTCTGTTCCAGCTTGATTTTATAGCAGGAACAAAAAAAAATAAATATTTTGATGCTGCAGTATTTATGGTCTAAATAAATACTTGTGTGCACACACACAAAGCACAGTTAAATACTTACACTTAAAAGGGAAATCTAAATATTGTGAATACCCAGTGAAGTATTCAGTTTGCTGTGCTGCTCCCACAGCATCAGCTTTTCTGGCTGGCCATCTCTAATAGTCTTCCTTATAAAAATCATGTAGAATGTCTTGCTGCTTGACTTAATATCAATTGTTAGTGGATTCTTTTTTTTTTTTTTTTCTTTTTCTTCCTGACAGGCAGGAAAACATGAAGCCATTGTAAAAAATGTACATGATCTCCTCGCAAAATTAGCTTGGGATTTCTCTCCTGAACAGCTTGATCACCTGTTTGATTGTTTTAAGGTAATTTTGTGTTTTGATTGTATTCAGGAAATGGGTTGTGAGGCTGTTTGTAAATTTGTGACTTTTTCAGTGTCTTTCTCCTTTTAGATTTGCTCAATTTCTGTGCGTTAAAAGACTTCTTAATGTGTAACAAGAGTCTGTAATATTTAATTCTAGAGAGGCTGTTCTTTAATGAGCACTCCTTGTGAGATTTTTTTTTGTTTACTTCCTGTCTAAAACAAAGGCCCCTTATTTTGTTTAGTAGACAGTTTTGTTTTCTGGTTTGAACACTTCAGGAAAATGCGGGTCTGTGAAGCCTTTAGTATTAAAGTTACATTTAGCAATCCTAGAAATATAGAATTTTCCAAATAAAGTAAGTTATTTGTCTTAGATACCTTTTTGCATTTGTTCCAAATTAAGAAGTGTTGGTGATTTAATAAATTATGTTTCTCTCCTGGCATTAGAGTAGGTTTTGTCAGGTTTACTGGGTAGTACTTCTTCTGATCTTTTAAGTAGAGGAGATCAAGGACTTCCGCTCCCTGCTACCCCAACTTCCTCTATATCATGTAATAACTTTTCTCAGTTTAGCTTACATACAAAATGAAACAGTCTCAGGAAGATAAAGTTGAATGTTTATAAACACACAGTGATTTGTTTGAAATGACAAAACAACTTGTTTCTGAAAGTTTATGTTATTCACTGGCTTTTATGTAGAACATTTAACATTTGCAGCTTCCAGTAGTGGTGCTCTCCAGCTTGTTTTACTGTTTCACTTTCAGGACATGATCTGCTGCACTGCTTGAAAATGCAAGCCAACTTTTCAGACTCTGTTTTCTCTTTTTAGATAAATTCGTTATAGTAATATTTTGGCTTACATGCAATTTGTGCTTTGTTTAGTGTGGTCTTGTAGTTTGGTGAATGTGGGTGTAATGTTCTGTAGTTCAGATACTTAAACCAGTGCTCAGAAATGCTGTGTGTAAACTGTTGTATCTGACCTTGAGAGATGGATCTGAAGTGATGGTATATTGAAAACTTATTCAGGAAAAGGTTCGTGAAATGTGGGGGCCATATGTTTCAGTTTGATTCAGAGGCATGAATGATACTAAAGTTTTACTTATGTAGTGATTATAAGTTATTTAAGAAATCTTTTAAGTGTAAGAACAGGAGCTTTGTGAAAGCATTTAAAAGAAACAGTTGAGTCCACTCTGATTGTTGGTGCAATTGTCAATGGCAATGTTAACTTTTGCAAACACATCTGTGATCTTTAAATAAAGAGCCGTCTTTTTTTAAACTTTGGGGTGAATATGCTGTAGTTGTAAATACACTACTGAAGAGAAGATCTCTTCAGTTATATCTGGCTTATGTATTGCTCTAATTTGCTATTTGTTATTAATGACAGGAATTAATGTTAAAGTTCTTTATGTAGTTGCATGACTTCATTGTTGCATCGTTTGTTAACAGTGCAGGTTATGTGTGGAATTTTAAAACAAGACATATTTTTTTAAAATACTGTCTTAGGCAAGTTGGACAAATGCAAGCAAGAAACAGCGTGAGAAACTGCTGGAGTTAATTCGTCGCCTTGCAGAGGATGACAAGGATGGTGTGATGGCACACAAAGTGCTGAACCTTTTGTGGAATTTGGCTCACAGTGATGATGTGCCAGTTGATATCATGGACCAGGCTCTTAGTGCCCATATAAAAATCTTAGATTACAGCTGTTCACAGGTGAGTAAACCAGTATGAAATCAGTCTCTTGAGTTTCCTTCCATTCCCCACAAATAATTCAAGCTATTTGGAAATTTAACAAGAGTGATACTTAAATAAATTTGTATGGTTCTATCAACGTCCTAGTACTATTAAAATGTTACGGGACCTATTTTAATCAACACCGTTGGTGCTTTAAAGGGAGAGAGAGAGTGTAATACATCACTTTGCCTGTCTTGTTGCAGTTGGTGACATACTGTAACAAGCACACTGGAAGAATTGGAAAAGAACCCTACCAAAGTAAATAGGGAGAAAGGAGAAGCAACCCCCTCCCCCCCCCACCACCCCCTTTGCTTTTTCCCAACTTCATAAAAATTTGTTTCAGTGAGTTTTGTTGAGCTATTTTTTTGTGCCAGTAAGTCCTTATGTGTCTTGTATATTAGAAAAGATCATTTTCATACTATTATACCCTCTCCTTTCCTACCCAAACTTCTGTGAAAGTCTGTCACAGTAGTAATTAATTATGGTTCAAAATGAATCCATTATCCATCTTCTTAAGAAACAGTTTTGCATTGTTTCTTGATATTTTATGACAGTGACTAGAAATGAATGGAAGAAAGAGAAAATTATTCAAACAATATTATTTATTGTTAAATAAGTAGTGCTTGAGTGCAGGGAGTTTGTAACACACTGGTAGCTTCTGCCAGCATGTAGTGCTGCTCGGATATTTCTGTTATGCTTTCATGCTTCAAAACTCAGGTGATCCAGTATTTGTTTCAATTTGAGTGTTCCATTATGGAAACAAAGAAAGTGAATTAGGGTAGTTCTGCAATATGCTTGATTTTGATTATAAATGCTGTTCTTTAAGGATCGAGATACACAAAAGATCCAGTGGATAGATCGTTTTATAGAAGAACTTCGCACAAATGACAAATGGGTCATTCCTGCACTGAAACAAATTAGAGAAATTTGCAGTTTGTTTGGTGAAGCACCACAGAACTTGAGGTAAGAATGGGATTCAGCTAAAATTTTGTCTGTTAAAAGTTGTATGGGTTGGAATTTTTTTTTTTTTTTTTTCAAAATATCAATAAAGTCTAGGTAAAACCATGACCTGTGTTAGAAGATGGACTTGAGTTTGTCCTAGTGTGTATAGATAGTATCTAAAAAGTCAGACACATAAGTTTGGTAAGAGAGCAATAACTGCTTCTTCATACATGTTTTTTGTAATTTTTATGGTAATCTAGTGGAAAATCTGGATTTCTTTTTCAGTTATTCATGGAGTATCTTGCTTAACAATGGAATTAGCTTACAAAACATAAATATGTTTTACTTGTCTATATGGCTGTATGCACACACATACATACACAAACACAGCCACCCGTCCTTGTTCTTTGATGATAAATTCTTGCAGGTCATCTAGTTCGTATGCTTAAAATCAAAGATAACTTTGTGCTCTGGGTGAAATTCTCTACTGATTTTCTGTCCTGAATGGAATAGATTTGAAATGTGTGGCATTTGTTTTATTGGGGTGAGGGGTTTCATTTGATGTTTGTTTTTGAAAAGAAGAAATAATGAGAAGCCATTATCAGTTTGGACTTGTTAAAGTATACATAATTATTTTAATTATTTTAAATGTCTTCTCAGTAAGCAAGACTGAGCCCCTAATAGTATTTGTATTCACGTCAGAATTTTTACAAACTCCTGAAAAATATTGTTGGCTTAAAAGTGCTGCACAATTGCTTTGATTTAATTCTTGTAAGCAGATAAAGTATTCAAGTCAACATTGCTGTTACAGTCAGCTCACAAGAAGGATCAAATCAGGGAAAGTTGAGGAAAATAAGCCACAGTTGGCACAACACTGTCTTCTTCCCGATAGTATTTTCAGGAGCTGTGATAATGTTGTATTCCTGGGTTTTTGAGTTTTCTTTTTTAATTTAGTTTGCAGCATACTTCTCAAATTCTCCGTATATTTTAATTCCTTACAGTTTTTCATTAATGATTGTTTGAGGTTTATCAAAAAAAGTCACAAAGTTACGTGCCAGTTAGCAGAAAAGTTTTCTGTGTCATGGAATCCTTAACCTTTTTCATGCTGGCAATCCTTAACCTTTTTCATTCCAGGCAAACCAAGCTACCTGGTTATTCAAGTTGAATGCATTTAGCACAGTGCCCTAAGAAAGATGCTTTACTTTAAGTAATTAATTACTGAAGCACTTGAAGCATTCAAGGCACTGATTTAGGTTTCTGCTCTGAAGTAATCTTGGAAGGAAGTGAACTTCTTTTGCTTATGGAAGTGTAGGTTTCCTGTATGGTCTGTGTACAGTTAAATGGTTTGAATGTCTTTCCTCTGTTTTTTGTTTGTTTGGTTTTTTTTTTTTTTTTTGTTTTTTTGTTTTGTTTTTTTTTAAATCTGACAATATCTTCCTCAGATTTCGGGTTAGTCTGCATTGCAGTATGTAATAGCACCTTATTTTTATGCACAATCTGAAAACAGACATGGCAGGAAAGTGAACTTGGCATTGAAAGTTTTAATCAAGGAACTTAAAAACACTTTATTAGCAAGATACTGTTGAGGGAGTTGTTTTAGTCAGGTGGTGTTACTGCCCAGGTGACTGGGAAATTTGCTGAGTGAAAACACAGTTTTGAAATAATCAGTGACTTTCCAGTCCTCTGAGTTTTCTCATAACTCTTAATATTGATACAGTTTGGAAACTGTAATGCATGCATGCAATACCTTTTCCTATCAGCTTCCCTTATCTGACTTAAACTTTTAACATCCTTCTAGAATCTGGAGTGAAATAGGTCCAAACAGGTGTTTGTGACAACTGCCTCAAAGACATGTCACAGAGCACATATTCTTTGTGCTACTCTTTTGAGGTGGGTCAGCTGACTGGCACTGGCAATGGAAACTTTAGTTCAGGTCAGCAAGTGCTGCTGATTCTTGGCAAAAATCTGTATAAATTATCTTATGAGGGGGAGGTTTTAATTGTTGCTAGTTATTCATGCAGTTGAACAAAGTGTTGAATTGATTATACAATTGCTGTGGCAAAATTTAGCTCCCTGATCACAAATAAATGCTGCATGTGTCAGGAAGTTCAGCTTAACCAGAATTGCAACAGAAAATAATATTTATGTGAGTACAAGGACTCTTAGGGGTGCAACGATGCTTATTAATACTTAGGAATAGTCACCTTTATTACTGATAACATTGACCTTTAGTCTACAGATAATCATCATAATTCTCTCTGTGTTGGGTGGTAGAGCCTCCAGTAGACCAATATCAAATGCTTAAGTTTGACCTGTATCTACCTGAGCAGTAGAAGACCAGTCTCTTAAATTACTTGCCCAGGAGAACTAACTGAGCACTGGGAGTTCAGTGGTTTTATAGTGCTTTAGGGCAATAGTGATGCTTCAAGTCACTTTTTAGCCTAAGTAGTAGAATTTGTGGGGATTCAGTTGCTGCAATTCGGATTTTTCATCCAGATAATCTGCACTCTTTTAGTGGTACATAGCATTTGTTCAGTTGGCACAACTGTCACCTTGAAAAGCTGAGTTACATATGTAATATTATATTGGGTGAGTTATATGTGCAGATAAATAATTCTTTTAAATCCATTTAAATTGTTTGGAATTTTGCCTTTGCCAGTTTGCCAGTATTTTTCTAACAAATAAGCATTCTAGCTATGTTCTTTTTTCATAATCCAAAATACGTTGTGTTCCCTTACAAAATGTTATTTTTTCTTTTTATACATTGACTTTTCGTATCCATTTAGTGTAAGACAATGAAAATATGAATTTTGCTGTTAACTTCAATTTTTCAAGCTTTTCAGTTATTGCACATTAATGAGTGTCTAGTAACTAATGTGTAATAATATTAAAGGTTAAATGATTGTATCCCAGGGGCAACATCATGTTAGTCTAACCTTAGATGCATAAGGAAAATTTTAATTGCATGTAGACTTTGTCTTAATACTAGAAAACATTCTAGAAGCTCTTGTCAGATCAACTTTTTTTTCCTGTGCCTAAAGACAGTAATTTTGCCTTTGAGTCCATCCTAGCAATGAATCAAAATAATATTGGAAGAGTTGCTCACAATCACTGTTGTAACTCACAGCTGATAACTCTAGTTATTTCAATTATTAAGCTTTTCAAAGTAATTTCTAACCAAGATGGATCCATGTGCAAATGTACTGTTTGTGCATGTGGCTGAGAAAAGAGAGAAATAAAAAATATCTAACACAGAACATTGTAGTCTTCTGCTGATATAGCTTTGGGTTTTCTGTACTGTGAGATTGATACGAATGCATAATATTGTGAATATAAATACACACTCTAATATCTTTGGTTCCACAGAACCCCCTATCTTGGTTCTGTTTGTTTCTTTAGTTTTGTTTGATCATATGTATTTCCAAAATAATCAGTGTTCTTATTTTCTGTTATCCTTTGTGAATGCAGTTCTCTGTCTAGAGGTAACGTCTTGGGTAACCACTAAAATAGACATCCAGTCTTTTTGGTAGATTTGCTGCTGCTTTATTCTCAGTAAGGAAGTCGGTGGAGATGGAATGAAACATAATTAGAAAGTTTCTTAACATGAAAACAGAGAATGTTTTGAATCTATGAAATCCTGTATGTTTTCTTTTTTCATGCTTCCATCCATTTTGTTTTCTGTCTGAGAAATGTCTGGGTATTTTGAGCGTTTTTAACACAATTTGTGTTTGAAATGCTATTTTCAAACTATTTTAGAAAATTCTGTGTGTTACGAAATTTCATCATCTGAAAACCACAGTGCTTAGCAGCCCAAAGTCTGTTGGCTGCAGATAACAAAATTACTGGTAGGGTGTTGGTGGCTTCTGTCTTTTAAACCCAGATGGACACTGATCTTTGTCCAGTGAATCAATTTATCTGTTACTGTTACATCTGCAGTGAAATGTGGGTATCAGCTGCAAAGATCACTGTCAGCTGATGCTGGAACTTGGATTTCATGCCTTCCCCACTGTTCTCTAAAGGTGTGGAAGTACCATGGAATGTTGTAGGCCATGTCTTATGGACACCCTCTTTCCCAGGAAGGATGAGAATTCCTACCTGTAATCCACTCAGCTAAGTCTGAGGTCTGCTTGTTGAAGTGTTGCAAGAAAGGAGAACAGTTTTGAAATCACATCTCTGTTTCTTTAGGGCAGGCTATGGGATCAGCTGAGTGACAGTGAGGAATGCTGCTTTCCCCCCTGACACTCACTTGTTTTCTTTTTTTTCTCTTTACCATGGAAGGGCAGTTCTGGTTTTTGCAGTCAAGATCATTGCTCTGATCTACAGCTACAGTAGTTGAGACACTTTGAGAGTGTTCTGCAGTGATGAGTCCTCAGGCTTTAGAATTTGATAGTGTTCATGGCATGTGGGTCTTGGACACAAGCTCTCTTTTCTTTTGCAGTTTGCTTTTATCATCTGAATATATCTAGTGTTGTTTAAGAGAAACATTTTTGGTCAGGTCTTGATAATACACTTAAATTACAATTTAGTTGTTTATTTGAGAGATTTCCTTTCTTGAACTTTTCTGGGGATTTTTAGGTTATATGCTCTGTGTAATAGTTTTTGGTATTTTGTTGGGGTTTTTTTTGCATGTACCAACATTTTTCTACATAGTTATTGTTAGGAAAAAATCAATACTGTTTTTAGGTTTTTTTAAAGTATTGAAATAATTAGTGTGGTTATTGGCTAGTGTATTTTGACTATGGTATTGAGTTTTACTTGGTGTTTTAATGTTAACTATAGAAAGGATTTCAGGTGGCTGTGGGAGAAACCAGGGTTACACATATTGTGGTTATACTATAGTTGAGGGTCCCTACTGTGTGTTTTGGGCAGGTGTTTATTTATCTTCTGTCTTGCTGCATGTATTCTCCCTCCAGCACACTGAGCTGCTCACATTGCTTTGATTTTTTCCATATATATTGTAACCATATAATCCTTATAAATTAGCTGCTTTAGTAACTGGTAAGAACTGTTGATACATCAGAAGATAGAAAAATATTGTCAGAAACTTAATCTGTGTTGTGTTTGAGATGTTGTAGGAAAATTTGGATCTTGCATCAAAGATGTGTCTCTTAAATTGATTTTTGAACTCTCTGGTGCAAAACTTCTTTCATTTCCTCTAATATTTGTATTTTAATTTCAGTCAAACTCAGCGAAGTCCCCATGTGTTTTACCGACATGACTTAATCAATCAACTTCAGCACAATCACGCCCTCGTTACACTGGTTGCAGAAAACCTCTCTGCCTATATGGAAAGCATGAGGCAGTATGCTAAAGGTGAGTTTTAACATCAAAGTTGCTTCGTGGAGCATAGGAGAACTCCAGTTGAAAATGGAGTTAAAAGTAAATTCCTATAATAAATAACTATTAAGTTAATGAATTTAATTTTCAGGCATCTGTGGGGTTAATAGGCTTTGTGGTAACTGATTGGATAAGAAAAGCTTAAAATAGTAGTATTTTCTTTTTTATAGTTGAAAATGTGCATTTTACAGCAGAATATGAGAAAGTGGCAGCCATTTTTTATGTGTGGATTCATAAAAATGATCTTGCCCTTGCCTTACTTAGGCTAGGGTATTTTTTTTTTGTGGAAAGTTCTAGTAGTAAACTTCTAGTTTTGAATTTTGAAGGCTCCTTTGACAAGTTTTTTAATCACCTCAGTTTGCAGCCAATATATGGAATTTGTCAGGGAGAAGGATTTCAAACCACAGGGATACCATTTATTTTTCCTGTGTAACTCCCACGTCTGTTCAGGGTCTCTCACCATGTTTGTTATGAGCAGCACTTGGGCAACATATTGTGTTAGTATTTTTGTATTTTAGGCTAGATCCAGCTTTTGCTGATGAATTTACTCTCTTACTCTGGATTAACTTGTAGCTAATGAGGTAGAAGCATGGAAGTGAAGGAGAATAGTGGGCCAGGAAATTCGGTATAGTGGACCACAGTTCTTTAAATATAAAATTACGCCAACAAAAGTGAAAGGAGGAGATCTACATTCCTCCTTCCCCACCACTGACTTTGCTGACTGGAACCAAGGACTGTTCTACCCTGGCCTCACAACAGCCTGGCAGCCTTTCTGTTGCATCTCAGATTTGACAGAATATGTTCTGGAGAGGTTCAATGTAGGTCATTCAGAGAGGACAGGATATTTGCATGTTGGAAAGCTTGTAGCTGCCAGTGCACAGGAAAGTGGCCTTTTTGAAATTCACGTGTTTTGGAGCATTAAATATATATGTGTGTGTATATATATATGTATTTCATATAAGAGATATACAAAATACATACTTGTGGACTTGTGTAAATAGTGGTGCTCTGTGAAGATGGTCACTTCAGCGAGATGTAGGCCAGTGAGAATAACATTCAGTGAAATCTACATACTGTAACTGCATTTCTCTATTCAGGAACACATGGAGGGTTTACCCTAACTAATAATAGCATAGCACTAGTTAATGTTAGAATAATACTAAATTATTTGGTCTAGTTCTCAGTATTAGTGTAGGAACTATTTTTAATTTATCTTGTTTTTTAATTCGCAAGCCAAAAGGTCATTTTTGAAAATATTGTTTACCTATCAAATTGTTGAGGGCAGAAGAATAGGCTGATGACTTGCATGATTCTTTTCCCAAAAACCCACATTGCCCTGGCCCTCCCCACCTATAGTGACTCAGTTAAGCAGTAATACAAACATCTTCAGTGCAATAGGAATTACAAGTGTGTAAAGGGTTTAAATTTAATCTAATTATAAAGCAATTAAATCGCTATTTCTTGAGATGGAACTGCTGCAGAACTTCTCATTTGTATCAGAGTACAAAAGCAGAAGAATAATAGTGTGGGTTTTTTTATTAGGTACTTTATTACATTATTAAGGGCAACCAGAAATCTTCCTCATATTTCAGATTCTGTCCTCAGACTGTAATCCACAGTTCCTGTGCAAAAACTCTTAATTTTCAGTTTTGTATACTAAATAGAGCAGAACATAGAATACTGTGATGTTTGTTTTCCATGCCTTCATGGAGAGGGAGAAAATATGCCGGGGGGCCATATAAATGAAAGGGAAAGAAAGAAGATTATGCATGTGAAGTCAGAAAGAAGTGGAGGCTGTAGAATTAAGCTTAACTGGAGAAGGTGAATAAGAGAGAGGGGGGAAATTCAAGGCAAAGATCCAAACAGCACAGGTCAAACATATGCCATAGAAATAAAAAATCCAGTTGTTGACAGATATTCTTGGCACTTAACACTGCAATTACTATGTAATTTGGATATTTTAAAATTAATTTTGAATTTGCCATATGTTTGTTTTCCTTGAAATCTGTGAAATAGTTGTGTTTGGTGATGGAAAAGTGTTTCTATTCTTCTGTTATTCACTAATGCATAGTGTTTTCTGGGATACTCTCCTTTAATATGTTCGCCTTTTTAAGGTTAAATAGAAGCCTAATCTATGTTTCTGAATTTTTTCCATGCTCTGTGGTTTTCCCTTCTCTTGAACTCATCCTTTTCCTTCAGCTCTGCAAAGTCCTCCATGAGATGAGATAATTGCTCTTGGATTTTGTAGTCCTGAAGGAGGTCGCAGTTTCATCTTTTCAAAGATTTATCAAAGATCTTCTGAAAATTTCAATTCTCCTTTATTTCTCTTTTTCTGCAGGAATAAAAAATCTAAAATGTTAATGAAATGGTTTTGTAGAAACTGTGCCATATGATCTTCTGTGTGTGTTTATCACTAATTATACTTAAATTTTCAACCAATTGTTTTCTGCTCCAGTGTGTAAGAGGAATTTTTAAGGAGATCACACTTTGACTTGCTGTGGGATGTACAGAGTAGAAAATAAATCTGGAAGATGTAGAAAGAATGTGATACAGAAAATATTTAGGAAAGTGGAATTTTTTTGTAGTTCAGAGTTTTTCAGAATTCTGAAGCACATCCACATTGCCTTTCTGCAGCTGGCTGGCTTTGAGTTCTCCTGTCATTGCTACAATTTATATTACAAAATCAAACACAAAACCCTCTCTCAACACCCAGCACTTCCAAGTAATCAATTTTAATTTCTCTGCAATATGCTTATCTACCCCGATTTCTTTTCTGCTGGAGACACAGCATATTTTACTGGTCTTCTAATTCTTAAATAATTATTGTTTATATACTTTTTTATTATTTCTTCAGATTTTTTTTTCACATTTCTCCTTTTGCTAATTGCTCATTTATGATCATTCTATGATTTAATTTTTAAGGATTTCTGATGAACATAATGTCTTCAGTTTTGCAGACATTAGTTAACTACTGGTTTTCTCTTTCCCCTGTCACTCAGTATTTAAGGCAGTGTAACTTTTACACTTGGATATAGAGAGGAGTATTTATAACAATTATTTTTCTCTTTATTTTGAAGCACTGATGTACTTCTTTTTGCCCCCCTGCCTGATGTAATAGGAGATACTGATTTTCAGCTCTGAAGATAAATTTTAGTATTAGTATTGATGTTGTCATGAGATGGTCTACCATGGCTGGGCCAGCTTAGTTAAAGGCAATCTGTACATCTTTGCAAATAAAAAATAAAACATTAATTAGTTTATAATGGAGCTGTCATAATGAATGAGTCATGATGAAATATTGCTAGCACAGATAAAGGTAATGCAAGTGCAGATCGAGATTGTGTCTCTTTAATTTAAAAAATCAAAACAACAGCCAACTACCAAACAAACCATGTTCCTGTGAACAAAATCACTGTTTGTTAAGAAAATATTATGCTGAACTTTGACAAAATGCAGGAACAAATTTGACTTCATGCCTTATTTTCAAAAGATGACTTCTGTTTCAAGCTTGTCAGTACTACAGGCATTTGGGGGTTATGTTTGGAAACTTGCAGTAAATAAAATTGTCTTATCCTTTCTTCCTCTGAGTGATGTTGTGTGCATAGCTATGTATAAAGGTGGTAAAGAAATGGAGTCATGATTTCCTCTGGAGAGGAAAAACCTTAAAAATCAAAAAAATGAAATTTTGGAAAAGATGCTGTGTAACCAAACTAAAGCATCCTCAGAAGAAAAAAAGCGCTGGATAATTGAGTTACATGCTAGGTATACTTTTATTTTCAACTGACTTCTGACTTCAAACTGACTATTTGAAAATAGGAAAAATTTATTTGAATAAGTAGAGTGCAAGTTCTTAATTGTTCTGTAACACTTTAATTATACTGAACAATGAGCACATGACTGTTGATTTGATTATGGAGTTCAGTAGTCTTTGCCTGTATGTAGCATAGGAAAAAGTGTTAACTGGTAGCAGCTGACTGCTGAAAACTCTTTTCATACCAGTCACTGAAAATGTACTGGGCTTGGATTATATTCAGAGTAACAAGTCTTCAAACACATCCTGTCTTCTGGAGTCAGCACCACTTTTCTGCATGTGTTGTCTAATAAAACATTTTATTTGCAGAGCATGGTGAGTATGATCCTCAGACTGTGAGACCAGGAAGCCGATACAGTCATGTGCAGGAAGTACAGGAGCGACTGAACTTCTTACGGTGAGTTTTAACTTTTACCTTGTTTCTCTTCTTTAAGAATACTTTGAATGCTTTTTGAAGAAAAATGCTTTGCATTTCTCTCTTCTATAGCTTTAATTTGTTAACTTCTTTAAAAACTCAGATACAAAAATACATTGAATAGTTTTGGTTTGCTTTTGTTTTTTGTTTTTTTTTTTTTTTTCCTGGAGGACTGTTATGCTACTGTTGGAATATTCCAACAGTAAAAAAAGTTTATTAGACTCTTGGGACTCCAAAACTCTTATTCTGCACTAAGATTTATATTGTTTCCTTCCTGTGTGCAGAACCTTACTGACTTAAATATAGTGTGTGGTGGATACAGTTACATTCCTATTGGGGTAACTTAGTTTAAAATTTAAAATATTTCAAGCAGGGATATGGCTGTGTGTCCTTATTTGTATGACATCAGAATAAATCCATGATCATAAACTGACACATACTTTTGTCAGTCAGTGATGTTGTGTTGGCAGCAACTGAGCCCCAGAAAGAAAGAGCAATAAAAAAAAAAATTATTTTGATGATTCTGGCCAGTTCCTGTTGGAGTAAAATAAGAAAACAAAAGATCTCTGCTCATCATAGAGCTGCGGAATGCTGATGCTTTTTAGGCTAAGCCTCTCTAAGCATTTTCCTACTTGGTTTTAACCTTGTTTTAAATGAGTAAAAATACTTGAACTGTAATGCTTGAATTACTTTTTCCTTGTTTTCTAAAGGAGATTTTCTTTTGCTATTTAAAATTTTACTGAGAATTTTAATTAACTAAACTGAAGTGTTAACAATTTAATGAAATTATACAATAGCACATGGATAGCATACTTAATGTATCACCCCTGCATGTTCAAGATTGTAACTTCCTTAGATTTAAGTTCATTATTTGTTAATGTACAGAAATGTATGAAGTTCCGTGGAGAAAGTAGAATATGTGTAGCAATTTCTGAAAAGCAGTGTCATAACTCAGTCCCTGGTTTCTTTTGCATAAAAAAACTTTTAATAATAAAAATTAATCTAAAGAACTTTGATTACCATTTGTTCCTCCTAAAGCATCCTTAGTGTTTGATCTCAGAATTGAAGTTCTTAATAATTGTTTCATAATAATTGAACATAAATTTAAAATTTGCTTAAATAAAAGGGAAAGTTCATTGATTTCTGCTTCTGGCTCTGCTCCGTGCTATTGATACCTTTTTTGCAATTTTGATAAGTCAAGTCTTAAAACATAGTGAATAATTGCAGAATTAATTTATTCTCATATGTTGTGACATGATTTTTAAACTAAATAGTTTACATTAGGAAATGTGCATTTCCTTATATATAAAATGTTGGTATTTTTGTGTAAGGCGCTTTTTTACTGAATTGTGTTCTCTTTTTTTTTGGAATTGATTAGACTTGATTCATTCAAACTTGCTAAGATATCATGGGGCTGATTATGAGTGGACTGATCATGTAAATAAAGTTCTCATACTTGTCACATATACATGTATAATGTTCATATCCAACTTTGTGCCTGTATTTTTACTGAATTGTAACTTTGGATGTGTATTAGACAGTGCTGTTAATTGTCTCTTTGTTTTGCTCAAGATTTTTATTGAAGGATGGTCAGCTGTGGCTCTGTGCCCCTCAGGCGAAGCAAATATGGAAGTGTTTAGCTGAAAATGCGGTTTATCTTTGTGATCGCGAAGCCTGTTTTAAATGGTATTCCAAACTAATGGGGGATGAACCAGACTTAGACCCTGACATTAATAAGGACTTCTTTGAAAATAATGTGCTTCAGCTGGATCCTTCCCTATTAACAGAAAATGGAATGAAATGTTTTGAACGTTTCTTCAAAGCTGTGAACTGTCGAGAAGGAAAGCTAGTAGCAAAGAGACGAGCCTATATGATGGATGACCTGGAATTAATAGGATTAGACTACCTTTGGAGGGTGAGTTAATTGAAGGAAGCATCTGAAAGGTTAACTGCTAAGACTTTCTCAGTCTCTTTATGCTTTTAGGAATGTATAATGTATTAGTATTGGTATTCTTTTTCTGTGTCAAACCACGACGGACTAAAATTACAAAATCCGCTTTTTTTCAACTAAATGCATGGCTTTTGACCCTGCTGTCTTCCCAGCAAGTATGCAAGTTGGTAACTTTGCAGGCTGATGTTAAAGGGAAAGTTATTGGAAACATAAGTAAATTTATGTATGTGCATGAAATTAAAAATGTGCCAATACTGTTGAAGAAGAAAAGCTCCTTCCAGGTGAAATATCTGTAGATTTCTCTTTTTTTCAGATGAACATTATAATTAAGCTTTGTTTCATGCTATTCATAAGCTATTCATAAGCTATTCCATAGCATTCCTTTTAGTGTGGTAAACTGGAATGATTCTAGATCAGATCAAGTGATTGCTAGTCTGATTCCTCCTCTTACAACCACAACTTTTTGGCTAAATAGGATGGTTTTCTAGGATCTGTAGATTGCATATAACCACCTATTCTATGTATATAGAATCTTCCTTTTCAACAGGAAGGCTGGAGCTTCCTGAAGCTTGCGAAATCTGCTGGTGAAAACCATCAGTATTTAAACTGTAACCTAATTTTTTCAAAGCATTTCTAGTTCTCAAGAGCTGCATTAGAGCCCACAGTGGTGCATTGTGATGTGATTATCATGGCTGTGTGTCTGTAAAATGTGTACAGCAGCAGTCTTCAGTAATTTTGGGTTTGGCTTGTTGAAGGGTTGGGTATTTTAATCCCGGTGATAATATTAAAACCAAAGTAGATCCCAGTTTTTCTACAAATAAGTTCACATCATGTTTGTGTACAAGAGTCTCCACAGAATGTTAGCATGTTTTGATTTTGGGAATCATCTTATTCTTATCAGCATGACAAAAGTCAGGAAGCTTGAGCTCAGTACCCTGCACAGGTTGTCTGTAAAGCCTGCTATCAGACCCCATGATTAGTAGTTAAAATTTAGATTATCAGGTTAGAAGCAGAATTCATTTGCTTGTCCCCCTTCCACCTATTCAAAGCCATTTAAATACTTGGAAATTTTGTCTGGTGATGCAGATTGTTGAAGCATCTGAAGAAATTTCCTTATTCTCTGAAATGAGAAAATTTGGAATGTTATGTGAACATGAATATATAAACACTGCTTTTACTCTGTTTATAGAACATCATCCTTTTTTTGCCAACTCTGAACTTCAAAACTAGTTAATTATTAATTTTTACTCATATAATCATCTTGATTGTAAGTTGTATTGACTGTATTTTGTAACTAAGGATTTTAGTCCCTTTCACCTCATATGATAATTAGACATACTATTGTGTCGAGATACTTACGTAGTTTTGGTTTTAAAACTTAAAACCAGAAAGTTTTAGGAAATGCTAATGCTTTTTTTCCAATTGTGCTAGGTTGTGATTCAGGGAAATGATGACATTGCAAACCGAGCAATAGACCTTCTTAAAGAGATCTATACTAATCTTGGCCCAAGGTTACAAGTTAATCAGGTAAGAAAAAGCAACAAGAAGACTGAACAGAATAAAAACTAAAATAGTCTTTAAAAAATAGGCTCTAAATAATTGTCTTAAAAAATCAGTTTGCTGATATTTTTGTAGTTGAAAGATTTGAAACAGGAAATAGTTTCCTTGTTTTGGTGGGTGAGTCCAGCTATCAGATTCTGGGCAGATGCAAAACTGAAGTTTTTTCTCATAATTGTAGACTGAACTCTCATTAATTTTTCATACTAAGTTCATCTGCTGTATTTGCTCTTGTTACTCAGAAAACAGTTAATGTTATATAAGGAAAATCTTTTGTTGCCCTGTGAATTGTGGCATTTACTTATACGAGTATGTTCAGTGACTGGGTCTGTGGGGTGTTGTCACAAGCTAATGTAATATCTTTTTTCTGGCATGCCTCTTACAAAGGTCACTGATTTTCTATGTAGTGGTCAAGCTGAGGTCTAGCAAATCAGATATTATCTCCCTGCATTAATATTTAGTGGGAGCTGTAATTCAGTGGACAGAGAAGAGATACTGGGTTTCTGTAAGGTCAGGGAAAAGGATGTCATACACAGGGTCCTTGACAGGCTTGAGTAGTGGACTCTTGAGAACTCTGTGAAGTTTAGCAAAGCCAAGTGCAAGGTCCTGCAGCTGGGCTGGGGCAATCTCAGGCACAAATATAGGTTGGGGGATGAACAGATCAAGATCAGCCCTGCAGAGAAAGACTTGGGGGATGATGGTTGAGAAGAAGCCCAACATGCACTGGCAGCCCAGAAAGCCACCTGTGTCCTGGGCTCCATCAACAGCAGCATGGGCAGCAGGTCCAGGACAGGGGTTCTGTCCCTCTGGTCTGCTCTGGTGAGACCCCACCTGCAGTGCTGCATCCAGCTCTGGGGCCCCAACATGGGAAGGATGTGGACCTGCTGGTGAGAGTCCAGAAGAGGACATGAAAATAATCAAGGCCATTCCAGCCCAAATGATTCTGTAATTATATGACTGCACAAATGTATTGGAGGAATATTGTCCTTTGAACAATCTCTGGGCAATCTCCAGTTGATAACTTGCTTTCTTAGAACTCTGATATTCTACTTATCTTCAAAAACACTTTAAGAGCTGCCAATCTGCCAGGTCCAGCACAGCTACTCTAGGTGGTGAATTCACAGCCATTCAAACTGTATTTTCCTGCAGTGGCAGCTGGCTGGAGGCTTCTGTCTTGCTGTCGGTCTGGGCTTACTAAGCATGCATTGGTCTGTCTGTCTGCACATGCTTAGCTCTGACACTTCCAGAAATGCTGGATTTACACGCACACAAGAATTCTTTAACATAGTCTGAGAAATGGAGAATGTCAAAGTCCAATTCAATGTCCTCTCTCCAAGTTTTCACTTTTTCATTTACATACAGTATAGTTACAGGTGCTGATGACATGAGATTATTGAAGTGCACACTAAATTAGAGCTGTTTATTGATGGAAGTTGCTGGAATAAAACAGGTTTATTGAGTAACTTACCTCTTTTGGTTTGGGGGATTTTTCTTCTCTACCATATGATCATCCTTCTGAAAAGATGGATTCTAATATGTCTTGTAATTACACCAATTTCTTAATGTAATTAGGTAGTGATTCATGAAGACTTCATTCAGTCCTGTTTTGATCGTCTAAAAGCCTCCTATGATACATTGTGTGTGTTGGATGGAGATAAAGACAGTATCAACTGTGCAAGACAAGAAGCAATAAGGATGGTGAGAGTGTTGACTGTTTTAAGGGAGTATATAAATGAATGTGACAGTGATTACCACGAAGAGAGAACTATTCTACCTATGTCAAGGTATGTGAAAGAGCAGTATCATGACTTTGATTTCTATTAAACTAACACAGTACTATTATCCTTGGCATTTTTACATTCTTAATGGTTTCTGTTCAGGAAACGGTTTCATGGTGTTTCAGAATTCCCTTTTCTTTGCTAAGATATGAAACTGTATTTTAAAAAAGTGTTTTTAAAGATCAGGCAAATATAAGTATATATAAAAGGGGCAGCAGGCCTAAAAATAAACTTGGTAGTTTCTTCTGTAACTAGCACAATGTGCCTTGAAGCTCAATTGTTTTGGATCTAATTCTTTTTTTCAGATAACTGCTTAAAGGCAGTACTATTCTTTACATTAGCATTGGCAAAACTTTTTTGTTTCTCATAATCTTATTATCAAAAACATGTTGTAAATATATATATTCACCTTCCAGAATTGTTTGTAGAGATCTCAATCTTACTTTGCAAGATTCAATTTTTAATTATCTCAAAGTGAAATATTCTGTAAGCTCCTCACAAGAAGAGGAAGAAGAGAACCAGTTCTTTGAAATATATTTATTTTCTGTACCCCTTCATTCTTCTTATAGTTGTCCTTGAGTGAAAACATAGTTTAAATCCTTGGTGTCTCTATGAATTTATGATGCAGCTAACATATTTTTAAACACGGTGGAGGTTTTTCATCCACTTATTTTAAATGACCTTTTTGTCAAAAGAATTGGTGCAATTGCTGTTTCTTCATGGTATGTCAGTAATTTGCAGTGTTGCTACAGCTTTTTTACTGCATATATTGATTGATTGATGAGTCCTAACAAAGTTTTCTTGTTGATTGTGGGTACATCTTTTTTTTAATGGTCTGCTTATTTGATTAGACTAATCTTTCACAGGCCTTGTTAGCAAGGAGCTTTATGAGGAGTTTTTTCCTTTTGTTACATGGGATTAGTTTGTTAGATTTATCTGGGCACATCTTTCTTAATGAGCTCTCTGCCATTGCAGGGAGTGTAATCACTGCTAATGTGAAACTATTTCTTCCTTTCTTGATCTCTTCAAACTTTCTTTAAAAGATTATGATTTTAAAAACTGGAATTCTAGCATAAAGCTTACAACAGCTTTTGACAGAATGCATTAAGTCTTGGCAACCTGATTTATTTTTCTGATCTTGATATATTTAAAGCTTGAGTTGCTTTGCTAAAAGAGAAAATATCATTGCCAGTCTGATTAAACTTTGTTTGCACATTTTGATCCAGAAGTTACAAGACAGAGAACTCTGAGATCTAAAACTTCATAAGAGACTTCTAAAATTTCTGTCAGTGTTCCTAACCTGACTGTAAATTTGACCATATGATTAATGTATTTGTACTGAGTGTGCCTTCTTGAAAGATCCTATGTATGTTGTTGCCATAGTGGCTGGGGAAATCTTGCACTGGAAAATACCGTGTAAAGATCTGATGTTGAAATACTGGGTGCAAAAAATGCAGGAAGGAAAAGAATGTATTTCATGAGGGCAAAAATAACTTTTGCTTTTCTGTTTATTTTCAGAGCTTTCCGTGGTAAACATATCACACTTGTAGTTCGTTTCCCAAACCAAGGCCGGCAGGTGGAAGATTTGGATATTTGGTCTCACACAAACGACACGATTGGCCAAGTGCGGCGTTGCATCCTCAATCGCATTAAAGCCAACAGTGCACACACAAAAGTAGAGCTGTTCATTGGGGGTGAGCTGGTAGATCCTGCAGATGACAGAAAATTAATTGGGCAGCTGAATCTCAAAGATAAAACGGTAAGTGTTGCAGGCTGTGTATTTACAGCAATTTAGATGTTCCCTTTTGTAAAGGCTTTAAAAAATTCTTGCATGGCATCATTTATTTTTGTGAAATAATTCCTCATGTTATACCATTAACATTATATCAGATGCTTATTTGTTAAAGAATCTTAATTTTTGGAGAGTATTAAAACTCTGATTGTGTTTTTCAGCTAATTACAGCTAAGCTTACACAGATAAATTCTAATATGCCCTCAAGTCCAGATAGTTCTTCTGATTCTTCAACTGGTTCTCCGGGCAACCATGGCAATCACTACAGTGATGGTCCAAATCCAGAAGTTGAAAGCTGTTTGCCTGGAGTGGTAAGCATATTCTGAAATTAACAGTTCAAGTATGTTTTTTCTTACACGTTGTCTTTGGCTAACAATTTTTATATGTTTTTTTATTTTAATTTGCTTATTTTAAGATCATGTCACTGCATCCTCGATACATCTCCTTTCTTTGGCAAGTTGCAGACTTGGGCAGTAGTCTAAATATGCCACCTCTTAGAGATGGAGCTCGTGTTCTTATGAAGCTCATGCCACCAGGTAAAAATTAACTTGATCCTTTTTTTAATCTTGTAATATGCTGTAAAATAATTTCTCTTCTGATACATAAAAGGGAATAAAGGGGAATATTTTCTACTTTGTAGTGATTTATTGGTACTGTAATTCATTACTGTTGTCCTAATTAGGACTGTAAAAGATTTGCCAAGTAGTTATTTCTTGTATGCTATATGAAGTTGTATAGCTTGAAGCTGGTAATGGGGTTCAGTGTCACAGTGCAGTGAAAATGGGGAACATTGTATTTTAAAGTGGTTTTGTAGCATTGCTTTAATAGGATCGCTTTTGACTGTAATAATAATTGGAGAACACTCTGTAGTCTGATTTTGTCTGTAAGTTTTTGCAACTGTTCTGATACACTTAAAATTTTTCAGATTTATAATTGTAAATAGTACTGTCTTGTTGTGGAGTACTTTTGCTGCAAAATGCTTATAAGTTAATATGTTTTTATTGCAGATAATACTACGGTCGAGAAACTAAGAGCAATTTGTTTAGATCATGCAAAGCTTGGAGAAAGTAGCCTTAGTCCATCCCTTGATTCTCTGTTCTTTGGTCCTTCTGCCTCACAAGTGCTGTACCTAACAGAGGTTAGTGATGCTTTGCCTGTTCTTTAAAAATTGTCAATTCTCTCTGTGGCAGTCCTGTCTGTAACATTATGGAAGCATAAGATCAAATTCTGGTTTGAAATTAATTTGAAATTCTGGTTTTGAAATTACTAAACAATTTACTGTCATAAATGTGTTTGGCCAGTGCTCTCAAAGCATTGCTTATGTAGTATTACTAAAAATTCTCATGTTCAGTCATCTATATTCAAGCTGGTGCTTGGATATTAATTTCCATTAGTTAACTAATTTCCATTAATTAACTCTGTATTTTCTTCTACAGGTGGTTTATGCCTTGTTAATGCCTGCCAGTGCACCTCTGGGAGAAGATGCCAGTGACTTCCAGTACAACTTCCTGAAAAGTGGTGGTTTGCCTCTTGTGCTGAGCATGCTGACCAGAAATAACTTCCTGCCAAATGCAGATATGGAAACTCGAAGGGGTGCCTACCTTAATGCTCTAAAAATAGCCAAATTATTGCTAACAGCAATTGGATATGGCCATGTTCGAGCTGTGGCAGAAGCTTGTCAGCCAGTTGTGGAAGGCACAAGTACAATTTCACCGGTAATATAAATCTTCCTTGCTGCAAATAGCATTCTGCTTTGTGTTTTATAATGTGTGCAGCAACATCTCCTTACTTTTCATTGACGGTCTGTTCTTTGAGTCCGTTGCACATCAAGGACTCACTGTACTTTCAGATAATATTTTGCGGTTCTAAAAAAGTAATCAACTTACTAAATCCTATTTCTTAGTGACTGTAAAAAGTTAGGTGTGAGATGCACTTGCTCTGTATATGATTTTCAATGGTTTGCAAGATTGACAGTGAAGGTAACTTTTAATTTTTTACTCTATTCATCCTTCTGGAAAATGTCCAGCACACAGCAGGATAAACACATTATGATGTGTGAGCAGCTGGCTCACAGGTTGGGCACAAAGGGTTGTAGTGAATAGTGACAGAGTGGTGACCTGTCACAGGTGGAGTTCTGCAGGGCTCCATCCTCAGCCCTCTGCTCTTCAACATCTTTATAAATGACATGGATGCAGGACTGGAAGGGATACTGAGCAAGTTTGCAGATAATACCAAACTGAGAGGAGCTGTTGATTCCCTGGAGGGGCAGGGAGGCCTTGCAGAGAGGTCTCAAGAAATTAGAGGAGTGGGCAATCACCAACCATATGGACTTCAAAAAGGGCTAGTGCCAGATTCTGCACCTGGGATTGGCAACCCTGGATGTATGGACACACTGAGGAATGAGATGCTGGAAAACAGTGAACACAGAAAGGGACCTGGGTGTCCTGCTTGGTGCCCATTTCAGCATGAGCTAGCAGTGCCCTGGCAGCCAGGAGGAACATCCTTGTCCTGAGGGACATCAGGCCCAGCATTGCCAGCCAGGCAAGGGGGATTGTCCAGCTCTGCTCTGGGCTGTGGCAGCCTCACCTCGAGTGCTGGGGGCAGTTTTGGGCACCATGATACAGGAAAGATGCAAAGCTCTTAAGAGCACATTCCAAAGGAGGGCCACAGGCATGGTGTGAAGGGCCTTGAGGGGAAGCCATGTGAGGAGCAGCTGAGGGCGCTTGGTCTGTTCAGCCTGGAAGAGACTGAGGGGAGACCTCACTGCAGTCACAGCTTCCTCATGAGGGGAAGAGGAGGGGCAGGCACTGATCTCTGCTCTGTGGTGACAGTGACACATCCCGAGGGAATGGCCTGAAGCTGTGTCAGGGCAGGTTTAGGTTGGATATTTGGGAAAAGTTCTTCCTCCAGAAGGTGGTTGAGCACTGGAACAGGCTCCCCAGGGCAGTAGTCACAGCACCAGCCTGGCAGAGCTCAGGAAACATTTGGTGAATATTTTTGGGCACATGGTGTGACTCCTGGGGATGGTTCTGTGCTGTGGGCCAGGAGTTGGACTGGATGATCCTTGTGGGGCCCTTCCAATTCAGCATATTCCGCAATAAATGTGAATACCCCATTTGTTAGGTTCCATCCCAAATAGTTTATTGATCTATCAACCTGTCCTCAAGATTACACAGAGAGCCCCACTTCAGAGCACTTAATTCCTAAATACTGACTGAGATCCATCTCTGAATTGAAGAAGTACATTCCCCTTAAATCTTAAACATAAGTACCTGTTCTGGTTAGCTGCATCTGTAGGAAGATACATAATTAATCATTTTTCAAGTAAATCAAAACTCTTAGTGATTAAAAGTAAGTTAAGATCCCTTTTTATGTCTCATGTTAGAGTATAATAGGAATATATTAAGGCAGACATGTTTGCCACCCTGTCTTTCATCTGTTTAAAATGAGGAAATTTTAAAGCCCTGTTTTCTTACACCAGTTATTTAAAAAGCAGTTTGGAACACACATTGCATCACTTGAGTCTTGAAGTATTGTAGAAAACAGACTTAGGCTGACTTCTTAGGAGATAGTAACATTTTTCCACAGCTCCTGACTTTCACTATTTAGAAATGCAAACATCTGATTTAATAATAATTGATTTGTTGGAAGCATAACTTTCTGTCTTGGCTTTCCATCAATATTTAAGAGAAGGAGGCAACTAAGGTTATGTGTCTGTAGTTTTTAAGTTATTGGTCTGCTGCTGTCACTAGTACTTTTTAAATTGTTACTTTCTTCCTTGTTTTCATAAACGGTTGAATTAATAATGTTAAATACAGTGTTCTGGTACACAGAACTGATTTATCCCATATAGATTGCTGTTGATTACTTCCAATAGCATCCAATAGCCGATTGACTCTGGAAGCTGTTAGTCTTCAGTGGAGGCTCTGTAACTTTGCTCCCTAAATCAAGTGTCTTAGTGAAGCTGACAAAACAAGGGATGTGACCAACACCAGACCTTACACAGCAGCATTACAGTGTGTCTTTTGAGCAGCATTTGAGATGGGCTTTTTGAATGAACTGGTACAGGACAATGAAGAAACTATTCTGTTTTAATTTGTAACCACAGCACACCGTCTTTTGTTTTTCTGTGAGAAGGAAAGAACCATTTCAGGTTTTGTAAAAACTACGGAGCTCTGGCAGACTAAGGAGAGAGGGATCTACGCTCAAACCAATACAAAAATAACCCCAAAAACTTGTCTTGCTGTTTCTGTTTTGAAAATATTATAAAAAACAGGAGGGATAATTTAGAACAGAATTTTTCAAGAGTAACTTAAATGTTTAAAATGTACTTCAGTATATTAAAAACTGCAGCCATATTCTGTCTGGACACTCTTACCTAATCCAGAGGGAGACCCAGTGTTTGACCAAACCCTTTCTTTCCCACATCTACTGAAAGGGAAGGAGGCATTCTGAAAATTCTGTTCACTTGAAGTAATCTGATCAATAAACAAGCCCCCAAACCTAGTAAGTTTTGAGCAAGTGCCTTTCCTTTTGACTACTAGAACTCTGTGATTGTCCACTGCAGGATAGTGTCTTCAGGTGTGATGGTATCTTTTAAAAAATGAGGAGATTTATTTATGTTGGCCTTTGCACAAAGTAGTTTTCCTTCCAAGGTCTTATCTACTTCTACCAAACCTTTCCAAGTAACTTTAGATCTTCATATCTTTTTGCTTTTTTGTTCCCATGTAAAAGTAAGCATGAGAAATACTTTCTTCCAGATAAACCAGGCTACGCATGACCAGGCAGTGGTGCTACAAAATGCCCTACAAAACATTCCTAATCCAACTTCAGAATGCATGCTGAGAAATGTAGCAATACGTCTTGCACAGCAAATATCTGATGAGGTTGGTGAATTCCTTTCTGTATCACCTTTTTCCTTATAGCATCTTTTCTATTTTCTTAATCCTTAAATTTGTTGCTTTGTAAGACACAGATTTTTCCTTTTAAAATGTTTAACTAATGGTCGTATGAAAGAGAAAAATCTCAAATCATTGCCAGTTTATCTTTATATATTGAAGATTCTTTAATGACACAAATGAAAACCTCAGTAAGGCTAAACAATGTGCTTTGCAAACATAGTGGTCTTATGTGTATGGTGTGGCCAAAGCCCATTTAGATCTGGAATCAGGAGTCTTGTTATAAAACATGTCAGTGAATTCAGCTGAATTCAGCAGGAGCTAAAATCATGACTGCTTTATCTTCCTCTTCCCATGTACATCTGGATCCCTTGGTTTCCAGGGTGGAAGCCATAAATACTGTGTTTCTGTACATATAGCATATCTGCAAAACTATCTCCAAAACATGTCTGAGATGTCTAGATAGAAGATGTTACTATATTCTTGTTCTTGGTGTTGACAAGTTCACTATCCTTTGAGAACAAAGGGCAGTGTCTAAAGAAAGCACAACATGCTGCACTGCAAGACTTAGCCACCTGCCTTCATCAGTGGTGGTTTTGCATCCACAGGTGTAAAATCAGCCAATTCAACTCTGATTTAATCAAATTTCTTCTATGGAAGAAATTTCTTCTATAGAAGAAATATCTTTTGAGGCGAGATGTGAGGAAAGGTTTTTTAATTCTGCCTTTGTATTTCCTAGAGGCCTGCTAATAAATAAATAAACTATTTTTCTTTCACCAAGCACACCAAAGCAAACAAAATCTGAACGTGTTTAACAGTATTGCTGTGGAAGAGTTGTCTGTAATTTTCTGAAATTATGAATACTGCTATAGATCCAATTTTCATATATATTGTAGTTTGTCTTAGAAAGGTTTTTTTGCCTTTTCATGTTTTATGGTCAAAGACTCTTTATAACGGATCACACAATTAAAAAAAAAATCTGTCATAGTTTCCATAGGCCAAAGAGAAGGCTCTAGCACAGAGAGGAATAATTCACCTTTTTTTAAAAATGTTGATACTTAAAGACTTTGAAACTTCAATGAGATTTAAAAAAACTGTTGTTTTTCTTGTAATACTGTTGCTGTAAGGTTGCTTTGCTTATAACACATATAAAATACCTTTTATTTTTCTTGGAAATACTGTTAGTGTTCATATCAGTACAAGAATGCACATTGTTCAGGTTTCCTGATGCAGATGCCTAACTAGCTCAGCTTCTTAAGAGTCCCCTTTTTTATTGTCTTAGCATTGGAAAGATGAAATTGCAATCCATCTGTCTGCCTTCTGCTTTTAGAGATTACCAGTTTTGTGGACAATTCTGTTTTGAATACAGACTTCAGATAAGTTTGGTAGTTTTTTTGAAAGTTGATGTGAACCATAAATAATAGCAGTTGGAATATGTTTTGTAATGTGTGTATATCAGTAGAAACTACTGGTTGGTAACTCAGACCATGCACAAAGTACTGAAGAGTGACTCTGCATTCATTTAATCCATGAGCTGTGTTCTTATTCATGTTCAACCCTCTGTGTCTTGAACATGAAGCAATCCCTTTATATAATCATCATACTTGATAGCATCAGTGTGTTCAAGCTGGCTATCAGCTAGCATGGGGAGAAACACTAAAATAAGTTCAACTTTTTGCATTGCTTAGGAGTCTGGCTGCCTCCAGATGAATGCTTGGTGGTTCCTTGTTTTTTATTTTTTTTTTTTTCCAAGATAAAGAAGGTTTTAGCATTGAAATTGGTAGTTTCTGTTAAGTCTTAAAACCAGAGTTGCCTACATCCTACTTAAAAAAATTAAATTTTACATAAGTGAAGTATAAATACTCTTCAAAATACATCATCTGTTTTACATTTAAGGAAAAAAATCTTTGTTAACATTTTAAATCTTAAATTTTCTGTGAAATACATTTGTAGGAATTTAGAATCCATTGCAGTGTTATTTGCAGCTGTATTTTAATGTTGCTTTAGTTAATTTATCTTTTTTTTTCAGGCTTCAAAATACATCCCTGACATCTGTGTTATCAGGGCCGTACAAAAAATCGTTTGGGCATCAGGTTGTGGATCAGTTCAGCTTGTTTTCAGCTCAAATGAGGAAATTAGTAAAATCTATGAAAAGGTAAGAATTCCTGAACAGTTACTTTTCTGTATTACTGTTTGTTTTGTACAAAGGGGAATGTTGACCTGGTCAGGTTTAGAGTGTGATGACCTTTTAGGTGGATACAATGATATATTTCAGTCTAGTATGTCACTGTCATAACACAGCTTAATTTTCTGTTCCAAATTCCTTTCCTCAGTAACTGGTGAAATGTAACTTGAATGTGGTGTGAGTTCAAAAACGCACCAGTTCTGTAACTGCTGTAACATGTTTTCAGCACAGTTAGATTCTGCATTTAAATAAGGAATAAGCATTTCCTGCAAGGCTAATTTGTCTAGTCCTCAGACTTAAAAGGTCTGTTCTACAGAAGTGATTCAAGGCATATGTGCACTCTAAAATGAGAAGGAAGAGCTAAGTGATGCAAGAAGCATTGGGGAAAAAGATTTAATTGCTAAATCTGTATGGCTTTTCTTCTTTTATTCATGATTCACATGTGCTTTACACTAGTTGGGAGTTCTGTATCAGAAGATTATCACACATCTTGTATTAAGTAATGTTGCTTACAGTTACAGGAGATAACAATCCGGATTTGGACAGTGATTTTAAAAAAGCGTTTCCTATTTTTGTCTTGTAAAATCAGGTTTAGTACTCATCAATACTTGCCTGAGTGTGAAAGGAAAAGGAATATGTAGGGAGCTTAATTCTTGGTGTACTTGCTATTGTGTTTAAATGGTCAGTTGAAAGAAGGATATTTACTTCAGCAAAATGCAACACCTCTCCATTAGCTTCTATTACTGTGACTTCTTCAAGAAATAAATGGGGGTTTGTGGGGGTTTTTTTAGGTAATACTTCCATATAAAGCATGATTTAGTTCATGTGCCAGTCCAGGCATGTGAAGATAAGCTCTTATATCTATATATGGGATGCTTTAAGAGCATAATAGTGCACTAGAGAATGTATGCCTAAAAGAAAACAGACCTTAATGTGTTTTTTTTAACATTTTTCTGTGTAAAAATTTTACAGTTAAGTTCTGTAAAAATATCTTGAGGTAATTGAAGTTCTAAAAGAGGTGAAATCTAAGCTGTGCATTATTGTTCATCCTTCACATGATTTTGTGGGGTTAATTTTTGTTGTTTTGTTTTTGTTTTTTTTTTCTTTTTATTCTTATTGACACTTATATGGACATCTGTAATAAATGGCAGCTGCATTTGGTTTCTACTATGCAAAAGGGTAATAAAAATTGAAGGGGGAAAAATTGGAAATTCAAAAGAGGAAGAAATTGTAGAAGAAATAAGAAGGGGAAAAAAGTACCCTTTGTTAATATAACATTAAAAGAGAGGAAAGTATCCTAGAAATAGAAGAATATCACGGAAGGAAAGACACAGTTTAAGAGAACTGTTATCTGGTTATAGATCACAGGAAGCAATTTTTATGATGGCTTTATAAAGATCAAATATAAGGATATACAGACCCCCAGCTCTGGGTGCCCAAGTGCAGAGAAGTACTTCACTGAATGTAAAATGCACTTTGCCTTTCTCCTGGGTCTCTGCAGCTGTGCAGAAAGAACTTTCCCTTCTAAGCAGGGCTTCACTGCAGAGCAGGTGCAGTTCTGCACTTGCTGAAGGCATTCTGCGTTTGCTTTCTGATCTTGTGTCAGAACTGCCACATCCCCCTGCTGCAGTGCAGTGACTGTCTCTGATTTTTTAGTTATTGTGCATAGACAAAATAGTGTTTGTTGCCAGAGTGAGGCATATTTTGGCCTGTTCACAATTAGTTCTCTCCTCTGCATTGTAATCCCTTCTTTCTGCCTAATTAATCTTGATACCTTTCCACATATAAAACAAATATTTGATGCCTCTAGTTAATGTGGCTGACCTGCACTCATGATTTGTAAATGATAAATTGAGACCTGCTCACATTCAGTTTCTTTGGAACTTCTTGAACATAATTACTTCTAGATAGAGCAGAGGGTTTGCCATTGTTCTCAAAGTATTTATTTTGACAAAATATGCCAAAATAAACTCAATTCATTCAAGTGTTTAGTTTAAGAAGTAACCTCTTCACCAATTAGCAGTAATATTATTATTTTCTGTGTCAAAAATCATGACAGCAGCTACGTTTAAAAGTTGAACAGTTCTTTCATATTTCTGAAAAATAGCAAAATGATTAATAAATTCTAGCAATATTAAAAAGCTTCTGGTCAAATAAGTTGTGAGTGTCAAAGCCTTGTAAAACTGGATTGATGAATTAATTATACAGTACTATAGCCTTTCTCTGTTTAAGTAGTAGAGTTTTCCAAATTTTAAATGCCATTTTTTGAGCGGTAGAGAAAAACAAAAAAACCCGAACAAAACACCAGATGCAAACCAAGAAAAACTCCCAACAGTACTAACTGATGTAACTGTTGCCTGCAGTTGTCCTGTTTAACTTCTCTCTCCATAAGTTCATGCTTGACATCCTCCTGTGAGAAGCACAATTCTGGAAGCTCAAGCCATCCCACATAGTGCTTTGGCTCAGATCTGAGTGCATAAAATACTTGGCAGTGATCATCACTTAGTATACAAAGCTGTGGTTTGTGTTTGTGTTCAGTGATATACCTTGGAGCCAGTTGGGTTTCTTGGGATTGTTTTCTGTACCCACTTTATGCACTCTTGTTTGTTTTCACAGACAAATGCAGGAAATGAACCAGACATGGAAGATGAGCAAGTTTGCTGTGAAGCTCTGGAGGTGATGACCCTGTGCTTTGCTTTGATTCCAACGGCACTGGATGCACTCAGCAAAGAGAAGGCGTGGCAGACATTTATCATTGATTTACTATTGCACTGTCACAGCAAGTAAGTTTTGGTCACATCTATTATTTTACAATTCAAAATGAATATAAAGCCTAAGCGCAGAGCAGTGGCTTCAGCCCATTTGAAATTGTGATATGAACACCCCAATAGGGTGTTTTCAGAAACCATCCAGGTGGAAAGTTGTTAATATGTTATTAAACTTGGCTGACAGTGTTTTGATCTGTTACTAAAGAGTTAATGCTATTTTTTTATGATACTGTTGTTTCATTAATATTCAAAGTTTTCTTTGAGAAGTGAGAGAGCTCTGAAATTAGTAGTGTCTTAAGTTTTTTCAGTATGTTTTAAAAGGAGTCAGATTATGGTGCTCTCAGATAAATGGGGTCAGAATTTGAGCAGAATCTATGTTTTGGAGTTTTTGACTTCTAGATAAACAGGTTGAAAGGTCTTATGTTTAGGAATATTTGCCTTAATGAAAGAATCAAGTATCATCAGAGCATCTCTTTACAGTTAACTCTTTGCAAACATTGGTGAAACTGGAGGCTTACCAGAAATACCACAAGCTTTATTAGTTTGCAGCCTGTGTGTGGTGTAGGGTGTTGAATTTTCAGTTTCACTGAAGCTTGCATGTATCACTCATCGTATGGAAAAATAGTCAACACTGTCAGTACAGGAAGCTACCACTTCTCTCATATGCCTATAAAACTTGTGACAAACATGATAATCTCACTTAGAATGGTGCAACTGTTTATTGTTACATGATAAAATAACGTAAGCATGAGTGGAAACAGAAGACTGCTTTGTAAATTAAGATGGTGAAGTTGAACTAAGCTGCTGAAAAGTTCCTCTTCTGAATTAATGTGGAAACAAATCAGTGTTTGCAGTGCAGAGAAAGTTTAGCAAATACCAAACAGAACTCTGAATATCCTTCCACAGCTATTGTTCTCTAATCTCCTATGCTCCATCTGAGAACAATGTGAGCAAAAATATGCATGTGAGAATAATTTTGATGCACCATAAAAGACAAAGAAAGAAGATGACCAGTTCAGATCTCACAAATAGGATTTTCTAGAAAAGATCAGATGGATTGCCTTTTAGAGTTTGACTGGGACTTCTGTTTTCTCAGAGCATATCTGTGCTACCTAAACTGAGAAACAGAATGAAAAATGTTTAATACTGAATGCTAGAATAGTTTTTCTCCTACAAGGTAATTGATTTTGTAGAGGTGTCCTCTGAATGCAAGACTGGCTTAGTTAAGAGGAGATAGGCGAACAGTTAGTTCTAAATAATCCTGGAACCCAGAAGTATTCTGCTGATCTCTGCAAAGTGTTTGGTGGTCACATGTATGTGGCCTAAACACATTAAAATTCTTTGTGCTGGTGTAAAGCAATGGCACTTAGACCCACTGAAGAGACTTTCTTCTATTAACTGAACAGAAACCTGTGTCCTGGAGCTCTCAGTAGAGCAGGATTCAGGTTGCCAGCCTAAAGGGAGGTGCTTGACTTCCAGCTCTTCCTCCTGCTGAGTGTGAGTTCATTGTACAGCTCATGTCCCGTGTGCCAGCTCTGTGCTGTCATCATGTGTCTAAAACAGCATGAGATGCCTGTGCTCAGGCAGCTGCATCCCTCTCATGATTCCTTAAGAGCTCTTAGATGGTTGCAGCTTCACAGAAATGTAATACTTGTGTTCAAAGACTTAATACTCAGAAACATAACAGTGTGAGGCATGTCACATTGGTCACATTTCTCACTGTAGGAAAATATCACCTTTGTCTATTTCATTCTGCCTTCAAGTGCACAGAGCTGAGGAGTGTCTATGTGATGTATCCAAAGTACTTGAAGGATTGTATCTTAAAATAACTTTCTGTGAGATTTTCTACAAAAACATCGTCTCAGCAATCAGACGCCATAAAATGTCAATTATTGTAAAGAACAAAACAGACCAGCCCCACCCCACAGTCTGCTGCAACTCAAGAGCAGAGTAGGAGAACTTGCAAAGATCAGGGAAGGGTGACAAGGGAGATCAAAGCTCTGCAATGACTTCCATCTGAGGAGCAGCTGAATAGCTGGGGGCACTTCATACTGGAGGAGAGATGAATGCTGGGAGGAGAATACTACAGAGACCCTTAAAATCAGGAGTAGCAAAGGGAGAACAAATGGAGAGCTGTGTTTCTTTGTAATAAGACCTTCTTGAGCATAACATTTAAACAGTGCAAACCTTCAGTTTGGAAGTGATTTGAGGGGTTCTTTCATGAACTTGTCCAGTGAGGGCCATGCGATACTGCTCTTGGTAGTGTTCTTGAACCACAGATTGTTAGAAGCTGAGAGAACATTCTGGAGAAGTGTCAGAGAACATTCTGGAGAAATGTCACTGCATGATTGCTTCTTCTTGTGCACTTTGCTTTGTGCATGGTAGCAGAGATGGGTGCTCAGCCACATGCATCTTTGCTCTCACCTCAAGGTCATCCTAATGTGGCTTTGAAATCATAGTCACACATGAAAAAGCTCTGAAAGGAATAGGATTCTTTGGTGTGCTTTTCACCCTGACTCCATGGGCACAAATCAGAGAGCCACACGAAACAGACATTGCAAAACTCAGTTTTTCATAATTTGAGATACTTTCATTAAATCATTCATTCAGATTCATTTGTAGTCTCTTCCCACACAAAAAGAGTTGTTCCTAACAGTTTTGACAAGACATACTGCTCAGACAATTAATCCTACAACATCAAAGAAAAGGATTTGCCCTATTTTTTTTTTCTTACTGAAGCTTAGCCATTCCCCTGCATTGCTCTAGTGATTAGATTAGGTTCTAAGGTGGAAAATTTATTCTAATTATAGCCACTTGAATTTTCAGGAGGGTCATCATCTCTCACATCTTACTAATGATAAATTTTGATCACTTCAAAAATTCTCAGCAAACTGCTGCAGTGACACATAAAAGCAGTTTTACTGGAATAATTCTGGTTTGCCTTACCAGGTACAACTGGTGCTTGATTAGGAAAAAAAATTACTTAGGATTGCAAATCGTTGTGTTATGCAATATTTGCTGTCAGTTGCAAAGGTGTGGTGGTTAGGTGTTCATAAGTTTCTTTTTCTTGTACCTTTGAATATTTGATTTGTGGAACAGGTTTTGTAATATAATTCATGCATCTGAAATTTCACTGCAAGGAGAAATAAAATGATGGGTAGGGAATAATTAAACTATTCCTGGCATTAAGCAGATAAACACAAATTTAATTAATGTCCTGTTTGGAATGGAGATCGAATTTAATGTTTCTATTAAACTATTTCCAGAACTGTTCGTCAGATGGCACAGGAGCAATTCTTTTTAATGGCTACCAGGTGTTGCATGGGACAGAGACCTCTCCTTTTCTTCATTACCCTGCTGTTTACTGTTCTAGGGGTAAGTTTTCAGAGATAAAGTATTCAGTATGAAAGTGCGTGTAAAAAGTAATAGGATAAAATACCTGCAAGAAAAGACAAATTGGTATTAATAACAGTCACTACAATATAGATTGCTTCTGACCTACAGATTGCTTCTGACAAGCAACAGAGATGATTTCCATTTGAGATAGATCAGGGGAAAAGGGACTCTTGCATTTTCTGATAAGAACATGAACAATAGGCTTTGATGTCTGCATTTGATCTCTGGTGATTGTTAACCTTTAAATAAAAATCATTAGCAGGTTAGAGAGATACCTACAGTTAGTGCCTTCTCCTACTGGTCCTGTCAGGGCTTTTCAGCTCGCCATGCTCATGGGCTGTCTTGAACATTTGATCAAAAATTTTAATTTGGTTTTCTTTCTCCCACTGAGGTATAGAAATTAGAAGTCATATAGAAGTCATCCATTAGCAGCTAAATACTTCTGAAAGGTTAAAAATTACCTTACACTTGGTTTCTTTTTTGTTTACTGTGAGATTTAGGGGAAATATGTTGGTGTTGCACTGTAAGTAGAAGCTTGCATGAATTCTTTGCTTTTGATTTGCACAGAGCACTGCAAGAGAGAGAGCTAAGCATTCTGGAGACTACTTCACCCTTTTAAGACATCTTCTTAACTATGCTTACAACAGTAATATTAATGTACCCAATGCTGAAGTTCTTCTCAATAATGAAATTGACTGGCTTAAGAGAATCAGGGTAAGTTTCAGGATCTAATTAACTGATAATTATCAGTTTATTCCTGAAAATTATGTTTTTGTTGCAAAACTGTAAACTTTCTTGTAAACTGCAGTTCTGAGCTTAATGTTTGCTGTGTGGAGTATCCTAACTTTCTCTTAAATGGCAGGATGAAGTAAAAAGAACAGGAGAAACAGGTGTCGAAGAAACGATCTTAGAGGGTCACCTTGGAGTAACAAAAGAGTTGTTAGCATTCCAGACACCTGAGAAGAAATACCATATTGGTTGTGAAAAAGGAGGTGCTAATCTCATTAAAGTAAGTTGGAGTTTTTTGACCTCTGGAGGGGGTTTATTTGTTTTTGTGAGGTTTTAGGGTTTTTGGGTTTTTTTGGGTGGTGGATTTTTGGCGTTTTTTGTTGTTTATTTCTATCTATAAGTAAGTAAAAAGAAGCTTCACATCTTGTGGGCTGTATCCATAAAATGATTTTGATTGGAGATCAATGTTCTTGATAAAAATAATTTTTAAAATTGCGTGTTTCATTCATAAAGTGTTTTTAACATTCTCATTCTTGCTGTATTCCAGTACTTGACAAACATCACACAACAATAGTGAGCTAGATACAGGATAGTACTGTAGGGGACTGCTTTCCTTCATTACCTCTGTAATGACTTCCTTGCACATACTCTTAATTAGTGCTATTAATGCTTAGGGCAGGTTTGAACAAATGTATCACATCTGAGCATCTCTTTAATCAGACGTGTTTTCTTTGTACCTCTGATATTATAGAGCAGGAGTGTTGGTTTTTCAGCACTAATTTGATAAAGAGCTTTGTAGATAATACTGGTTTTGCAAAAGAAATTTTTTACCAATGAATAACAGTACAGATTTAACTTACACTGGGGAGGTGGGTTTGCAGGGAGCCACTTTAGAGTGGAGTTCTTCTGTTCTAAATGTAAAAGCTCATTGTGCTATTGGTCTCAATTTTTACTCTTCTTTTTTTTTTAAATACCCCTCTGGTTCTCTAGACATTCATTTATGTAGTAACCCTTACTCCCTTATAAAATAATTTCCAGGGTAACAGGTGATTTATTGTCTTTTTTTTTTTCCAGGAGTTGATAGATGATTTCATCTTTCCAGCATCCAATGTTTATCTACAATACATGAGAAATGGAGAATTGCCTGCTGAGCAGGCCATACCAGTCTGTAGTTCACCAGCTACTATTAATGCTGGCTTTGAGCTCCTTGTTGCACTTGCAGTTGGATGTGTGCGAAATCTCAAACAGATAGTAGACACATTGACTGAAATGTATTACATAGGTACAGCAATCACTAGTATGTAATACTTTTTAATTCTCTATTTTCTACTCTTTAATGTATATATCATGTATAGGTTTTGTCTGTATTATCCACTGAACCAAATGCTGAGTTTTTTTGTTGATGGTTTGTGGCTGCTTTTAATGTTGCAAAATCAGTTTGCCAGTGTAGTCTTAGTTTTTCTTTATGCAGTAAATATACTGACTTGCATTCCACGGTTACATCCAAATTCCAGCCCCAGTCACAGCCTGACCCTTCCTGTCCCAATCTCTTAAGTACTTCCCTCTGTCCACACCAGCTCCCAGGAACCTATTCTGTCTGTATCTTCTACTTCTGTCTCACCATAACAGGCTCTTGCTAACTAATCCCAGAGCCTCAACAGGTATCTTCAGTTTAGTTTTAGAGCCAGTTTCTTGGTTGCTCATATGATTTGTCATCATTGTCCACACACAGACACAGTTCCTCTGTCCTGCTTCTCTTTTTAGTTCTGAATTCATTCTCTCCTTTTTCAGGCTCATTTTTGACCTTGTCTCAGTACAGCTCTGCACTGAAAGAACTTTCTCCCTCTCACTGGGGAAAGGTTGTAGTGTTTGCTGTGTGTTCAAAAACTTGCAAATGTTAGTGTTTCAAAAGCCAATAGTCAAATGAAACTTGGGCTGATTTTCACAACAATGGCAAAAGGCTTGTTTTTGGCACAGATTATTGTTGTCATAAAAAAAGCATTTCTTAAAAGTGATCAAGCAGGAGGATATTTTCTCCAGCTCTAAAGGGAAACTGAAACCATTCTGCTGTAATATTAACAAAGGGAAAGGGGGAAAAAAATCAAAAACCACCAAACAAAATCCAAACACCATCAAACCAAGGAAACCCAGGCTCATATGATGAGAAAGGCTGGGAGAGTTGGCGTTATTCAACCTGGAGATGGGAAGCTTACAGGGGTACCTTATTGTGACCTTCATTACTTAAAAATGGCCAATAAGAAAGATGGAGAAAAAGATTTGTACCAGGCCTTGTAGTTACAGGACAAGAGGCAGTGATTTTAAACTTGAGAATAGAATTAGATTGGACACAAGGGAAAAATTCTTCACTGTGAGAATGCTGATACACTGGAACAGGTTGCCCAGTTGTGGATGCCTCATCCCAGAAGTGTTCCAGGCAAGGTTGGATGGGGCCCTGAGCAATCTGGTCTAGTGGAAGATACCCTGGCCCATGGCAGGGAGTTGGACGAGATGATCTTTTAAAGGTCCTTCCAACCTAAACCATTGAGTGATTTAACAGATGTTTAAATTCATAGAGTTGAGCCAAAACCATAAGCAACTAAAAATAGTATCCAGAAGTGGAAATTGTCCACTCCCTCTCAGATTGTCAGAGCTACTTGCTTGTATGGTGCTATCAGTGAGTCACTCTTCCTGTTCAGTTCCATCTCAGATGAATTAATTAAAAGGGCAGCTTTATGGTGTTCCCCTCTGCCTCATCCTTCTTCCTTCACCCTTTTCTGTTGGGAAGTACTGTACTTCTTACCACCTCACAATTAGGGGGATTTCATGGCATTCGCTTCCATTGAGGTGTTTGATAAGCACAACAGAACACCAGATCTCTGTGGTATGTCAGAAGAGAGAACACGTGTGAACTGTGCATAGTCTGGGATTCATATACCAAATCTGCTTGTAAATAAATATGCATGCTCTCTTATATCAGAATTTCTTGTGTTAAACTACAGACAGAACAACAGGTTACCTTAGGTGATAGTAAATGTTCTTGAAGAGATCTGAGGGACCTGAAAGAGAAGACTCAGGAGGAAAAAATATATATCAAGTTATATAGATAGCACTTGCTAAAACGGTTTCCCATCCTGGCAAGAAGAAGCGAGGCTTAAGTGAAATTCTATACTTTTTTTAAGGATTGTAAATTTTTTAGAGTGGTATAATTTTTGGAAGGTATAAATTGGTTATATTCCATATTCATTCAGCTGAATTTTTCAGCTAAGAAACTTGCTGGTATTGAGGAAAGATTTCTGTTTCATGTATAAATTGGCTAAATTTTTGCCTGACCACCTCTTTAGTTATGCAGTAGAAGAAAATGTTACAATAAGATTACAGATAGAACTGTCCTTCATAGAAATTGTGTTAATTTTAGCAAAAGCAAATTTTCTTATGGAACATTGTTTTTTATTAAATTGCAGTATGATACAAACTAAGAATAATTTTATGCAACTGCTCTTTGTACTGCATTGATGCCCTCTTTATTTTACAACAAAACAGTTCCCTGACCACTTTGTGCTGTTTCCTCTTAGCTTGTGAAGCGCTCACAGAATGGGAATATCTGCCACCTGTTGGGCCTCGGCCACCAAAGGGATTTGTGGGACTGAAAAATGCTGGTGCCACTTGTTACATGAATTCTGTCATTCAGCAGCTGTACATGATTCCAGCCATCAGGAATGGGATTCTTGCAATAGAAGGCACAGGCAGTGATGTAGATGATGACATGTCTGGGGATGAAAAGCAGGACAATGAGGTAAATTTAATTATATAAAATAACTTAATCTTTAAATTGTTATTACTTTTTTAAATGAAAAGGTTATAATAAATTTCAGTTGCTACTTAATCACTTTGATTTCCACTGATACCTCTGGGGAAACTGGGATAATATTTCATACTTGAATAGATTCACTGCCAGAGGGCCACCTCAGAAGATCCATGTGGCAGGGTTGGCAGAATTCCTTCTCAGACATTTCTACTGGAGAGCACTATACCTTATTCCTGCCACCACAACTTTGTTCATGCAAACAAAGACAGTATTTGGGTTTTCAGCTGAGTATGAAGCACCTTAGCTTGTCAAATTAAACAAAGGAGTAACTATTAGACAGCTACATCTGAAAGTGAATTGCACAAATTTTCTGCTTTTCAGAGCAATGTTGACCCACGAGATGATGTCTTTGGTTATCCACATCAGTATGAAGATAAACCAGCACTGAGCAAAACTGAAGATAGAAAAGAATACAATATTGGAGTTTTGAGGCATCTCCAAGTAATTTTTGGCCATTTAGCAGCTTCCAGGCTACAGTACTATGTACCAAGAGGGTTTTGGAAACAGTTCAGGTAAGTAGAAAATTGAGCATTGATGTTGGTTCACTGGATCACTGAAGTGCAACAAAAATAATCACAGTAGAATGGCAATGATGTAAAGTGTAAATTAGCAGAAGCTCTATCTGCCTTTTCACCATTCTGTAGAAGTCTGTTAATAAACGAAATAATAATAATAAACTAAAGTTTACAGCAGGGTGATTCAAATTTTAGCAGTTTTTGATAGTGAGACTTCAAATTAAGTATGAAATTATACACAAGAGCTTGTTTCTACTTACCAGAAAGTGTCATGGTCACAACAACAGATAGTGTAGTACATCAAAACCCAGCAGTTTGACTCTTTAAGGAGGAGGGGTTAGGAGCTTGAACAGTATTTTTTTCCAAAATAAATTGTTGGCAAACAAAACAAAAACTATTTGACAAAATGTGCTTTCATTTTCAGACTCTGGGGTGAACCTGTAAATCTACGTGAACAACACGATGCTTTAGAATTTTTTAATTCGTTGGTGGACAGTTTAGATGAAGCTTTAAAAGCTTTGGGCCATCCAGCAATGTTAAGTAAAGTTTTAGGAGGGTCCTTTGCTGATCAGAAGATTTGTCAAGGATGCCCGCATCGGTAAGTGTTGAAGATTTAAATATTTTTTTAATAGAAAAACAACCCATGTTTGTGTCTTTATAAAAGTAATTAGGGTCAAGAGTGGGCTTTTTGTGTTGGTTTCTTAAGCTAATAGATTTTGCTGCCTTGTTTTTTCTACAGCTGAACATTCATTTGTCTACAAGTGCCTTGTACTTAATCATTATTGTTTCTATTTCATAGATTGTATGTGAAACATTGTGTATTGATCAAGACAGGAAAAGATTATGCTTTTTCACATTTAAAGTGAAAACAATTGTAGAGACCAAATGCAATGTAGAAAGTTTTAGTACCAGGCCAACAATTGTTGCTGTCTTTGGTTTTCCATAATGTGTGTTTAGAGCTGAGCCAAGCAGAAATCTTCAGTTCCAATGAGTAAAACTGTTCATACTCACCATGGAACCTGTAATTAAGGATAGTGGTGTAGAAAGTTCATCTTTTTTTCTGAAGACTTCTGCTGTATTTGTAGTTAACTTTAAATGTGAATACTGAAATTCAGTTTTGTAGAAGGCACGTAGAAACCACCTATGCCAAATCAGACTGAAAGTCTGTAGCTCGCTGTTTTGATGATAAATGAAGGAATAGAACTTAGTATTGTAAAGTTGTAATTCCCCAGACTTTTTAATTTATCTCTCTTTTTGTGATGGATGATTGCATGCAAAATTCAGGATGGCTTAATGATGAACTTAATCTTTTTAGCATTTGGCTTTTTTTTATTATTGTGTTTATTTCTGTCACTATCAGTTAGCCTTCTTACTGTTCAGTTCATGTATGATTCTTTAACAGTACATATCTCTGTACATTGCTATTGCAAATTCTCTTTATTTTGAAAGCTGACCATTTCCTTTAACCTCCAGTTAGCAATTAAAATACTGGAAAAAATTATACAAATGGATTTTATTGTGGTAATTTTTCAACTTCAGTGACCTAATGTATGAATAAGAATAATTTGTAAGGTGAGCATCATAGGTTTCATGGGTTACAATGAGTGACTGGAAGTGAGTTGAAATACTGCAAGGTAAAATGATAGCACTGATTTCACCTTACATGCAATGGGAAATTAAATGGCAGATCCAGACAGCAACAGGAGTTACCATTCATTCCTGATATTATGTATTATCCTGAAGTATTTCTGTGTTTTTTGAACTCTACTGGATTTGCATAATGTTACTTATTAATAAAAATATAGTTTAGGGAGAAGAGAACTGATAGTAACTAAACTGTGGATTCGTGTATGGCAAATTAGCAGCCTTTCTATATTTTTTGTAAGCTATTTATTGGATGAATGAATATTGCTGTTGGTTGAAGTGTTTCTAAATATTTATTTATTCAGCCTTTGAATGCTTGATTGCATATCAGGGAAACAAGCCCTTCAGGGTTACACTGGAATAGATGTGGCTTTTTAAATTTATTCATCACTTCTTTATCTTTAAAAACAAAAAGTTGTTTCCAGGATGTATCAACTGGTTGTCTCTCAAGCACTCGTGGTTCATTGCTAAAGATTTGTTTGTAGATTATATTCAGAACACAGTGTCAAAGCCAGTCATAAACATTCAAAGAGGTTTTATGAAGATGGTGATTCGAGGTTTTTCAGATGGAAAATAAAACGGCTTTTTGGTTTTTGTTTGTTTGTTTGTTTTTGTTTTGTTTTTCTGAATTGGCATCTGTTTTGAATTACTGTGTTTAGGTGTGATGCAGTATTTGTGTTTATCACTCTAATTCCTGACCATAAAAATAAGGTGTACAGATACTATAATGTACTTGTAGGAAAGCTGCAGTTAAAAATAGTTTAGTTCTTTCACTGCTTACACACTGTAGCACATGATAGACGTAAAAAGTAGAACATATTCCTACCTTTCTTATACATTTATCTGTTAATTGCTAGGTACGAGTGTGAGGAATCCTTCACAACTCTGAATGTAGATATAAGGAATCACCAAAACCTTCTTGATTCTTTGGAGCAGTACGTTAAAGGAGATTTATTGGAAGGTGCAAATGCATATCATTGTGAAAAATGCAACAAAAAGGTAATATTCCTTATATATTAAATTGGTGTACAGCTGTGATGTTACAGCTGTACTAAATTCAGTCTTAGTTCATGTTTGGGGATAAAAGTCATCCTTTCATTACTCAGTTTGGTATTTGGTGAGAGTATGGAAATATGAGAGCTGGTAACTGTTCGTGTCCTTTCTTAGGTGGATACAGTGAAACGCTTGTTGATTAAGAAGTTGCCTCCAGTTCTTGCAATCCAGTTGAAACGATTTGATTATGACTGGGAAAGGGAATGTGCAATCAAATTCAATGATTATTTTGAATTTCCACGAGAACTGGACATGGAGCCTTACACAGTGGCAGGTGTAGCAAAATTGGAAGGGGATGATGTGAATCCTGAAAATCAGATAATACAGAATGAGCAGTCAGAAAATGAACACTCTGGGAGCACAAAATACAGACTTGTGGGTGTACTTGTGCACAGTGGCCAGGCCAGCGGTGGACATTACTACTCCTACATTATCCAGAGGAATGGTGGAGATGGTGAGAAGAACCGGTGGTACAAATTTGATGATGGAGATGTGACAGAGTGTAAAATGGATGACGACGAAGAGATGAAAAATCAGTGTTTTGGGGGCGAGTACATGGGCGAAGTGTTTGATCACATGATGAAGCGAATGTCCTACAGGCGCCAGAAGAGGTGGTGGAATGCTTACATTCTTTTTTACGAACGCATGGACACGATAGACAAGGACAATGAACTAATAAAATATATTTCAGAAATCGCTATCACCACTAAACCCCACCAGATTAAAATGCCCTCAGCCATCGAGCGAAGCGTGCGCAAGCAGAACGTGCAGTTCATGCACAATCGGATGCAGTACAGCCTGGAATATTTCCAGTTCATAAAGAAGTTGCTTACTTGTAATAGTGTCTACCTAAACCCTCCTCCAGGTTAGTATGGTAGTGTGATAATTATGGATTCATTTCTTGCAAGAAGAGTTTTGGTTTGTGTGGCCAAGGATTTATCTAGCCACTGAAAATTTGGTGTGTCCTGCTTTGAATACTCTTGTCCTTCTGCAGTTAAATACCTCTTGTTGAGTTGTTCATCTGTGATAACTCAGTTGCTGTACTAAATCAAGTTAAAATACTGAAGTTTGAGGGCTCTTTTGTTGAAAACAGTTCTCAGAAGTGAGATGCTGAATTTGTAAAAGATATATGTTAGCGTACAGGTACCTGTATTAAAGCTTACATTTTCACGTTACACGTTATAGAAGCTAAAGGCTATTTTGATCAAGTTTCTCCTAAAATTGGAACATCATATCAGCAAAACAGTAATCTGAAATCAGTTAAATTATTAAAAATTGCTTTTACTTTGTCTACATGTGAGTATTCTGATTTTTCTTTAGGACAAGATCATCTGTTGCCTGAAGCAGAAGAAATAACTATGATTAGTATTCAGCTTGCTGCTAGATTTCTCTTCACCACAGGATTTCATACAAAGAAAATAGTCCGTGGCCCTGCTAGTGATTGGTATTTTGTCTTTTAAAAACAATTACAGTTTTGGAAGTTTGATGTCTGTTAAAAGATTCCATTTAGTTAGTTACATGGTGAAGGTGAAAAGGGGCAAAAATTTTAATAGAAAATACTGGGAAGAATTTGAGCCTTAAAATATCCTGCTGATCTGAATAGCTTCAAATTTCATTTTCAGACACAGCTTAACTGTATTTTTGTCTGTCTTTTAAAAAGAATAAAAGAATGGACATTGTCACTAGCACAGAACCAACAGGTTATGTTTTCTCACAAATTCAGAATGGTTTTTACATTGTTTTAGTAGTTTTAAACAAAGCTCTTTACAAACCACTGTTGCAGCTTATATTTGAATTCTGTTCGTGAAACACGTGTAATAATCTTTGAGACACTGTTGGCAGAGTACTTTATGTACACTGCTACAGAGCCTGTAATTCAAGTCCACACTGACAAACAGTCCCATCTTACTCGTTTTAGTCCTTCTGCTGGTGAGAGGAGTGTGGGTTACTGCTGGTCAAATTGGAGAGAAAATCTGGTATTCATGGCCAGTAGTTTACCAGCTACTAGTAAGTAGCTGTGTAATACTGGCAAATTTAGGGTAGCTTAAGTTACTCCTTCTAAATTAAAAGATCAAGAAGAGTTCAGATATTCTTGCTGAAAGGACAGAGTAATGCAAGGCCCTCTTTGAAACAGATATTTTAGTCTTTGGGTATTGGTTTTTCATTTTGTGGGGTTTTTTAAGATCTCTAAATGAGACTATAAATTCTTGTTATGTTACTTTTTTAGTTGTGTGTTGTTTACACAGCTTACGAAATCCACCTGTGTTCTCTGCTGCTCACCCTTTTCCCCATTTCCAGTACAGAGACAATGGTGGCTGCCAAAACAGGACCTGCTTTGAGGAGTAATTAGGGGGTATAATGCTATCTTAATTCTTATGGGTGATAGAAGTAAAATGCTACAGTTAAGTGTTAGGTTTTTAATTGAAGGATATCTTCCATATCATTTTGTGAACAAAAATGTTTGGGAATCACCTTTAATACATATTTTCTTCAAACTCTGCAAAAGAACATGTCTGCCAAAATTCCCTAATGTTTGCATTTGGTCATAACTGTGCTATCTCCTGTTTCAGGTATGATGCCCTGTGCATCCTGCTCCGTCACAGCAAGAATGTTCGCTTTTGGTTTGCACACAATGTCCTTTTTAACGTTTCAAACCGCTTCTCTGAGTATCTCCTGGAATGCCCCAGTGCAGAAGTGAGGGGTGCATTTGCAAAACTTATAGTATTTATTGCACATTTTTCATTGCAAGACGGACCATGTCAATCACCTTTTGCCTCTCCTGGACCTTCCAGTCAGGTATTTAATTTTCTAATGAAAAGCCTTTGAAACTTATTCTTGCTTCTTCATGATAAGCATTTAATATAAAGTAAAACTCTGGAGCAGATGCATCAGTGTTGGCTGTACAGCCCATTTTGCACCACAAAACAGAATGTAACTCAACCAGTTAAGAGAACTGCTGTCACAGGTCTCAGTTTCCCCTCATTTGTAAATCTCTGTGAAAGCTCAGTGAGAGCTTTGAGCTGGGAGTGTGAAATCTTAAAAAAAAAAAAAGTCGTTATTTTAGTGAAGTAATGTCTCAGGAAGTAAACATTTGATTTTATTTATAACTGTAAGCAAACAAACTCCAACAAACAAATACACTAACCTGAAAACCTGCAGGAGTTCCCTAAGTTTTAATTGCATGTATCTTGCAACAGTGCAATTGTCAAAAATAGTAACTTAGTGTAGGAGTAGACAGTGAATTGTCTGATTTTGCACGCACACAACAAAAAAAAGCTTACGCCTTATTGTGATACTTGTGATAACAGTGTTAAAAAGATCAACTTTTTTGAGCCTTTGCTTTGTCATGTTTTAATGTCTCGTTTTGCTTACATAGTCCTATTTACCTTCTCAGAATGTTTTCACTACTGTGTCCAGCCAAAGAATTTGTTAAGAATTAAGTTGAAGCTCCATAGACTTAGGAAGTGTTTTGTATTGTGAGGTATTTGAGATATACCTGTAGAGGTGATTTGGTTGTCTCAGTCTAAAAAGTTAATAGTGGAATTGTATGTGTGTTTCTTGAGTATTTAGGCTATTGGAAAAAAGGACCTGCTTTGAAAAAAGCCCAGTTTTTCCAATCTGCTATTGGAAAAAAAGCCCAGTTAAAAGTTTCTGTAGCTATAATTTCTTGGACTTAGATGGTATTGAGTGATGGGAGTCTTACTGCCTGTCTGTGTCTTTTTGTCTGCGTGAGACACTCAAGACTGACCAACTGCTGGTACTTTGGAGCTTGTATAAATCCCATTTATTTTAACCAGTTCTGTTCTCTGTCATAGTAAAAAGTAGAAACTAAATAAAAATATGATAGATTCAGCCACTAACAGTAGAACTTGTTTCTTTCTGCAGGCTTATGATAACTTAAGTTTAAGTGATCACTTACTGAGGGCGGTACTGAATCTTCTAAGAAGGGAGGTATCCGAACACGGGCGCCACTTGCAGCAGTATTTCAATCTGTTTGTGATGTATGCCAATCTAGGTAAGCAAATTGCTATTACTGGCAACACTGTAATAAACTGGGACCTTATTGATGATCCACTTACAGAGATAACAGCAGGAGGATCCAGTTTTCCATCCTTAGGCAGATTGTTATTGTTCTGTGTCATATAAATGCTCCCTAGGATCTGTGTTCCTCCTCTTTGGAGTTTGGGGCTTCATCCCCAAACATCCCCCATTCCCTATCATCCATGGAAGATAAACATGAGAAGCTTGGAGCTGTAAAACAGTGTCCTGCTGAGAGAGGGTGGGGGTGAAACTTTATAAAATACTTGACTGTTGCTGTTTATCAGCTCATGCAGGAAGTAGACAATTTTAAAGGAATTTAATTTCCTATCTCTAAAATTAATCTAGACGATTGTGTGAATTTAATTACACCTGTAATGTCTATTGCTTTCATATATTTTGCCTACCAAAGCATTCTCTGTCTGGCAGGCTTCTGTCATGACACCAGAGTAGAATGAGTGTCATGGCAGAGAAGAGAGATGCAATTCTTCTGCTCCAACTTCTCTTTTCTTTCTCACTAGCTTTTCATAGTCAGCGCAGTTCAGGCCTCTCAGTAGGAGAGCACTCAGAGGCCAGATAGAAAAATATAATTTTATTTGTGAGTCTGATCATTATCACAATATACCCTGCAGAGATAAAGCTGGAAATACTAATACAATAAGCAGTTGTCCTTGTCTTACTACTGTTACCTGAAGGCTTCTGTATGAGTGTAGAGTCTGTTCAGCAAAAACCACAATAACGTAATTCCTACATTCTGTGGAAAATATTAAATTGTCTGGCATTTTGAGAAATAAAATAGTAGATTGTTCACAACAAAGTGAGAGGTCAGTTCTACAGAGGATGCAACTACACAAGTATCTAGCATAATCAGAAAAAATGCCCAGAAAACCCCAGTTACACTTCTCCTTATCAGCAAAATGGAAGGTAAGGCCCAGTTGTATTTCAGAATAAGAAAGACTTGGAAATGTATGAAAAATCGTTACTTTTAAGCAAAATAAGAAACAGAATGCAAGAAGGGATGTAGTGAATTTCCTGGTGAGTACTTGTGCAGTATGTGCATGGTATTCTTGCAGTAAAACCAGGTGTAGCTTTGGATTTTTTGGTTGGTTGGGATTTTGGAGGTTTTCTTATTTATTTTGTCACTTAATTTGCAGTTATTACATCGTGTGGCACAGTAAAAAAATGTCTTAAGTTTGTGATTGATGTATCTAGGACATGACTGAAAATTAACAAAATACACTGTGGGGGTTGGTTTTCCTATCCTGGGCCTCACAATAAAAGGATTCATTTATTGTCCAAAAGACTTCTCTGAGGTTTTACTATTAACACAGATGCTACTTGTGCATTGCTTAAGTGCTAATGAGCACTGTGAAGAAATGGTAGTAATTTACAACTGTCCTTCAATGTGATCTTTCAGCTGTATATAATTTTCTTGTGCATCTTTATTGATTTGATTATTTTTCCCTCAGAAGGTATAAATGAGGGTTTAATAAAACCCAACAACTCAAAAGTTATGAGTTATGTAAACTCTTATTATTTTTCTTTTTAAAAATTCTAAAAATATTTTCAGTACCAGAAACTAGATTTTTTTTTTCCCCTCCCTACCCCATAAAGGTGTAGCAGAGAAGACACAGCTTCTGAAACTAAATGTTCCTGCAACCTTCATGCTCGTGGCTCTGGATGAAGGTCCAGGCCCTCCAATTAAGTACCAGTATGCTGAGCTGGGGAAGCTGTACACTGTGGTGTCGCAGCTGATCCGCTGCTGCAACGTCTCATCACGGATGCAGTCTTCTATCAATGGTACAGTGAATCCTAAATTTGCTTTAGATCCATTGACTAAACCAGTAAATGTCTTTTTGTGCATGTTTAGCTATTATTTATAAAGTGGATCAGCTGGAAAAAGGTGTTCCTTTTATGTTTAGCAGCTACTTTCACTTAAAGAAACAAATCTGTTCGCCATAAGCAAAACTGATTTGTTATACTAAAAAGACCAAGACGGAAATTTGTTCTGTATTTTATTCCTTATTCCTTAAAAATATAGGGGAATAATTAGTAAAGTAGGAGGCTGTTCATTACAAAATAGTAATGCTTTTAGAATATTTAAGCCCATTGTAAAGAGTTGTCCAAAGATGTTTTTATCCTGAGTAGGTGATGAAAAATAGACTACAGAAATAATCTGTACAGGAGAAATGCTACAGCAGGTTTTGAGATAACTGATAGTGCTTAGCACTGAAGAGATGTTGCATTGTTTTGGATAGCTCTTGAATATGATTTGATGCTCGTTCACACTCAAGACAACAAACAGAAGCTAGAACTTCAATTTATAAAATATAAGAATCAGTTAGAAATTGATTAACCACAGTGTAAATCATTAACATTTCCAGTAGCTGAATAGAGTGCAGTTATTTTTGAGGAATGGTGACAGGATATTGGGCCATGTGGACTTTATAGCCTGTATCTGTACACGTTCTGCTAAGCATATTTTAGAAAAACCTAATTAGAAATCTGTAGAGAAGCTATTTAATGGGAAACTCATTACAGCTTGATGTGTCAGGCTATAAAGTCAATAGGCTAGACTGTGCTATAGCGAGATTAATGAACTGAAAATTTTACTGTGCTGTAATAAGCTTCAGAATCATGTGGCAATTTTGGCTGGGTTTTTATCCAGTGCATTACTTGAAGCTTAAACTGAAAAGATACTTTACCTGTAAAAATAGTTGTATATTCAATATATTCATAATACTGTACTAAAAATATTATTTCTATGAACTTTACTTTGACTACTAATTACAATTACTGTTTGCAAAATAAAGTTATTTTTTGCTTCAGCTTATGAAACTAGGAAAGTCCTCCCTAGTCTTCTGTGCGTCTTCAAACAATAACTCAAAACACTGCTAAATTTAGAAACATCAGGAGCAAATCAACATGCTTACACTACACAAAACAAAGCTGACTAAATAAGATACATTAATTACAAAAGTATATTTATTCTCTACACTCCAGAGATTCAAATGGGACTGCTCTAACATAGATACTCCCCTGAACACTTTTGCATTGTCTTGTGAAGTAAACAGACATCGTGTCCTTAAAATATGACTTGGGCTGTGTTACACAAGCAGTGAAGTAGATAAATGCAGGAGATAAGAGGGTTTCTCTGAGGAATCTCAGTGATTTCTCCTCTTGCATGTGAACATGTCTCCAGCTGTTCTGCTTTGATTGTCACTGCATAATCATATCAGAGAGGGAGAAGTAGCTCTCTCAGGCAGCAAGTGTCAAGCTTCATAAACATAAAAATTAGTTATTTCATACTATATTTTTTCAAAGAAAGTCAGCTGTTAAGGGAGGGTTTGTGTATTTTCTCCATTTGTATTTTTTGATGAGTTAACACCAGTTTGTATTTTAGTATCTACACTGAAGGTACTTCACCACCTTTTAATCTGCAATAACTGTTTGTTCCAGGTAATCCTCCACTTGCCAACCCTTATGGTGATCCTAATTTATCTCAGCCTATAATGGCACTTCAGCAGAACGTAGCAGACATTCTGTTTGTGAGAACTAGTTATGTAAAGAAAATTATTGAAGACTGCAGTAATTCTGAAGAGACCATCAAGTTGCTTCGTTTCTGCTGTTGGGAGAATCCTCAGTTCTCTTCCACAGTCCTCAGTGAACTACTTTGGCAGGTAAAAATAAAAAGCTAGAAGAAAGATGGGAATAAAAATATGAATGATTCTGCATTTATATGTAAGAATGTTGTATTAAATACTGAAGGGGTGCTTGATAAATAAATTTCCTCAAGATGGCATCCTCTGTCAGTATTTACAGTCTTAGGTCTGTACATCTTGTTGGAGCACTGTGGGAAGTGCTTTATGAATTTAGGCAAGCAATCAACCTTTAACGAATGATGTGTTAAGGGTGGAAAGTAGACTGAGGTGGTTTTTGTGTATTTCAAGAGCATCTGCTAAAGCTTGTTTTCTATCCATAAAAGAGATTTGTAGATGACAGGTACTTTCTTCAGCATATCATGCTTGGGGCTTCAGATCAACTGTGTCAGAAGGTCATAAAGACACATTTTGTCCTTTACAGAACCTACTGTATTTAAAAACAAAACAAATCAAATGAAATTGCAACCCACAAGATTCCTGATGACACTTTATAGAAAAGAAGTATTGTATTGTATTGAATCTTGAAACACCTTTTGATTAATTATGTTCTTATATTTCACTGTGTATGCTGCCTGCCTCAAAGAATGCTTTCTTGTGTTCTCTGCATTTTCACTTTTTAGGTTGCATATTCATATACATATGAGCTTCGTCCTTATTTGGATCTGCTTCTGCAAATCCTGTTAATTGAGGACTCTTGGCAAACTCACAGGTCAGTATTTCTCTGTCCTTTTATAATTCAATATTGTTCTGTACAGATTGTTTTTCCAGTGGTTCTGTTGCTAATCCTTTCATTAGGTTTGTTTTAAATATGTATTAAATCAAAATTCACAAATAAATCAGTTTTCTGTATTTTTGTCTGAAATGTTAAGTACAATTTTTAATATTAATTACTGTAGACAAGTTTGCTCTAAATCCCAGATTTCTCAGATACAAGAGAATATGCTGTTTAGGTTAAGGTTATACTTCCCTGTGAAGTGCTCAGATTGATTCACAGAAACGTCCCCTTCAGGTGATGTGACAGCCTGGGCTTGCTGAGGAGCATATCAGATACAGGAGTGGTACAAAGACACACATGGAGTGTGAATGTGGGAGGAGAGAATATTTCACATTTAGATATTCTCTTTATGATCACGTTTCAAGAGAATTGTAACTTCGGCATATTACATATTAATCAGTTGAAAACCTAATTTTTATATGTCTACAGAATAAAGCTTTTGAAAGGTATTAAAAATTTCAATTACTGCAAATACTTTATCTGAGAACAGTTAGTTTTTCAGAAGTTTAATATAAAAGTAGGTAAGATAACACAAATGTCATCAATGTGCATCAGTGTTGCAAAATGTTACTGTTTCATAATAAGCAGTTATAGGTAATATGGGATTTACTGAATCATTTCCAACTGTATCTCATAGGACATTTCAAATACTTTCAGTGAGAGCACATTTGTTGGGTATGGGAGTGGACTCCTGTCCTTAGCTGTGGAAGCAGACTGCTCATTTAGAATGTTACCAATTGCCTGGGCTTATTTTAGGAGGAACTCAAAGGAGATGATGGTCTGGCTTAACCACACTCCAAAATATGACTGAGTTGTAGGGATTTGGTAATTTTTTTATGGGATTTGCTATGCGTATATAATGCAGTTTGCTTATATTACCTTCTTGATAAACAAATAATTCCATTAAGTAAATCCACAGAATGCTGGAGGATGGGCATACTTTAATAGATATGAAGTAAAAGAATGGATTTTTGGGGTAGAACTATAGGTGAGAAATCATGGAAGTGGCTGTTGGGGAAATGCTGTATTTGGGAATAGCAGGGTATGAAGGAGGTGGAATGTTGTGGGGTGGCTTCCCTGGAGAAGTACTTCACTCCATGTGCCATTGCAATGTCAGGAGTAGCGCTGCTCCCTGGAATAGTGTTAGGTTTCCACAGGATATTAAATGGCCAGCTCCAGTCATCCACTACTTCTTGCTGCCACCTCTGGCCTTAGCTTCAAGTACTTGTCTCTGACCTGTTCTTGGTTTTGCTGTGATAATCTAAGATTTTTAATGATTTTTATCTTCTCTTCCAATAAAAAAACCCAAAACCCAACGAACCACCACAAAACAGTGAAATTGTCCATTGGAAATTGTCTTGTAACTCCTGAAAAATGAGTCTGATCTGACCCTGGGCAGTGTGTCCCTTGGAGCTCTGGTGTGTGTCCTCTGGTACTGCAGGATCACTGCTGCTGGCCCTTGGCATCAGACCCACTCTCTTAAATTTCTCTTGATTTGACAGGTTCAAGTGCCAATTTTGGAATGGTGCGAGTGCCATTAAATGAAATTAACTGAAGTAAAGCTCATCATTGCTTTACAGATGGAGCCTGGGCTGACAGATGCCAGGGCTGTGAGGAAAGAGGGCAGTTGCTTTCCCTGCCATGAGTGTAGCTCTTTGAGACACCGGTGTGGGTTCTGTGCCCCCTCTGACTTTTTTTCAAAGCCAAAAGTATGTCAGTTCTCAGTTTTTGCATAGTTAAAAGGTAGTAATTAATTCCTCTGCCCTGTTCAAGAGCAGAAGGCACAGAAACTGGGTTTAGTTCCAGGGAATGACCAAGTCCGTTATCCCATGCACAAATATGTACTACTCATTCCCCTTCAGAGGAACTGCATGTAAAAGGGTGTATTTAAGAAGCATGATTGAGTGTAAACCATTCTGTTAAGGATTTACCTGTTCCAATTCTGTAAAGACCTACTGGGTTAACAGGGCTCATTTGTAAGTGCAGTAGATACTTCAGTAATAAAATTGAACTATTAAAGTTGATTACTGTGACTAGAATTAATCATACTTATATTTTGTATGTATCTTGTTCAGTTATATTTTTAGCATATTTGGTAATTTTAAGAGTAAGTTATATATATGACATGTCAGGTTAATTTTCTGATTTTTAAAAAAACCTCTTGACTAACACCAGAAGTCAGAACATCAACTATCCCTTTTGTAATTACATTGTATATAGACCCTTACTTGAAATGCTAAAACTCTTTAACACTTAAAGTTTTGTTGTTGTTTTTGTTTTTTTCTAGGATTCACAATGCACTTAAGGGAATCCCAGATGACAGGGATGGACTCTTTGACACCATTCAGCGCTCAAAGAATCATTACCAGAAAAGAGCTTACCAGTGTATAAAGTGCATGGTAGCTCTCTTCAGCAACTGCCCTGTAGCTTACCAGATCCTTCAGGTGATACCTTTTATTCTGTTTCTTGCTGCTTTTTTCCTATTTCCGTGTTTAAAAAAAAAAAAAAAAAAAAACCACCAAAAACAAAGCAACAAAAAAACAAGTCCCACCATTATTCAGTTTTTAACACCTCAATTAAATTACACCTTCCAGGGGCAACTCATTTGAACCTTCTGTATGAGAAGGTCAGTATAAGGGATTGAAGGCAATCTGGTTAAATTCACACTAATTTGCAGCTGTGATGGAGCTGAAAATCTGAAGACTTCATTTCAAATTTTAAGTTTTCTTTGGGAAAAAAAAGGATATTTGTGACTCCTTTAAAGAGCAGCAGATGGGTTGGTGGTCTCTGACAGCTGATTTATAGGAAAGGAAAAATACTTCTGTTTTCAAGAACAGAGGAAATAATTGTGAATGGTTCATTTTTCCATCTGCAGAGCAATGGAGATTTGAAGAGGAAATGGACCTGGGCAGTGGAATGGCTTGGAGATGAGCTGGAGCGTAGACCATACACTGGCAATCCCCAATACACCTACAATAATTGGTCTCCACCAATACAGAGCAATGAAACATCAAATGGCTACTTCCTAGAGAGATCACACAGTGCTAGAATGACTCTTGCAAAGGCTTGTGAACTCTGCCCAGAGGAGGTAAAGAATTAATTTGACTTTCAGTTAAGAAATTGAGTAAAGTGCTTCTGTAAATAATTAACCATAGCAACAGTCTCCACTCATTTAAGAGGGAACACATTTCATATGGATTTTTATTTTTCAGTTTTTATTACTGTTCCTGTAGACATCTGTCACTTAGAGAATTAACAGTATAAAATTGAAATTGTCCATTTGAAGTAGATTATGAATGGGTCTGTATTTCCAGTAATACATTGATAGAGGGAATTTTTGTTTAGTACAATACAAACTGTAGGTGACAGGGTGGGGTGGAATTTTTCTCTGAATGTCTAAAATATGACTCTAGCATGACTGAAACAATCATTTGCACATAGAATTGGTTTGGACTAAAATAACTGTAATATGTTTTTAAAAAGTAAATTAAATGGGCTGTTTCAAACTTTAGGAACCAGATGATCCTGATGCCCCAGATGAACATGAGTCTTCTCCACCTGAAGATGCCCCACTGTATCCCCATTCACCTGGTTCCCAGTATCAACAGGTAAAAGCTCTGAGTTGAACTATTAATTCAGAGTTTCAGGTTTGCTTTCTTAGCATTTATGGTGACTTAAATGATAGACATTTAGCCAGGAGCATGTTATTGTCAAATACCATGTTTGGAGGAATAAAGGCACACCTCCATTTCACCAGGGGCAGTTGCACCATCAGAGCTTCAGGTGAGAATTTTATCAGATCAGGGATTAATCATCCACAGAAAGAGCAGAGAGATTGATGTAATCACAGCCTAGTGCATACTGAATTTGATTCTGTTATATTTATTGACATTGATAATATTTTGTGAGGTGCTTTGTTGTTTTTAAATATAAAATCAAGTCTCAAGGCCTGAATTTGGATAAGTGGAAGGCTTTTGGAAAAAAAAGTGGATGGCTTTGTGGCCATGTAACTCATGCTATGAACAGTGATCTCTAAATCTTAAGTACATATAAAATCCAAATCTATTTTTATGTTAAATGACTGCTTTGTTAATACTTTGCAGTGGAAAGTCAGATCTGGAAGAAATCATAACCAGGGTCTTCTTATTGAATTGACTGAATTATTGGATCCCTCATTTAATTGCCATATTTTGTTCCTATTAATTTTGTATATTCCAAATCTGCTAATTTAATTTCCTTTCCTGCCCAAATCCATTTCCCCTCCATCTTGCTTTCCTTACTTGATGTTCTCAGCAGAGCAGTTGGTAAGTCATGCAGATTTTCCCAACTCCTTCCTGAGCTCCTGAGTTCAGACACATTCCCTAACCTCACCATTGCCCTTGTCATGTGTTCACTTTCTTGCAAGAGATAGCATTTCTCACTAACACACACCCAATCCTCATGCTCTTGGTTTCTCCACAAACTGCAAAACAGGGATAAATGAGGTGGTTTTGTTTGCCGGATCTGTCTGTGACTTTTTAAATTGGGGCAGAGCATTTGCAGAAAACTGCTGGTCTAGATTTCATTCAGTTCTGTGACATTGAGGTTTCCCCCTTAAAAATTAAAGTATGCTGCATAAACAAAGGTTTGCTCTTCCCATTGTTTTAGGAAAAAAAAGTCAGCTGGTTGAATCTGTTAATAAAATATGTGCACAGTGTAATGTGGCAGCACATAGGCAACCTCTCTTGGTCTCCTTTTTTCCTTTCTTGCTGCTTTTGCTTTGCATGTAAATGTTTGTGATTCAAAAACTGAGATTACTGTTTCAACTGATTATTTTATCTTTACAATTTGAAAGTTTGTTTCCCTTGTATGTAAATTTTCAAGGTAAGTGAAAGGTGTGAATCAGAGGAATGAAGCAGCTGAGATGTGTGTTCATATGATGTAATCACACGAGAAGTTGGTGTGCTTGAGGATATTTTCCATGGTCTGAGTGGAAAGGGAGAAAACAGGGAGTCAGGAGACAGCCCGCAGGGTTAAATCCCTTTGAAATGTGTGTGCTTTGTTGCAGAATAACCACGTGCATGGACAGCCATATACGGGCCCGGCAGCACATCATATGAACAACCCTCAGCGAACTGGCCAACGAGCACAAGAAAACTACGAAGGCAGTGAAGAAGTTTCCCCGCCTCAGACAAAAGATTAGTGAAATGCACATAATCAGTTAACTTGCTCCATCAAGACTGTGCACCCAGGCCTTACAGTCCAACTTTTCTCTGTGTCTGGCTAATATTTAAAACTAGAAAAACTATTCCTAATCAACATGGAGTGGAGAGTCTATTCACTGTCTTATCTGCAGAAAATTGCTGTCAATATATAACCCGCCTGCAGTGGAAAGTGTATAGTGTTTTGTAATAAATGGCCTGATGCTAATGTGTAAATGGCAAAGGTGTATATAGTATATTAATGTTTGACTGTTAATTCTTGAGCAAGAAACATTTTTTTTTGTCTTGATGAGACTCACAGATCTACAAAAACAAAAAAAATAATTTCTTGATATATCTGCTGCGCTCTGCAACCAGTGTTGCCTGCCTCATGGCAGTTGGATCAACTCCTTTACGAAAAAGCCTATCCATGTCAACCACAAAAATAGTTTCATGTTAATTCTTTGCCACTGGAGTCGATTTTACTATGAGCAACGTAATGGCTGGTAACCTTTTAATTATTTGGTTGATGTGGAAAATTGGTGATGTAACATTGTTTCTAGATCTTTTTTCATTGCCTTTTTCATTCTGGTATTAGGTTAATCACTTTGAAGCTATAGTTATGCTGTAACATTTAGCATGGCTTCACACCAAGTTAGTGTAGCCAATGAGGGAAAAAAAAAAAAAAAAAACAAGCGTGACTGCAGTTGTCCCAATGTGACAACTGTATTGCTCAGAACTTTTTCTTCTTACACCTAGACTATAAAATGGGGAGGGAAAATGTGACAAACAAGTGGTTTTCAGTTTCACATATGTTCCTCACATCTGATGTTTGACAGTTCTCTCTCTGGGTGGGATAAAGAACACTTAGTTTTCAGTAATAGGAATTTAAAAGATTTAAAACAAATATGCAAAAATTTGCTATGCCAGGATGCCTGGAGCATAATAGACTGTATTTGGTGTGCTTGTTTTGTTTCTTTGGTAGAGCTTATTAGATAAACTTCTAACACTTTCCTTCTACTGCATCCCAGTGAAGTGGAAGTCAACAAAATCACAGAGTACTTGTGAGTGCCACTGCACCAAGTTAACTTGCTGGTTTCTGCTCGTTCACAGTTCTACTTGAAAGCGAGAATTGTCTTAGCTCTTTATCCATTATACAGAAAATCTTAACATTAGAAGCAGGGTTTAAATATAAAAAAAACTACTGGTTAGTCAAATACAATTCTGAGGTATCTCTATTCCAGAATAAACATTTGTTTAAAGACTTAAAGAAACGCATCAGTAAATACTGTATTTAAATGAAAATTGGTAACTTGAATGTGTGTAATTTTTTTGGAACCTGTCTAAAAACCAAATACCCCTGCAAAACAGATACAGCCCACCCTATACTATTTAAATATTTTGCTGTTTTATTTTATAGAAATTATTTTGCTGAATTCACAAATAGAATTTGATTTAAGAAGAATGTTTTGTCCTGTGGTGTGTGTTGTTTTTTGGGGTTTTGTTTTTTAATGGACTGCACAGAAAGGTGAATTCTGTGCAGTGGCACTATGCTGAATTCTGGAACAACAGTCACATTGAGATTCTGTGCACAAAAAAAAAATTGGCCCTCAAGAATAAAATAATCAGGACAATTACACTGTAAAAGTTTCTTAATGTGATTTATCTTGTACTTTTTGTATGTTTTTATATATACATATATATATTTAAGAGCACAAGCTTGATGGTGTTTTTTACAAATGAGTTGATAGAAACAAAGCTGCTTATCAAATTAAAGGTCTGTAGTTTTGAAATGAACAATGGAAAATTCAGTCCAAGTGCATTCTTAGGCATTTAGTGTAAGGGAGAGACACAGAAGATTTTTGAATATGCTGTGTAGCAATGATCACTTTTATGCTTCCATGTTTTTCCTAGTGCTCAAGTTAATTCAGATTTTCTTCATAGTTTTTTAGTAATACCATTTTACCTGGATTTAGTAAATTTGGATAACGTATTCCCATTTATGTTTGGGGATGCTTGTTGGAGGTTTTAACTACAAAAATTCTACCCTGAGTTCTCAAGTTGAAATATTTATTTGGACCAGTAATTGTTAAACAGGCTATCTCAGAGGCGATTATTACGTATTTTGTACTACATAGGTAAAATATATAATGTGCTAGTTCAGCCTTGCCAAATGTGTTTGCTTTTAATAGTGCAATGATTGTAGAGACATGTCAAACCTGTGACACTTTAAGGCTGTGGCTTTCTCCAGCCATACCCAGCCCTGCCCCAGAATTGGGAATGGCTGCTGTGGCAGTTGTTTTCCAGGCAGCAAACTGAGGATATTTTGCATCTTTGTGACATGAAGAAGGGTAAACCCATATTGTTTGCTGCAGCTGTTGCTTTTTAAACAGGCAGCTCCAGTGTAAGGTGCAATGTTTTCTTCACTCTGGGCAAAACCATTTTGAATTGTACTTCTTAACAACTGCTGTATAAGCAAAAAGTTTGATATGCACGTTTCTGTCGCAGCATTTTGGCAGGTGACTTCAGGCGATGCACCTGGCGATACCTCGTTGGTGATGGCACACTCTAAAGCAGTACCCCTCAAAGTGCCTAAAGATTTAACTCCCCCATCACTGATTTCAGTCCTGTTTTCTGTTTAGAACAGTTTCTAGGGAATCTCTGGTCTTCCATATAATGAGCCAATAAATAGTAAAGCAATTCCTTGTGTTCCTGGAAGTGTAACATGGAATACATAGAAACTGAAAATCCATAGGTGATGTTGAGTCGGGGTTAGTGTGTAGTTTGACTTTGGGGGAAATCCATAACCTTGCTGAGCAGAATTTCTCCATCTTGTACATTTGGATTGTGGTTGTTTAGTGACTAAATTAAGCTTTTAACACTTGCTGCTACTGTCAGTGTTAAAAATAGTACAGCCATATATAAAAATAATTCACTGTTTGTGTATCAGTAAATGTACTAAGTTTTGGTCACAGAGTTGGTCATCTGCACCTGTGTTGCCCCTTTGACAAGAAAGAGATGGCTCAGGGTTCTATCAAAACTTGTTTGTCCTGCAGGACACAAACTTGTGGGAATGGACAAGCAGAACAGGAGTCTGCTTGACTTGGAATTTTTCATATTATTTTCCCAGCTGACTACGAGCTGTGAAAATTTGAGTTATCTGTTTTTCAAGCTTGTGTATCTTGCTGAAATTGAGCCAGAAAGAAATTAAATTCTCCCATTGACATTTCTTTATTTTTCTGAGTGAAACTTTAGACAACATGAGAGATTTGTGTTACCATATTTGCTATTATGCCTTCTCAGCCACTCTGTTGTGCCTAGCTTGTGTGTTTTAGCATATGTAAAATGAAAAAGCACTTATGGTTCCAAAACTTCCTGTATATTTCCTGAGATCCAGGAGAGAATGAGATTAACCATTCTGCCAAAGCTAAAATGGGCAAAAATTGGCTGCTGTAGCAATTTACTTCATTTTTGATTTCAATAAATTTTGTCTACCTCTTAAGTCTTTTGCCAGGAATGAATAGGCTGATTAACTGTATCAGGGCAAAGTGGCTCCATGTTTTTGTTGGTGTGAGTTTCAGTTATTGGGCATTGCAGGGCAGCTTTCAGTGCAATGAGTTTAACTAAAAATGAAAGCTAAAGACTGATTGTATAAATTAGAGGAAGAATTGGTATGTTGGGAAATTTGCAGAGGAACCAATTAAGTATTTAAATATCTTAGTTAAACCTTGTTAGCCCACACTTTCAAATCGACATTGAAAGTAAATTCTCTCCCCCGTGATGAAAGACACACCTTTATTTTTGGGAGGGTGAGATGCTGATGCCAACCTCACATTTCTTAGGACAGGTGTGGGAGTTTCCCATTTGTGGCTCTGCTCCAGCAGAGCATAATCAGGACAATGTGATCTTGGCTGTCTTCTTACTTTTCATGCTCTCCATCATATTCATGATACCACTTTCCCACAGCCATGAGGCCTTGGGAGTGAAGTCTGCACCTGCCCTGCCTAGAGCCAGACAGAAGAGGCGTTCTGGGAGCAATAGGAGGTGTCTTGTACAAACCACATGCTGCACCGTGGTGCTGCAGTGGCAGAAGGCAAAGTGGAAGGATGCCAGCTGCTTCCTCCTGCAGGATTCCTGCTCTCCTTGCAGGTGGTCTGGTGAGGAAGGTGACACCAAACTGCTCTTTAGAGCTCAGTGCATTTTCTCCTGGCTGGCAGCCGGGGTCAGAGTGAGCTGTGTGTGCCCTCTGTGCCATTCCAGGTGTCCCTGTCCCTGCCTTCAGCAGAGTTGCCATGTCAGCACAGTCATTTGGCTGACACTTGCCCTCTGTTCCACACTGGAGGAAGGGCTTTAAGCCAGCCTGAGCACTGTCACTTTTCACACTGAAACTTCCTAAGGTTCTTACCATAAATTTCCTTTTCTTTCTGAGGTATAAAAGTCTCCCCCAAGCTTTAAGTGTCCAGTAACCATTCCTGTGTCATTTTTTCACAGGAGCAAGTGCACAGCCCCACTCCTGTAGTGTCTTTTAGGGGTAGGCTGTGTCTGGAATTGTGTTGACAAGAGATTCCAGCCATTAAATTCAAACATCCCGATCCTGCACTCTGATTTTCTAATGCCAGTTGTAGTGGATCCATGGATTTCAGCAGCATTTGTGTGAGCTCAGTTGTTTCAGCACTGTAAGAGGGGAGGTTGGTGATATGTTGGGGTCAAGCCAGCTCAGTCAGTGGGTGGCACAGAAGACAGAGCTCTTGTTTGCAGGCAAATCAAAACAAGCACGGGGGAACCAATTTCTGAAGGAGAAAAACACTCCTGAATAAGGGCTAACTTTTAATCAGATTTTTAAATACCCAACTTGGTATTTTTTAGCTTTAGAACTCCTTGAAGCCACTTTTTGATAATAAAACTGTCCTACAGGCTGTTTCCTTGGAAGAATTTAATATAGCCTTAAATCATATCAGCACAATTCTGAAATGACAGGGTCATTGTTCAGTGGTCAAAATATTATGTGTAAAAAATGTCTTCTAGTTTTTAACCATTAGATAACCTTGAGTAATGAAAATAAGAGGAAAAAGGTTCTATGCCTTCATCCACAATCTGACCATAGCAAAACATCTAGTGCAGGAAAATAAGATCATTCCCTTCTGTTTCTGTAGTATTCAAAATGTCTGACAATTTGTTCTTAATTTGCAACTGCTATTCCAGTAGGTTGATGTTTTTTGCCCAAAGTGATGTGAGCTGCACAGTCTGCATTTGCAGTGATGTCCCCTTTAGTCCACACCAGAGCAAAATGTTTAAATGTTTGGTTTTCCCCTATAAGCCGTTCCCTGATCCACTTTTGTGTTGTGGTGCTGTGCTGTTCCTGTTTTCATACAATGCCCAGGGCTGGATGAATGCTTTCCAAGTGTGGTTTCACCTGAGCCATTAAGTGAGCAGTTCTGTTCCTTTGCTGTAGTCATACCTCTGTAGGTGCAGCTTTTAAAGGTATTGGCCTTTTTTTGTAGCTTTATTTCTCAAAATGCTGCTCAGTTCTTGTCCCTCATTCTTAAATTCCTGTCCATCATTTCTTGCAATTCTTTCTTACAGAGTTTTTCACTCTGAATTGCAAGGATCATTTTTATATTCAATATTTTTGTATTTTGGAATCAAATCCCTTCACTTGCCATGATGGTTGTTTACCTCCTGTTTTTACCTACACCTGCTGTCCTGCTGTTTGCTGCTGCAAGAAAAAAAAACCCAAAACCCCCCACATTTGCCAGGCAGCCTGGAGTCTTTCACAGTGCAGTAGCAGCAGCCACAGCCTTGACCAGGTGGGCTTTGTCATCTCTTAAATCTCATGTATGTGGGGTAGGAAAGCTTTGTGCTACTGATAGCAGTCTGGAATTCTAATAGGTTGTAGCTTAATGGTTTTCTTTGGTTGGTTGTTGTTTGGGGTATTTTTTTCCCTTCATTTTCTATATTGAACCATTATTCTACAGGTGAATAAAAGCAGTAGGTTTTGTTGGAATCTACTCTGGAAAAGAAGGCAGATTGAAAAGTTGGACACTTAATATACTTGATTGTATTTAAATATCTGGTAGGTGCTTTAAAGTCCTCAGAAGGTCTTCTGGAAACAAATTCCAAAGCTTAGAAATGTGAAGATTATTTCTTCAGGACTTACTGATACTCACCAGTTCTATCTGCGTGCCCTGTGTGTGACTAACGGCAGGTGAAACGGCAGAAATGGGAATGTTTTGCTGAAGGGAGAGGTCATGCTGTGTGAAATCCCTGGGCAGCTGGAGATGTGCTCTGCCTGCCCCCACTCCCCTCCGGCAGCAGCTGCCGAGCCTTCGCGTGGGACCTGGCCTGAACCACGGGGCTCCCGGGCTCCAGGAGCTGCTCCGAGCAGGAACTTCAGATTAAGTAGCATGTAAAGCATTTTCTATTCTTCTTCCTCTCTAAGATCTGTACCGAGTCCAATCCTCTGAGCAAATAAAGGCAGGGAGTGGGCTGAGCGAGGGCCTGCGCAAGCTGCTTCTGTCAATACTTTCTACCTCTTGTCGTTCATTGCGGCGGCTCCGGTCGTGTGAGAGCTGCCCTGGGCCAGGCCAGGCTGCACAAATACCTGCTGGGGCTGTTTGCTGGGCAGGCACGGGCAGTCCCTGCCTCCCTGGGGATAAATGGAATCCTTTGAGGTACCTGTGTTTGCATCCAAGCGAAGGAACTGGCGTTTTTCAGGCGGCACCACGAGGACTCACATTTCTCCTCAGCCTCTCGTGCTGCCTCCCGTGTGAAGTGGCATCAAACCCTCTCACAATTAATGTTCAAATAACGCAGCAGTTGCAGGGAGGGACTTGGTTTTCCAGCTGTTTGGTGAGGGTTTAGAAAGGGAAATGTGGGAATGTGAAAAGCTAGGATTCTGCAGATCAACCCAGGTGTTAATCTAGAACAAAAAAAAATGTTACTGATTGCTACTGTGGTTGTGTGTAAGACTGAAATGCTGAAAGAGAACTGTAACCCTCCCACTCCGAGTCTGAGAGAGACCTGGCGTTGGCATTCTGAACACTTCTGCAACCTGAACCAAAAACCTGCTGGGAATGTAGACTTACCATAGAGCTGTGGAAGAAAACTTCAATCGTGTCACTTCTCTCGGTCTTCAGAGCAGTCAACATGGTTTTGATGTAGGTTTTAGATTATGTATATATAAATCTGATTGAAGTACCAACAGCAAACCATAAATAAAATGTGGACTTAATTGAAGAACGGGCTAGTGGAGGCCTCTTGTGTTGAATTTATTAAAATACAATGTAAACAAGTTGTTGGTGGAGGAGACTCGCTGTGATGAAGACAGGGAAATAAAGCTGGAGTTGAGCCAGGTTTGCTGCTGCCTTTGCACCTCCTGTAGCACCCACAGAGTGGTTTGATGGTGCTCTGGTGGCTGGAGACAAGCTGGGAACGCTCCTGGCATCATCTTTGTGCCTGTGAGGGCCAGAGGCTCTGGAGTGGCTGCTGCTCCAGGGACAGTTCCTGTCACATTCCGGCCAAGAGGAGCTGGTGCAGCTGCTGGGGAGCTGCTGTGATCCCTGTGCCTGCCACGTGCCCCTTGCTCTGCTCTGCCAGAGCAAGGGCCATCTCCCAATGGAAACAGAGCTTCTGGAAACCTCTGGTTCCCCAAGTTTGCTCTTGAAGATATGCAAATGAAAGTGGAAAATAGTGGCAAATTTCTGGGAATTTGTGGTACTGACATGAAATTTAAAAAACAATTTAAAAAGAACTTTATGGAAGCAGGTGACACAAGAGGGTCCAGCCTGGCATGAAGAACTTCTTTACAGTGAAGGTGGCAGAGCTCTGGAACAGCTGTGGAGTCTCCCTCTCTGGAGACATTCCAGACCCACCTGGATGCATTCCTGTGTCCCTGCTCCAGGTGACCCTGCCTTGGCAGGGGGATGGACTGGGTGACCTCCAGGGGTCCTGCCAACCCTGACAATTCTGTGATTCTGTAACACCTGAGTTTATCCTTGGTCTTTTCAGTCGATGTCACCCGAGTGGATGTGAGTGTGAATCCTCTGCACATTGGCATGGTGGCAAAACTGAGAATTTAGGGTACGCTTTGGATGTTTCCCAACAGATCGCTGCGGGTGGGGGATTGCTGTAAACTGTGAGAAGAAAGCTTTTGATGAAGACAGCAAAAATGTAAAACAACTACCACAAATGTTTCTGTTCTCACATTTCTCTCTGAGAATTTGTTAATGCCACAGGACAAAAAAAGCCATTTTTTAATTTAACCTCTGTGGAGGCTGTAATGATTTATTGATCACCTGACTCCCTGAAACCTTTTAGAATTTGGGCTCCTGTGGTTTTTACATTAGCCGAAAATACAGCCTGAAGCATTTCCCTTGGATTTAATAGATACTTACCTGGTAACTTCAGCATAACAGTCAGGATCATTATCTTATTGCTGGAGCTTGTTTCCCTTTCTCTTCTTTTTGCAGAAACTCCTTGGATGGGTTTGCTCTGGCTTTTTTTCACCTTGCACTGTTTCCTTACATTCCCTCTGCAGCTCTTCCCTGCCTGCACCAGTGTGTAGCAGGCTGTGGATGCTCCAGCACTGCTCCCTTTGTGATTTCTCACTGCTGGGGGAGAGGTGGTGCTGTGCAAAGCCCCGGGGCAGTGACCCCCGGGTGAAGAGACCCTCCCTGCTGCTTCCACGGAGGTGTGGGGAGGGAACAGTGACCTAATGAGAGCTCTGTTACTGGGAAGGAATTTGTCATACCTGTCCATGTTTAGGTAGCACTTAGTGCTTCTCAACAAAACACCCTTAAAAATATAAAGAAAATGCTGTTTGCTCTTTCAGTAGATGGAAATTTGAAGCCCTCCTAAAGGAAGGCTTTAGTGCTTCACTGCTATGTATTTTTTAAAAATTTTATTTATTTTTAATTTTTTCTTTTAGCAAACAAAGCCATATACTGGAAATAAGCTCTGAGAATTCTGCAGGAACATTTAACATCTTTCTTTAAAACAGTTTGCTTCACTTCAAGATTTCTGCAACTGCGCTAGTCTTTATGTGAGGGGCTTTAATAATATAATAATCATTATTATTATTGTTTTACTAATGAGCATGGCTTTGGTTTTTAAGTTTGACTATATCTATAGTAGCTCATATCTTCTGTATGGTATGAGGGTTGGGAATTGAGATGCTCCTCCATGAAGTGAAGTATCCTGGATATAAACCATATAAGCAAATCAACTGGGTATTCTGTCATGTTGCTAAAACAGTTGGTTTGAGCAGGAGGTTGCTGATTATGATACGCAATTAAAGCATAATTACAACACATTACATAATTACTCCCACAGCAGGGGGCTTGGAACTAGATGATCTTCCAGGTCCTTTCAACCCCAAACCAGCCAATGATTCCATCAATGAGCTGTGGGGGTAGAAGAAGGGCGAGACCACAGAAGGAAGTGTGTGCTTTCTACTGAACCGGGTTTGCGTTTATTTTGCTTTATTTACATTTGAAAGTTTCTGTGCTGGAGCTGCCTCAGTCAGCCGGGACCCCTGCCCTCCTAGGGCCGGTTTGTGCTCTCCTGTGCTCAGCAGCTCCTCAGCTCCTGCTCCTCTGCACTGTCCCTGGCCTGGCTCCTTTCTCCTTTCTGCAGACTGGGAGGGAGCCTCTGCCCTGCTCAGCCCAGGCAGGGGACAGCGACTGGCTTAACTTCAGCCCCATTTTCATTCTCTGCTCAGTGCTTTCACAGATCCTCCCAGCCTGAAGCTAAGCTTGTTAGGAATTCACCTGTGTATTTTTATTGGTATTTTTAAAGTTCTTACTTCATTGTTAAGTGTCTTAACTTCCTCAATCATTCTGTAGTTGACCTCTATTCTACAGCTTAAATTACACCTTTGGTTTAGAAAGTATATTTCAGTTTACTTAAATTTTTCATTGAAGGTTGGTTTCTTTACAGCCTTTCATTGTTTATTTTCTTTATCTTACTCTCTCTTCCCTCATGTTTCTTTTCACAGACTTTCAGCACTGGAGGTGTTGGGGCTGGAGGAGCATTTTGCCCCTTGAGTCTTCTGGTCGTTTGCCAGGATCACAGTGGCTTTTTAAAGTTCCACGTTCATGCAGGTAACAGGAAACAACTGAAATATTTGCAACTGGAGTTTGGTGAAGGGAGAAAAATCTTTGAAATCCTCATACTACTGTGTGAATTTAGACTTCTGGCATTGCATCCTGTATGTTTACATTAAATGTATTTGGAGCTACATTAAACCCTGTAATATGCTACTTATTTAGTAATTTGTATGAATTACTCCCTACTCATGGACTTGATATACTGACTGTGGCTGAGCACTGGTGGGCAGTGCCAGAGCCTGGAACAGCAGCAGAGGCAGCCAAGGATCAGTAACCATCTCCCTCCCCAAAAAAATGTATGGGGCCAACTGACCCAAATGTGGTCGGAAACCATGGCTTTCTGTGAGTCCTTTAGGTACTTTTAATACAAATTTTTGTGGAACATCAAATACTTCAGCTGCTCTTTGGATGGTGTTTGGGAACAGTATTACACTGTGGGCCCTGGCAGGAGAGCACAGGAACCCAAGGGCTTCTGACCTCATGGCAAGAACAGTTGGGAACTTCAGACCTTGGTGGAATTGGAGCAATATAAACAAACAAAACTTGCCTTGCTTTGCTTTTTCTTCCTAGTGGGATCTGATGCCTTTCTCCAAGCTGTGGTTTGGGCTTTTTAAGTCACCTTTCCCTCCCCAGACACACATGGCCAGCTCCAGTACTGGATTTGTGGGTGGGTGTAGAAATTATTTTTCCCACTTTGCATTCCACTGGATTCCCATCAATGCAAGTCACTCCCAAACATGGAAGTCTGGCCCTTGGCACAGACCCCTCCAGCACAGCCAGAGCTGCTCCAGATCAACAGGAGTCCTGGCTTTGGGTGTGCTCGGCCATGAAGGTGAGCCCCATCTGCTTTCAGTGATTTTTCCCTCCTGAGGCCAGTCCAGAAAAGCTGCAATAAAGCCATTTTGCACTAAACCTCATTAGTTTTCCCATTCCCCTACAAAAGCTGGCTTTTCACAGGACAGCTGTTCTTACAAGAACACAGCTTCCCAGTGGACATTAGTGCTACTGAAGTACCTTGGAATATCCCACCATGACCAACCTGCAAAGGGGAGATACTTAAAGCTGTCTGAAGCTGTCTCCCCTTCCCAAAAACTGATGAGTAGAAGGGGCAGTCTCTGTGACACCCTCAAAATTTTTAGGCACCTTCCATTTGGCTTGAGCCTCACAGTTCCAAAAGGAAGCCCAAACCTTGCAGTGAGAGCAGCTGGAATACTTCCCAAGTTTGCAACTCTCAAGCTTCCCAGGCCCCCAAAAGATAAAAATGGAAAACCATTATGTTAGAGATTATGAACTCTGACAATTGAGCATCCCTTCAGCCAGATTCCCAAGTTTAACCACAGGATTACTTGATTGCTTTGTCCGGCCTCAGCTTCCACAGAACCAGGCCAACATGAACATCTCACCAGGGCACAAGAGCATCCCCAGCAGTGTTACTCCAGACTGGAAGTGCTGGCCGAGAGAATTCCTGCTCTCCAAGGCAAGGGGAAAACCCCCTGAATCTCCACTCACAACCTCCTGTGCCGAACACGATCCCAGTTTTATCCCCACCGCAGCAGCGGACACCACGAACTCCACACGAGCTCTGTAGTACAAATTTATTGTGTGGCCCCCAGGGTGGGAGCTCAGTTCTCCTTCTCCTGCACAGTCTTTGTGCCCCGCAGCCGCCCCGTGCGGCGCGCGGCGATGAGCCCGACCTTGCGTCCCGCGGGAGCGTCCCTGCGGATGGTCGAGGGCTTCCCGATGTGCTGGTGGTTGCCTCCTCCGAAGGGATGCTCCACAGGCTGTGCAGGGGGAAAGCAAGACAGCGATGTAACCACAGAAACTGATGGTCAACAGAAATGAACAGGTTAAAGGGGACAAAGGAGTAACTGCTTCACTTCGCACCATCAATGCTGCTAATTCACCCTGTGGCTGCACATTTAGCTTCCCTCCCAGGCTCATCCCAATATCCCACAAATCTTTCCTGAACTGTCAGAGGGACAGACTCCAAACAGACTCACGTTCATGGCCACACCACGGACACGTGGCCAGCAGTTCCTCTTGGCCTTGTACTTGTGGTAGGCACGGCCAGCCTTCAGGATGGGCTTGTCAATACGGCCTCCACCAGCCACGATTCCTGCAGGGAATGGCAGGAATGGTGACACCCAAACACAGCACACACCAGTACCATGGAAAGGTAACCCACAGAGCTGAGCTACAGCCTTCTTTCTCATCCAATACACACGGGATTGAGCTTTCTTTCAAAGCACTGCCAGTTTTACTGCTACGATTTCCTGAGCAACATTAAGTTTTTCAAGTGAAGTATGAATTGAAAGAGCTCAGGGGACTGTGAAGAACTTTGAGGTCAAATACCTGCTTGTTTCATGATTTACTGAGTCAATTTTACTGGATTAACACACCAGATTAGAGGCAGGCAAGTGTCGCCAGCAGCCATTTCAGCTGTCAGGTGCACAACAAACCTGGTGCAGCCTCTGCTTCTTGGCAGTGGTTTTGTCATTCCTTGTCAGACCTCCTGGAACACTCCACCCACCTGACACCAACAACAGGCTCCTTCAATGTACCAAGAGCAGAAGATCAAAATGCCATTTCCCATGTAAGTCCTTCCCCAAGACTTTGGATTTCACAGGCTGAGCAATTCCACTACAGCCTGAGGACAACGAGCATCTAGTTTTCTGTCCTCTCACTAGGTCAAACCTCCAAATTTAGGTTAGCAACATGCAAATATAATGCAGGAGTAAAATACAAGCCAGGCATCTGAGCACAGACTGTCCACCCTGCACATGACACTATTTCCAAGATAAAAGTGGGGCCTTGTTTGGAAGAGTCAGTGGCAAGAAGCCCAGAGACAAGTTCACAGTGATTGCTCCTTACCCACAACAGCCCTGTTTGCAGAAGAAATGACTTTCTTGGAGCCTGAGGGCAGCTTCACTCTGGTTTTCTTGGTTTCGGGGTTGTGGGAGATGACGGTGGCGTAGTTCCCGGAGGCGCGCGCCAGCTTCCCGCGGTCGCCGGGCTTCTCCTCCAGGCAGCACACGATGGTGCCCTCAGGCATGGTGCCCACGGGCAGGACATTGCCGATGTTCAGCTGGGCTGCAAGGAGCAAGAGAGCAGCCACAGCTTCACTGGGGGCCCTGGGCTGGGGTTACAGCGCTGCTGAGCACGGGAGAGCAGCAGCACAGACCCTGCGGCAGGGTCAGCATCCCGAACTCCAGGAGCTGGGACACCCAGCCCAGCCCAGCCCGGCCCGGCCCTGCCCAGCCCGGCCCGGCCCTGCCCAGCCCAGCCCAGCCCAGCCCGGCCCTGCCCAGCCCAGCCCGGCCCAGCCCAGCCCAGCCCTGCCCAGCCCAGCCCTGCCCAGCCCAGCCCAGCCCAGCCCGGCCCAGCCCTGCCCAGCCCAGCCCTGCCCAGCCCAGCCCGGCCCAGCCCAGCCCGGCCCGGCCCGGCCCGGCCCAGCCCAGCCCAGCCCGGCCCAGCCCAGCCCGGCCCGGCCCTGCCCAGCCCAGCCCGGCCCAGCCCAGCCCTGCCCAGCCCAGCCCAGCCCAGCCCTGCCCACCTTTCTTGCCGCAGTACACGAACTGCCCGGTGTGGATGCCCTCGGCGGCGATGAACAGCTCCGTGCGCTTCTTGAAGCGGTAGGGGTCGCGGAAGGCGATCTTGGCCAGCGGAGCGCCCCGCCCGGGGTCATGGATGATGTCCTGTGGGAATGCAGAGCTGCCTTAGGCGGGACACGGCCCCTGCCAGGGGCTCTGCAGGAACCAAAGAGCTTCGGGAAGAGGGGGGTGGTCACTGGGAGGGTTTTCAGCAAGACACCCCTCAGGGCTGAAGGGTCACGTCTGATACAACACGAGCCCCAGTACCTACATCCCACCCCGTGAGGTGGGCAGGCCCTGGCACAAGGTGCCCAGAGCTGTGGCTGCCCCATCCCTGGAGTGTCCATAGCCAGGCAGGATGGGGCTTGGAGCAGCCTGGGATAGCAGGAGGTGCCCCTGCCCATGGCAACAGGAGTGGAAGTGGATGAGCTCTGAGGTCCCTTCCAGCCCAAATCATTCACTGGTCACAAAATAACGCCTGGGTAAGTGTGCTGTTTGTAGCTAATCCTGTCTGAGCAGTTTTATCCCTGGCATTCTGCAGGTATCCAGTCTCTCCATACTAAGAAATCCACTTTCACTTTGCCCAACCACCTTTGGGCAGGACAGAGCTGGGCACAGGCAGTGACTTCTCCATGTGTTTCCTTGGGACTGAAGCATTTCTAACTTTCTGCATTCAGGTAAAACAAAGTTTTTGAAGCTCCTAAATTATGAAGCACAGACAGAAACATGTGCTTTCTGTTCCTGAAGCACACTGGGATTAAAATACCCAGCCATGTATTTGCAGACAAGTGACTCTGACACATCTCTAAGATGTCTCTGTCTTTTAGGACAGCTCACCAACTGCTGGTGCCCATTGCTGACGTTTTTTCAGCCCTGTTGGCCAAACCCCCTCTGTATGATGAACTTCAAGTCAAACCTTGCTACCCAGCTGCTATCATCACCTCGGTTAGGTGAGGGTGAAGAGAGTTCTCTCTGCAGCCTGAACATGATCGTGCTGTAGGACACTGAAGGGCTGCCCAGAGCATCCAGCCAGTAGCACTGCTGGCACTCCACGGTCCCTGACACCCCAGAACCACCACCACACCCCAAATACAGGTACTGCCTTGCTCATACTGCTCAAGACTAAAATGATGGCTATCCCTTGCATTTACAAAGATTTTGGGGTTTTATTGTATTTTTTTAAGGTGCAGTTAACTACATGGGGAAACTGCCCAGCCATGTTTCCTGAGTACAGGGAATTCTGAGGCAACATAAAATCACGCTGATACTGCCACTCTTAGCAAAGCTCCAGCAGAAAATCCTACTGCTGACCAAGCGTGCCCTCCCTGCTGAGATGTTCTCACAAACCTAGAAGAGTTTGACTTTTCAGGGAATAGGATGTATCCGAGAACAGAGAAGCCAGAATCCGGGCCAGACGGGTAGGGGCCGGCCAGAGCGCTGCGGGCACGGCGGCAGCGCAGAGCAGCGGGGCTGGGCCCCAGGCCGCCCGTACCTTGACGATGCCCTTGATGTAGCCGTGCCGCTCGGCGAAGTCCACGGCGCGCAGCTTGGCCGGGCCCTTCCTGTGCTTCACGTGGGCGCGGAACACGGAGCCCGCGCCCTTCCTCTGCCCGCGGATGACGCGGCCCATGGCGCCCTGCGGGGACAGCGCGGGGACAGCTCAGCGACACCCGCCACACGCTCGGCGGCAATCGCCACACGCTCGGCGGCAATCGCCACACGCTCGGCGGCACCCCGCCCCTGCCCCGGCCCCCTCCCGCGGCCGCCCGGGCGCGGATGGCGGCGGATGCGGGCCGGGACCGCGGCCGCCCCGCTCCTACCTCACCGCGGCCTCCCCGGGAAAGACGGAAGCGCTGACGTCACGGCGCGGCGACGGCCGCGTTCCGGCGCGGTGACGTCACGCGGGAAGAGGCGGAGCCCCCGCGTGCGCGCGGCTCCTCCGGGAGCGGGGCGGGAGAGAGCGGGATAGGGCACGGGGAACACGGGGAAACGGGGAAACGGGCACGGGAGAGCCCCGGGATGGGGCACGGGGAAACGGGCACGGGAGAGACCGGGATGGGGCACGGGGAACACGGGAAAACGGGCACGGGAGAGCCCCGGGATGGGGCACGGGGAACACGGGGAAACGGGCACGGGAGAGCCCCGGGATGGGGCACGGGGAAACGGACACGGGAGAGCCCCGGGATGGGGCGGGCACGGGGAACACGGGGAAATGGGCACGGGAGAGCCCCGGGATGGGGCACGGGGAACACGGGGAAATGGGCACCGGAGAGCCCCGGGATGGGGCACGGGGAACACGGGGAAATGGGCATCGGAGAGCTCCGGGATGGGGCGGGCACCGGGAGCGGGCACAGCGAGCTCCCGGGAGCTGTTGCGGCCAGACGGGAGCGCTCCGAGACGGGCACGGGGAGCTCCGGCGGTGCGGGGCCGCGGCTCCGATTTACCGCGAGGGAAATGGCAAAAGCTCTCCCCATTGCCGCGGCTTGAGTTTGCAGCGCTCAAAGCAGCGGCAAAGGCCAGCCTGAAACACTCAGCGCGTGTTTCAGGGGATAATGTAAACAAAACCTATGCATTTTATACGGATAAGTAGAAAATGGATAGTTAAAAATAGTCCACAGTGGTGATTGGTGTCTCCGAGCAGAGTGCTTCCACGGGCAGTGCCCATCCGGTGTTCAGGACTCGCTTCCCTGTGTTTTAAAACGCTCCTCGACACACTGCGAGGGGCCAGGGAGGAACGGGGGGTGGAGGGGGCTCAGAGTTCACAGCTCCCCATCTCCAGCACTTTTTTCACACAATCACAGGTTGGATTATGCTGGAAAAGACCTCGGAGATCATCGAGTCCAACCTGTGACTGGACACCACCGTGTCACCCAGAGCAGGGCACTGGGTGCCACATCCAGCCTTTCCTGGAACACCTCCAGGGACAGTGACTGCACCTCCTCCTTGGGCAGCCCGTTCCAATGTCTAACACCTCCTGTGAGGAAATCCTTCCTGCTGTCCAACCTAAACCTCCCCTGATGGTCCTCTCCTCAGGCACTGGTTACCTGGCAGAAGAGACCAGTCCCCACCTGGCTACACCCTCCTGTCAGGGAGTTGTAGAGAGCAATAAGGTCACCCCTGAGCCTCCTTTTCTCCAGCCTAAACATTCCCAGCTCCCTCAGCCTCTCCTTGTGCTCCAGACCCTTCCCCAGCTCTGTTCCCTCCTCTGGCCTCTCTCCTGCCCCTCAATGTCCCTCCTGAACTGAAAAGCTCAGAACTGGACACAGCACTCGAGGTGTGGCCTCACCAGTGCCCAGTACAGGGGGAGAGACATTTGGTTTAAACCTAAAACTAGGAGATCCCAAGCCTGTTGTGGGATCTCACATTAACAAGCAGGGACCCCGAGCTAAGAGCTGCCATGCCAAATCCTTCCTTAAACAGCTGGACCAAGCTGCAGTTTGTAGGAGAAGGCTCCAGCCATCACAGATGCAGCTGGATCTGGAATAATCAGATTGTACTGTGCAGTTTAAGAGCTGTAGGTTTTGGGTGAAGAAGTAACTGAAGATAAAACCCCAGCAAGTGCTTTAAGCTGCCTTTGCCAGATTTTAATCAATATTAATTAGGGCATAATTGAGAGATACAGCAAAGCAGAGGTAATCATCTTAGTGTTCCTAATCAACTTGTGCTTCGCCCTGGAAGGGGAAATGAAAAGTGCCTTAACTTCTTTAACAGCCCAACAAATTTTCTGCATCAGAGGCCACTTTTCCAGAACAGGTCACTGCCAACGACCCAGTTCACTGAAGAGGGACTATTTAACCTTACTTGGCTCACTGGAAATTAGGAAAAGCTCTTCAGCCCCACACATGCCATTGCTTCTCTCCTGCAGCTGAAGAACTTCCTCATCCACCATGTCTTGACAGATGAGCTTCTCCACCACGGTCTTCCTGGGGCTGTGGAGCTCACCCTCCTGTAAGATGCAAAACCCCTTGATGAAAAGGGCTCAGAGCCAGGATCCTTGTCGGATTCAGCCCAGGTAAAAGGATTTGCATGGCCAGGAGTCCACCCTGCCCCTCTGCTGGAGGTCACCATCCCTCACACAGGCAGGGGGACAGCTGCTCGTCCTGGGCCCCGTGTGACAGCTCAGTGCACGATGGCACATTGCCACTCACTTTGGTTTACACTGAGTTTACATTCACCCTGAGTGGGGACACCTTGAGAATTTCATTTATGGTTCCTGTGGCAGCAGGAGTCTGGTTAGTTTTTGCTACTAAATAAGGCAAGAGACAGATCTCTAAGGAACTAGATAAGAACCTGAATTTCCAAATAATGCCCATAAACCCAGCAAATTACATTGGTCACTCCTCTTTCATGTTCTTAGTTAAGGACTTAGTAATCACGTAAGAAGTAGTTGTGTAATGATTTGGTACACTCATCAGGTTCATTATACAGTATCAACTATGCTTTATTTTCATTTTATTGATATTTAATTTGTGGTGCAGTCTTCACAGTGCTGTCATCATCTGTGAAGCTGCAGCCTCTTTTGTGGGCTTGAGCAGCTGCCACCCTGCCCAGGTACTGCTGCAACACAGAGGGTAAGGCTGGAACGGGATCATCCTTAATTCCTCCCTGCCAGCTTTTTGGGTGCCCTGAATATGGGTAGAAATGTCTGTTCCAGAAGAGTGTGAAGAGTTCTGTGTTTGCCATCATCACATCAGAGGCTGTCTCAGCCTTTCCTCCCAGTAGTGCTGACTGGTTGTCACCTATTTGTGTCACTACAGGCTGTATTTAAGCACACCTCAGGATCAGAGCATGCTGCTGCCCAGGGCCCCAGTGCTGGTACCACCCAAGCAGATTCTGAAGTATTTTTCCATCAGAGAAAAACAGGAGGAGGCTGGGAATAGTATGCATCTAGGTCCCTATGCACTCAAGATTCCTTAGGATGCACACACAAATGCAAAACCCTGAAAGCCTCCAGGTTTTCCAGCCCAGATAACATTCAGAAATCAGAGAAGAAATGCAAACAGATGACAGAACTTCATTAATGATGATGTAATTTTATACCTGATTTCTTCTTATAAGAGACAACATTAGTTAACACTTTCATCATCAAGGAATAACAACATTGTATTACCTGGCACATCCAAGCATGGACTGAGCTCAAAACAAGGTTATTTATTTACTTTAGCTGTGCTTTCAAAACTAATGGATCCAAAGAAATGCAAGCGAGTGGTTTACATTGGATGGCAATAAAAAATACTGCCCGGGTTTGTCAGAACAGTGTGGCTGTGTGCTGTGCCCTAAGAATCTCAGTGACAACGAAATACAAGTGTGGAGCACTACCAGGGATCGTAATTCTCTGTAACTTTGAGGAGTGGAGGTGATGCTGTGGTTTGAAAAGAGGCCCCCAGGCCCTGGGCTGATGTCATCTCCCACATCCAATCTGTGGGATATTTCTCAGCCTGAGGAGGAGGTGGCAGGGCCAGAGATACAGTGGGACAAGCCCATGCTGGGCGAGACAGTGTGAGCCACAGGGCTCCTGACAGCAGAACAAAAGCAATGCAGGTATTCCCTGGCACTGCACTGCTGTGCAGCAGCTGCTCTCGTGCAGCTTTGAGCCCTGAGATTCTTGCCTTCAGGACATCGTCTCTTACAGTTGTATCCTGGTTTGGCTGGAAGAGAGTTGATTTTCTTCCCAGTAGCTGGTACAGTGCTGTGTTTTGGATTCAGTATGAGAACATTCACAGCAACAAGTAAAACATCAGCATGCTAAGCAGTGCTTACTCTAAATCCAGGACTTCTCAGTGTCTCGTGCTCTGCCAGTGAGGAGCTGTGAGGGAGCATGGCCAGGACAGCTGAGCCAAGCTGGCCACAGGGATACTCCTCACCACAGAGTGTCTGTCCATATGAACTGTCCATATTGGCTGGGAGGGGCTGACCACTGCCCAGGGACAGGCTGGGTGGTGAGCAGCTCTACTCTGCATCGCTTGTCCCTCATGGGGTTTATGCATCTCTTTTTTTCCTATTATTATTGCTGTTATTATTTTTTACTTCAAGTATTGAACTGTTCTATCTCAACCCATGAGTTTTGCCTTTTTTTCAATTCCCCTCCTCATCCCACAGAAGCAGGAGGTGGGTGAGTGAGCAGCTGCTGGTACTTAGTTGCCATCTGGGATTAAACAACAAGAAGATGCTTTGCTTTAAGACATGACAGCCTTTACCAGTCTCGCTGTTTCTCTGCCAGGAGTTACAGCTGGTGGGAAGAGGAGCAGAGGCAGAGCCACCATGCTGGAATTCTCTGGCCAAAGCCTATTTTTCCATCAATACTCAGGCTGTGCTAGAGCTGGGAGAATCTCCCTAAGGATTCTCCAAGCCTGGAGCAAGAACAGGGTTGTCTGGCTAACCCAGACACATCCTGCACACCTGCACAGATCAGGGGTCTGGGGCTCTCAGGAAGCCTTGGCCTCCCAGGCACGGGAATCCAGATGGAAGTCTGATGGTGCTAGGCAAAATAGGCTGTGCTTCCAAAGCACGGCTGCAGCACATCACAGCCTGATATTTTGGAAGCAGCTTCATCTTTTGGCTGCTTCAACTACAACTGTGAGCTGAGCTGGCTGATTCATGGCCCCACATCCTGATTCCAGGGCAGTGACACAGGGAAGCACCCGCACTGCTGGGCAAGGCCAGGTCCTCTATCTCCACAGCTACTTCCATGGGACTGTGCCTGCTGGAGCCCATCCCTCAAGCATCTCCCCTGGCTGGCTAATTTGTTGGGATAATAAAGGATAAAAACTACTCCCTTGATTCTGGAAGGGCTTTGGCAGAGCCGTGGGTGCACCCGCATAAATGCACAGTGGGAACAAGTCAAGGGTGTGTTGCCTTAATTAATCCTTTCATGACAGTCACAAGCTAATTTGCTGAAGGTTAATTGCACTGTAAATAGCAAAAGGGGTGGTGTTCTGCTTGCAACAGATGGCAGCCACCAAGAAATTTTGATGAGATTGCTGTTTGGAAAAGGGGAAGAAACAGCAAGGTTTCTCTAGGACCCTGCCTTGAAAAGGAACTGAGAAGGGAAGCCCTTAACTCTGTGTATCTTTTGAAAGGGGAGGAAATAAAGAATGGCTGTGTTTTCTCTCTGGGAATAGTATGCTACTAGGAATATAATCCTGACCTCCTTTAGGTGGGCACTTGCCTCCGTTTGTGGTTTTATTGACCTCTCAGGGCTTTGCCTGGGATTAGGAACTGACACGTGGACTCCTGCCAACCTGCAGCATCACAGTTCCAGTCTGCAAAAATAACACACCTGCTAATCCCAGCAAACATCCTCGGGGAGATCCCATTACTGCTGCTCCAGAGCAGGGCACAGGGGAGTCACCTGCTGCCACCTGGCAAGGGAAGGGCCACAGCCAGGGGCTCCTGTAGGGACTGCAGAGGGGACAAAGCCTCATCTCCTGTTCTGCATCCAGAAAAGCTCCTTGGACTCCGAGGAAACATCTTGGGCTTGCAGTATCTTGTACCCAAAAGCAAAGGAGCCCTTTGTGGGGATCCTCTTGCAGCAGCCCCCCCAAACCACCCTCAGCATCCTGGCAGGATACAGGCCACTCGTCTGCATTCAGCACTCCTGCCTTTCCAGAGAGAAAAGTCCTCTGCAGAGACACCACAGGCCTCCGTTCCACTGACTGCTCCCAAAATAAATACCTCTGCTCTCCCCAGAGGAATTTCTCCTGAAAGGATCAGCTTCTGTTTGCTGTCTTGAAATAAACAGTCTCCCTCAGCTGTACCAAGTTTCCTAGCCTGTCTCATTCCTAAACTCTGGAGGGAATTCCAGGGAAATTACTTGAGCTTTCCCTTCTGCTCTTGCATGAAGCAGATGAGGTCGCTGACCACATGACAACCACTTCATCATAATTGCAGCTCTCCTCTCAAACCTTCCCTGTAAATGCAGCACAGGGTGACCTGGAAGGAAACCATGCTAGAAGAATGGTAGAAGAATAATAATAAACCATGCTAGAAGAATGGTAGAAGAATAATAAACCATGCTAGAAGAATCCTGGCCGTGTCCCCTTTTGAGTCACTGTTCTCCTGGCAACCCCCGGCTTTGGCAATGCCCCTGGAATTCCCTGGGTGTGGCAGAGCCATTGCCCAGGGGCACTCGGGCAGTGCCAGGGCGGGATTTAGCACAGCAGCACGGGATAAAATCCCAGCAGGGCAGAGGACAAAAGCCGATCCAGTGACTGTGCCTGGCGCCCCAAAGGGAGCTGCCGCCTGCGCAGCCCGGGCTCTCCGGCAGGGAATGGCTCTGCCGGCCTTTCCTGTTATTCCCGGCTATTCCCGCATTCCTCGGGACAGGGGAGACCCAGAGCCGCCGAGGTGGAAAATCCCCATCAAAACAAAGCAATCGGCACTTCACGTTCTGCTCATTAATTAGGTTCTGGTGACCTCTAGAGGCCCTGAGCACAAAGCGCCTGATTTCTGCGGCTCCTTCCTGAAACAATGAGCACGAGAATTCCGCTTTATTTTAGCTTCAAACCAAGATCCATTTTAGCCTTAGCGAGGAAGGCATTGAGGAACAGTAATTGGTTATTATTCTTTCCTTGTTGTTGTTCTTTCCCTCCCACTAAACGCGGTAATAATAATTCCCTGTGTGCAGCAACCTCAAAGCCTGCACAGTAACTGGTAAGTATTCACATTTTTAAAAGAAATTTGCTTTGTGTATCAACAGTAAGAGAGGAGCTACTTCTCTCCCGTATCTCTAACCATATATTGATCTAATCACTGATCCTGGAAAAACTGTCCAACTCTCTGGTGAGATAATCCCATTGCTTACAAGTATCAAAATTGTGTGGGTTTGAGTTGCAGAACACAGCCTTTTGTGCACGAGTCCTTGCAAGGCAGAGCTCAAACCCTGTGCTGGTCGTCTCAGACTGGAGCAGGACCATCTTTTCTGAAAAATTATTTTCAGCTGCAAACAGGGGAAAATTGACAATCCACCAGATTCAGGGCCAAGCAACACTGTATGTAGGGAAATTACCTTCTGCCTGTATTGTAAAACAACAATCAAATTGCCTGCAGGGGAGAGTGATGCAAGAAAATGGGTAAGAAAATAAGTGGTTTTTTTACTCATATGTCTGGATCATCTTATTTTTTTCTTAATGAGATAAACGGGGACAGCTGATGGAGAAGGGGAGAAATCCACTGAGCCAATTTTCTGTCCTCTTGAGCAGCTGAGATACAGGACTGAAACCATACTAAGGAACTAAGAGAATTGGAAGGAGAGATGGAAGAGGAGTGAGACCCTGGCCAGAGAGACACTGGGGAGTTAACAGAGAGAGGCTTAAAGCCATGGAGAAGTTTAGCAAGAAACAGAAAATCTGGAGGAGGTGAAACATATCTGCAGCAATGCACAACTCTTCAGCAAACTTGCAGGGATGTGTGGGAGACCTCCTAAAGATTTCTAATTTAAGAGCACCCAGCTGTACTTCCAGATTTAGCTATTAGCTGGTTTTCCTACGCAACACCCCCCTTCCCAAGGGGAAAAAAAAAAGGTTTTTTTCCTCCTCGAATTTCCTAATGTACCTCCTACCAACACTTCAATGGCAACATTTGTTTGGTGACAACATTCCTGGAGGCTACAGCCGGGGCAGTTTGTGCATCCATCTTAGTAACCAAACACAATAGCACAGGATTCTCTCTTGCTTGATAGATGTCTGTGTTCCCACAAGACAGGGAAAAAGTATATGTTTTGGTAATAATTTGTTGTTGTTGTTTTCTTATGGCATAATGATGGATAAGGTTTTTGAAAAAAGAAAATCTAATTATTTTCTTGGGGGTTGTTTTCTTTTTCATATTCTCTTGCTTTGTTCTCTTCCTTTGCTGTGTAGGCAATAGAGCTAAAGGGATTTCATGCCTCAAAACAGAAAGGAATTCTGAGCTACTGAGGGGAATTAGAAATGGAGGAAGGGAGAAAGGTTTATAAATAGATTTTTAAAGAATTTTTATTCAGACTGTGTAAAAACTCTTCTGAGATTGATTGAATCAAAACTCCTGAGAAACACATGGGAGAAAAGCTCAATTTGTTAAAGACCTGCATTCTCCTCTATCTTCTAAGTGCAGCCTACAAAACTAATTTGATTTTGTTGGTCCTCTGAGAAGTCCTTTAGCAAGAGAAGGCTGGGGGTGGGGGGGAACCTCTCTTTTTTGATATTTGTGAGATAAAAAGAAACCCAAGCTCTAAGGCCAGTTGCATAAGCTTTGTAAATCTCTCTGAATTAAAACAGAAAAAGCATTTCTTTTGTAGTTGCCAAGAAATGCTGGCTCCATAGAGTGCACAAGCGTGTTTAATTTACACAGGTTCATTGGCTGGATACTTTTGATCAATAGTATCACAGTGCTAATCAGAAAATGACAGGTACTTTTCATGTGGACTTTTTCTGGGTAAAACTTTTGAACTTTTCTAATCTCTTAACTGAAAATGAGGACAAAATATTGCTCCTACCTTGCCTCCAAATAGTGGTTTTCCTTCCTTTTTTTCAGAGATAAGAGAAAGAATAAAAGGAAGGAGGTGAGAAAGAAAACAAACATAAAATGGGTAAATAGAGAAGTAAAATTCCTCCTCCCTCCAAGTAACTGTCAGGGGTTTTTTTCCATTAAATATGCCATTACATTTAGGATTTCCATTTCCAAATGGGAAAAAAATGCGACTGGCTCCAAATATAAGAACAATGCTTGGGGGCAGGCCTAAAGTGAGCAATAAATCAGAGCAGAAAATGTTTTGCTTGGGGAACACATCGTGATTAGATCATAAATAATCCTCTTTTCTTCTATACGCAGCACAAAGTAAGCACAGCTGTGAGCACGGGCAGATGTTGGTGCACAGACACGTTTGCACACACAGAGCACTCCCCCCTGTCCCCAGGGCAGGTCTGGGGACAGCACAGGAGGTGAGGTGCTGTGGCAGAGGGGGGATGAAATGGTGCCAGCTGAAACCCTCCTTAAACCAGAGCAGCAGAGCCAGGCAAGCAGGGAGCACTGGGAGATGCCACCAGGAGGAAGCAACCCCTTGGATACACAGCAAACTCTGTGTATCAGTCCTTGCAATAAAAAACTGCTTATTTCTTAGTAATCATGGCAGTCACAAAGTATTTGTTTCTCTGTGGCAGGACCACATAATGGAGGAGGCTGTGCTGAGAGAGAGGTTTGACAGGATGTCTTCCCAATTCTCAACCCAGACCCAAGCACAAGGTTTATTTTCTCTCTTTTGGGCCATGTTGCTGGCCTTGCAGAGTTTGCCCTCTCAACAGGCACAGTGGTACTAATCATTATTATTGTTGTTATTATTAATATTCCTTGTCCATCTGAACATTTCCTTAGTAAATTTTAGCACCAGAAGTGAAAGGGTTAAAGACCTTAAAGACCTCTGAGGAAAGGCAGCTTCAGTCTCCAGGGATGCTTCCAAAATTCTCACCTGAGGTGACAGATACAAGTGGGAGCAGACCTGTGGAAATTTCCAAGATTGAAACAAATTCAAAGCAAGTCTGAGGTATCTAGAGGGATCCTGTGTGGGCCAAGGCTCTTTTGCAGGGGGAAAAGCAAATCCATCCACCTTCCAACAGAACTTGCTGGGATCTTGGAGGCAATTTCCTCCCTCTTAGATCTTCCAGTGAATTTTTCCATGACAGGGATAATCCAAGCTAATCACTTCCATTTGACCCGGTTTAATCACCACCTTCCTGAAATGGAGTTAATAGGCACTTAATTCTAAACAAGTGAGGAGGATGGTTCATAAAAGAGCTTGGAAAAATCACTCTTCTATTCCTAACACACTCTCTTCTTTTTTTCACCCCCCTTTTAATTTGTTACCCAGAGTTGGTAACTTGTGAGGCCTAAACCACAATACATCTTGAGCTCACTAAGCTAAAAATACTGACTCACCAATCACAGCATACTAATGAATCCTCCACAGGAAAACGAATCTGTCATTTCCCTTCCCACAGGAACACGCACAAGTGGTTAAATAACTAAAGATTTTGTACAGCCTCTCTGCCTGTGCCATTGTACACTGAGATCTTGATTCAGGTACTGGAGGCACACATTTCCTTTCTTTCAAGAATTAGTTTTTGGCATATTATTCCACGTCTGTCATTCTGCAGCAGCACTAATTTTAATTTTGCTTTGCAAGTATGACAGCATTCATAGAGTCTGCTTTTGAGATGTTTCTGGTTTTATTCTTTTAGATACCTGTCAGGAAGCAGTGGGAGCAGGGCGCAGTGCCCTCCCTGCCACGTTCCAGAGCCAGAAACTGCTGGGATGGGGGTCCCAGATTTGGCTCCTAAGGGCTATTGTGCACTCAGGGCCTTGGAAACCCCCCAGCAGGGCAGCAGTTAAAGCAAAAAGATGTTTATAGGTGTAGACTATTGTATGTTCTCATAAACTCATTTTTGTCACGTCTTCTTGAAATCTCATATAAGCAGAGATTTTATTTTTTATGACTGTTTATTTTCTATTCAATTGCTTGTTTGGTTAGAGCTCAAATGTGGATCTTTGAAATTGTCTTCACTGCCTGGAAAAATCTCACATGTCATGATTGGGGCCCGAGTGGATTTACACAGCAACAATCTCAATTGGCTGTAGTCTTCTCATCTCTCACTGATGACACCTTCACCCTCTGCCTTCAACACCAAGGCTGTTCTTCCACTGAGGATGGGACCTTGGGATCATCTGTGGGTAGAGTGCTCAGTCTTGACATGGGTGTCTGCAGTGAGTGGGATCTGGTGATCCCACAGATCTGCAGTGAGTGGGATCACACCGATTTCCTACCAGGACTTCCCTTGTGCCCCAGCCAGCAGCAGGAATCACAGAAGTGCTGGCAGTCTTCAGTCTTCCTATTGAGTAATTCCTGGCTTCCTGCTATTGAAAACGTCATTCATGGCAATGTGGTGGTTCAAGGCACAGTCTCAAATAGCAGATGTTTATCTTACCAGCCCAAGACCTCTTGTGTAATACTCCTGTATTCCCCCAGGCCAGTGGGAGTGGGGATGAAGGATTTGGGGGCAGCTCCAGCACTCCTGCTGGCTGTGCATTCTTGCTGGGGGGGCATTGCTAAGGAATGGGAAACAGGAGAGCTGCAGGGCTGGGCTCTGACTGATGTCGATCCTGAAAAACGACTATTTAATAAACAAACAAGGCATGAAATCCCCCACCAGCACTGTTAGCAGGGAAGTGGGTTGCTTGCAGAGCCTCACTGCCATCTACCATGTGAGGCTGGTCTATATTTAGCCCTTCGAAACTTTGCAGATAAGAATTCTCTTGATGCGAACCGAAACCTTTGACCACCACAAAATCCACAGCAAGGCTCCGTGTTCCCGCTTCTCCCCTCGCTGCAGGACAGCCCTCTCATACTTGGCGGCTGAATCATCAGGTTCCCAGCCCAACACCCGGCTCCAGCAGCCTTACCACACGGGAGGCGAGCAGAACACGTGTTGCTTAAAACCTGACAAAGCAACACTTGGATTTAGGTCAGGCACAGCGAACAGGAGCTACTTGCGCGCTGTACCTGGCTCGGAGCCTGATGAATTCGCACCAGCCCAGACATGCAAAGCGGCATCTGCCTCTCCCTTTGCAGTTTCTGCCCGGCCAGCGCCTTCAGCCCGTCGCTGCGGGGTTCTCCTGCCCTGAGCTCGGGCTGCACGGTCGCACGGGCGCTGCCGCAGCCCCTCGCCGGCCCCCGCGCATCCCGGGCCGGCCCCGCTGCGGCCGCCGGTGCTGCGGGAGCTCAGCCTGCTGACGGCCGGCCGGCTCACAGGGCATTCCGCCTTCTGTGGAGATGGACGGTGAATTCACCTTGCAGCCCGCGGGGATGGACGGTGAATTCACCTTGCAGCCCGCGCGGATGGACGGTGAATTCACCTTGCAGCCCGCGGGGCTTTTATAGCCTTTGTCTCTCACCTCACCGTTCCTTTCTCCCTTCCCATTTTCCCCTGGCTGCTGTCACTTCCTGGTGGTAGGGGCAGGCTTTAATTTCCATTCCAGAATTGGCAGAGGCTTTTAACTCTGGATTTGTAGAGGCTTCAGTTTCTAGTACCTTAACTCCTTGTTCACTGGTTGTTGGAGGTGAATTTTGTCCTTTCTTATCTTTTGGCCCATCTCAAGATCCAGAGGATTCCACACCTTAGTGCAGCTTACTTTGCATTAATGAAGTTATGGACAAATAGTATTAATCTTTCAATTAATATAAGTGTTATTATTCCACAATAAATGCATGGTTAGACATTTATAGAGATTATATTTACTTATACTTTATAAACAAAACAGACAATTATAAATATCACACATAAAATATGATTAATTTAGCCATAAAGATTTTATTGGCTTTGCCAATTCCTGATGGAAAAGAGATCCAATCAGGCTGAGACTATAGTAACCTCACCTACAAATTTAAGACTGACTTGGTGGTAGGAGATTAATTTTTATGGGATCACTTGGGATTAGCTAGCATCTTGAATATATTGTGAGGCTGTACCAGAAACCAATTTAGCACGGCTCTATTTGTTCTCCAGCTTCTACTCAAAGTTTAACTTGTACATGCCTCAATCTTGAAATTATTTTAAATGCTTCTATTAAAAACACACGAGAGCGAGGCACAGTCGACCGCAGATTGACTTCTCTGAGACAAGTCCTAAGTGCTGGGATTCCTGAGCAGCTTCCAGGCTGTTCTGAAGGAAAACACACAGCCCCTCTCTACAGCACCCACCCCCTTGGCCTCTGCACCTGTGTGGTCTGGAAGGCCAAGATCATAGAATGCAATGACTCTGGCCTTCCCAATTTTTCTCTGCTCATTGCTTTAAAGCAGTTAAATAGTAAAACTTTCTTCACGTTTCTAATTGTACGTTGGTTCTCATATGCTTGGGCATCCCCTCCTTAGGAGCCAGAGTAACTTCCCAGGCCCGGCATTTTCAGTGCATGTCTGGAATTCTGGTGTGGAGCAGTGAGTTTGGACCCTAATGGTCCCTGTACACTGCAAGTGTTGATTTGGACATAATCGCTTCTTGCCTTTTCTCCATAAAATGTGTATTTGTATCAAAAGTAAGAATCCTGCTGGATATTTTTAGTGCAGGTTCCATGGATTTTGGCTTTTTAAAAAAAGCATTAAATGAGGGACTCTGAGTTCTTCATTAAGCAGTGCATTGTCTGTACAGCTGCCATACATTAAAGGAGCTGGAATAACAGGGGTGCAATATCCAGTTTCACCCAAATGAGGTTGTTGAGCAGGATCCAGGTCTATATCCACAGAAGGCAAACACAGTATTTAAACAGAAACAAAGCCTTCGATCTATTTCATTATTTACTAAGTGCTGCCATGGTGCTTAGTGCTACATAAACATTCCCTGCCCTGGGTTATTAATACTACCAGACACAAGCAGGTTCAAGGTTCAAAACACCTTACAGGAGATATCCCCCCAACAGGAGCTTTAAGGACGAGTTAAAATGACAAAGTGTCCATAGAGGAATCCTGTTGATGGAATTTCAGGCTTCAAAAATAGCTGTGTGTTCCAATAGGAAGAAATTCACATTTGAGGACCCAGCTCTCCACCCCTCCCATATAACTGCCCCTCACTGACTGTAACATGGCTCTGCCATGTTAAGTGTGTGAGTGATGCCAGTCTGGCCTTTTCTTTGTACGATAAGGAACATTCCACCCCTCCAACAAATATGGAGAACTAGTAGTAGATCAGATTTTGGGGCTTATACTGCATGATGATCCCAGAATTAGGGAGAATGAGAAGGTTCTGGCCTTTAGACTGCACAGCTCTGGAAATGGTGGGGAGTCACTGCAGGGTCCCCAGAAGGTGTTGCCAGTGGGTGGGCAGTAAAATGGAAAATGTTGCTCTGGAGGAAAGAAAGGACTGTTCAAGGTCAGCCTTTTAACTCTCATAGAAGGACTAAGGGACACAAGCTATTTGGAGGCACCCATCAGAAGAAAAAGGAGTATTTTACTTCAAGATAACTTAAACACATTATAAATTCTTGAGAAAGGCTGGGAAAATTGTTTTTAAACACATCAGGTTGAAATAACCCCAAAGGTATATAATTCCTTGATGAAAACATCACTGAGCATTAAGAAAACTGTGTATGCATGCTTAGGTCAGTGAAGATTACATCTTATATAAGGCCATTTAAAAGACAGAGCTCTCACAAGAATTACAAATTATTTGGGGCCCATGAAAATCATCTTGATTTTAATTACAACATTATAGACAAATCCACAAAGTTGTAAGTTCTGCTGGCATGGAGAGCAACCATTATAAATCTGGACAAGGGATCACACAGCAATTGTAAGTAATGACTGTGAGAGATTTCAGTGCTAGCTATTTTTGTCTTTAGAAATGTTTTTCATTTCAAAAAGTCATTAGCACTTGTGCTCAGCCAAAACTTGCTCATAAGACTAAGCAGGATTTCTAAACATAAACTGTCCTTAAAAGGACATGTCAGCTTCCAACTAGCCTGTTTTTAAGAAGAATTTTAAAGATGTTTCAGGACATGAATCCCTGGGGTGATGCCTGTCCTTTTATCACAGTACTTTACTTTTTTTTTTTTTTTCCTTTGGCACTTTACCTTGCCCTTTTGCAGCATCAAAGACACCACATAAGCTCAGGGAACCAAAAAATAGGGAGGTGAAACTGAGAGCCTGGAAAGCACTGTAAAAACCTGAAAACAAGCCAGAGGAGCTAAACAAAGAACTGAAAAGGTGTATCTCCTTTTATTAATTTTCAGATCCAGATATTGTTTGGAAAGGAGACAAAAAATGTCAGGTAGTGGTGTCCCTGTATTTTAAAGTTTAATTACAGCCAATACTGCAATAAAAAAGTGGAAAGATGGACACAATTAAAATTATCTTCTGATATTAAGATGACTTTGAAAAAAATATTTTTTTAAAGACAAAAATTCAGCCAAAGCATGAGTTCACCACATTTTAGAACAGGCATACAAGAGAGTTCCTCTATCCTGGCACTTTAAACCAGAAGTTTGTTATGTATATCATGATCCAATGTCATGATGGAGGTGATAGTTCAGTGGGTACTGAGGGGCAAACTGGGAGAGGAGTCCCTCGGATCATCAGAAAAGAGCTATACAACTCTTCACTGCATTATATTATATAACATTTTTGTCAGCAGCCCTGTCCTGCCAGTGGGATTTGTACAGTTGGACCCTTCCTCTTGCTGAGACCCTAAATGACAGCAACAAGAATCTTTCAGTAAGGCTGGCCCTATGAGGCTGGGGCCTGAGATGGTGGAACATGGGAGCAGTTGAACAGGATGGAAAGTTCTCTAAGGCTAAAGGTCTAGAGTTAAACCACACTGCTTCTGCCAGGTTTATCTCAGTACTACTCATATAATTAGTACCACTCAGCAAAAAACTCCCTTGACTTTCTGATTCTAGCTGTACTGTCATTTGTCCTGGAGTCTGACAAGGATAACTGTGTGTTTATGCAATGTTTGGTGATGACTTCTTGGGAAGTTATTTGCAAAGATAGAAAAACCCTACCTCTTCCTGTTCATTGGAATAGTCTAGATGCCAGAAATTTTGTGACTGACTAGATAGAAACTTGTACAACTAGACCTGTACAATAAGAAGTATCAACTATTACAATGTGCTGATAAATAGGAAGTCAAACAATTAAAATACCAGCCAAGAATCAGTTCCTATGAGAATGGAAGGCAGAGGAGGGTGAAGAGGTAGAAATGCTGACAGTGGGGTGGATACATCTGCAGTGGAATCCTTTCCCTTCTCCTGACCCCTTTTTAGCAGCTCCTTTCTCAGATGCCAAACACTGCTGCCCCTCTGAAATGAACCTGAATCCAACTGAAAGCTTTGTTTGGGCTTTTCTTACCTTCTGCATTGGCTTGAGAAGGGCTGCAAGGAGAGCCCTGAGAAACAGTCACAGTGAGCCTTGCCCAGCCCAGTGCCAGCTTTACTCCAGATGAAGAGGTCTGGAGCTGGTAATCCAGATCACCCATGCAAAATGAATTCCATGCTTAAATGAGCATGCACATGAGCCTGTCATTATAGGCTCCTACCACATAACTTCAGCTGCCTCACGCTGAACACCCAGCAGGCAAAAGCCCCGTTGGAGGTGCTGTGTCTCCTGTTGACTCAGCAGGATGACAAACCTCCTCACTGGTGCCTACAGCCAGCCTGGCCATGCTCCCCCTCCCACTGTGCCAGTCCCTCCCTAGGCACTTTTCCATATACAGCAGGCAACTCACATGCTACATACACATCACTCCTGGTGCCTGCTGCTATCCTACAGACAATTATAAAATAGCTATTGGGAAATGGCAGAGCTTCTTTAAGAGACAACCTGATAAATCTTGGGATAGAACCCTTCTTTCTCCTTTTGCTTTCTTCTTTCCATTTGTTTTCTCAGCTTGCCCAGCATTTGGCACTGCTGTAAAAGATGTTGAGACAGAGAGTTTAAAAAGTAAGATAACCTTATCCTGTGTTTTATATAGATCCATTCATGAAGATCAGAACTTTCTATCCTGCAAGAGCAAAGAGTTAATATCCCTGAGATATTCTACTGTTCTACATCTGTAAAAAAGAAGCCAAAGCAAACCTAAAAGAATTTAGTATGGAAAACATATTCCAGCTTCAATGACACACTGGGGTTTTGTTTAGGTTTCTTTATTAGGATGAGTCACAGTATGTAAACTTCACATGCAGTTACCGAAGTCATGTGTCTGCCTTATTTTAGCTTCAAAAACAGCAGCAATGCCAACATCCTTTGCTGCCTGTGAGACTTGAGAAGCCCTGAAAGCCAACAATATTATGATCCCCTTGTAAGCACTGTGTTGCTTTTTCACCCTTAGGCTAGAAAATAAAGAGGATGATTCTCCAGGTGAGCCTTCTCCACTTTGGGTGCTCCTTTTAGGACCGTGGCATTGGTAATGCTGGCTGGACTCTGCTGCTGTCAGCAATGGATGGATCCCCATTTGGGATGGTGTGACAAAAAGATGTCTCATTCTCTGTCTCTCCTGCCTCAAGCAGAAGTGAGCCACACACAGGTGAAATCAGCAGAGTTGTTAGCGCTGGAAGTGCCACTGCTACTTGCATTACTGGATTGCTCCAATCAGAAGTCCAGTTAGGGTGAGTGGAGTCCAAAACCAACTCCCCACCCCTGTCCCCACCTTTCAGCTAGGCCCTGCAGGAGGCTGAAACTCAGCAGAGAGGTTCCCACTGCTCCCATTCCCCAGGTGAGGCCGTGCAGTGCAGCTCTCCAGTCCCATTCAGAGAGGCAGAGCAGATTCCCCTGGCTCAGTGAGTGCACTGCCCATCCTTGCAGGTATAAAAGGGCAGCATGCAGTCATCTATATAAAGAATGTTCTTCAGATGGGTTATGTATAAACTGCCTGATGGCAAGGGTATCAAATGAAGGTCGAACATCAGAGACCTTTAGGCTATTACGAAATATGACTCATGGATTAGTTAACTGCCTGTCAGATTTTCCATTATGAAATTTAACCACAGCCCATATCTGCACAGCAGCAACACCTGTAGAAGTGCAAACAAACAAGTGGTTATATATGCACTTGCACTGAAATGGGTCAGCAGATGTGCTATGGTATCAAAAGAACCCTTCTCCTTATTAATGAACTATTAGCTAAAAAACAAAAATGAGAGAAGGGGGAGAAAATGGTGTGGGAGTGAAAAAACCATTGTTTTGAAGTTCCTGTTTGCCAAAGAATCTGCAAGATAAATCTTTATAGTACAACTGTATCAGATGGATCAACATAAAAATTCCTCACTGCAGAATATCTTTATTATAGCCATGATGAATATCTGTGCTTCCTAATCCAAGCATTTGCTTTTCATGAGCGGAAGTTAAAAAGCAACTACTCCTGTTCTAGAAAATTACTTTTTAGGCACTAGACTAAAAAAAAGAAGAATGTAATAAATCTTGTTTCTGAAAATCAGTGAAAACATGTAGCCATTTGATGGAAGACACTCATAATTCTCTCAGCTGGTTGTTTGGGGGTGGCTGTAAATTCAGAAAGGCAGAAGATGTGCTCTGAAGTTTTACCATGGGAAGTGGAGGCTTTGACCTGTGTGTCACTGGTTTGACTCCACAGGTGAGAGACTTGGCTCACCTAATTTTAGATGTCTACTGTGCCTATCAATGCACCTGAGCCTGTTGCCCTGTAGGCAATTTTAAAGGTATGTCTTATCTGATCTATTTTAAATATCTACTTTAGGATGAGATGATTCATCACCTCAGTATCTTTTTCTTGCTGTGGCTATATCAGGGGCTGGAGGTGACTGGCTTGGCTGGAGAACCTTTCATGTGGCCAGAGATGAACCCAGCCTGAATGCTCTGCCCCTACAAGGCCAGCAGTTTATGGGAAATGAGTTGGTTAACACAGCTCCTTGCTATGCAGTGGTTTGTCCATATCATAAAGCCACCACCACATCTGGCACAAATGAATGCTAGCAGGCTGAAACAGCCTGGAGGCTACTGATTAAAGAGGAAACCTGAGCCACTTTGATGGATTTCATCATTACATCCTATTCTTGCCTCTAGAGTTGTCCCAGATCACAAGGTAGGTATGGAGTTCTCACTCCTCCTACCACTGTGGCATCTAATCTGTGAAGACATAAGTCTCCATTTCCATGCCTGTCAGTCCAGCTCACTTCATAAACACTGCATTAATTTAAATGCTGAACTGCTGTTCTACAAGAAGTTCAGAAGACATAAACTGTAAGGCCTAATGAAAAACAATTCAGTCTCAAGAAGCAAAGTCTGAAGAGGGGCAAAATAGCAGCACAAATACATAAAAAGCAACTACAAAGAGGAAGGAAATAACCTATTCTTCCTGTTTACTATGGAGACTTCAGTTACTCCACAGTGAGGTGACATACAACAAGCTGTGCAGCCACTTCTCACTGAACAGCAGCATTTTTCCATCTTTTAGACAGTGGGGAAGCCACCAGGAGCTGCTCTCTCAGAGAGGCAGCAGCAGCTCCTACCTCACTGCAGGCACTGAGCTGCCTGCCTTGGAAAGGGGTGGGAGGGTTACAGCTCCCCCGTGTCTGTGGGTGTCTGAAAGGAGCTGAGAGCCCTTGGCTCACTAAGCAGCTTTTCAGTCTCAGCATGAAGCAGGGGTTCCTTCCTCACAGCTGGGGAGCAGGGGCTGTGGTGATGTGACAGCATCCCGAGGCAAGGCCCTGCCCCTTAGGAGAGGCCAGTCGGGGTTGGGAGCCCTTCCCCACTTTGGGGATGCAGTTGGTATTCTGGAGATCCAGTCTGATGAGCATCCACCCAGAGTGGATGTATATATTTAGTCTTAAGGAAGTGTGATGGACTAGATGTCTCCAAAACCCTTTATCTTTAATTATTTAAGTGGAAAGGTTGCAATGTGCACATTGAAGCCTGAGCTAAGTCTCCTACAAGGGACTGGGCCAGAGTTCCAGCTGTGTGACTTGCACTGCTGACCAAAGCCAGCAAGAGGAGCAGGGTGGCCCTTTGAAGACCCATCTAGAAAAAGAGAGAATTTTCTAATGACAGTAAATTTTTAAATAAAACCTGCCTTTCAGATGGAAGATTCTTTTTCTGCTGCCATCTGAAAGATTATGCTTCTGGGTGCTCCTCTTTACTACTCCTTGTTCCTCTATAGGGAATATTGCTCCAACATGATATAAACAAGGTAGAAAACGTTAGGAGAGGTGGGGATGAGGGGGGAAGGGGAAAAAGTGATTTAATTTAAAATAAAACCAGAAACAGGTTTCACTCAGCCACATTCATATTCTCATACTCACAAGAGCAGCCACCAGGCACCAGGCCAGCAAGTTTAAGCCATTTAACCAAAAATCCAGGCAATATGAAGTTTGTGCCCAGGTAATGGATCCTGGATCTGTGTGATGCCATAGAGAACACAAGGGATACCAGCTCTGAAGTCCTTGGTTATTCTTGGATTGGTGACTATGCACAGGGTTTGGGTATCTTCTTGTAGCTCTTTGGAACTGTCAGTATCTCCACCTGTCTCAGCTCTGGCAGTCATCAGGACTAATCGCGTTTTTTCCGTATCTGAATGCCCTGAGAGACAGCAGGTCGATGCCCTGTGGTCTTTATGACCTGCTAACCTAGTGACATTAACTCAGGCCACCAACCTTTGCATTACAAGTCCCTGCACCACCCCCATTCCCTTGCTGGTGATCCTTCCCCTGCCAAGTGACAGAACCAACACTGCAGCAACAGCAAGGAAAATAGGAAGAGGGACCTTCTTTCCCCTTTCTCCCAAAGACCAGTGTTTGGTTTGCTTCATGGGCTTTGTGGTTTGTCCTTTCAACTCCTGGCAGGGCTGTGGGGAGCTGGGGGTGTCCTCAGGACCCTGACAATCCTACAGGCATTTCTGAGCTGTCAGTCACCCTCTCAATAAGGAGCAACACCGGGCATTCCTCAGATGGCCGAGGCCACTCTCTCAACCCAAGCACTCCTGGCAGCTGCACATTGCACAACCACCATCTGCAAAGGTCACACCTTGCCAGGTGCTCACAGCTGGCAGATGAAGTCAGACCCTGCACACCAGAGGGGAGAGTGCTGGCAAGGGGTACTTGGTCAGTGAGGCTCTGAAGGGCTTTCAAAGAAGATCTAATGTTACATTTATGTTATATAACATAGAAGCTACACTTGGTATTTAGAAATGGTAATTAGAAAAGGCTTACAGAAACTGAAATGAGAAACATTAGTGCCTCCTTCAAAGTATAACTGATGCTGATTAATGTAGGAGCCATCTTGACTAGGTGCCTATTTTGATTTAGGCAATTATGAGCTTACTAGTTCAAACCAGTTCACAATGAGAATGTGAATCCAAGATTTACTGATGTGCCTCTTTCTTCTTGCTGCTATGAGTCTCTCTTCTTTTGTCTTCATCTTCTCTTCTTTGGGCTTGCCTACAAGAGAAAGGCACACTCATAAAATTACAATCTACTTGTAAACCAATAGTTAACTCCAGGCATTCATTCAAAGAGGGGCAGTAGACGGATACTCATGACTTTGCCGTATTGAACAACACCATACGGTTTTGTTTTTTTTTTTTTTTTTTTTTTTTGCAAAGGACTCAGTTTTTAATGCCTACATGAACAGAGTGGAAGAAAATACCTTGCACAGAGGCAGCAGTCCCTACTTCTGTCCTGTGAGTGCTGTGGATTGGGCTGTCCTGGTAAGAATAAGGCTGCAATGGGCAAGAGCTGCTCCACAGCCCGAGCCAGGGCAGTGACAGCAGCAGTCACCTGGTGTTGTGCTACCTGTGTCCAGCAGATTGTGGCTCCTGCAGAGATCAAGACCATGCCCCCAGCCTTTCTTCCCATCTGGAGGTTACAATCTGCAGAAGGAGCTGCTGGCTGGACTCTCTTCGTTCTGATGTAGAAAAACTGACTGCTTTGCAAGTTCTTCCTGTTCCTAATTGACCTGATCTAACCTGAAGTAACCCATTTGTATTCCTGCAGAGGAATACCAGGGAGTCCACATGGCCTTTTGCCCAGGTTTAACTTCATTTCTTTAAAGCAAACTGCAAATTAATAGTATTGTAACTTTCCTGTGCAGGCAAGCCCTTAATTTAATTGGAACACGTAAAACAGCATTTGGAGAGACAAAGCAGTGCATAAACATGGAGAGTGAGAGGCAATATAATTTGGAGTTCAGTGGTGATGATGGAGAAATCTGAATGCAGATAAATAAAAATGATTAAGGTTTTTAAAATTCAAGCTAGCAAGGAATCTAGAGATATGGAAAAATAGAGCCCAACTCAGAAATTTCCAATGTTCAGAGAATTGCCACATTCTCTCCATTCATTCTTCCACTTGGGACAACAACCCTTGGTCATTTTAGTCAAAAAACATTATCTCTTCCATCCCCTAAAAGTCTGAGTCCACATTTATGCCCTCACTTTCCCCTGTGTCTGATCTTCATGTAACAAGAAATATGAAAAAAACTGTGTTTGTACTTCCTCAGTTCCCACAGAAGCCTGTGACTTGTCACTAAACCATTACAGAAAATAAAAACTTCAGTAAAGGACTTTACATTCAGGACTTCAGTAAAGAAAAAAAGAAAAAAAAAAAGAGTAAAGAGAGAGAGAGAAGCCTTGAGTGCTGCCTCAGATAAGGACTAGTTTATGTTTGAAGTGACTAAACCTTTTGTGTGTACCCCTGTTCTAGAGTCATAAGTTATAAAACTTCCTGAGTCTGTCTCTCCTTTCAGCTAAGAGTCCTTGCTTTCTGTAAAGTCTTTTGTGGTTTTTCAGGACAAGATGAAAATTTCTTTGAAGCTTGAAAACAAACTCCAGGTATCTCTTTGGAGAATAATCATGAAGCTGCTGTTCATTAAGCTCTCTCCAATCAATTGTGTGCATTCCACCTACCAGTCTGGAACATGGAGAGACAAGGGAAGGGGAGCCAGCAAGGCTTGGGTGGCAGCACACTGGCCAAAGGACAGAGCAGCTCTTAATCAGATTGCCTTTAATTCTTCACGTCAGTTAAAGGCATTATGTGCTAGGATTGAGGATAGAGATGTACTCAGCAAAGGCAGTGACAGAACAAAGTGTTTCAGCATAGGGGAGTATTTTGTAAGAATTCTGTCAAATGCTGTCCAGGCACAGCTTAGTAATCCCTGGCAATGCCAGTGAGAGGAACCATTGGCCCCACACACTGAATAAGACTCTGCCTTTTGACGCCGAAAATGTCCACAGAAATTTGGGAATTAATCAGATGGAGCATGTGGAAGTTATGCTGCTAAAGACAGATCTCTGATATTAATGAGAGATATTCACTGTTGTCCAAATCCCTTTGTTAATTTGTGGCTGGACAATGTTAAATTTATATTTTGATTACCCTGCCATCTTACAGTATGAAAGACTCACAAAAATATCATATGGGGTAAGCCTCATAGACAGCTGTATAGAATAAGATACAAGTTTTCACTACTGCAGCTTGAGAATTGCATCCATAGTAGGATCATTTTTTATCACACTCTGGATGTCTGAGCTGCTTTACCATTAGTAAAATACCTCCTTTCCTTAGAAGTGAGTCCATAGTTGTGTACAATGAGAAATCTGCTTGTTAAGATGGTCAGTAATGTAGGATCTGTTGATAGTTTCAATACAGAAAAGGAAACTTGTGTACACAAGGTCAGTGTCTGTCAGCACTGGGTAAAAACACTCTAAAAGTCAGGTATAACTTCATAAACACTCTGACCACACAGCACACATACATGGCTTGGTGGCAGCGGGTGATATTGGCTTCCTTAAGGCAAGCTCCTCAAGGCTCCAAAAGTTGCATTTCTGGCAGTTTGGGGGCTTTCCCTGGTGTCTTTCAGAACACCTGCCAGATGGGGCTCTGCAGGTGAAGCAATACCAGATTGGGGAATTTGCTGGGATTTAAGAACTGAGTGTCCAAGTGCCCGGCAGTGTCAGCTTTTGAGGAGTTTTGGTTGAGCCCATTGGCAAAAACTTGCCGAGTTTAACATGAGCAGAGCTTGTGAGGACTTTGGTGTTGACTCAAGTGCTCATGAGCTGCTCAGCTTCCTCCAGGGAATTGTGGCTGAGTCAGCTGTGGGAGAATTAAAAGTGAAACTGAGAATAGTCCTGCCTAGTGCAGATGGCAATTTGGAGGGAAAACCGACTTTCCCAAGAACTGTCTTCCCTGACTGCAGGATCAGGGTTTAAATTGCTGTGATACTTCTAAAATAGCAAAGGATTGATTAATGCCATTTTCTAGTGCATATGAATGAAGGGAACTGCAGAATTGCTTAGATTTTAGAATTGTCTGCAAAGTTGTAAGAAGAAAAGGAATTCAAAGTATTACTTGAAACTTGCTTTCAAAAAAACACCAAATTTGGGCCAACATCCAGTAATAGCTTCTTAAAAATACAGAAACCTTTTTCTTTTAACTGTCAGGAAGAACTGTCATTCTTCCTCAATGAAGAAACCTGTGAGCTTTTAGATTGTATAAATAGAGGCAGCTGGGGAAGAAATACAGGAATAAATCTTTAACTCTGGAGCTGTAGCTGGCTATAGAAGTGTTATGGAGGGTGAAAGCAGAGGACTGGTAAATGTTTTGTTTAAGACCAGATCATCACAGAATTGAGTGGTTTGTCTGTGAGGAGCACGTGTTGCTCATTCAAGGACTTGTTTGTGGATGTTTAAATCTTCTAAGTCTTGTTTAAACCTTGTCCCATAGAGCTTAATTTCTGCATCAGGAAGACTATGGTTCTAGAGCTCAAATTTTATGGGCAGGAAAAACCTAGGCAGAGATGGGCTGTTTAATGTGTGAGTACTGTGGAAAAGTTGTCTTTGTTTTTACATCCCATGGTGAATCATCCTTCTGGAGAATGCATCTTCCCTGCGGTTCTTCTTGGAAGAGGCAGGAGCCTGAGGAGGAGGGAAATGGAGGGATAATTGCTGTGTGTGGATCAAGGACAATAAACCCCGTGTCCTCTTCCCTGTGACTCCAGAGCCCCGGCAGTGCTCCGATCCCCCGAGCATGTTCATCAGTATTTTTACTGACCCAAATTCAAGGGAGCAGCTTTACCAGTCCCTGTGTCAGCAGGCTGTGAGAAAAAGGAATGGGGTTATTTTTATTTCTTCTCCTAATGGTAGTTCAATGCTTATTATTTGACTGATGCTTTCAGTCTAAAAATCCTGATCCAAGGTGGGGCTATTTGTGGATGTAGAGATAGCTGGCAAAACTGATGCTACAGGGAAAATAAGAGCAGTCCTTTGGCACGTCAGTACGTTTGATGGCTAGGGGGCTTGGAGAAAGAGCTGATGAAGATGTGCAATGACTACTGGAACCCACCAGTAGACTGCTGGGGGGAGCATCTCACAGGGCAGCAAGCACAGGGGATGGTCTGAGCCCTACAAAGCAGCAGGCTGGCGTGTCCAGGCCTGCTCTGGGGGCAGACGGGGAGGGAGGCCGGTGTGCTCTGGGCGCCGCCGCCCCTCCTCCCGCCGCGCCGCCATTACGCGCTGCGCCACTGCCCCTGAGGGGGGAGCGACAAGATGGCGGCGCCGCCCGCCCACGTGACCCAGGGCCCCGCCTCCTCCTAGCGGCGTCTCGCGCGCGGGGGACGCTCTCGCGAGAGCGGCGAACAAAAGGACGGCGCGGCGCAGGCTGTGTGTTGGGGGGGGGGGGGTCGTGATCTCGCGAGAATTCGCCGCCGCTCTCCTCCTGAGCAGAGCCGGGCGGGAGTGGGGGGAGGGGAAACCTCGCGGTACCGCCGGAGACTCCACACGGGCCCGGCGCCCCGAAGTCTCGCGACATCTGCGGGAGCGCGTCCATCACCGGCCACTGGGCTGCGCGGAGTTCTCGCGAGAGTACCGGGAAGAGAGGGCGGGGGGGAGGCGGTCGCCGTGCGCGCTGAGGTCAGCGCGCGCGGCAGGGCGCGCGGGGGGCGGGGTATATATAAAGGCCGGGCCCGCGGCGGGGGGGGCTCAGTCAGGGCAGCGATTCGTGGCGGAGCCAGCGACACCCACGGCAGCGACCTCCCGGCCCAGCGGATCCCCATTTCTCGAGGCGGAGCGGGACGAGCCCGAGACCGATCTCTCGTTATGAGTCATGTGGCGGTGGAAAATGCCCTCAGTCTAGACCAGCAGGTGAGGGACGAGAAGCGGAAAGGCCGCTCCGTTACCCGGAGGAGGCGCGCGGCGGAGGCTCTCGGGGCAGGGAGGGCGGCAGGGACAGCCGGGAGTCTTCACGTGGGGCTCCGTTCCTCGCTTCCCGGCGGTCATGTCGCAAGGAGCCCCGCGGTAACCCCCACCTCCCCCCGCGCGGCCTGTTGTGGCGCACTCGGTCGTTGCGCAGTTAACGCCGTGCGGCGGCCCCGCGCCGCGCCGGGCCGCCCCGCGCGGCCGCGCTGTCCCCGCGGCCGGGGCGGCGTAGCGGGGCCGCCGGTGCCGCCCGGCCCGGCCCCGCTCCCGCTCGGGCCCCGCGGCCCCCGCGCCGCGCTCGGACCCGCTTTGTGTGGGAGCGCCGGGAGCGGCGGCGGCCCCCGGCGGCCGCGGCGGGAACTGCAGCGGGGAGGAGGAGGAGGAGGAGGAGGAAGGGGCGGTCAATGGCCGCCATTGTGCGGGGCGGGGGAAGGGGGAACACACACACGACACGGCGCTTTGTGCGACGCCCCTTCCCCGGGGAGGCGGCGCTGCCGGCCGCCTTTGTTCGAGCTCCGGTGCTGCCGGGCCCCGGTGACGCAGTTGGGCCTGGACTTGCGTTGGTCCCGCACCATTTTGTATTAATTTCTTCCATTTCATTCCTACACCCCCCCCCCGCGCTGGTTGGGATCGATGGTCATCTAACCCTCGGGCGAGGCGGCAGGGGCAGGAAGAGCCCCACGAGCTGCGGCCGCTCCCGCGAAGTAGGTCACGGAGAGGCCCTTCCCTCCCTCCGCCTCGGCCCCCGCGCTCCCCCCGCGCCGCACGTGACGGCGCCGGCAGCCGGATTAGCTCCGCTGCGCCGGGAGCCCGGCCGCAGTGCCGCACTGAGATGGCGCCCGGGCTGCGCCACCGCCGGCGGAGCGATGCCCCCACCGCGAAGATGCAGGGCGAGAAGATTGATCCCTCTCTTCTCGTTGATTGTGGAGAGCCGCCTTGACCTCGTAGCGAGCTTTAAAATGCTGTTGACAATAAGCCCTGCGTTGATGCTGCAATCGGCTAGAAAGATGGCGTTTTAAGTGGTAGCTTTAAAGAGGATGTTACGAGGTCAGCCGTGGGAGAATTCTTAAAGAATTGAACGTCTTTGGGCGGCAGCTTATGCAGCTGAACGCCAGAAAGGACAGTGCATTGGAGTCTGCTTTGGATTAATTCGGCTCGTATTGGAAAATCCTTCCGTGCAATATAAAATTTATTTGTATTTAAACGTGCCTTATTTTTCTGGTATGCAGGCAAACAACTGTAATAAGTTGGTTCGTAAGCTTTGCCAGTTTCCCACTGCTTTCTGCTGAAATTAGTCCATACTGTGTTTGACTCCAAGTGGCACACCAGCACTGCGTGAACTGAACATCTTATGGAAAACTTTCCTGCGAGATCGAAGGCTGTAAAGGCTGAGATTTTTTTGGAAAAAACAACCCAAAAATTGTGTTTGTTGAAGATGTCAGCAGACATCACCTAATGTTTTGGGAACAGTAGTTGCCTTAAGCTTGAAGACTGTAATGTCGCAGTAGTATTAATGCAGCTAAAAATACCTTGCGTCTGTACAAGTAAAGTGCCCGAATAAATTGGCATTACTTGTGCTGAAGTTTCTGTAGAAAAAACAAAACAAAAACTATCACTGACCCAAATCCAAATGCATTTGACTGAAATAGACTGAAATTCAGTCTATCTAAAATGGCTCTTCAGAGCCTGCATGTAGTGTGAAGCAGAAGTCTGTGGTAGTGATTTGGTGGGTGTGAGATACTCTGCTGACCTGCTGCCCGTGTGGGTGTCTGTTTATTGGTGGGTACAAAAACATTAAAGGTTGTACAACCTGAGTAATAATAGGAGGCCTAATTTGGCACGATATAAAAAAAGATTTTGCAGTAGCTTGTTTCTGATAAATGAAAAGGTTTTTTGTATCTTAGCCTAAATTCATGGTAAAACATGTTGATACTTGTCTTATTTCTTCTAGTTTTCTGGTCTAGACTTGAATTCCTCAGACTCTCAGACTGAAGGAAGCTCTACAAGCAGTAAGTATATGCAAATTCTCAAGCTTACAAACACTTTTAGAAATTGGGGGCTTGCAGCTGTGAAAAGCAGTTTCTAAAGCCAGAGTATACAGAGGCTGATGAGGAAATAGGAGGTTACCAGTTAAGATTCCTTTGAAAACATTGTGTGTTTTAGATAGAACCACTTAATTTTCTAGTGGTACAGTATGTGTGCACACTTCTGAAGCACTTAATTAGCTTGAGAGAACTCAGTGTTCCAGTTCTGTCCCAGATTTTCAGTTGTCTCTCATCTGAGGCAGACTGTAGTAATGTGGTGATTTGTCTTAAAATACCAGGTAGAGTAGGAATGTCAACTGTAAGTGATTTCAATTCACTGAATAGAAAGTGATATTGATATACAAGGCTATAGGATGTTAAGAGGGGAGAATCTTATGAGGAATTATCATTGAGCTTGTGGCTGGTATTTTCTCATGTTGCTTTAGCAGACAAATGATTCTGGATTGTAAATGAGGAATAATATTCAGAGGCCGTTGGTTGTGGCCTCTGGTTTGATCTGAGCTGAATGGAGGGGATGGTTGAATTTGAGGGGAAGGAAAAATACTGGTAGTAATACTGTGAGTGCCAGTATTTGAATGTCAGAGTAAATGTCTTGAGCTGCTCAAGTATCTGGCACCAGTGTAAGCCTGAGTGGGTTCTAGGAAGGCAGGCTTTTGTCATAGTGCAACACCCATAAATGGGTGTGTGATTCCGTCAGAGGAGCACAAGACATCTGTGCCTTAAAACAGCTGCCTAAATGGGTATGCAAGACCTTTAAACTTCAACTGAGAGCATGCTACCGAGTGCTGTATGAAAGGATTGTTGTTTAAACTGCTGTAAGAGGCCTTAAGGGCAGATGCTTTTACTAAGCAGAAGCTGTTGTTGACAAGATGAGCATTTCAAGATGTGCTGACGCCACGGGCCTGTAACACTGCCTTTCTTTTGTCCTTTAGAAGGCCGATACATTCCTCCTCACTTGCGGAACAGGGAAGCCTCAAAACAGGGTATGTATCAGAAACACTGTGGCAACACCTAACTGGCTCTTGCATCTCAAGGAGCAGACTGTAGAGGTTCTGACATACTGCTGAAGGCAATTACACAGACTGCTTGACTGTCTTGTGCAAAACATGGCACCTTTATCTTCCGCTTTTAGCGTGCTCTTCTAGATCCCTTCACCAGCTTAGATCCTAAGCTCAAGTTCAGTATCTGACTGATAAAATACCTTCTGTGTCTGTGTAACAATTAGCTGTGACTGAAGCAAGATGGAGTCTCCCATCTTAACTTGCTGTGTAATCTTGAGTGTTGGTGGGTACTAGTTTTTCTGCTAGTGACTGTGTTGTAGAACTCACACCTATCAATTGCTTATTATGAACATACAGCACAGTTTCACTTAGTAAGTGCATATCTTTACACAAAGAGATGTTGTTCCTGTTCAACTTCCTGCAGTTTTTATGGAAGCCCCTGGGAATACTTCAAGAAGGAAATGCAGGCTGTTGGTGAAGCAGACAAAAAGTACATAATTTGTCTTGGTTATATGTTTACATAGGGGTTTATGCTGAGAATTGGCACTTCCATCTTCCATTTGAATCTCTAAACGGAACATAATACAGAAGCACAGTTTCTTGGAACACCTCAGTGAAGTAAATCACGGTCTTTCTGTGGAAGATCCCAAGGGGGCACGTGCTGCAGCACACATTGTCATGTCTGGTGACTTGGGTGGATATGAGAGAAACATTTCCTCTAACACCTATTAAAATATACCTGAGTGCAGCAGCTAAAATGCTTCCTGCAGTGCTACAACGTAAAGAATTGAGGTTTTGTAGCATGGGAGGACTTGGATCTCATCTGTTTCTAAAGCTGTAAACTTCAACAGATTCTTTTAAATACTGCAGGAGGATGGCTTCCATTATGAGTGGGTGGGAGGGCAATAATTATATTATAATATATCTCAGTGCTTTTGGAGCTATGTCACTTTAACTCTGACCAGATGAAAATGCTCCATTCTACCTTCAAACCATTTGAAGAAAGACCGGTTTGTTTCTGTCTTGCCTTCTTATGTGTCCAAGCTACTAGTGGGTTTTCTGGGTGTTCAGGGGCTTGTTTGGGGTTTTCACTTTTTTTTTTTTTTTTTTTTTTCCATTTTGTTTTCTGTTTTTCTGGGGTTGTTTGGGATTTTCTTTTGTTTGGGTTTGTTTTTTTTTTGTTATGTGAGAGAAGTATGGCCTGAAGCAGCAAGTGATGAGCAGCATGTTACCAGAAAAAGAAAAGGAGAAGGACTGGTTGGCAGCCAGTTCAGTGCTCTTGTTCCCAGTCACAGTGACCTCAAATATGAGCAGTCTTGCAAGAAACTGACTTGCCAAATCTGAAGAATGTGCAGGTTTCTCAAAAGCAGGGAACAGCTTTAAGGTGGTTGTGAACATTTGCTGTTCGTAGATTTCTTCTTCTTGTATGATGTTGGCTACCTATGTTTTGTGGGTAAAAGATGCAGTAACCTTGAGTTCTTCCATGACCTATCATGTGTAGGACTGGCATTGTACTTTATTATTTGCAAGACCAGAGTTCAGACATGGCAGTGTGGGTTCTGATTGCATGAGGCTTTTCTGGGGACTTCAACTTCACCTTGCAAAAAGGTAAATAGGTCATGAGTTCCAAAGCTGACCTGTGGCTTGTCCAGTTAATAGAATTCTGGCTGCCAACTTGCCTTGGTAGACCCAGTGTTTGAAAATTGCCTTTAACCCTGTCTGGGTGCTGTGCCACTGGCATCTTCCTGGTTCCCCGTGACAAGGTTTGTAATTGCTGCATAGAAAAGTTACAATTCAGCACCTTGTTGGAAGCATCATGAGTTTGGGCTTGTAAAGCTGAGCTATCTTGTAGGATGATTTGAAGTCTGTTCTGCAGTTGTACTTCCATTAATGAGATGTTTGCTTCTGTTTACATAACTCAGTGATTTCTTCAGCTGCGTTGGAACTTCTGCATTTTGGCTGCTCCTTGGAATTTTTAATGACAGATTTTTCAAAGCTTAGACATGAGGCAGTAACCTTGCATCATAGTAGTGTTTAACCACACAACAAACTCTTGAAGCAGCCTTACAAGTGTGGTAACCTGATTGGAAAAAACTCTTCCATTTAGCTCCAGATCTGTCCCACTAATACTAATCTCTTAGCTTAGTAAGTGGGGAGTAGGGCAGTACAGAACTGCAGGAGTTAGCAGCCTGCATAAAAATAATGTCCTTACGTTACTTAATTAATGGCAGTTCTGTTTCTCAGCAGTGGGAGCTCAGTATGCAGGGCTGCCTGGCCTGAAGTGTCTTGCTCCATGAGTTCACTTAATAATACTAAAGCTTGTTGTCATGTAAGTTTCTTCTTAAACTTCCTAGAAGCAGCTTCTGGATATTTTAAACTGTAATCTGATCTATAGTAGATGAAAAAGTAAATGTTAAGAACTCATCTTAAAAGTCACCCTCCCTAAAGGAATCTATCATTCTATTTCTACCATATTAAAAAAAAAAAGTATTACTGCTGTATGTGGCAGGTTTTCAAGTGAACTGGCAGTGATTTGTGTTAGTGTTAGAAAATGTGAATTGAAATGCTGGTTGGGGGAGACACATGGACAATTGTAATGCTGTTCATAGGTGCAAGGAGTACAGAACTGCTCTGGAGGTTGATTAACTTAGTGAGTTCTTATCCCTGCAATGAGGAAGATGTGCTTGGAATCTCTACAGGTTTTTAATTTAAAAAACCAAAAACATTGACATTTTAAGGAATTTCCTGGTAGTCTTTGCACAGCATTGTGGTCATTCTCTAAAGTGAAATTGATCTCTGATATGTTACAGGTTTTCTCAGGGCATTTACTTCCAGTTTTAATTTACCATTTGGTGTCTGAAATTCTGACTATTATGCCTGTAATTTACTTAGAATTGACTTGTATGGCCTGGTCCTGTGTTGTGTGCTGATCCACAGGTAAAGTCAGAGTAGAAATGCCAGACTGAAAGAAAGTCCTGGAATTGGAGGATGTGCACACCTGTCTTCAGTGTAGAAATTACCTTAAAATTATGGCAAGGTACCAGCTTCAGAAATGAATGCTATAATAAGATAGGGGAATGAGGTTGCTTTGTGAGCTATTTGGAGTATAAAATTTTGACTCTTTGAGCTTCTCAGGCTTGATAGAAAAGCTACATCTGTCTGTGTCCCTGAGGATGGCTCTGTTAGTACCACTGCTCTTAGATGCCTTGGCAGGATGACATATCCAAATAGTTGAAGTGGCCTGAAAGTTACTCGTAATAAAAACTGTATTTAGCTGTCTTTTAAACAAACCAAAATAACTTGCTTGAAGTTAATATCTTGAAGGACTAATACTGCTTCTAAAGCATTTTGGAGGTCTTGGAAGTGTGTTCCATGATCTTGTGTGCTAAAACTTCATGGATGGATTATTTTTGCTGTCTGTTTCAGTTATCCAGACAAAAGAGTTAGTTATCACAGTAGTTTTAAAGTTCCCTTGTGACTAGTACATTCCTGAATCCTGGATACTAGAATTTCTTAATTCCAAAAAAGAGAGGCAAGGTGAATGGCACTTCAGAGAACATAAAAAAAGGCAGGGTAATTCTGGTAACAAAACCTTTTCAGAGAGACTGGGCCTAGAACAACCCCTTTCTTTGGAATGAATTTGTTGTGTGTTTGCTGTTATTGTCTCATGAATAGGTCTGGACCGGTTTTGTGCTGTGGAGCTGGCAAAGCATGCTTACAAGAGTGACATTATTTGTTTATCTGTTCTGTTATTTAACTTACTCTCTGCTGGAATCCCATAGCTGAGATAAAATATTCTACACAAAGTTGGGGAGGTAGGACGTCTGAAAGAGAATTTACAATTTCTTAGTCCAGTACCAGAGCAATGTTTAAAGCTTTGTCTTTCTGCTACCTCACAGGCCCTGGTAAGCAGAATAAAAGTGAGGGTTTTTTACTCTGATATTGGCAAGCTCTGAGGCACTTTGTATTCTTTTGAGTTAACATCCATAAGTAGGTACCTACTGTAGGCAAAGGTGAAAGTGCTGTAGAAAAATTCAGTGTGGTTAATTTGTTGTGAAGAGCTCCATATACCTTCTCTTCTCTGAGTATGGTGCTGTTAGTTATAGTCTGTGCAGATCACATTGCTTTGTGTACTTGCAGTATGTTGTCTGGGCTCTGTTTGCATTTGTGATACCATTTATTGATCGCTGAGAGGCCTTGTTAACCTCCAAAAATTAAATGTGTAGTCAAGGATTTGTGTTGGAGAGATGACATAGATGAGGCTTGGCAAGACTTGGCATCTTAAAGTTTCTTCTGATACTCGGCTTTCCAGGGTAGGCTTCTGAAATACTTGTATTAAGGCAAATGTGTGTTTTTTGAAAAAACCCAATGTGTTTGTACATGCAGGGAGAAATTTCAGTTCTGATGGGTGGTTAGAAATGCTCAGTTCCTTGTTGAGCTGGTTTTAACATATATGGATATTCTGTTTGTGAAGGAATTCAGTCCCACAGACCTTTCAGTGAAGGCTTCCTGGACAGATCTTGCAAAAGCCTGGACTGTGCCATGTTTGGCTGAAATGCGTTTCTCTGCCAGGTTTCGATAGCGGCGGCTGGAGCTCCAGACGAGACAAGGATGCCTACAGCAGCTTCGGTGCGCGCTCCGACCGCGACGCCAAATCCAGCTTCTTCGACCGCGGGACCGGATCCAGAGGAGGGAGGCAAGTGCTTGTTTGTCTGGGTGGTGCACACGAAGTCTGCCTCGGCTCTAGCACTGCACTTGTAATCTTGATGTCAAAATCAGAGTTCCAGGTGTGAGCAGCATGAGGTGGGAGGGAGGACAGAGGGAGAGAGAGCCTTGCTTTTAAAGCTACATGATTTCAAGGATGGGCAACTTGCATGTTGAAAAATGTGCCCTGTAGTCTGCCACCAGCCACTCACTGCAGCTGTAGTGTCTGGCTGACTTCAGTGTTCACCAAAGAAGTGCTAGGTGGGTGGCTGCTTCCAGGAGAACCATGAAGAGCTGTTGGGAGCACACACAATGCATCACTATGGATTTTTTTTTTTAAATTTCAATTTTTTTTTCTTGTCTGAAAAGTGTAGTTAATAAAACTGGGTGAGACTCTTGCAGGTTCTCTGCCTTACTTGAGCAGTCTTACACACATCATGCGTTGTATGCACAAGTGTGGTGAGAGTGACCTTTACCGACTACTTAGTAAAGCTGACCTAGTCCTGTATCCAGACTTTTCTCAAACATGATTTACCAGGCCAAAAACTAAACAGTTGAGGTAAGGACTTCTTCCACCTTCTTTCCAAGTCAGTAATACAGGTGAGCTCCCTCTTTATGAAATAATTGTATGACATAATGGAGGTATTTGGTCACATGATGTGCGGTGGGGAAGGAACAAATTGCAGCCCTGAAGGGTTTTGTCTGGACATGGGAAACCTGTGTAGAATGAGGCAGAGGAAAGGATGGGGGGATTACAAATTAATGGTGCTTAGGCAGTTTAAACAGAGCACCCTACAAAGAAATTGCAAAGACTGAGCAACTTGGATTGCAGCTCCACTGGCAGACAGCTGTTTACATTCATTATGCTTAATCAAATAAAACTGGTGATAAAGAGTTCACTGTGTTAGGCCAAACTGAGCTCTGAAATCATGACAAACTCTCTGTTCTGACACAGAAAAATGTGACCTGGTCTGATGGCCAGGGCTAATTTCTGTGCTTAGGTCAAGAAGCAAGTGTAGATAACCTGATGATTTTGAACTGTTCCACAGCTGTGTGTGTAATACACAGAGCATACAGTGCTGCATTGTTATGGCTTTGATTCTGCACGTCAGTACCCCCTGTTGCCTGGGAAGGGTGGTCTGATTCTCGTGCTGTGTTTAGATACGAGGAGCGTGGCAGAGGCGGGGACTATGACCGGAGCGGCTTCGGCAGATTTGACCGCGGCGGGAACAGCCGCTGGTGTGACAAATCAGATGAGGATGACTGGTCCAAGCCTCTCCCCCCAAGTGAACGCCTAGAACAGTAAGTCATGGAATACTGCTGATGAATGGGAGGGAGAGGGTCTCTTGATAATTCCAGCAAGTAAAAACTTTTCTCTTCTGTTTTTAGGGAACTCTTTTCAGGAAGCAATACTGGCATTAACTTTGAGAAATATGATGATATTCCTGTTGAAGCAACAGGCAGCAACTGTCCTCCACATATTGAAAGTGTAAGTTGTTTTTTTAAGTCTGTTTTGCTAATATATGCAATAGTGACTATTTTGCCATGGGTAGCTTTGATGTCTTGATGTCTGGAGTTTAGGGAGGAAAGGAAACACTGTTTTCCCTTCCTACAGCTAAGCTGTTTTGCTGAAGAGGGTTGCATATGATGAACTAAGGGAAGAAATTGTGTAAGCTCTTTCAGTTAACACTCAATAGCTTACTTTTTAACTGTAATTTGTCCTTAAACAGTGAACCTGTGAAAAAGTGGAAGTGATTGGAGGTGCTGATTGGGGAGCAGCTGCTAAGGCATGGACAGTGTTAGGCTAAGCACAGTGTGTGTGCTAGTTCAGTCTGCAATTCAGGCTTGGCTGGCTTTTTAAGAATTGCTTAGAAAACTGGACTAAGCATCTATGTGACTGTAACTTCATAGGCAATTTCTACATGAAGGGCTGAAACTAGAGCTACCTTATAAATGACTTGTTAAACTGAATGTTGTGTTATATGGTGGTTGAAGAGAAGTATTCTGATTATACTGCTTTTAAATATCTTGCAGTTCAGTGATGTTGACATGGGAGAAATTATCATGGGAAACATTGAACTCACACGCTACACCCGTCCTACTCCAGTCCAGAAACATGCAATACCTATTATTAAAGAAAAGAGAGACTTAATGGCCTGTGCTCAGACAGGTAAGTCAATAACTCTGCTTCTTTGTCACAGTAGAAGTGGGGTCCTGTATTACTGCAGGCAAAAGGCAGAACCTCCTGTGCAGTGTAGAAATAGTTGTGTGTTGGAAGCTAATTTTAGTTTTAGTCTTGAATCTGCTTTAGATGTGACTTGACTAGATTTACTGTGTTCATCCTGAGATGTGATCATGTCTTAAACCACATTTGCTTCAGGGTTTTGGGCTGCTGAGGGTGTTCCACCACAAGTAGCAGCCACAGTCCAGTGCAGGTGTAACTGGGAATGTGCTGCTGATACAGGGTTAGTGCTGTAGTTGATAGTAACTTAATAATACTGGCTTGTATTTTACTAGGGTCTGGGAAAACAGCTGCATTTCTTCTACCAATACTGAGCCAGATATATGCAGATGGCCCTGGTGATGCCTTGAGAGCAATGAAGGCAAGTATTCAAATACCCAGTCTGGGAAAGCAATGACCAATGTCATAGATTTGGGGGTTTTTTTCCTCCCCATGTGAGCTGATGTGTGCTGCGGTCTTGAATGTTGTCGTTATTTTGGGTATGATAGCCAAGCATCTCAACTTCTAGAAGACTTTAGGTGTTTCTGTTAAAAAATCCAGGCTGTGGATTACTTTTTATTCTACCTGAAGAGCTGGATGCATAACTATCCAATTTTTTTCTTTAATGAATGGTTTTGTTATTGCATAAGTTTAAAAGACACTTCCTTGCTACAAAAAGCTGCTTGGTCACACATCTATGTCAGTCATTTCAGAATAGGAAGTAACTGGTTCTGTGGCTATTACTTCTCTCTCTGCTTCTGAAGTTTGGGTTTGCAGTGCTCTTTGTAGAGACCAGGATTGTGCAGCTGTTGCCATAATAACCCACAGCTGAATCTTGGGCAGTGTAATAGGGCTGTCTTGAGGGCTAGTACTCAAATTTGCTCTCAGCCATGCTTTATCTTTCTTAAACTTGGTCATTTTTCTTAAATACTGCTTATAGTAGCTTTTTTTCTTTCTCTTTGTGTTCTGGATGCTCATGCCAAGGTTGTTTTTCTCTTCAGGAGAATGGGAGATATGGGCGCCGTAAGCAATATCCAATCTCACTGGTCTTGGCTCCCACTAGAGAATTGGCTGTGCAGATCTATGAGGAAGCCAGAAAGGTATATCTGACAGTTTATTATTATAACATAGCTCAAGCAGAATTTTTCTTGGTGCTAACTTACTCTGCTTTACAGTTTGCATACCGCTCCAGAGTTCGCCCCTGTGTTGTATATGGTGGTGCAGACATTGGCCAGCAGATCCGTGACTTAGAACGTGGATGTCACTTGCTTGTAGCAACTCCAGGACGACTGGTTGATATGATGGAGAGAGGAAAGATTGGGCTGGATTTCTGCAAGTAAGCAAACTGTTACTTGTCCATGTACAAATGACTTGAAGCAGGATACAGTTAAGGACCTCAGATTGTAGCTTTTGGACTGTCTAAATATCTAGTTTAGGATTTGTAACTCAGTGCAGACACCAGAGCACAACTTACAGAAAAATGTTCTGAAGATGTTTTTTTTTACTGCTGCTTAGGTACCTAGTGCTTGATGAAGCTGACAGAATGCTTGATATGGGGTTTGAACCTCAAATTCGTCGAATTGTTGAACAAGATACTATGCCACCAAAGGGGGTTCGTCACACCATGATGTTCAGTGCTACTTTCCCCAAGGAAATCCAGGTACTTGAAAAGCTTGTAAGGCCAAATAAATTTTGCCTTTGGAAGGAGGGAATAACTTGATACTGATATTTTTTTATCCTCCTGCTTTTTAGATGCTTGCTCGTGACTTCCTTGATGAATACATCTTTCTGGCTGTTGGCAGAGTAGGTTCTACATCTGAGAACATCACACAGAAAGTAGTATGGGTGGAAGAACCAGACAAACGATCGTTCCTGCTTGACCTGCTAAATGCCACAGGTAAAGAATAGCAGCAGATAAGCAAATGAGGCAAATTTTAGAATAGGCAAATGTAATGACTCGAACAGTAAGAATTTCTATTGATTGGGTAAATTAAAGGATAGTTTGTTGACATGCAGTGAATGTATTGCACTGGTTAAATGGCAGTATCGAGTTATGTAAGCATGTCTTTCAATGAAAAAAGGGAACAGCAGTCCCCAGTGATGTTACTTTAAAATAAATGGGCAGAGAATTGGAGCTGCCTCCAGGTTGTGGAGCCTGTGTTTGTCTGTGCAGCTTTTCTTCTGCTAACCTGGGCTTTAATTTTTGTTAGGTAAAGATTCCTTGACTCTGGTGTTTGTGGAAACTAAAAAGGGGGCAGATGCTCTTGAGGACTTCCTGTACCACGAGGGCTATGCCTGTACAAGTATCCATGGAGATCGCTCCCAGAGGGACAGAGAGGAAGCGTTGCACCAGTTCCGCTCTGGCAAGAGCCCCATTCTTGTTGCCACAGCAGTAAGTGAAATCTGTACAACTTGACCATGTGAACCTATTTCTTGGCCTGTGGAATCATACTAAGATTTGATTGAATCATTTAACCACTAGGTAGCAGCAAGAGGACTGGATATCTCAAATGTAAAGCATGTAATCAACTTCGACTTGCCAAGTGACATTGAGGAGTACGTACATCGTATTGGCCGTACGGGCCGTGTAGGAAACCTTGGTAAGTATCACCTGGGCTTTTCACAGACAGCACTTCATATCTAAGTTGACAAGTGCAGTCCTATGGGCTGAATAATAAATTTCAAATAAGTACTTGAGAAAAGTTTACCAGTTCTTTTGGGTAAGTGCCATCAAAAGGCTCTCTTGCTACATGTAAGCCTGGTGTCTTCTGTGTCTGTTAGTAAACATGATTTTGTGGCTAGCTGTGGTGCAGTAATGATCTCAAACAGCTTTCTCCTTAAGTAATTCTAGTGTTTTCAGGCTTGGCTATAAGGAACTGGAATGTGGAATGGGTGTAAGTGCTGTGGTGTACTTGAATTGCATGTTGCCAAAACTGAGCATCTCTTTCAGGTCTTGCCACTTCATTCTTCAATGAGAGGAACATAAACATTACAAAGGACTTGCTTGATCTCCTTGTGGAGGCTAAGCAAGAAGTACCATCTTGGCTGGAGAACATGGCCTATGAGCAGCATCACAAAGGGGGAGGCAGCCGTGGGCGATCTAAGAGGTAAGAGGCACTGCTTTGGCTAGAGATGTATGTTCAGTCTGTTAAGAGACAGTTCTGTTACTTGTTCTCAGTCTGAAAATACACTTAGAGGATGCTAAGTGCAGTATAAGCTGAACTTTGTGTGTGCAAAGGTGACAGTGTCTGTCTGATTTTGTTCTATCCATGAGGCAGTTTAACACATAAAATGTCTTTCCCCTTAAGTGAGCAGCTAGATACAGCTGATAGAGAATGATGTTATCAAAAACAGTTTTAGAACTGTAAAAGCAGCTATAAAATACAGAAATGCATACCCCCCTGTGCCAGGCATGTACCTTAAGCAGCTGTTCTGTTGTTTGGGAGAAGGCAATGCAGTGCCTCCTGACAAAACAAGGAGAAAGAATAAAGGTGTGAGGCCACTTGTAAAATAGTTTTGCTGTGGAGACCTGAAACTGTAATACAAACCTTTGTTTAATGGCTTACAGGGGTAGGATGAGAGAACAGTTTTCCTTAATGTTGTTAACATGACCCAAACACATTGGGTTTGGTGTGAGCTTTTTGTTTTCCATTTTGCAGTATGTTTGTAAAGTACTTAGCGTGTACGTAATGAGAGATAGTCATAAATGCATCTCTTAAACACTAAGATAGGGTTGAAAATCTTGTGGAAGCAGAGACTTCACCAAATCAAACCTTTCAAGGTAGCTCAAGGTAGCCTTGGGATGCTTGTGAAGTGTGCTCAGCTCAGCAGTGGCTGTTGGCCAGCTGTGGTTGGTACCCAGAGTCAGTGTGTCAGCCTCAGTGTGTGCAGTGCTCAGAATGCCCCGTTTGACTCCAGCCTTTGTCTCTTGCCCTCTGCAGCAGTCGGTTCAGCGGAGGCTTCGGAGCCAGGGACTACCGGACGAGCAGCGGCTTCGGCAGCAGCAGCTCCAGCAGCAGCCGGTCAACCAGCAGCCGCAGCGGCGGGAGCGGCAGCAGGGGCTTCGGAGGTGAGAGGGGCAGCTGCACCCGAAGTGCTGGCTGGGGTAAAGCTGGATGTAATGTTTGAGTAAGAGATCATCTGGTGCTCGTCATGCAGTCTCAGCATCCTGCTTGGATCTAGGCCAGTGCAGGTTACCTGACTGATGGTTTGACGCTGCCTGCCTTTTCCAGTGTCAGTTTAATGTTGTGCATTTGACAGTACTGCTGGGTGGGGTTCTTTAACAGACAGCAGATACCTGGGTTGTTTTCTTGTTGTAAAGGTGCAAATCTTTAGAGTTAATTAAGCATCACTTTCTCTTGCCTTTCATAGGTGGTGGTTATGGAGGCTTCTACAACAGTGATGGATATGGAGGAAACTATAACTCCCAGGGGGTGGACTGGTGGGGCAACTGATCTGCTTGCAGCAGATAGCCCACCAAACAAGCTAATATGGAAACCACATGTAACTTAGCCAGACTATACCTTGTGTAGCTTCAAGAACTCGCAGTACATTACCAGCTGTGATTCTCCACTGAAATTTTTTTTAAGGGAGCTCAAGGTCACAAGATGGAAATAAAGGAACAAGTAGCCCTATCTCGAAGGTGGTTTTGAAGACTCTTATTGCTGTAGTCAGGATTAACTCCCCTCCCACCCATCCCCACCCAGAAACTGCATTTATAATTTTGTGACTGAGGATCATTTGTTTGTTAATGTACTGTGCCTTTAACTTTAGACAACTTTTATTTTGATGTCCTGTTGGCTCAGTAATGCTCAAGATATCAATTGTTTTGACAAAATAAAAATTACTGAACTTGGGCTAAAATCAAACCTTGGCACACAGGTGTGATACAACTTAAACAGGAATCACTGATTCATCCATAATATTACAAAGAAAAACTTATGCGGTAGCCTGCATTAGGGCTTTTGGTATCTGCAGATTTGAAAAATAAAACATCTTGAAGCATATCAATGCAATTAGTTTCTAATGTGGCAAAACTGTACTAAGTTAAAGTTCTGATTTGCTCACTCTATCCTGGATAGGTACTTAGAACCTGATAGCCTTTAATAAGCCATTCCAGTCATGATGAGATGATGTATGGATACATGCATACATTAAAAGCACTGTTTTTGAAGTTAATGCAAGTAAATACAGCAATTCCTTTTTCAATATTTAGGCAGATCATTAATGTGAGCTAGCCAAATGTGGGCAGAACATTACAGGGAACGTTTAAAGGTCTGATAACTTGAAATAGTTTTTAGGAGAATTCATCTATTTAGACTTTTTAAAAATGCCTGCCATATGAAATTGAAATGGTAGAATGGCTGACCATGGCAGTGATTGGTCCTCCGTAAGGGCCTGACTGAATTTTTGGTCTAATAACGCATGCTAGTGTTGATGTTTTTTGGTCAAGAGGGTATGAACAGGAAGAATTATGCAGCAGGCTTTATTTTAATGCAGATTCACATTACTCTGTTCAAGCTGCGTGGAGATGTTAAACTGGCTTACTGTAGACTTTGTAAAATGGCTCCAGAAGAGTAACAAACAAACCTGAGATCACAGAGGTTGGAAATGTACATAAACTGCACAAGGTTTCAATTCTGCTATTAAAGTGCAGTTTTAGTCAGTTTTAGTTGCATAGGTTTCCATTGTATTTATAGTCTGTTATGCTAAATCTGGCCAAAGATAAGTATTGTCCACCAGAAAAATGCCTCTGCCACTTGGAATTTCTGTGCTAACTTTGCGGCCAGAGCATTTAACAACTAATCTACAGTGGCATAGGAAAATGGCAAAAATCTCCTAAAGTGCAATAGATTTTTTCAAGTGTATTGTGCCTTGTTCTAAAACTTTTATTAAGTAGGTGCACTTGACAGTATTGAGGTCATTTGTTATGGTGCTATTTCAAGTCTAGGTTTAGGCCCTTGTACATTTTGCCCATAACTTTTTACAAAATACTTCTTTTATTGCACATTCAGAGAATTTTATATATGTCTTGTGTGCGTGTCCTTAACTTCCAATCTTATTTTGTCTCTTGGAGATTGAACGCAGCTTGTTTAAGGAGAAGGAAATAGATTCTAAAACTTATTTGGGACCATGGGAATGATAGCTGGGAAGAAAACTATTTGCACACGACAGATTTCTAGATACTTTTTGCTGCTAGTTTTGTGTAATATTTATTGAACATTTTTGACAAATATTTATTTTTGTAAGCCTAAAAGTGATTCTTTGAAAGTTTAAAGAAACTTGACCAAAAGACAGTACAAAAACACTGGCACTTGAATGTTGAATGTCACCGTATGCGTGAAATTATATATTTCGGGGTAGTGTGAGCTTTTAATGTTTAAGTCATATTAAACTCTTAAGTCAAATTAAGCAGACCCGGCATTGGCAGTATAGCCATAACTTTCTGATAGTAAAACAAAAATTGGCAACTTAAAATTAAACATGCCAAGGTTTTGATACACTTGTCTTAAGATATTTATGAAACACTTCTAAACACTGATGTGAAGTGTCCAGATTCTCAGATGTTTGTTGCGTGAGTTTTGTTTAGTTGTGTGTTTTTTTTTTTCAGTGAATGTCTGGCACATTGCAATCCTCAAACATGTGGTTATCTTTGTTGTATTGGCATAATCAGTGACTTGTGCATTTTAGCAAGTTTTATCAGCCAGCAATATTTTCAGTTCAGATACAAGGATTCAAACCAATATGCAAGAATGGATTTAAACTTGCTGAATGTGAAAATTGAACTTCAAGTCACTGTAGGTTTAGAATTGCTTATTGTATTAGTTTAGATGCTAGCACTGCATGTGCTGTGCATATTCTTGATTTTATTAAAATAAAAAAGTTGAACTGCACAGTCTATTCATTTGTGAAGCGTCACTCCTGGTTTCTGAGCTCTGTAGCCCCAGCAGTCTCATTCACGTGCAGCTCTGGAAGCAGGTGACTCTAGTGTGGCACATGTCAGTGGTGATGGATGGCAGCCAGGCTCGGGGCTGTAGCTGAGACAACCTAAAATGGCCTGTGCCCCACAGTGCAGGGTTACTGTCAAGTGTCAGAGGTGGGACAGACAAAAACCACCTCAGTTTGTTCATTAGGGGAGCCAAGTTTGCCTGCAACAACCTAATTAAACCTTGAGGAGTTTGGTTTGGTTCCTCAGCCCCTTGCTGCTCAGGACTTCATCTCACAGTTGTCCCTCTGAATTTCACAGGAGTGCCTTGTAGAGAGCTTTAAGTTTTGATGTCATGCCTATTCATTGTTCCTAGGTATTGAGAACCCAAAATGAGGTGAAATATTGGCATATCCAAGGGAGTACAGTGGAAGGAATAGATTCAGGTGTTTCCAGTTTCTTTAAAGTGAAATAAATTTGCCTCATTTGAAAGTGATTTAGAAACAGCCTAGGTTTTGAGTTTGGTGCTGAAATGACAGTAGAAACTTGTGATTTTCTGGTGAATAAAGAAGAGGGTGGGAAGGGAAAAAGTAATGCCTGGGGCCTCTGATCCATAAAAGTGTGATGCAGGTGAATGGCATGGGGTAAGGACTGGTAAAGGTGTGAAATGCCCCTGCAATCCTGGATCCATGCAGGTAATGAAATCCACCCCACCAATCCTGTACTGTGTATGGGCCTTGGAGAATAATGGAGTATGGAGATGGCTGATTCCCAGGATAGCTTGCTGGAAGAGCTGCCTTGAGCACACTGACTGGACCACACTAAATTTACCTGCTTTAGACTTGCATTAGTTATTAACCTCATCATGCAGGGCTTTGTGTTGTCATGCGATGTCCCTGGATGTGCAACGTGCACTTAAATACCTTCCAAAGGCGGTTTTTCTTCCCCTGTGCATCTGCAGCAATACTAGAAACCACACTTAGGAGATGGATACGCCAAGGGAAAATGTGGAGGTGACCCATGGGATCTGGAACTCCAGCTTTGAGTGTAAAGATTTGCACTTGGTGCTTTAGCTTAGGTTTGTCCCTGGCAGAGGAGTCATTTGGCAGCCAAATCCCCAGGAGCACAGGGCTGTGAGCAATGCTTTGTACCGTGGCTTGCAGAGGTTGTGGAAGGCCTAATGTAAGGCAGTAGTGGGCACAGTGGGTGAAAACCAAAGGAGGAAATCTGGTCCTCAGGAAGTTGTTCCTACAGGCTAGAGGAAATCACCTCTGGAGATGGAAGTTTGGGAAAATGACAGAGATTAGGAGCCTTGAGACACCAAAGCTACTGGGGGTAAGAGAAGCACAGGGCATGTTCCCACAGAGGTGGAAGTTTGTATTTCAGTAGTTCTTGGCATACTGGGCAGCAACATTTTTCCCACAGTAAATGAGAAGATTTGGGAAGAGGTAGGCAAGGCATCCTAAATTGTAAAGTAAAAGGCTGTGAAATTAAATGGTAAGAATGCTTACTGATTTGTCTTTGTGAAGCTTTGTTCTGTGAGGCCTTCAAAATGTGCAGTAAAGCTGGTCTTTGGGCAATAAACGTGCCTGTGCCAACAGTGGCAGAGGTTATGGCAGAAAGGTTGTAGTAAATTCTGCTCTTTGTTTGCCAGTGAGTCACTGTGACCTGTGCAGATAAGGAGAGGTCTTGAAGCTATTTGACTTGTGGTGACAGGGGTGGGGCTTGGATTGATGTCCTGGTGTGGAGTTCACAGAAGTGGAGAGAGCAATGGTGTTGCCGGGGAGACTTGGTTACTCTGTGTTTGGTGTGAGGATTGAGCACAGGAAAGATAGCTTGTACAAACGGAATGCTGCTGGGGCTGTGGCAGCAAAAATTAACCTATAAACCTCGTTAAAGCTGTGTGTCTGTAGCCTGCCAAGTCTGTGAATCCTCATCCAGTGCAGTGTTTGCTGTTGCTCGTATTAATCAATGTGTTTATGGAAATAGCCTGCAGTCAGTTATGACAGGTCACACTGAGTTACAAATCCCAGGTGTTAGTGCTCATTCTTGGGTGGAGGGGAGCAAAGGATGGCTCTGGAGTTTCACTCCTGCTGTGCTGTGAGCTCTGTGAACTTCAGTGAACCTGGCTGGAGCTGTTCAGCACCCAAACAACCTCACATCTTGTAAGTGGATTGTTTCTGAGGGGTAGATTGCCAAGGCTGTTGAGGTGACAGTTTCATGCTGTGTTTTCTCTTGGTTACCACTTTGTGTCAGAAAACAGCAGTACAGATCTGTCTGGTTCTGTCAGCCCCTTGGCTGCTGCTTCATGACATCAGTGGCCTTGTGCATAACATGGGTAGCAGTTGTGTAAGTAGTCCCAGGAAGTGGGAAGTGGTTTGTGTAATTATCCTGTGCTCACAGAAGGATGACACTTAACAAGCTGAAGTCACCTGCTGGTGGTTAATGAGGCAGGCCTGGAGAGCCAAGACCAGGAAAGTGTAAGTGATTAAGTGATAGGAGGGCTTTTGCTGATGTACCATGATGAGCTCCTCTACTGCTGTCCTTAGCTCTTTCCTGGCATTATTTAGGGAAGGTCTGGAAAGGCTGTCAGTGCTATGGATCTGTAAGTCTGGCCTGTCCATTTAGGATAACCAAATTCTGCTGTATATTTAATCATTTAAGGGCACTGCATCTGCTCAGAGAGTTTTTATAAATAATTGAAATTCTGCTCTAAACTTGCATCCTAGCAAGAGTAGGGTTTGTTCTTTGTCCTGCCGCTTCAGGGGAAATTCACCTTCATCTAATTTGTTAGCAAAAAATTTTGCTGCTGAAGGAATTGCATGGTTCAAATAAACATTCAGTGTGTTCAGAGCACAGCTAACACTTTTCTGGGCCTGATTAATGTGCAAGTTTCAGTAAGTGATGCCATAAATTATGTATTTGGTGTGAAGAAAGCTTTGTTTCCACTGGACTTTAATGCAAACTAGAGTTTGAGGGTCATAGGGACTACAGGCTTTGCAGGGAAGGCTGAAGTACAGCCTGGAGTGAGTGTTGGCATTACGTGCTGAGATATTCAGTGCAGAAAATGAAACTGTTGCTTCAGTTCAGGTGGGACCTGATTACCAGGGTTTTTTTCAGAGGCTAAAGACTTGTCTAATCTCCTTCAGTTGATGATTCACTAGGAAAGAAGGAGTAGTGATAAATTTGAAAAGGAAGCAGAATAAAAGGTTTGGCAAAGGCACAAAATATCTGCTCCCAGCTGTTCTGCTGCTCTGGGTTACCTGGGGTCAATCACATCATCATGCTGCAGCTGTTCTTTTTGTCTCTTGTTCATCCTGTCAGTGTACAAACATCAACTTTTTCAATCAGCATTTGCAGCACCAATATCCAGTCTCATCTGTCATCTCACCTGAGACTTCTAGATTCTACTTGAAACCAGTAATTTGCAGGTACATTCAGTTTAAAAAAATGACAGCCCAGTAAGAGCATGGAACACCCTGGCATATTGATTATTCTACTCTAACAAGTGAGAAAAAGGAGATTTCTGATAGCATTTCTCGAATATTTACCCTTGTTCTTTCTAACCCAACTTCCGTTGTTTACTTTTATTTTTTTTTCTACATACTTGTTTCTTCTTGCAGTCAAAACAAACATTGCTTCTGATGGCACTTGAGATCTCAGAGGCTCATGTGATGGAAAGCATTTCTTGTGCAGCAAGGGAAGCAATTGCTGAGGGTTATTTACAAAGAAGGAACAGCCAGAAATTAAGTGGACTGGGACTCTTAATGGAAGCAGTTTGTTAAATACCACTTGTGTGCTGAGCTTAGTCAGAGATTAGATGCAGGTTAAGGGAAATGTTCTCTGAAGAAGTATAAAAACACTGGAGAGCTGAGAACTGGCTTATGGAAACAAGAGTACCACTTTGCTGATCTTTTCCAGCTCTCCATTTATGCATGAAGAAATATGCCTAAGACTCTCTGGGTGAAAAGACTGTACTTAATTATGTTGAATTGTGTGAGTCTACAAACATAGCAGGATCATGTACTTGAAAGCTTGCCTGAATTTTCTAACTGTATCAGCTGGTTGAGGAAGGATGCATCCTCTTCTCACGGCTCCTTAAACAGCTGAGGAATCTGGTAATTAGGCTACTGTCAAATCACAGCGTGCTTTAAGAAAGTTCCTCAAGTACTTGCCTGTTTCATGTGGATAAATTAAAATTATGGGCTCATTGCAACCACTGGTGCTTCTGCAGAACTTCTCAGGAGTAAATCTCAGCAAAATTTTAAGGAGGTCAGCCTTGCCAGGAAATGAGGAGGCAGAGCAGCCAAGCAAGAGGCCAGTGGCCGAGTTAGTGTGGAAACTCAGCTCTCCTCTGAGTGAGTGACCCCGTGTTGCTCTGACAGCACAAACATCAGCTTCCTCTCACGATGACCTGGGGATCTGGGAGCAGCCCAGGCTCCTGGTCATAGCATGGGAACTTCACTCAGCCTGCAGCCACTGCCCTTGCCTTGGGACTCGTTGTCCTTCAGGAATAATTCCCTTGGAATCAGAGTTCCCCATTCAGGATGAGCCTTGTGGTGGTCACCAGGGTTTTAGGAGGTTTTCTGCTACTGCTCTTTGGTCTTTGGTGTTGGTCACCAGGGTTTTAGGAGGTTTTCTGCTACTGCTCTTTGGTCTTTGGTGTAGCACCAGAGTGATTTACTTTTGCTTTACCTGCTATGAAACTCTGAGGACTTAACACGGAGGTTTTTAAAGGAGTTAATTGTGACTTTGAAATGCCCTTGACAGGAGCCTTGCACAGCCTGGTGGCAGCTTTCAGTGCTGCAGCCCATGACAGCATCCCCAAAACGTGCAGCAAATAGAGCTGAACCTTGCAGTGCCCTGCTGAATTTTCTGGCCTGGGCTGTGCTGTAGGATTATGAATGTCTTAACAAGCTGGAAACATCAGAACATCTCTGGTTGTTGATGTGTGCTCAAAGGATATCTGATAACAGCAATCACTTCTCTAGGGCCTTGTTAACTCAGTGCAGACTCTGGGATGCACCAGAGGTCAAACCATGCTTTTTGGTTTGGATACTGGAGTCTCCTTCCCATGTCAGGAAAGGACTTTTAATATTATTGACCAGAACTTTTAATATTATTGGCACAGCTTTTGGTTTAGAAGTCTGATCATCTTTCTTAACTGAAGTCCATGAGGACAGGCTGTAGACACCACATACAGGTTCATCCCTACCTCACTTTCAGTTCTTGTGCTGAAGGCATTGGATTGGAGATGGAACTTGCAGCAATGGAAACATCTAAAAGCAGTTTAAGTCAAGACTTCTCAAGAATTATGTGAATTAATTATAAAATAGGTTTAGGGATAAGGAATGTGTTTCCACATGGATGGTTCAGTTGGAAACCCAAATTCTTTTTCGTGGTGCACTCAACCTTCTCTGTTGGAGTGGTTTTCTATTTGCAGTCACCAGATTCTCTATGATTATGCTATGCCGTGCTTGGTTTTATATCCATCAGTGTGTAGGTAGGGTGTTAAATTGCCAGCCATGGACTTGGGGACCACCAGTCATTTACTGTTGATTTGTCCCACTGGCCTGAAACCATTTTGTTTTCCTTCTGTCTTCCCTGACTCTGTCTGCTAAGCCCAGGAACTTACACTTTCCTCTGAGTGCCAAATACCTGCCCTCATCCTTCTGAACCAGGTAACCCTTCCTTTTTTCCCAAACTCTGTCCACCATCTGCAACCTCTGCTTAGTTTGGGCAATTTCAGAGATTTGCCTGCCTTCTCAGGAGTCAGAAATTTTCCATGCTGTTGTTTCCCTCGATGTTCCTGCTCCCACAGGCCTGCTGCTAGAGGAATAGTTTGCAGGGCTGCTCAGGCAGCATCTGATACGTAATAGCTGCAGGAATATGACTGTGCAAGGCTTTTCTCTGCAGATTTGTTACTGTAGGTTATTTAAACATAGCTCTGCTGGGTCATTGAATTCTTTTAGCCCAGAGCAGTAGCTGGCAGAACTGTAACTGGATATGGCTGTCAAATTTTCATGTAGTCCTTAAAAACTGCTTTATTAACTACTTGGTATTTGTATTCTCATCAGTTCAGGAGAAGACACAGCTGCCTAGGGTTTTTTACTATTATTTCACCAATAGCATAAAAATAACAAGAATGCAATGACTGATAAACTTCCAAAATGAGGAAGAGGCTGTTTTTTATTTACATTTAATATTTAATTTTGTTTACTAGATCATGCTGTGTTATTAAAATTAGTCCTGGATGAAATTTTTTTTTTGAAAGATTTCCATGGAATCTTTCAACTTTAAAATTTTTTCTCCTTGCCAATACAGATCAAAATAGCATGTCTTTGATGTAACAGAAAGTCTGGGTTGTGTGATAGCTTCGGGCTTTGTTCTACTGCTTCCTTTATTAAAAACTGCAGTAAAATGGTTTTAGTTTCTAAGTCCAATTCTCAAAACACACCCTTTTAATGAAGGGTAACATTTTCACAATTCAAAACCTATTTTCAAAATGGCCCCACCTTACAAATGTTTTTCCAAGTATCAGCATTTTCTAACACCCACAGAACAGTTTTGTTGAACAGCTGCTCTCCAGCTCTGTGGTCACTTCATTTCAGTGTGTGACACCATTTTCTTTGTCACAGTGTGACTCAACATCTGTAGTGCCTTGGGTGCTGTAGGTTCAGGGCTCCTGTGTGGGTGACACCTGGCAAGAAAAACCTTATTTTAGCTCCAGTGAGCAGCAGGGTTCCTGTTTTGCTTTGCTACTCACTGTGCTGTTTTATATTTTCATTTTACAAAGTTAGCACCAATTTACAAACATACAGCCTCAGCAGCCTATGTGTTCAGTATGTGGATTGTAAAACATATCTGATTTGTAGCCTCATCCTGGTGTCAGAAATGTGGAGAAACTGTCTTGGATTTTTGAGAGCAAAAGTGGTCCTTTAAGCTCCAGGTTAATTTGTCTCCTTCTGTGCAAGGCTGATTCTGCTGAGGCCAGCACTAGTGTTACATCATCTCTATGAATGCTCTTGCAAAGCACTTTTCCAAGCTCAGAAGAGACAGTTGAGGCAGTATTTCCAAAGCATCCTGGCTCTTGCTGTGCCTTCAGCACCATTTTCTTGAAAGGATTTCCCTGCAGATGCTGAGTGGGAAGAAATCTCAGCAGCACAACTCTGCTGACACCCTGCCCCACAACCCAGCATGGACAGAAAGGGATGAGAAGAGCACCAAAATTGGGCAAAAAGGGAGACTTTCCTTAGGGACACTGGGCCAGGAGAGGTGTTCAGTGGCCTGCCAAAGACATCAGTGTCAAATTCAGAATTTTTGTTGGTTTTCATACAACATCACCCTTCCCTCAGTGTTACTGAGTGATGCTGTTTGCACACTAAGCAACAACTACAGAGTTATGTGAACAGCCCCTCACATCTTTTCACTCAGTAAAGAACCCTGCTAATGTCACCTGTGGGCACTGGGCTTTGGCTGCCAATGGGCCTGGCTTTCTCCCCCCAGAAAGAAAGATCACAGAATCTTTGTATCCAGGAGGCTGAGGTCTACTCATCTGGCTTGTGGCAGAATTAAAAATTCCAGTGAATAAAATTGCAGTTCTACCCCTCAGTACCCAACAACTGCATGAAGACACCCCTTAATGGGACCCATGGGGGTCTGGCATCAGCCTTCACATCCCTGTGGGAACAGCTACAGGGATCACGAGACCTTTTTGCCCTCCCCCTCTTCTATTAAAGGGTTGCCCCTTTTATTCCTGGTATCTCCTCTCCTGAGGATGTCAAAGTAACCAGAAGGAGGGAAAATGCCATTCTGTGTTTCATTGTCTGCAGCCTGCACCATCCATTCAAACCAAGTACTTTCTGAAAACCATGCTGGATGATTCTTGTTTTCAGGAGGAGGTTTGTGATCAAGGGAGGAAATTGTATTTGGATAGTAAATAAAAGTTTCAGAATCCTTGATGTTTGTCCCCTTCTTTTCAGTAAATTCCACTTTGGTTTTCAGAGTGGCATCATTGCAGCTTAGTGTTCTTTGTGTCCTCCTTTCTCTCCTGCCTTCTTTTGCCTGCTCTGTTTCTTTCCTGGTGTCCATCTGTACCTGTGGCACCTCAGCCAGAGTCTCACCACATCATTTTTCCCAGTCCATGTGCTAAACCAGCCCTGGATTAAGTTATCAAGGCTGCCAGTGAGATGTCATTGTAGGATCTTGCTGCATTTGGGTTTCAGCCCTTTCAGAGCTTTGCCTCAGAGAGCAGGAACATCTTTTCTTGCTGGAAACTGGAATTCCAGACCATTGCAGTGTGTGCCATGGATCACAGAGGGGAATTTCAGGGCAGTCCCCAAGACCTGGATTCATCCTTGCTCTTACTGTACCTTCACCACCATTTTCTTGAAAGTTTCCTGCTGATGCTGAGTGGGAAGAAATTTCAGCAGCTCTCACCACTCCTGATGGGGACTTCCTGGTGGGCAGCTGAGGATGACCCTTCCTCTGCTGTGCCAAGGGGTTTGTCTGAAGGAGGGATTTTCTCAAGCCTCAAAGGCAGCAGTCATGGGGTTGCTTCTGGCTGCTCCAAGTGAGGTCTGCAGTGGGTCTGACACCTGGGGGGAGGCAGCTCAGCCTTGCTGTGGAAATTGCAGCGTAGGGTGACGTCAAAAGCAGAGTGGGAATGAGATAAAAGCTTTGGATCTTCCTGCTTTTAGTCACGGGACAGATCCCAGTCTGTGTCCCCATCCGTGCACTGCGGGGGCTGGCTGGAAGCAGCGGGGACACTCAGGGGGAGGGAGAAGGATGGCAGCTGTGTGTGCTGGCACTGGTGCAGGCTGGCTGCTGACACTTGCAGGCTGGCAGGAGGATGTGCTTGATCAGCTCTGTGGGTAGAGAAAATGTCCTGGATCAGTTTGTGCTGGCAAGAGATGAAGTGAGAAAAATACTGAGACTGAAGTGGTGGAAGTGAGTCCTTCCCTGGCTTTCCATGCAGAGCCTTCCACAGTCCCTCTGCTCACAAGGTACATACCACATTTTTCTTTTGAACATGACTAAACTGATCCTTTCCATACAGAAATTTTCTGTTTCCTTCTTATAGTGGGGGTTATTCAGTCATTTAACTTGTGAGTGGCTGGTGTTACCTTTATTCCCCTTATCCCCCTTAAAGTTCAAATTTGTGTTTCCTCGGGTTGGGAGGTGAAGAAAACCTTGTGGCTCTGGGGTGACAGCTCCCACCCAGCCTGATTTAACCTGTGGTGCTGCCCTCAGAATTAGTCTGGGGTGGGTTGTACTTCTCCTTTTCTCCCAGCAGAAAGTTCCCACTATGGTTCTGCTGGAATCACTAAGGGTTCCTCGGAGTTCTGGCCTGGAATAGTGCTGGGCATGGGAGAGTAAGCAAAGCAGCAGCTAAAATGAATGTGTTGATGGGTTTGATTTCTGTTGTTCTTGTTCATTGTGTCACCAGTGACTTTCAGAGCACCTTTTCAAGTATGCTGAGCAGCTTACGTGCAGGCTAACATGACAGTGTTAATAAAGGAGCAGTCAGGAAAGAAACATGTTCAGGTTCTTGGAGATCAAACTGGAAAAGAAGCAGCTAGGGAGTGAGGGAACAGTGATTTCAGTGCAATAGAGAAGGATGTCAGGCTTGGCTGGGTGACTGCTGATGGGCAGGAATGGAGTGCATCAGTGTCAGAACATTCCTTCCCATGTCGCCTCAAGTTTCCACGGCCCAGCTGGTGCAGGATGCATATTTGCATTGTGAAGTGCCAGTAAAACCAGGCTAGAGAGGAGCCAGGCTTCTCCTAGCTGACTGAAATAATGTAAAACTACTGTCCTTTAGCTGGAGACACTAAAAATCCCAGGGATAGTGCTCAAGACCCTTTCATGTGATGAGAAATTAATTCCATTTCAAATTCAACACCGTGTAGCAAATAGTGAGCTTAATTTATGCTTCAAAATTTATGCTTCAATTTTTTACATTAATCTTTAGTTTAGCCCAGTGCCTCTTCATCTATCTGAGAGCTCAGCTTTTGATTAAAGGTGCTGCTTTTCAAGGGCTGTAGCCTCTCACACTCTACAGTCCCACACAGCAGATGGTTACCCAGGGGAGCAGAGACAGACCTGTCTGCTCAGATTGCTCAGTCTGTTCAAAATTGACAACTTGTGAATTGGAAACTGGATGTTCTATTAGTTTTGGAGCTGGGCTCTTAAACAGTGCAAGAGTCCTTCCTTTTTAACTGAGGATAATTCAATTTGAACAGAACAAGGATTTTGCACGTTCAACTTTTCATTCTTCCCTTCCAGCTTTCCTGTTTTGGTGTACACTCATGTGTCACGTGTGTTACAGCTGTTCATGTGTTCTGATGGACAGAAGCAATTTCAGGGGAAATCTGAGGCTCCAGACCACACAGGGGTGTAAGACAGAGAACTGCCCAGGTCCCAGGCTCCAAACTTCTTCCATGTGTTTCATTGTCTCTCACCTTGTTGCCAGGTGCTTTGGTTTTAACACCACAGAATTCTGGCATAAATTCTTTCTTGGACCATCTTTTTACACCTCATCTCACTTTGTCAGCTGTGGAATATGTCTCCTTTTCATTATTAACTTCCTTTGCCCAAATGGGATCATAGAAAGGTTAGGGTTAGGTAGGACCCTAAAGATCACTTAGTTCCAACCTCACTGCCATGGGCTGGGAACTTTCTCCTAGACCACTTTGCTCAGAGCCCCATCCATCCTGGCCTTGAACACTTCCAGGAACAGGAAGTGCACCTCTCTGAGCAAACCTCTCTGGGGTCATCTCTCTGGAGGGTGGCAGTGTACATGCCACAACTTGTGGGGTAACAGGAAACCTGGGGAAACTCGTAGGAAAGCAGGAGCACAGTCCCAGGACATCTGTGATGTCCTGCAGCCTTTTGCTCCATGTTTGTACAGCATCCAGGAAAAGTAGCATCTTATCTGAATTGCCATGCAAATCCATAGGATTAGTCATGGGAGCAGAGAGGTTTAACTCTGTAATTCAGAGTGATGCTAATGAGAGCTTCTTAGAGAGGTTGTTTCATAGCGGTCTCTTAGGTCTTCTTCTCTTCTGGTCTCACCTGTGAGCTGTGAGAGTGTGGCTGACAAACTGTAACCAGATGTTACAGACCTGAGCAGAAATTCCTGTCTGGGGAATAAACAAGCAGTGTTTTACACTTTGCTGTAGGAAATTCAGGGATTAGCTAAGGCTGTGTTTTAAACCTCCTCCATAAACAGACTCCAGCTGTGGCAGCCCTGGGATCTGAACCCTCTTGCTCCAAGCTGCTGTGCCAAATTAGAAACAGGCTTTTTCCCGGGCAGGCTTTGTCCTGACACGATCTCTTGGTTTGTGAATGTGTTCTGACTTGGCAAAACCCCAGTTGTTTGAAACATTCATCGAGCCAGCTGAACCTGCACACGCCCACGGCGCGATGAGTGACCGCAGGAGCCACCAGTGACTCTGCAGAGTCACAGCCAGTGCTGGTGTCAGGGCTCCCAGCTCCAGCCCAGGCCATTTATGAACCCCTCATCACCCCTCACCTGTCACAGCTGCCAGATGGAGGTTCAGCTTCTTCTAGGAGATGAAAGACAAAAGGAAGTAAAATCCATCAGCAGCCTGGAAATGCCTTGCGGTGTTTGCATTGCAGCCTTCTATGTGCAAGGCTGAAATAGGACATGTCTATGTCTGGCTTAAGGGCAGAGTCCTCCAGTGACCTTCCTGGACTGTAAACCTCAGACTGGATCATGGTGTCTATTCACAGGTATAGAATCAAATGTTTGGGCCAAAAGGCTTGCTGCCAATTGCTGTGCAGACCATTTGATTGCATCTCAATATATGACTTTCCCCTTGAGGGAAAAGAAAGTCCATCCTTACAACAAACCCCTGTGTAGTGTATTTATGACAGCACAAGTTAGGCAGATGAAGCACAGTATTTGGAGGAAATTTCTGTAAGCTGCTTACTGGTTACAATAGCCAGTGCTGAATCCCATTTGTCCAAGTGGAGTCACTGCTGTGTCGCCCTTTGCTCACACACAGCACCACAAACACCGTGCCTGGATGGCTGGGTACTAATGATGCCACTTCTCTTATTTAGGGATGATTATCTGCAACTTTCACTTGTCCTTTCATGTCAGTCCCAGGTGAGAGCTCTGAGTTTTCCAGGCTTATCAGTGGATTAAAGCTGGCAAGAAAGTAAAAAACCCCAATAAGTTCTTCTTAGCTAGCTTATGATAGATAAAGGAACTCTGAAGTATTTCTATTTCTCCCCAAATAGGGAACATCAGATAGACTGTTTCTTGCCTTTCCTCTCAGAAGAATATGGCGTGGGAGGTCTCAGAAGTATTAAATTATTTTTACTTAATCAGGAAGACAAGAGTCTTGGAGCCTTAATAGAGACATATTTTCCTCTCAATGCTTCTCAAACGTTTGAGCTACATTGGATTTAATGATACAGGAGTTTTGAAGGGGCTGAATAAATCACTACTTTTGCTTTTCCTCAAGTGACATGCTGGTGATAAAGCTTCTGCTAGAGACCTGGTAGACCTTTCAGGAAAAAAAACAGTATTAAAACCAGACTGAATTTACTGCATTTAAAACACAGCAGTGGAAAATCATGCCTCAGTTATATAAACGTTACTGTTCAGCACAAGTATGTCAAATGTGCATGAGGTTCTTGGAGACCTTGGTTATATTCAGTAAATATATTCAGTTACTAGTGGTAACTTGGAAGACACTTAGGAGCAGGGAAGAGAAGGAGAGATCACTGAGCAGAAAGCTGACAAGGGCTACAGCTGTGCAAGCATGGCTTGGCTGGCTGGAGCTGCAGCATGAAGGCTCTGGTAGGTCACAGCACAGTTTGTTCTTTCTGATTTGTGAGTCCCACACTTTGAGCACGTCCTGGCTTTGCTGTGTTAATGGCTTTGGGTGCCCAGGAGTGTGTGCATATCTTACCGGGGTCAGTGCACCACGAGTGTCAGTCATGGGGCAGAACTCTGTGCACACACTGCTGCATTCCCGCCTGCTCAAAAAGGCTTTTGCTCTGCAAAATGCAGAGCCTGGGCTGTGTCACTGCCTTCCAAATGGGCCCCTGAAGAGAGCAGTCAGCAGCTGGAAAGGACACAAGAGGTTCTCATTGCTGTGTGCAGTTAGATCAAGCTTGTGGTGCATTGCCATGTGCACATGGCACCCTCTATTTCCAGCACAGCTCAGCTCAGCTGCTGTTAAGCCAGGGAGAAGGAAAACAAATAAAGAAATATGCTTGCATATACTGCTAATACATCACATCCTGTTTATTGCATAGAACTCCTCCCACCCTATTAATAAAACATCCCTAAGGTTTCAAAGTGGAAAACTCAGCAGCTGCTGATGCAAAATGTCAAGAGCAGAGTGATGGTTTATACTGTGATGAGTGATGGCTTTATACCACACACAGAGCAAGTCTGAAAGCTTTATTTACATGCTGCAAAGCTGTTTGCACAAGGCCTTACCCACTTTGGTGTTGGTGCATGAGAATTCCAGTGGTGAAACAATTCAGTTGTGTTACAAAATTAAAAAGCCTTCTAAAGACTTAAGGCATTAAGTGTTTTTTGCGTGCTGCTGTATTACATTCATAAAATACCCAAGCCTGGCTCTAATGGGCTGTAAATGAAGTCTTGGTGAAAAATATATCAATATAAAACTACAGGCAACCTGGGAAAATGCCTTCCAGGTTCCTCATAAAGACTTCATACCAATTACCAAAGCCAGTCCCAGAGAGCACATAACAGGCTTTTTACACTAGGCCTTGCACATCCTGGGATGTCACTTTATTTTTTACAAACCTGTATTTACACCAACTTTGCCTTTAGTGGAAGAAATGCAAGATTTTCTGTGAGAACAAGGAAACGGTATCATTTACAATGGAAGAGAAACAAAATTGCTACTACCAGGAAAATGGGAAGTCAGAGCTGTGTGGGCTGAATTCTGTCCTTATTTGGCTTTGGGGAATTATGTGATTTTATTCTGTGACTCAGAGTTGTTTTTACAGCATTTGCGTCACCCAGAAAAGTTGAATCTGCATAAGACCCAGCATGTTCCAGGAGAGAATATTTTGTTCTGTAATGTGAACTGGCTAGCAGGCACTGACAGGTCTCATGTTTAGCTGCTTTATTATTATTATTGTTGCTGTCATTCAGGCATAAACTGCAAGACGTCTCAGAGCTATCAGTTTGTATTACTGCAGCAAGTATGTGTGCAGTATCAGGGAAAATCCTAATACTTGGAGAATCATTTTACAAATCAGCAGTAGTGAATTCCATTTGCTTTCAGTTTGCCTCCTTTGACCTCAGTTCACATGTGGAAAAACACAGCCTGTGTGTGACGTGGATAATGTAACTTCCCTGCTCTGTTCCACCCGGATCTCAACACATTATTTCACTTGCAGAGCCTCACCCATTATAGGTGCCACAAATCAGGCACTGCCCTGGAGTGTAAATGCTTGTGTTTTTCCATCCAGGGGGGTGGCTAGGGAATTTGGCACATAATGCTGCAATGAGTTGGCAGAACTGAAAGTAGGTGAGCTCAGACACTGGCCTGAAGAATGCAGCAAATCCAGATTTGGGGCTCTGGAGGCTGGATCACAAGTGCTGCTGTGATACAAAGTGCTGATCTGATACTGGCTCATTCCGCTCGCTCAGATGTGCTCGAGTGTTTCTGAGAAGTTATTTTTGTGCTGGCAGGCTTTGTGAGAGATCAGGTGGTGTCTGCCCATGCGGCTCTGTCTTTCTGCAAGGCTGGAGATGATTTCTCTTCCTGCAGCTGGCACGGAGCTGTCATTAGAGGTATGACACTGACACGAGCACTGCTCTGGCTAATTAGCAGCGAGGTTGTGTGCCCGCACCAGCCTGGGGCATCCTGGCAGCCGTGCAGGAGCCCACCCCCCTTCCATTGCTCAGGACACAGGAACAGCTTGGGCAAGGCTGAAATCCAAAGCAAAATGAGTTTTTTGTCTTGTTCCCAGGGATGGGACAGACCCCTCCTCTTTGCTGGAGGGTGCTGGCCCTGTGCTTTGACTCCAGTTCACTGTGTCGCTGCTTTGGCACCAAGTTCAGGCCTGAGGGTGCACTGTGGTGCTAAGGGCCATTCCTATAAAGCAAACTTCCTTCTCTCTCACCTACTAATTTTTTTTCTATTTTCTTTTAACAGTGTTTTGCTTGTGGTCTGCTTTTGGCTTCTGCTTTCTGGTTGCTCAGGTTTTGTCAGGACAAAAGGGTGAGGCTCAGCAAGGTGCAAGAATCTCTGCAGCCTGGGAGAGGGAGCACTGCAGTATTTTCTTGTTCTCTGGCTCTCCCCTTGCGTCCAGAGGAGAAAAAATGAAGCCTGACATGATTATCAGACAGCTCATTAACTGAATCCCATCAGAAGTGGTCACTCCACAAATTCTCGGTGATTTAATTCTCCCATTTAATTCATTCCTCCCCTAGAAATTATCAGCTCACATTAGAGAGAAATTACCTGTTAATTTTCCATTTAATAATTAGTGCTCTTCTAGGCCTTAGTTAAGCTTTCTTGCCTTATGTCAGATTTGATGAAAAGGAGACACCTGAGCCTTTTGTTTGGTGTTCCTGCTAATGTTGACATTTCCCCTTTTATGTGTGGAGCCCAGGCTGAGGCAGGGGTCTGACAATGCCCCCGGCACCTCCTGCAGAGATGGTTCCCTCCCCACTTCTGCTGGGCACTTTGCATGGGCCTGGGAGAGATGAAAGACAAAAAACCCACCCCAAAAATAATTCCAGTGCATGACTGTGACCTTTGCAGCTTCTGTTCTGCTGGTGCCCAAAGTCTCTGAGCGCTGATTTTTTACCTGCATTGGCTTCCAGAGGGGTGGCGGTGCCAGGGCTGCATGTGGGGGCTTTGATGGTGGATGGGGGAACTTTCTTGGGCTCTGTCTCTGCCCCTGAGGCTGCTGCTGCTGCATTTTACCTACGGATTTGTTCAGTGCAAAATGCAGAAGCTGCCCAGGAAACAGACGGCGACGCTTCCCCCGCCATCCCCCCCGGAAGGGTTTGCAAATCCCATCTCCTCTCTCGCTGTGTGTGTCTGCCAGAGGCTGCTGGCATTGTTTATTCATTTCTCTGCACACTGTCATGGTTTCAACAGGAGAGGGGGATAGTCCCCTTTCGATCCGTGTGGCTTCTGTTGGTGGGGCACTCCTGCAGGGGAGGTGGTGGGGTGGGTTTGGCTCTCCTGAAGCCTGGGGCTGCTGCTCATCAGGCAAGCGCTGCAAGAGCTGCTGGTTGTCCAGCCTGGCTGATGTCGCTGATGCTGTGCTGCACACTTCGTCCTTGCACGCTCCCAGGGCAGGGGTGTGTTAGAAATGAGAATTTATTCAGCCAGATTAAAAATAAAAATAATTTGATTAGCGGTCAAATTCTATCTAGCCAGCCACACGGAAAGGACAGAGCCGAGCCCGGGGTCAGCCCTGGGTGTGCAACAAGGAGTCAGCCTCAGCAGAGCTTTTCCTCTGTGCCCACACACCTCCATCCTGGCACAGGTGGTTTTTATAGGGAAAATTCCTCCTGAGGCCAAGATTTCAGCAATCAGTCCTTTCTTCTATTCAGAGTCCATAGGTTAATAAGAATTTCTTATTTTTGGTGATGAGGAGAAATAATTCAATGTCCAGAGTAGGTGAATTCTTGTTGGGAGTTTATGGGAAGGCTGCATTCACATGGATCTGTCTGAGGATTTCCATGAGATCCATCTCAGACAGCACCGATGATGGCCCATCTCTTGGACGAGCCACATCCTTTTACTTGTAAATCAGTTTCCAATATACACCCAATCTCTCCTGCAAAGGGGTGAGGGGAACTAATACAACGGGCATGATTTAACAAGTATCCAATATTACATATTTCATACAAGGAATGGTGCTAATTATATTTACTACACATAACAGGTGGAAAGGCTCAGCTCAGGTTGGAATGGGACAGAGCTCAGGGCAGAGCTGGGGAGGCTGCAGGGCTGGGTCCCCCAGGAAATCAGGGCTGGGAGCAGTGTCCCAGTGGCACCTGAGGAGCCTGTTTGGGCTGGGCTGCTTGGTCATGCACAGGCATGATGGACAAAAGGCAAACACCCTGCAGACTTTGTCATGGAAAAGTGATAGGCACGTTCCAGGCTTGAAAAATAAAATGTTTACATCTCCTTCAGGTGCTGCCTAGGTCAGGCATTCAGGCCCAGAAGCTCGAGGGTGTTTCAGCATCTGTGCTGCTGACATTCCCTGGCATACACTTAATTCTTTTTAGTTCTCTGAAGTGTGAGTAGAGCCACCCAAACACAGTGCCTGGCACAGCCCCAGAGCTGCAGGGGTCCAGGTGCTCAGACAAAGTGTGTCCAGATCTGGGCTTTGCTAGCACAAGCCAACCTCTCTGTACTGTGTCAGTGCCCTGGCTGCTCATCCTGTTCCCCAGGGGATGCTGCTGCTCACTGAGTTCAGAGGGCCCTGTGTGTGCTCTTCTCCCCACCCTGAGTTCAGGCCTGATGCTGTAGCCCTTAAGCTGGAGACTCTCAGGCACCACACAGCCAGCTTGAGGCACTGTAGGGTCCCCCAGAGTCGATGGGATGTTCTGTCAAGGCACCCACTGAGCATCTTCCCCAAATAATGGTCTGAGAGCACCCCAGCTTGGTGCTTTCATTCATTGCTTCCACAGTCTGCTCTTTAGTTTGCAAATTTTAAACTGCACCAATTGCAGCCCCAAGCAGTGGGGTTTCCCTATCCAAGGGAAGCACTTCTGTGGCACTGCTGGGTCCATTGCTCTGGTGAGAGAGAGAGTGTAGAAGCTGTCACCAAGTGCACCTCAGTGGCTGCTGTGAATGCTCAGAGTGCCAAGGAGAGAGAGAGGATGTTTTGGATGCCCCAGAGGTGCTGCCCTATGTGGCTCAGCAGCTCCTTCCCTCTCTCACATCCTCACAAACCAAATGTGTCTCCCCTGTACAACCCAGTAAGGCTCAGGTAAGTGTGAAAGTGCTGCTGAAATCAAAGGGAAATTATAATCATGGTGAGAAATTCTGGGTGGAACACAGGTTTTTGAGGACTGTTGTATCTTGCAGAGCCCTGGTGTGGTTTATTTTTAATGCTGAATGTCTGGACCTCCATTGCATTTTCCACACATATTTTTTGCCCCCTCATTTACTTGTTTCCCATTGTACAGGGAGGGCAGGTACTCTCTGTTATAACCCAAATTGGGCATGGTAGCTCCAACAGCCTATTGCAACACACTCATGGCTAAAGCTCAGCTGTTGTGGCACAGCTTCTCTGACAAGAGCACAGAGGGTTTTCCCCACCTGCCTGCAGGCTGCCATGAACCCAACACAGCCTGCATCCCTGGATGCAACCCAGGAATGGTGAAGGGATGAGCAGGCTGTGGTGCTGCTGCTGTCAAGCTTGCAGGAGGGGAGCTTTCTCTTCCCATTGCCAGTTGCTAGGTTTGGGACTCAGCACTGATCCTATCCAGGAGTGTACTTGCCCTGCTGCAGAGGAGCTGCATCCTCTGCCACCATCAATTTGATGTCTCACAAAAAGGTGCTGAGCTCCTTGTCCCTCAGGTAACGAGGCCTTCTGCAGCTGGCAGGAAACAGAGACCTTTGCATGAGCAGAAGTGCTGCACTTCTGTGATCCATAAATACACCCCAGTGTGGGGGATCTGCTGTCTTTGCCGTGTCATGGCTGTGGGGGCTTTTTTTTGGCAACGCCCAGGGTTGGTATGGAGGAGGAGATGTCAGCAGCCCATAAAAGCACAGGCAGGGAACGAGTGGGAAGCAGAATATGTGGGTGTAAATGTGAGCTTATCTCCTGCAGTGGCTGTTCCCCTCCCACCCCCAAGCTCTGCTAGCTTTAATCATCTTAGACCCATGCAAAACCTCTGCATACATCAGGTGCAGGATGTTTGAGCAGCTGCATTACTGAGCTGGAGGATCTAAACCCCTTGCACTTGCACTTTGTGGAGGTGGCTGACAGCTCCCAATGGTCACAGCTCCTGAGCCCAGCCACTGCTCCATCCCTCTCTGGTGTGTCCTGGAGCAATGATGTGTTCCACATCTGGGATTGATATATTCAGAGTCTCTGAGCGCTGGTTATTGTGGTATTGAAGTTTATTCCTGATCTGATGCTTTCCTCCTCTCCTGCCTGCCAGCATCTTTGACAGACAAGAGAATTCTGTTTTACATCTATACCAGGTAATTATGTTTGCTTGGCATGTTGCAGTGCTCCTTGTTACTTTGCATTCAGAAGTCTTAGTCAGACAGGGGAAAGTGCCATGACAGGTGGAGTAAAAATCACATTGCAGCCCAGCTGTAGCCCCCCAGGTCCCTTCCTCCAATAGTCCCAGGGCTTCTGGGTCATTTTCCCAAGTATTTGACCTGGCTACAGAGCAGGATCCAGACATAAATGCCTGAGTTAAGCAGAGACAGATAAAGTGATGAACCTGACCCAAACATTGACTCTATACAGTGGGGAGAAGGTGGCACTGATCCTGTCCTGGAGGTGGGAGAGATGAATTACCAGGAGGTAAATAAAGTGTCTGGTGAGTCCTAGGAGGGTTGTTGGCTTGGATAACATATGGCCTGCTGTGCCTTTACTGCAGAAAGGTTGTTTCAAAAGGTGTTTGCAGAGCTGTGTTCAAGTTCATTGTGCATTGCCTGTATGTGGCTGAGGAGCTTTATCAGGATGAATGGACCCATGAGCACTAAAGGGGAATTAAGCAGAACTTGCTGCCATGTCCTTGCCTTCCTGTGTGCACTGTGCAGGCTTCCCATGAGGTCACAAGGAGCTGCAGGAGCCACTGCCTTGGGCAGCAGCCTGTGGGAAGCATGGCATGAGGACTTCAGCTGGACATGAGCAGCTCCCTGTCATTGTCACTGATCCCTCCTGGGCTGGAGTGGGAGCTTCCAACAAAATTTACTAGAGAAATCCTGCCGCTGAGTCACAAGGTGCAGAGAGGACCCCCTTGCTTTTTAAACTTCTCAGAGAGGAGCCTGAAGGTGGCTGGGTCCAATCCTAGCCTCAGACTGTCAATAATTCAAGTAAACTTTGACCTGCAGGATTTCAAGATGGCAAATCAGATATGTTTATATAAAATAAATTATTTATTTTGACAAATGATTAGACAAAATTTCTTAATCAGAATTCCTAACTACACAGAATAAATGCTGAAACTACTAATAGTTATATAGTATATATAACTATTAGTATATATTATAGTGCACTAAATTAAAGCAATTGTATTAAAGGTAGCAAAAAGAAACAGTTACTAAGTAGATATTGATGTTATGCACCATACCAACACTCAGAGTGGACAGGTCTCTCTCTCTTAACATTGAGGAGCAACCTTGAGGGCCATCCCCATTCAAAGGAGAATCTCCACACACAGTCCAAGAAGTCAGAACCTACTGTATGGAAAGTGGAGTGGATTTTTAGGCTGCAAAGGGGCTGACTGTCAGTCATATGCCTGCAGGCCAGTTTAGCAGCTTATCTGTCAAAGCTTTGCCTCATTGTCAGGATGTTGATTTGGGCTTGGTGTGCCAGACTGAGTTTCAGCATAATTCAACACCAAAACAACACACAGGTCCCCTCTCAATCCACCCTGATAGATTTGCAAACGGGACATTGTCCACTGAGTTCTTGACCACATTCCAGGTGGGGTGAAGGCATCCTGCCACAATTACACAGGACAGAAATGACCCCAGAGATGGGCTGGAGCAGAGCAGAGCAGCTCCCCAGCTGCAGGAAAATGAGCACCATGAGCCCACACTCTCCCAGGGCTCCCTGGCTGTGCATGCCCACATCACTGGCACCCCCAGGTGCCACCTTCAGCAGGGAGGGCAGGCTGAAGGTCCAGGTGCTGCCAGTCTTGGATGTCCCCATTGCTGTGTGACAGGGGAGCAGCAGCTGCTCCTTGGCTGCACTCTGGACCCCGGTGATGCCCTGCTGCCCATGAGGGCTGCTCCAAGGCAGGAGGGAGGGCAGGGCTCCCCTCACCCTGCAGAGGAAGATGATGCAGCCCTGTTCAGGCTTCAACAAGAGCAGCTTTTCCCTGAACAGAGAACCTGAGCACAGCTGGCCAGTTTTAGTCGAGGCCAAGAGTCACAGAGTGGATGTGGGAAACATGGATCCAAGTCCCTCTTCAGATTTAATTCATACAGATCTGAGCCCAGCTTCCCTCCCCTTTCCCAAGACTGCTCTGGGTATTGTGGAGAGTTACCCAGCAGCACAAATGATGTTTTTCTGCACTGCATCCATACACATGTACTGCAGTGGGAAGCAGGAGCTTGCTCCATGGCAAACACCCAGCCCCTCGCTGCTCCTTTCTTGCTGGAAGTGTTACTGTTTGGGATGGGAGAGTTGTGAAACCACATCTGCAGCATGGGCTGGGAGAGACCTCGTGAGCTGATGTAAAATCCAGGGGCCTGGACAGACTTGGAGAGGATCTCTGTCCTGCTCTTACCACTCAGTGGGAGGATTTGGCCTCTGTTGGAACTCAAAATGTCTCTAAGACATTTTTAGAGGTTTCAGGCCTTGGTCAGAAGCATTTTAGACCCCAGCAGGCAGCTGGAAATAGCTGTGATTTTATTTTGAGTTTGAGCCATGGAATGAGTTACCAACTTTGGAGGTGGAACAAGCAGTCACAAAAGGTTAGATAGTATAGTAAAAGTAGTTACAAAACAGAGGTATTTAGTATTATACAGGAGGGTTTTAACACTTATACAGGGGGGTTTTACTTTATACATAGGGGTCAGAAGTTCTAAAATAGAAGAAAGTGGGCTGATCCTGTTCTTCCTCCTTCTTCTTCCTTACCTCCATGTTCTTAGTAATGTTGGCACTCACAGATTGGTTTAGAGTAGAAAAGCACTTTGTAATATAGGTAGTAGGTATTGGGGGAAAACTATAAACATGTAATATCATATAAAAGATAGCAACAGCCCTGGGCAGGGGAAGGAAGAAGAAGACAGCAGACAGTGAGGACATCAGGGTGTGTGTGTGCCTCTGTCCAGACCACTGACCAAACAGCTGCAGCCTGAGAAGAAAATCTTTTAGATAACTCACAATAAACTGCCTTGAGACAGAACAGCAAGAGCCTGCAGTTTTTCTTTAGAAGCACAGGTTAGAGGAGAAATTTCACCACCATATGGGACCCCAGAGCAAGGCTGGGGCTCCCACAGGCCTCGATGGAGCTACACGCCATGCCCAGGGCTCCTTGTCCTCTTTGTGTGGGGTCTGTGTGGTGTCTTACAGGGCTGCTGGCAGAGGTTTGGGCTGCCAGATGAGTGCACTGGCCCGTGGTTTGCTGTGCACTGCATCTGCTTCAGGCTGCCTACCCTAGAGTGTGCTGTTCCCTTTCAGAAATGCTCCTGCTGCAGCTGCAGCTCCTGCAGCACGGCTTGGCCATCAGGCAGCACCGGGGCTGGGGCTGAGATCTGGTGCCCAGCTTGACCCTCTCTTCTTCCTGCTGTTTTATTGCCTTCAATTCATTCCTTTCCACATGGGTAAGTGACTTTTTGGTGGCAATTTCTTGCCAAGTGCTGCTGCTGGCTGCCTTTTCTCATCCACAGACCAGGTGGTGAAGATTCCTCCTGCAGGATTGCTCCTGCAGGCAGGCTGCTGTGCCCTTGGGCTGGCTTTGGGCATGGTGAGATGCTCCCAGTCCACAGTGAGGAACCTGTCCCCACTCAGAGCACTCTGTGATGGCAGCCCGTGTGTGTGTGTGTGTGGTGTGTGTGTGTGTGTGTGTGTGTGTGTGTGTGTGCAGCAGGGACATGGCTCAGGTGAGATGGTGCTCTCAGCTTGAGGCCCTCCTTGCTGAGGATGCACAGTGAGGACCTCGTGGGGAGAACCACAGCAGCTCTTCTGTGCAAGGGGTGTCTTGAAGTGGTGTTGGTCTTCTGCAGGGGTGGGACCAGGGGAAGGCAGGCTGGCAAGGACATGGCACAGCACCCTGAGGGGGCTGAGCCTGCTGTGAGGGAGCTCTGGAACTTAATGCCTGAGCAAAGTTTGGTGTCCTCAGTCTACACAAAAATGAAATCCCTGCCTGCAGATGGAAATCTGTCCTCTCTTCTGAGCAAGGGAAAGCTCTTCAGCTCCTTGCTCCCAAAGCCCTGTTTGGGTGCTCAGCTGCTTCTGTGTCTCCTGTGAGCAGCCACACCACGTGTGTACCAAGTGCTATTTCTGCTGGTGGTGCAGGCTGTGCTGCAGCTGCAAACCCCAGCACGGCCACACTGGTCCATCCTGTGCGCTCAGAGCTCTGTGATCCCACCACAGGGCACGTCCCCCTGCCCCAGACTCGCCCCAGCCGGGCTGTGTGTGCCCACCCTGTGTGCAAGCCTGTCCCACGGGCAGTGCTGACAGCAGGAGCTCTGCCAAGAAACGCTGAGGCAGCTCCTTGAAGGTCACCCTGGTGATCACCAGCACAGGAAAGACTCGGATGTGTGACACAGCTGTGGCTGTGAGACGAGGGGAAGTGTGCACCGAGCTGTGCCTGCTCTTACAGGAGCTCAGGAAACCAAAGCCTGCGGAAGGCAGAGGGGCTCGGGGGCTCTGTGGCACGAGGACTCACCCAGCACTGGTCCCATCACTGCAAGCAGCTGGCAGAGATAAAAACCAGGGGAGTGAAGATGTTCAGCCACCAGAGTCGGGCAGCAGCTCTGCTCCGTCACTGCCCTGAGGAAGGCAGCACTTGGCTGGAAGTGTCTGCATGGGCTTGGGTTCCAGCTAATCCAGCACTGGTGTCATCAAAGCTGCACCTCCTTGGCTGCCTTGCCATCCTGTCAGAGAAAGTGAGCCCTGCTGAGGGCCACGGTGGTGCCCACAGGTAAGTGGCTGAAGTGGGTGAGATGAGACCTGGCACCTCCAGTTAGGTAAAATGAGTCCCACCAGCTGTTCTTGGACAAACTTGGAAAATAACAGGAATATTTTAATATGCAAGAAGCAGTCCCCAGTGATAATTTAAAATCATATCAATGTATATTAGAGATAGGAGCTACCTGCAGATCCTAAAGTCACCATCACATTAAATGCCCCTGGCCATGAAGAAATGGGCTTTTAGAAGAAATCGTTGCTCCGAGTCTACACAGAATTGTCCTGCAAAGCAGACTTGTCCTCACTGCCAGCTGGTGAAGCTGTGCCAAGGTTTATGTCCCCACAGCACATACGTCTGGAGGAGAGCAGGCTCCTTCAATCAGGGCTCAAGTCTCCAAATTATTTTGGTAGAAGATCAGATAAAACAAACCTTTATTGTTTGTTTGTTTGTTTTTGTTTGTTAGTTTGTTTTGTTTTTTTAGTGGCAGCATATCTCTGCAGCTTTCTGGTCTTGCTCCACTTCTCTGTTGACCACTGGCTTCTCCAACTTCCCAGAGATTAAAAAGAGCAGGATAGATAATGAGAAGGAACTCTTGGTGGCAAAAAAATTTAACAGCACAGAGCTGCAGTAGCACAGTCTGTAGCTTCTGACTCTACTTCCAGCCTGGCAGCCACAGCAGTTTCCCAACACTGAGCATTTCTAGTGTCCTCAACCCTCAGCATTAACCAGCCATGAGTCATGCTCTAAATAATGTTGAGATGTGGTTTAGAGCCCCAGTTTGTTTCTTTAGAGCATACATGCTAGTCTCCTTTATGTACACTCTGGTATTTAAGTTTTCCTACCTAAGATGACAAGGAACTTCTCCTTTTCAGGCCTCCTTCTGACACTGGCCCTTTTGGCGCCAAGGGTTATCAGGAAATGAGTCAGGAGTCACCAGAAGTTCAGGAGGGCACAAGGTGCCTGCTTGGTGCACCTGCAGTGCTCAGCTGAAGCCACTCGCAGGGCAATGCTCCCTGACTTTCCTAGGAACTGGGACCACAGCTGCCTCCCAGTCCCAGCTGCCCAGCCTCCCCCAAGCACATGCTGAGATGCTGATGTCCTCTCTGTGCCAGGGGCTGGAGGTGTGCAAGGCTCCTGCCGTGGATGGGGCACAGGAATACAGAGCTGTGAGCTGTGGAGCTGCTGCTGCCGGGCACGGGGTGGCTGCTGAGCCTGGGGGTGGGAGGGCTCCTGATGGGGCAGGACATGGACTCTCCCAGCTGTTTCACCTCCAGCCTGTAGGAAATGCAGAGTGGGGCTGGGCAGTCACTGCACTGTGTGTGGGGTGCATGCTGATGGCACAGCTGCTGCCAGAAGCTCCTGCAGGAGCAAATGCTGTCTGTGCAGGTCTCTGGCGAGGCTGCCTGCTGCAGCAGCTCTCTGAGAGATCTTCCCTGCCTGCCTTCCTCCAGCTGCTGCTGGAGCCAGCTCCAGCAGCATCGCCTCATCAGTGCCCTGGCTGCTGATTCAGTAGGCACCTACTGCCCCCCGCCCCCAAAGGGGCTGTTGAGGTGCTCAAACCCACCTATCCCCAACCCACCAGCCCCCACCCACCTGCTGGGCATAGCAGAGGTTCCCAGGCCCTTCATTGGGAAGCTGCTCCTCTGAGGGACATGGCTCTGCTGAGGACAAGAACACTTCCCAGGGCTCAGTGGTCCTTCATGTCCCATCCCTCCAGCCCTTATATGTGCATATGGAAAAAGCAGCGAGGCACAGGGGAGCCCCAAAATCTCACAGAAATGTGAGATTTTGTGCTGTAGACCAGCCCCTCCTCGTTCCCCGTGAGCAGGTTGAGTGCTGCTGTGTGAGCCAAGCTGCAGGTCTGATCCCAGGGGAGCTGCCACTGCTCAGACACCAGCTTGTCCCCACATCCCACACACCCTCCTCACCCTCTGCCTTCCCCCTTGCACCTGGGGAGAGAATGATTCCTGGTCCCTCTGATAAGGCTCTGGCAGATACTGGGGAAGAAAGGAGTGGGAATAGCACTTCCTCCTCCTCCCCTCTCAGTTTCTCCATGGCTGAAAAGTCAGTGGTCTTGCTGTGATCAGGGAGGTTGTGGCTTCCTGGTATTCCCATGGGAACCAGGCCTTCCAGAGCAAACATCAGCTGCCCCAGCACTGGTGAGGACCAAGCTGGTGCTGGTTCTGTCCCACAAGGTCTCCAGCAGCTTCATCTCTGTGGTGGGGGCTGCAATGTGCCCGTCTGTGGCTTTGCAAATCTCTTTCTTTCTCTACAGAACAGCATGGTGCAAAGCACTGAAGTGCAAAGCTGGAGGGTTTATTACAGCAGGTGGTGGGGAAAGGCTTCAAATCTAAAATTCAGCCAAAATCTGTGCTCTATGGGTCACCCCCTGCCCTCCAGCCTGCCCCCAGCACAGCCTGCTTACAGACTGTTGGGACAGACAAATTTCCTGAGTTGCCAGCCTTAAGACTGAGGGAAAGCCAAACCAAAATAAACCTGATGTAGCTGGGTGCTTTAATTTTCAGGAAGAGCTGTGCAGCAGCAGGCTGGTTCCCAGCTGAATCCTTCTTGCTGTATCAAGCATAAATTCATCAGGTATTCCATTTCCTGGGGAAAAAAAAATAAAGCAGAATAATTCACTTGGAAATAAAGAGTGGAGCTATTTTTCCCTCTGACATGGTGAATGCAATTACCTAAGGCATGGGAGGCTGAGATAACTCACTGATTCAGCCCCCACTCTCCAAAGAAACCATCATCATTCTGTCAGAAAAGGCTTTAAACTCCAATTCACATCCTGAATGCTAAAACATCACCACATACAGAGGCTGTCCTTATGATTTCCATGCACCAGCTGCTGCATCACAAGGAAAACACACTCATAGACAGGCCAGAATTTATTATTGTCAAGGCCATATACAGAGTGCAAGCTCCCTGTGTTTGCTGACCCATTTACTGATGCTCTTGGTGTCTCCTTGTCCATCAGGAGCAATTCCTAGTGAAGCAAAGCCCACTGGCACCCTGTTAGTAGTGTTTGAGCCACACTGGGGCTGGGAAAATGTGCATGGGGGTTGAGAATCTCAAGCCGTGTCTGTTTGGAGAGCTGAGTGCAGGCAAGCCATAAGCCTGTGATTGCCCCTGAATTTAATTCCATTTAGGCAGCACTCTCCCACCTCTTCTGCCATTACATAATGGAGCAGAGTAATGACTTTGAGCAATACTCTTTGAGTGGCAGCAATCCAATTCTCGACTGTATTTTTTTTAATGGTGGGGGGAGAGCAGGTTGGCAGAGGGGAGAAAGAATCTGTTTGGTTCATCTGCAATCCCTGTTTCACTCTGGGAGCTTTAGAGGACAGACACATTCCTCCATCTCTGCTAATCCTCCTCTGATACAGAGGATTTTCCTGCCATTAAATGATAGCTTGTGAGAAAAAAAATGCCAACTTTTCAGAGACTGACTCGTATGGCTAAGGGCAGCCTCATGAGCAGGAGGGAGGACACAGCCACTGCCTGGCCAGGTAAGCAAGGTATCCAGATGATTTCTGTTGGAAATTTTGGTTTCCACTATTTGATGCTTAGCTGGTTACACTCCTCTGTGCCAGCACCTATTTCCTAGGGATAGAGCCAGTCCCTTACTGTTGGTGATTCTTTCCCACCTCAGATGAGAGGAATCTGCCTTTGGCATGGCTTGTGGGAAGGATGCAGATGAACTCCTGAAAAGCAGTGGCACAAAGCTGCAGGATTCCCTGAGAAGGTCAGTGGAAAAGGAAAGATACTCACCAGGAAGGTGCTGGGGACTTCTTCAGTTTGAAAGTGTGTGAGAGAAGAGCCTTTTCCTTCATCTTCCTTTCTAAACATAGATATTTTTGTGGAAAAATAATGCAGGAAAATGACAGAGGATGAAACCCATCTCTATTCTTCCTGTGTGCTTTTAGATCCCTTAAGTTTGCTTGCCAGACCTGAAATGCCACTAGAGAATAATCAAGGTAATGTTGGCCATCGTTCTAAATGGTGAGTATACTCTTATTCTGTATTATCCAGAAGTGGATTAGACAGATCATTTGGAAAGGTTGCAGTTACATATTCCATTATTTGCAATTATTGTCTCTTTACCCTTCTTAGCACTCTACAACCTTTCTTTTTTGTTTCTTTTCCTTTGGTCTCTCACTCTTTCTTCCAAATATTGAGTTACTGTAGTATTTAAAAGAGAGAAAGATATCATCCATGGGAGGAATTTTTTTTATTTTTAATGTCACAAATGTTTTTATTTAACTGCCCTATTTCACCCTTTTGCTCAAACACAAATCTCCTTTGAGTGCTCAAATGTGTCACCAACTGGCTGAAAGCTTCCAGCTGCTGCCCTTTTTTAGGGAAGGGGAAGGAGTGAGGTGGGAAAGATGGGGATGTTTCAGGCTATGTTGATCAGATGAGATCTTGCCAATGGGGAACTGATCTCTTTTGCCCTGAGCAACAGCTCTCCTGAGGGTTTGGTACGGTTCATGTGGAGGATTTTTTCCAGCTTCCTTCAAAGAGGGGAAATTGCCCACCAAGGCTACATTACTGAGGGGTTTCCTCTGAGATCCTGTTGCTGGGGGGATATTTTCTCATTGGATGGTCATAACACTCTTGCTTTTCACATCCCACACATTGCAAATAGGCAATGTAAATAGAGATCTTAGAAGTCTGCTATGAAATGCTATTAGAAAACCCAGATTTGGCACTTGTGTATAAGGAAAACAGGCTGGATATGGCTTGGGGGCAGATATTTCCTCTATTGATTGATTCGAGGAGGAGCAGGGAGGGGAAGGAGGGGATCTGGTTATCAGCAGGCTCATTCCTACACTGCCCACCATGTGCACAGCCCTGGAGGGAGGTCTGCTCTGAAGGTTAGGGATGTGACTGAGCTTGGGCAGCTGGAGCTAAACATGGAGCTTGCCAGCCTCACCTGTAGGACAGCCTATGCACAAATGCCCCTCTGGATGTCACCCTGAACCCACACAGGGCTCCCTACCAGCGGCAACCCTTGCATCCATCATTTTCCAGACAACCACCTGCAGTCAGACATTTGGGAACAGGCAAATCCTTAATCTGTCTGGCCCTCAGTTTATGTAACTGCCTAACAAAAACAACATATGCCCCTGTTGGCACACAGAGGGTGGTCTGGTGCAGAGGGGACCAAAAGAGGCAGCCCCTGGGCAGGCTGCACAAAGAAAGAGCAATCTGAGACCAGCATATTGTTCTCCTTCTTGTCCTTATACTCCAGCTGTTTTCAGGGGGATTGAAGGGGACTTTCCTTTAGCTGTGGCTGTTAGATAAGGGCCTGGGAGAAAGGGGAAGAGCAGACAAACAAAATGACAACCTGTCTAAAATCCTTTCTACCTCCCAGAGTCCCTCACTATCATTTATCCTTGAAGTGATGTTGTTTTGCTAATTCTCCAGTCACAATAGTGTGCCCAGGCATGATGAGACCTGAATTTTGATGAAGAGGCCAAAGCTCATCCTTTTGTGATGCTCTCTGTATATTTGAATGCCTTTCCTACATGCAATAACCAGAATGGTTTGAACAGACCCAGGCTCCAGGGCAGCCCCTGGGCTGATGCCCTTCAGCAGGGACTTGCCCAACAACTGGTTTTGCAAATCTCTTTTACACAGGCAGTGTAAACTCCTAAATACAGCCCCATGCATGTTGTCTTTAGAGAGGATAGAGGGAAGGCAGAGCAATTGGAGCCCCAACTGTTGTTTCTCCTGTACATTAAAGCCTTAAGGACTGCAAAAATAAAACTTGATGCTTGCTGAAGGTGATACTCCTGGGCATATCACTTCACAAGTCTGCCTTATTAAAAATGCCCATGGGAATACAGCTGTAGTGGGCAATCCCTGTGCTGCAAACCACAGGGGGAGGCAGCCCAGCTGCTGGGAGCTTCCCCCTCTGGACACTCAGCAGGAGTATGGAGGAAACCCCCCTGATCCCAGCAGTGCAGGAATAGAGGTGGATGTTGGTAAAGCTGTTGGTATCTCATGTTTTGCTGAAAAAAAAGAAGAAAAGGATTATGTCTATATTGGAGCTAATAAATTGCAGCAGGAAACCAGTCAGCAGGAATAGCACCAGTTTGTGCTTGTGACTATGTGGATATTGCTGGTGTGGCTGCTCATTTTGTGGAGGAGAAGGTAGCCTGTGTCTGGGAGAGCAGTTAGGAAAACTGACTTCAGTTCTTCCTCTCTAACAAGTTTATTTTAATGGAATTAGAGAAAGAGTTGTGCTGAAAGGAACTTAAAGACCATCTCATTCCAAGCCCCCTGCCACAAGCAGGGACACCTTCCACTAGACCAGGTTTCTCAGAGCATCATCCATCCTGGCCTTGAACACTGGCAGGATTGGGGCATCCACAGCTTCTCTGGGTACCCTGTGCCAGTGCCTCACCACCCTCACAGTAAAGAATTTTTTCCATATATCTGACCTAAATTTCCTCTCTTTCAGAGGAGAAAAGCATTTTGCATTAAAAAGAAAACAAACTTACTTTTCTGATTTTTTTGACTGAATGGTTTTTCCCCACAAAAACCCTGTCTGTGGAGGCTGATGTCTCCCAGTTCTTTTGCTCCTTTTTGTTCTTCTCTCATTTCTCCCAAGAGCCTTCTTCTCTTCCTTGTTGTTCACCCACCTGTGTGGGACTAACCTGGGAGGAAACAACAGCCTTGCACCTCCCATATCAGGCTGATAAAAGATGGAGTGGCAGCTCCCATCATAACATAACAGAAACATAAGGCACGATGGTGACTGTCTTGAGAACTGCCAAAGTAGCAAAAACTGTGCTGGAGATGCAGAGTTTCTCATCTATTATGAGATCATGAACCCAGCAGTTGAACAATATCTATTAGTTTGTTTTTACTCATGCTGTCATAGCAGTTCACAGTGGGAATGTGTTGTCAAACACTGCATTTCATTGCCTTGAGAGCTGAGAGTTCCCCTTCCAGTGCTGCACCAGCTCATGGCCCTGGTGGAGAAACATCAGGTTGAAAGAGTAAAAGAAAGAAAGAAGCAAAAAGTGTGAATTTGACACACTTTGGGCAATTAATTGATCTCCCCTGCCCATTGCCAGACTCAGGATATACTGCCATCCCCTTTTCCACACCCAGGGATGCTGTAACCCACCCACAGCTGCTGGCCTTCAATGCATCTCTGCCTGCGTACTGGCCAAACCATGTCCCCATCGGGCAGCAGAGAGAGCCCAACAGAGACACCTGGGAAATACTGAATTCTAGGTGAACCTGCTCTTGGGGAGAGGAATTAATCAAAGATTGTGTTCTAGGCGACATATATTCTCAGTAGGTTTAGAAAGCCCAGAAGATTTTTTAAGAATTTTACACAAGAGGTCCTCAGCACTGAGGTGGCAAATAGCTTGGCTAGAGGGGAGGAAAAAGCGTAATTTATTTTTACTGCTCTGACGAATTAATTTGCTAATGATGCATTCTTTTCTCTCCTGCCTCACCTCTGTGGGGGCGGCAGTGATCCTTTGGGTGCCACAGGTCCGTGGGGTGTGGGCCTGCGTGCGCTCCTGCCCTCCCAGCTGCGTGTGCACCCCGGAGAGGAGCTGCTCCGTGCTCTGCGACCGCGCCGGGCTGGGGCACATCCCCAGCGAGTTCCCCTGCGAAGCCTCTTCCATCAACCTGGATAAAAACAGCATCAAGTTCCTGTCTGAGAGGGCCTTCGGGACGCTGCCGTCCCTCAAGTCCCTGTCGCTCAACCACAACAACATCTCCTTCATCACGCCGGGGGCGTTCAAGGGGCTGCCCAGCCTGACGGAGCTGAAGATGGCCCACAACGAGTACATTCGCTATCTGCACACGCGGACCTTCACCGCGCTCCGGCGCCTGGTGAGGCTGGACCTGGCCGACTGCAACCTCTTCAACATCCCAGACAGGATCTTCATCGAGCTGCCTGCTCTGCAGGAGCTCTTCTGCTTCCAGAACAACTTCCGAAGGATCCCAGGCGCCATCAGGGGCATGGAGAACTTGACCCATGTGTACCTGGAGAGAAACAGGATTGAAGCGGTGGCCTATAACTCCCTGCAGGGCCTGACCAAGCTGAAATACCTGAATCTGCAGGACAACAAGATAAATGTCATCCATGAGCGAGCTTTTCAGGGCTGCCAGAGGATGGAGTACCTCTACCTGAATGACAACTTGATCAGCGAGCTTCCAGAAAACTCCTTTGATGGCCTGAGGCGCCTGAAGATGCTCAACCTGGGGGGGAATTTTCTCAGGAACATTTCCAACACCTGGTTCCGGGATTTGGGGGAGTTGGAGTTCCTCTACCTGGACCGCAACAGGATCAGCTACATCGAGGAGGGGGCTTTTGAGAACCTCACCAGCCTGGTGGCTCTGCACTTGAACAGCAACAACCTGACGACGCTGCCCTTCTCCGTGTTCGAGCCCGTGTACTTCCTGGGCCGCCTGTACCTCTTCCGCAACCCCTGGGAGTGCGACTGCCGCATCGAGTGGCTCAAGGAGTGGATGGAGAACTACAGGCTGGTCAGGGATATTCCGTGTGCCTCCCCCTCCTCGGTGGCGGGGATTGATCTGATGGACGTGCTCTTCGAGAGGTCTCCCGAGGGTTACTGTCTCGACCCGGAGGAGCTGAACATCACGGCCGAGCGGCCGACCCCAAGCGAGGAGCCTTGGTCCACCACAGAGAGCAAGTTCAACAGCCTTATCTCCAAACTCCTGCTCCAGATGGGCCTTCCTGAAGAGGTGGCAAATGCCACTGAAGTGTACAGCAACAGCACACAACCAGATGGACAGACTGAAGGGGTTTCTTCTGGCATGGGGGGAGACAGGACCGAGGCTGACTCCTCTTCCTTGTACCTCCCAGCACTTCTGACAGTGATTGTTCTGCTGTGCAAATAGTCCAAGGGCTGGATGGAGCAGGGGTTCTGCTTAAGGGCTTAGACTCTGCATCTACTTAGTCATCAGAGAAAAGCTTTATTGTGGGCCTCTGATACTTAACAAGCTCCAAACTCTTCCAGGTTGGGTTTGTTGGATCTGGCTCCAGATTCCCCTGGGAGCTGTTGAGATCTGGGTCCCGCTCTGGGTGACAAACCTGCCCTGTGGGTGTCACAGAGCCTCCTGGATACTCACAAGGACATGGGCAGCACTAAGATTGAGTTTTGCCTAGAGATGTGTGATGCTCTGCTGGGAAAGGAGGGAAGAGGGGTCTGTCTGTGGGGTGTTTGTTCCATCAGGCCAGCTTGCTAGAGCAAGATGTTCCATGGTGACTCAGCTTCATGAGAGCAAGATGGGGCTGCAAAACTGGGCCCCTCTTTGTGTCCTGACAGACACCCACACCCACCCATGGCAGATGCTGCTGAACAATGGGAAACTGTTCCTCATTTCCTCAGTGGGTGCAGGAGGGAGCAGGGCAGTTCTGGGCAACATCCAGGGATGCAGCAGAAAACATGTATAGGCCTCAATGAAAACATCCAGGAAACATGCATAGACCTCAATGAAAACATCCAGGAAACATGTATAGGCCTCAATGTAAACATCCAGGAACATGTATGGACCTCAATGAAAACATCCAGAAACACATATAGAACTCAATGAAAACATCCAGAAACAAGTATAGACCTCAATGAAAACATCCAGAAACATGTATAGGCTTCATGGAAATGAGGAAAGTGCCTGGGGGGACACCTGCCCCAGGCAGGTCTGGGATGGGCACAGTATTTTGGCCGTGACCACAGGCAGGACTTTGATCCTCTCTCCCCCCACCATTATCCTGGTACTGTGAGGAGAACCAGATGGACCCGTGTTTGTCAAACATTCTTCTCAGAGGCAAAGCTACTTCAACTTAACTACTTATCCCTTAATTTCAATGTGTTTTTCAGTGAATATATTGTTTCAAGGAATACATTTTTTTATTTGTAGATTGTTTCATGGCATGGCAGCAGGGGCAGAACATGGTGATGACAAATACAGCCAGGCCCCATGAACTATCTTGTATTTCTACCACTAATATGTACCATGTAGTGTGTCATATTATGCCACATTGATAATTTTCTTTTATACAGCATCTTAAGTGTTCTATCTTTGAACTCATCAATAAAGGCTGCTAATATGACCAGAAAAAATGATGTTTTATGTATCAAAGCACATTAATAAAATAATTTGATACTTTATTCACAAAAATAAATTAACTACTCAAACCTAGGTTTTGTTTTTTTCTGGAGATCCTTGAACAACTCTGGTGATTTTTTTCTTGTAGGCTACTCAAATGGTGCACATGAGCCTCCTTTCATGGCCTAGAGCAAATGGCAAGCTATTTATTGCAGCATAAGTACTTTCACTTAGAACCTGACTATGCTTATGTTTGTGTTAAGCAGCAACACTTGAAAATATAAGTGACTATATAGATACAGTTCTGTCCAAAAAGATCTGCTTTCTAATCAGTGCCAGAGATTTCCAGAGGAAAGCTGAGTATGGGGAAAACCAAGCATTCCCTGCTGCAATGGCTTCTCAGTTATCTGTAGCTCGACCACAGTTTCCCCAGGGAATCAAAATGCCAGATGGTTTGATAAATGCCTATTTGACCTGTTCCGTGAACTAAATTCAATGAGTTTGGATTTCCAGGCTATTTATGAATCCATTAATCTTCTTAAGTGCTAAATTCATCTGAGTATTAAAAGAGGCTGTTTTTCAAACCTAGTCCAGCCCGGTGCAGTAGAGACACATTAGGTTAAGGATGCCTCTACAGGAGCACTGTTTCATCCTGTCAGGGGAGGTTTATCAGTCGGCCTGGCACAGATGGTAGGACACAAATGGTTGTATTTCACTTCATGCCTCATGAGTGAATTGTTTTTATAACCCACATATTCATTTTCCGTGCTGGGGCACATTAAAGCTGAAGATCTCCTTTACTGTGCAATTGCTGAGTGGCTTTCAAGTCAATCAGTGCTTCAAAGATGCTCCTGCTTTATCTGCAAGATGCAGATCTGAACATGAAGCATCCTGAAATGTTGGTTTTAGCAGAGATTGTGCTGTCAGGTGATGGGCAAGAGGGCTGTGCATTGTCCTCAGCTGTGTGACAGCAGGGACACTGACCTTGGGGTTTAAGTGTCTCTCGTGCTCAAACACTGCCTGGCCCAGAGATTTCCCTGTGCTGCTCTGACACAGCCGTGGCTGACGCTGCTGGGTGTGAAATCTTCATCTTCCCTGCAGGAACCAGGACAGACTCTGGGCTCTCCTGCTCTGCAATCCTGCTCTTCCCTCCCAGCTGAGAGATCAGCAAAGCTTTTCCAGTGGCACAGAGCAGCTGGCACACGGCACTCTGAGTGGATTGGGAAAGGTCTGTGAGCCTGTGCCTGCTTTTCTCCTCTATCTTGCTCATTCCTCGAGGAGACACCAGAACTGCTTCGTTCTTTCATGATTCTTGTTTCTAAACTCTTAGGAAATGGCTTGTTTCTCTGATTACATGGGCAGGAGACAACTCATAATTACATTGTTTAAAATAAATAATTTGGCTTTTTCTTTATTTTCTTAGACCACACTCTTGCTGCAAAATTGTGCTTCAGCTGGTAAACCTGAACCAGTTGTTGGCTGCAAGTCCATGGCTCAGAGTCCCTTCACAAATCTATGCTATTTTCAAAATCTGTCTCTGGACTGTGACACCTCCAAAGATGTTAAACCTTTGTCTGTTTGGAATAACTGCAAGTATTTTTCAGCAAAGTAGTGCTCCCAGCCCTGCCCTCAGCATGAGGTGCTGAGATTTTGTTTGAAGAAGTGGGAAGGGATGGTCATGAGCTGCCTGGAGTTAGGATACACCTTCTGACTGAAGTTTATTCAGGCACCTGAGGTCCTGGGAGAAGGCAATTTGTTTTAATGTGTGGTACCTGGTGACACTGCACTGCTCTTCTCTGGTGCAACTGGTTTTCATGCTGTACAAGTTACTGCTGGAGCAGAGGGGAGAAGTTGTCAATGTAAATAGAGGAAAAAAACTGAATTTTGGATATAACCTCTGAGTCACAGAATTCTGTTGCTACATTGCCCCCCTAGGATCATACTCAGTGTTTTAACATGAACACCTTTATGTCCCCTCTGTTTTCTTTAAATTTGCAGCTATTGCCAGTAACCCCCTGTGAAATGAAGATATTGGCTGTTTTGCTTCTCTTGTGGATTATCAAATTTTTCTGATTTGGAAAGAAACATGATGTGCAGGACTTGAGGAATTGTTGTTCTTTGCTAGAGAGGCAGCAGCTGCTGTCAGAGACTGACAGCTGCTGGCCAGCCAAGGCTCAGGAACTTCATGGTCACTTTTCAAGGGTGTTGTATTTTAGGTAATTCTTACCTTCACGTCACCTGTCTGATAGCTTTAAAAAAAATTGAATTTTAACTTGTTGGGCTTTCCTTTGATAAATTTGTGGTCATAAATTCAAGAGGAACCAAATCAACAGAGTTAAATTCCAGAAAACTGGTGTGCCTGCTCTGGAGGATATTAAGCCTTGCAAGAAAATAGCCTGTCATGATCACTCCTGCTCCAGTGTGAGCTTCAGAAGACAAGGTTAGTTTGGGTGAGAAAACAGTGCTTGTAAATGCCTGCTTTTGCAGAATTAAGGTATGGGATTGCTGCAGAATCACTAAAAATACCGATCCTTCCTCTTCCCTCACCCAAATATTATAGAGATCAGTGGAGTTTGAAGGATCTGCTGCAAGAACCTTCAAACTTTTAAAAGAACTTTAAAGAAAAAGCTAACCATGGAATAAAGACCAGAAATTATAATTTAAAAAAAAAAAAGATATTACTTCAAAGAAAAACATATAGCTCATATTTAAAACATAAACCTAAACATGTGCAAGATCATCACCAATGTTCCGTTTCTCATGGGGCAAGTCTGGTATTCTCAACTTTGACCTTCACCACATCCTTTGATTTTTGTTGCACTTCCTTCTTCATCTGTCTTTTAAAGGACTGTTTGAGAGTTAATTTTTAACTTGCACACCATACATTTTATATTCTCAATGAAAAATACTGAGGCATTTCAAAAAGACCTAAAACTACCTTTAGTTTTCCTGTACACACCTGATGGTTTACTCTTCATGCATATTCTATGTATTTACCATTTGGATTAACAGCTGATTTCACTTCGTGCTTGTTCAGTGGGTTTTGATCTGTGTCAGGAGCTTTTTGACATTGCTGGAGGTTTGCAATGAGGCTTAAGGCATCCTTGTTCTGCCTCCCCTTGTATTCCACACCCTCTTTCCACTCCTCCTCTCCTCACCCCCTTGTTTCTGCTCCAAGCCTGGACTTGCCTGTGCCCTCACTGTGCTGCTCCAGCTGTGATTGAAACTGGATCACTGCAATGACCCAGGTAAAACCAACATTCAACCCTTCCTTCTTTTTTTTGATGTTTAGGTTCCCTATTATTTCCCCTAATATTTTGTAAGTCAGATCGGGTCATAAGTGGCTTAAACTGGGGATAATTGGAATAAAATGATTTAATTGGATATTTGGAATAGCAAAATTATTCCAATTTTGCTATTGTTGTATCTGAAAGGGGGACAAGATAAATGGGAAAGATGGTGCTCAGTTTGCTTAGACTCAGGATATTGGGAAGAGGCCTAGGGAGTTCTTGGGCTTTGTGGGGGCAGATCAGGGGACAAGCAAGGAACCACTGAGCCCCTGGTGAGATGAGGATGTGCTGGACCCACAACAAACTGTGCCATGCAGCCAGATGTAAAAATATGTGTAAAAATAGAAGTGGTTTTACTTCTGGGCTTTTGATGATAAGAACAAGGCTGAGTGCACAGTGCCAGGGTGGGCAAATGTGATAAATCAGTAACAAAGGACAACCAGCTGTGCCCATGTCAATTGGGATGGAATTGGCAGCAGCAATTCCTCCAGTGCTGAATGATTGTGTCTCAATGTGCTGTGACAATAAGAAATACATCAGACTCTAAGTGGACAGGCACTTCCCTGATGTATGAGACTGGTAAAGAGCCAGAGGGCAAAGCACAGAAATAAATGATAAACTTGCAATAAGACAAAGCTGGTTCTACAAAGATCCTTTTGTCTCTGTTGAAAGCATTTGTCAGCAAGCCAGATATGCAATGCTGCATGGATCATGGGCAATGTGGGACAAAAATGACCACAAATTCTAGGGATGGGTGAGACATGTGTGCTCTGTGCCACAGGGCACCTTCACCAGAGGATTCCCTGAGGATGTGAAGTTGATTTGGATTCACAGAGCTTTTCTATTTTTCTAAGAGTAGAGTTGGGTTTCTGTGGTCTTGGCTCAGACCTTGTCTGTCTGTGGTGGCTCCTCCAGTGCTGCTGCCGACCTTTATGACCAAATCTCAGCTGTGGGTCTGTGACATCCAAGGGCCAGCTCAGGACACCCCTTGGCCTAAGGTTAACAGAGCACAGGAAGCATTTCTGCCAACACAAAGCAATAAAAATCACCATGTAGCTCTCAAGGATACAGAACTTACCTTTTTGAGAAGAATATTTTTCATTAAATCACTAAAATAGGATGAATCAATGAATCATAGAATGGTTTGGATTAGAAAGGATCTTAGAAATCACCTAATTCCTGCCATGGGCAGGGACACCTTCCACTAGGTCAGATTGCTCAAAGTCCCAACCAAAATGGCCCTGAACATTTCCAGGGATAGGACATTCACAATTTCCTCACCACCCTCACAGTAAAGAATTCCTTCCTTATACCTAACCTAAGTCTTCCCTCTTTCAATTTAAAGCCACCCCCCTTGTCCTATCACCATATTCTCTTGTAAAAAGTCCCTCCCCATCTTTCTTGTAGGTCCCATTTACATACTGGAAGGCTATGGTGAAGTCTCCCCTTAAAAAAAAAGTGTCTGTCAGAAAGAGCTTGGAAGAGACAAACCAGACAGGAGGCAGATGCAGGTCAGCAGGAGAAGGAGAGTTGCAACTGGTGTCACACTGCAGAACATGGTTTAGAAAAACAATGCCCCAAATCTGTGAACTGGAAATAAATAAAAAAAAAAAAAAGTAAAAAGGACCTGCATCCATCCCACAGACTGCAAGGACCTGTATTTTAAGGTCTGTGGGCAGCTTCCTTGGCTCAGTGAAGTGCTCCTGGTGAGCAGCTATGCTCCCATCTTCCAGCCCTGGGAATTTCTCATCTCTCAGTCTTTGGCCACTGGAGGCACAGAATCACAGAATATTCTGAATTGGAAGGGACCCCGGTGGAAGATCTTGCACAGGATGCTGCCTGTGCAGCTCAGCATTGACAGTGTTAGTCAGTGTTTCAGTAAACCTGCCTGTTTTGGGGCAGTGGATTCCACACCTGCATCTGCACCACCCACTGAAATGCAAATTTGAATACCAAAGTCAAAGTGATGGGGTAAAATCTCTGATGAAACCCAGGTTACCTCACATGGACCCTGCCTGCAGAGGCTACTCAGGGGCTGGGGACTGTTCAGTGTCACCACTGGAGTTGTTGCCACCCTGCAGCCTTACCTTGGCTTGACTCTAACATGTGCTGTCATGTCCCTAATACAGCCTGATCACAGGGAGAGTGCAGGAGGGAAGGGCAGGAGGAGGTGAAGGGAATTCCCCTGTCCTGCACAGCAGATGACTCCTGCACAGCTCTCAGGCTCCACATCTGCTGCTCTCTTTCTGAGCCTTTGCCTTTTTATTTTCTGAGTAGACAACTTACCTTCCTCTTCATTCAACCCTACTGTATCATTTCTACTGCTAGGTACCTTAAAAATCCAAATTGGCTTGGGTATGAACTCCTGGAGTGGATTACTCAAGTGAAGTTCAGGAATGTTCAAGTGACAAGAGATAAAAAACCTGACAGTGAACTATCAGCTTCGATTGAGCAGCAGTGTCACCCTTCCCTCAAGCCTCATTACTGCACACAGCCAGGACTGAGTTTGTGACACTCAGGCAGGGAGGATTTCATCACTCTGTGGCCCCTAAAAAGTCTTTTTTAGTGTGAGACTGGGGCATGTGAACCTCAGCCAGCCCCAGAGCCTACAGAACAGCCCAGCTGCAGCACAGCTGGGACAACAGGGAGGAATGGAGAAGTAGATAGTGACACCCCCTCACTCTTCAGCTGTTTTAATGAGCAAACCAGACAAATATATTAAAAACATATTAATAAAAGTACATGTCAAGACAGAAGGTCATTGACTCTAGAATTATTTTGAGTCTTTCCATTGCTCTCAGAGACTTAATATCACAAATTACAGCCAGAGGGGTAACATTGAGCACAGCAGCCCCAAGACAGTTGAAACATGTTATTTTCTACCTGCAATATTGCTAATTTAAAATCACAAATTGATGATGCTGGCAGAGTGGAACCCTAAAATGGCTGGCACTGCAATTCCTTGGAGGCTCCTCTGGGCAGGGGCAGCTGCTCAAATCAATAAGGCATTTTCCTGGAAGCAGGATCTCTCTCCTCTTCCTTTCCTAACACTTGGGAAATACCCTAAAGCCTTCACTGAAATGCTTATTTTGATGAGTGGAGAACCAGAATATTTTGCTTTAGGAGAGTTGTCATGACCAGGAACTTGTACACTTCAGAGACAAATCTTTTTTATCCATTATAAAGTTTACTTGTCTGCATTTTTTCCCCTAACAATAAATAAAAAAAAAGTTTTGAAAGTTTTCATAATAAGCAGAAAACAACCTTGTGGGATTTATCCTCTTTCACCTATGGGGTAACTTCATAAATCTTTACTGATTTATAATCCAATAATCTTTCCTGGGTTGTGGATTTTACACAGATTTGTTGCTTTTTTTACATCCATCCTAGTAAACAAAAATGGCTGTGAGGCAGACTAGGGAGATGTTTAGACATAGCAATTGTTGAATTTAGTGAAAAATGACTGAGCTTAAAAAACTTTATTTCTGCATAAGCCTGGGGTGGATTCTTCAGCATTCAGTAGTACGTGCTGTAACATTGCTGCAACCTTAATGTTTATTGCTTATTAATGAAATACTCTACACAACAATTCATCCATCTCTCACTCTGCAGTTATGTTAGTTAAGAGATGAGTGCTTCTGTAATTTCATCCCCTTGCTCTCAAACTGTTGGTTGTAGAGAGGCAAAGCAGACAATTGTGTTGAAGCCATCTGAAAATTCACATAGTGGATTAGCCCACTTCCACAAATCACTCTCATTCATCCTTGACAAAAAGGAGCAGATTTTACTCACTTTTAAATAAACTTTAATTCCAATTAACATACTTCCAATTGATAATTCCAGTTTTGAGTACTGAGTTATTTAGGTTGGAAATCAGCTCTAAATATCATCTAGTACAACCCCCTTGGTTCAAGCAATGGTAGCTGCAGCAGGGTTTTCAGAACTGTGTGCACTTGAATTGTCTTCAGAAATTTTCTCTGAAGTATTTTTTTAAAGGAATTTAGGAAAACCTTCTAAAGGTTTTATGTACATGCTGCAGACCCTCAGTTTTTCCAGATAAGAATTTCCCTAAATATGCTCATCATGGGTTGCCTCATCTCTGAGTGGAAACTGGAATGTTTAGCTTGGTAGCTCTGAATTGCTCTAATGTGTAGCTGAATTTATCAAGAAAACACCTGGAGCTATTGTCATGTCAGGTTCTAAAATCTGACCTACCTGCAGGCAGTGTTAGTTAAAATTGCTGGGTGCCTGTTCAGAATGCTCAGGTTTTACACAGTAAGATTAGGTATCTCTTGAAAACTACAAATATATTGAAAGTCTACTAAAATGTGAGGCAGTAAATGTGTGAGCCTGCAGAAAAAATGAGCATATGTAACATATTTTACCACTGCCTTGCTGCCTCACTTTTAACCACAGTTAATATGCCTTTTAATGCCAGGAACAAACTATTTTTCTTTATGGGAAAAGTAACTGCCTAATGCTGGGCATTCTACCTTCAAACAGTTTTATATCATTCAGTATCCTAGGTTTTTTAAAAAGAGGTTTTTCACAGCAAATAAAACAAATACAGTGATTTTGGGATATTAAAAATAAAAGAGCAGGCCATAACATACACGATTTTGAAAAAAAGCACAACATACAAGGTTTGGCCAGATCACAAGAGAGCAGCAGAGCTGTTTTCAATATTATTTTTAAAAGGAGACCAAGCTGCACCCAGGCTCAGGCAATACCAGAGCAATTTCTTCACTGAAGGATGGTCCAGCACTGGGACTGCCCGCCCAGGGAAGTGGCAGAGTCACCAACTCTGGAGGTGTTCAAAAAACAACTGGACATGGCACTTAGAGCAAAGGTTTATTTGATATAATGATGTCCAAGTTTGGACTCAATGTTCTTAGGGGGTCTCTTCTAACTTTAATGATTCTATGATTCTGTGTAATTTACAAAGCACCTGATTCTCTAATTATTTACTAGGATCAAAGATGCTTTGTTATATACTTGGAGAACTTCCCAGTTATTTTCTTTTTCTACCTGCAGATATTAAAAAAAGTGAATTTTATTTATGTTTTATTAGGTTGATTTCACGATATGTTCACTGAAAATAAATCTTTATTTTCTCTCCCATTTGCCCAAGCTTAATTTCTATTCCAAATTTAATACGAAAGCTTTAAATATTTTAAAATCTTTTTTGTAAAGGCAAACTTTTTGCCTTTTCCCCCCCTTCTTGTAGACCTTTCCTGCTGAGCTTTACTATGTGGATTGGTTTTGGATTTTTTATTTTTTACTGTAGTTAATTTTGGTACAAGAAGTACAGTGCTGTACACTTTTTAAAATTTTGGGATGAAATTTGAATACCTGCTGAACAAGCCTCTATTTGACTTGTGGTAGTATAATGACATAATTGAAAGATGAACAATTAAAGTTGCCTGTATATATGAAATATAAACAAATATGGAGACAAATTCCATTACCTGGAATCTACCATTCCAGTAACTGGATTTTCTCTGCTACAGTTGTTAGTAGAATAATACTGAAGTGCTTTTTGGCCACAACTGAAGATTTTTTTTTCGTATTTATGTGGTTTTGTTGGCACAAAGATTCACATGAACTAAAGATGGCTGAGCTGAGTAATAGTTTTGATTTTTTTCAGGTTTTTTTAATAGGCTAATTCAGTAGGAAGAGATCTTTGGAGAGCTCAGGTTTAAAGTTGGGTCAGCTCTGACATTAGGCTGTGTTGCTCAGGATTTTATCCACTTGAGTCTTTTAAAACATCCAGGGACAGAGCTTGCACAAATTCTCTGGGAAATCGACTCTGTTACATATGAACTCTTGCCTTCTGCTATGGGTCTCAAAATACTCTTCTATTATTCAGAATGACCTAATGCATGAATTAAAAACTAAGTCTGGTAAACCAAATATTTGAAGAAAATCCAAAAAAGGAAAAATAAGGCAAGATTAGCTAGTTGATGACAGGCTTGGTTATCTGCAGTCAAATAATTAAAAATAATTGATCTAAATAAAAATAGATTTTTTCCTTTAAAAAGCCTGAAAAAAGGCTTTATAATGAAATCAAAAGAGAGAATTTAATATTCAATTAGTTCAACTTTCTGCATAATTTATTTCCATATGCATGCTTTTTTTTAATCTAAGTTTTTTTCTTTTCCTTAAGGCAATTTCCTGCTACTGTTAAAGGCTAGTGGAGATTAAGTTCCTGATGTGAATAGAAAACTGACAGACCCATCCATTTTTCATTCTGTTTACATATAAAGTTATTTAAATCCATTGCAATAACTTCAAAATTTGTTATATGAAATTACTTAAAATAAATTGCAACCATGACTTCTCTAATGCATTAGTGGTTATAGAGTAAGACCTTTGAAAGAAACTGTGTGACTGTGAAGAATTCCATGAAGTGTAGCTAACACTGTCAGTGAAACTTCTACTATAAGAAAACTGTACAATTGATATGGAATTAAAATAATGAATGACACTCATTATTGAGAAAGAAGCTCAGGTTTCCATTAGCTGGCTTGTGGCTTTTTGAAAGAGGACAGTAATATTATCTTACTTTGCTTCTCAAAAAAACCCAAACAAATGAACAAAAAAAAAAACCACTATCCAAAAACAACCACAAAATCAAACCAACTTTTTGTATGGTTTAAATTCCTGTTGCTATTCAATTCCAAGTGATCACTGCAAGAAGGCATCCCTGGATGTGACCCTGGGGGTCTGGGACCAGCCCTCACATCACTGAGGGACCAGCTGCAGAGACCACCAGAGCTTTTTGCCTCTTCACGTCCTACAGAAGAGCAAACCCAAGCTGCCCTTTTCTCCTGGTGCCCCCTCATGTCCTCTGCTCAGAGGAGGAAAAACACCATTCCACGTTTCCTTGTGTCTGCGGCCTGCACCATCCATTCAAACCAAGCACTTTCTGAAAACCATGCTGGATGACTCGTTTTCAGGAGGAGGTTTGGCATACATGGAGGAAATTGTATTTGGATAGTAGATAAAAGTTTCAGAATCCTTGATGTTTATCCCCTTCCTTTTCAGTAAATTCCACTTTGGTTTTCAGTGGCATCATCTCAGCTTAGTGTTCTTTGTGTCCTCCTTTCTCTTCTGCCTTTCTTTGCCTGCTCTGTTTCTTTCCTGGTGTCCGTCTGTACCTGTGGCACCTCAGCCAGAGTCTCACCACATCATTTTTCCCAGTCCATGTGCTAAACCAGCCCTGGGTTAAGTTATCAAGGCTGGCAGTGAGGTGTCATTGTAAGACCTTGCTCCACTTGGGTTTCAGCCCTTTCAGAGCTTTGCCTCAGAGAGCAGGAACATCTTTTCTTGCTGGAAACTGGAATTCCAGACCATTGCAGTGTGTGCCATGGATCACAGAGGGCTTCCTTTGCTTGAGATGAACATAAACCTTCAGAGACCTTTTAAATGAAGGATACCAATTAATACTGAGGGATAAACCATGTTTTCTGACTGATAGGAAAATGCACCTTAAAATCAAGTTTTAATCAACATGAATTCTTTCAAGCATACAGCTACTACTTCAGTTATCTTCCACAACAGCAGTGTAGGTTCAAGCTACATTTTAATAGGAACACAGAGATGTGGCCAGATTTAATGCTCTTGATTGTCCCATGGGCAGGTGCTAAGAGATTCAGCAGGATGCATGGAAACACACAAACACTTCCCCTCCTACTATTTTTGCTTAGAAAGTTTAAGATTACATGAGAAACCATCAACTTTCTGCCCAACATCTTAACTGAGAAATGTATTTCTGAGGTAAGAATTATTTATTCATGTACAGGTCTGAGAAAGAGGCTTAACTCTGAGGCTAAACTGTAAGGAGTCAAGAAGTTTTTTGTGCTTGCTTCAGTCCAGCTTTCACAGGATTAGAGCAGGAGACTGTTAAAAATCACTTAAGGGGAAGAAAGTAAAAATTACTATTGGTGCACTTACTGTATCAGCAAGCAAAAAACTCCCAAAACGCTGCAAACATTTAAATGTGGGATGTGGCTTTTTGTTGTGTAGTATCAGTAAAAATAGTCTCCTCTATCCTAAGCTTGTGCACTCATCCCCATGGTGTACACATGAGGCACAATTATTCAGAATTTATTTCTGTTCTGTTGGTCAATGATGTGCTTCCTGTTGTGCAGATATTTTGATTTATATGTGACTATTTGACATAATGTGCAGTAGTTTCCTTCTCAGGAGTTATGACTATCTCTGAGCTCATTAAAGGTAGAGAATAAATTAGTCTGAGAGACAGGTTTATGAAGGAAATGAATATGCTTCACGTAAAAAAAGCAGATTTTTTTATGGTGCCTGCTTTAGCTCATCCTCAGTCAATTTAACTTATAAAAAGATAACTCTTTACTATAATAGTCAGGAAATATATATATATATATATATATTTCTGTAGATTTCAAAAATCCTTTTCTACCAAGTATTTTAAAGCCTGCTATTGAGTTCTAACAGCCTTCACTAAAATTGTTAAATACTATCTGCAGTGGAAGAGAATGGGGCCAGAACTGTTTGCATCTAGGATTTCAATGCAGATTTACAAAGCACCCCTGCAAGCTCTGGCAGCATTTCCAAGTACTTCTTTAAGTAACAGCACTCTGAAATAATTTCCTTATAGAAAATTGAACAAATACTGGTTAGTCTGTGCTTTAACTTCTCCTAGTGGCTCTAGTACCCAGTTTTTGGAGTATACACACCAGCCCAATGCTGCTCAGGTTGCAACACCTTTGTTGTGTTTTCAAAGTCAACTGAGTAACCTTCATCAAGTTTCTGAGGCAGGTAGTGGTGTTTTCTTTTAGATATGAGTGGTACAACATTGTTCTTAACCAAACCATATAAAAATAAATCCACTGCTAAAACACATGGAAGAATTTGGGTTTAGTGATTTTTAAGCATGTCTATCTGGCAGTGGCCAGGAATCTAAACTAGGCTACCTTTCCCATGCAATAATCTTACCACTCTGACACACTGAGTAACCTAGTGTACTTTTATTAGGTAAATGGAAGCAGAGGTTAATGAACATTTATTGGACCAACTTAACACCTTGAAATCACAGGCATCAGTCAGACTGAGAGGCAGCATACCGATAAGATCAAGTTTTCTTTACAAATCTATGAGCCCCTGTACAAAAATAAAGTATAAAAGGGGCAAAAGAAACATTTGTTTCTTCCCAATCCCAGGGCTGCTTCTGAGGTCACATTCAGCATAAATTTAGAGAAGTCCATGTGGCGCTCCAAATTATGCAGTGATATTTACAGTACCAGAAGGACCCTTCTCCACTTGGAGACAAAAAGCCAACAAACTGTAACACCAGCTTTACACCTGCACCAGCCTTCCTTATGCAGGTGAGGCTTCCAGCTCAATTTCTGCAGCCTTGTGCCCTCTATGTACCACACAAACAACAGAGATGCTTCAGAAGGGTCTGAGCAGGGTGGGAGGATTGGACAGACTGAGGAGTCCTGGGCTTGCTCTGCCTGGGACTGTGCTGAAATCTGCTCATGGAGCTCACTGTGTGCTGTGGATCTGCTGAACATAAAGCCTAGGCAGGGTTTCCAATTTAATCTTTTGCTACTGAAGGTTCCTACAAGGAAAACAGACTGTGGTAAAGAGGAGGCAAGACAGGATGGTAACTGTGTGCTTTACAATTTTTGTCTCTTGATAAAAGCTTATACAGTGAGAATAAAAGAAACAAAGCTCTCCAGGTCAATCTTTCTACTGTGTAGCATTAACGGAATGGTAGCTCCACTTAAGAGAAGAAAAGGTATTAGTTACACGAAATCACTACTTATTGTCATCTACATAAGGCAGAAGCACCCTCATGGGGCCTTGTGAGATTTCCTTCCTTATGAGCTGGGTACACAGAACTCCAAGAAATTCACATTAACAGAGTCAAAAGTGTAATTAAAACATTTATGGTAGACGATACTCAAATTATCAAAATTACTTTACCTGTTTAATGCCATAAACATTTGAGATGAAAAATGTGTCACTGAAATCAGACACCAATTCTCACCAGAGAAGTTTGTATTTCTAACATCAGAAACACTCCACTGCTTGATTTTCAGTAGGTCTTCCCATCTTTGTGCTTTGCTGGGAAAAGAGGTAGTTCTGAGAGGGAATGAACCTGTCACTTCCACGAGCTCAGCCAGGGTGGACTCACCACTGCAACAACTGCCTACAGGACACCAGCTATGGTTCACCCAGCACTACACAACACAACCACTTGAAAAATTACCTCTTACTCACTGAGTAGTTCACAGTTTGCACCATCCCCTTCTTGTGGGGCTAAACCCAGAAGTGATGAGCACCTACAACTCTTCTGGCAGCTCCCTCGCTTCCCTCCACGCCGACTCTCTCATCCATTTCTTCCCACAAAACTACAAACTCAAGGGACCCGGGTACAGCTCTTGTTTTGGGATGCAGCCACAGAACTGGGACTCCAGCTGTGGCACTAAGGGGTAAAGTGATGGATGAATTTCCCTTCCGTGGGCTGCAAGCTGGGCTGTGAATGCTGCAGGAAATAAAACACCTCTGCCTGCCCTGCCTGGGTGGGAGGAGGCACAGCCGGACTGAGATTTCAGCTGTGGATTTTACAAGAATTGTAAACATGTTTGACCACCCAACCTGCAGAAGGAGTAGGCAGGACAAAATTAGCAACAGGATTTCCCCTGTGAGAAAGATTCAACCTTGTGAACCCTTTTCTGATTGCACGTGCAATGGTCCCACACAGCTGGAACAGCCCACAGACCAACTCCAGCTGCAAGTTCCACTTTGAGGAAAGTCTGTATCGCTGTATCATTTTGATATAAACACTAAAATTCATACTGTACAACAGCACAGCCAACCAAACTTTGAGGAGAGGTCATTTTAAAGAACAGTGTGCTTCTGACACCTAAAAAGGGGTGGCAATGTCTGCTACCTTTACCCACTTTCAGAGAAAATGCAAATCATGTGAGCCAGTGAGAGCATGAAGAAGGAAAATGAAGTGCCAGGTCCATCCATGGTTACACTTTCTTAGTTGGCTCTGCCCTAATTCCAACTTTGTGGAAGGAAACCTGTGCTGATCCAGGAGGAGCAGAGCCCCTGGGACAGACTGCAGGCTGTGTCCCTACAAAGGCTTCCCTTAAAGACACTTTTCCTTACTGCACAAGTCACTGATTTGCTCTTGAAACTCCCTGTGATGAAATGAAGCACCCAAAAGCATTTAATTGTTGAACACATAAAAGGAAGTATATTTAAAATAAAAAAAAATTGGTCAGACTGTAGAGTCAATTACCATTTTTAAAGTAATTTACAGGGCTGTTGTAGATGAGTCTTTTGGAATAGTCAGTTTATCGCAATGTCTAAACTGGTTTCTTAATTGCACAGTATTTTCTTTTAAAATGTGTGCATCTTTAAACAATTACATACATATTAAAAATCAGCATTTCTTTGCTTCAACTTAATTAAAACGTTAATACTCTCAGACAACACAGATCTGAAATGGTGAAACCAGTAATTGCCCCCTCCCACCTTACAACAAATTAAATTGAGACAAAATTACAAACACATTTCACTACATGATTATTATTAATAAAAATCAGTTTTTCTTTTTTTTTCTTTTTTTTTAGAAAGTTGCCCAAAATGCAAGGGATGTGCATAGGTTTACAACTTAGTCAGAATAATATTTTGCTTTATTCCCTTGGGTACGTGTTCCCATGAACGGAATGTACTTTGCTGTAGATTACAGGTTTTATCAACACAGATACACCAACGGCATGAACGCTTGCGACTGTCCACATGCATTAAGAGTCAAGACCCAATTTCAAATTTCTAAAACTTTTACAGAGTTCTTCAAAGAGACAGTATCACATTATCTGGATGTTACACAAAAATACTTAAAAATACTATCCTAGGAGGAAAAAAAAAAGCGTGAAAAAAAAAAGGCCTTTAAAATTTATGAATTTGTTTTGTAACCACTAGACTAATTACTTCAAATAAATAAAGGAAAGCAAAGTATTCCAATCCATAAAATCAGACTCTAAAAAGAATGTAGTGTTCCACCCCCAAGTTAAGGTAACAGAATCATATTATTATTACTATTAAAATAGATTATAGAAAGCAGCATCTATTTTGTGCAGTTTTTAGGGGCCCTCGAAATAAAAAGCTATGATTTCCAAAAATATAACATTCCAAAAGACTGAATAGTACATATATTTAAAGATACATTTTATTAAAGTTTAGGAGAAATGATTAAAAAAAAGATACTGTCTCTTTAAATTAGTGTTTCATCTTTTGTTCCCCCTCCTCCTATCTATTCGGACATGACAATAATTATATTTTAGGTCACACTACATCTAGGTAGTCTCTAGGGGCCAAGACCTGTTGACACAAGGTCAATAACGAAGAGGTTTTCCATGTATGAGGTGGTTCCCAGTAATGACAGATTTTTTTTTTTTTTTCTCCTTAATTCTCCCATTCCCGGTCTAGTAGACCCAGGAGACCGGGACCCACTGGGAGGCTGTACACACGAGCTCGATGGCTTCCTCCAGGTGCCTGATGGTTTCATCAATCTCATTGTTGATAATTGTTAGGTCAAAGTAGTGTGCATATGTTCTCTGTAAGATTTCCGACTCCTTCTGCAGGCGCTGAAGGGATTCATCCTGTGCGGCGGCCGGGAGAGAAAACGGGAGAAAAGAAAAGTTGGATCGTTTCGTGCTCTTTCACAACAGCTTCTCAGCTGAGAAGGGGATGGGTAAAAGGACCTCAGGGAGTCGAGGTGCTTTAGCTCTGCCACCTACAGCTATGGGAATCACACAGGAGAAAGGGCACAGTTTCCCTCTGGAAGCTGACACTCAAACAGCACTCGGTTACTGACGTTCTTGGAGACAAAACACAGCTCTAGAGTTAAAAAAGCAAGGTAGAGGATGGAAGCTTGGAAAAGCAGCAATGGAGACCACATGTGAATAAATCAGACCTGGTGCACAAGTAAGAGCTATTGGGCCTATGTCCCAGTGAGAATGTGAGAAATGGGAGGAGGGGGAGACGCTGTCAGGTTATCAGCTGTTCCCACTTTTAGTAATGTTTTCTGTTCCACACCAATCCTCTGGGTCTGCTTCCTTTAAAGGCAATTTACTGATAAGGAAGTTCTCACTGCACATCACTCCTCTGGCTTCTATCTCAGAGCAGGGCATTTCCAGCCCCTCTCCGTGGGAGATCCTGGAGATGAACCAGGCAGCCTGGACATCAGACCTTTGCTAGTGAGGTCTGCCTGCCTGAGGCAGCTGGATGACAAAGGCTTCTTCCCAAGGCTCTGCAGCAATTTTAAGTTTGAATTCTCCTCCTGCAAATTTCCTTATGAGTTAAAAAAACCCAACAAACCCATTTGCTGTTTTTCAGGAACCTTGAAAAACCCAAAGGAAAGCAATCAAGTCTTTCCTGTCCCACAGGTTTGAGGTGGATCTGGTACAAAATTATTCCTGCTGCTCTGCAGTATCCATAGGCTGACTCTACTTGATCAATCAGCTGGGATACACTTTTCTAAAAAGAGTTTTAGGCTGCAGAAGTACAGACACATTGCCCACAGCTTTGTCACTAAAAATTCTTCTGGAAACAGATTTTTATCCAGCTGTTAAGATGACCTCCCCCTTTATTTTTTTTCTGTTTCACCTTCCCAAGTATTTGTAATTACAGTGACAAATAGCTGTGGAACAACAGCTTTCAGGTCCCCTGAAGGAAACAACCTGCTCTGAGACAGTTCTCCTTCCCTGCAGCAACGAAACCAGCCACTTCTGGAGGAGAAGTTCTCTGAAGTTCAGAGTTACAGTTCTGCTTCTCTCCTGAAGCTGCAGCCTCAGATGGGGAGGGGGCTGTGTGGTGTGGTTGTCATCACTGGAAAATTATTACAAATTCCCTTCCAAGTAAGGCAAATACTCCTCATATGCATTTCTGAACAAGGGATGTTCCCTGCATGGGCCATTATGCACCACCAGCAACTCCTGGAACTTCTGTAGAAAATTCCAGTGTGTGCAAATTTAATTTATGCTATTAAAAAAGAGAACAATGGGGATCAATACTAGTATTAAATATTTTTGTAGATTATTTCATATGACCCAGTGTCTTTAAGCCAAAACCCTACTTAGGTGAATTTCCAGCTTCTCAAGAGATTCCAAAAGAGACATCAATTTTTATCAGCTGAGCATCAAGCCTTTCCTGCTCAAATTAACCTACAAAGGAATGTCAATAACTTCTCATGCAGACTATTGCAATTCTTCAACTGTATCCAGCTAAGATTAATTTTGTATTTATAGTCTGTCTTGTCCAAATCATAGTGCACCTTGAAAATAGTTTTGATCTCATGACACAGGGCTATCAGGACCTGAGAAGCCCCTAGAAGCCCTAGAACTGTTAAGCCCTTATGGAGATTTTGAATAATTATTCAGATTTCCCATCAATGTTACTTTTACCTATAGATATGGACCTTTCTCACTACAGCACCAATCCTACTGTGACTGACAATGAAAACCTGAAAATCTTACAACTATTTCATCTTAAAAAAAGTGAGCTGGTAAAGTTTACCTTGCACACACAAAGGTTCCACAAAACTAAGTGTTTCAAAATTTCATTAAATTTCAGTATTTTTCTGACTTAGCTTCTCCTAGATCCAACTTTACTGGGACCAAAGTGGTCTTTATTTTGGAATATCTAAATTTCCCAGGCTGCTGGGAATGTAAATCATTACTTCCTTCATATACTTTAATGGGCAGTACTAAGTTTGGGATAGATCATTGCAATAAGTTTCAAATAGGTTCAAACTTTCTTAAGCTCAGCAAAAGGAAGAGATCAAAGCTCTTGATTTGTGTTTCGTTCTGGGACTAACTTTCACCTGTGTTTGGGATAGAGTATCTATTTGTACATGTCAGACTTGGCTGTTTTCTCTGAGTCTGCAAGACTGAAATACCAAAATTCATCTTTGAAGCTAGCTGTAATCAAAGTATTTGCTGTAGTAAGTTCCTCTCAATTTCTCCAAAATGTCTTCATTAAATTTTGCATACTGAACATCCCAGCTTATGTTCCAAGAAGGAAATTCTTCAGCAGTTGTGCTCTCAATAGTGTCAAGAAAAAGATATTTATCAAAATATTCAGTGAACTGCAGACAAACAAATGGCCACAACTTCTGAAATTAACATTTGGGAGCACAACATCTGCATTTCCTTCTTCCCTCAGCTCTTGTGCAATAGGAATTTTATGTGGGTCTAGTTGCAGTGTGACCATTATTGGATCAGACTTTTTCTTCCTAATTCAATTCACTTTCCCAATCTCTCCTTTTCCACCACAGCTGAAAGGAGTGAAATGTGGCTTTGTCCATGAAATACCCCACGTACATAAAAGCCACCAGTGGCATCTTCACTCTCTGAGGGCTGGGCTTTTTTGGCCTGAAACTACATACAACAACAGCTACCACTTGTGGCAATCAAAGCCCAGCCCCAAAAAATTACCAATATTCCCTTCTAAGGTTGTGGACGATGTGTAAACACCATCAGGCCTTTGCCACTTTTGCTTCAACAGAATAAATTCACAATTTAAACAGCTGGTGAGCTCCACACTTCCTAAGAAAAATTCTCCTTTGGCTGTAGGAAGGGAGAAAGCACAGCTCAAAGTCTGAAGAATTTGACTCAATAAAGTTTACATCAAACAAATGGAACCTGTGATCTCTTTGCTGCTGGCTGGGTAAAGGAGGCAAGAACAGCTGGAGGAGAGAGGAACTACCCCAAGGTTTTCTGATGCACTCTCTCCTCTGTTTTAGCACAATAACCATCAGATTTTAGCTTCCTCTGTGATTAGACAGTGGGTGCAGTGTGGGATTCCCTGTGTGATTTACATTGGTCTTGTGCTTTGCAGGACTGCTCAGCGTGCATTGCTATATTCACTGCAAAGGAAAATATTTTGTGTCCTGATTCTTGCTGTATGGGTCTTGATTACTGAGACATTTTGTGTGGTCTTTGACAGGCTAAAGTGTCTCAAGAGACACTGTTAGGATCAGGCCTCTGCACTGGTTTTACCACAAAGTTCAGCTATACATCTGTAAGAGTAGAATTTTTACTCAAAATCTTCTCTTTTTGCTAGCAGATAATTTTAGTGCAGATATCAAAAGTCATTATTATATTAAATTTTGACTCCAATGGCAAAAGTAGTGTTGAATGAGAACAAGCATATCTACATTCTAGAACTACTGCAATAACCAGGACTACCTTGTGAGCCCCTAGCTGGTACTTACAGGCAGTTTTCTGCACCATTTTGGCAGCTATGTACAATTAGGACGAATGCAGGAAAATGAAAAGAAAATCAAAGATGAATTTTAAGAAAACATGGGAAGGGAAAAAAGGGACAGTCATTACAGAAGTGTTCTCAAAAAGTGCAAATAAAACAAAGCAGGGCAAGAGGATCAACAGAAAAGGACACTCATTATGCAAATGAACCTTTGAAAAAGGAAGCATGAATGGGAAATAGGAAACACACACTCCTCACCCTTGTTTGCTGCCCTGCAGGCTGTGACACACAGACACACTTTGCTTATCTGCCCAGAAAACCTTGGAAAACAGGATTCTGTGTGTGGGTAAGGGCTGATGCTATTACCACTGCCTGCCCCTCCCTTTCCTTTAATTAATAAATTAGCATGTTTTGTAAGTGTGGCCTTGGCTCAGGAATTCATGTACCTGGGTGAAACCCTGCAGGCAGAGAGATTTTTGGCACAGGAACTTAAAATGGGTTTTAAAGCACAAACTCAATATTTTACTTCTGCTAATTCTTTGGCATGAAGTACTTCCCCACCACTACTGTAAAAGGCACATTTCTGTTCTCTTCCCAGTGTATGAGGGAAATATTTTCTGCCTCACATGAACTGTCCCAAGTAGCTCTGCATTACATCCTACAGCTGGAAGATAAAAATTTAAGTACCACTGGCAGATGAGTGTGGCCAAGGAAAGACTATTTGGGAGCTGAGGCAGGTATGGAGGCAACAAGCCTGAGCATTTGTGTAATTTTATGGGGTACCTGATGCAATGCTCTTTGTTTACACAGAGGAAAATTCAGTGTAGATGACAAAATAGTATTTTATCCAGATTGTACTGATTCACAGCATCACACCAGCAGTTACATGAAGTGCCACTTCACTAACATGGCAAGTTGTGCTGTGCTGAGGGATCCTGGTTCTTACACTCTTGGGTTGTACCATTAGGATGTGGGTCCCTAAGACACAGTGAAATGACAAAATGCTGTGGAAGTGAACAGAGCCATCTTCCCCCTCCTGTCCCTCTTTCACTGCTTTTTCTAGCACTGATGCTTAAAAATTGACAAAACTCCAATTTACAGCTAAAGTAGCTCACTAAAGCATCATAGTGAACTAGCAGAATGCCTCAGCTGTCAGTAAAATTCTAGCCTAAGACCAAAATTCTTCACTTTCCACTTTTGATTTGAATAATCATTCAGGTTATTTGCATTTAAATATGCTGTCTTGCTCCTTCCTTTCCTGCAAGCCTATGCAGTGATGCCATAGCTTCATGCTTATAATATTGTAATTACATTACTATAGAAACTTGATGTAGTGACACAGCTTCTGACTTTGTGTTTTGATGATCAAGGAGACATCTAGGATATTTGGAACAGATTCATGATCAAATCCAACAGATTAAATCCTTTAATATCATGGTTTAAGGAAGACTGAGCAAATTAAGTGTTTGTGAAAAAGGAGTTTGTGTTAGTGTCAGCTAAATCAAGAATTGCTTGGTATCCTTGAAATCAGCAGCAATCTGCAAAGCAGATCCCTATACAAACTAAGTAGGAAATGTATGATGTGGACCTCCATGAATACTCAGCATCATTCCACAAGCAATTACCCCTTGGGTCAAAGATTCCAGCTTAGAGGACAGTTGTCAAAATGAACAAGCCTATTTCTCATACATATTTGCTGTGCAGAGAAAATGCTAAAGCTGAAGGTGGGATCAGTGCTGGCATTGCAACTCACACTTGAGTAATTTGTGCCAATGATTTGGGAATGACCTCTGAGCTGGAGCAGGGAATGAAATATAAGAATATGCACTTTTATCATACAGCACATGGATCCTTCCTCTTGAAGCCCGTATTTTAAATTATTGGTTTTATTTTAAACAATAAATGTATGCCAATCAACTTAATAAAGCTGTCAAGTTATTTTTCTGCCTCTTCATTTACAGACAAGGAAACAATTGAAGAGTCTGATTTGCACATTTGAATCTCATCCTTAATTCTGTCTCTGCCAGGACATCAGATTGCAACGTGCCATACCTCATTAATGCCTGGGGTAATCGTAGGTGCAGCAATAAAAACAACAAAAGGAGCAAACTCTGCAGTTCTCAGGACCTTCAATGCCTAGGGGGAAAAAAATCAGATACTTTAGAGGAAACCTCCAACAATCAATGTGAAGTAAGTTTAGTGACACAAGAAACAAATTCATGATCTACCAATGCTGGATTTGTTATTAACTGAATTGGAGTCAAGACCTTAGTAATACAGACACTTATCTTTTTCTATTATTTTGTATTTTTGGTGGTCAAAACATGTATTTATCCTTAATTAAAGAGAGTTTATGATACAGTAAAAGCTTTAGCATTTTCAGAGTGCTTCTCCCCATACAGTCTCAAAGAGTGTGAAATTCTGTTTACAGTTAAACTGAATGATGAAATGCCATGTAAAAAAAAAAAATGCAATTATGCCATCAACAGGGAAAAGAGCCAACTGTGTTTTAGAATATTGATTATAAATTTTATTATTATAAAATATTTTTAAAAAACACGAAAATGTGATGTGAGAGGTTTAAAGTGTTTAAAAATTGCGCATAGCACTAAATGCAGTAAACACAGCTCCAATCTCCTTAACCAAATCTGTGCAAAAGAGTTCTCATTGAAGAGCTGCCTTAATGAACTGAGTGACACAGAGCTGCCATATGTGACACTGTCACAGATCTGGGCTCCTCTGAAGTGCAGGACAGTGGGTTCAACACCTCAGCTGAACTCAGAGAGATGGACAAGATAAAGTCAGGCTGCTAAAGGTCACTCTGGTTTTGCTCTTTCCATTTCCTCTCTTCTCCAAAGCTTTTTCTTTTTGAAGAAACCAATAAAACAAACCCCCCCACAGTCCACCCTTTCCTGGAGCTGAAAGGTTTTCATCTCTGCTGTCACCAACAGGAATCACCTCTGCCAACCTGCTCCAAAAAAGAGAAAACCCCGTAACTGAAATGTAAGAAAACCCATAAGAGTGCTCAAGGGAGAACAGGCAAGTGGTTTAAGACAGCCAGGAATAAATCCACAAAGAGCTTGGCCTCAGTGAGCTGAGACAGATGAATGAGGAAGCTGGTTAGCAAAGTGGCTTGCTGGACACGAGCTGGAGGAAATGTGGCAAAGGCAGCTGTTACCAAATATATTCTAACAAAGATTAAAATCTCTTCTGAGAATTGTACAGCTCTAGAATTATGCATATTGAAAAAGTTCATCAGGAGAGTTTGCTGTTAACAGCTGCTCCATTTGAACTAACTATAAATGCTGCTCTCCCTGAACGCTGTTAAATGTGGGATTTTATTTTTAAGAACATCACCACACCATCATACTCTTAACTGTATTAAATAATTTAGTCAGGTATCTCATTTCTGTTGTGAAATTCTTAGAAAAATTTGAACTTCCTGAATCCATTCACAAAGAAGAAACAAGTCATCAAATTTAAGTAGATAACACTGGTCACAATTTTGTCCTTCCTCCCATTTCCTTCCATCTGCTAGAATAATATAAACATCACAATAGTCTATATTCATGTTGATTCACTTAACAAAATATATAAACAGATCCCTGTGAATTGAAAGTAATGACTACACAGATGTTTCAAAGGAAATGTATCAGAATATTCCACAGAGTTTCTACAATGAATAAATAAACTATTAGTGTTTCTTGAGAGACTGATTTTTCTTTCTCCTTTGTGTTCTTTTAACCATATGATTACTAGAATTCCACAGATTTATATCCTGGTGGTCCAAGGACTTTTGTTTCACATCACTTTAAGCAGCACTTACCTAGTGTGCAATCAAAAAAAACATTTAAATGAAACAAAGTTGAAGGATTTGTGATAAGTCCCATTTTTATACACTTCTAATTAGTTACCTGAGGTTCTACATCAAGTATTGCAATTAGTCCCTGCTCATGGATCTTTCGTATTGTTTCCAGTTTTGTCCCATACATTGCATCCTCATGGCTGCCATATTCCAAATATTCATTGTTTGATATATCCTGCATCATTTGGTCATGTGATACAAAGTAGTAATTTTTGCCATTTTCTTCATCTTTCTTTGGAGGTCTGGTTGTGTCTGAAAATACAGAATATTTTAGTACAGAAGCAATATTAAGGTTATGTATGGCTTCTTTTGTCTGTTTGTTTATCAATAGTTATTCACTGAACTGAACCTGTCAAATCACACATAGAGCAATGAAGTATGAGGCAGTTAGAATGACAGGCACTGGGAAAAGCAGGAGTTTGAGGGATATGTGCTGGGAAAAGCAGCAATAGAGTCCCTAGGGTCTACTGAACTTAAGATGCTCATATTTCTCCTAAATCCTCTTCTGTCCTAAAAGCATTTCCTTTTTTTTTTTTAATATAAGTTTTTATGAGGTTTTTATGACTGTGAAAAGGATAAGTCTAAAAAGCAGTTTAAAATTCTGATTACCTGTGGTCAAGAGAGGTAAAAGGTACTTAGGAATAAATAACATACTTTTTGAATAATGCTTCTACAGACTTATGTGGTAAGAGAAGTACGGCCTACTAATCTTTAGAATTAACTGCCATTGTGTGTGACCTGATATTTTTGATCTGGTTTTCAGTCTGCAGGTAATTTCTTCATAAAGCATTCTTTCAAACTCCTCACCCAATTTAAGGCCCATTTCAAAAGTTACCTATTACACCATGGTTTTATAAAGGGATGCAGAAAATGCATCTTCTTAGTCTTACAGAATCAGTGAAACAATTTCAGTGTTTCCACAGAGCAGGAACCTAAGGCATGTTCACCATGGTATAGATGAGTCCATTTTAAAAGCATCTGCAAATAAAACCACTAGTTTCTGTGAAGAAAATTAAATGAGTGTCACTTGTGAACCATGTATGGCGTTTCTGAGGTCAGTCTGAAATAAAGTGGACAGGTAGGTGCTGGATGCTCTCGTTTTGGTGTGCTTAGCTTGAAGAAAAATGATGCATCTCCAAGAGACCATGGAATGGGATCTGCAGTTCCTGCAGGGTATTGATTGTCATGAAGGGAAAACACCTCTGTGCTCTTCATAACAACCCACTGGGGTAAGCAGTGAAATTGATTGTGTTTTCTTTTACTTAGTGCCATCTCTGGAACCTTGAAACTATTTTAGTGCAATACCAGTCCTTAAGACTTGGATGTGTAAAGTAATTAAAACACTACAGGCTCATATTTCTTCTCATGAGAATTATACACAGTTAAAAATTAACATTCATTTTAAATTAACAAACATTTGGGGTAGAGAGAAGTATGTCTAACAAGAAGTTTTGTGAAAAATAAGGAGTATTTGATGCAAAGTGGTGTTACTTTCCACCCTGCCCGTTGACAAAGCAAAAGAACCACACCCAGCCCTACACAGCTCCCACCTTCAAGGCAGGATTTGTCTCAGCTGAGCTGAACACTGGCAGTAGAACAAGGGGGGAGCTGTCAAGGAGGACACAAACAATTGTGCAGCACATTGAACCCTGCTACTTACGAGGAATGGGGTAAGCAAATCTGTCCGGGTGTTTTGTGATGAGTGTGTTTTTTATGTGTCTTCTTCCGACACCATGGGCACCTGAGCCACAACACAAAAAAATCATTTAGAAATATTCCACCAGAAAGGCTTCAAAGCTATGATGCTATGTTCAGAAAAATTACTGAAAATTACCTAGTAGGACTAGTGTTTTCCTTTTGAATGCTGGCAGCTTTACTACTTCTTCATATGTGACGAGATCTAATTGATCAAACACTAAAACACAAAAGAAAGCCCCAGAGGATAAGAAAAAAAGGCATATGAAGGGTGACAACTAATTCTGCTACAAATTAGAATTTTATCAAGATTTAGATTTATAATACAAAGTAACATATTATGGAAAATAAAACCATTCATTCCTTATGCAATTTTAACAAGAGTGTTCATTTAAAAACTGTTAAGAGCAGTAACAAAGCTCCCGAGATGCTCAGCAAAGTTTGCATGTCCTTTCATGCAGTGCTCAGCAGACCACAAAAATCAGCTAGAACAGCATGCCATTAACATTTGCATTCCTAAGAAATAGCAATACTAAAGAAAAATTTGTGGACAGTGACCGACATGAATACAATATGAGAACATCTATTTACACTGAATATAGGGATACTTTCATAATAATGTTTTAACAAGATCTGTGAGAAATGCACAGTGTTAATACTTTGTGGTATTTATTCTTTCAAACCACACCATTTACTTGTAATTAGAGTTCTCTTTAAACACACGTGCTAATTAAACTGACATGCTTTTAAAACTTGTGACAGGATGAAGAATTCTAATGAAAAGTGATGGCATTACAGAAAAGAACCCCCACCATATTTAGGGAAAAATTGTAAAAGTATTATTTCAGATATCATTTCAACTGCAGTTGAAATTGGATGAATTCCATCATGCCCATCAATCTGTTGTCAATTGTCAGAGAATATAGTGATTGACAAATCAAGTTTTGTTCATTAATAACAGCTTATCCCTCCTGTGCCCAGCAACACATCATCTCTGGTAACTCCTGCTGAATTCTAATGACAGAAGCAGCCAGGAGGCAGTTATTTATATTTGTAAAGATTGCAGCAACCAGCAATGGTGGAGCAGAACAACGAACAAGAGTTTTCAGTTCTGTATTTTTGCACGCTATGAAAAGGAGGCTGGAGAGATTCCATCCAAACTGTGGAATTCTCTCTGAGTGTTTCCAAGTCCTAAGTGGTGTATCCACCTCAGCTGTATCCAATCCATCTTTTAGGATGAGTGTGGATATCTCTCAGTTTTTCAATTTGATGGTAGTCTTTTTACCTGAGAAAGTCCAATGGCTTCAATTTGGTGAAACTACAGATCAGCCAATTGACATACCCAATTCTTTATGTCATTGAAAAGATACAGGTATAAAAACTTCCTAGTCCATTTGAAGCATTTTGAATTTCATCCTAAAGAAGAATCTCTTTCAACCTTTCCCCAAATACTACAAGCAAGAATTTAGTCATATTTTTCTTCCATTCCACAATGGAATTCTTACTCTTGTCCTTTTTGCAACTTCACAGTATTTAAACAAATAAATAATACATTTCATAGTAAAGATCTACAACACACTAAACAGCTTTACCATGCTAACGACCTAAGCCTGTAAGAGTCTTTTTCCATTGAAAAATTATAATTAAAAAAGAAATCAATCCCTTATTTTCTTCTTGAACAAAACCACATTATGTTAGATACAAACAACAGGAATAAACACTAGAAAAGACACATATTACTTCATCACAAAGTAGAAGCATGGAGAAGATGTGTCTCAGTCTACATGGATTTAACTAATGATTGTGGGGTTCCCAAATGTGAAATAAAAATGATTAATTTCTTAATATACAAAGATAGGAAGAATACAGGACACACTTAAAGGCTGAACTTTAATGCTTCTGTGTTACTAGCTGATAAAAGAAAAGGAGTTCTTGAAAGGAAACAGTAAGAAGCAAATAAAGAGGCATTGTCACTTGACAGGTTACTTACATGCACAGAGGCCATTGGGAGTAAGACAGCATGAAAAATGTACAGGGGTCATTGAGATATGGCTTGTAATATATTAGTAAAATAAAAAGTATATGCACAAAATAAACTTTACCATGCAATAGTCTAAACACAAGGCAAATAAATTACATTAAGAAATGATAAACATATTTTATAAAAGCTTGGCAATTTTCTACATTATGCATAATATGGAGCATAGTTCTGGTATGTTCTGCTCTTTTCTGAAGCCCTACAATAACTTTTCAGCAAAATAAATGAAAAATGTATCTGGATATCACTGCAGCATATCTCTAGAGCATTTATAAAAATGTCAGTGAATCTAATAATGGAAAAGATATTTCATTTTTTCTGTGGTATTTGGTTTAAAACTGACTTTATACTGATAAAACACATGATCATGAAATTGCCTAATACTCTAATATGAAGCATGGAGGAAAGAACAAGAGGATTACATTTTTCTTGCAAAGAAGAATGTATTTGCTTCTACTTATAAAAAGTAACTGAAATAATCTCCTGTTTACTTCACAAACTACATCTGATTTGCAGAATAATCTCATTTCTACTTCCAGTAATATCCCAATATACCACACCAGCTCTCAAATCATCAGCTGGCCACACAAATCTGAGTTGACTATGAATTATTTTACTGGGTCATTTCTCAGCACCCCAGTTCAGTCTCACCCCTAAGTGAAAAATAACACACCAGTCCGAACAGATCACACACTGCTGATCAATTTATTTTATTTTATACTAGGACATAAGAGAAATAAATTCTAATTTCCTTTAAGAGCAACATTTTGACCATGATTATACTTGTTTTGCATCCAGCAGAAGAAAAGATCTGGTTTTTACTATGAAACAGGAGCACTGAAAGGTTGCAAGGGCCAGTGTTGCCATATTTCTGACCAGCAACCCTGGATGTGACAGAGCACTTCAGAGAATGTGAATTCAGTGCCACCTCAGTTAAACCTGAACTCACATCAGCATTAAAGCAACGCAGAATATTCATATACTGAATATCCTATATTTGGTGTCATTCCCTGGAATATTACTGGCATTACCTTCAGTACCTCAGGGACACTAAGATCAATAACATTTCTACAAGAAATCTGATTTCAAATTGTGCTTACATTAACTTTTTGACTTAGGGGAAAGGGGAAGCTATATTCTGAAGGGAACAGTTTCTTTTATGGTCATTATAATAATTTTTAATGTTGGTATATCTAATTCTTGGCAAACACCTGCTCTGATACAAAGCAAATAAAGATATAACACTGCTGGTGAAGGCAGGTGAACTGTGTGAATCCAAGTGCCATCAACTTACTCTGAAATGTCCCACGATATCAATACTGCAAAATTTACATTCCTTTCAGGAATTTAAATGATAGAAAATCTTTGAGCTAGCTCTGCTCCCACAGTACTGCCAGCTCCTCCTCCTTGCCTGGCTGTCCCTCCTTTAGCTCACTCCCTTGTAGCAGGCCCTGCTTACTCACATGGACATTTTTAGTCCTGTATTTGCACTGAGAGATGCATTAAGAAATGCATCTGCCCTAAAGAAAAAAAAATCCATGTTTTTTTGAGTTGTTCTTAATCCAGCTCACAGCATGGCCATAAGGGAAGGGATGAGCAAGGCTGTGGGAATGTGTGCTGGGAGCAATTAATATCAGTATTGTGAAAGGCATTGGCTCATAAAATCCAGTTTACTCTCAACAGATTTTGTTATAATTATTAAAATGTGGTTGAGTGCTACTGTAAGGGGGAAACATTAGAACAAGCAGGGTGTTACAGCAGCAAAAGGAAGGAACCTACTTAAAGCTTGCAGTCTCTGCTTTTGAGAGCTTTCAGGGTAACAAATAGTTTTATATTCACCTGTAAACATCTTAAATGCAACAGTGAATTTAAAGAGTATAAACAACAATTACTGTCTTAGAACTTAGGCTTTCTTAGAATTTACTACCGAATTACTTTTAAGGAAACACATATTTTGTAATAGTGACACATTATGAGCTCTGATATTGCACACATTGTGCAGGTAAAGAGAAATACATGAAAACATGGATTTATAATGTTTAATTACTGTGTTCAAGAATGCAACTGAAAAAATCCCCCAGAAATTAATGTAATATAGAATACTTGCATTACACTGCTTGGACAGGTATCTATTCTGATTCTAATAAAAATCTCTGCAAGTCTCTCAGGAGACCACAACAACATAAGCGTCACAGAATGTGCTATCAAAGCAGGAGCAACAAAAAAGCATTGAAAAGCAGTTTCAGCACATGAAGTATTTTATATTAAAAGAAGAAAAGAAGCAAATTCAGCTCATAAATGATGGGGTCTGTCTTCTTTACTACTAAAACGAATGAATTTTGCTTGATAAGGATCTCTTACTCTACACTTCTACAATTTTCTAAAACAATTCATTTTTTCAGCAGTCTAAAAGAGAAGCCCCAAACTCAGGATTCAGGCAGAAATCAGTGCAAGGAGGATAAACCTCCACAGCTGGTTCTATTTGGTAACTGTAAATAGCACACTGACTATGCAATGGCTCTTATTCCACTTCCAGCTGTAGCACTTCAACAAAAATGCTCTTTCATGGTGTTTTCACATATGTAATCCGTAACTATAAATACATATTAACAAGGATGCCACAGAATAGTCTTTTGTAGAGCACAGTACAGTTATATATGTTGCAAAAATCATATCCTGTTTGTTTCTAATGCTGCTTTAAACATAAACCCCCAAACAATCTAAGCCTCTATCAGGATATACTATGATGCACTGCTTTTCTGGCAGCTTGCCTCTCACTGACTAATCTCCATGCTTAAATAGCAAAGAACAAGCAGAATAATGTTGGTGTAATTAGAATTTTACTTATATTTTCCTAATTAACTCATTAGGTTTATACAATAGCACCAGCTGAACAATTTATGGCAAGGCTTAAACTGAAAAAAATGTAACCTGTTACAGATACCTGCATTTTTTGTTCATACCTGCATTGTGCTTTGCCAAATATTTGTCTTTGTACTGCTTTTTTTTCTTTCCAAACCAAGTACAGCTGGCCTGTTGCTCCTGTTTGGTCTTCTCCATGGCAATACAAGCAACTCGCCTGACATAAGGAGGAGAAAAAACATTTTCTGTTGCAATCAAGGATCTTTAAAAAGCTGCACAGAATGAATTAGAAAAGCATGACTTTTTATAGAAAACAAGTACAGTAAAACTTTTAAAAACATTTTTTTAATGACTTCAAAGAACAGATATACAGGGGTATTTTGATGTAAGAATATTTTCTTAGAGGTAGGTGATGGAAGCTCATAAATGAAGTGAACATGGGAGGAAGGGCAGCTGCTGGAATGAATCCAGACCACTCTGCAGCAGATCAGAATGGAAGAGCACATGGTCTGGAAAGACCACCATGGTCTAAATCACTCCAGAGCAAGTGGTGCTGTGCTGGGGACTCTTTGGAAGTTGATCTCTAGGGTGCAGCACTGCAAGGACCCTGCTGCAATGTGCACCTGTGCTCCCTTACATCAGGGCTTGCACAGAGCTCAGGAGGTGGAACTAAAATCTTGTCTGCCTTTGTCTCCTGGCAAAATCTCCCCTACCCAGCCCAGGAGGCACAGGAGCAGTGCACAACTCCAGCTCTTCTACACAGCAAATCCTGTATGAAGTGGTTTGGGCTAGATCTTCCAAGGCCCAGGACTCACTTGCTAGAATTTGTGCTGATACATTTAAAATGTTTTCTGAACAGCTCCTGCAAGAGGCTGTTTAAAGGCTCTTCACTGCTCAGGGCCACTGCTCTTCACTGAACCTGCCATAGTCACTGTGATTTTATTCTGCTTTTTGACATTCATATGAAAAATGATAAGGAAAGAAAACTCTAAAACTCCCTCAATGACCTTGTTGCTTGAAAAGTTCCTAAAACCCTATTCCTGCAGCACTTGCATGTAAACAGTACTAATGAAACCCCTTATTAGAAGCTGAAAGAGAAATTAATTTGACCCTCTTATATAACCAATTTGCATGTAGCCATCTGCAATCCTACGTTCCTACAGTATACCAGAAAACACAATGTTTATTAACACAGGAATTATTTTTTATATAATCACATGTGAAATTGCATGTAACCCTTACTGCTATGCATACATGAGAAAAAAAAAATCAAACCACAAAAATTGAATCAATATACAGACTTAGGAAAAAAAAAAAAAAGAAAATAATTCGAAGGTTAGATATACAACAATGAAAAGTAGGAAAGACAGAAATAAAATCAAAACTAAGTTAATTTTTTTAGAAAACGTAAGTCATACCATTCCTGAAGTTCAGGAGAAGGAATAAGACCTGCAGTACCATTTTTTGAGTTCTCAAGTTTACCCTGCCACCAGTTATGATCATCTTTGCTAATGATTTGGATAATATCACCAACTCGGAATCTGATGCCAGCTTCTTTGCAAGGAATGAGGTCATCCTTTGCTGGATCATATTCAAATTGTGCTCTTACATAGATCTAGAAAAAAAAGAGTTTATAAGAGACACTGCAGTATCATCACTGCTATTCATGGCATTCAGAGTAACAGGTGAAAATCTGATCTGTGAATGCAGCTACACGTATTGGTTGCAACAAGCAAAGAAAGAAACAAAAAAGGAAGGTGCCAAAGCATAAGTGATAGCTGAAAATGAAAATGCCCCCTCCAGCAAATGATGGAGACATATGATGCTATTTCAAAAGCTCATGTTTTCTACATTCTATAGAACCTGAACAGCAAAAATGTAATAAGCTCATGGAGTCCCTCAAAGAGTTATTAACTATCACAAATCATTCCAGAACACAAGCCAGCACCTTACAACTCAATCTATAATGTATTTTCCAACTGAAGTCCCATGGTATGTTTTAAAACTTTCTTTGACAGGAAATTTTACTGGACACTATAAAGGACTTTGGCTTAATTTGTGGTCTTTAGAATGAGAATTTTAAAGATTAAAGACATTAAAAAAAATCTTTTTTACGAAGTTCTGTATTGGACCTATCACAGAGTTACTCAAGAGGAATGTGGAAATTCTCTGTATGGGTTTTTCAGTAGAAGTCTACTCCTATGTAAATAAAACTCATGATTTGAGCATGTTATTCTCTAAAGAACATGAACAGAAAGAATCCAGACTGACTTCACAATTTAAAATATTATACCAATACTTTCCTTGTGTGCTACTGAGGTCTCAACCCTAGAAAATAAAAATAGAAGTGATACCCAGTTTTGGTTGCTAATTGGAACCCTGATGCACCCAAGAATCTTAAAATCAACATGAAGTGCCATGCCCTAGATGGATAATTTCTACAGTTCATGAATGTCAAACATCACCCTGCAGCATCTCAGCCAGCCTTGTATACATACTGCTGATTTTCTTACTAAAAATGGACTAGATTTAAAAATCCCCAACAATTACACTGCAAACTAATATCCTTCTTAGAAACTGTAACAATCACTTCAGCTCTGCTCAAATTCTGCTCCAGTAATAGCTGCAACTATGCAGTGTTAGCACTATTCATGGCACTTAAAAAAGCAATCCAATCTGCACCTCGACATACAAATAAATTAACTTAAAATGGCTAATCACTTTTCTCTTGCATCTGATGTATTTTTATTGGTTTGTAGTGAGAGCATCAGATGATAAGACCACTACAGAACTCAAATTTTAATAGATTAAATCTGACCTTTGTTCTGCTGTGCATTGAGTTTTAAAAAACAACCCAACTTATTTTAATTACTTGAGAAATAGGATATTTTGAAACCAATTATGTTTACTTAGTAATTTGTTTTTCATGAAGTAATCAATATTGAGCCAATTCCTTATTTTGCCTGAAGCTTATTCACACAGGTCTAAAAACATCAGCAGTATTTTTACTATCTAGAAACTTCCCTACTTTTCAAGTCCCTGCTTCAGTTTGAGCCATTATCCACCATATACTGGCAGCTCATGGAACATTACAGACTTCCTGACACATAAAAATATATCTATTAGTCAAGCCCTTACTGTTTTCAAGGATGACAAGAAAAATATGCTGGTTCAATGGGAAAAAATCAGGTAATTAAAAATGGTGTGAGTAAGAGAAACACCATTATTTCGATATTGCCTTGAACAGTTTCTTCTTCTGGGGAAAAAACCCCATGAGGACCAAATGAAAACCTAATATAAATGTCTGGAAGGTGTTTCATGGAGCCTCTCCAGGTTTACATTCAGGCAGCTTCAGAAGATAATGGAAAACTGAAAGAATCATAGCTTTAAAAATGGGAAGTGAAGTAAGAGCAAAACCATTCTTGTAACAGAAGTTAAAGCCAACTCAGCCAGGCAGCAGTATAAAAAGATTCTCAAAGACAAGAGTTCATGTTGCTGATTGACTTCTTGAATGGAATTGCAAGAGCTATTATGAAAATTCCTGGCAGAGAAGGAGGCTAAGTACACAGTTAAAAATTCAGAGGTAGATTCTGGAAAGACTATGAATAACTGAAGCAGTAACTGGAGATGAATCACAAATCAGTTGATGGTATGTGCTCACTTGGAGGCTGCAGAAAAAGAACAAAAAAATCTTAAAATTGCAAAAAGAAAGATAGGGAATCCTCTGAGAAGCCCCACATGCTTTCTTGGAATTTTCTGGAGAGGGAAGATCTTTGGTTTGCGCTGACTTGCAGAACCACCAGGTCACAGAAACAAAATTAATGGAGGTTATTGAAAATGGGACTAAGGACTGAAATTTTAAGAGACCATCTTCAGATTTATCAAGCCTTAACAGAAACTATCCTTAATGTTTTTCTTTGTAAATATTTTTTAATGTTAATAACTAGTTTTAGATAAACTCAAGCTTTACGATCGTTGTCAGCAAAATATTTTAGAGTTTTAGACACCTGCCCTACTTGTCTCCATTCCAGCTAAAACAGAAATTTGAGTTTTCCTCTAAGATTAAAACCTGAACAGGTCACTGCACAACAGGAAGTCTATTAATGCATTCTGAACTAAATGAACATCTCCAATTAAATTCTCAGTGAATATGTAACTCTCACACATGTGGACACATGAAAAAAAAAAAAGCTATTTTTGAATTAGATACAAACAAATGAGTTAAAAGAAAAATGAAAAAAATGGAACAAATTTTTCAAGCTTAAATGTTTTAGTCCAGCACATACAGAATATGAGTGGGGAACAGGTAAGCAGGGATGTTTGCTAGCAGCTAAGTTTACAAAAATTCCCATGGAGGATATCTATTCACCTGTCGTCCTTTTGGTTGTGTTGTCGATGGCAAGTCCTGCAGAATAAAGTCAACCCAGGAGAAGAAATTTTCATTTTACTTTTTAAGGGTACATAACACTGTTAGTGATTCATACTACATTACAGTAAAATGGTAAGTTAGACAAAAGTATATAGCATTGACCCATGTTTAGAAATAACTTTTTTCTTAAAGAAAAATCAAACCCAGGCTGTTTAGCAGCAAGCTGAAGAAAGCAGGTAAAAAGTTTAAGCAGATAGAGAATGTGCTTTTTAATAAATAATTCAGCATCTTCAACACAAAAGCACCACCAAGTGAAAGAGGCTCTTTATGTGAATGCCTTTTCCATTTAAGTATAAAGTTTTGCTTTTAAAAGAGAGAGGCTATTATAAATGTTAAAAAACCTATGGTTAAAAATGCATAATGTGATCAGTTGTGCTGAGAATTAGGATTCTAACTACTTTCTTGTTATAAATTTAATTTAATTCACAAAAAATCCTAAATTTTTCATTCACACAATTATTTTTCATTCTACTAATTAATAAGCAGTTTATCTTGTGGCAAATAATGTCTAAGTTGCAATTTTTATCAATAGTTAAAGAAATAGTTGGTTTTGGGGTTTTTTTTTTGTTTGTTTTTAGCTAGTCCCATGAACTCATGTTATTGACAGCACTCACTGAAGAAACTTGTGTGTAGTTACTACATTGGTCCAAACAACAACGAATGATAAACAACACGAATTTTAACACCAATGTATTTTAGGAAGAACAGGAGATCGACAGCACCTTTCTACCTGAATACATACAAAACAGAAGTACTTTGTGTTAAAGATGTGATGGTAATAGCTTGGTTTGTAGTGCAGTTTAAAGCCACTTCCTTTTGCTTTCCATATCCAGGCAAGGCTCATGTTTCACACAGTATGTGCACGTACCACGACAGCAGAGAGCACACCAATTCCTTAACTCAGATAGCGGAAACCAGTACACGTTCCAGAGGGCTCTCAAACACAAAACTTAAAAAAAAAAAAGAATCTATAAAATGTCTTGGGATACCAACTGCACAGTTACTCTCTTCCTTCAAACTCTGCTTCTGAAGTTCAGGATGGAAATAAAAACTTCCACTTTAAACCTATACTCAGTTTTGAGGAAAGTGCTGACAATGATTTAAGGATGACTGAAGTGTCACAGTACAGTTATTAACATTTAATTCACTGTATGGCTTTTAATGAGAAGAACATGTTGGAAAAAGCCCTTAAAAAAAAAAAAAAAGAAAAAAAATGGGGAGTTACATATGCAATAACCTGGGTTCTCTCAGCAGGACAAAATTTTCCACTGACCACACGATAAGTATAACAGTAATGGCAGATGAGCACCAACAAAACTTTCACACTTTCTCTGTGTGGAACTGGAAATCTTACCGAAACAGAATTGTTAGTGCTGCTATGACCATTAGCGGGGGACTGTCTGGATGTAGAGGGGGAATCTCTCTGAAATAAGACACAAGGTTCATTAACAACACAACACTATCACAGGAACACAGAAATATTTCAAAGAACAGTTACATCCACAGCCTTATAACCATTTGCTTAGCTGCTTCATTTGTGAAAGCTTCCACACTACAAACTCTATAAAGCTGAAAAGCTTTTCCACAGCTTGGGATCCAGGTTTGACATTTTGATTTATCTGAGGTAATAATTATTTTTATGTTGCCTTCAGCTTTTTAATAACTGGGACTTCAGAGATCTTACGTGGCTGACAATGCTACCAGCCCTCATCATACACCAGTCTTGGTTAAAGCACCTGAAATTATACTCTGAACAGTACTTGGAATAGAATGAGGCCCATATCCTGTTTTAAAGATGTTTTTGAGTATTTTTTCATCTTTGTGGTGGTTGTCAGTCTCTACTGAGCAAGATGAATCTCCCTGCAGTGCCTCACACACACTGAGGCTGGGACCTGAGGAGAAAGCTGGATTCTCCCTCTTTCCTTCTCATTCATTTTACAGCACAAATGAGGGTTTTCCTCCAACATTCTTATGGGCTTCAAAGTATCAAACCTTGCCAAAATACAGCACTTAAAAAAAGCCAATTCCCTTGACCCAGACTACCAGTGTGGCCCTACACTTCAGTGCAGAGACAGCAGACACAGGGAGCACACTGAGAAATTCTACAGGAAGGAGAACAGGAATTCCGTTGGGTTTTTCAGAGCAATCTTTTTCACATGCCATTTTGACTGCATAATGCTTAATTTTGCCAGGTCAGATAATTGAGCCATCTCTTCTGAAAATAAAATAATCCACTCACACATTGTAAAAAAAAAAAAAAAAAAAAAAAAATCCTTTTAACCCTCACAGGAATTCTGGAATATAATATTCCATGTCAAAGGTCATCTTAGGAATATCTGGTCATTTTCTATAACATCAAGGACAGCAGAGAAAAAGGGCTAAAACAGCTTTCTGAGCAAAGTTAACCCTGTTATATTTTATCAATACAAGTCCCTTTTGTGAATAATGAAAAACCTGGAGCTAAACTGTTCTTGCAACACTAATCAGGGATTAATGCCACATACATAAGAACAAAACTTGTCTTCCACAAGTATTTGCAATGTGTAACAGACTGGGGGAAATCAGCTCTAACTTGAATTACAAAATCACTCCAGCACAAATTTAAAATATTCAAATGAGAGCAAATAAACCATTCATTAATGAAAAAAATATTTTAAAAATTAAAAAAACCCCAAAACCCTAAAGGAATGAGTATTCTTTTCTTTTCCCCTTTTGTGTATGGATCATCAGCATCACCTTTATCAAATTGTAACCAGAAGAACTTTTTTCAAAAGATCAAGTTCTTCCTTGCTTTATAAAGAGATTTTATGCTTGCTCTGCAATTCTGTCCCTGCTATTTTCTCACTTTCAAGAGGTGAAAAATAAATTTTAACTTTTTTTTTTAAAATATGGTTTGTTATGATCTGTTGTCAGTGATGGTTTAGCAAGGGAGCAAGGAAAAGCTTTGGAAACTGATGCAAGCACCGAAATCATTTGGAAAAAAACAAATTTAGAGAATGCCACTATTTCTGGACTGTCTTGAATGATTCTGCCTTTGAAGGAAATTTTCTTGTTTTGAGAATGTTTTGATTTGTATTCCTCCAACAATTCCCAATACAAGACAGCATATTATTCAAAGCAAATGTTCATCATAACACACTGAGGAAAATATATATTTTCAGTGCTATTGGTGATTTCAGTACTGTCAGAAATAATCTCACAAGTTAGGCAAGAGACATTTTTTTATGCATGACTTTTACATAATTAGGCTGTTCTGTCAGAATTTCAAAGGCATTTAGATTCTTAATTTTCTAGGGACAAGTTTTTCAAAAAATACCAGACTCAAAAGTTAGGAGGAAAAAAACTGTATTACGAACAATCTAATGAGACAAATCAATGAGCACAGAAATCCTTGCAGAATAACAGGGCTGCTTAGGACTGGCCTGGAAAAATTCAGTTTGGTTATGAGTTTGTTTTTCCAGTAAATCAGTACAAGCCCTCCTTTTCCTGCGAATAGGGGCAGAAAAACACTTGGAGGATCCAATGATTCTGAGTAATGTAGAAAGGTTATTATAACCATATTTTAGTAAACTTGACTGTCTGGACTTCCCATCCTTCTCCAGACCCAAGACAAAAAAACCAGAAACCTTTGGGGTCATCACTCTTCAGCTGAAGAACCATGGAGCCTCAGAGGAAACAATCACAATTATTTCCAAATGATGGCAAACCCAGCTTCCTGTTGATTCCCTATTTTTAGGTGTGATCTATGAATGCTAAACTAATATATTTGAGATGCAAACCTATTCAGAAGAACTAAATTATATCTAATAAATATGAACTAATCAGATTAGATACTGACAAAAACGGGTGGATCGACATTGTTACCAGATACAAGAAAAGAAACTCAAACAAGAAAACCAACAAAACCAAAACCTCCAACTAAACCAGACAGACTTTTCCAAAATTCTGACAATACTTTAATATTTCTGTCTTGCTCAAGGAACATGTCTGTCGGTATTTTTAATACAAATTTAAAAACAATTTAAGACAATAAAAGCTCCTGATGTTTAAGCACTAATGGAAACTATGGAAGATAAAGGAAAAAATCCATGGTGATTACCACCAGGCTTCTAAAATCTCATATACATAAAGGCTTTTCTTCTTAATGAAAAAACTTAAAAGAGTTTCACAAAGGCAATATGAAACATAAAGAATGTTTATAAGGATTTTTTTTTTTGTTTAAAGAAAAAAGAAGAGGAAAAAAAAGTACTTCTCTTACCATTCTCACGTATCTGACACTATAAAAAGTTACTTTGGGTGTTGTGTCAGTACAAAGAAAAGAATGTAAATGTAGCCAGAGCAAAATGCTTACTCACTGGGATAAAACTGAAACACACAAATGGTGTCCACAGCCATAAGAAGGATGTGTTGCAATAGTTACTTAAGTTCATGTTTATGTAAATCTGCAATTTTTCTGGTATCTGATGAAGAGAACAACACCCTGGCCCCCTGTTATCTAAATACGTGTGTTAACTCAGGTCATTTGCCATGCCAGTGACTAAACAGGTTACCTCACACCAGATCAGCTGATCCAATTTTTACACGAGGGAATTCAAAAGTATTATGTCTTCAAGCAAGGTCTGCTCCATGAAATAGAAGGTCTGGTAACTGAATGGAAGGCATGGGTGCAGGAAAAGCTACAAATGCCTAAAAAACCTGAAATTATTCAGCTGAGATTTTGCAAACTTCCTAGTGACCCTAAATTACATAGTGTAGGAAGAAGACTTCCCTATATATATGCAGAAATGGCTCAATATTTAGAAAATAGCACTTATATTAAATTACTATAATAGAAGACAAATATGGCAAGTGAAATTCGCATCCCAGTTATTAAAAAAAAACATTCTGTGCCCCCTCACCTTTGTGAAGGCCTAAGGTGGTAAATAAAAGGCACATCATCTCTGATTCTACTAATATGCATTTTTTTCTTATTCAAGATTAACAAGATGTTTTGCAATCCAATTATGTGATCTTGGTAGGAGCCTCAAAGCCTCCAGTCCTCAATTCTGTTTTATATTCCTCTTCTCAAAAAACTACAGTACATGAGCACCAGCCCATGACTGAAGGAGGGGGGAAACCAAACAAGGACTGAAATGTTGCCAAAAAATAATTTAACTAGGAAGATTATACTAGTGAAGACCCAATATCTCTCTATTTATCCTGCTGGAGGGCACGAGAAGCAAAAGTTCTCTGTTAGTAATATCAGTCAACATTGATTTTTAGCCTTTTATCAATGGTTAAGGATTTAATTAATTTTCTGAATCACCTTCCTGAAAAATTCTGTGAAAAAAATTCTCTGTGTACCAAAAGATTAGTGATGCTTTAAAAGGATGATTTAAGAACACTGGGGCTTTTGTGTACACCTGTAACTGATGAAAATCAAGCCAAAGCCTTAATGTGGCCGAGCAGGTGAAAAGGACTCATCCATCTCTGACTTAATGAATGCTAAATGCTACAAAATGGGATAATTAGACAGGGTTTCTTTTTCTCTTTGATCACACATTTCTAGTTTAGCCACTTTTTTCCAAAGGAATGCAGGAGTCTATTTTCCATTCTTCTGTGAAATAGTCATGAAAAGCCTAAGGACAGAAAGCTAAAGAAAAGAGATTACCTGCTAGTACTAAAATGACAACTAAAACTATTAATTTAAAGTTGTATGCTGAGTTTTTCCAAATAGTAATCTTCCCAGCAAGTCAGCAGTTTCACCAGTTTCTATATTTCAATACTGGGAAGTGAGGTATCTTTTATTATTACTCCTCTCTGCAGCACAGAAGTCAATACATTAATTTGTCAGCATCCTGCAATTTTTTTAACAGCCTTTGCCTTTCAAGAAAAAATTTTGGTTTCATATTTATTTTAAGGAAATTTGCCTCATAGATGAAAATCTGTCAAACCTTCTACCTCTAAAACATTTTAGTTTTTGTTGAATTCTACTAGAGGTGCCGAAGGCAACCAAAAAGCAGTAATTTTTCCCCTTGCAAAACAGATTGCTCTGACAACCACAATAGCAGTTTGTGTATTCTAGCATCTGCTGAGCCATAGGAACAATTAGGGTGAAATCACAGATCTAATTAAGATAAGGTGCTTGACTTCAGCAGGGGCTGTGATTTCACTGGGGAGCTCTAATTCGGGAGCTGCTTGCACAGTTCAGCGTGGCTCGGAGAGATTGGCACCATCCACACGCTGCAAATGCCACCTGTGTGCTCACACTGGACAGGGGCTCTCAGGTAGCCATTCCAGACAATTTAATTCCCTTCAGTTGCAATCTGGAATGTAACTTTGTGAGCAGAAGGGAATTAAACGCTGCTGTGCAAAAGCTGTAATACCAAGTTTCTAGTTCAGCAACAACTCAAAATCTGTTTTTCTTCTGTAGTGACAACGACCATTTTTTCATGGAAACATAATATTAAGCCACATGTAACTGTTACACACGACCATCACAAATTTACCTCAACAGGGTTATACAGAAACGGGTTTTTCAATTAACCCTTAACAGCCCAAAGCAGCAATATAATGTTTAAAGCCTAAAAAAGAGGAGGATCGCTCCTCAGCCTAGGAACTTTAATAGGCTTACTGAAGTATGAGCTTTAATGGTCATATTTAAAGGGGCTTCTTAAATGCATAAGTTGAGGATCCCCTTTCCTATTTTTTTTCTCCTTTAATAGGCTGTAAAGAGTTAGTTAAGGTGCTGATGAGATGAATATGAAGGCAGGGCTGAGTAGGTAGGTGAGACCTACTCATGTTCCGTTATCTTTGTTGTAAAATTGGTGTGCGATCTAACAGGACAGGCAGAAACAATTTCCCAGAAAGCAGGAACATTCAGCCATCAGCAGGCAGTTAGTTACAGGACTGAGGAAGAAAGGGGATGGCTCATTAAATTCATTACCTCACAGGATGAAGATTGCGTGCGATAACTTGGCACAATCTTGAAGGTAATACTTCCACGCATTTCCCTCTGTGAAAAAAGAAGCATTTTGAGACTAACACTGAACAGAAAATCTCCAAATTGTTAATGCGAGAAAGGGGAACATCATAGTTCAAGTATGAAAAGCTCAAATGCTATGTTGTCATATACCTATGAACAAACATTCAAATTGTCCTCATTAATCTCAAGGATGAACATGCATTACCAGTTTGTTCACCTGAGCAAGTTTTGAATGCCTAAAATCCAGAATTGTATTTTTATGTGAGAGATTCAGAAATGCATAGGTTTCTTCCATGTCAACCTTTTCTTTGTAGCTGTATTCTTGTCATCTACAGTCTTTTCTATCAAAGTGGCATTTTCTTCCCTTTCATCATACATATTAAATAGCAAAACTGTATTCAGTTTCTGAAAAAGCTGCATTTTACTGTCCTGAAGGTAGGAATTTCAAAAACAATCTTTCATCAAAACAGAACATGGGGTCTGCCGCTTTGCATTTACTATTGTTATAAATATTCTTATACAAGTAGTAACTCCAGAATAGCAGCAGAATGTGACAACATATTTTCTTAAAAGGCAATCTGAATACTTATGAATTCCACATAGCTGATAACTGCAGGACTCGATCTAGGCAGAAATGTGAGCAGATCACTTCAAGAGATCTCAGAGTTTCTCCCCTTTCTCTCTTTGGCTGGCTTACTGTGACCCCAAAATAATTCTATTTCCCTTGAAGCTTGTCTAGGATTAGTGATACCATCCAAGATGTCAAGGTTAGTGCTGCACACAGGAAACTTAACAAGTGTTATGGAAATATCAAACAAAATCTACTAGCAAGGTCAAAGGTGGAGTTTTCCTGGAAAAAGACAAAGTAATGTTTTTTAGATTTGTAACTTCAGTAACTGTGAGTACAACTGTTATAAACTGAAAGAACTTTTTGTTGCATGGACATGTAATCTATCAAGAACACAAGAAAAAGGGGAAATTAGAACACAATTACACAAAAATTTTGATTAAATAAGACAAGCACTTTTATAGAGGATATGAAGAAGACTTCAGGCACTTACAAGCATTTTTTGTAGCTGTTCTACAGTTTGATTTGCCACACTGATTCCGTTTATTTCTCTGATTTCATCCCCTACATGTAGCGTACCTGCAGAGTTAACAAACACACAATCACCTCAGGACACGGTTTACAAATTGAAATAATTATAACACAGCACTAGTGTTCATACAAAGGCATAAACAAAAAACAACATTAAAATATTTTTTTGCTAGATTCAGAAAAGGACTTTGTATGAGTTACAAATCTGTCTTTCAGAGTGCAGTGAATACATAACAAGAGATGTCCAGGCATCTTCTCAGGAAAAGGGAAAACATGTTTTTATTACTAAACAATAATATTGAATCAAAACCACCATACGGCCTGGAATAGTATAAAAATTCTGTGATACTATTCAAAACATAAAAGTAATGGAATTACATATTAGACTGAGAATCAGATTCAGTAACATCCCTGTATCAAATAAAATCCCCTTTTCTGCACCATTTCCCATTTCTGTCACTCTGACAGAAGTGAATATTGTTATGTTCATGACTGTAAGGAGAAGTATACATAAAAACTGGGAATAAAGAATGGACATTTGGCAGACATGTCAACAACAAACAGACCATTTTTAATGATACTGGTGTTTCATTTTTACTGAATTTTCTGGAAGGTGTGAGTAGATGGAATCTTTAAAAGCCTTTCTTCCCATTTAAACTCTGCCACCTTTGTAATAAGAACAATTTCAATCACCAGGACTAGACAGGCCTAGAGACAGGAGACAGCTTCACAGCAGCTACAATCTTGTGACTGGGAACTGCAGAGTTTGTGTTTAATATTGTTGGACCTGAAATTATACAGCTCCTGTAACCCTCACAGCAGATTTATTATCCAGACACTGCTGATATTGCCTGCCAGTTTTCCATAGTGCAAAAAGAGACAGCAGAGAAAAATGACCTAACACTCCCCAAAACCAATTCAAGGCACAGGCCCTATAAACAGGATTCAAAGATGGGGCTTGAGATCATTGCCAAATGACACTTGTGTTCTATTCAGTAAAAATATTCTAAATACAGGTATGCTGAATGAAGCAGTGGAGCTAAGAAGTATCTAAAGCACTAAGAAAATTAGAAGCATTAAAAAAATATATGACAATACTACAGAGCCACTAAAGTTCATTTTCAAGTGCAGAAGCACTACCTTAGCTAAACAAAGCACACAGAGAATAAGTTAAATTTCCCAGATCTTTAGAAATAAAAGATATTGTGTAATTAAAAAGAAGAATTGTAATGGGCACAGCTGGATATTTTACCCAGTTTTAGCAAGGTTTTAAAAGTTTTATTAGCCCCATTATGGAACACAGTCATATGAAGCAATACTGTGCAGAGCATCACCACTATATAAGCACAGCTGGAAGAAAACCTTGCTCCTGTGAATCTTAGAGCAATCTCCCTTAAAAACACTTTTAGAAGCCAAATAAATTCCAGTTCAGAAGGTCCTCCAAAGACATAGAATTCTCTCTGAATTCCATCTTTGCTTGTATAAAACTTTCGTCTTTCCTGCTTCCTGACAGATTTTACCATATCAGTCAGACAAAGTGAATATATGTTTTGTCTTCCCAATTGCCTGTTCCTAGCTTCCTTTGAAATAGAACACAAGGCTAGAGAGAACTCTGGTCTGAAAAATTAAGAAAATTTTTGTTTTCATCACAAGAAAAAGACAACAGTCTGAAAAAAATGAAAGTAACCAATTCACGGCTACAATCCAAACTGGCAGCCAACAACCGAGTAGGGAAGTTAATTTGTTTAAAGCAGGACAAAATCCAGTTACTTCTGAGCATCTGATCTGAGCACAAAATGACAAAAAGAAGAAGACTGGGGATGAGAAAAAAAAGCACGTTTGCAAGATTTGTTTTGTTAGTGAAAACTGAAAATAAAGATTTAGAATCTAGGCACAAATAATATTTTTATTTCAAACCCCATTTTTGTGATTCTCAACACCAAAAATATAAAGGTCCTCAAGAACTGTATGGACAAAGCTCTTTCATTTTTGCAAGGGAAAGTACCACTACTTGTGTAAGGATTTTTTTTTAAACAGAGGATTAAATAAGTACAGCTCCAGAAATTATTGGTGCTTCCATCTCTTGATGAGCTATACTCACTAGTAAGACAGTAATTATCCTAATTAAGACCTAAATGAAACACAGTGGGCCATCACCTCAAAACTGGCAGAGATCTGCAGCTGGAAGGTAACTAAAGCAGTTAGCAGGAGTCCATGCAGGCACAGAGATACACTGCTATGGAATAGTAGCAATCACAATCAGGAAAATGTACACAATTTGTAGAAAAGGATCTAAAATAACCATGTTTTAAGACAAAACTCTTCATGAGATGCGATTACCTTGCCGGTGAATCATTCCTCCGTGCATAATTCTTGCCACAATGCAGTGGTTCAGCTCATTCATTTTTAAAGTGATTCCCTAGGAAAAAAAAAAAAAAAAAAAGTTTATGCTTTTAAAATAAAATATTAAGCACTGTGATTCTTAAGTGGTTAAGAATAGTCATATTTCTTGAAAACTTGAAAGTAGGGCATAAGTTTCAAGATTAAAATAAAATCTTTGTCACTCCAAGATGAGCAGTAAAACCAGATACTATTTATGAGTGAGGATGCAATACTTCAACATATGAGTATACAAGGATCTGGTTTGTTAAAAATGTGATTTTATACCGAAGTGCAACGGCTCCAGTTGGGTTTAAGGACTAATTTGCTCTAACTACTACAAGGTTGCTTCTAAACAAAGCCCTAGGGGCACATCAGCTGTGTGAGTGCACACAAAGCATTTCAGGGAGGACAAATATCTACAGCAGCTGCTGAACTACTCCAGTTAATTGACTCAAAGTGAGGAAAATGACACTAAAATCATTACAACACTGGTCTTTACCAGCACAGAGGGAAATAGTGAGCTTCCCTCCATACCATGGGCTCATCTGTGTTCTTCTGGAACTGCACCAGCCGGACCCGCGTTACGTTCTCCATGTCCATGTCGCCGTTGGCGCTCTCCGGGGAATCCCCGTTCAGGTAGGGAGAGGTGGGAGGAGGGGTGACCCTCAGCGCTTCGTCACTGTAAACTTCATGTGCCACTACATCATGAGTTTGAAGTAAGGCCTGGAGGACAGCACAGCAACAAAATGTCACATTTCCATCATCTCTGATGTCCCTTGCTCGTTCCTTATAAGGGTTTTTTTGAAGCTTTTCAAGGAAATCCAAGATATTTGTGTCCCATCTCCCACTGAAGAACTTTTCCCTTAAAGGAGTCTAAGATAAACTTTCAGACTGCAAACACCTACACACTGAGACTCTAAAACCTGCTTGAGTTGATGTGGTATTTACTGCAGGCACTTCAATGAGAATGATGCTGCCTCCCTTCCTCTCAACACCTGCAGGGTGTCAGAGTGAATCCATCTTCATGTACATAGACAGAGAATCAGGAATCTACCTTTCTGTGCAAACTATTCTGTAATAATTACTCTAGTAAAATGGAAAGCTACTCAGATTCCATGGTATCTCACTCTAATAAAGGCAGATGGTGGATCAATACCAGCTCGAAGGAGAAAATACTGGTTTTTTGTTGTTTACTATTGTAATTGCTTTTGTACTCTCCCCTTCCCCTAGAACTTGGTCCCAGCACCACCAGCCTGAGTTCAAAATGTTTGACAAACATTTAGAGTGCAAACCAGCAAACTGCTAAAATACTGCTTCATTAGCTTTCATTAGATCCTTCAGTAGCACTTCTAAATTGTACTGTGTTATAAAAGATAATTTCTTAAACACTTTCTGTTCTCATTTCTCTAATCAATTTGAAACTCTATTTGGGAAGTCAGCCCTTTAATGATGGAACGAGATTCCCTAAACTAACAAAGCTTTGCCCACATTCCTTCCCATTGTCCCAGTGTTGCAAGCCCACTTACATATATACTATTTTTAGTTAAATACTAACGTGTATCTATCTGCATTTCCTGTTTCTCATCTTATTTTGTCAACCCCTAAGCTCAAACTTGCAACAATTCCTCTGCATTAGTCTGCTCTACTGAAGCAACATTTTATATTAGAGATCTGGACCATATAAGTAAGTTAAACCACTTAAAATATTTAATTAAAATTTGATTTATTTGTGTGTCCATTTATGTGTGGGTACTCCAATGTAGGTTAATGGTTGGACCTATGAAGGTGCTTCAGTGCCCCTGCCTGTATCTGTTACTCTTTCCATATGTCAATATTACATTTCTTATGTAATCCAGGTCCTTAAATTTTTATCACATCAAATATTTTCACTGATTTATATTATTTTTAGCCATAATATTCACCTTGTAGGTGGCTAAAATATGGCACTTCCAGCATTTTTAAAGATCTGTAATTATACTAAATGACTTCTGAATATGTTCACAAAAATGAACACTATTTCAGAAATACATTAAAGTACAGCAAGCTCAATTTAATATTGAAAACATTTATTAAAAAGATTCCTATTGGACCTTATTGCTAATTTTCATAATGTGTTTTTTTCCTGTTTTTCCTTTGCAGAACATGATAATCCTGTTAAAAATTAGTTTAATGGGAACAACTGCTTTCTACTGTACTGCAGGATCACTGCAGAGAACAGCACAGGAAGGCATATGATGATACATGAAACTTCAATATGTCATTAAGCAAAAGGCTCCTAGCAAATATTTCAATGTTTACAACATACTAAACTTATATAATAGAATCTTTAACACCTGAAACTGACATATTTGAAAAACTACTGAAAGTCATGTACTGGAATAAAAGCTCTTTGAAATGTGTACATACATAACAAATGAGATACTTGACAATGCTTTTAGAATTCTTAAATTAATTATCTACTGAAAGACCTTCATGCAATATTTACATACATTTATTTAAATTAAAACGTTAAACATACACAGAATAAATTGATAATTTATTTCTGTAGCCATAAGGCACAGAAATTAGAGGGCAAAAGAAAATTAGAACAACAGAACATGTTGAAAATCTGCTACAAACACACTTTATTTGCTTTGGTTCTGTGGCTTGAACACAGCTTAACCCACTAACACTGTGGTTAAGTAAACAAGACAGATTATACTCTTTTTTCTTCTAAATAGCGATACACATTAGATTAAAAAAAAACACTAAAATAGTCCATTATCATATAGGTGCTAATGCACACTCCTACTTATTACACCATATTGATTACTGAATTAATGTGCATTAATAACCAGAATATTGCTCTGTACAACACCTGGCAAACACACAGAGTGTGGGTTAACAATATTGGTTTATACAATTATTCCGTTTCCTAATAATTTCCTTTAAAATATAAAGACTTTTGCTCTGAAGGGAAGTTTAAGAGAATGCAACAAATATAAGATTAAGTTTATTTAAGTCTGCAACCCATAAAGGTGCACCTGGGAGCAGGAGTGGGAACGATGGAGAGGATGGAGTTGTCCCATTGACATCTGGAGACTGTGGATCCACACCAAGTTATGCAGCTTTAATTGCTGCTTTACATTCCTCCCTAACACAAACTGTTTCTGTTCCCCTGCTCATTCTGGCTCTGGCAGCATCTCTGTTACCCTAAATTCTTCTTGTTAAATGCTTAGTTGGGGATTTTTTTTTCTTTTTTTTTGGAGCAATTTTCTACTAGTTCAGCCCAGGGCATCATTAAAGTGCAGTTCTAGATGAATGCCAGAACTACAAGGGAGAGGATGAAAGATGGGGAAAAGGGATAATGGGACTTCAGCAACTGGCAATTTAGCCTGGGATATCACAGATTCACTTGCTGAAATTGCTCCTCATCAAAAGTACTTGTTATGGAATTGCAGCTTATTCCTTATGAAAAAATACTTTTCGTAGATTTGCAGCAAAAGAATTCTGACAAATGGTTTTAGATTTATGAGTGTATTGGGGAACAAAGATACCTAAAAAAGAGGATTTTCTACTCAATTTTCCTGTAACTTGATTTGATACGTGAAATTCTATATACCACAATCACTTTTATTGATGCCTACTCTGAAAATAATTTATACTTTAAAAATGCTCTTTCTCAACAGTACTTCATGTTTTAGCAATACTGTGGGGTAATTACAAACACAAAAAAGTAAATAAAATGAACCTGTCAGATTCCAAATGAAGCTAAGTAGATAAAGTCAAATTCTTGATTTTAAGCTGACAATAGTGTATAGCAAATTTAAGCAAACGTTTATTTCTCAATTTATGAACTTCACCTACAGCATAAACAAAATAAATCCTTCATATTAGTAGACTTCAGCAACTTGAATCAAGTTACAAAGCAGTAACATCCCTGAATTTAGGACAATTATTGCCTTCAAATCAGATTTGGGAAACAGACACAGTAAGTGTTGATATGCAACACAAACTCAACAGACTGTACAAACTACTGATTTGTGTAAAGCAATATTAAATAAACACTTATTTTGCAATGAATTCACACACACCTTTATCCTAAGAAGACCTCTGGAAAAAGAAAAAGGAGGACCCCAGCTCTATGGACATCCAAAAGGATTAATTCTTCTTTCCATGTGCAACATAGACCTCCAAAAACACAGTGAAACTGCTTCATAATTACACTACTCCAAACTGCTGACAGTTTTCAGCACAGTAATGAGGACCAATACTAATTCTTTTGCCAGAGCAGCAGGTTAGAAATACTTATTAACAGGTGTATTGGATGCAGTTCCATCCTTTGCAGATTTTAAGAATTAAAGAATATATGTAAAAAAAAAAAAAAAAAAAAAGGAAAGGAAAAAAAAAACCCAAACAAGAATAGGATCTGCTTACCATGAAATGAGGTTGTGTTAAAATACGCTTTAGCTCCTTTGCATCATTGTTCTCTGGGTAACATGAAATTTCTTCCAATACCTGCAAAATAAGCAGGAGAAATGTCCCATAGTAACTTTCTTTTAAAGCTATTGAAGAAACTAGACCCCTGACTGCTAAGTCAGAATATCCCCAAATGATTGTACACACCTCCTGACACAGGAAAGGTTTTAAGAGAATCTGCCCCAACCCAGCTGCCCCAAGAGAATAAAATACCTTGTTCCAATGTTCTCTCTGAAAGAGATGAAAGCAGAAATTTGAAGGAATTTTTGTTTTTTTCAATTGACAGCATTTCCCCAACAGCTAAATACATGGGGACAGGAATGGAAGGTGACATGCAAGACTTCCACCAGTTGCTGCTTTCACACATGGTCTCAATTTATTAAAACAATTGGTATAAAAGCATAATTAAAACCACTTATAAAATCTATTTTTAAAGACACCAAATCTAGCTGGGCCATCTGCTACTCCACCTTCAAGCTCCAGATTTTACAAAATCTGAGCCACTTTATCATTGGGGAAGGAGGAGCAAAGAAGCTTTAACTCATTTGCCTGCAACCTTAATTTTCATATGCAGCTAGCTGGACAAGGAAAGCAGAGCATTTTGCTTCTGGAAGCAACCCCCAGGATTAACTGACAGCAAATTTTGCAGAATAGGACCTGAGGGCATCTATTACTGTGACTTTAGCTATTACATAGAGTTTTAAAGTCTTCCTCCTTTAATAGCACAATAAGCAATTTTCCTATGACGTAACTCCTAAAAACTGCACAAATTTGTACTGATAATACATAATACAATATGGGTTTGGGTTTTTTACTACTTGCCATAAATAAGCAAATAACATACTATTTGCAAGGTACAAGAATTAAGAACATCTGTGTCTATCTTTGGTCTTAGTGGGCCACCTTCATTGCATTTCCAAGTCTGCTCTTCTTAGACCAATCTATTATAAACTTGGTTTTTTTTTTCAATTTAAAAAGCTGACATTTAAAAATATTTATTTTGGTGACTAAATTTTATAAACATCAGATTTCTGGCGCAGATAAATAACCTGAACAGGAAAGATACTGCAATTACCCAGCAGGAGTGCTCCTTTTAACACCACTATTGTTGAAGAAAAGGTTAAATTATTAAACTGAGTAATATTAATATTTCTTACACAGATAATGAAATTCTTCAAGTTTATGCAACTTGTTACATAACTTGGGTAAGTAATGGTAATATTCCAGAAATAATTCAGATAATGAGCCAGAATACACAACTTAATAAAGTAAAGTAAGTTACAGTTTAAGTACAATCAACTTTTCAAAGCAAAAAACGCATACTTTAAAGCCATTACCTCTTTGGCTCTCTGTACAGCATCACTTGGAGGATTCCTGATTTGTGGTGAAGATTTTGTGTTTATTTTGTCATAAAGCTGAAATAACAAGAAAACAAACTACTGAAATCATATGCTACTTTATATAAATTAATGAGTGTTTACAGTAGCCTGCTTATGTTACCAGGGTTAGGATGATTGCTAAACTGCAGAACCCACAGATGTTCTGTATACAAAATTTAGCAGCCCAGGGTTTTGGCTTTTCATTTTTAAACATTTCCTGATTTGAACAGTGCCATAGATTTAGAGTTCATAGGATGACATGGGAAAGTTCAAGAGGTTAAGGGCTTCTGCAAACCTCTCATGCTTTTGCCACAGATTTACAGAAACTATATTCTTCTACTAGAAGTGAGCCCATGAATCTTGAATAAATGCTACAAACGAAACATTCTGGCATAAAATCAAGTTAACCTGCATATCTCCCTTTTCTCAATAAATCAAGCCATCAAACATCTGAACAGTAATTTAAATAATTCTTGGAAGATGGGAAAATGCTCTTGAAGATAGAACATTACAAAAGCCAAATACTCTGAGAACAGAAAACAAACCTTCCAAGAATGAGTACTCACAAAAAAGGGTAACTTTATTTTACTAGGATTTTCTGTGATACAGAAGCATGTAATTGTATTTAAACTGGTATTAATTATTATTTTCAGAAATCCTTTTAAAAATCATTCAACTATGTAAAGCACAACAGAAGAAAGATCCTTCTTCAAGTTTCAAATTAGAGATAAGACATTACAGGCTCTTTTTCATACAAACTTAACAGACTGTCCCTGCTTTAAAGGAAAAAATGTATACTTAAGAATAAACAGGTACTGTAATGAGCAGGATTTTCAAATAAAACCTTTTGGCTTACATTTCAAGTGATATAAAGATGGCCATGCCTTTAATTACTTTTAAATTATGTTAGATTATTTCTTTGATATATAAGACAGAAAAAAAAGCACAAATTACATTTTCAGAAAATTAGAGAAATTTTGATCACAACAAGGGCGGTGAAACACTGCCACAAGTTGCCCAGGGAAGTTGGGGAATCTCTCGACTTTGGAAACACTCAAAATTTAACTGAAATTCAAAATATTGGAAAAGCATTCAAAATACAAGAGCGACTCTAAAACCTTCAGCAAATCCTCACACTGCCAAGGATGAGGAGACAAGAAAGCACCATTTGGGCTGCTCAGCAAGGATTGCTCAGGAGCTTCCTCTGGAAGCTCACAGCTCCACTGTTTGGCTTAGAATGGCCTTGGATGTTTGAAAAAGGGAATCCTGCCAGGACACAGAACTGCCCTCTTCTCTTTCTCACACAACATGAAATACCACTCAGTTTTAGATAAATAAATTGCCATAAATGCAATCCAACATCACTTTCCTGGGTTAACAATTTAACAAGCATGTTCAACATTTCAAATCCATACATAAATAAGCACAAAACCAGCAAACAGTGTCACTTCTAAAAAACATTCCCTGCAGGACAGTTACACCACTCTCTTGGGGAAAGAAAAGCAGAAAAGTCAAGCTAAATCAGTTTCTTCCAATGCAACAACTTCAGCTTCTGCTGCCAAAACCACTAAACTCCACAGTTTAAGCAGCCTTGAAAGCTTTGAGATAAAAACTTTCTGCTAGCTTGTAGTTCAGGAGATATTTTATTTGTGCACACAATTATTTGTTTAACCTTTTCTTAAATAAATTAACAAAATCTACCCAAACTCCAGCAACTGCAAATTACAACGTACCACCATTCTATGCCTGTTAAGAAACTGCACTGACCACTGTACTGACCAAAGCACAGCAGAAAATGCATGATACCCACCATGAGTATTACTGAATGTCTTTTTCCTTCTTAAGAGTAATGAAATTACAGAAAAGTTACATTGAAAATATTTTTATTAGTTATTTCTAGCAATGGTTGAAAAGCTATGTTGCTGAAGTTGCAGATTTCCATCGTTACTGTGACCCAAAACAACCAGCAGTTTACAGAAACATTTTCCCCACTAACATGGGAGAATTATCTTCTGAGATTATGAAGGAGGCAAAAAGAAAATTAGGGAGCAAAGTTCCTCAAATAATGTTTAGGAAAAAAATCAAGGCAAAGTTCAGACTAAACAAGAGTGCATTTATTTTTCCACAATGCCTTCACGCTGAGGCATGGCACTTAAATTTCATCTTCTAGGATTTCTGTTTATTGAGGTTTGCTTTGAAGGAACCAAACTATTAGAAGGAATTCTGACAGCACTTAAAAGAAAAACTTTCATATTTGCATTAAGGTTTAAGGATAATATATTACCCAAGACAAGGGATCTAATCATCGTGAAGCTAGAATAGGGCCTCACCCAGAGAACGGGTTTGGATTTGGTAGATTTACTAGCACGAGAGATTCACTCTCCAATTTTGAAATCTCTTCATTTTGAAGTTAGGTCACGGAGTTTTTTTACAAGAGGCAAGAAGAGCAAAGCTTATAATGGACATTAATGCACGAGAACTGGTGAAGCAGTCCCACCTCCTTTGCAATCTTTGAAAAAAGACTGGTTTTTCAACACTTTTCAATATTTTTGCACTGAAATACTAGCTGTAGCAAAAGCAATTTAGAATTAAGGAATTGACAGCTTGCATAATTAATTTGTGAAAGCATTTGAATGTAGAGGTTTCATTCAGACATTAAAAAAACATTTGCTCCCTTGGATGTAAGAATCTAGCACACCTTTACATGACTGTTTTATAAAGCGTATAAGAAAACTTTGAACAAAACCTGTTTGCACACATCATAGATTAAAGTGAACGTTAATTATACTTGCAGCCAGGCTCTGTATGCTCCCTGTGGTAGAGAACACATTACTTTGTGCAGTTAGCTGCAACATTTTAATCAGAGAAACCCATCCTGTTCACAGGGCTCCTTTCAGCAGCCCTGCAAATCTAAGTCCTGCAGGGATCATACCAAAGGTGGTTTCTTGTGGAGCAGAATGAACTGGCTCATTCTTCACTGTCCTCTGCTGAAAGCTTTTCTATGCAATATCAATTGACTCACAGCAGGGCAAAATGTATGCCCTAATCATGGCTTTCTTTCTGCTGGGAGTCTTTATTTCCCAGCAAATAACTCTGCCCACTCAGCCCAGGAACCCAACCTCCAACAACTGCACTCAGCAATAAGCATAAACATATCAATTTAAAGTTTATAATAATTGAAAAAAGTAAAATGCCACAGCATATGTAACTTTCAGCATTTCCAGACTTTTAAATACTTTGTATATCAGTCTCACTCCTCAGCATCAGTTATTCTGCATTTCCTAGAAAGTAAATTGAAACTGAGAGCTTGCTCTTGACAAGTTAACAGTCTCAACAGATGTATTAACAAAACTTGATATAACAAACATACATGGACATTATAGCTAATAAACAGAATAGTACTGCTTATCAAAACCAGAAGTTTTGATTTAAATTTTGCATGCCAGAACACAAAAGCTATGAAGAGAATACCCACAAGTTGAGTTGCTATCAGTTGACCCAAATTTTTGCAGTGTCAAGACTTTTTGTCTTCTGCCTGTACAAAGGCAGCTCGTCTCTTCTGATATTTAAAGCAGACAGCCCAAAGCCTAATCCAAAAATCAGGCAGTCAAGACAAAACAACAAACTTTTCTTTTCTGACTAGTTTTTCAGATGTGCAGGAATTACTTTTTAACCATTTCCTGTAAGAGGAGTCAGACTACTGTCCCAATGCAACCCCCCATTCAATGTCACAGTGAAAAATTTAGATATGTCACAAGTAGCAGAAATGCAGCCTCACCACTGGGTCTGATCTTGAATGTAATAAAGATCAGATCACACAGTAAAATCAGTAAGCATTTTATAGACCCAAACCTCAAAGCTTTTAGGAGGCAAATGAGAAACTTCTTAAAACAAGGGCTGCTGAACTGCTACAGCACAAAGCTCATTCAATACAAATACAGATTTTGTGGGGATTCAGTTTCAATTCAGACCAGATACTTGGCTGCCAACCTCAAACATTAAACCCCCACATTGGAACATCTAAAACTAATCTTCACAGTATGTCCTTATATATTTGACTTTCTGAACAGCTTAACCACAGTGATATTAAAGAGCTGTTTTTCACAACTTTAAGGTTTTTGGACCACCTAAAAATTTCTCATCTGGAGGTGCGGCCCCTTACACAGCAGCATTTGCTAACAAAGAGGGTTCTGGCTTTGTTACCTCCCACAGCTCCCTATCCTAGTTCTCCATCCACCCAGAGGTTCTATATGCTCAGAGACTGAAAGAAATTCATGACCCACTTAAGTAGTACTCACAAGTAGCAATATCAAAGAATGGCTAAAATTAAAGGGCCAATTAGATAAATGCTAGATCACTTCATTCTTTCTTCTGCCAGTTCTGCTTCACATCTCCTTTTCCATGCAAAATATTATAATGTTCCCATGGGTGCCTCTTTTCCTGGGATTCTAAGCTCTCAAGGAAACACATCCCTGAAGTTAATAACTCCTACTGGAAAACACAGAATAGCAAGGTCACAGCAGAGTCCTTATCTTCAACTTTGTTTAAAGACAGTTTACTCTTTCAAACCCTCTGTTCTCCACTGTTAAGGACTGTGAATGAAGTTCATTTTTACCATTTCAGCATCAGAGACCTACCATTTACTTCCCAGCATAATTCTACAGAACATCTTACAGTTCCATCCTGTACCAAAGTCCAAAGCATCGTTCAGACTCTACTTTCTGCTTGCTAGAGCATTATAGGCTACAGCCCTTCACAGCTTTAAATCCTTTTCTGTGATACACTTGCTGTACAAAAGGAGCATAATCAACATTTGCATTCCAGTTCCACACCCAGTGAAATGCTGAGCAGTGCAAACAAAACTAATTCAACTAAAGGGTTCAGGAAGCAGTTTATCAGCTAAAATCAAGATTCCCTGACAGCGTTCTCAGAAGACAGTCTGAAGCAGAACATTAATTCTGTCTGAACAAACAAGTGTTCATTTCTGTCATGCCCCAAAACTGGCAGCTGCCAACACTGCAGCTTGTTACTGGAAGCACTCAGACTTTGAATAACCCTGCCAAGGGTTATGCAGATTTGAAATACTCAATTCCTCTGTGCATATTCACATTCAAGCAACACATGAATAATCTTTCCAGTAAAAAATGTTGCAGTAGCAACTGGACTCTGAATTTCAATTCTAAGCTTGATCATTCACATGACAGAACTGAAATACATATTTTCAATTTTTAGGTGAATTTTTATCTGCAAAAAGCAGGCCAACTGCACCTTGTTTTCAGAAGTCATCTATATTCCTACATACTTATTTTGTGTCTTTTAGAACAGAGCTATACTTGGCGATACCTGTATCAGAAAGAAACATAAAACCAGATTTTCTTACACTTTTACTTACTACACATAGGAGAAAATTATGCCATCTAACCTCAGCCCTATGCAATTTCAGCTTTTACTCAAAGCTGCTTTATTTTTTTTTTTTGGATCATTCCTCATGTGGGCTTCTTCACTTGTTATAAACCAAAAGGTAACTTTTGGAGATAAGAACTGAGGAGAGAAACTCAGCTGGCAAAACCATTTTTCTCTGAGCATTAGTTCAGTTCCCACTGCATGTGACTGGCAAACAAGTGTGCTGTAGGGAGCGAGAATGACAAACTTCACTGCACAAACCCTGAAATCCTGACACACCAGTGAAGCTAAATGCCAACTGGAGAATGCTTAATATGTATTAACAGGTTGTTAATGACCACATTTCTGAGGCACACAGAAGATAATATCTGTTTCTCAGGGGTCAGCGCCTTGCTGTGGGAAAAGAAGGAGATACATGAACTAATCTACTTCAAGAACTGATAGAATAAAATTCCTGACCCTTCAGTGTGTTGTACAGACAACAAACTGACTGTCAGACAGGCAGACAGAGCTGCCAGAACAGCATCTTAGTAAAACACAAATGATGTTTATTTTACTGAGGGTGAACATCAATGACAGGTGAGAGACACGCTCTCCTTTAGAAGGTGGAACTCAAAATGATTTTAGGCTCCTTTGAGAAGGAAAACACATTCCCCAGCCACAGCCAAAGACTGTGCATGTATTAACTTTGTAGTGATCCAAAGGGTAAAAAGGATCCCAGAAAGAAATCCTGTTCACTGCCTTCACAGGGTCTGTCAGTGGCAATCTGGTGACATGAGAGCTGTAAGGAAAGCACACAGCCCTTCACCTGTGTCAGCAGCAGGGAGAGATGCCCTGTGGCATTAGACATTACCAGTCAATACTTTATCATGGATATCTTCCACTGACATATTTTGTATGCTTGTAGACATGAGGGGAACCAGAAGGTTCAGGTAAAGAAGACTGAAAAGATTTTTCATCCTGTTATGTAGCTAAGGGTTGGCATATCTGTTGTGTATCTTTTGATCAAAACCTTAAAATGTAAAAATGTATCCAAGTTTAAATTCTCTCAAAAGGTTATAGTGCTGTAGAAAACTGCAGACAGTCATGAACTGTGGGGAAATCACACAAAGACTACACAAATCTCTGCAGCTCCACACATTGATACAGTGAAAAACAGATTCAAGGACACATTTCTGCTTACGCTGGTTCAGACCCCACAGATATTCAGTAATATCTGACTTGCATATTCTATTTCTTTGCAAGGGTCAAAGTTTCCTACTTTCACTGTACATGAGGTACAAACAAATTTTAACTCTGTTGTAGAACATATTCCTTTTTAGCAGAGATTATCAAGTGCTATGCACTTACTCTGTAAAATCAAAGCCTTAACACTTCAGAGGCAATAGAGCCAAGGAAAGGACTATATTTGTACAAAATAAACTCTAGGGTGTGTGCATTTCTTCCTTCACAACTGACTTTTTGAATTGAGCCTCTGGATTTGCTTCACAGTTACCTAAAATATTTCCATTTATTTATTTATTTCATGTTGTCTCACAGCAATACTGGTAATGAATGGTTATGTTACTCCTCAAAATCACAGCAGACATTATTTTCTTCCATTTAATTTCAGGTGTCCCTAAATGTCTCATTCTTGTATGATGAACCCAGACTCTAGTGTCTGACAGCATAGGACTCTAACCTAGCAATTTGTCTCCTATTTTAAGGAAAACCCATATTAATACTCATCATAAAAATTTTACTGACTGCAGAAGCTGCAGTTCTCCATAAGTGACAGCAGATGTTGAAGACATGCCAGACAGTGCACAGACATAACCAGACGTTACTCTGTTCACACTGCAAATGTTTTAACATCTTTTGCAAAGATGAAACATGCCAAACTAGGATGACATAAAGGTACTGCTTTGCACACGGCAGTACCAACAAAACCAGCACAGCAGTTGGAAAACCAATACAATAAAATTCAAAGGTCCCACTTAAAAAAAGCAAAACACTCTCACTCTGGAATGTACCAGTAGTAGTGCTGGGAAAAACTTGGGCTTAGAACAGTATTTCCCAAGGTACTCTAACATATTATTGACTTCAAGGACACAAGAATCCCATTATTTCAATAACAGAGTCACTTTTTCTTTTTTACTGCATTGGATGTAATTGAAGCTGATCTTAACAAAACCAAGGCAAAGCACTTTTTAGAGATGACACTATGCAGCTGATTAGATAAAAGTAAACATAAAAGACATTGAGGTGCTGGAGGGAGTTTAGATAAAGGCACTGGTAAAGAGTCTGGAACAGAAGTCTAAACGGGGAGCAGGGAACTTGGGGTGTTTAGTCTGGAGAAAAGGAAGCTCAGAGGAGACCTCATCACTCTTTACAACCCACTCAGAGGAGTAGCAAGCTGGGGGTTGATCTCCTCTCCCAAGTAACAAGGGATAGATCAAGAGCAAATAGCCTTAAGTTGTGCTAGGGAAGGTTTTAGATTAGATATTAGGGAAATTTTTCACCAAAAGGGTTATCAAGCACTGAAATAGGCTGTCTGGTTTTATAGCGGGACTTGATGACCTTAAAGTTTTTTTCCAACCTCAATGATTCAATAAGCACAAGGAAAAACAACTCCCTCAGTACAGAAGGACTTTTTATAAAGAGTTTGTTCCATGGACAACACCTTGCTACACCCCACAGAATAAGCTTTGCTCCTGTCTTTCCCCCACCTTTCAATATGGACTAATAACCAAGAACAGGAACTAACAGAGTCAGGTTTAAATGAGTTTAACTCCCTAAATGAGTTTAATTCCCAAACCTGCTGGCTGAAGTACCTTGTCAGGTTTGGATCATCACCCTGAAGAGAAAATGCTAATGACCATGAACCTCATTCCAGGGGGATAGAGAACCCACAAAACCAGTTAAATCCACAATAACTAACAAGAACACAGCTCCTCCCCTGCTTTATGATGTGGAGCATACCTTGCACCAGGAGGTGCTAATGCTGAAATTCACAACTATTTTTGTTTCTCCCTAGTCATATAAATTTTCTGCAAGGGTATTCTGAGAATAAAAATACACTGCAATGAGATCACTAGTACCTAGAACAGTCAACATGCCCCAGCCAACTACCTGAAGGACTGGAAGAAGGAGGCAGAGAGGACTGACTGAATTCAGAGACAGAAGCAGAGTTCACTGGGCTGTTTATACATTGCCTTTGGGTTTTTTGAATGTAAACTCAGTGCAGACTGAAATAGCACTCCAGAGTTAAGCTCCCAGCACTAAGAAAGCTGAAGCATTAATCAATATTTGTGGCCCAGGTGCTGCATCATTTTTTTATTTTTGTCATTTCTGAGAGCAGATCACAAGCTCTAGGAGAAATAATAAACCTAAGAATCTAAGGTTTATAAGGGAAAAACCCCAAACACAACAGGTAGCCCTTATGGGTAAAAAGAAACTTGAACTATACACAATGCAAGAAGTGAAGAAAATGTAGAAAGTTAAATATGAAACTGATCCTCTTTAGCCCAAGACAGTATCAGTGAAGTTAATTAAATGTTCCACAAGTGTCAGGAATACCATGTTACTGTTCTTTGATGTATCAAGGCCCAGTAACTTAAAAACAGACTGAAATAATGGGAATTTTTAGTTCCACATAAAAAAAGAAGTCAATGGATTTTGGAGTAAGAGATGTTGGTGCACACAGACACAATGACACACCTTTTACACAGGGGAGATGACATCAGGCCAAGAAGAATAGGCTAAGTACTAAAATTCCCATTTGAAGTACCTTATCAAGCTGAATTTCACTTGAGGATTCACCACATCAGTATCATGCTTATAAATACACAAAGTGACAGAATATTAGTTAAAAAGAAAACAGGTTAAGCATAACAAAGTAACTCTCACAGTGTCATGAAAACTGAGCCAGAAATTTGCATTGTTGGAAAGTGATGGATATATAAATTTCTCAAAAATTAGCCTCAATTAATATAAAAGTAACTGTTGGCTCATATTTGTATTAACCTTGGGTTTAAGAGACCCACTCACGTATTACTATTATACATTATTATACATTATAAAAATGTGGAACAACACTTTCTGCTCTGATTACTAAATACATAATAAATCCCCCATTTAATTTGTAAGGCAGAGGAACAGGAAGAACAAGAAAACAATGAGATGATGCTGAGTGGCAAAGTGATCCACCTATCCCAGTAGCAGAGAAAATGAAACGCAAAGGTACAATGGAAGATGAAAATGGAAAGTATTTCAGAGAATGATTATGAAATAATGCAGAAGGAATTCCAGGATAGCCTCTGCTTTTTGTGTTCTTTCAGACAGAGCTCCCAGAGAAGTTACCTGTTGGAGAACAAATGCACTGCCCTGGTGATGATGATCCAGCCCACCTGCTGAAGGAATTCTCCACAATTCTCCCTAAGGCTTGGCCATTGTTCTGTCTCCACTGCTTGGGAAAGGAGCTCCCACTGCAGTGTGGGACAGTCCCTCCCACTCCCTGGGGCTGAGCACGCTGCCTCTGCTCCGGGAGGAAAGCCAGATTTGATTCCCCAAATAGCAAGGTGCCTTCCTGCCAACAGTTTCTTCTGTGTGTGTGTGTTTTTTTTTTTTTTAAACAAATATTTTCCATGTGTTTTTGTCTTACAATGATATGAAATAAAGAACAATTAAAAATATGAAAATGATGTGTTTTAAAAATGATAAACTATTATTTCACTTAAGCATAATATGTTCTGAGGGATTTTAAGTAAGACATCCATAACACACTGTGATCTGTTTTTTGCAAAAGAGAAGCATCAGGTTTCACTAAAACATGTTCCCCCTATAAGTGTTAACAAAATCAGTATTCAAGAGGGTAAGGACCAACGTGCATCCAAAAAAACTCAAACCATACTATGTGATTCACATATAAAGTCATTCTCATTCAAATCAAAACAATGCAAAACTAGATGATCTCGAAAAACATTTAAGCTTTTTATATGCATCTGCTAGTTTTATTTTCTTCATCATATGATAGATATTCCACTAGTCTATTCATGATTTAAAATAAAAGAAAAAAGAAAATGAAATCATCCTGAAGACAAAAATCAAAATGTTTTTTTGCTTTCCCCTCTCCATCTTTTTTTTTTTTAATTCCAAAGTATGCATTAAAATTGTTAAAATAATACACTTTGCTCAAAAAAAGAGTAGATCAGGGATAAATACATGGAGAGTTTAAAACATTGTCGAACAGAGGACTATAGTATCAGCCATGCCTGGACACTGCTGAATAACTGCAACTTTTACAAAGGACATTCAAATTTACTGTGCCAACATCCAGACTGAGAGGGTAAACAGAACAAACCAAAATAAACCCAGCAGAAAGCTTTAGCCAACTGTGTAAGAAGCTAAACTGAGGTTCCAACAACATTCATTTTAGAAAAAGAGAAAATATGTTTCCTTAAAAGTCTGGACTTCAGGACCAAATCTGTTTGGATGACAGAGTTCAAAAGAAATCCTAAGGAAACTGAAGTGTGCACAGATGCAGGTTCCTGTGAAACACTACCATGAGCAGCAAAGGATAACAGACACAGAAAGGAGATTCTCTTGAGAAATCAGCATGCCTTAAATACATGCACTGTGAATATAAATGAAACTCAAAAAAGAAAGAAGTGGCTGCACACATGGATATATGATACAAGTGGCCAGTGCAAAATTTATTGAACCTCATTTATTTAAAACCATAAATGTGTAGTGTTAAGCCGACAAAAAGTAAAATAAACTTTCTTGAAAGCTTGTAAAATATCTATCATGGAAATAACAACACTTACCTCAAGGATTCCATCTATGAAAACAATGTACAAACTTTTAAAATCAACAGCCAAAAGGCATCAGCCTAGAGAACCATCTCTTCCTTGGGACACACAGATGCAGACAAAGCCAGCAGAGAGGCCCCAGCCACACAAAAGCTGATATTGTTCTCCTGCTGGGGGGAAATCTCACTTGTAAATCGAGGGATATCTGCATTCAGAGTCAGCCCAGGCAGGGCCCTGCAGAGGTGGCCACAGCACTCCACCCCACGGGAAAATGATTTTCCTGATCCTCAGAGAAGGCAGCTGCCAAGCAGCAGCTCCTGGGTTTACCTCTGAGCAGAATTCCTTGGATGCACTGACAGAGATGAAACATCATGGGTAAAACACTTCCCCACTAAGCACAGCCTTGAAGACCACTAGACTTTGCAAAACAAATAATAATTGAAGTAAAAGACCTCCAAAATTAGCAACCTCTTCACAATTCTTCCCAATTTCTATATCAGTACTGCTGGCACAGGACAGTAGTGTCTTCCAGAACGTCTTTCATGAAAGTCAATAAAAAAGAATTTAATTCAAGCATTTGATAAGGCTTCTAAAAATCTGACCATGGTAATAAACTACTGCTTTCACTACTTAAATTTAACTCTGTTTTTCCATAAACTTATTTATATACTGCACTGCATTCTTTATCATCTAAATTGGATACTGGAATGAAACAGTCTATAAAGCTTTATATAGTCATAAACCCAGACATTTCTAAGTGACACACAGAAATGTTCTACAGCATTCACCAGAATTTTGATCATCACACATTTAACAAGAAAAAAGAAAAATCTGTCCAAACCAAAGTTACTCTTTTACTTAAAAAAAAAAAAATCAATTATGAAACAATAAATTTTTTAGGCAGTGCATATTTCTATATGGTTGTTTCTAGAAGGGCCTTTTCTTTACTCTCTGCAGTAAACACAATTAAGTTTTTAATAATGAAACGTGAAACTTCTGTGCAGGAAAAAACCCACTCAACACAAATAATAGGTTTCTGTAAAATGGTGAAAAACCCCACATAATTCAATAAACCCACATTAGGATATGCTTCTGTATTGCAGAATTCGGCTGAGTGTGATTAACTACTTTCTAAGCAGTTGGCACCTTTTTCCCCCTTGTTCTGAACAACTCTGGCCACCAAGTCAGCTGGAAGAGAGTCTTAAGACAGTTATCTAAACAAATTAGTAAATTAAAAACAATCAATAGGATGATGCCTCCTGTGGCCTTCAGAGGTGCCTGTCCTCTTATCACCCAAGTTAATGAATTACTGAGAAAGAATATTTCTATTTTGTAATCTGAAAAAAAAATAACACATGGGGTAACTTGCACCCTTAACAAAATGATTGTTCTTTCTTTTTTGGCCTTCAGAAAAAGTTATTTCAGAGGAAAAATAAGATATTTCAGCAGCAGGCATGATCTACCATCATGTGCTTAATCTAAAAATAAGGATAACTCTTGAGAAAGAGTAGGAACATGAGAACAAATTTAACTGTGGAAAATGGCCACAGAAGAGGAACAGTATTTAATGCAAAGTGACAGCCATAACTTCACAACAGAATAGAAAATTCCTACTTAGTGGGATATAATGGTTTATAGGTTACTTGGTCTGGAGACTTCAGGAGCCCCAAATACTCTAAGAGCAATAAACAGTTTCCCTGACAGAACCTCATCCAAGTACAACTTGTGTACAACTTGTGATTTTTTTCTGATAAAGAAATTGGAATAGTATTGATACAAAATTAGAAATCAATATCCCACATTCAAGTTACTGACATGAAAAAGCTACCCTTTCAAATAATACTGTCTGTAATTTGCTTCAGGCATTAAAATATGTATTTCAGGACGCTGCATTATTTCAGAAATTTATTTTGTATTTTTCTAACTAAAGTGTCCTGGGGAAGATTCTATCATCTCCCTTCCACATAGCATAATAAAAGAAAAATGCTTTTTGATAGCAATTTGTTCTTATAAAGATAAGATATCTTTATAAGCTGCAATTAAATGCATCCCTTTCTGCTTATGAGAATGACTGTGATGAAAAATGTGAAAATTGTACAAATTCACTGCTGGTTTTTCTTACTTGAAAAGCTACAACAGACCATTACAGCAATAACAGGTCATGAATGAAGTACTGGCAACCTGCTGGTACTGTCAAGAGCAGAAAAAAGCAAAAGCATTACAGAAGCATGAGTTAATGTCTGCAGACCTGTCACCCAGAAATATACTGAAACTAAGGCCATGTGGTTTACCAAAGCCCAAGAAGTTATATGATAACACAATAATGATTAATAAATAGCTAAAACGTTTCTGCATGAGTGACACAAGTATTTTGGTTCTTACTACACTCATACTATTCAACTCGTCTCCAGACTTTTTATTTCCTGTTCATATTAACTGAGCACCTTCCTATACTGCATCATGCCATATAAAAACTAATTTAAGCATCTGGGACACAAGCTAGGTGAACTTAAATTGGGAAAAAAATTTTCATGCAAAATGCAAACTGCAGAGATGAGTTGCTGGAGATGCAATTCAGGAAAGTCATAAGCTCCTAGTCCCTTCCTCCTGTGTGCTTAATATAATTTTATCCAATGACTGTTGATGTAAAATGCTTAAACAGTTATCAGAGAACAAAGATTAGAACTGCAGGACAATGCCATCACCACTTAGCAGCCAAGTCCCTATCTCTGGGTGCTCCAGTCCCAGGGGCAGCTCTGCCAGCAGCTTTGTGTCCCCACACAGGCCAGCTCAGAGCCCAGCAGCTGGGCCACTTCCAGACTGCAATCCCTTAAACTTCAAGAATGCACAGAATTCAAGTGACTGATCAAACTGTAACAAGTGTACAAATCATTCACTACATTTTCAAGAGTTTGGACACCAAGGGACCTGTGGCACTGTTGACATTCAGCTCGTGCTCCTGCAAAGCTGCACAGAGGAACCAGAGCATTCAATAGCTTTGCAGAAACTCTCTCACGTCTCTACAAACATGATCATCTACCTCAGATCAGACAGCTGGAATGTGTCTCTTTCACTGGGTAAAAAACACACAAATCTTGTTAGACTTGTAATATTCACTGAGCTGTTCAGTTTAAAACATTGTACTAAAAAGGTCATCACCCATGTGATCACACAAGCCTTTTGGTTTGATCCAGGAGTGCATTTTTTAAATTAATCTCATTGTGCCCACCTACCATTCTTCATTTTTCACCATACCAGAGCATATTTACTCTCAAACAACATTAAAGTAGAAGATGCTGTTCACCTACCAGTGGTTATTCAGTCCACAGGACTGCAGTACAACTGGCATGAAGTAAAAGCCCTTGGAACACACAGGATTGTCAGCACTGGCTCCTCAGTGCCAGCTGCTTTGTTCTACAGATCTGCCACTGCTGTGTCACAGCACCTGCCAAGGTGCCTCTCTGCATTTGGCTCCATCTGGAGTTTTTTCTCAGTGCAAGGTATAGATTGCTTTAGAAAAAGCTGGTCTGTCTGAAAAGCAAATCCTCTGTCTTCAGCATTAAGTATTCACATATCCCAGAAGAAAACATCAGGGAAAGTACTTTTTCTGCTACTTTTTTTGACTTTTATTTTAGACATCAGTGCTGTGCAGATACAAAGTCACTGAGAGCATGATGTCCTTTTGAATCTGTCACTCAGTAAGTGTTTTGGCACTCCAGTAAGACACTGCTGCCTTATGGACTAGCAGCTCTCCAGAACCACAGAGAAATCAGATTTTAGATGACTGAGCCTATTACATACCATGTCCAAGTGTGAAAGAGAAATGAGCATACCTTGGTGCATCACACAAAAAATTTCACACTTGTAAGAATATTGCCAGAACTGGCCTAACAATAGTACACTTAATGTTAATAATAATAGAAAATGTACAGTTATAAAGTTGCAATTTGTTCAAAATTTAAAAAACCTTAAAAAAACCCACAAACTAAAATCTGGTCTATATTAAAAGAAAAAAAATCTATTCTGATGAATTATTTTAAAGCAAACTTATTAATTCAAACTTCTAATTATTTACATATTCTAATATACTCTATATTACAGTCCTAAAAATGTGTTTTTGCATAAAGTGCTGGATGATTCTTACATTCTACAACTAAAGAAATTGATTTTGGTATCAAACAAGAAAAGGGAATATGCTCAGGATAAAATAAAATATTATCCAATGAACAACATATACAGGAACACATTTGAATTTTTATCACAGAAAACTTACATCTAGTAACGTGTGAAGATGCTGATCCTGGAAAACACTGTGAAGAAAATCTAAGTCTTTTTCACTGCAGTCTGTAAGTGCATGAATTTCTTCCAGGCTATCCAGCACCTGTGAGACTGCTCCTATGGGGCAACAGACAGGGGGGAAAAAAAAGAGAAAAAAAATCAATAAAGCAAAGGCTCATGGTAAACTGAACTTTGGAAAAAAAACCTTTCAATTCATCTGGTACAACTGGGATATGAGCTTAAAAAAGCTGTATTTTTAACAGGAAAACTCACTGAATAAATTTTACATATATCAAAAGTACTCACAGATAATGTAATTACACATAAGAAATGGCTTAATGGGAGAGAGGTTAAAACCTGATTTTATTAAGCTAAGCTTTATTCTATTTTAGCCTTGCTTCCAACGATGTCTTATGGAGCAACTTGGATTATTGGCCTGTCCTCACCATTCCCACCCCAAGCTTCACTTCTCTTTCTGAACTGTCAGACAATTTCAAATGCATACTGTAAAACTGTAAAACATCAGTAATAATTATTTTGAAATCAAATCCAAAACATTGGTAAAATCAGGAAGAATCAATACTTTCACAAATATTTTAAACACCAGCATCGGGATAAAGGAGGGAAGAGGGAGAAACACCTGACTGCTGAATGTTCTGGGGGACAAAAAAGGTTGCAATATGTTTTTGCTCTGTTTGTTCTGCTTGCCTGGTTCTCTCCTGCCCAGCTATTACACTTGATGCTTTTTCACCAGGGCATTGTTTTGGGCCATAGGATGATGGGGATGATTTTTATATGGAATGGGGTTGGGAGAGAAGCAAGAGCTATGGAGACATAAAGGAGAAATGGGAGGCACTGTGGAAGGTGGAAGTCCATGAGGAAAAGCTGAACTCTCAGCAGGAGAGGACAAAGAAACACAACACAAATCCACAGTAAACCACCCCACAGTGGTTCTTTGTGAAACAACTTGTTTAAAAATCAGAGTATCAGTGGTGGCTGCCACCTGTGTGCTTTACTAGAATGCCAACTTTGGCTTATCTCAACACCCTTGAGATGTCTTCATGTTCTCATATCTTCACTTTTTGCACTGTGGTAAAAGCATCTGGCAAGAAGGCAGCATATCCAGTGAGAGTCTGCAGCAATGCTGTGGTCTAGCAGTGAACTAATGAATACTTTTTCATAAATAAATTCTTAATTCTGGATATCGAATTCTACACATTTTCTATTTCACTTATTTCTCATCAATATGCTTATTCTGTTCATTTATACATTTGCCTGTGTATTTTTCACAAGATAGGTAACATCTAAAAAATTGCTGCATTCCTTGAAATTCTATCTTCTATTGCATGAACAATTTTTACCAGCCTTCCTTAACTCAAACCCATTTGTACTGCATTTTCAGAATTTAATAAAAACAATATATCAAACTGGCTCTTAACCACACAAGGAAAGAAGTTAACTCATTTCTCTGAAAATTTTGAAAAAGGAATAAACCCAACAAAACACAAAAACTACTATACAAGACTTGCAACCTCATGGCTTAGGAGGAGAAATAAATTACAAATCTAGAAACTCTTGCATCACATTCAGTACAAACCTCAGCCTAGGATTCTGCTCACAGTTCTCTATACAAGGTTTGAGAATCACAATATCCCCCCCCACCCCCCCCACAACTCCTGTCTCAGGAGCAATAAAACTTCTTAATCCTCTCCCATCAAGTGTGTCTGACTACTTACACCTATTTGATGTAATAATTTATGTTCTTTTAAGAATCTGGGGCTGTCAGCAAGTAAAACAACTGTTAGTAGTTGCTGTGCATGAGGTCGGGTGCTCTGAAAAAAAGAAGTCTGCTTCCTCTTTGATAATGAACAAGGCTGCTCAGCTGAAAGGAACCATCCACATCCCTCTGCCAGAGACACAGCAGGAAACCTGAGAAAATATAAGGGCTGGGGATCTGCTGGTAGGAGGATGGAGAGATCACAGCTAAGCCTCAAAGGCAAGGAAAAAAACCTACCCAGGGACCCCAAAAAGACTGCACTGTTTCCTTTACATGTTCAGCACATCAGTTAAAAGGCTGATGGACTCAGAGATCTCCAAGCCTGAAGGAAAGTGTTTGACTTTCCAGGATCCAGTTGGTAGAAGAAAATTTGTTAAAATTCTGTTTCTGCACTTTTCATGCTCAGAGTTTGAATTATTTTATTTTCGAGCAAAGCTTCTTTTTCTTGGCTCAAAGCCCTGTCTGTATATTTGGGGTATTAAGGAAAACTCAAAAGAAGATTCACCTCAGAGGTATGGGAATCTTAAGAGTCTCTAGTACTGCTCAGTGTGGCCCATAATCACCAAAACCTGAGCCAAATCTGGAACCAGTAAAGAAATGTGTTCAAAGTTGCCTGCAGTGCTGTGTTATTGTGAAACACCAAATGCTCTGGAACACCACATTCCTTATTTGACAATATTATTTCCTTTGCAAACTTTGTTTTGTGGAACACTTTGAGGGCTTTGGAATGGAAATGGAAGTTATGATTTTTCAATATTTACATCTCAACAACGTCTTGAATATTTGGGAATAAAAAAAAATAGGGTTATTAGGGTTTGATCATCAGGTGTTTTTTTCCTTTTGTTCATTGGTCACATTGAATAGAAGGCTGTAAATAAAGTTTCCAAGAACATCCTTAAGAAATTTGATGGGACTTTCTGACAGTGACTTTTTTAATCTCTCAAATGACAGTTTTTACCTTATGTTTTTTTTACTTATAATCTTATGCTTTACCTCACTCATTTACAAATAATGTGCACCTGCATGAGAAAATGGCATAGCAGCAATATACTGACAGCATATTAGTGCTTAAAAAATGGTGACAGAACAATTTTACAGACATTTTTGTGAATACCTACACTCTGTTACAGACATCTGTTAAAATGTCTAGAAGTTCCTTTCAGAAGAGTTTTAAATTCAGGGAAGAGATACTACACAAAATAAAGTTAACCAACCTTTATAGCACACCTGTTTCTAAAAGGATTCATATTCAAGCTAAATTTCTAACCTTTGGGGAAAGTGTAAAGGCACTCAATATTTATAATTAAAGCTTATATCCTCTTGAAATAGGATTTAACCTCTTTTCAACATTGCAAGTGCACCCGTTTTAGCCTCAGCACAGATGATAAAGGACTTAAGTAAATTATTACAGTCATGCAAGCTAAAATCTCAGACTTCTCATGGTCTGTAACAGTTACAGACAGAATCTAGAAACATGAAAATTGAAGCATAAGAATGATGCAGGAAAAATCAGGAAGTTGACTAACTTGACTGGCTGTGTTAATTTGTTTTTTAAGACTCCATAAAGTAAACTTTGTTAGAAAATGCTGCTCACTGCCCCAGAATTTTCAAGTAGCCCCGGCTTTTGGGTGAGACGAACCTCACCCTGCACCTTAAGTTAGTATAAAACCAGATCCAATTGCACAAGGAAAGGCTGCAATTCAAGTGATATAAATAGAAGACTCTTCTCTGCAGAAACAGTAATAAAATCCACACCAAACATGGTTCTGTGAGAAGACTGCAGATCCTCCTGTAAATGCACAGCAAATGACCTCCGTGTCAAAAGGAGCAGTGACACTCTGGGCCATGCACACAACCTTGTCTTCCCTGTACTCCCATAAGGATACCTAAGAAAGGATGGCTGCAGCTATTCAGAGTTTTCTGGGGACTGCCAACTGTGAAAAGTTGAAAACTAGGAGCTGTCATATTTATATATGAGGAAAAATCACATTAGAATGCTTATGACAGTCTCCTGCAGTCACCACTAGTGCATGAAATACTTTAATAGTTAGTGGAATGACTTCTTAAGGATGACACCCAATTACTTCTGAGAAGATAGAGATGAATTGAGCATTTTTCTGCCTACTGAGGCAGATCTGTTATTTATCAGAGACACGTATTTGCTTTGTGAGGCAGAAACTTGGGATTTTCTCTTCACGTAGTGCACAGTCAAAGTCACCACAGGTATCTTGTGCAAGTTCAGTTACCTCATTTTTGGAGATGGCCAGTCAGAAATAGTTTTCTCTTACAGCTGAATTCTGTCTCTAGGGTATTTGTAGTTCTCATACAGTGCATCTGAAGTTGCTATGGACACTGGTTCATCAGCTGGAAGTAGGCAAAGCTTTGGTAAAATAGTGTTGTTACTACAACATCCAGCTATTTTAGTCTGGAAAAGGTGGTATGAACTTTAAAGGTAGAGAGGATGTGCTTACTTCTCCCCAGAACAGAGTAAAAGAGAATTTTAAGTACTATTCCAAGAATTACCTACATATTCTCCAGTAGTCATGTGTGCCCCCAGCACAAAACATCCCAAAATTTGCTTTTCTGAGGTTTCTCAGCACACCAGAGAGGTGTAACTGGCTCCCTCTGTTATGCAACAGGCAGTGAACAAAAATAGGAGCCTCTTTCCATGTGACAGATGATCTGCAACACTGTACAATTGAATAAAGTGTTTAAGTAAAGAAACAGACATTGCTACAAAGCACAGGCTACATCCTGACTGCAAACACATTCTGACAGAGGGCAAAAGAACTCCTTGATTTATTTTTTAACATTGAAAATTACAAATGCTCATTTAAGTCTTGGGTCAGTCATAAACCCACTTGAGTAATGAAAACCCAGAACTCAGGATGCCTGGTATTGTTTAAACACAAAACTATAAGCACCTTTTTGCCAGTCTCCTGCAATTACTATGCCAGGCAATAACTCTGTACAAAAACTTATGATGACCATTATAATAATATTATGTTTTTATGAAAGAGACATTGGCAAAATCTAAATCTCTCAGATTTGTAGAACCACATAAAATGAAGTCCATGACACCAGCCACTCATTTGTATCCTGTTTATTCTTATAAACTACCTTTATTTATTTGGCTTTTCAACTATTCTTTATGTTGTGTAAATAGGTAAGTAACTGTGTCTCAAAGATTTTACAGTGGTATTTAAATAACTAAACAAGGCTTTGCTGTAATTTGCAATTTCTCTGTGTATCACAGTTCTGTCCTTATGCCATCCAATCCACAATAAACAGAAGCTGATTTCTCTCAGTCCCATTTCTTGGCTGCCTTCTCATGGGCAGCTGCTGGAAATGAAACTAAAAGACCAGTCCTGGCTCTTAAAGCACAGGCATTTCAGAAGGCAGGATTTACATTTTACTTTGTTTGTGAGGAAGTCTGAGGGTAGTACATCCAGCAAGGAATGACAAAAAAATCATCAGAAACTGTCAAATTTTAGAGATCAAATATTAGAATCACAAAATGAAGTCACAGAATATAATCTCACAAAAAAAAAAAAAAAAGAAAAAAAAAAAAGAAAAAGAATCAAGCATGGGTATTATTATAAAGTGCAAACCTTTCCACTACTTTCACTGATGTAACTTTTCAGATTTAGAGAATATCAGCTGAGCACCAGCTGCACTTCATCACTTGCAACAGCATCTGCAAAAATCACTGGAGTTGAGATGGCTCTGATCTCACACAGTGATTTGGGGCTCCTTGCTGCTCACTGTATTCCAGAGCAACTGACTGCAGGATCAGATGACAGCCAAAGCAGGTGCATACATGTATATGACTAAATAGTTTAAAGTAAGGTGGCAGATACATGTTTTATATATACACAGCATTGTAATTAAAATTTAAGGCAAGTAAAGGCTCTGTCCTGCTCAGATGTGAGCTATATTGTGTTTCATGACTTCTTCCTTCTTGGACTGAAATCAAACAGTGAAGTTTAGACATCCTATAAATTTACAAATAGTCTCATACATGAACACAGTTCTGTGAATGCTACTGGGAAGCAAATAAGGCAGTGCTAATACAAATGTATGTATATACATACACTGTATGTATATAAAACAATCAGGAAGAGTGTAGTAAGAGAGCTGGAAAGATGGAGGATTATGGAGATGACAAAAATGATTCAGAAAGAAGACTGCTGGTCTAATGGAAGGGTATTGGGATTTACAACTACATTAAAGAAGGTAAGAATATTTAAGGAATACAAGAAAAGAGAGAAGGGCATGTAGAAGTAGAAAAATAAACTAAAGGAAATAGGTGCAGGAGAGAAAAATAGGAAGAAAGGGACTAAACAAGGGAAAAAAAGAAAAAAAAAGAAAAAAAAAGAAAAAAAAAGAAAAAAAAAGTAAACAAGAGATTAAGTGTTTCCAAACAGCAGAAGGAATATATAGGAAAGTACTATACATGGAAAACAACAAAGGATGGGGGGGAAGAGGAAATGGTTGGGGGGCGGGGGGGTCAAAGGGCAGCAAGAAACTGATGCTTAATTTTGAAGAGAGACTTTTTTCATCTTGCACACACACAGGGGCACTGAGTGTAGGCATGGCTCCACTTTCTCCTGTCCCCATACTTGACACCTTCACACAAAAGAGTTTGTTAACTCTTTTTCCCAGCTACCCCTCACTGAAAATCCAGCCACAGATATGAGAGAAGCCAGTCTAAAGTGGTGCTGAAGAAGCATGCAGAAATTTTTCAGACCGAACCTGTAGCATTCACATGCAACTAAACAAATAAATCTTTTAATAGATGAATGCCCTTCACTATCCCTGCCTTAGATCCTTCCTCATTGCAAAAATGCCTAAAAACCCCTTCTGACCAGCATGACAGCAGCACCCCCTTATAGTCAGTTTGTGGAAGAAAAGTCTCTGTACAAACAAAAACCCAAAAATCATGGCACAGGCTCTGTATGTTTTGTTTCTTCCTTCCCCCCCTACAACTGCTTAAAAATAATGCTATCACAAAACTTTTATAAAAAAAATCCATTGACAGAAGAAGAACTGTTAATCTATAAGTCTTAAAATGTTACAGGAAACCTCCACTTTCTATAGCTTGTTTTTGGGGAATTAGTTTTGCTGAATTAGTTGTTTTTGCAATGGTTGTGGTTTGTATCAAAGGGTCTGAAATTTCACAGCTTCTCCTCTGCCTAGTATAGTCTGCAGGTTTTAGAAGTGCTTGTGCTCCCAGTTTCTCACGAAGTGTGCAGCTACTTTGCAGCAGAACCTCTTCACTACATGCCAACAACATTCCTTCACTGAGGAGACACATTTTGGAGAGTTATTGAATCAGGTGTATGCATATCCACATGCATATGCATAGATCAGGTGCCACAGCAACACAGAAGGATCAAGAAAGTTCATGCAAGCATAGAGCAAGAATATAATATTTGACTAATATTACATTATATGTTTGGTGGTAGGAAGAAAATAAACCACATCAGTCTATGAAAACAATTTCTGAATGAAAATGCAAAACCAAAATATACTTTATTAATTCAACGAAAATTAAATTTTAGTTGATTTGTGTTGCATATATTAAATATTGGGGGGAAAAAACCCCAAAACTCAGGTAATTTTAATACTGCCTCTAAATTAGAATCCTCAGAATTCCCTGGAAATCATCCTTCTGCTTAATTATTCTGTTAATTATATATTACACTGTAGACAGATTTAGTCAATATCATATAATTTTATCTGAACAGGCAGTATTAAAACTGAAAAGAGCAAAGAGAAGCAAAAGAAAGCAGATTTTTAAACATGCAAAGACACACACCATAGCTGACTGATATGCCTTAAAGGAAAACAAAGGGATACCTACTTTCTGCTGCTAGAAGTCCTAGAAGGAAGGCAGCGTTTGGACAAACAACAAACAGTATGAAGATTTCAGAACAAGCCATTTATAAAGCTGCAACCTAGCAGACTAATTTAGCCACAAAATCGTCTCAACAAAGTGACAAGGATCCCCCCACTTTTAAATATGGTTTTTCTATGTGTGAAGCAAATGGCACTGGCAGACTGGGATGGGAGGAAAACAAACATTTGGTATTGGGAAGGCAGCACATGGATGCAGTGTTAGAGATCTATTAATACCAGATTTTCCCCAACATTGGTTAAACTATTTTAAAAAACTCATAGACAAAAAGTGATTTTTAGTAAAAATATTTAAGAGTTGAAATGATAAAATAATTCAACATACTGCAAATGATGCATAACATATTAATATATTTAGTAAGCAAAATTTAGCAATGTTATATTGAAATAAAAGTTTCAGTGAGAAATGTTATGTGAACCACTTAGAAATACAACCACTTCATTACTGCTTTTAATTAATGTGTCTTTATGCCCTTTTTATTAAATTAAATATATCAGAGCAAAGAACCAACAGCTGAAAAATCACGAAGTTAATAATGGAATGTTGGAAACACGCAAACCTCATGGTCTCAAAACTCATAGCTGTGCTTGTAATACTAGTGAAGAAATTATTAACAATTATATAAGGTGAATGCAGTTGTTTTTTTTAACCAAGCATTCATATTTTAAAATGTTACACAACACCCGTTGTAAATACTTACACAATCAGTGGTAATTTTTGCATTACAAAAATAGATTTTTTTTCTTACTTATGTTGATGAAACTGATGGGTTTTAAGATATGGGCTTGCATTGACAATATTTCATTAATTCTAAATTCCATAAAACAACTAATCATTCTAACTTGTGAGTTCAGCTACTTCCATGTATGTTGGAGACAGTGAGCTCACAACTTGTCTGTATATGCTGTTTGACCCTACTCTGAAAGACTAAGAGATTTAGCTTTATTCCCATTTTTATTATCAAATTTGAAAATCAAGACCTCATGCTGTTAAAAACTTCTTGTTTAACATGACAACAGAGAGTCTGACAAAATAGAACAGGATGAAAATTTCAATTTGCACACATCAATCCTGAGACAAAATACCAAAAAGCATTTGCAGAAATGCTGTGTGTGGAGAAAACGGAGGCAGATGCACTGAAGGAGGTTCAGTGTGGCTGCTCAGTGTGCAGTGCCAAACTCTGCTTCTGTTTATCTGCTTCCAGAGTGACCACAGAGCCCCACTCACACGAAGGCAGGAAGCACTGCAGCAGTGCCACTGCTCAGCACAGGTGCAGGAGCACATTTGGCCACTCAGTCTCTTGCTCTGAGGTTACCCCAAAACACAGCTTGAGGATCCCTTACAGGAATCCAGAACTGTCTGTGGCAAAAAGCTGCTCTGAAACCTCTTAGTCACAGTTCAGAAATGTGTGCCCACAGACCAAGCAATTCCAGCAGACATCAGAGGGTAACAGCCTTGAACCAAAAGTTAAGGGTTGCTTTAATTAAAGTCAGTTATGCAATTTTCCAAACACTATGGACTATCCACTAGCTTAACTCCAGCACTGACTTGGTTCTGAAAATGTGGATACAAAAAGCTTTTGGAAACATAAAGTTTATAAAAAACCTCTTCAATTTATCAGTTTTTCTAACTGTTGGCCTGAAAATGTAACCATTTTGAATCTACTTAACACCCCATATGAAACAGTCGTCCTCAATTCAGCTTCTCAAGTCAAACCCCAAGAACCAAAAGGAGGAAAAATTAAAAGCTTTTCACTGTTGCTGTTCATTCCCCAGCCTGAGGCACTGTTATGAAAACACTTGAAAACTGTATGTCTGTACATTCTCCTGGGGGACAAGTAGCCAGCATATGTCAGAAGGAGAGGAAAGCCTCTCTAAGCTGATGTGCAATCAGGAGGTAGGAGGGCCAGGCACTGGGCAGGAGAAAGGAGGGAGGCAGATGGGGAAGGACAGCAGAGAGCAAAAGCTTTGAATGTCCCTGGCACTTACGTATTTCATGGTCCACTTCAAATACTTCCTACTGGACCATTTTTCTCCTTAGCCTTCAGGGCTGCTGATTGCTAACTTCTGATTTATGTTTGTTTCAGCATATTAAAAATATCCAAAACATTTGTTGCCTTGGGGAATACACATTTTAGAATTCTAGAGAAGACTATTTGCAGAAAGCTTGTCAGCTGAGCTGCTTGGTGGCTTTACTGGAGAAGCTACTAGCACAGGCTGTCAGCGATAAAGCAGCATTGCAGTTTAAAAGTATTTTAAAAAGTTTAATCACACTCAAAATTCAGCAAGACTGGTTTCTGCCATGTTGCCAACAGGATGACAGCAGGATTAATTCAAGTTTTTCAGAGGATGGTTGCTGACAAAAGAGGAGACAAACCACCCACTGGTCAGCAAGTAGTTGGAACCAAGAGTTGTTAATACTGTACAAAGAAAAGGAAGATGTGTACAGAAAAAAACCTGGTTGACCTTAAATGAAATTTATCTCTGTTCATTTCCATCTAATTTAGCTAAGGAATTTTCTGACTTTCACTATAAAACTCTCTAACAAGAATATCCTTTGCTTCTGCATCTACAAAAGTCATCTGACTTGCTGTCTGCAGTGCCTTCCTATCCTGGGATAATACTCTGGTAGCACAGAAGATGTTCCAAAGTTCCAGCAACCCCAGGTTTCCACACTGAATTTTGAGGAAGAACACCTCTAGACTAATTGGGTAAAAAGAGAGAATTGAAATTTTCTGTTTCTGTGTTTGGAAAACCAGGAAATGTGCTATGCATAACCTAATAAGCACCTATATTTCTGTATATCTATCTCTGTAGGAGTTCTGTATTTCCCTGTTTCTGACAAACCATTTAATTACAGTGATAGGCTCCATGAAATTTTATGGGAGGAATAACCACATCTAAAATATTAAATGCTCTTCATTAAGAGTTTATGATCTGGAATAACATTATGAGCTATTAGGAAGGAAACTTAAATAACCTTAAGATAATCAAGTTTCTACTGCAATTCTTGAGTTTTAATTTCTCCAAACTAGTTTGGTTTAGAATCATCTCAAGACCCATCCTACAAGCTAGAAGTATTTGAAAAAACTGTTAGTGTACTTCTGAAGATGAAACAAAATAGATTTTGATATCTAGGAATTTCAGATGAAATGTTATAAACTCTGAAAGAGAAAGCTGAAAGAGTTGTATAGTCTTTTCTTGCAAGGCTTAGTGTTCAATATTAAATATTTTGTCAGCTAAAGTAGTGGGTCAGAGTAACAGAAAGAAAACTACCCACTTAGCATGGTTTCCTGATCACTGTGATCCCCCATCAGTTTGATCAACAATGTCAGGTTAGGGAATAACTTTGCTTTCCTGAGAATTCCATGCTTTTGTTCCAATTATTTCAGAGATGAACACAAGCTAACAATGGATCCAACACAGATATTCTGTACGGTTTAAATGTGCACTGGGTTCAAGTATTCTGTGAGCAGAAAAAAATAGAACCTGGAACTTTCCTGTATAGTGCTATTTGCAATTACATCACTCTGAGGAAGACACATGTCCTGTTGATGTGAGACTGAAACTGGAAAGCAGAACTGCTGTTTCCAGATTAGGAAAGTTGCCACTGCCAGTCATGCTGGTGGCCATTCACCACTGAAATGGGGGAAGTAGATGGAAACAAAAATTAAGGCACTGCAAGGGTTCTAGGTGAAGTAAAACTGACTTATTCTTTCTTTTAAAGAATAGGTGGATCCTTAACTTCAAGTACAAGTATCCAAAAGCTGTGTGGCTGAACTTAAGCCATGAGGCTTTGATAACCCATTTGCAATAAATGATCTGAGATTCTCATTCATTTCTATGGGAATTATGAATGGTGCTCAGGTCTAAAGACAAAGCAATCTTTTAAATTTAGTACTCAAAGTTGGATTCCAATAAGTGAAATTGGAGAATTTCAATCACTTAAAGTTGCCCCCATTCCTATGGGGCATATAATTCTTATATTAATGACATTGAAATAATTTATAATTACTGGCATATATGAAAGAGAAGGAAAGAAATAATTAATATATGCAGTCAGCACATAATTTTCTCACCTACAAAAATACTGGGACAGAGAATTATCACACAGCAGATCAACATAAGCAATTAAGTTCCTGAAATGTCTTCTAAAAAAGTCAGTATATAGCTAAAATGTTCTGCCAGTACCTCCTAAATAGTTTAGAAAAATTTGTCTTAGATTTTTCTTAAAGGTTCATTTAAATTGATCCTAAATCCTAATTTTAGGTCAGACAAACCGACCCAGACTTTTGCACTGCAAATATTCTGAGCAATGTTACATCAAAATTAAGGTCCATAATGAAGACAGGGCTGTTTAGGGACTGACAGGTTATTAAAATTTCTGAATATGGGCTATGGACAAAAGGATTGCTTGGTAAGGTCACTGTCCTGTCCAAGGCCTAGATCACAGCACAAGTATTATCTTCTCCTCTGAGGTATGCTGGGAGGTCCCTGAGTACATGTATTGTCTCTGAAGATCTGGGGGTCAGAAATACTGTCAAGTGTGCTTTAAACAGGACACATCTTAATCATATTGTTCACTGAAACAGGAGGTCAGGAAACTTTGGTACATAATAGTTTCTTTTTGTAAATAACTATTAATAAGGTGTTAAGAGCTTTGCTCCTGCCTAAGAATTCAAGACAAAATTTCAATAAGCTTTTATACTCAAATAATATAAAGAGAAATGTGAGATTATAACATTATTTGTAATTAAATGTACATTAAAAATAAACAATTCAGACAGAATATCTGTAGAAGCTTAAAACTGTGCCAAGATTTTATCTTCATTTCTGCCAGCTACAAATGCCATTGTGACTGAAAATTATCCTTTCACATGTAAATGTTAATTTAATATTCAATTTTATGGAATCTCAAGAAATTAATAAATACTTGGTACTCCGGTCAGGATGGACTTAAGACATGTTGATTGCAATAAATACAGTTTCTGTTAAAATACCTGAGGAGGTGGGGTCTTCAGAGAAGTCTGGCAGCTCTTCAGGGGGGTCACCATAGAAGGAGTTGAATTTGTGGCTTGACACAGCTGCTAGTACTGCCCCCTGAATGAAAATACCCACAGAGTCTCAATTACACAAAGCAGGATAATGAAACATTTCCAGAGCCCTTGGGCCACTCAGTTCTCCTGAGGTCTCTTGTGTGTTGACCTTTCCAGTGAAGAGCAAATATATTTTATAGTCTTCAGCTCTGCTTCCCTTTTATCAGTGACCATATCTAACAGAAAAGCTGATCATACACTAATAAACAGTAAAAATATTCTTTGCAAGGGGATTCATCAGAACAGTTCTTTATGTGAATGCATTCTGAAATAACTATGAGGCATAAATTCATATTGTAGTACAATGTAAACCAAATAACTGACCTCTTTATCTTTTCCTCTTACCTAGACTGAGTGGATTAACAGGAATAAAAATTCACTCTCTAAAGCAAAAAATTATGTTTTTATTTTAGAAATTGTCATAATTTGACACTGTCAGCACTAGAATACTTTAACACCCATAATGCATCAATATAAAAATAACACAATTATTCAGAATCACAGAGTTCCACAATGAGCATTACAGGGGAATTTATAAACCCAGAAAAATAGTTACCTCCTCTGACATATATTTACTTGTTCAAGTAAATGACACTTTAAGCACTCAGGTTTTAATGTTGCACAGTTATTGAAGTATGGATGAATTTCATGAAACATACTGCAGAACAGTGCTTTGGATAAAATGGCACAAAAAAATAATGAAGGTACAAAAGCTCAAGAAACTAAATATGTGGCCTCCCCAGGAAGAAATCCAGGAAATATCTGAAATTGCACCTAGAACAGGAATCAGGTAATATTCTAAATGTACCTGATAGCATTTTAATGGAAATGTTACCAGGGCATACAAACCACCTAAGAGAAAGAGCTGCTCATGAACTGTGGCAGCTGTGCATCTTCATCATCAGCAACATGAAACTTCTGCAAAGCAGCAGCTCAGTGTAAATACCTGATTCTGAGTTTTATTAGAAATTGTAAAACAGCCCATGAACTGTAATGCTCCATGTCTCTGCCATAATTTTCTGAACCTTTCAGTGAATTCAGAAATGTTTCTGTTAAGCATTCCATGACAAGAACAGAAAGAAAACCATGTTGTTTTGGGCTAAAATATTGACATTCTTTTCAATACAGCTAAGAAATAAACTAGTATGTAGTTAAACATAAATAGGACAAAGTGAAGAATACTTATTTGCTCTTCTTTAACAAAGACATTAAAAATTACTATTATTAGTTCATTTTATTATAAACACAACACAATAATAATAAATGATTGCACAATTCTCTCCAGTAATTCATACTACACAGAATTACTGAATTTATTGAAGAGGAAGACCTCATATACACTTGGTTGATACCAGACAATTTGCACTGAAATTTGAAAACTATGCACTAAGAAAGAAAGAAAGAAAGAAAGGACAAACAGCCTAAGACCTTATTTCAATAAACGTCTGTGAAGGCCTGCTGTAACTTTTTATTGTATTGTGGACTTCAAAGCATGGGATTTCTCTTAGCACTTTTTAAATGAATCAAGTATCACACAAAATGCAAGCTGTGTAATTATATTGTTTTAACACTACATTCAGTTTACCTTTAGTTTTCGTCTTGCATTGAATTTTCTCAACTGTTCTACTGTTTCTGGAAGATGAATCTTGTATGCATAGCGATCTCTCTCCTTGAAAAACCCCACAAAAAACAAACCAAAAGAACATTAAATACAAGCTTTTAATATCCTCTTGACACTAAGAAACCAGACAAGAAAAGTAACAGCTTATAAATATCCTAAGGACAATGAGGAGTTGTTGCAACTTAAGGAAAACTTCCAGAAATTAAGAGGGATTAAAGTACTTGGACAGAATTCTTAATCTGGCCCAAGGATATTTTCTTTTTGTAATTGTTTCCCACCTTGTAGTAAGACCCCAGTCTTTTGTTTTACTGTTGTGCTGTCAGTCTGTGTCTAGCACTGAACTTTGAAGCAGAAAGTAGTTCTGGTTTTTGGAATTCACAAACCTCAGTGAAGGAACATGCTCAAGCATTCTTTAACAGGGTGCTGGATACTTCAGGTGAGTTTGGGAGGTGGGGTACATGTCCAACAGGGCAGGAAGTGCCAACCCAATGCCAGCCAGGGGATGGTACAGAAAGAATTCTTCATTGTAGGTGCAGATGAAAAATGTGCCAATGAACAATTGCAGCAACAGAAGGGACAAAACTTGCAGCAGCCATCTACCTTTTCCCCCTGAAGCTATATAAAATCATTAATATAATGTGTTTATCACATTCCTCTCCTGAATCAGAGTGAAACCACAGCAGTCCCTCTATGGCACTAAAGATGTCTCTGTCTCATGCTGTATTTACTCCTGTCTATAAATGGTTTAGAAAGCTCTGAGTCAGCAGAGAGGGCAGTTTATTGTAGGCAAAAATGAGAGGAATGACTGGTAGAATGCCTGGCAAACAAAGCTGTCATAAACTAAACCATGTGACTTCCAACAAATAACAACATGACCAGAAAGAGACCACAGACACCAAAAGTGCAAAGCTGCATAGACAGAGTTTGCACATGCACATTAGAGAATTGTCCTTTTAATAAACCTAATTAGCTCAGTTGCTCAAACAATAAAAAATTACAGGTTTTCTGCCAAAATGACCCTCAACCAAGCTTTAGCATCTCAAAGTAGGTATGCTCTCAAAGTAAAAAAGTCCAATTACAAGCAGGTAAAACCAGGTCACCTGTGTTTGTATTGCATTCGTGTTCATTTCCATACCCTTTGATATTTGATACACTACATATATCCCAGACCAACAGACACAACTTTGGCTCTTTTTGAGTATAATGGTTTGAACCTGAAGTTTCCCAACACACAGAAGAGCTGTCTAGATTCTTAACCACTGCCATTTCTGAGAGGTGAACACACTCCTGACCTCTTCTGATAAGTTAGGCAATTCTCCAGCTTGGAATACGAGAGTCAGAGGCAGGAAGAGAGCAGAGAAACAGAAGAGTGACTCCATTCACAGGTGGTTACACCATTTTTACTTGGAGAGAGAAGAGCATATGATCCTGTTCTTCCTAGGTTCTTTCTTTGTGGTTCTTTGTGGGTTTCTCTTTGTCTCATGTAGAGCATAAAGAGAATCCAGCAGCAGACACCTATCAGCTCCCTTTCAAAATAGGTGCCCTGTTTAAGTTAATGATTTTATGACTTCTTCTACCCAGGACACCCACAATAGAAAAGCAAAGGATAACTAAGAAAATAGTTAATTAATTGGCTTCTGCCAAAGCAAATACAGTGTTCTGAACCAGCACTTTTCACCTTTTAATTCTGCAGCACAACCCATCATTCCCCAACCCCAATGTTCAGCACATACTAGTGATGGACTGCTGAGGAGCTACAGGTGTATTTTCTCCTGCTCTTGTTGTAAACCTTCAGTGTGCAGCAACTACTCTTCCACTGGCTTAAAGTGTGCTGTAATTCTGCCATCACTGAAAAATAGTTTGATTACCAGATGTCATATAATTTTATGCAGTCACAGTGGCCCTGGAGCAACACTCCCCTACTTCCTTCCCTTTTGGTGGGACATTTTCAAGAATCTAATGTAAGGAAGCAGCACAGTTCAGTAGCATAACCTACAGCAGTAGAGTGCTTGGCTACATGAGTAACAGGAAAGAGGTTTAGATATGACTGAACAAATTTAGATATGACTGAGCAAAAAGGAGATCAGAAATTACTTCTCTAGAGTTTGAGTGCCACAGAAAGACACATGAACACCTTCTTTAAGCTTTATGCTGTGCAGCCCTACTCCCTGCACTCTGGTGCTGCTGAAGATGTCCAACTGAATTTGCTCTTAAGCAAGAGTTTAAGCCTGGCAACTATCAAAATCTCAGGCTCTAATCCTAGAAAGCATTTAAAGCACGTTATCCCACATTTTGTACAGTTCATGTCTACTTTGAAAAGCTCAGAAAAACAAAGAAATCCATGTTTTTCTCCCTTAAATAGGAAAGTAGCATGCAAACAGCTGCTTATACTACCTTTAACCAGGGGTGATTCAGTGCTTCATACACTGTTATCCTCTCTGCTGGATCCAGCATAAGCATGCGGCGCACCAGATCTTTGGCACTTTCAGAAATATGGCTCCATTGCCTAGGATTCATCTGATTATGAGCAAGAAAGAAAAATTAAATTAGTAGTAATAAGAATGGAGAAAAGAACCTAGTGTTTATCTGCAATAATTACAGAGATTTAACAGTGGTTGGTGCTTGCAAACATTTCCATGTAATGAACGTAAAAGGAAATTTCTAAGGGTTTTAATAACTTGTAAAAATGGAACACTAGTTGCTACGGAAATGGCACAAAAATTGAAAACATAAACCCTGACACGTCCTTAGTATTATGTATAATCACAGTTTAATTTCTACCTGCTCTACATTCTGCTCAGATAAAACTGACCATTCACTAGACAAAGCAAAAAATAATTAAGCTCTGTTTAATGATGCATATGATAAATGCACATTAAATTAAATCTATCCCTGCAATGAATATGTGGCAAGAGAATTTATCTGTTTCAACCCAAAATTTCATGCCAGTGATTCTGGGTAAGAAGGGAGTAAAAGAATGCCTGTTGTGAACTTCTCTGGTGCTGAAGGTGCTATGGACAATGGTTTTTCCCAATAAATTCCTTTCAACTTCACAACAGGTCAAGTTTCTCCACCAGGAAAAGGAAAATGTCCTTTTCCTTCCTTTCCACAGGAAAGCATAAAAGGACAAGGCAATACCAGCAATTGTAACACTTTCAGAGCAGAACTTTATCTTTAGGAGATACAATGTGAAGGATGATTTAGAATATGATTTAGAATTTTGTGGATATACACAGGTTTGTGCCCAACCAGTCAAAATGATGGACACCTGATAAAACCATACCAAAGTAAGAAAATTCCTTATGTGATATAAGGGATCATATCTTTAAGGTATTTCTAGTATTTTTTTAAATTATGAAGAAGCTATGTTTTATTTAGATGATAGAAAGCTAATTTTACAAAGTACTAAATGCAAATTCAAAATTATGACCAGACTCTTTTCAATGTTACAATCTGGTTATTTAAAGAGATCCATTTTATTTAAAATTGGTCTTTATAAAAAATGGTAAAGACTAAATGAATTGGGGCACTCAGCAATGTTATCTGGCTATGAAATGCACACTTATAGCTGTGACTTAATTTATTTTTCAGCTCTAATGAAATGAAGCGAATTGCAAATTTGACAGGATTTTCACTGAACAGACAAATTACTGTGGAAACAGGAACAGAAAAGGAACTAAGGGGACACAATGTACTGGTTGTAACTTTTTTTTTAAAAAAGAGAAGTTAACTTGTTAAGAGATTCCATAAAGAAATCTTCCTTAAAGTGAAATCTTCCATAAAGTATCAGTCTGTGCAATCTCAAAACTAGTGCCATGAAGAAACGCTGCTGTTTCTAGGATTGTAAAATTTAAGAAATGAAATATGTGCTCCTGACCAAGTACAGTAACACTGTTGTCTGTCACATTTTAGCAGGCTGTTAAGGTGATATAATAAATCAGACTATCAGACAGCTTTGGGAGTTTCCATTTGCAATTTGCTAATGCACAGCTCATGTATGACCTTGGTTCCAAAGCACAGCAAAGCTGATCTTAGGCAAACCCACAGAAACAGTGAAGTTGCAGCTTTAAATTTGTCTCCACAATGGTCTGCGGGCTGATGCTGTGACAGCTTCTCTTGTGTGCACTGACCTGCCCTTGGTTGTGAGTGGCTCCTGTGAATCATCAGCTGCACTTGACTGCACACTGTACTAAGAAGAAAAATGCCAGCCTGCATTTGTAAAATAACATGCATTTTGTTTTAAATTGAGGCAGTATGATGATGATGATGAATGCTTATGACAACTCTATTAGTTGAGCAAAAATATTAAATGTCTAATAAATCTGAGGATACAGTATGTTCTAATTCACAGCTAAACCTCTTGTCTTCCTGCTGGGCTCAATGTACAGCCAGGGGCTGTTGTAACACCCATTTATTATTTCATCTGAGCAAATATTTCCATATTCTAATTCCTAACAATGATACAAAACACAAGACAGACCAGGGAGGAGAAAATCATCTCTCTTCCTGTGCATCAGATATCCATAAGCTTTAAATTCATATCAGAATAAATACAAACATCAACTTTCAGAAATGTTACCAACAGAGCTCATCTCACAGGAAAAGGATTCATGTATGCTGTCATTTACCTTGTATTTGCCTTTAATAATGCCTTCAAATAATCTTTCCTTGGTTCCATAAAAAGGCAAACAACCACTTAGCAGGATAAACAGGATCACACCACAACCCCAAACATCTACAGGCTTCCCATATGGTTCTCTTTTTACCACTTCTGGAGCCATAAAGTGAGGTGTTCCTACACGTCCTAAATGGAAATAAAAAGAAAATTGAGTCAAAGTGATGTGTGTCAAACATGGAAATTAAGAATATCACTGCATTAAACAAAACCAGTTTTAATACATTTTGTTCATGGTTTAAAGCTTTTAACACAATTCTTTTTACCTTAAGTTTATATTTTTATATATATGTAGTGAGATAAATCAGCATTTTCCCTTTTCCTTAATTTTTACTTTTATAAATTGAGGAATAGTCTACCCAAGCTGGCAGAATGTGGAACATGATTTTAAGAGCACTGGGACTCTTCAGTCAAACTTGCCATATAAAAGTAAACCCATCATTTTGAAACAGGAATTATTTAGAGAGCAAATACAAAGATACTGTAGAGCTCTAGCCACACTGATAACTTGAAAAAACTGCATCTACTTGGCAAGAGCAGGGTTTAGTCTGATGCTCTGCCCATACCTTGGCTGGTCTACTGAAACTGCCAGCAAAAATGCAAAATGCCAGCAACTGTGTTATTCATTTATTTGAAGAGGGCATTATCTTACTGGAGATGAAAAGATAATGCTAATTTGTTTCACAAAGTGCTTTCATTGAGTGTAATTAATGTTTTCCTATGAAAATAGAATTTATTTAGTACCAACTGATCTTTTGAGCAGATAAAACTGATTAGAATAACTTCATTCAATTTCTATATAACACATTAAGCCAAATAAAAGCAATGAACATTTTACCTCTCCTTATAAACGTTTCCCATTGTAAAGAATTTTGTTTCCATTGCAAAAATTAAGCTTGGAATGCTCAGGTTCTCACTGACACTTATAAACATTGTAGTCTTTGGACTACCCTGGTTCCACCAAGTACCAACAGAAGAAAAAGAACATCAGTGTGCAAACTTTCACCACTAATACCTCCTTCATAAATTATTGCTGCTTACTACAGTGGATTTCAGAGGCTCCATTGCAGGCCTGCAGCACCTGCTGGTTAGGAGAGCCTAAAATGCAGCCCAGAGGATCCAAGGTGTTTGCAGGGCACATATTTAACTCAGTCTTGTCTTTGTAAAGAGACTCCTGCTTGATTAACCAGTCCTGCTCACCCTCTGCATGGGAGTCAGCTAAGTCACAGCACTCAGAACAAACACCTGGGGGACCATTTGGACGTGGCTTCCTCAGTAAAGACCATCCTTTGGTTATCCCACCTAATCCAGGAATATGATCTGACATGTTATTTTAATTAATCCTTTTTTGCACTGAAAGGATTAAAATATTGTCAGAAAGCCAGCAGCTTTTCAACCATACTCTTCAGAAAAAACACCACCATTGTCAAACTTCTTCACATGGCTTTCTATTAAACCGTTTCAACCCCAGTTTATCAGGGAATTCCCCTGCCAAACAAATGCTAGGGATCTGTCTGTGACAAAGGGATGTTACCTCATCACTAGGCTAGGCTGCATCTTAAAAAGTCCCTGTAGCCCAGGCTGACCTGACAGCAAAGGGGAAGCTCCTTCCTGAGCTAAAAAAGAATAAACCACCAAGATGCAACAAGTCCAGCATCATCCTTCATATCACAGGGGAGGGAGGAGGAAGGATATTTAGTCTGGACAGAGAGAGATGCACATGGGGAAAGATGACTCATTCTTCTTGTGGGATGTACACACTTTGTAGATGTATGGCATAATTTCAGCCTGAGAAACCTCAAAGCCAAATCTCCAAGATAACATATATGAGGTACAGAATGATCTCCTTAAATGACTCTCTCTCTTTTAGATGCCTGGTGGCAGGGAAGACAAAAAAAAAAGGGAAATCATAAACACTCATCCAGTATGCATAACTTGCTGTGATTTTTTTTTTGCTTTTTTTATTTGACTAAAGATTTATATATATAAAGTTTCATCTTTTTTTCCCCCTTTGGATGCCATCATTGGTGACAGGAAAAGCATCAACATTTCCAGCTCTGCAGCAGGTTATGCCTGTGCATAAGCAGTAACACCTGCCTGTTCAAAGAGCATTTTTCTATCCCTGAAACTGCTCACGTGATGTTCGTGGTGTACCTACCATAGACTGGAAACCTCTAACTCAGGAGATCATCAGAGACCACAGGGCAGACTGGCTTACCCAAGTCTTATTTGTTCTGAGTGAGAACTTCCTGAGACTTGGGTGCAAAGGAACCTATTTGCAATTTTGGGCTAGGTGTAACCTTTCTTGCTCGTTGAAAAAAAAAAAAAAATCTTTTGTGGTACTAAAGCAAACTTAAATATTTTTCATCAATACAAATGGAAAATAGTATATTCTGTGAAAATTCTACCTTCGCATCATACTTTATAATAGCTGTTATAAAATCTGACAAGTGTTGAAAAGAGGGATTACTCCAAAGACAAACAGGAGAAATCACCAGAAGACAAAATATCACATGGGGTAACAAGCTACTTAAAAGAGGCATTAAGGTACAGTTGTTTGAATAAAGTAGCTAATGAAATAATGAACCTTTCAAATTATATCTAAGTTGAGTTAATGTGTATTTTCAACAATTATGTACACCCCTCTCAGCTCAGGAACTTTCTGTGGTTTCAGTAAGAAATTGCAGAGGTGAACATGATACAAAAAAGACTGTGTGCTGTAAGAACACTTAAAGGTTTTGGGTTTTGGCTTTGGGTTTTTTTGGTCAAGGCACTTAAGTCTGCTGTGCATTTCGGTGAAGGGTAACCTACAGAACATCTTGTGTCTATGCAAACAATTACATTTTCTCCTGGTGTAAATAGTGCATTTAGCAGCAACACATGCTATAAAAGCAATCCAATAGCATGATGAAGTGCAGGAATTTAGGTGTCAAGGTGCTGGCGCTGGGGCTGCAGGGGTGGTCTCTGTCAGGAGGGGCTGGAGCTGCCCCATGCCAGACACAGACAGTTCCAATGGGATCACTGCAGGGCACAGCTCAGCCCAGCAGTCAGGACAGTGGTGTTGCAGGGAAAGTGTGTGCAAGAAAGGGAAAAAAACCTGCCCAGCAAGTGAGTATTTTGGGAACTGCCATTCCCATCCTCCCTGAACCACCTGGGGCTGGGTAGTGCATTAGGAGTAGGGGGGTGAAGCTGAACCTGGGAAGGTGAGGAGAGGAGGTGGTTTAATTTTTGTCTTTGCTTCCCACTATCCAAATCTATTTGATACTTCAAAGCTCCTATTTTGCTTCATCTGGTGACATCAGAATGTGAGGCTGCACCTTCACTTAGTGCTCAAGTGCTCTTACAAACAGACAAGTGATGGTCAAAAACCAGTCCCACTCTGATCATCACACAACTTCTTTCTGGTCCCCTGGAAGTCAGGAGGTGTTTCTTCCATCACAGGAAGAAGAACTTGATCTTTGTTGGCCTGGTCCAAACCCAGGACACAGTAAAAATCCACTCTGATGAACTGCTTGTTATGGAGCAGAAGGAATAGAGTGGTTTAGTAAAAGGAAACACTACACAGCTGTTTAAGTCCCCACCAGGCTGCTGCCAGATGAAAAATGGATGGTACTTAAAAGCAAACTGAAAAATCAAGTGCTACTAAACCCCAATACTTTTAAATTTAAAATGAGAACTCCATAAATACAAAATAAGTGAAAAAGAAAACTAGGCTAGGTTAATGAAATCCTGTCATTTACTACTGCTAGATTAATAATTAGTGGAAACAGAGACAGATTTGGTTTTGTTAATGCTGATTACAAGATCCCAATACTTTAGATGAGGTGGATATTTATGGTGGTGAAAATCACAATTTTATGTCCATGAAAAAGCAAACCCAGAAGAGGCAGAAATGTGACTGGTTGAGATTGAACTGTCCAGTCAAACAGAATAAAAAAATGCATATATATGTGTACATATGTATTGGGATCTTAAAAAGGCTATAGTAGCTTCTGAGCAAGCTGTTACCCTTGTGACCACTCCACTGGATTCATCAAAGGAGCAAATGATGATTTTGAATTTATTCTAAAAACTGACCTGAACAAGGACTATTGAGCTGCACCTTTGAACTGAACTTAGCTCAGGAAAATGAACAAAGTGCACACATGAACACAGATGGAAAATTTTCCTATGTCAAAACTACAAACACAATCAATAGACAGCAAAGTTATCTAAAATCATGAATATTCACTGCTCTTTAGATCCAATATCACTTCTGCTGAAAATTATTTAGTAGAAAATCTGCCTTCTAAATATGTCCAGTGTAAAATTTAAAAATTCTTCACAACAGCTCAGTTATAAAATCTTTTATAAATTTTCGAATTTTCTTTGGTATTCTGGGAGAAAGTCTGCACCTTTTTGGAGGCAGTTTGAAAAAGAACAATAAGCAAAGGCACTTTTCTCTGAAACACATAACTTCTGCCTTCCACAGGCTTTTTATTCTTTAGATTATAAACACACTCATGGATATATTCAAATGACTGTGCACGAAAAACCAACATTTTAACTTAATACAGATTGCATGCATGCACACAGAGAGGATTTTTAGTTGTATCCATATATTAGAAGAAATCATATGGAAGATTGGAATCAGTTTTCTGTCTGTGTGCACTTAGGTTTTTCTTTTCTGTTCTAGAGTGGCATTAACTGAAAATCATCACTATACAAAGACTCAGCAGTGGCATGTAGTGATACCTGCCTCCATCCATTTCACTGTAAATGCCTACATCAAAGTGTTTGCTGAGTTAGGAAGCACTCAGTGCCTGGACAGGTACATCCAGGTTACACTGGATATCTTATTTCTAGAGGTAAACTTTCCTACCAGCCAGTTTTTAAGGCATGTTGGCTGCCTGTAAATTTATAAAGCTGCTAGTTTTGCTGATTTTTCCTGTGGATAAACAGAGAGCTTCAGTCTTCAGGTGCTGTCAATCTGACATCATTTACAAGCACTAAAGATAAATTTTGACTTACCTTTGGTAATTTAGTTTTTATGACTCTTTCCATATTATTCCAGACAATAGGGCTATGCTTTCCACAAGAAGAAGAGTATATACAGAGACCCAATCAGATTTTGTCATCCCTAAGGCAGGGGATTGATGACCAAGATATCAGAAGGAGAGTCTTTCAACAGCAGTAGTATCTGAACGATGTATAAGGAAACAACTGGAACAAATAATTTTTAGGAAAAAAAAATGTGAGGTACTAATAAACATCACCATCTGACCTCTCACAATAGTGTAATAAGAAATATGATCACAAATCAAGGTGTTTCTAAAAGAGTGGGATGTCCAGAATAATGTGGAAGGAATCAAAGAATCACACACAACAGATCAGGTAGGGCAGTACTTTTCTACTATTAATTCCTTTCCACATTACTCCAGACAATAGAGATGTTTAAAGCAGGTCTACAGAGAAGATGAGTAGATTAAAAAAAAAAAAAAAAGTAAAAAAAGGGGCAGAAAAAGGGGCAATTTAGCTTCAGTACAGAAGATTGTCTGAAGAAAATGTGTTTAAAAGATACATCAGCAGACAACTGGACCACTGGATGTGAGTGTCCAGAAAACAAACAAAGCAAAGCTCACATGTTAACGAGACAAATTATAATTAATTCAATGGCCTTTTCTGCCATAAAACTATGATGGAGGAAGTAAACCTAAATGATTTCTCAACACATTAGCCTCCTATAAACACTCTCAAATCAGCCCAGATGTGAAGTGGAATTTCTGAGAGACAGTAAACCACAGCTGTATCTTTTAAATAAAATGAAGTCCCTTAAAGGCAAAGCTGTGAAGAGACTCACATTTTTTTATTTTTCAGGAAAAAAAAGAAGTGAAAACACTACCCTGTAAGAGAAAGAAGAATAGTAGTGTAGGATCTCAGCTTACAAAATTTTACTTCTCTTTGGAAAACAAATGAAAGCTTTGAAATACCAATCAGACACTGATGATGAAAAGGAAAAAGCATCTGTGTAGTCTAAAAATGTCCTCCAACATTAAAACAAACAAAAAATGTTTTCTAACCTGGCATTTATAAAACCACCAAGATTCAGTTTGGGGATGCACTGGAGATGTTGCCCAGAGAGGGGACAGATGCTCCACCCCTGGAGACATTCAAGATCAGGTTGCTCTGAGCAACCTCATCTAGTGGAAGATGTTCTGCTCCTAGCAGGGGATTGGACTGGATGAGCTTTAAAGGTCCCTTTTCAACCCAACCATTCTATGATCATTTTTACATTGATGAGAACAAAACAAAAAGTAAGGAACTCTAAAAAATTCTGCCCCTCTTCCCCCCATATTACAGTCTTAATTAGAGGGAAATTTATGGCAATGCCTTCCTTTGCTGTTTTTGTACTAAGTCTGAAAACACAGTTCACATGGAACTAAAAGCATTTAGTATTTATGTGCTGTACTGCTACTAAGAACACATAAGATGTCTTCTAATAAGATGATAATTTACATTAGGATACTACAGGATTCTGAGGCAGCTTAGAGCATGTAACTAATAATATATGAAAATTAATACTGGACTGGATTAGCATTATGGTATCTGTGACATTTTGCTGCTGAAGATAAAATGTGAAAGGCAGTTAACTCTCCCCAGATAAAGAACCTCATCATACTTAGGTCTATACAGTTGTCTTTGCACTAGTTGAAACCAGGAGAAATTAAGTAGATTAAGTGAAGGAAATATCAATTGTGAACTCAATGCTTTTTGTTCCTTCAGACTTTTATACCATATATTAGCTAAAACTCGCAGGATGTAGCACCTAAGATATTTGACACCAGATAAATCTGATGTCACATTTAAGAAAATACGGTGACAATTCATACTATGGTCTGCAAGAAAAACTCTTCAAGAAAGGAGACAAATTATAATGTGAGATTAGTCTGTTAAATCACTGACTTCCCAGAGGTTCTACTACTCCAGCTGCATCATAACAATGCAACACAGACTGTTACTGTCTTATGGAACTGCTCTGTGCCTTAAAGGAATTCACTTATAAATGATGATGATCTCTAACTCCTGTGAATACTGCCAGAGTTCCTTTATAAAGTTCCTATTTCAAGGCTTCAAGTGAAACCTGTAGCACAATTTTCCACTTCTGATCATGAGAACTGAAGCAAAAAGAGACCTTCAGAGATTGGTAGCTCATGAAACCTACTTCCTCTAGCTCAGATGATAACACATGATTCTTAGCCACTTATTGCAGCTTACAGCCAAATGGAGTGGAACAAAGAATATTTCCTTACACTTTCCCCTCTGGCCTTATGAAGAAATGAGTTATAGCTATGTATTTTTTTTTTGGTACTTTATTTTACTTACATTAAGTAAATAATAACTAATAATTGAAATTTCTTAAAAATAATGTCAACTGAGTTGTTAGCTGATAAAATACAGTCACTCCTAAAATCTCCTCCATACACATTTTCATCAATGACATCTAGTATCATGTCACAGCTTGTTCTCATGATCTCTCTTACACTTCTGTAAAACAGCCATTTACCTGCTTAAAAGAAAGAACCTTGTAGTTACAATCCTTCTGAACTTCACAAGTCTGTCTTCGAACCTACTTCAGAACATTTTAATACCTGGGGTTTAATTTAACTTCACTACAAAAATCCTTCCTCAGCAATTTATGCACACTCTGATAAAGATGCCTTTGTCAAGTCAAAAAATGTAACAGTCCTGAGCAAAGTAAAAGCTCTAAGCTTGAAGGCTGGCTTCAAACACACTGAGGAAGAAAATTCCCTTTTAGTTTGTCTTCTGGGGCTACACAGAATCTGGGATTGCAAGGCACAGGTGTACAGAAGTAGGAAAAACAGCACAAACAAAGCACAGGGAACTTCAGGTCAGTAAAATTAACTTGATAATAGATAGATTTTATTTAATAGAGAATGTCTTTTTTTATGTACTAACCACCAAACTGCCATGCTAAAAGGGAAATGATGCCATGCTAAAAGGGAAAGAATTGACTATGTCAAGAGAATCAATGTTTTCCACTAAAAATTAGAAAAGCAATGTGAAAGTGAACAAGTTGGTTATGATGCTGCTCCAACTTCTCTATTTGGAGAGTTTCTACTTTTTTGTTATGAAACAATTGAGAAATAAGAAGTGCCTGTAAATTATTGTTACTATCATGACAGAACTTATCCATAGGAATAACACCTTTAAACAAATGTGTAGATAAACACTGATTTATAAGAAACTTACAGTCCAGTTCAAACAGCCAGCTTTCATATAACATGTGTTACACTGTAAAACTGAATGTGTAAGACCTTGTCAGTTCTGTGTAGGGAACTTCTAGTAATTTGCCTTCAGGTAGGGTTTTGGCAGGAAAAAGAAGTGCCAGATAACATAGCTTTAAAGCCCAGTTTGGGGTTAAAAGACTGGAATGGAAGATGAGAAGAGAGGAATCTGTTAAGGAGACTTTCCACAGTATATCAATGAAGTGGAATTACATTGGGTATCCCTGAAAATGAGTGGAATTTGAAGCTGAAAGCAACAAGTGCCAATGAAAAGGCTGCAAACTGGAGATGCCAGTTGAGAAAAAGGGGGAAAAAAGTGTGTGAAGCCAGACCAATATGGCAGAAGTTGAGATGGAATAACAAAAGATACTGACAAGTATCACAGTGATGAGGTTTGAGATCTTCTGTAAGATCTACAAAGAGAATCCCCAGCACTGATCACTGCTGAAGGCTGAGCACAGGAACAGTGAGTGGGATCACAGCACTGGGAACAGTAACACAAAAGGAAGGCCATGGCAAAATTTGGGAAAAATGCAGTATTTTTTTTTTTTTTTCCAAAGTTGAACTTGAATGTTTCTTGCTAGACAATTGGTAGTCTGAAAGTACACTGCATCTGACTACCTCCAGAAGAGTGGCTGAAACAGAAGAAGCGGGTAAAGTTGCTCAGCAGAACATAAATAACAAAAATGAGATCATTATAAACAAAAGTGTAGAAACTACCACTAAAAAAAAGCCGTGACTAAGGTATAGATAATTTGAGTAACACAAGAAAAGTAAAGAAAGCAATGACTTTTATTACAGATTAACTGAATGGGTATTTTCTTGGAAAAGATGCCCCTATTTAACAAGATACTTGGATATTTTCATGGTATCAGCAATATCTGTAAGGAAAGGGAAGCTGTTGATATGTTTATATTTTATTTGCTTTTTATTTTAAAAAACGTACAAAACTCAAATCGACACAGAACATTAAGTTATTAAATTAGGAAATCTGAGATTTTGAAGATGCATGGTACTGAAGAAAGTCACTAATTCTGAAGAAAAAAATATTAAAACTAACAAAATGTTTTGTTGTGATCTCCTACTCTGGCAATGAAAGCATCAGAAAATTGATTGGGTCTTCATCTGTGCAGGCTGATTAAAGCATAACCCTATTGTCTGGAACAATATGGAAGGCAGCTAGAGGAAATAAAATCCACAGAAAACAAAACACAGTCAAAAAATATATATACGTATCAAGATATTGATGTCTTATGCAATAATTACAATGAAATTTCAAAACACAGAAAAGAATCACATGTGAAAACCAGTAAGATTTTGCTATTAAATAGCACAGGATTCCGACAGGAATTGCTTATCAAACAGGGGAGCAGTGACAATGCTGCACTAAGTCCTTACTCAAGTGCTTCAATGACTGCATTTTTATTTTCTTTGCTTTACCAAGCATGGCAGAATTAAGCCAAAGCTCGTATTAAAGTGGAAAATTCTTTGGGTTTTTCCAGTTTTATTTTGACCCAACCAGCATGAGTTCCTGTCAAGTAACATTTAAAGGGATTTAATGCTCAATGTGTGAATGCAGGTTGCATTCCACTGCCAGTTTTGCTTGGCTGTGTGCATTTACCATGTTAACTAAGTCTTTAGTGAAAGATTATTTTTGAGCTCTTGTTTTGCAGGCCAGGCTGTGTCAGAAGAACAGAACTCTGCAGTACAACATGCACAGTATTAAATAACTTAGAAGGAAAATTTCTTACCTCCAGCAACTAGCCCAGACTCTCCTAACTGAATTGCTACCCCAAAGCCACCAAGCTTTACTGGGGCTGAATTCTCTTTTGAGGCAAGCAGTACACAGTGTGGCTGAAAAGACAAAAATCCAGATGAATTATTACATTGCTTGAGAAAAACAATCTGTATTTTAGAACTTACTTTCATAAATCTGTAAGCAGAGGTTAGATTTTGTTTTTTTAAAAATAATTTCTTAATTTCAGTTATCTCCTTTTCTGGCATGGACTCCTCTTTCTACATTGGCTTCCCATCTACTGCCCCAGGCATAACAAAATCCCTTCAGAACCTACCAGAACTACTAAGGAAAACAAAGTGAAATCATGATAAAATGGAGATAAAAAACTCTCATCTATAATTTCTTACCTGGTATCACGTTTCCTTTTTGTCTTTCACCCTATTAACCCTTACACTGTTTCAATTCCCCAGCTGAAATATCCTGCTTATTATATGTTTTGTGGGGTCTTATCCTTCCCACAGAGAACATAAAACTCTCTTTTGAGCCTTAATCACAGAATTCACTCTGCACTTCTCAAGTGCAGGAAAGAAAAGCAACACCCTGGGACATTCCAGTGAGGGATATTCTCATATCCAGTGAGGTTTAGAGGTGTCTAAACTGGATTCCAGCCATAGCCATCTATACACTTCATTTTCCACAAATAAGAGTGAGGTGTCACGAGTAAAAATGAAATAGTATTATACAATAATTCAGATGGGTAGTGACTGCTGTAGGAGAAAGCAACACACGGACAAAATCTATTAGAACACAATTTGGTATTAAATACACGTACCCAAACAACTGCATTTAATTTAGAACTTCCTGCATTTGCTAAAAGCCTCTCTTTTCAACACCGTATTATTTAAAATGAAGAACCTCAAATTTGTATACTACTTCCTGAGAATACATTACTGCTTAAATTGCAAAACTAAGAACTCAAAAGATTACACAGGAGCTACCAGAAGTTCAAAGTGACTACTTGTAAAGTTACCATCTCTAGCCACCCATGTCTTTTTGTAAAAGTTTAAATTATATGAGAACAAATATCTTCAAAACAATGTTCTTGAGATCTTCATTAAATTTAGACCTTGTCATATCAGGTCTTCTCGAATCTACTCTTAAGTTTCTAATTCATAAATGTAATTTTCAATTCCTATGGCTCACTTGGAAGAGTATTACCAGGTGGTATTATTGCTGCATATTGTATTTCACTTCTGCCTTACTGAAATGGCTAAGATGCACACTTAAGGCACTTTCACATCCTCTCATCACTGTCATTTGGAGTGAGAAAGAAGAACAGTTCTAATCCCAGGCAAGGAGAAAGGTAGATGGGAGAACTATATAAACATTTACAAAATGTCCCATTCCACGGCGGTGCTGATTTATCTTTACCCTCTACTGGAAAAAAGTGACACTAATTCCAGGAAGCACTAAAGAGATGATAAACTGTACCAACATCACTATCACCCAAAAAACCACTGGCACTGCCCACCAGAAACAAAGCCTTTGAGAAAAACACTTCAAATCTCCAATCCAGTGCAAAATTGAGAAAAAAATATTTCAGAACCTCTCAGCAGAGCCCAAATGACCTGGGTATGGCCAGTTAAAAATGCCTTTAAAAAAAACAATGCAAACCAGTTGCAACATCAGTTAAAACTTCCCCCTGTTGCCAATTGCACGAGTCAGCTGGAGCTCACTGCTTTCAGAGAGAAGCTGCTGCTGCAGCTTTCTAATAAAAGGACCTGCACGTTTCTCCTCCCTGTCTTTACCAGTGGATTTGAGAACCAGCAGAACTTCTTAACACCTAAATGGTAAGTGACTTCTTTTATACTTCAGCTGTAGTTTTCTTAATTGCAGAGATGTTGCTGACCTCCAAATCCTTTGCTAAGTATACCTGGATTTAAGCACATCTGCTTGCTTAGAGGTGACACAACTTATGACAGCAAGAAGTTTTGTTCCCGATCCCTTTGCAGTGTAACCCAAGTTTCTCTCTCATCGATCTAAACTTCCTTATGCAAGTCTCCATATGAAACAATTTCATAGAAAAGCAACCTAAACATGAAGTCTTTGCAGTAGATGAGTTTCAACATGTATTTAAAAACACTGCAGTTTGAAATCAATCTCTTGAAATTACTTGCCCTGCAATATCATGTGGCAAGTATGAGAACAGCTGGTTTTGAAACTGCTAACATACCCTACCAGTTTAATGTAATTGTAGGGTAAAACAACACAGGATGTTAAAATGTTTTAGACTCTGCTCTCGAGAATTCAGATTCTGTAAGTACGTTAGCTCTTCTTAAGAATTTTGCCTAAAGTGTTGTCATTTTCAGTGCTGCGGCTGCACCACAGAATTAAATATAAATTTATATTTTTTAAGACCTAGAATGAAAATTGCATGGCCTAGACACAGACCTAGCATAAAAGTTATTTTAAGATTACATATACAGCAGTGGTTTTTTGTTTGTTTTTTTTTCCGTAACAACTAAATTCAGAGTGTCAAAACCACTTCTGAAAATTCTGTGAGATTATGGGAAAAAACCTCTTTCCTCTGTAAAACAAAAATATACTAAATAAACTTTTTAATGGCATTTCTTCTTGCTATGACAAACAAGTTGAAGACTGAAGTTTTATCATTAGTTATCAGCGATAAACATCACTGCCTTCACGTGACTGCTCTCCAAACCACACACTTCTGGTTTTCCTTCACTGGTCAAGGCTGATTTTATCTTTCACATTGTACCTTCCTGGTCAGCAATGAGCTTAGTGAAATTAAAAACTATTTCATGAATGCAAAGAAAACCATGAAAACAAGAAAGGTTTGAAAACAGCCTGTTACTGCATTATTGTGATTTCCAGCTAATAGTAGATTGTGTACTACTGATTTGTGAACAGCCAAGAAAAGGAAAAACCACATTTATGTGAAGGTACAGATTATTAAAAACAAGCTACTGCAATAATACTGTCTCACAGAGTTACTTATAACACAGTACATAGCCAAGTAAATATTATTAATTGATGAGTGCTTTTGTAATTGAGAGCCAGTGAGTGGCATGTGAGAGATCTGAATTATTTAAAATTAACACAGATGAGTTTAGACGTCCTTTAATATACTTCTATGTACTTTGTGTCAACACTGAGAATACTTAGTTATGCTTACTGTACCATTAAAATTTTTTCTGTGCTAGAAATTCTGGTCCTAAGAAGTGAACTTTAAAAAATTATTTATTCTTATAGATAAAGAAAATTCTTAAGTTTGCAGCAAAATGTAATAGTTGACTTTTAAAACAACACAAAACAGTAATAACGCTGTAATTACAGAAATATTTATCTATGAATACTCTACACTATCTGTTCTTTCTTGCCTGCAGATTATGTAGACTTATATTATTTTATGATATCTGGCTGAAACTCTTTCTGTTCAGCTACACCAATACTTGGTGCATTTATTCCTTTTAGCTACTGCCTTTTATGTTTATACCACATTAGACTGTTAGGCTATAAAGCAAACAGACACATGAATGGAGATTTAATTCTTAAAATCTCTTTGTCTTTTTGCAGAACAGCTAAAACCCCTTTGCAAATGATGGCTGCAACTTCAGCTGATTTATCAACCATTGGTCCACACAAGGAAGAATTCTGGAGTAACCAAACCAACCTGACCATAGATGCCTCAGAAAGTCACAATGATGCCAGCTGTTCCTTGGATGACAACAACTCACTGTCACTTGCTTTGATAGTTTTTTACTCTATTATTTTTGTAGTTGGATTGGTTGGAAATATCATAGCCCTGTTTGCTTTCCTGGGCATTAATCAGAAGAGGAATTCTATCCAAGTTTACTTGCTAAACGTAGCTGTTGCAGACCTCCTGCTCATCTTCTGTCTTCCCTTTCGGATACTCTACCATGCCACCAACCGCTGGATGTTTGGGCGGATTTTTTGCAAGGTTGTGGGAACTCTGTTTTACATGAACATGTACATTAGCATAGTACTGTTGGGATTAATTAGTCTGGATCGTTATATAAAAATCACTAAGTCTGTGAAGCGTCCAAAGATGTTAAGCACTACCCGGAGTGTGCAGATCTGTTGCACGGTGTGGGCGATTGCGCTGACAGGATTTATAGTGGTAGTTGCACCATCTTTCTTTAAGACTAAGGACAGCAACTCCACCAAGTGCTTCCATTACCGAACCAAACAGAATGCAGAGAAGACAGAAGCAATTTTAAATTATATCACTGTACTGATTTTCTGGATAGTTTTTTTCCTTTTGATACTTTCGTATGTTAAAATTGCCAAGAACCTTCTGAAAATTTCGAGGAAAAGGGCAAATTTTCCCAATGCAGGAAAATACACCAAGACAGCAAGAAATTCCTTCATTGTTCTCATAATTTTCACAGTCTGTTTTGTGCCTTATCACATATTCCGGGTTGTCTACATCACATCACAGTTACAAACCCCATCCTGTTATTGGATGGAGATCATTCACACGTGCAATGAGGTGATGCTCGTATTTTCATCATTTAACAGCTGCCTAGACCCAGTTATGTATTTCCTAATGTCCAGAAGTGTCCGTAAGACTGTATTCCAACTGATTTGCAGAAAACTTCATGGAGAGTCAAGCCTAAACCTGGAGAGCACTTCAGACATAAAACTTGGCCAATACACTCCAGAGCGATTATCTACCACCACTCCTCACTCCAGCTACTCAAGGAAGAAGTCTATGATTTGAATGTTTAAATGGATCTCTGTCACTCTGGGTCACCAATTTCAGATCAAAAAATCCTCTACTCTACAGCTACTAATCCTGCCTCTTTCCACCTGTTAAGAAAAATGAGAAGTCTTACTTCTGTTTGTGAAAATGAGAAGTTACTTTTCAGAAGAATTTTTTTGCTCTTGTTTATCTAAGAACATAAATTAGGAAGTTCTCAGACATTTTGTGTTGGACTAAACTAGAACACTAACCCTTTAGGGAGATTTTCACAAAGGGGTTTGAACCTGTAAACTTGTATATACACATTAATATTAGTTGCTTGTGTACGTAAATAATAGATTCCTTTTGCAAAAAGTAAATCCTGTCCTATTCGAAAGATCTAGAGACCATTACAGATCTTATGTATTTTATGGTTTTCTCCATTTTCACAGGTTTCTAAGAGATCAGTATTTTTATTACATTTATAAATGTATTTTTAAAGAAAATATTTTCGAATTTAGCAATATGAGTCTTAAAAATTAGGTGAAGAATATAACAGTTATCAATTCAGTTTTAAGTACAGAAGACAGTCTTAGTTGTATTAAGCAGCAAAATTAAAATCCTACTAGGACCCTTGTATTTCCAACATTTTAATGAGTGTCAAGGTCAAACACTTGAGGAAAAGCAAGCAATGCTTTCAGAAAACTCGAAATAAATGAAGGAGAGATGAGGTGGGTATTTCCTAAGATTTCCTTCAATGTGACAAATTTCATGACTGCACAAACAGTTCAGCAAGGAACATCAACTCACAGAATGGAGCAAAAAGATCAGCCAGGCTCAGGTATTGGTCTACTCCTAGATTTCCAAAGCCACACATGCCAGTTGCATGCTTCCTCCCTGGCAATTGCTGATGCCATGTGAACAGCAATGTAATAGCAATGTTTCATAGCTACAGCTACATTCTCAGATACTAAACAGCTTTATGTATTTAGGCACAAACAAATTCCAAACTGTAACATTTCTCAAAAACCAGAGAGCTGAAGGTGGGAATGTCTGGCACAAAGATGACTAAAGCAGCACAACAATGAACAAATTAAATGTCTGGCATAACAGACCAGAAAGGTGAAAGAAATAGAGGCCAGACATCAAGCTCTGCAAAATCTGTGGATTTTTGCTAATTTCATATAATATTTTAATTTTACAGAAGATATAATACTCTGCTTCAACAAAGTAAACATAAGGTTTCACCTCAGCTAGCTATAAACTTAGATTAATTTTTATGTGAATTTACATCATTCAGATTTGAATGGAACTGGATATAAACATGTCAAATAAATTACAATGACTAGCCAGTCTGTTTTGTTTTCCTTTTTTTTTTTTTTAAATTAAAAATTAGGAGGTTTCCTTATCTTCAAAAGAAAGATTTCCACAAATGTGTAATTTCATAAAGATGTGATGGTAACTGACTTTTTCTTAAACATTTCAGCATACAACTGAGGTGTTTGTACAATAACTTCTGATTCTCACAGTAATTGCATTTCATGATCTTTTATCTATCATTTTGCCATCCTATTATATTAATGCTTCTCTTGGTTTTGTATTTGTCCAGTACAATTTTATTATGCAATACTGTAATTCTACATCATTACATCCATTCTGGTACATCTAGTAGAGTTGATAAACCATAATTTCACAAGATATATATGTTATCTCATCATTCTTTCTTTTCCATGCTTATTCTGTGAGCAGTGGGTTGATGATACTGAACAGCAGGCTGGGGTGAGGGTGTGGGCTGGGGAATCAGGAGAGGATAGACATGAACAACAGGAGCTTGAACAAAATGTGATTTCTAAAATTATTCTGAATGGTTAGACCAGAATTTTCATTTACAAGGTTTGTAATTCATGGACACAGCAGTATTGCCAAAACAGACTCAGATCTCTTCAGAAGATCAAGTAGTAATACAGGATTTTGGTACTGAAAATCCAAACTGCATTAAATTAATCAACTCTCCAGCTCAGAAATGAAAATCTGAAAGGGAACAGGTCTGTAAGAAAATCTCTAAGAGTAGCATGGCATAGAAGAGGGGAACAGGAATGACCACATAATCTTGAAAAAGTGTAGCATTAAGGGAGCAGCAGTCAGAACAAAGAGACAACCAAAGAAAGCTATCAGAAAATACTCCTGGATTTCTACAGCTGTATAAATCAGTGCTTCAGAATCTTGAAGGCCAGATGTATCAACAGGCTCAGAAAGGGATCTGAAACTAGACAGCACTGTCATGTAGGAAGCAGCTACTACTGACCAAGAAACAAAAGCAGGTATACTTACTCTTTTGAAAAAAAATATTTAATACTTATGTATTTTTTTTCTGCAACCAATTCTCCTAAATTTGGGGGTAAACACCAGGCCTTACAAGAAAATATTACTGAAGAACAAAACAGTCCAGAAACATCTTGGGAGATATGCTGAAAGTCACACTGTGATGTGCCAAATGACCACAGAATCAGTCACTCAAATAGTGTCTTACTTCTCTTCCCAGTGTTTCCTGATTACCTGAGTCTTCAGGTGAATTTTAACATGAAGGTAATTCTATTTGTTTTCCTTTCTGTATTTAAAGGCTAAATCAACACACATCCACATACAACTGCATGAACCTCATTCTCCTCTTTACTCAAATCCATAAACACATGGATTTCAACTGGTGTACCAAACTGTACCAGTGTTTGCACTGGTTTTGGCTGGGATAGTCTTTTCCACAATATGGGCTGTGTTTTGGGCTTGTGATCAAAACAGTATTGACACCCAGGGATGCTTCAGCCATTGCTAAGCATCACTTGCACAAGCAGCAGGACTTCACTGTCTCTGAGAACAGCCCAGCGAGAGGCTGGGGGTGCACAGGGACATGGGAGGGGACACAGCAGGGACAGCAGACCCCAGGGATATCCAGAGCACACGGTGCCATGCTCAGCAATAAAAGCCAAGAAGGAAGCTTGGCTGTGGTGCTATTTTTAGGAACTCACTGGGCACTGGTCAGATGGGGCTGCTTTCTATCACTTGGGTTTTTTTTTGTTTCTGCCTGTTTCTTTTTCTTTAAGCTTATTAAACTCTCACAAACCATGAATTTCCACTTTTACCCTATTAGTTCTGCCTCCCAGCCCACTGGAGAGGAAGTACGTGAATGTGTGGGATTTAGGAGCTTTCTGGGATAAAACCACAAACACCTACTCTGGTAGATACCAGCAGATTTGATCAGACTGTGTCAGACAAAGCAGGAGGGAGCAGCAGAAGCGGAGGTCTGCTCTGCAGCACAGCAGCCACAAAAACAAGAGGGGGAAGAGGCAAAAATCATAAAAAATTTTCTCACTTTTGATTCTCCTCCTCATCACACTGAGGGGGAATGAGTGAGCAGCTGTGAGGGATCACCTGTCTATCAGGGTTAAACCACAACATCAACTTTCATTTTTGCACTGAAATTAAATGCAATTATGGTTTTAACTTGCAAACTGATGTTTCTGAGGGCAGACAAAGAGCAATTATAAAAGAGGAGTGCAACGTATACCACTGAAAAACAACTGAGAATCACATTATTCCCAGAACTGGGAGGTTCACATATTGAAGCTTTAGTCTGATGCTCTGACAGCACACAAGGCTGTGAGAGACAGTGACAAAGCCTTGCTGAAGTTGAGGAATTTCATCACTGGGAATTTCCTTGGTTTTATGTTTCTTAGGGCCAGAAAACAAGTTGTCTGCATATAACGATGAAATGCAACATATGCTGCCTATTGGCAATATAAAATCTAGAACATGTATAAATTAAGAGTGTCATTGTTTGAGAATAGAGAAAATGTAAATCATTGAGGTGAATGATACACATAAAAATAATTACGAAGAACTTAAAAGTGAATGGCATAAAAAAATGAATGTGTTCTATTTGAGTATCTTCAAATACATTTGAGATCTAAACCTCAGTGGAATGCCACAGCAACAAGGACTTCTAACACTACTTAGAAACTATTGAACATGTAATAAATAGAAGACTCTCTCTGTTAGAATGATTTTTAATATAATATATATTCAAAAGTGGAAAACAAGGTATAATTAAATCTAACAAGAATGAGAATTAAAGTACATGCAAACTAATTGCAGCTTTACAACCTAATTACTAATACTACACAGAAAATAAATCTATTTGTAAATTAGTTCAGCTATGAATTCAAAATAGGAAGCCAGCTTTTATGTACATTATTTTAGGAAAAAAAAAAGTAATAAAAAGACTGAACAATGATAACAGATCATGAGGTGAATTTATGCTTAAACAAAAACCCAAACTAGGAAAACAAGAACCTTACCTAACTTATTTTCTCATAAAGGAACTTATTTATAGGTGTTGAAAAGGCTTTATCTTACAACCACAGATGTATCAGAAAGTAGAAAGCCCAAAAGTGTTGAAAAGGTATTATCTTACAATCACAGATGTCCAAAAGCCTCAACTTCTAAAGAACTAAGCAGAGTTTGCTCTGTGATCACATCTATGCTGTGGAGGAAGGAAACTGTCCTGTGTACACCTCTGGATGATCTGTGTGAAACACTGCATTTCTTGGACAGTGAGTCCATTTTCCCTGCCAGAACCCCTGGATACATCACCTGTAAATTGCTTCCACACAATCCATCACCTGACCAGACAGAAGAGATGTGTCCATTTGGTCACTCTGTGAGGACAGACATGGACACAGCACTGCTGCATGTGACCTTTGGGGATAGGCAGCTTGGTGACAGCTTGTGGAGCTGAAAAGCTGTTAAATATGACTGAAAACACAAGTTTTCATGCATAAAACAGCAGCATGAAGGAAAGTGGGCAGTCCTAAAGAGAACACCTCCACCCCCCAAAAGAGGAAGGCATTATATAAATGATTGCAAGGTGTTTCTGTGCCATACCTAAAGGACTGTTACAGCTGTTATTCCATGCTATCTCCTTTTTTTTTCCCTAATGGAGCTGTTCCTGACTTAATTTCAAAGCCTTTTTTGTACTTTTTTGTACATACATATTTTCTAAAATGTAAATGCCTGCCTCCCACCTGCCATTGTAAAAGGGAAGTGTACACTCTGAAAACTTAGTTATGCCAGAGAGAATTTTTTAACTGTACTCTCCAGCTTCCTGTGCCATCATTTTCACTGCAGCAGTGGAGATTAAACAGATACCAGACAGAAGTATTTCCTCTCAGCAAAGGAAGGTGCCTGCAGCTTGTATAGGTAAGCTTAAAATTACTACTTCTTTGTTTTACTTCATGAAATTTGGTCAGTTACACAAAAATTTTCATTAGACTTCTAAAATGAATAAATTAAACAATTACTTTGTGAATTCAATCCATTATAATAAAAGTAAATAAAAATAATAAAATTTAATATATTTTAATTCAACAATACATACAGAACTTAGTGTACACTAAAATACAAGAACTATAGAAGTTAGTTTAATTTGCAAGTTTGTCTAACACTGTGTACAGCATAGTTTTTATACTTGGTCTCTGTGCTTTTTATCATTGTCACACTGAATCCTCTTTAGCATCTGAGTTCACTTGTTTACAGCTTAAAAAAATATTGTCTCTAAGTTTAAAATCTGTTATTTTTTTTCTATATGATTTGATATAAAAAAAACGAACTAGGATACACTCCACTAAAATATGTATGTATATCTATGCATACAACAGTAAAAACTCTCCACTACAGGGTTGTAAATGGAAATATCAGTTTTTACACACAGTAATTGCACAGAGCTTTCATTTCTTATTTTCAGTTTGGAAATTGAGAAAAGACTGAAAAAAGAACTTGGAAAAAATTAATATACTGCAGTTTTCAATAACCACTGTATATGCTAAAAATATATAGACTGAGTTGCTAAATGTACATTAGAGCTCTGATAAAGTAACACTACATACAGACATGAGCACAGAATAAATACATATAGTGAGATTCTTGCAGCATACAGACTAATTTTTAGTTAAATGGAGGTACAGACACTCTTCAGCATTTCTGGAATTAAAGTAACTCTTTGCACTTAATTTGCTAATTTAATTTTAAATGGTCTGTAAGTGGTTTCCAAATTAGGTTACAGATGTTCCAAAAGATTGAGGAATAAACCAAGATCACAGAAGTTACTGCCAGACCCTAGCTTGAACCTTCAGCTTCCTCATTTATTTTATTACATTCTGTGCACATAAAAGCTTCAGGGTTAACTTTTCTTCATGAAGTCTTAGTGGAAGAGAATGCCCAAACTGTAACCTCATGCAGACTTAAGACAGCAGCATCAAAGGAACACTAAAAATTCAGAGAGATAGAAACAGCTGAGATAAGAGCAAAGAAGAGATGTTAGATGCACATTACAGAAATATTAAATTTTAACTGTGTTTCAGCTCTGACCACTCAAGAAATCCTGCCATAAATGAACAACTCATCATGTCTTCAGCCATCGCCAGCTACCACCGTAGCTCTCCCCATCCTCTACTCCTGCCTGTTTCCAGCTGGAATCTTTGGGAACATTCTGAGTGCCTGGATATTTTCACGGAAAGTGCACACCCGGAGGACACAGTACATTTACCTGGCCAACCTGGTGATTGCAAATCTGCTGGTTTGCAGCACCATGCCCTTCCTGGCCACCTACTTTGCGGACGGGCACCGCTGGCCCTACGAGTCGGCGGCGTGCAGGATCGCCCATCACCTGGGCACGCTGGTGATGCACGTCAGCATGTACGTGACCATCACCATCCTGTGCTCCATCGCCCTCAGCCAGTACGCCACGCTGAAGAAGAACTGTGGCACACAACGCTCCCCAGCTCTGCCAGGAACCTTCCAGGGGCGCCTGCTGCACAGCTTCCGGCGGCCAAAGTTCGCTAAATATTTGTGTGTCGTTATCTGGCTGACTGTGCTCTGCATAACAGTCACAGCCATCACCTACAACGCCCAGGAGAAGGTTTCAGGAGAGTTCCCCACCTGCTACAACGTCAGGGTAGAAGCTGGTGAACGTCCTGTAATGATTGCAGCTTATCTTGCCACTGTGTGCTTTTTTCTGTCTTTTATGACCGTTTTGTGGTCGTACTATTCTCTTACCAGACATCTGAGCAGAATACAAAAAAACACCTGTATTGGAGAAAAACATCTAATTTACAGAACAGTGAAAAGAAATATTCTTGTCATCCAGATGATATTAACTGTCTGTTTTCTTCCATACCATATTTTTAGGCCAATTTTCTATGTACTGCTTACAGACAATGACTGTCCAAGGTTGAACTATCTAGTGGAAATTAAAAATGTCCTTACTTGTCTTGCTGCCACTAAAAGCAGTTTAGATCCAGTTATATCCCTTCTGTTAGATAAAACATTTAAGAAAAGTCTTTATGACCTGTTTACAAAATCCACACCAGAACATTAAAAATGCAATATTGATATTTTCACTGAAATGGGAAGGAATATTGAAAGATTTTCATAGACTATAAATAATAATAAACGAATTTTAACTAACTTTAGGCAGGCTTTGATATAAAATGGGACATATTTAAATAAAATGGTAAACATATTGTATTTTATTTTCAAATCATCTTGCTTGCTACATCAACATTAGCCATAATAAATCCAATGTGTATATCCAAATGAATCCAAGGAGTTTGTAGAGTGAACAGTGTAATTCATCCACGTAATACAAAAGATATTTCATATTTCACCTGTGGACAGTTCCTTTTACTGAAAAAGTCAAGGAAGAAGGCAAAAATTAGGCTGAAGTTGAGGACTCAGCTCTCTGTTGCTATCAGCAAGTTTTGGCCACAGGTTTCCTTTACAATAAAGTTGAACAAAGCACAACATTTTCCTTGGGATGGGTGAAGCACAACTGTAACTACAAATAACAAGGCAGAACTGAGCAGTCAAAGCTTTCCAGATGGCAAAGCACTGCTGACAGGACTGGTTTTTAGGTCATCAGTTGCAAGTCTGGGTGAGCAGAGCTGTTCACTACCAAAGTGCTTTTCTGATTTGCACAGACATGAACTCAAACCCCAACACTTCTGTCCTTCCTGAAATACACTTTATAGGGAATGTAGCTGCAGTTATCTCAGCAAAATGCCTGCCTGGGCTTGTTTCTCGTAACACAGTTTTTGAAGGCAGCATAGGCTGAAGACACTCCTCCTACATTTTTCTAGTCACAACCACTTGTTCCCCGGTGCTTATCAAAAAGGCAAGAAAATGAATGAAACTTTGGGAACTACTAATCAAATATAACTTTGTGACAGACTCTTAGCAAGATCCCACACCAACATTTTGACATAGCACCAAAAAATGACATATGCCTGACTTCTATCCTATGTAATCTGCCCAAGATTACCTTTAAAGTTCTTAACTGCATCAAAGTTTTTCTCACTTCAAATAGTGGAGAAGCTTTTGTGCAGTACAGGCAATTTGAGAAACTACAAATTGAGTCCTGCATTGGTCTAGCATTTGACAGAAGAGTTCAGAGAGGAAAATGCCCCAAAACTTAGAAGCATGAGGGATGAGTGAGAGTTAGAAAAACACTACAGCAGAACACAGCTCGTGTGGAAAGCTTCTTGCATTGCTTAGACATGCTGGTGCCAAATTCAGAAGTTAGCAGGTGACATGTGAATTGTTTAATAAAAACAATAAACAATTCATTTATATTGCAGTGAACACAAAATCGTAAGGCAAACAGGCACAGCACCTGGTTTGCAAAGCAGTTTAGAGACCACAAGAGTCTGTCAAATTTTTGGTTAAATCATTCAAATGTGCTGCCAGCTCATCAATCAGAAGACATTTTGAGCTTTTTGACTGTGTCAGTAAATGACTGAAGCATATAAACTTAGTGACCAGAAAGTTTTTAAATGTTCAACTCCAGGTAGGCCAAGCAGAATAAATACAATTTTCTCAGCAAAATTGTTTATGAACATACTAACAGGTCAACAGGAAAAGGGCTGGACAAAACAAGCAAGGAGACCTTGAGATAGGAAGCAGGGGCACAGGAATGAAAATAAACAGGGGGAAAAGAGCACTGCCTGAAGAAACAGTGAGAAATAATACTGAATGTTTTGTTTCTGGAGTCCCTTGTACATTGAATGAGGAAGTGTACCTCAGAAAAAAAGGTGGCCAGGTAGGACACTTCAATTGCACCTTTGATGGTTTTGCAGGTTTTTCAGGTTTAATCACTTTTTAACAAATTAATATGTGACAAAATCCTCACCAAGAAGTTGCTACTGGATCTCAAAGATCTATTAAGCTCTAGAAAATACAGAAAAAACCACCAATTATTACTGAATATCCCCAGAAAGCATAAAATTAGTTTCAAAGTGAAAAGATTGAAAAGACTGGAAGGAAAGTAACATACAACAGATTTCTTGGTTTGGATATTCAAAGATGGAGTAAAGGGAAGATGGTATTAAAGAACAGACTCTATTTTGGTAATTTTGTAAACAGTCAAATATACAGTTAGATAAACACACACACACACATATATACTACTTTTACTCATTTTTTAGATATGTCTAAAAGCAGAAGTGTAGGAGTGTTGTATTCTACCAGCAAAATCTGAAATGCTGAGCTACAAGCAGTTCAGGCAATGAAAGACAGAAGTGGTAACTGAGCGTGCTCTCAGAATTCATATCACAGGTTAAGTTCTGTACAGTGCAAAAATCACAATGCAAATTCTATTCACAGACCAAGTCTCAGATGTATATATGACACACAGTGCAGAACATAATGCTTGGTTCTATTCCCTGGAAAAAAACCCTGGTTTTGACTCTCAGTCACAGAAATATTGAACTAAATTTTAATGACAGAGAAGGCAAAGTATGTGTATTTTTGCTTTAGCAGGTTTATCTATTTAGATGATCACATGTAGGAAACAAGCATTCATACCTATCAAGATAAAGCCATAATGAAAATTTTGGATGTCTGCGTTTTGCTGACGGGCTCACCTTGACCACAGTTGCACACCAATTTACTAATCAGTAACATATACAGGTACTCAAACTATGTGGAACAAAGTTGGAGTACTTGGAATGAGTTAAGGATAAGACCCCAGCAACTAAAGCTCTGGATGTGATTAAATTACTCTTACACCTTATATACTCTCACTCTTATAACCCTCAGTTATACTGAGTTATTTTTATAACAACATTTTTGCAACTATGGAAAATTCTACATAACAATAAAGGCTCACAAAAGGTTGCAAAACCTCTTGATGTTTTATTGATAAAAACCATTCTGTTAAAGTTATTGCAAAAATAAGTCAGTGACAAATGTACTCAAACTGCAGCAAGAGTTTTACAGGAAAAGACAAGAATCTCATTTCAGACCCACAACCTTCCCCTTTCCCTTTTGTTGTTCTCTTATATAAAGACTTCTCTGTACACAAACTGCTCTGTAATAACAGTTGGTAATGGAAAAGACTTATTTTCAATGCTGCTACTTTCAAGAGCCACCTTCTGGGTATTCCTGACACTATAGCAAGGTTATGACAGAAGAAAAGGAATTCCTGAGTCCTCTATCAGTAGGCTGGCATTAACAGGAAAAAAATGTTGTGGTAAGGGAAAAAGTTCTTGACATTCACATTTCTGATGCACAGCTGTCTTGAGTTTTCTACCTTCCTTCATCTTCTATTTTCCTTACCATATGATCCAGCTTCCAAGCACTGCAGAATCATGTGAACTGAGGGTGAAGCAAATTTGTAATTTTCACTGATTATAAAGCCTTTAAGCAATGCTGAAGAGGGTCAAATGATGTACACAGGCTCAAGAAACATCTGGTTTCACAGAGCAGTGAGAGCAGTTAGGACAACTACAGGCCATCCTGTGAAAGCTTTCATGTTTTGATTCTGGCATGGATGTGGGGCACAGGGAATTTATCCCAGGCTTGAGTCACTTGGAAAAGTCAGGTAAAGCTTCTGGCACCAGACAACAGCAAACTTTAATTTTATCTACTCTAAACTGCCTAACTTCCTAATCAGCCAGGAACTAAGGGAGCACAAAAACACCTGAAAGACACCTAAATCTTACATGGGCTATAGGGTGATTATTTTCCTGTGCAGCAAAAAATGACCAAGCAATTTACATTTCAAAATAACATTCACAGAAAGTCTAAAGGGGAGAAAAATGTAGCCTGACTGTATCAAAGCACTTTCACTTATTCAGGTAATTTCTGAAGTGGTCATTTAGTCTATTTCCTTTCAAAACAACGTCTACAGTGACATCTAGAGCCTGGATACTGCAGTTAGTTTAATGTGTCCAACTCCCAGACCTCACAGCTCTACACTGCTTTTGCCAGAACAAAACACTGTGGGTTTACACTGCTTTAGACTGATGCCTTAGATATTTTTTCCTAACCCATGTAATTTGAACAGGTTCATTTCTAAGGATAGTATTTAAAAAAAAAAAAACAACAACTCCTGTGAGTCTGAGGTTCTAAAAACTCCTGTGAGTCTGAGGTTAGGGTAAGCACTAAACCCCACTTTAACCTCAGTGAAACAGCCTCCCTGAGAGGCCATCAAAGCTAACTTGGGTTTTTTTCAAGAATATGGTCCAAATAACACAAGTGGAGCTTCCACAAAGACACAGCAACAAAGAGATGATAATTCTGAAATTCATGTGGTACCAAAACCAAATAACTCTAAGTACCTAGAACCCTCAACACAGAACAAGATGAGACATTCTACCAGCAATTAAGAGCTGATACTCAAAAATTCTAATTTTAGACTCTGCTTTAAGAAATTACTTTAAACAACAAACTTAAAAAGAAAGCCTGTTACATAATAATCTTCTCGTTTTTAAAAGGAAAGGAGCAAGAGGTTGCGAATGGTCTGCAATGTCTGGGTATAAAAGATCAAATGACTCCTCATAGAAACCACCAATTCAGTGTCTGTACTCTCTCCCCTCACAGGTCACCTGCAGGAGTTTGAAGCAGAGTTCAGAGTTTACCCTCTCTCCATCTCTCTATTTGCTAAAATCCAAGATCTCAAACTGCACCATCAGAGCTTGATAGTATTTTCCTTAATTCCTACAGTGCTTGACTCACTTTGGATGAAACCAAACTCTTGGAGAAGTGGGAATAACTACTTTAGGCAATGACATTAACAAAGAACACGCATAATCAAATTGAAGAGATAAAGCCCACTCGGGTTAAAACTCCCACCTACTTACATAAAAGTACTTTAGGATAAACTACTTGCATAAACAGTACAAAGTTTACCAGATTAAAACCAGTATGTAAATACACTGGTCTTAAACACTGCATTTATCCTCCCAAACTTATTTATGTTAAAGAAGTTTTCATAGTAATAAATGTTTACTGGACTGTCTCCAAGAAGTAGATAATATTGCTAATATTGTAGCACTTAAGCCTGTACATCTCTATGAAATCTTAGTGTGAATGAGGGCTGTCATTATGCTGTCAAATTGATGCCAATAAACTACCAATTCCAGTTTAACTTATGCAATTCATTTATATACACATTTTCCTAACCAGAAGAAAATGCAAGCAGATTCCATATGAATATTCAAAAACTAGAAATTAAACTGACTTTCAAAGCATGTTGTAATCAAATGCATGTGTAATTTGTGAATACAGACCTTCTAAATATTCTGTATTGATGGAATTAGGGTGGGCTTTAATCTTACATGACAAAATAATAGCAAAGACACACTCAGCAAATAGGGATTTCTTTTCTAGAGCTCCTCCCTTCTCTAAATCATAGAAATTGAAAATCTGTACTTTGCACTATTGTGGTGAAGAAAAAGAAAGTAATTAAGCCACTTACCTTCACATCTCTGTGAATTATATTATTATCATGACAGTAACGTAGAGCTTCCAGTATCTGTCTCATGTAATGACTGAAAAAACAAAGACATTATACATGACAAACCCACAGGAAAAATTACTATACATATTTAACAATCTAAGTATTAAGAGTCTAACTGTATAAAAACTAGTCAACCAATTTAACTTCAAATATACAGAGTTTTGTAGAATAGAGTTTAGGTTTATAGTAGTGAATAATACAATCTAAAGCTTGAGAATTATTCTGACTGAAGATGGGGAAAATTAGAAAAGAAAAATCTGTGTTTTCCAGGTTTTTGTAAAGGTTTCAAATATTCAGTAATTCTGCTTGATATGACAAGGAAGTCAAGAGCCCTCAGTTTTTTTTTTTTTTTTAAATAACAAAACACAAAGTTAAAAACTAAAGAAAAAAGCGAATATCAGTGCCAAATTTATCTGGAAAAGGACTGCACCAAGGTCTTGGCTTGCTTGGTGCACACTGGAGAGCAACTTTGCTCTCCACTGTGTCCAAAGGATGCCCTAAGAGATCACTGCCTACAGCAAGACTAACACGTGCAGCAGCACCCTGTGCTGCATCACAGCATCACTGTGGCTAAGGAAGCCAATCCTTGTCCTCCAGAGGCTCCAGCTGGTTAAAGGCAATGTTTGTCCATAGGAACATCACAATGCTGGATTAAGCTGCTCAGGGAGGCTGTGGAACCCCCCTCCTTGGAGGTATTCTACGCCCCACTGGAGAAAGCCTTGAGCAACATGACACAAATGCTGTGCTGACCCTGCCATGAGCAAGGGATTCAAATACAGACATTGAGGTCTCCTTCATCCTAGTACCTATAATGCTAAAAAATCTATAGTGTTGAGAAAAACAAACAAAGAATGCTGTGGGCTTTGAGCTCAACAATCAGGCCAATTAAGAAAGTGGATCTCATTACCCTTTTGCAATTTTATAGATTCCTTCATCTTAGATCATCTCATAAGTGAAAAGGTGTGGTGACCATAAATACAGTGATACATTAGAAAGAAAAAACCAAACCAACTCCATCTAGCAAGACCAGTAAAACCCTCACCCTGTCAGGCAAGTCACTTAATGCCATCATATGAGAGATCCATAAAGGCAAACACAGCCAATTAGGTATCAGATGTGAAATGCAGTTTTAGTCAGTAATTCATCCTAATCTGTAACTAGTAAATGGCAAAATGCTCCAAAATTCTACTTTGATTATGCTAATTATTGCAATAAACATCTAGAGTGTGGAAACAAGATTATTTATAGTACAAGTTTCAACTTTTACCTAACAGATTGTACAACACTATATTTCATTCTTTCCTATTTATCCTAAGGGATTAATTAAAATTACAATAAATACCTGGCTACAGCCTCACTGTAGACAAATCCAGCATCTGCTCTCTTCACAATTTCAAAACACAGGTCTGCTCCATCCATACTGCAGGTGAAAAGAGGCAAAAATGCTTACAACTGATAATTACAATCAATTACATAAAGATGCTTTAAAAAATCTATTTATTTCCCCTACATAAATCTTACATAAAGTACTCTAAATACAAGTACAATGCATTACTCAATTAAAACAGCATTTAATGGGTAATCTAATAGAAAATGGCTTGCCACAGGTTAACCATTTTATGTCCCTCAAGTCATGTAAGTTCTCTTAAAGCGTTACCAATACCAAACATTTACTTAATTGTTTAAACTGCTCATTGAACAAGGTGTGCAAGAAAAGTCAATGCCCTGCAAAGAGGACACTGCAATTTAACAATTAACTCCTGGTACTAGGTTAAGTGTGTTCTTATAGGCATTACAATTGCAACTCTAAAGACTGTAGTAATAAAAAATGTTACTCAATTTGAATTTTAAATGAAGACTTAAAAAATACTCTAGAAGTACAGTACAGTCTTGCCAGTTGGCACTCTCCTGTGGATAATTAAGCAGCCAAGATGAGATTTTACAGCTCAGAGATACCTGAGAACACTGACAGCCCACACATACTGTATCACCAGCTCTGAAACTTGATACCTTTTTCCTTTTCTCCCTCATCTTTCTGATCACCAAACTTCCCACAATGAGCAGCATTACACTTTGGATGCAGATATATTTACAGACCTTAGTCTGAAATTAGGCTGCCATTTCTCTAAAATGAAAACAGCCTGGTGCTGCCCTTCTTTTCCCTCTCCTGAAAGGGACCTAAGATTGGTATCTAGAAATGCACACAGCTTGATGGGGCAAGAAGAGAGTAACAAGAGTTAACAGGAACAAAAAAATCACATAACTCATGTTTAATAAGACACTTGCAAAAAAACTGAATGTAATGTGATATCTTCAGCCTTCACACCTTTTCTTTTTTACTCTCCACAAAGAATCAAGGGGGGAAAAAACCCAAAAGGCTGGATTTCCAGGGCATCTGGACAGCCAACTCTCCCAAGGCTGTTTCAGTAAACTATTCAGAATATCAGCCTCACTTCTGCTTTGTTACATATCTGCAATGCCAAATTTCTGCTTAGGGAGCCACAAGCCATGTGCAGAAGCTTCAATTCTCAAATAAATCCCAGAGGTCTCCCTCATGCAAAATACACTATCATGTGGATAGAGCACTGACAACTGTAAGAGGGACTGGTGACCAAAAGAAAAGCACATTGAAGAGTGCAAAGAACCCCATATTGCCAAACCATGTCTGTTCTTCACTGCATCAATATCCCTCTGTAGATTTTTTTACCCAGCAGTTTTTCTGTCTTGCACAACTCCTCACACCAGGTCTACATACAGGGCTAAATATCACCCAGAGGATATCACAGAGTCCATACAGCAGCCATGGGGCAGGGTCACTGAGAGCAGTGTAAACCTGGAATTAATTCACTGGTTCATGGGAAAAAATCCCTCCTGACAACCTCTCAACCCTTTCTCAAATGTAGAATATACAAAATGTATGATCAATTACCAAAAATAAGGAGATGTCATTCTCATGAAGAAGCAGAACCCTTTAGAAGACTAATTATCTGTACTTTATAACAAGTCAGTGAAATTAAGGATCCAGAAGCACTCAAGCTTTTTAGCAGCACCAATATTTCCTGAGACATGGAGGGAGGAGTGTAATATTTCTACATTAACTTTTCTATTACACAAGGTGTTTATAATCAGCATGGTCTTTAACATGTATTTCTACCTCCCACTTACAGATTCCAGCATTTTTAATTGAAATTTTGTACCACTAAGTGCCAGTTTGAATTTCTTCTTGGCACATAAGTTTTACTCCATTAAGATGAACTCTGTTGGCCTCCCAAGCACAAATATGAGTCAGGTGTACTTCAATCTCGGACTTCAACTGACCATTTTTTCAAGACAAAACCCTTTTTTTAAAAAGAAGATTATGATTAATGTATTAAAAGGGCTTTTATCACTCCATGTGACACAATATATTCAAAACATAATATTAAATTTTACCTAAAAATCATGAGACTTTTGTCTAGCTGAGGCTGAAAAAAAGCCAGAGTCAACCTAAGGTATAAGAAATCTAAGAAAATTCAGTTAACCAACAGAGTAAAAACTCAGAGTAGCTCAACCACAAGATGACTTTGCAGAAATTGAAAGACTTGTATGGTACAAGAGCAAAGAAGTTTTGAAATACTCATGGGATGAAAGTTCAAGAAGTCTCAAGGGTTTGCAACTATCAGCAAAAGCATGTGAAAACCACAAAAATAGAAAAAAAACAGATAAGTTAAAATCCACTGAAGTAAAGATACAAATATATTAATGCTAAGGACATAAGTGGATGACACACAAAAATTTGGGAAAAATCAGAACTCAGTTGTAGCCTGAGAGAATTACCTGACACCAGCAGAGGGAGCTCGTGGAAGGGACATGAACTGACTGGGACTGATGTGTTTTAAATGTAAATAAATAATTATACACAATAAGTAAATATATGTATATCTATAGATCTGCTCTGACACCAGCAGTGACTAAAGAACAGACAACATACTACATAAGAAATCTGTGTTTTCATATTGGGGTATGATAGCTTTGAATTTGCAGACCTAATAGGATGTGGTCTACAATTTAATTTATTGATGAAGAATGAGAAAGCTTTAGAAGCACTGCTTCACTCAGGGAACTGAATTATTAGTTAATAGAAGTAAGATAAAAGAATTCAGAGTTGACAGACTGCTCTTACTGAGTTTTGTACCATGTATGTTTAAGGCATGTGCACAATGGCATTTTCGCCCTCACCCGAACAGTTTTCCTAGACTTCTTCACTTACCTCAAATAAGCCAACTGCAACCCTATTAACTATTGCTTTTATGAATTTGTGATTTTAAACCTGAAGCATTTTTACATGTTAGCTACATTAAATGGCAAAGCTATATGTATACATCTAGATATTTATATATATATTCCTAACTGCTAAATCTTAACAGATCAGTTCTTCTAATGTCCCAAGATATAAATCTCTCTTAGAATGCTCCAAGAAAAACAAACCCCTCTAAGTATAGTGAGACAATATTCTGCAAATTACCAAATAGCAAGGTTTTTGGATAGCACTCACTGCTCCTGTATCTGAGCTCTTCAGCGTGGAAGTACTCTCAGTCCATACGTACAGAGGATAAACTACAAATAATGTACTCATAAGTCTAAAATCTAGTTTTCAGACCCTTCAAAATGAATATTTACTTTCTTTTAGAAATATTGCAAGTAGCTCTGACCCTTCTCAAAGTATTCTCACTGATAAAAATCAATGATCATTAGGAAAAAAAAAAGTAATAGAATATTAAGTGACACTTGTATACCACAGAGAAAAGAGTATTCTAAATAAAACCAGGAGGCTTATTATAGGGGACCTCATCAGTCTCTACAAATGCCTGAAAGAGGTTGTAGCCAGGTCAGGGTTGGCTTTTTCTCTCAGGTAACAAAAGCAATCACAAAAGGCAAAATGGCCTCAATTTGTGCTAGGGGAGGTTTACATTGGGTAGCAGTAAAAATCTCTTCACTGAGAGGGTTGTCAAGCATGAGAACAGGATGCCCAGGTTAATGGTGTAGTCACCATCCCTGGTGTTATTTAAAAGATGTGTAGATGGGGAGTTCAGGGATGTGGTTTAGTGTGGACTAGGCACTGCTGGGTTAATGCTTGGACTTGATCATCTTAAGAGGTCTTTTCCAACCTAAATGACCCCATGATTCTACACAGCTGCCAGCAAATAACACCAAAAATGGGAAAGAAAATTGCAACTCTATAATAGAGTAGAAGTGGCCTTTCCCAGACATAAGGTGTCTCCAGAATCTCCAAGGGATCATTTCCTTCAGAGTAGAGTCCCTCTAGGGGGACAGCTGGGATGTGTGTGAGGGAAATAATTTTGCACAGGTAGATTCTCTCTCATTTGTAATGCAGTAACACATAAATATTTTAAAAATAATATTTTCACCTTAGCAATAAGGCCTTCTGGGATAGGGTCTGCTTCTTACCCTAAACATGCACTTTATTTATTATGGCCACCTGCTTCAGTGCAATTTATCACAGCATCACCATGCAGCCTACTGGTAATAATCTGAGATATGGGCCATTCTAAAGAGTGCTTGAGCTTGTGTATGAATAAGGGGTTCAAAACAGAGCTCATTTTTTGGTGTTAAATGTTATTGCTACTGTGCATCTTCATTGGTGCTTCTATGAATCGCAGTTTGATTTTTAAAATGTTTATTTTCACAAAAGCTTTCCAAACTGGGCACAAATTGTACATTTTCCTGAGTGGTTCAATCAGCTGTTCCCAGGTACATGGTACATTTGCTTGTTTCATTTGTACTTCTCCTGTATCAGTAGGTTTGGCAAGATATTCAAGGTCATCCTAGCAGCTGCCCCAGCAAGCTCACAGCCTATGAAACAGCAGTGAAAAAAATGTATCATTTATGTTCAAGTGATGGCACCAAGGCTTAGGTTTGGTTATTCCACACATTTTATGTGCTAGGCCTGCCTTAGTTTTCAAGCAAAGCACCTGTGAGCCCATAAATCACTCATCACAGCAGGGTTTAGGTCTGCAGATCTGTGTTGTCCCCTCTTCAGTCCCTTCAGAGTAACTAGACTCTAATAAAATATATTTTATTACTGTAGATAGCAATTTGCTGCAAATCAGTTGAGCTGGTTACAGTAACAGCATAATGAACAGAAAGCAGCATGGAGGAAAATTAATTACCTCCAGAGATGTACAGAGATGCTTTTCTGCTAACTCCAAGTTTGTTTTTCTGGTCACAGTTACAGAGTGTGCCCCTAGCTGCTCAGACTCGGACAATGCAGTCTCACTCCACACAAACACCAGTCTGCTGCTGAATCCCTTACCAAAGCATCCCCTCCAGCACAGCACCACGTCCTGCCACAGCCCTTCCCCTCCCTCCCACAGCTCGAGCACAGGTGTTCCTATAGTCTTGTTTTCCATCACTGCTACAAAAGACTGATGACTCTTGTGTACAAAGGAGACAAGGACATACATATGATAAACAATCATCATTCCTCAAATAATTTAGCTTTGTAATTCCTTCTTTCATGTGGCCTGAAGTCAGGTGCAGTATTTGTGTAGTAATTCTAATTGTTCAGACTTGCTTTTTGTGTGTACAAACATAAATTATAATAGGATTGTCATTAAAAAATAATTACTGCTTTTGTCTCCTATTTCTGAGTTATCAGCATGTTAAAAATAGAAGCAACCCCTTTTTTTTCCCATTTCAAAATCTTGTTAATTATCTGAGTATGACTACCCAAGGTGTACATAATTATTTCATAATAGGGTAATTAAAGTCCCATGGTCAATGCTTTGGGATTTTCAAAATAAAATGCAAAGTCAGTATTGAATAAAAATGTACAGAGAGGAAAGCATAGAACAATTACTTCACAAAATTGTAAGTTTTTGAATTCATCTAAAAACCGCCCAATTTTCTGCTTTACCTAATGTTTTTGTTGTGGCTTTTCTACTACCTCAGTGGTAAAACATGTGAGAATTATTTTTTATGTGGACATCTCAAATCAAATTCTTGGCTCTAGTGGGCAAGTCAGTTTTACCTAACAAACCTCTGTGATGTGGTTACTCCAACATCAGCAGCTCAAATCCACCAGAAAACATAACGGAGGAAGATCAGAGAAATTTAGGAGGTAAAAATATATATGCCCAAACTGACTAGGAATGAATATATAGGGAGCACAAAAAGAAGAGCTGGTAGGCAGAGAGAAAGAAGATCCAATACAGAACATGCACAAAAGACCATTTCACATGTCTGGCTGTATCCCTCCCATTTAGATAAACCTAACTCAGGAAGGTTTCCTCAAAGAAAATAATGTGGTCATTTTGGGGCTGTCTCCCTTCTTCATTTCTTGATGTTGAATAAAAATACCTGTCCATTGCTGAAAAGTCACATTTTCCTACCTCTTACAACTAAACTCTTACATTCAACCTTCCAAAACAGATCTTGTAGAAAAAAAAACAAACCCTTTTCATATATTGTGAACAAGTATATTGATTTATAAGAACACTTAAAAACAGCAATAACTTTACTTCCTTATCTAATAATAGAAAAGCAGTGCTAAAGAAGGAACAGTGTGAAAAAAAAGAAATAAAATTTCACATCTGGAACAAAATACCCTCAGTTACCCAAAGATGATGTCTATCAGCAGATTTTCAACTTTTCTTACCCTGCAGCCATCAAAAAAGATCATGCCTTTCTTTAGAAAGCCCTGGTGTTCAGACTCAAGCCCTCTGAGCTACAAAACCTACAGCAATGAGCAGACATACTTTTAGGATTTTATTTAGCAAATGACAACATGGAAAGGTAAAATCAAGGCAAGAAACTTACAACTCAAAGACCATATAAAGCATTCCATCTGAGCTGTATGTCTCCAACAGTTCAACAATGTGAGGATGCTTCAGCATGTGACAAATACTGGCTTCTCTCTTCAGATCTGTGGAAGACAAGAAGGTAGTTCCAGGTTAGCTATGTATTCAAGCTGTTTAGAACACTATGTTTGGAAATATGTACACATTTGAAATTTCTAAAAAATCAATTCATCTTTAAAAAGAACTCTGACAAGATGATATTTAATTATGCTTAATTCAAATACTCACATATGTCTCAAAATTTAACATATTCTTGAATTCACATATTAATAGAAGATCTCCTTGGTCATAATCTGAAGAACTCTACAGAAGTAAGTTCCTTGAATGTACAGGTGCAGACTACACTGAGATTTTAATCCTAAATATTTAACAACACTGCAGAATCACCTCCAAATGCAGAAGACAGACTTACACCACACTGCAGAACTAGTAAGAACTGGAGGTCTCTACTCTAAAGCCTCTGCTCAAAGCAAGGTGAAGCAGAGCAGATGGTGCAGGGCCACACTCAGCTGAGCTCTGAACATGTCCAGGTGTGGTAACTCTACAACCTGCCCCAGAAAACCTACACCGGTACCTGATCATCCTCAGAAGTAAAGAAGTATTTTTCTTACGGTTAAATTTCTTGCAGTTTATTTCTTCAATAGCATTTATTTTAAAATCACATAATATTAAATGATAATGGAAATTTTCATCAGCGTATGTTAGTTTGTGTCTCTGCTCTAGAAAAGAGTGAATAAAGTAGGAAAAGTTGCAGTTAAAAGAAGAGCAGAAACCACTCTGAAATCTCTCAAATCTTGAAAGATTTTGTTTTAAACAACACACTTACTTTTTCTGATCACAAATCAATACTTCTGCAGATAAAGAAATGCAAAAAACCAAACCACTCTGAATTAATTTTATTTCTTCTTTGTTGAAACAATTTGGTATTTCTGTTATTTAATAATCCTTAAACTTTTTTTAAGTTGTCTACTTACATTCTAGAAAGTATAGCAAAATCTTGAATGAATAGCTTTGATGATAATCTGATAAGTGAGGAAAATATCAGTATGAATTCTGAAGCACACATTTTACTTTCCTATTCTCTTTCCATACAATTGGTCATTGCTCAAGAATGACATACACATGCATTTATAGAGAAATAAAAACATGATTTCTTGGTTTGAGAACAATCACTATATAACTGGGCTACACTAGTAAGAAATTTACAATGCACTATTTTCACAGGTGCCCTCTTACATTCTTAACATGAATCAATTATACTGAAAAATGCAAGCAGCAAGATAAACATTCCTTTATATGAAGCATGTAACAGGTAACTCAGATTTATGCCAGACTCTGGATCTTTCAGCCATCTATACATTCAAATAAAAAGCTGAGAGTTTGGAAATGACTACATTTCAATCAAAAAAAAATATTAAGATCCCGAAGTGCAGATTTTGCTACCAGAACTTTCATATTACACCTGCATTATGTGTCCCCTCCCTCACAACCTTGCAAATACAATCTAAAAGCAAAATGACAGAGCAATCCTTTAGAAACCATAATGTAATGGCATCAATCAAAAAAAAATATTAAGATCCCGAAGTGCAGATTTTGCTACCAGAACTTTCATATTACACCTGCATTATGTGTCCCCTCCCTCACAACCTTGCAAATACAATCTAAAAGCAAAATGACAGAGCAATCCTTTAGAAACCATAATGTAATGGCATCTTAGGAGGTGCCAGCAGAACAGCGAACAGAAGAATCATTCAGTGATACAGAAGAAATGTTGATAAAGAAATTAATGTAAAATTTGGCCTTTATTTTTCCATCTATTTATTTAGGTGAAATTCTACAACCTAAGGAAACAGCAGTATGTCTTTCACTATGGAAAATACTCACATTATCAGTTTTTCATCACCTTAATGCAGAATAACTACTGAAGCCACACTGTAACCTTCCCTTCCATCACAATAGGCAATGATTTGACACTAAATGGCTCCCACCCCTTTCCTAGGCAGAGAGGTTCACCCAAGTACACATCCAGTCCTTTCTAAACAGGATCAGATATGAGCACATTGAGACCAGTGTAAGAGAATGAAAAACTGTGATTCTGGGAATGACTATGATCTTCAGAAAACAGGCTGCTTTTATTTTGTCTCTTACTTTATAACAACTTTAATGCTACCACACTTTGCTGTGGATCCAATACCTATTTCAGATAGAAAGCCAAGTGAAAATACCCAACATGAAATTGCAGGAAAGTTCTGCTTTATATACAGGCAAAGACTGTGTTCAAAATAGTTTATTTTGGCTGCTCCCTTTATTAATATTTTGTGGGCTTTATTTGAAAGGAATTAGAACTGAAAGGAAGAAAGTATATGCTGCCATTTCCCTCATTCCTCTGTGTAATATTGGATGAGTGCAGCAATTGCTCAGACTGAGCACCAGCACATGAGGAAGGAGAAACAAAGTGGAAAATAAAATCTCCAAACAGGAAAACAAATGAATAGAAGTTACAGAACAAGGGTTTTTATGACTAAGGGGTCTTGGGGCTAAGAGCAGAACAAAGTCCTATTTTAAACACAGCAGGGACTTGTTCAACAGTAGGGCTATTAAGAAAAAGAAAACGAGGTATAAAGAGACAGACAAGCACATACCACACTGATTCAACAAAGCCACAGGGCAGGAAAGAGATGATGGATTCTGAAGTACATTTGGGCTGTGACCCAAAGGTCAAAATAAGTCATGTTTAAGACCAGTAAAAAGGAAAGGGGAGGAGGAGAAAAGGCAGAGATGACACATTTCATTGTTATCACTCAAAAAAAAGAGACATCAGCATTCACTCATTTATCAAATGCTTTTTCTAGACTGAATTAAAATTTTACCTCTGCAGGTCAAAGAGGTAAATAAAGTCCCAAGTACCCACAGACATGTTCTGAATCCAACACAAACTTCGCTTACACAAGGTGATTGAGGATATCCCAAGAAAAATCCTGTTACTATCTTGTGAGCCACAATATTATCTGTGGCATCATTCTGAATACCACATTGTATTAACTATTTGCTACCTCCTGTTAAGTCTTCTAAACCTCTGCTGAGTATTTGAGCCATGTTGTGTAGTAATAAAGGTCCCAGACACACATCCCATATTCAAATTAGCCTTTCATATTCCAGATATCTACAGAAGATTCAAGACAACTCCAGAATCTGCCAATGGAGCAAGTTGGCTTTAAAAGCAGCAAGAGGTGATGTGTCATTTAGCAGTGGTCATGTATCCCATATTTACAGCAGTCTCCTCCACTAGTAAACAAAATTTAGTTGAAAGAACATACCCTGCATGTCTTGGAATCTAAACCAAACTGTCATCTTTTACTGGCTGGACTATTTAACTTAATTTGAATCCTTTCTGAACCCTTCATCTATTCATTTTTCTCTTGTTCTTGACATGGCTGAAGAAATTACTTTCTGGTTCATTCTTTAAGCCTTCCCTGTCAGCACTTTTTTCAAATTTAGACATAATTGACAACAGTGATAATAAATAGAACTGCAAGTTTTAAAAGCACAAGTTTTAGAAGTTTCTCTGCCAGCTACATGAAAGGTATTGTCACACAACCAGGAACAGGGAAAGAGATCTGGTGTTCCATTTAACTAGTTCAGCACACAGGCTCATACTTTACATCATAATTTAAAAAGCGTTTACAAGCTATCCTTTTACACAACTGTTACCAATAAATGTTCCAGAATTTCAGTCTGTTTACAAAACTTGGAGGTTTTTTTAGCAGCTGGAGATATATTAAAGTTTCCATATTAGACCTGGCTATTTATTTAGAGAGGCACTAAAGTTGTTTAAACAGCAGGAAAGTTCAGACTTCAGTAACAAAGAAGAAAAGCTCAAAGATGGAAAAGGAATTCCCAACCATAATCACCACACAGAGAAAATGTAGCCTCATGTGTGGATAGCAGCACTGAAATTGAATTGCTGAAAGCACTAAAAAAGATAACTGCTCTATGTAATTGCACAGAAAAATATATCAGTCTTTGATTAAAAACATAAAACATGAGTATCACTTAAAATTCCCATTGGAATTAACAACCTAATATCCTACACATCTCTGACAATTCTGACAAACACCTAATTTCCTTTCAAAATTTGATACCCAAGGTTTTAAAACATTCAAATATACTGAACATTTTCAAAGTTTGTTCATGGAAGAATTAGATTATCTCTAACAGCCTACATAACAGCACCATTTCATTATTTTAAAAGTGATGTGCACAGACTGCAGCAGCCCCATCTTTCTTTGGGATAGACAGCTCCAAGTTTCTTAGCAAGATGGGAGACACATGTAATTTTTATGTATATATAATTCATTTTTATACATACACCATTCTGATTTTCCAGATTTAGTCCTTTAAAGGATTAGTTTTCCAGCCACAGATTGGGTGTGACAGTATTCTGAAGTATCTTCAACAGTAAGCTTCTTGCTTAAAATACTTCTATATATTTTGTACAGCAAGATATGATTGTTTATAACTTAAATAGATGTGGTAGTACTAAGTTTTAAAGGGAAATCAATATGTTTTGTTTACTTGATTATGTCATTCTTACCAACCATCCTCTGGTGAGCATCATGGAGAAGCTCCTTATCACCCAAATGGAATTCTTCCAGAAACAGCTAAACTGAACTGTGTGTCTTGAAATGTGCCTGATGCACCACCTGAAGCATGGACACGGGAGACACTGAGATCTCAGCCCCAGCTGTTTCACCCCCTTTTGTCCTGTGGATTACGAGCCTTTGCTAGATGTTAAATTCCCACTCAGGCTCCTGATCAGCCAGGCAGGGGTAGAAAATACAAGTAACAAGAACAAAAAAACTAACAGGGTGAAATAAACACAGAGAGATTGTTTATCAGCTACTATTTTCAGCCAAACAACCTTGAAAAAATTAATTTATTTTTTTTCAAGTAAAACATGTGCTTATTGATTTGGGTAGAGGGAATCAAGAAGATAAACATGAGACCAAGAAATTTCCTCCCCCTTTCATGGGCTTACCTCCACTCCCTCACTTCACCCCCTCCAGCCCCAGCTGTGAGGGGTGCAGGGGTGAGGGCCATGCTCAGGACACTGCAGGCTCCTCTCTGCTGCCCCAGCAAGGGTCCTCCATCTGCTCTGCCATTGTCAATCTCCTCATCCCCTGACCTTGTGTCATGGTTTGACACTGGCACAATGCCAGTGTCCCCATGAAAATGCAATCTCTCAATTGAATGCTGTGAAATGCGATCAAGAACAGTGCAAAGCAGGCCCAAGCTTAATAACAGGAAAACAACTTTATTATGCTACTACTACTATACTATTTTAAAAGGAAAAATAAAGAAAAAACACATGCAAAATTCAAAATGAAAACCTTCTAAGCATTCCTCCTCCCACCACCCAACTCCAACAAACCACAGCGAGACACAATCTGGACCCCAATCAGGTTTCCACCCTCCAGACAATCGATACTCAGTCCATCGAGGGAGAGAGGAGCCCCTCCTGTGCCACAGACCCCCCAAGAAAACACAGCTGCCACATCCTGTGTTTCCATGTCACACATGGCACCGCCCGGAGAAAAAGTTTGCCATGGTGACACTCTCCTTTACATGCAAAGTGCTCTCACCACCAATGCATGGATGAACAGACTGCTTTTAGGATTTTTCCTTTCAAGGATGCCCTGCCAAGAGGGGAAAAAACAACAGTTCAGTTTTTCATTTTTTGGGACCACAGTCCCCCCTATTTCCCCTTGGGGCCAAGGGTCCAAGAACAGAGATCTTTGAAAACAGGGGGCACCACCACAAACCTCCCTAACTTTTCTCTGTTCACACCACTTCTGTCTTTTCCCAGCTGAAGCAGGTCTCTTGGCTCACTGGCATCCTCCTAAAATACAGTCTCTCTTGGAGGAGAAGATTGGTTCAGTTTGTGGCTACCAAGAAAAAGTCCAGCCAAACGCCACTCCATCATCTCCTCCCACCTAGAATTCCTCCTTCCAACATCCCAGGGTCCAAGCTGTCTCTCCTCCTCTCTTTCAAACCCAGGAGGAGTGAAATTTCACAAAGCTTTCATTTCTCAGGAAGGGTTAAAAGTCCCGACTCCCAAGGATGGCTCTGGGCCCAGGCTCCAGCTCCCACAGGCAGCCGGGCACCTTGCGACCCCCTCGCTCTTCTCCTTCCCATGGTGAACTGCTGATAAAAACTGCTGCTGTCTCTTTCTCTCTCTCTACTCTGGGGGAGGGAACAGAGACATCCCAGATTTTCTCCACCCTTCCATCTGCAGGGGGTTCCAGTCCCTCCACCCTTGGGCCCACCTCAGTCAGGCCATGACCCTTCCCCTCCCCACCCAGCCACAGCCGGGCAGGGGAGAGGCTGCACTGCACCCTGACCAGAACCAAAGAGAGCGAGTTCCCCTGGGAATTCTGCTTTTAACCCCTCTGTGTTCTCAGAGGCGTGTCCACTTCAGTTGGTCAATATCCAAATTGACCTCTTCCTTCCAGAAAAATTCTTTTTCCGTGTCAAACCACGACACCTTGCTGTGCCTTCTTCTTGTTCCACACTCCCCACACCTTGCTCCAGTGGTTGCTACCCCTCCTGAAATGTATCTTCACAGAAGCACCACACACGAGGCTGATGGGCTCAGCTTTGGCCCATTGGAGCTGTCTGGGAACCCACAGCCCCGAGCCTCTTCCCACAAAGGCTGTCCCTGCACCCTCCCTTTATCAAAAACTTGCCACTTGCATTTAATCCAGACCGAATTCCCTCTCTGCTGTAGACACTACACACCTCTGCCTCAAGTCATCCTGTAACAGCCCCATGGAAATCCTGCACAACACCAAATTCCAGTTTAACCAATCACACCGTACCTGAGGTCACACTTCCAAAACCAGCTGAACTTCCAGGGAAATACTGACTTAAAAAATTTCCCTATCTTCTCTCTTTGCCCATTCTTGCTGCTCTGTGAAAATTACTTCTAGGCTCTATTATTCTAATAATACATCAGGGAAGTCATAAAAGCTCTCAGCGCAGCCAACACACCGCAACAGGAATGAGCAGCTGGAGGTGGGAACATCCTGTATTGCCATTGGCAGCAAACCTCCTATACTGCAGAACCACAGCAACGTTTCAGCCCTAAAGATTTCTTCTTTTCACGTATTTTCTTTTATTCCACGAGAGAGTATTCCCCTTTCCTTTAATTAAAACAGCACTTCCTGTCTTCCTGGGATATGTGAGCATCATCACACAGATACACCCGACCAGTTAATGACTCGCTGCCTCAACAAGCACTAAAAGCTTTTCCAGCCTCTCCTCCCACACACCTTGGGGTGGCTGAGGCTCCGGGGCAGCCAAGCTGATTTAACTGCTGGCTGTTTCCCCCTTCATCCCACACACATTCCTGCCCTCTGTTCCAGCAGCCTGCAGCTTGTCACACCACACACCAAAATCATTTCAGTGCTAACTCAGTTAAGAAAAATACAAATTTATTTTTGTCTCCACTGGCTCACTGTTTTACAGTTTTAGCATGGGAAGTGGCTCATGAGGAATCTCAACTACAGAACTCGACTTAAAAGAAAGAGAAGGAATATGGAAGGAGAAAGAAAGGGTGGGGAAAGCAGCCTTTAAAGCTGTTTAGGATGTTACAAAACGCAAGTAACACCTCTCCCTGAAAGTGTTTCCACTGTCACCAAATCCTTATTGCATAATCCATCCGTACTTTAGCAAACCAGCTCAAGACATGCACCAAAAAGAAACAAATGCATGTGGCTGTGAGTGGCCCTTGATAAAAGCACCAAGGGAATCAACAAGCACAGTGGCAATGTGAGAGAATCCACCTCCCATCAGTATCTTTTGTTCTAATGCTACTGTAGTGTTTGCAAACAAAATGTTGGCATGAAGGAAGAACAATAAAATGCAGTTACAGCTAATCTTTCCCTTTCTGAGACTTGAATGAAGAAACCTATAGATATCTTAATTTTGTGGAATTAGACTTTGTAGATGTTTGCTAAATTCTGAGTAACTTTCACTAGCTACTCTATTCTTTCTCATTGCTTGGACATAAATAAAAACCCGTTAATGACTTTTTAGCTGGAGCTGGGTGTCTTGGGAGACTTAAAGATAATTTTCCTTCCTCAATTTATACTCTTGTCAGCCATGATGAACACAAAACTGGGTGTGAAAAAAAATCCCACTTCTCTCTCAACTTCTGATACATCCACCAGACTTGTCCAGAATCAAGTATCTGACAGACAGTATAAGTTGGTTTGTACAATTGTGTCCATGAAAACAACTCTAGTTCCTTTTATTCACTTCCTTGTTTTTACTGACATGAAAATAAGCAATGCTTCATAAATAAGATGATGTATTTTAGGAAATTAATCCACTTGAACTAATAAGAATGTTTAAAGAAATGTTTTAAAAGAATGTTTTAAGAATTCCCAAAAGAGTATTTAACAGCTGCCTACTGCATATAATCTAAGCCCATTTCATTTAATTAAATGGTAATTCTTAACAACTTTTTACAAAGCACCCACTACATTGAAAAAATATCTAGCATTTTCAAGGAAGAACAAAGATTAGATATCTCTCATCTAAGACTTTCCACATTCTATGTCCTCTTAGTAAATATTCAACAGCAGGTTCAGAGGTAGGGGGGAAAGAGGAAAAGTGGAATAAGCAGTAAGAATATGAAAGCAATACTTTCTGGACTATCATTGCTTTTTAATTAATTATATGCACAATCTCTCTTTTCTCTATGGCAAAGCAGTTTCTGAAGTGCTTCACAAACTCAAGTAAGACTATAATAATCAGAAGCAGGGTTACGAACTCTATAAATTAATTCAGAAAGGAGTAAGGAGGGTTCTATCTGTCACAAGGTTGACCTTCCAAACAGAAATGGAATTGTTGCTGAAAGCATTTTGCAATCTGTGCTGTAAAATCTGAAACACTTCTAATGTTGCACTGTTTTCAATAATTAATGAAAGGAAATTGAAAATAGTCATTGACTCTCAAGTTGTGATCAATGAAGTTATGAAAGCGCGTTCACTACTGATATCCACATTTATTAAATCCCACATTCCCACCTGTTTCTCAGCACTGTTTAACAGCCTGAAACCAAACACCTTCCCAAGTACTATAGACCACAGGTTTTTACACTGCAAGCCACAATTTTAAACACTTTGGGATACAATGAGTTCCTTAAAAGAATGAAGTGCAGCAGCAGATCTGTCAGGAGTATGCAGTGAAATTTCTTTAAAAAAACAAAAATAAAACAGAGAAACAACTGGCCATAAGGTGGGGTATTTGATAAAAGAATTCTGCATGCTGGCTAGAGCACTGAACTGGCAAAATTCTCACCGCTATGGTCACAGTGGACTTTACTGAAATAATTGCAAGGCTGTAATTTCATAAAGTTACACTGATTGTGCTTTCTTGTACTGAAAACTAGCACTTAAAAGTAACAGCCCCATTAAATGCAGCAATTGTTCCCTCTTTTGTCAAAAAGAGAATGTCCCTCCTGCACCATCTTTCTCTTCATGCTGGTGCAATGCTTGTTCAACTGCACTATTAACACAATCAAGGAATGATACACCTTAACTGCAAACAATCCTTTTCCCTCTCCCCTTGGTGGAAGTTCCCTGGTGGAGCTCTTTTCCCACCACACTGGTTCTGGCTAGTCCTGAGAACCTGCACAAACATCTCTGAGCACAACAGCATTGATAGCCTGGCAATAGAAACAAATGACCAGATTACAGCAGCAAAAACTATTTGAGAGTATGCAAATCTCAACAGTTTGTATATTGCTGTCCTCCTAACAAGTAAAGAAACCAGAAAAGCAGATTTCACAATATCATCAGGAAACGCTAACTTGCCTTAGTTTTATGTTTTCACATGTTTAACTACACCTCAAATTAAATTGAGACATGAACTTTAAGTCAGGTGATAGCTCTTTTCTCCATCTGTAGTGTCCTGTTTGTGCAGCTCCAGGTGGACACGTGTCCCTGTGGATTTCTCACTAGGTGGCAACGCAGCTCTGGCTTTGATCCGCGTGGAGCCAGTGGCTGAGCACATGGAGCCTGCATGGATTCAGCCACAGAGAGCTTTGTGTTCAGCCAGCCCCGCATCCCTTCATCCAAATAAGGACGAGTACAGTTCAGGCCTAAGAGCAGAGGAACGATGACACTCAAAAATATTTAAGGTACATCCAGTGCTAAGCACCTTTTTATCCAGGTTTCCATGCAAGACCAGTTTCTGTTCCGCTTCCAACCAGAGCTGATGGCCACACACCAGTATCCTACTGCACTGCACACACCGAGAGATGTGTAACACAATTAGAATACATTTAGTTTGCTCTCATAAACCAGAAATTCATCATTTAATCTACAAACTATAACATAGTGTGTGTTTATTGCTATGAAGTTTAACAAAAAGCTTTAGAAAGCTAAAACCTGTTCATTTTAAATCACTGGAATGTCTCATTTTTTAAAGATTAATCACCCAGAGTGGAGTTCTTTGTTTCATTTTTTTGTATATTTGTTTGTGGAGGGTTCTTTTTGCTGCAGGTGTGTGTGTCTATGGATGTGTGGGTGTACAGGGTTTCTCTCCAGCTTTTGACCATGGCAGCACAGGCAATGTATTATCTCAGAATGTGCTAAAAGCATTATTACCAATGTTATGCTTAGATTGGCTCAACATTTTTGTGCCAAACGTTGATATTTTTTGGCCAGAATTCACTTAGGTTGAACAGGTTAACTAAAGGCTATAGACACTGTGGTCCTTTAAGTGAGTTTTTAGTACTCATGTACTAAAATGCAATGATATTAAATTATGTAAGTGCCCTCAGAGGCACTGGAACATTATCAAGAAGAGAATGTTAGCTGATCTTGAAAAATTAAGTGATTTCTCTTGCTGATCATTATAACATTTGGAGGTTTTTGGATTTTCTTTGTTTGAAATGTCCTTCTGTGACTTAGCCTTTACCTAAATGTAATGACAGGCAAATTTACTTTTTGATATTAAGAAAGAATCTCAGTTCTACAGGAAAAACTCTGGTATTTTGAAGATACAAAGGAAATCTCTTCATAACATATTCAGCTAGTCTAGACAAACTGTCTGCAATTCCTACTTAAGGAAGGGTTAAATAATCCATTACACTGGTTCTGCTGCTGAACACTAACAGTCAGGAACAGCCCAAAGGCACTCACATAGGGAACCAACTGCCTAAGATGATTCTCATGCAGACAAAATATACTTTTTTGCTTTGATCAAAGTTTCTCTGGTCTTGAACTGCTAGGCTCTGCACAGCCAATACAAAACAAAGCCAGTTGCACACTAATCCTAGAAAGAAAATAATCTACTTTGCCCAAGTCTAGACAAACCAAGCAACACCAGCATCTGAAAATGACCCCAACTCCACAGTGCCACAGAGCTCAGTGACTGACAGTGTTTTAGCTGGCAAACAGCTCAGGATAATTTAGTTTTTTCTCAGGTAAAATAGTACAAGTTGCAGTAAATGCTGCTTTAAGGGACAGCTGAATTCTGAAAGTCCCTGCACAGCATATGGAACTCAGCACAAACAGCACCTACAGTGCACCCTGACTAATAGACAACTACCTAGCAAATGTACGAATTATGCCAATTCTGTTCTACTTGGAAATTGTGTAGTGGAATGGTATCTGAATGCTGGAGAACAACTACCTTAGCAAAACCTGTTTTCTGGTTCAGTGACAGAACAATATCAGGAACCAGAAAATTCTTCTCAGCCACTAATAATCTAGGATATAAGAAAACTTAATTTTGGTTTGTCCTGCTTCTTTTACATACTTGTCTTCGCAATTATTGCCAAAGTCATGGAATTTTTTTTTGTTTTCTTTGTTAACTGACACGTTATAAAGCAAGTTTTGTAAAACTGGTGTGCATGTCTTAGTTCAGTCAGTAAAAAAATTCACTACAGAATGAACTTTTTAGCAGCACTTTCAGGATTCCATATCAACAAACCAACATAGTTTTAACTAGACTTGGTGCTACTTACCAAATCCCCATAAAGTACTTCTGTGTACCAAGTTTGTAATGCTTTTAAGAAGTACATTGTCCCTTTTCTGCTTGTGCAGTTGCAATACTCCTCCAGGCCTCTGAAACCAATGCTCTCAAAACACACCCCTCTCCTTTCATTCCACAGAAATCAGATGTTAATGACGAAGGCAGTGCAACTGAGCTCAAACCTGTATCTAGCAACATTGAGGTCACAGCTCAAGTAATAAGGTTTTAACTTGCCTGACTTGGATTTTACAACAGGCTGAAAATACTACAAATCTTTGCGAAGTATCACTTATGCTTTCCCTTCTAAAACAGATTAAGCTGACAGAGATAATATACGCCCATAAAGAACCAATCCAGTGACAACTTTGCCTATTGAGTCCCAGCACAATTACAGGTCATCAGAGAAATATTTTCTTTCATAATATTCACACACTTCTCATGTAATTTAAAGGACAATTTCTCTTCACCAATACAGCCAGGAAGAGCTTTTCTTCTTTAATCTCACCCAAGCATTAAGCAAATAATATTTCATATCCCTTCTTTATTATCTGTTGACAAGCAAAAAAATACCTACAATTCATACTTAGTGCAAGTTGAGTTAGAAACTGTTTGATCAGCTAAAAAAATCTGTGAACTTGTAAATTGTATCAAAGTAGGAGATTGGACTTGCCAACAATACACATGCATGGCTTTTTAACTAACTTTTGAGAGTTTCCCACTGCCTCTGAACTTTCATGTGATGCCAGCAGCAAGAATCACATTGTAATACATAATTTCCTTCACTGTCACAGGGTATTTCGAGGAACTGACACAGATATATAAAGCTTTGTAGTAGCCAGCTGGGAATAATGGATTGCTCCTTCTGCTAGACAAAGCAAAGATTGTTTAAGTACTTGCATATAAACTCTCTCAAATTGAATGAACCTTTCTCAGGTGCTACAAGGTTTGACTCAAATTTGTTTAAATTTCTTTCATGGTTGTCCAAATCTGAAATGGTGATCCATTAGACTAAGAACAAACCTTTATAAATTCTGCCTATTTTTAATGCTCTAAAGTGTAAGAGCAACAATAAGCTTGCATATATATGAAATTATCAAAACATATATCCACAACTATATTTTAGAAGTCCACAGAAGTAAAACAACTGATAATAATCTGTATCCTCTCTGCAAAATAGCTTTACAAGAGCACTGTAAGAAACAGTTAGCAGGGTTCTTTTGTTAAAATAAACCCACATTTCTTTACCTCACAAGTTAAATGCTTGTCAAGAATAAAGAATATCACTGACATTATAGAGTACATGGAAATGGAAAACGTGACATATCAGTCAGTCATCTGAGTTAGAGAGGGCCCTGACCCATTCCACAGACTTTTTAGAGCACCTTTCCTGTCTGCACAACAAAAATTAAAACTATTTCTTAACATGACAATGCACGACTCTCAGGCTGAATGCAGCTTTGTCCATATTCTGAAAATAACCTGAAGCACAGGGAATTGCACAAGGTGTTCTCCCCACCCCTTTTTGAAGGAAGAAGCAAACATTTTGGAGCCCAACCTCCCTCCCCTCACGAATCTCTTTTGGTGAAGCAACCTGTCCAGTGTGTCTCAGGCTGCACAACCTGTTCTCATTCTCCAGAACGCTGCAGCAGGAAAACAAGAGACCAAGACAAGGGAGGGGTAGAACACTCCACTCAGAAAGGAGATTAATTATGCACCTGCTGCTTTGACATAAAACCTCAAATTTGCAAACCCATGAGCTGTTTATGCAGGTTGTATATGCATCTGCAACAGAATTAAAAGTCAGCTCAGGTCCTAGCAGAATTTATGAGCTTAAATGCAGTATATGCACAGCAGTTCTGCTGCTTCAGGGCACGATGATAGAGAAGAATCTCTGCCAGTCAATACCTGGATTAATAAACCATGATGGACTTGAGTTAGCACCACTTAGGGCCACCTCAAAGTCACAGGAACCCTGATTTCTTGAGGATTTATTAGCCCAGCTAAACAAAAGCTGTGAAAATGCCAATGAACACCCCCTGAAATGGAGCGCCAGGAAAATGGGGCTGACACTCTCCAAAAGGGTCAGTTCTGGATTGATGCTATGCTAGAGCTCAAAAACCTTAACAGAAAATAAAAACACACTGTACATATTTTGCACATCCAGATGCTTTCTAGCAATAGCTGTATTATCGCAAATATCTTTTTATATTAGCTATAGTATACTTCAGACTCCATTTACCATGGAGAATTAAGACTTGGCTGCTTAAATCATCCTGCTCCATAAATCTCCAGTCATGAACAACTACTTAAGGAAATAAAATTGCCTCAGAGCACAGAGAAATTAATACAATTTATATATACATATACATATATATATATATACACACTACATATTACAGTCAGTTTGGCTAGCCTATTCATAATTCCTAGGTAAGCAGGATTTAAAAGCAGCCTAATTGCATCATAACATTCTAAAGGTGAAAAAAGAATAATTAAAGCTCAACACATTTCTGAACCTTCAGCATTGAACTTGAGCCTAAAGCTTTGAACTTTTCTGCATTCTTGAAAATTTATTAAATTAAACTGGCTTTCCTCTCCTTTTTGTTTCCCAAATGCCACACCAAATCATGAAACTGAAATTCATTTAAGCCTTTTGTTGCCACAAGCAATATTATTCAAGTGATACTTGTGCCAACTTAAGAGCAATCATAGACACAAAAGTGCTGTGTGCTGTCAGCAATGAATACTGGAATCAAAGCAAACAACACATCTGTCATAATCCATTTTTAAGAATTTTTGCAGAAACACACGTACCAAATAAAACTTCGAGGACAGCTACAATGAATGCTAATGAAAGTGAAAAGGGAAGTAAAAATGTAAATACTGCACAAATGTAGCAACCATTTCTTCTATAGGTATCTTCTTTGTTTTGTTGTTTTATAACTGCAAATTAAAATACTGTTAATATTCACATGATAAAAATTACACAACACCAGTAGCCTGTTGGTAGTCATGAAATATGATTTGTCATCTCCAGTTTGGAAAAGGATTTTGAGATACAAATCTATTATTTACATATAGTATAACAGCATGAAAAACTCTCAAATTTGCAAGAAAATTTACAAAAGCTTCAATTTTTTAAATTTAAAACTTAAATGATTTTTTTTCTAGTATACAGATATTCCTGACTACTATAACACATGTTCACTGTACTCACCTGATACTACAAGTTGCAAACCTTCAGCAATAACTGATCTTTGAGATGAAGTTTGATCACTCTTTAAATGGGTAAAATCTGGTGAAGAATGGACTTGGACACTGAAATAACTGATTAGGATAGCATCAGATAAAAGGGTAAAAACCATTGACTTTCTATCATCTTTCAAGATCTTAGGAGCCATGGAGTTGCAACAGGATCCCCCAGAGCCCTGCCCAGACAGGAGGCTCAGGTGAGGCCCAGAACAGAGCTGGCTTGTTTAAACAAGCTTTCCTGAGTCCTGATCCCTGAAACACACAGTCCTTGGAAACAGGTCAGGTGGAGAGGATGCCACCAAAACCAGCTACCAGATCCCAGGACACTTTTCTGGGTCAGCCTTTGTGCAAAAGCCTCCAGACCAGATGAAAATGACAATTTACACCTCAGTAATTTAGGAACGCAAACAAAACTGCTCCTCTGTCCCTCCCAGAACGCCTCAGAGAACCAACAGCTACCACGATCTCCATTTACACAAACAAGAAATAACACATACCACATTGCAAAGAAAATTAGAGTTACATCACTGTAGTCCTTAAAGTCTCTAAAACTCATCAGGAATTGGGTCCTTCTTTATTTGGTTCAACTTTTCCTATACACAGATGTCAAAGTCACATCAATTAACTTGCTACTAACACAGCAAGACTGTCTGCTGCCAGACAGGCTCCATCCAACTATGAAAGGAACAAGATTCCTTAGGCTCTCACAGTCTCAGACAACTGCAGTGGAAAGTTAATCTGTAGGGATACAAAGCCAGATTCAATCAGAGAGGTAATGAACTCTTACCTTCTACTCATTAATTACAAGAAGAGCAAAACAAAACTATGCACAAGTGCACAACTATGCACTCAGTATCTACAAAACCTAAGTGGAGCAAGGGTGGGGTGATGCAAAACTTAGAAGCTCTGTACCAATTGATACAGGAGGGCAGAATCTTCAAAGACATATGAAGCAAATCCTGAAATTTGCCTTAATCTCAGCAAAGCCAGTGCCTCCATATCTATCAGTTCCTAGTCATTACAAGCAACCTCAGAACCAGACCTTGTAATTGATTTCTGTTTTGGGCCAGCAGACAAACCAGGACAATCACAAACACAGATGATCTGAGGCAACAAAGCATATACAGGTACTGAAGGTCCAAGGCTTGTCACTCAGAAGAGTAATTGCAAATTCAGTAAAACAAAGGACTGCAGAGTCCTCTTCACCTGAGACATTCTTCAGAGGATGTTGTGTAAATCCAGCCATCAGTTTGCAAGAGGCAAAGATGATAGTGAAGAGTAGTGCTGAGAGCAAGGGGGAATCAAGTTACTGCAATGCCACATGAGGATACAGATTTGATATCATTCAGGATATGAACCTGCCTTCCTATCAGCAAACAAACTGTCACCACAGCAAACAAACTGTCACCAGCTCTAAAGCTCTGTTCTACAACTTATTGTCTAAATGCTGACACAGAAGAGACACAATTTTATTTTATAAAGAGACTATCTCTCCCTGTCTGGGTTTATAACATTAAATAAACCAATTTCTCTTGCAGTAGTTACTACTACATGGAAGGCAGAAAAAGACTTCAAAATGTAAATTATTTTTATAAAAAGAAAAAAACCCTCTACAATAGGTATTAAAATATTGTTTTCTTCCAAAGATCTTGGCACATGTAAGTGCCCTCAGTCCAGCATTTGCAACACAGATTAACCTGCCCTGAAGCTGTGAATAGCTTTGATTGTTACTGTACAGCCCATAATTCCTCAGTAGTTACTAAAAACAGGACCAAGGCAGAAAATTTGATTGTGTTATAAAACACAAAATGATAAGCAATGCCCTGCCTTATCAAATGACCAAGTCTTCACACAGGAGTGAAAAAGCCAACGTGTGGCCACTGATACCAACCATGTTACCAACGTGTTACCAACCATACTCCTAGAGCTCCTACTCCAACTCCAGAGTGCATTTCTGTCTCAAACAAAGTCACTGGTAGCCCTTAGAAGAAGTGAAAATCTCTTCTATTTTCAGACCATCTCACAGCAGTTTATCTCAGATTTCAGAATAACATACAGCACATAGAATTATCTTCTTCTAAAGAAAATATCAAAATTCTCACCTGAATAAACTCAAACTTGTGTTTTCCCCTAAACAGGGTAATTCCTCTTCAACCCTAACAGGTTTCTAAATAAGATGCATTTAAAAAAGGAAGCCAGCCAATCAACAAGATAGTAAAGACTAGGAGACTTAGGATGCAAGTCCTGTAATCAATTTTTCCCCCAACTGGAATTAAAATAAATCAGCCCAAGGTTAAAAAAGTGCCAAAGCAAACCCAAATGAAGCCACAGGAGTGCAGAGTAAGGAAGGTGGAATGAAGAAATAGGGCTTTGCCTTCCCCTTCAGCAGCCAGGATCTGTTCAGTCCTCCTGAGGGGGAAGGGGAGGATGCAAAGCACTGATACTCACCCACACACTGCACAGATGGCAAGTGGCATCTAATAGTCCTAGATGTCACCATCCTGCATTTCCAGGGAGCTCTAGTCCCTTTACTGGCTTTCCCCTCTATCAGAGAAGCTATTAAGAGGTGGGGATGGTGGGTGCCCTGTCAGCCTGCAGCACAAGATTGGCTCTTGTAGAACTACAGCATCAGAGATGAAAAGCTTCTTTGCAAACCTGTCAGCCCCACTTGTGCAGCCCTGTGCTGGAAACACAGGCTCCAGTTTGGAAAAGCTTTGCAAAGAGAATGACGAGGACACAAGAGGACACAGCAATGATAACCTGTACAGACCTGAAAAGAGATGTGTAACATATACACATTGTAACAAATATTTCTGTGCTAGCAACTTGCATTCAAATCCTAATTTGATTTGGCAAAGGAAAAAAAAATATCTACTTTGCTCAGGCAGAGTAGTATTTCATAAGTCATTTTCACTGCTCATAATGCTATAAACTAAGGCAATATTTTCAGTAAGATCTGAAACTGTAAACTGTCACTATATTACAGGCAATGTTACAAGTGACAGACATTAAAAAAATCTACAGTAACTTATTCTGTCACAGTAGATAAAATGATGTTTTTAAAATCTAACTTTATTTAGTTAGTCTTCTAAAGGAAATCAAGAAGCTTGGGGTTTAGACTGCTGACTCTGCTAGGAGCTTTCAGTGGAACTTAGATTATATCTGTAAAGTAATTTTTTAGTTATTTAAAGTATTAAAATTAAATTCTTATTTAACTGCCTTAACAAATGCTAAGACACTCTGAAACAACAAAATATGACTTTTTAGCACCAGCCTCTTTTGCAATTGGGATTTTCCTCCTACAGCAACTTCAAAAAATAGAAAAAAATTGACCAGTGAATATTGCAGGCAGAAGAAATACATAGAACAAATCCCCTCCCCCAACCAAGAAACACATAATAAATCTTATGCATATAAAGTGATTTAAAAAAAACAACATCCCATGAAAATCTATGTCATAGATTTTAAGTAAACCAACCATAGATCACAGTGATTTTACTTGCATTGCCAATTTACTCACTGCCACTGTGTGCATTTGTTGGCTGGATTCATATTAGGAAATCAAATACATACAATATATTCAGTGTGAGAGCCTGTCCCTGGTAAATGTCATCATTAAAATAAATGGCTTGTAGCTGGAAAATGCCATGCCAGAAAGTGCTCAGTAACACACAGAGCTGGTTAACACAAGGCTCTCTCCCAAAGTTACTGCTTATACATACAATAGTTTTATAACACAGAACCAGAAAAAAAAAAAATAAATGCAGTATGAAAGATAAAACTTAATTAATATAAAATAGGTTCATTCAAGGTTTTATTTAGTGGATTTTTAACTAAAACATAACTGTATAGACAATACCTTATTGCTTGTACCTAACTTCCTCCACTCAATTAAAACAAGTAATATACTGGAAGAAAACTGATGTTAGAACTCGAACAGCAGATAAAATGTAGACTGTCTTGAAGAAACAAGTTCATAGATCTCCTCAGGACTTTCAGGTCTTAGACTTAAATTTTCATGCTTCTCTCGACTGAGCAGCTAAAAAGCTTTAGTATTTTAGTGTGCATGATAGCCAAGATATACTTTTACAACATAGCTTCCAAACACAATTATTTCCATCCACCTTCATATCAAGTAGACCTAATTATTTCTCTTAATATTTGTCTGTTCCCAAGGATTTTCTTTACTCAAAAAGATTAGAAATCTATTCTTTGGTCCCCTTCTGAAGCAACTCTTACCCTGGGAAAGAGCCATTGCTTGGCACTCTGTACAACTGGACTATACATTCTCCTACATAACAGCATACTATGGAGATCTCTCAGCTTCTACATATTTCATGTATTACTCATAAAGTATTTGCTGATGCAGATGTTAGAATGAAAATTTCCATTGATATCAGTGTGCAGTTTCTACAACTGCAGTTCAGATTGTGGCACTTTGTCACTGGTCTTCAGCTTCACCATTTTTTCCATGTTTAAATTTTCAGCTGGAAGAACAGTTGGATCATAGCAGGATTAAGGTACTTGTGTTCATTTTATTATGAATACACAGACATATATACACTACAGATCAAATATGCTCCCCCTTTTAAACTCTGTAATTCTCACTCCCAACCCATTATTTAGGGGGTCCATTAAATTTGCTAACACGTCTTTATTTTGCAAATTTCCATTGTCTATAGCTCAAAACCATGTTCATTTCCAATCCCATTAAAACACCAGTGAGTGAGAAAAGCTCCAAGAGGAATGTTTGTAGCTGTCTAAAGGGAAAATTGCTCAAGATTGTGATGTACCTATCAAGCTTAGCAGAAAACTCTGGACATTACAAAAGAATAGGAATCTGTGGATCAGAAACCATGAATCTTGCTTTTATAAAAGATATAAATAAATCTTTTAGGTAAGATTGGCAAAGGATTGAAACTGTCCCAGCCAAAACCCACACAACCAAAAGACAGGGGTTTTACCCACGTCCTACTACTATGGCAAGGATACCGGTTTGTCATTCTAACAGTGCTACTGTACAAGGATAATTATTTATCATACCACAGTGACATATATTTTTAGATTCACAAAACAAAAAACCCCACCATTTAAGAGTGAAAAAAGGTTCTCTTTTGATCAATGAATTAACAGAAACTGCAGCTCAGCTGCAATGAATTTTGAATTTTGTAGACTGCACAAACCAGAACAGAATCCATGCTAGCACATCCAAACAGAAAATATTTGAAAATACAGCTGATGCTTATTATCTTCCTTCCCTGTGTTTGCAACCAGCCTGAATTCCAGCAGCACAGCTAAAGCCTATTTCTGGACTACTGGCAAGAATCAGGATTCATTAGATGAGTAGAGTGTGTACAGAGACAGAAGTGTTTTGAAAAGCATTTTAATTTTTCAGGACAGGAGTTGGACATACCTCATGAATTCTGCAGAAATTAAAGACAACAATGTGTAAGAATGCAGTCTTGAGAGCGTCCACAAAATAAGTATTTTTAAAAGTGCACGTCCAGATTTTAAAAAATAAATTTAATTAAGCCTTTGCTTTGCAAAGAGAGTGAAGAAACACACCTTTGTCATTTGGCTTACTGTATTGGTAAAATATATTGGTAAAGGATACTGGTAAGTATCCTCATGTTCCAAACATTGCTTACTGCTCTAAGAGAGCTGGAGCAGAAATATTCTTCCTTACCCCTCCAACCTAAATTTCTTTTTCAAACAAATTTGTTTTATTCAAATTCTGTCTCAAACATGTAAGGATGCTGTAATTAAACTAGGGTTTTAGAAAAGAAAACATTAGGTTATGTGATAAAACCTCATTTGCACACCCACAAAGGAGCAGAGAGAAACAATGACATGCAGGGCAGGAGAGAGCCCAAATACTGCCCTGCTCAGCTGCTGCCAGGTCCCCACGGCAGAGCCAACCCAGCCAAGTTGTGAAGTGGAATCACAGAATGGCTGAAGGGACCTGTGGAGGTCATCTGGTCCAACCCCTCTGCTCAAGCAGGGCCACCAAGACCCCATTGCCCAGGACTGTGTCCAGGCAACTTTTGAGTATCTCCAACAATCCACAGCCCCCCTGGACACCCAGTGCCAGTGCTTGGTCACTCTCACAGTTTAAAAAGTGTTTCCTGGTGCTGAGTCAGAAGCTCCTGTGTTTGTGTGTGCCACTGCCTCTGGTCCTGTCCCCGGGCATCACTGAGAAGAGCCTGGTTCTGTCCTCTTTGTACCTTCCCTTCATGAATTTATACCCATCAACAAATCCCTCCCGAGCCTTTCCTTCTCCAGGCTTAAAGAGCCCTCCCAGCTTTTCCTCACGGAAGAGATGTTCCAGTCCCTTCATCTTAGTGCCAGCCCTTTGCTGGACTCTCTCTGGTACCTCCATGTTCTTCCCACACTGGGGATCCCAGAACTGGAGCCAGCAGTGCAGGTGTGGCCTCAGGAGTGCTGAGGAGAGGGGCAGGACCACCTCCCTCCCTCCACCTGCTGCCAATACTTCGTCCAAGGCAGCCCAGGATACCACTGGCTCCTCTTGACCACAGGGGCTCATGGCTGGCTCCTGTTTACCTTGGTGCCCACCAGGACCAGCACAGGAGAGTCATCTGCTCTCCTCCGGTCCTTGGGCACCTCTCCCAGCCACCTTGTTTACTTAAAGATTATCTTAAATGTCCTCTCAGTGATATCTCTAAGCTCTGTCAGCACTTCTGGGTGCACATCTGTGCAAACACACTTGAACGATTCATTATCCTCACGTGCTTCAGGCCTGTTTCAGACTGGCACAACACTGAGTTCTTAGGCATCTCTTTTGCTGTGCACTTCACATATTTAAATACCAAATGCAAATACATAAGTCATCATACTCTCAAACTGTCCTATGCATCCAACTAAATAATATTCAGTAAAGAGAAAGACAAGGCTGAAATTGTATGAGATTTTAAAGTATATTCTGAATAACAGCAAAGTATGCCTGTGATATTTTATTTCTGGGTAGAGCACGGATTAGGTTCTTTAGAATCCTGCTCAGCTACAATCTTTTACACTATGGTTTGGGAGATAGGATGTGCAAAGCAGTCACATTCAGAGTGCCTGACTGAGAATGCACCTGTAGCTGACTGGGATGAGCATTTCAATGGCAGGCTTACCACTGGCACAACCCCCACAGAACAAATCCAGGACAGATATCTCCAAGACTTTTGTAAGCTATTCAGTACACCCACAGGCATCACCCTGTTTGGAATAGGTGGTATTAACTGCAGTATACCTTTTCACTTCTGTGATTCATGCTGGATCACAAGCACTATCTGAAAATGTTTTTGCCAAATCTACTAAGAATTCGAAGTATTTTAAAGTTTAATTTTCAGTGAATCCTGCATTCTAAATGGTTGTGAGCTCCTGGGAATAGATGGGATTCAAACAACAGGTTTCAAGGACCAACCAGTTTTTGTCCGGGTGACGTGATGTATGTTTTCACTGAAGTTTTCCTGAATGAGCAAATACCGTGTAACACTTGAAATTACCAAAATGAGCATAAATTATATTTATTTCCTTAAAAAATGGTTCAATACTATACACTACCCAAATAGATTCACTAGTTATTTCAGTAAAGATTTTAATCAAATGGTCCTAAACCCTATATTATATGTAAAAAGAGGAATTAACTTTAAGTGAAAAATCTTATTTCACTGAGTTAAATGACATGAAGCTTGAAGGAAGTTTTCATAATAATATTTACTGGCATTGGTCTTATTTTCTTGCTTACGAATGTGAACATATTTTCTTATTTTGCATATATGGAAGTGTGATATAGAATCATAGGATAGTTTGGGTTGGAGAGGACCTTAAAGACCACGTAGTTCCAAACCCCCTGCCATGGGCAAGAACACCTCCCACTAGACCAGGCTGCTCAAAGCTCCATCAAATCTGGCCTTGAACACTTCTAGGGATGAGGCATCCAAAATTTCCTTGGGTAACCTGTTCTAGTGCCTCTCACATAAAGTGAGAAAAAAAATTACAGAGAGGTTACTATAGGAGCACTTTTAAATTAATTATGATTACTTAAAAAACCCCAAACTAGGCCAACTGAATACTCAGTTACATAACAAAAATAACAGTTAAATTATCTATTACCTGCTGCATAAATTTTGTTCAGTGCTAATTACATAATCATTTCCATTATTATATGTGTTCTAAGAATTCCAGGATACAGCAATTTTTTAATTAGCACTCTAATAAGTTATTCTTAGAATGAATATTTATTGAAATGTCAGTTAAATACACTTGATTTAATTGCATTTTGAAACCTGTAAAGTGTACCATTTTTATTTATAAAGCTGGGAAATGTTGCCTGCACTTGCTGCTCAGCTGCATGACACCTTTATCAAAAGCAGCTTCCTGATAATATTATGTAAACATCTGGCAACAAGGCCCCAGTGGTTTCAGCCACTGGACACAACAGTCATTTTTCACAATGCTGGCACCACAGTGACACCAAGAGCAGAAGAACAAAGCTGTCAGAGCCAGCACGAAGCCAAGGGGCAAAGACTGAAAGAGAGGGAGGAAGAGGTGCACTCCTGGAGAGCCATTGTGTGTTCAGTGCTGTACTAAACACAGAAAATCAGATACGCTTTAAAGGCAAGGGACTGAAGTCACACAGCAAACAAAGCTGTCCTTTTTCTGGAGATTGATTAGAGGAATAAAGAACTAATAGCTTGCAACACATAAAGACTTAATTATTTTCCTTCTACTTAATCAACAGTGCATAAAAAAATTAGGTAAATATGCTTTTATGCTTTAAAGTGGGTGTAATAAATTCCCAAGCTATGCATGCCCTGCTGAAGATGGAAAAGAAAAATGTTTCATGAACACTGCTGTTAATATGCTTGCATCAAGTATTTCCAGAAATTTTATGTTCTTGAAGTAAAGTAATACCATATAGTTAATCTCTATAACTCTTTGCTTATGATCTGGATAATAGGCCATATTTCCCTACAGAACATGATATTTGCTTCTTGGGATGAATCAAATTTTTCTGTGTGACTCCAAAGGAGGTTGAAACAATGATAGTTTGGTCAGTGACACTTAGTATCCAACTCCTGGAAGCCTTTATCTGGGCACAAGCCAAGAAATCCTAAAAAAACCCAAAAGACCCCTAATATAAAATACTGTATTTTACACTTGGGGGAAAAAAAAAAAAAAAGTGAAATGTGGCTCCAAGATTGAATTCTGTATTTACAACCACAAAAACATGGGCACCATTTCTGCAGTAAACTGACTTCCAGTAGCAAGGATAAAATGAGTCCTTAGAAAGAAACCCTTGTTAAGTGTTCCTGCATTCCTGTGATCCATTATATGGATCTGGTCTATGGTTAACATGCTGCCAACTTACAGAAGTGTCTGCTGGGGGAAAATCCTGCTTCCATCTCTTACGTTACACTTCTGCATAGAAATATTTAATTCAAATGACACTTTGTTTATGAAACTTACAGCAAAGCTATTAAAGCTATTATATTTATGGGAAAAAAACAAACAAATAAAGCTATTATATTTATGAAATCTGTACTTCTCATAGAAAGAACTATATTTTTAACCAAATCAGCTCACAGCTTCTCCAGAAAAACAAAGAAGAAGCCTCAAATCCTTCATTAAGTTAAAAGAAGCAAACCCCTCAGAAAGGCTCAGGTAACATTCCCTGTATCAAAACAGGACCAGTTCTACCCCTTTGTGGAAGGAAGAGAACTGAGATAGGAACAATGCATTCCACAGAAAGGCAGACTCTTGAAATTACAAACATCAAAAGTGACTTCAAGTATCAATCTTCAGGTACTCCTAAGAGGCATAAATTACTATAGGTCCCTTCCATCATGACCAAGACATTCTTAAAAAAAAAAAAAATCCTAAAAAGCATAATTTTTTATTTTTGATTTTATATTACCACAGGTACATTCAAATTCTTCCTAACTCTTTACCCCAAACTGCTTTATTGTTTGTACAGCACTTACAGAAACCATAGTCATATTTTAAGTACCAACAACATAAACTCCATGACAGACTAGTTTTAAATCAGCAAGATTTTAGAGCGTTTCTTTTCAAAACTCCACATTCATGCATTTCCTTATGAACAGAGGTCACTAATACTGTATGATTTTTGTGTTTTATAAAAAGATGCCTCAAAATCTTCATCACTGAGACACACACACTAGATGAATCTTCAAGAAAACTCCTGTGTAACAGCTATACTGCAACACTTCAGCCACTAAATACTTGGATTATGGCTTCTCATGGGGTTAAAATGGTAAATCAAAAGCAAAGTCAAGCTGGTACAGAGCTTGGCACTCTCTGAAATATCCTCATATTTCTGCCTTCAATGAAATAAAACCTGTAATGGTGCCATCCTCCTGCTTTCATTAAATCACAGAAAAGCTGGTGGGAAATGACCTCTGATGGACATTGGGTCCAACCCCCACTGAGCATAAGATTACTGCACACGCTGGGTCAGGATTGCTGTGATTTCACTGAGCAACTCTTGAAAACCAAGTCCAACCTGAACCTGAGCCTTGCAGGCAACAATTCCTGGCCATTTCCCTGTGTTCCAGCAGCTTCCACTCAAGGACAGCTCAGCTCTGACATTTTTGTAGTTGTTCAAGTAGTTGAAGACCACATTATAACACCCTCTCAGCCTCCTCTTGACCAGACCAAACAAACCCAAACCCTTCTTCAACCTCTCTTTGCCCATCATGTCCTGCAGGGTCCTGATTATCCTTTGCAGGGACCTTTCCAGATCAAATTATGAAGCCCCAAACTGGGCACAATAGTTCAGGTGTGGGCCCAATAATGTCACACAGAAGGAAGGCACTGCCCTTGATCTGTGAAACAGAGTACAACACAGAACTGACAATAACCAGAAATTCCAGATTAGCTGGTATTTCCAAATCAAAGGCAATGAGTCACTTGTTCTTTCCTGAAATCCAGTCTATATATGGTACAGTATCATGAAATGTGATGACATACAGATTTGTAGTATTTTTTACTCAAAAGAGATGAGCTTAATGCTGACAGTACATTTTTTTCTGAAACTCTTGAAAACACACAGGGAGGGAAGTGCAGAATCTTACAGATACTTTTGTGATAAATAACTTATGATTCACTACAGCCTTCCAGTACCAAAAGTTAAAGATACTGTCATGTAACTTCACTCTGAATTAAATAAAGCCTTTTAAAAACACTGCTCTGACAAAATTATTGTCTATGAAAATGAAAGTCTAAATAAATTAAATAAATAAAAATAAAACTGACAAGGGTAAGCTATTTAATAAAATAAGCAGGACAAGAGTAAGGTCTCAACTTTAAGAAAAATATCTCACAATCTGAAAGTTAATCAGGGATAAAATCTGTAGGCCCCTTTGTGGGAAAAAAAACCCCACAAGAACTAAAACACAACAAAACCCTCCCAGTTGTCATTCCAATTCCCCATTAAATAATTTTGTAATTCTTCTCCTAAAGTGGATGATCCCTAGCAAGGCCACTTTCAATTCAATCATCTTGCTCCTCTCTGCACTAGAAGCAGTCCAAGAACTGTATTTAAAACACTGCTATAATTTTGTTCTTTGTCACAGATAAAAGCATTTTGCAGACTGTATTCACAGTCTGCTTCCAGAAGAACCAGTCTGAGTTCTGAAGGAAACCTCAATCCTTCCTTATCAGCTTATTCATTCAGCTTCCCAGTGGCTTGAACACATACAAACCTGTACATCAACTACACACATCAACCTAATAAATAAGGTGTAGACTATTAGAAGGCTGGAGAAGAACTGGTAACCACTTTCTTTGTGAGGACATTTCCATAGAAATGAACTACAGGTAAGAGAATCTAATATATGTTGAATTAAATTCTGGAAAACAACTTCAATGCACTGTAAGCACAAAACACTGCCCTTTAAATTGCTTTAAAAAACGCTCAGCATGTTACAAGAAAGCAATCTAGATTTAAGAAAAGGCAGATATAGAATGCGTATTGGCTTCTAAGTAGTAAGGACTGATCACCATTCTGCTCCTGAGAAATGGTGGCTGCACTTCAGAGATATTTGGTGCTAGAGCAGGTAACTAAAAATCAGACATGCAGGCTGTGCACAGAAAAAACATGAGAGAAAATGCACGGGATGTAAAGAGAGCAGCAGAGGAAATGGACAGTCAAACTAAGATGTGAGCTGTAACAAACTCAGAAATAAGGAACATGCTCCTCTCAGTTTTCTACACCAGAAGTTCTGAGTATAGCAACCAAGAACTGAACTGAAAAATAAGTTTATTTATACTGATATATTTTTTTAGACCTCAGTGAGTTTACTACTACTGGCTTCTGAGAGCCTCAAATACTCTTCCACATGGATTCTCTCAACTGAACAGCAAAAAAGAGACTCTTACGTCTAAAAATAGTCAACCTTCACATTTTCTTATTTTTGATTTTTGGTATCTCTGTGCTATGATTCTGTGTAGTAGAATCTGTCAACATGCAAAATATCCAACATTAATCCAGCAGATCACGCGGCCACTTGAGCAGTGACAAGGTGTCAATATACTTCATTAATATGGCTGAATTACAACACTACAGAGATTGATGATACACAATATGCAAGACCATGAATACTAATACATAAATCCAATAGAATTTAGCCTAGATTAGATTTGCTAGCTGTCAGGCATCGTTACATTGCATTAATTTTCCTTGCTATTATCAAACCACTGCAGAGATGCAGCGAGACACAAAAATCACTTGAGATGTCTGTGTTTACATATGCTGTGAGTATTGAGCAGCCTTATGGAAGGAATACCATACCTGATAAAAGTTTGTCTTATGAGCTAGTGGCTTCTCCATCATATGCCACATATGCTCAAAATAATACCAACTGCTAACACATCAGCCTAGAGAAGCGTTTCAGCTTGTTTTTGTTACTCTGGTAAGGAGATACCATTATTGTAAGACAACAGTATGTATTCTTCTAAATGAATTGTTCAGAAAACAGTCCCTTTAAAACATAGTCAGAGCTCAGCTGTCTCACAGATTAAAGAAATCAGAACTTGTTTTTAAAATTGTATCGAAATTAGTTTTAAATCATCCCTTTCTAGCACAGTAATACTATGCCTATATTTTCTCCCTATGTTGTATTGCAACTATATTGGCCCAGATTACACATTGCTACCAACACCACAGGATCATCTAGGTTGGAAGGACCCTCTGGAGGTAATTTATTACAAACTCTTGCTCCAAGCAGGTCAAAATAGACCTGTCAGTTCGGAGGTCTCATGCAACCCACTTCTGAGCATCTCTGAGGATGTTCTCCACGAATACTCTGTGCAGTCAGGTGCAAATTTTTCTTTTCTTGTCTCTAATTAGCATTTCTTCATGTTGCAATTTATCCACATGGCCTTTTGTCATTTCACTGTGTGCCCAAATCAAGGGTTTGGCTCCATCTGTTCTATATCCTTTTATGAAGTAATTGAAGACAGCACCAAATCTCATCTCAGCTTCTCTTATTAAGGCTTGACCAACTCAGCCCATCTCTGCTGGGCTCCTGCCAGCACATCATTGCTTTTCTTGTACTGGAGAAGCCACACTGCACACAGTGCTCCAGGAGTGGCCCCACAGGGGATGAACAGAGGGAACAATCACTTGCTTTGCCTTGCTGGCTGCACCTCTGCAATGCTCTGCTCTGCAGTTGGCTGCCTTTGCCACAAGAGTACACTGCTGACAAATAAAAATGAAGTTCTTACCCATCAACACATCAACCTATAGGGGTATTTACGTAAAAGCACTCAAGAACAAAGCCTTTTGAGATTTTATCTGAATGTGTGGAAGCATATTAGGACCTTTAGCTCTAAGCACTCTAGATATACGTGAATTAATGGAAGGAATTTTCATCAGCTCCCTCACATGCAGAACGTCCTGTTCTCCCACTCCTGTGCCTCAAAGAAAGACTGTAGGTGGAGAGTTATGCAAAAATAACCTTCAAGAGCAAATTGAACTTGCAGAGGTCAACATTCAAAAGAGTATCTCCAAGGGTTAATCTTATCACTTCATTACAGCTCACACCTTAACACAGTTTACAAACACAGCTTCCTCACAGGTATATTTACTTTATACTAATACCACCATGGTGGCTGCCCACCAACATGCTTAAAGAATGCCAGGTCAGAAATAAACAAACAAACAAACAAAACCTTTAAACCCGTACTAGAACCTAGATAGAGTAGAGGTGCAAAAAACCACCCAACTAAAAAACAAGCCAAATGAAAAACAGAGGAAAAACAAAGAGTACAGAAGATGGAAAGGGTTTGTGAAAAATTCACATTCTTACTTTGAAGTAGGAACTTGTTCCACACTCACTTATACATCTATGTGTCTTTGTCTTAATATAACAAATCTAAGGCATAACAATTCAAAACCTTTAAGAAAAACAACCCCAAAACAAAGAAACCCAAACAACAATCCAAAACCACACAACAAAGCACCACTAAATCCAGAAAATGCTTATGATTGTACCTCAATGATCTGCTACCTTGAATTAAAATTACAACAGTACAACAAAAGTGGAATTGGAAAAACTCCAGACTTCTTAATACACTCCCAAGCCTATTCTTTAGACCCAGGTAGAAATTGCAAACCATCCACATTTATCCTTTTTTCAGTTAATCTATTATTACTGTCGGCTTTTCTTTTCCTCCCGATGAGTCCCTTCTCTTTTGCCTATGACTTTTCCCTTTCAGAAATTCTTCATGGCCCCAAAATATTGAATTTTACTGTCATGGATCCAGAAAGGCAATATTCCACCAAAGGCAGAAATGTGTCCTATCATTAGCAGTTCAAATGAGATTTAGACAAAAAAGAATATGGACACAACTTATTTAAAAGGTATCAAATAATTTTAATAAACATTCAGTAGCTCAGAATGCAATGGTTTGGTGTAACTTTCCAAAACCATGATGGAGCTAATCAGAAGCTGAATATTGTGGAAAATGTGGTTTATATTTTGTTGTAGGGCTCAAAAACAGAAACAGCAATGATATTATTAAATGAAAATATCTGGCAAGATCTGTGATTTACCTTGTAAATCAAACCAGCCATTAGGGCTCAAGATACTGTTTGTTGTGAATACCAACAGAAGTCATTGACCCTTTTTGCTGAAGTTGGGTTCACAACGATTTCAGTGGCATCAGTGGAACTCCCCAAAAACGTTACTGTACAAAAGAATATGATTTCTAGAAAAAATATACAGGACACAAAGAACAGAGCAAGTGTCACTGAGTTGGCAACGCTCTTCTCCATGCAGGGTTAAAGAAGAACTTTATGCACACACAAGTTGTGTATTCAACTTGTAAAACATAATTGTTTTACCCTAAAATAGGACACATTTGAGAGTTACAGCCTTGTGTTTACACTGCAGCAGTTCCTGTAATCCTGACTACATGAAAAAAATATTTTTGGGTAATTTTGCACTTTCATAGCAAGACTTCCCCCATTTATAGCAAATTATTTGCACTGTAGCAGGTCTGCAGCACTGCCTGTAATTCTGACTACATGAAAAAATAGTTTTATATAATTTTGCACTTTAATAGCATGTCTTCACCCATTTATAGCAAATGACTTGCTAAATCTAGACTAGTGAAAACAAAACCCATGTGCTCTTACTTTCATTCCTTGTATGCTTTTTTAACTCAGAACTACTCTTTTCTTTACAAAATTCACATTCTTAAGACAAAAAAATCCAAACAGAAATTGCTTAGAACTATCTTTCTAATATTTAGGATCATCACTGAAAATATGTATTAGGAACTACTAAAGATTAGAAATGCAAGCACTAAGCTAATTTTGAGATATACAGCCTTGCTTTAAAACTTCTAGAAAGCACAAAACAGAAAGTATCATAAAGAGAGCAAACACAGGCTGACAAATCAAAAAAACCTGTCTGCTGGGAGTTTGCTTAATTATTAATTCTTACCTTCTGTGCTTAATCCAGGACTTGAAGTGAATTTTGCTACATCAACGATCTTCACAGCGAACTGCTGCCCCGTCTCCCGGTTGATGCATCGCCGCACGACGCTGAACGGACCCCTGCAACAGAGAAACCAGCCATGAACAACCATCCTCCTCCTCCTCACTGTGCCACAATGCCCTTCCCAACAAAGCTTTGATTCGTGCATTCAAGTGTAGTATTTACACAGAATATACCTCTTGTCCTGGCTGCCCATTAAATGTAAAATTAATGGTTCTGACTATAGATTGGTGTAAAGAATATCACTGAGTTCTGTATTTTCCTATATTAAAGACATATTCTCTAAACCTGCCCCTTTAGAAAGGCTATACTCTTAGAAACATTATGTAATATGGAACTGATATCATCATTATTAAATTTTAAGTGGACCTTATTTATATGCAAAATCCAAATTTGGGGGGAAATAGAGGTGAGAAAGCCATTCCTTCTTTCCATCCTAATATGAAAGGATAATGAACAATGACAAGACTAACAGAATTGTGAGCTGTTTCAGTTTGTCTGTTTTACACAAAATAGGCTTATTTCCAGTTTGGCATCACTAGATACAAACAACCTCCATTATAATACTTTGAAATTCCACAAAAACTCATGATTTTCTCTCATCTATGACACTTAGAGAATGCTGGAAGTTACAGATGAAATGAAAAGACTGAAATTAGTTCAAACAAATGTCACTATTGCACTCAAATAAAAGAGAGTAGTTATTTTTCAAAATTGAATTTACATTTGCCAAAACATCACTTAGAACAATGACAACCTTTTAAAAACCACTGGCCACAAATATGTATTTTTGGAAACACCTTTTAGGAGACGATTTAAGTTTTTGGTGCCTTAACTTTAGTATGGAATATTCTGTCCAACATTAATAACAACCAATACAATCAGTAAACAGTGTATATCAAGCTTTCAAACATGAAATATTAATATGTTATGAAAACAGAATAGGATTGTTTCAAGAGTGCACTAGCTGTGGCAAATCAATCCTTTTTTACTGCTACTTATTTAATGACAGACATGTGAGTTCTAAAGAAATCCATTCTGAAGTCTTCTCAAAAAGATGTGAGGGAAGAATTGAAGATGGAAAGAGCCTTTGTTCAGAAGTTTGTCTATTGAGTGAACATTCACCTGCTGAGTGAAATAAATGCTTTAATATAGCTTGAAAGAAAAATTCTTCCATTCAAACAATGAACTGGAAGTCAGTTGACACATTTCTGAGCAATGGGATTGCAAAGCAACACCATTCTCAAAATAAAAGGCACCCTGAGGAAGCAGAAATGTCCCTCTGAGGGCACTTACAAACCTTAATAACTGGCTTTTGGTATTCCTTTACACACCAGATGATCTGAAGTGTGTTATTCATCACACTGCCAAAACCGTACTCACATAGCTAAAATCCAGGTTTTGTACTCTTTCAACATATAGCATACTTGTAAAGATTTACTGAAATAGAATTATTTCTGACAGAGAACATGAATACCAAAATTAGTCAACAAGTCCCAGTCTAAATATTCACAAGTAAGAAAGATATTTATTAGCACAACCATGGATACATGATGTACTCAGACAGAACAAGTTACTCAAGAAAATGCATGTTTGTTTTCTTTCTTCTTTCCTTGCTCCAAACACACAATGAAATCCCCCAAACTGATGGCTATTTTCTCTTCTGAATCCACACCCCACTATTATCCAGTACTTGGTCTTTTACTAAAAATGACCACAGATATTTTAAAAAATATGATAATAAGCCTCTAATACATAGAAATCCACTTTCATCATTAAATGAAAAAGGTTCGACCGACTTCATTTGGCATTGGAAGGATACAGCTATTGACTAAGAATCCTCCCTCCACATTTCAAAAAGTGATCTGCTATGAAAAAATTCCACTTTATACAGATCAGTGTCACCCTCTTATTCCAAGTTCCTGCTTCCTCTTTCAGCATTCAAAGTAAAATTGCTTTAAAACACTATAAATACATTTAGATTACAGTAATCTAAAAATATTTCAAAACCTAAACTGCAGCTTTGGAATAACATTGACAACACCTCCCTTCACTCCTAATTGTCATAAATCACTAGAAACCAAACACACTTTTCACTGCCATTGTTTCCTCCCCCCCTTCCCCTGCCAAGCCTTTCTGGATACATGAAATAATGCTTTTAACATATTCTGATATAAAAAGAGTAGACCACTGGAGGGCAGACACCTCACAAGACCATATCCTTACTTGCAGGCAGATCCCCAAATTCTGTAAATTCACCCAAGCTCTATGAATATCAATATTTCTGGCTGTTGACTGGGCTACTTTTAGATCTCCTAGTTTTGCCAAGCCTGGGCAGGAGAGCTTTTCCAGCCACCACAGTATGTGTATGTGCTTTGAGCAGGCAAAGAGAGTTGGAGGAATCATAAATCAAAAAGGAGCCTATAAACTGCAGTCCTGAGAGGATCAGATCTGTGTGTAACTCACCTTTATCTTGTACAACCATGCCCTGATTTCTTTTTCCATTGTCTATTTACATTTTGAAATCCTGACTTGAGCAATTTCCTTCCTGCATATTAAATCTGGGACGAAAAATTTAGAGCATTTTATTCAGTTTTGTAACAGAAAAAGTACAGAGACACCCCTACATCTCAAAATTTATGGCCATATTGAAACTTCACTATGATTACGACAGAGGCTTCTCTACTTGGATTTAGGAATGTCAAAGACTCTTAAGTAAATGAAATGTGCTGTAAAGCACAGAATACAAGAATTGGGGTTGGAATCAAATGATCTTTAAAGTCCCTTCCAAACCAATCCATTTTATGATTCTATGAACTGAAGTGACACCCACAATTAACTCATTCTATTGAAACAATACAGCAATTTCATACAGAAATAAAAATACTTTAAAACATAACCTGAAGAAAAACTCAACTATTTATAAACCCCAGACTTCCAACTTTTTAAAAACACTCTCTCTATTGAACCTTTATTGATACTCAAGCTACACACAGCCTCAAAATAGTGTTAAGACACTACATTAGATGAATGCATCTCATGACAATAGCATCACAACAAAAGCTTGTATAGTCCAATTTTAGGAAATTTTAAACCACTCATGAGACATGCCCTGAACAATTAAGCAGACACCATCACTTCATGTGCAAAGTAACACAAAGGAACTTTTAAATAAATTATGGTTGCAGTTAGTCCTCTCCAGCTGCAATGGCACACAGCAAGTTTACAAATTAAGCTGTAACAGCCCACGGTGATGCTGTATAACCTGAGCTAGAAAACAAGAATCCCTGTTTCCCAGCACAAGAGCTTCAAGCCTTATTTAGAAGCTGAGTAACAAAAGTCTTTCAGCCCACCCTGAGTCTCTGCACTGAAACCACCCAGCGAGGAAAGGAACCACAACAATTCATCTCTCAGCTGAGATGAGGAGCTGCAGATGGGAAATGTGTATCACATCCTTGCTAAATGACAATTTCTAAAGCTCATTTTGCCAACCCTGCAGCTCGAAATTTACAGATCTAAAGTACAGAGGTGACACAGACTGGGGAAGGAACAACTGTAACCCCAGACAGATTATCAAAGCTGTCAGAGATAGATAAGAGTGCTTATTTATTAAGAGTATCCGAGTTAAGTTGTATAAGACTTCATTTTCTAAGTCATACAAACTGTAATCATGTCATGTGCTGTATATTTAATTTCTCTCTGTGCTACCTTTAACAGACATAACCTGAGCTTGCAAAATCTTCCCCTGCAGTCAGCTTGCACACCAGACACTACACCAGCTCAAGTGAGGATCCTTAAAACATGCAAGCAAGCCATAAGGACAGATGATTCCTTCACTGATATTTTATCAAGGTTGGTAGCAGCACACTCCAACACCTGGAACACTTCGAGTCCCACCTACAACATATGCCAAAATCCAAAATGTATGAACTTAAACTGAAGCTGGGATGCATGATGGCTTCTGCTGTCGTATGCAGATGGAAATCCAAATGTTACATTACTGAGGTTAGTGAGTACATATAGGCCAGGAAATGTGGATTGAAATGTTAAAGAGGCTGTCTCATGTCTTTTCATTAGTCCAAAATTTCAAATTAGCAGAGCAGGCCTGACGTAATCTTAACCCTACTGAAACTATTTTCTGATGGTAACTGTACTGTCTAGCACAGAGCAGCTCATTTTCCATCAGCTAGACACAAACTTGAAGAAAATCAATTATTAATTACTCTCTCCTTCAGGAGTACAACACCTGAATAAGAATAAAACCCTAAAACTTTGATAACATCAAAGCCTTTTTTATAATCTCTTTCACTTTAAATTATTTTACTTTGTGTGTCATTGGGACTTCAAGGACAACGATCATAAACTGATATATTGCAAAAAAATCTTTTTATACTACAATCTTGTCAGTTTATCTGTTCTGCTTCTTGTCTCCTTTCCTTCAATCCCTGGTGGTCTGCAAGAAGGAGAACTGGTTGTGGCTGGAATATACCACAGCCTGTTGCCTTCCCATGTCCTCAATGAAATGAGCTGACCTGTGGGAATGGAATTCCTGCAAACACACTTCCTGAACCCCTTTGCTTCAGAGCATCAAAATTTGAGATTTTGGATCATATCACACCATCATGAACTCGCTCAACATCTCTTCCAAGTGAGTCCCAATTTTTTAAGGAACTTAATATAAAACAAGGTGTTTTGGCTCTTAAATTCTTTTTTCATTAAGTTAAAAAAAAAAAAGTAAGAAACACAAGTTGAAGATTTTGACAGAAAAAACCCCAAATAATGAGCAATATGTCCTCCTTTAAAAAGGATCTTCCATTTAGAAGCAAAACGCCTGTCATTCCTTTTCCTTATTTAACAAGATTTATTAGTTAAGAATGTGAAACATGCAACACAGGTCTTAAAGTCACCTTAATTCAACATTTTAGATCAAGTGTTCAGATCAAGATCAGCATTTTCTAAAAAGTGTTTTGTCAGTTTGTTGCAATAAGATACCATACCAACACACATGAAAAAAGTCATTTATATCCTTTTTTTTTTCTTTTTTATATAAAGGATGTACATCTAAGCAGCAAACACTGCTTTATTAGCCACTAAGGTGACTAATACTTTCAAAACAATTGCATTCAAATTGATGACAATTACTGGGAAGAAAACAATTTGCTACTACATTTAAAGAGACAGATCTTTTTCCCTCTTTACTCATCCACTAAATTTATAACATATATTTGTTCTTTAACTTTCCCTTTGACTTCTATTGAACCTCTTTCAAAAATTAAGTATTCCCAAAATTAATTAAACCTCCAATTACTCACTGTATCAGCTCATTTACACATGGCACTGCAGCTTAAAATAGTGATTGAACCTTTCTCTGAAATAGCACTTCACATTAGAGGGCATCCACATTTAGAAAGCCATCCCTGGCAATGCTGGGTTGACACTTTTTGCTTTATTCTCAAAGGGAAATTTAAAATAATGCATTATGATGACTATGGCACAGAAGAACATTTGGGCTGAAGATCTGATACTTTGGAAAATTAGATATCCCAGTACAAGCCACAAAACTGAGATCCCAGGCAGCAATATTTCTATCACATTCTATCTATTTCTACTTTTCAACAGCTCACATCTTTGAAACCAAGTCTATGTTTAAACTCAGCTTTTGGGTGAAATCTACAAAGAACAAAGCACAAGACAGATGTTCACTGGATCTCACCCCAATATGAATACATATTCACAGATACTTTCTCATATTAATCCAAGAGGAAAAAAAAGAATATCTAACACTAAATCTTAACTATTGCTTTCCATCCACAAGAAAACCAGAGAAGGAGCAGCACTCCAGTGCTTGTGAAAGGGAAATACTCCCCAAGAAAACCTTAGGGCATGCTTGGAATTTATGCAGCAAAAATTCAAATGCAGAAAAAATACTTACCCTCAATTTTAGAGATTTTCTGAAGTAGTTCAGAAGTGTATTTCCATGGTTTTGTCAGTATAAAACCAAAATACAGGCCAAAAGAGATTTCTTTTGCTGTCCTGGCTTTCATATCTCCAAACTAAAAGGGGGATAAACTATCCTTAAATTATGAGCCACCTCTACCAATAAAATGGTACGTTTGTAGTCTGATTTTTCTTCTTATCAAGCAAAAAACTCACAATCGTTTTATCAGTCACTCTATATATCTACCAAATCTCTTAGGCATACATACATTATAAAGAAATGCTGGTATGTAAAAATATCTTTAATGTATCTGAAGTTTGTAAACAACTCTTCTTTTACACTGACTGGCTGGGATATTGAGGGGATGGAAAAGGAAGAACACTGAGATAAGACAGTCACTAAATTTGCTATTCTCTTACCATGAAATGAATATTTCAGCACCAGGCATCTACAACATTTTTCATACACAAAGGATTCAGAAAGTATTTTTATGATTACAAATACTTCATTCTCTGAATTCCACAATTACCTATTAACATTGACCTTACCCTTGTCAATTCTCCTATTTTATTCATAGAGTCACGAAAGGGTTTAAGCTGGAGGGTACTTCTGAAGGGATGTTCTTAATAAATTTTATCAGAACATGTACTTGCTGCTATCAAAAATGGTACTTCTATGGTTTGTTTTCTTTTTTTTTAAGAAAACAAACTATCGCCCTCTTCAAAAACAAGCATTTGCAAATAATTATTTATCTCAGCACACAGACAAGCAAAATCTGTTCTCAATAAATATTATAGGAAGAGGTTTCATGGTGTTGAAAGAATTGCTCTGAATATTGCAGATGCAGCAGGTACAGAATGAGGTAACGCACTTTGTCCGGGCCTTTTGGACAAAGGTCCAAGAGGAGCTGCTGGGTGGCTTCCCAGGGGCCACATGGCACAGGAGGTCACAGCCAGCACCCCAAGGTCGTGTCTGGCTGGCACTGAAGTGTGGGGACTGCTCCAGACAGAAGCTACAGCTGCTGACACAGAGCAGCCTCCACGAGCCTGTCCCCAGACCTTCCCCTCCTACTCCCCAGCTCATTCAAGGTCATTTCCTAGCAAAGGGTCAAGACCTCAAATTCAAGTAACTACTAAGTAGAACTTCTTAAGGAGTTCAAGGTCTTGGCTCCACAGACTCCCATACAGGACATGAGAAAGCACGACGTGAGCTACTGCTACTGTAAAGGTAAAAAAGGTAATGTTTTCTGACTCTAGCAGTTATAGTTTGCTAAAGGTGACAGTGGATTGGAGGGTGAAAGTGTCACCTCTCCAACAACACTGGATAAACAATTAGTTTATCAAATTTCTCTGTTCCTATGAAGGAATGTAAAAACAGTAAGTTATTTACAGAAAGTGTGTGAGAAAGTTTGCTACAAGGATGTAAACTCAGAAGGTTTAGAAAATCTTAAAAAATCAGGATGACAGATTCCTTTCTTAGATATTTTCTTTCTTGATAGTATGTTTCCAAAGATTCCCTGCTAATTTGCTTTTCCTGCAATATTACACACTGGAGACTCTTTTCACTTTCCTAGAACAGCATATAGGTCCAAAACTATGATTCCAGAATTAATCTTCAAGGAAGTGACTGATTCTCATTACCAGATGGAAGAAAGAAGGAACAAAAATTATTTTTAGGCATGTATGTACTAAGCATACACAGGTAAATGATGATACATTTCCCTGAGGAGTAAATAATTATGAGGATCTCAGAAAATTGAACTTTCCAATAACTTTTTTTGACTAGTTTTTTAACTCTTGGTATGAAAGAAGAATCAAAATTGGTTCATAAAGCTGAAATGAAATATTCTGCTCCCTCAGCAATAAAGAACTGAAGAAACTGATGATGAATATAGCTTTCTCTCTGGTTCACCTTGAGGTAGATGAGAATCTATAGCTCACAAAAAGTGATTTTGGGCCAGTGAAGATTGGTATTGAAAGCACAGATTCTAGTACTTGAACAGGAGAGGGGATAAATAAGGAGACCTTTGTCCACTGATTAATTTCCAGTGAGTACTGGAATAAATGCATGGAATCAAAATCCTCAAAAATTTATTTTTTACACTCAGACATCCTGTAACACTTCACAGAAAAACGTAAGATGCCAACAGCTGAATCAAAAGCATTAGCTAAAGAGTGCTCAGAAAAACTGATGCTGTTTAACAGACTCCTTTAATACCTGACCAAGTGTTTTGCCTCTTCCTTGCAGAGAAAAAGAACAGAACATCATGAGGAAGTGAACTAAAACAGAGGAAAAAAATGTAGAACTACTTTAGGTATTAAATCATTCAACAATGAGGAGAAAAGCAGCAAGAATGAACAAATGTGTCAGAAAAAGCGCTTCAATTACAGGAACAAAAGGGAGTATGTTAAAAAAAGCTTTGCCTTCAAAAGAAGAGATGTTGTAGAGCACCTTCTGGCTCAGCTCATCAGATAGAGATGATGATCACTATTTTTCTCTTTTTTCCATTCTGAGAACTTTTTTATCCCATTCATGTGTCCCACAGCCTTGTTCCATCCCAGGCTGTGGCCTCACCAGTATTTCTTCAGCAGAGCACTGGCCAAGCCAGCAGCCCCTCTGGCTACTGCATCATCCCAGAACAGCCTGGGCATGGTTACACTCAAATCACAGGAGAAACTGAAACTACTCTAAAGACCCCAAAATTCTCCCTTTTTTTACTGTGTTGTTTTTCAGTCAGGGCAGATGCTTGGTTTGGCTTAAAGCACAGCTGTGCAAAGAGCTGTGTACAGACAGTCAGACCCAGGAAGGACAGCTGGGACGGGAGGTGTTCCAGCAGCACTGCTGCTGCTAAAGCTGAGCCTTGTCTCAGACCCCAGTGATCTTTCACAGGCTCCTACAGCCCCCCCGTGGCACCTGTAACACTCCTTCACACCTGCACTCGTGCAAGGAAGCAAAGGAACTGATCTCCCAGCCTTGGGTAAATCCACACACAGCTGCCTCCACTGTGTTATCTGTGCTGCAACTACAACTGCTTTGACTGCACGCAGCACGCACAGCAAGATGAGTAATAGTAACAGGAATATGTCAGCCACCACTGTTGCCAAAAACTCCTTCATGAAATTACACCCTCAGGTGAATGTAGATGCATTAACTGCTCCCTACACCATCTCTCCCCCTGCATTCTGGTTATGTTTTAGACTTCCCCTTTATGACTTTTAATGTCCACTTTAAATCTATTAGTCCTGCTAACAAAACTGACCTTACATACTATTTCCTCTACTCTCTTTCATAGATCTATGCAAGCCTAACAAAACACTTTTTTTTTTAATGACAGTGTCTCTCATTTCAGAATATCTTCCTAGTGCCTGTTCCACTTCTAATTTTTCTTAACAAAAGTAACCAGAACTGTGAGTAGAACTCCCAAAGAGGACTTAGCAAGAGTCTGCACAATGCTAACAATATTTTCTTCTCTGCTGGAAATATGGTGCCTGGTACACAGTCCTGTACTTGCCTTGTTGACACACAGGTCATTGAGGCATTCAGTATAACTATGTTCTTCTGCTGAGCTGTTGACACTCAGCCAGCCTCTGCCCACCCCACAGGCTGTTACTACTTTTTCCATTTTCAAGTGGTGAGTCCTCTTTTAGAAGTTCATGATTTCCACTACTACAGTCCTTTCTGGATGGTGTCCAGGTCCTCCTCTGCAGTATCCTCAAATGTTTCCTTGATACTTTAATGTAATAGTACTGTTCAATTTAGCACTTTTTAATTTTAAAATAACCTGACAGACATCTAATTCAAAACTGGCCAATGACAAACGTTCATTTTTACACTATTTCCATTCGGAATGCCCTGTGTTAATTTCTTCTTTAATCCAATACAGACTACTTAGATTTATCATATTGCTATCCTTCTGTTTGTTTTAAAAAACGCCCCCAACTCAAAGTACAAGAGGGAAGTGAGAGAGAAGCACTGGAACATCTGATTCATAGAAGTGTTTTTTCCATTGCCTGAAATACACCAGCACTAATTCAGCTGCCCCAACACTACTGCTTTACAAAATCAAAAGCTTCCTACAGGTTCACTACAAAGGACAAAGGTACATCTAACTTGCATAGGCCACTACAGAAGTGGAGAAGAAACAAAACATTTTTAATGGAAATAACCTTATTTAAACATTGCTATTATGTCTGTGATAACATATGACAATTCCTCAAAACTGAAAATGTATCACCTTTATATTGTATTATATGCAAAAAAATCAGCATTTCTTTAAGGGCCTCTCTGTTCCCTGTATTTAACTAACAAAAAAAAAAAACACCTCCCATTTAATTTGCTATCACTACACAGTAAAGTCTAAAACCTGAAAAACAGCGATGGTCAAACAAAACAATATTCTCATAACACACACAGAACTAAACACAATTTACTCTGATAGCCAGTTCAATCAAAATTGCTTTCTGTGTAGCTCAGTATTCTTGTTTAAAAAAAACACCAATAAAAGCAACCCAAACCAAACAACTCAGTTCAGTCTGGCTGTCACTAACAATCACAGGCTCAGAGATATTTTTTTATGTGCATACCAATTCACAAGACTCTTTGGAAGCAATAAAGAGAAGTTATTGAGGCCAGTAAGAGAAACCAAGTTTCTAAGTAAGAAAGTTCTCCATTGCAGCACTGATCAGTAAAATTGCCTGAAACATCTTGATCCAGACAGAATTTCCTGTACTTCTTACAGGAGTGTGGCCTTTGAACTGCCAAACACATTCATGTGCTAAGAAAAGGAAAAGTATCCTGAAAAGAAAGTCTGTCTTGTGTGTTTCAAAATGATTAAATTTCATAAGTTGTCATCAAAATTACATATGAAATGATGGAAAGCATAAATACTTGAGGTTTTCTTTAAAAAACATTGGAAGACTTCCAGTATTTCAGAAATTGAATTTACTACTCAAATAATCAGCCTTTAGGGTCATTTATAACATTTTAAATTATGGAAGGCTTATGGGATTTATTAAGAACATTCAGCTGAATATTGGGAAAAACTTTCTGGTTATGGTATTTATAGAAGGTTGTTGAATTCTCTTTCCAGGGGAGAAATGAATGAACTCTGACCTCTTAAGGTCTGAAGTTTTCAACAGTGTACTGAAATGAAAAACCTGTCACAGATGAGGAAAATTTAATTTTTCTATCTGGATCTCTTTGGTTTCTGAACAGCAGTTTATTGAATTTTTACATATGTAATGCATATAAACTACTGTCTGAAGTCATGGTATTTTTTCCTGGTTTAGTTTTTTTTTTTTAAATTTTAAACTAGATTATATATTTTTTTAAAGAATATATTTCAACAGTCTAGGAATCTCTATGAGAAAAACATTAGTCTGTACACCATCTGTATTAGTTCATCCTTTTCCTGCATTAAAGTAAGTTAATTTTTAGTAGTTTATTTAGAGTTGGACTCAATGATCCCTATGGGTCCCTTCCAAATCAGAATATTGTGATTCTGGGAAATTTAATCTCTCTTGCTAAATTCAAAAACTAAACTAAAACTATTATATGGGTCTACAATTCTTGGGAAAAGCTAATGAAGCTACTAGAAAATTTTTGAAACTGAAAAGAACTATTTACCTAAATAAATATCTGGATGGTAACAAATACCCTCCCCTAAGTATTTAAACATAAAATACCAGCTTTCTGTAAAACAAATGTTCATGAATTGTAAATTCACCTCTTCTCTCCATGTGCCAAATTAAAGTTTAAGGTCTCTCCTTAGCAAAATCTTGTCATCATGAAGACTCAGCCATAGAGAATCTCTCATATTAACTGCAGGACAATTATTCCTGTGTGAAATATAACCACCTACATGACAATTATTAGTACACATGCAGCACAATGCATTACATGATCATTTCACAACTCCTTTATTAAAAAACCCACAATGTTTTCTAATGGCTAAACATTTAGCAGAACTGTTAACTGAAACAAATTTAGTTTAAATAAAGCCTTTATTTAAAAGCCACATAAAATAGAAAATATTTCTCCTTTTTTTTTTCCCCATTACAAAAAGGGAAAGCTGCCTGGATGAATTTCCCAGTGAGCTCTGAGCACAGCTGTACTGAAGTTTGTGCCAGAACCACTCTGAGGAAAGCACAGGGTGCCAGGAGAGGACAAGGGTTCTACTACTGCTTTTCAAAAATGACCAAACAACAAATTACTCCTGGAAATACAAAAGGCAGGAATCAGAGTATTGACTCCATTAGTGCACAACCAAATAAAGTGCTCATGCTGAAACATCCCACACTCCTGCAAGTGATTACCTGACCTTTGGGACACTGACAAAAATAGGGAGCTGAATGGTCCAGGTCAGGAACAGCATCTGACTTTTCACCAGGTGCCAGCTGCCCTTTATTTATGTTCAAGGACTGAATAGTGAAATGAGGCAGCCAAACAACACCTTGTATCTATGAGCAGATCTCAGTTTGTTTCCTTATTTTCTCACACCAAAAAGCAAAAAGTCGAAGTATTCTTTCAGTCATGTCACTTCAAATTCAAATTAAACCAAAAGTGATTTCACCTGAAGTGAAAAATGCTGTGGTTCCTCATTTAGACCACAGAATCAAATTCCTTCCCTAAATTACTGTCTCAAAGCACCAAACCACCTGTGCACCAATGTTCTTAAAATGAAACAAAATTTAAAATATCCAGAAGAATTAGGAGACTGTTCACTAAGAAACTTGCTGCTGCCTGAGACATTCCCAGGCATTGCTCACTTGGCTGCCACAGGCAGCTGGTGCTGCTGTCACTGGAAAGGAGCCCAGCAGCAGAAATGCAGCTTCCAGCTTTGTTCCAGGCTACATACACATGGAGAAATAAGCACAAATCCACACCAACTTCCCTGGCAGTAAAAAGGCAAAACCAGAGAATTCAACTACTCCTCTGGTTTGAATGACAGCTCATTCTTGAAGCTATGAAGAATCCCAAGTAATCAAAAAGTAGGGTTACAAATATGAACAAAGCCAGGATTTAGAAGTGCCAGTTGCATTCGAATTAACAGTATATACCTACACTATGGAACCCTACCATAGTAGCCTGCTGTTTTATATTAGAAATTGCATTGAAAATTCAAGTCTAACCATATTTTTAGATGAAGGCTACACAAAACAGAACCAGAAGTTAACTGCTAAGAAAGGCAACATTTAGGAAAAGTGGATGAGGAGAAATGTGCTGGCAGTTGAAGACGGGGGAGAGGGAAATGGGATGAAGAAATCAAATTATCATACTATATTTTCTTCATTATGCTTCTCTAGTCAAAACAATTTGAAGAGGGGAAAAAAAGAGAAAGACAAGTGCTATAGACTGCAGAAAATACACAGCATTGCTCAACCACACAACACAACTCCCTGTTGGCATGCTTTTCAAATAACTACACAACACTGCTTGTAAAGATGTAAAAATATAAATACCCAACACCCAATACTTTGTGTGATGCATGTGAAAGTGAAAACCAAAACCCAACCACAACCAACCTCCAAAACTTTTAAGAAAGCTTATGAAACACCCATCCAGCACTTTTTGAGTCAGTAACTGGGCAACTGTTAATGCAGTTGAAGTTGACACCAAGGTTTAATTTGGCCTTTAGGAACACAAGACCAACTTTGATAGCTAAGGCCTGTTAGGAAGGGACAGGTTCCACAAAATGAGGGCAAAGCAGTTGTGCCAACAGCATAATCACCCTGGAAAAGGAGCATCTTACACTTCTGTGCTGTTGTGGGCTGGGGAGAGTTAATTTTCTTCATAGTAGTTAATATGGGACTATGTTTTCAGACTGAGAGGGAAATAAGGACCAAAGCATAATGTCTCACCACCCTCACTGCAAACAATGTCCAATTTTAACCTACTCCAGTTTTAAACTGTTGCACACACTGTTGTCACCATAGGCCTATAAAAAGTCTCTTTCCATTTTATAATCCCCTCTAAAGTACTGAAAGGCCACAATAGGGTCTCCCTGGTGCCTTCTCCAGGATGAACAACCTCAACTCCCTTGGCAGCAGAGGTGACCCAGTCCTCTGGGTATCCTCGTGTCCATCAGCCCCACATCTGGGGATCCAGAGCTGGAAGCAGCACTGCAGGTGAGCTCTCCCCTGATACACTCCTCCAACAAGTTACGGCTTCACTGGAACCTCAGCAATCCCCTGAAGGTTGAAAATTGATTGGGTGATAGTACTAAAGTAAGTTTCAAAAAAAATGAACACGTGATAACATATTTAAAGCAGTAGCTCCTGCACACCACGAGAAATTACTATACTAAATTCCCTGGTAAAACTGCTCTAATATTCAAAACTCATTCAAAACAACAGCAATTTCAAGGAGATACCCAAGCCAGATTTAGCCTTTCCGAGAGTTGAATTTTTTAAAATATATATTGGCATAGATATATATGATGTATATATTCACACCCCAAGCCTTCCCTCATATATGCACACATAATTAAAATGTGATACAGCAAAGCAAATCTCAAATCTCTTGCAATCATTTTAAAATATGCTTTTCATTTCTGAAAATTAAATGCATCTGAGACTGCATTACTGGGCCATCATTAAGTAGCTCAGATCATTCTTCCATATTTCAATTTTACTGAAGTTCCTATTCTTCAAAGACCAAGCATGCAAGATACCAGATCAAGTTATTGCCTTCTGAACAAAAATCAAACAAAAAAAGCCTGATACAACCATAGTAAGTTTTCAGTTTCATTTACTCTTGCATAAAATGTACATCTGATGTAACAATTTCCCCTACCTTAGATATTTTCATTATTATAGCACACCAGCACAAAAAATGTCTTACACAATGGGTCAACAATGAAAAAAAAAAAAACAAACAGTAATTTAAATGATATTAAATGTGATAGTGCCTGGAAGCTTTTATCAACAATGTAGTGCTGATCAGACAGCAAATAGAGCCTTCCTGTAAGAATTAAAGTTGAGCAAAACTCAGCAGTCACAGACTTTAGTTGACTAAAAGAGAATTGCTCATGTCCTTGAGCACATCGAGATTTAACTTCACAGAACAGCAAAAACCCAATTCAGCAGGATTGACTTTGATACCCCATCAGCTGCTAGAAGCTCTTTCATTAGAGATCTGTGTTCACCCATTAGCTAAAATCTACATATTAGTGCAAATAGAAAAACAAGGACAGACTTTTCTTCAGAAAAGTTAGAGAAGTCAAATCCCAATGAAAGTGTAAACTCAGTGCTCTGCTGAAATCCACCATTCTTCCTGACAATCACTGATGTGTAATTTGCAGAAATCACTATCTTTAGCACATGGAAAGCTCCACTACTGCAAACTGCAAGCTAAAGTGCTACATAAGGAGCTCATTCCAGTTTTGTGAAGTTTATATTCATGATCTATAATAAAGAGTTTCTTAAGTCCAGCACAGAGCTGCATTTTTGGTTAGAATGCAGAGTTATGTCCCATCTTCTCTGTTTGCCTATCAATCTTTCCCATCTATTGACAAAGGTTTAGCTTCAGATCACAATCTAACAACAGACAGTCCTACACAAATATTTTAATCAATATTTTTATGTTGTGCATCAGATCTTTATCTGGGAACAACAGGCCCTGAATTTAAGTTAAAAGAAAATTCCTCTACAGACAGTGGAAGTGAACAGAATGACACATTTAAAATGCTGACTATTTGCAACAGCTGAGTTACTTAAATACACAGGCATAATTTAACAAAAAAAAAAACACAAAAAAAAAAAAAACCAAAAAAAAAACCCACAAAAAAACACCACAAAAAAACCCCCCAAAAAAACCCCAAAAAAACCCAAAAGAAAGAAGTTATCTGAGTACCACAAAAAGTCTCATTTCCAAAGTTTGTACAAAAAAGATGTGCTAAAGGCTTTGAAAACTGGTTGTGAGCTCACATTGATAAGCACGGATATCCATAAGAGCTCACTGTAGGTATGCAATGATATCTGGAATTCATGTCCCCCGTGGCTAAACCCCTGGTATCAGCTACAGAAGGAAATTACAGGGGACATCTTTCCTTCACCTCTCAGCTCTCCAGGAGCTGTGAGTGAAATGCAGAGCCACAGGACCTTGCCATCTACCAAAATGACATGGGAGAGCCCCTACCTTAATTTTTTAAAATTCCCCTAAAAACCTGCAAAGATCTTAAAAGTCACATCACATCCCGCCTAAAAGCTGCTCTACTGAGACCAAATAAGGCCAGTTTGGGAGAAGAAAAAAGCAATTTATAAAGTTCTTCATTTGGAATTCAAGTAGTACTGCGATAGCAACAGAGAAAAAGGTAATTCTGTATTTTCGTGTACACTAGCAAAGAAATACAGATATCACAAATTTATCAACATAGAAAATACAAATGGATGAGGCTCCTTTTCTCAGAGCATTTTAGTCTTCTGCTGTTTGCAAAAAGTTATGCTGAAAGTTATGAAAACAACTAGAGCTGCCAACACAGCAACAGATGAGATACCTGCCTGGACTTTCTTTGTATTAGAACTTTGTAGTAAGCTCTTGAAATTCTTCTTCTCTCCATGGTCATGAAGCTTAACATGACACTTTTTTGGTTGTCCTCCTTGTAGAACTCAAAACTACCATATTTTCTTGAAATCTTTAGATATAAATTCCTTTAGTAGCTAACTCAGGATGCCTCACTTATGAAGGCACTTCCTACATGCAAGAGCTACAGTTTCAGGATATGTTTTTTCCATCATATTTGTAATACAATTAAACAGTTATCCTGAAAGCACTAAAAAATCTAAATTAGTCACAGGTTATCAACTGCAGTTCCTGGAAATGCATTGCTTTCCATTTTAAGCTGCCTCTGCCTCGCACAGAGCATCTTTCTTTGCACCTTAAGATCAACACAGGCCACACCAAAGCACTTGAACATTATGGCTGTGGCTAAATGACAAAGTTAAATGCACAGAACAAAGCTAAAGGCACAAAAACTTTCACACTGCATCTGAACAGAAGTCTTGCAAGGCTGGCTGCTTTCCTAGCAACCTTCTTTCCCAGGAACACCCAGGGAGCAGGTTGTGCATTGGACAGACTGTAGGAGCAGATGTCCTCAATGCATTAAAATAACAAACAGAACACAAATTTACTTAAAAAGAAAAGTATAAACATTTTCGTGCATGCCTTAGAGTAATTTAAATGTAATTTAGGCACCGTTTTGGGTCAAAACCAAAATACCACAAAAAAAAAAAAAAAAAAAAAAAAAAAAACCAACAAAAAACCAAAAACCTATTACTTAACATGAATTTCCAGCACAAGCAGAGAGCTTTTCACTCTTATGTACCTCCTTTGCACGCAAGCAGATTATTTTGGCCAGACTTCAATGACTTTTTTCTGTGCTCTGCTGCACCTCTGGACATTTTACAAGAGTAGAAAAGTTGGGGAAATGCCAAAAGTGACTCCAGCTGCCACCTGGACTATGGCTGGGTGGGTGCTTTAAGAAGAACTATTATACAGGTAATCAGGAAATGAGGAAATCCTGTCCTTCCACTTCTGCCAAGTTCCTCCTATCAACCTGGGAAAAGGTGTGGGCACAGGGGTGAGACAGGCAAGAAATGGACCCAGTGAAAAACAACCTATCAAAAAGAACTGGGCTTTTATGGCTCGGTTTTCTTCTGGCCCCTGGAAGGGATCACCTCCTTCAGAAACAGATGTTGCTGCAATCAGCTTGAAACAAGGAAAGGAGAGTGTAACTTGAGTTAGGACAAAAGATTGTTAGCAGAATCAGACAAACAAAAAAAAAATTTGAAAAATTTTATTTACAATACAGAGAAGAGAGGCTTCTCTTTTAAACTGATACTCTTCTATTTTACACTATTTTAAATTGCACTAAGATTATTTCAGCCAGAAGCTTAATTATAAAAAAAGCTATTATCTTACTCATATGAAAGTAAAATTCACATCCCATGACTTTTCTATCAAAAGCTGATTCACTTTTGCCTAAATTTTAGATTCAAAGAGCTAACCTATTAATCAAAAATACATCTAAATTAGGTGAGCATCACAGGATACAAAATGCTGAAACAAAACCTTTTTGCTCTTCCTACTATTAAAAATCCTAAAATTTTAATGTTTTAGTATACAAACAGATTATCACTAAAAAGCAGCTCTCCAAAACATGTATTTCACTATCAATTAGATAACCCACACTGCACTTCTGTAATTATGCAGGTTCAGGGGTGATTTTAGGCATAACACCTATCTGAAAAAATCTCACAAGTCACAAGCCAAAAAGAAAATAATTTTATGTGAGCACTATTTGGCAGAGTTCCCAATATGTACATATAAACAAGTTCCTAAATTATGTGCACAAACCCCTTCTTTTAGAACAGAACCAACTATTTAAAGCAATCCAGTGTTATTTCCCACCGATTTTAGGCCAGCTGCATTTTCCACATTTGTTTTTTAACTGTAAAGTTCATTTCTCAGGTGGGAAATGACCTCTGGAGGCTATTTGGCCAAGCCCAGCTCCAGCAGGACCTCCTAGAGCCAACTGCCCAGGAGCCTGTCCAGTGACTTCTGAGTATCTCCAACAATCCAGAATCTCCCTTGGCAGTATGTGCCAGGGCTTGGGAGCCCTCACAGTTAAAAAAGTGTTTCCTGGTGCTCACTGCATCTGGTCCTGTCCTGGGCACCACTGGGAAGAGCCTGGCTCTGTCCTTTGAACCCTCTCTTCAGGTAATTGTACAGCAGTGAGATCCTTCCTGAGCCTCCCCTTCTCCAGGCTCAACAGTAATGTCGCAAGATTTACACAATATAATGCACAGTACATTAAGCCACAATGTTTTGTTCTACTAACAGGACTCATTAAATTGTCTCTTCACATCTGTGCTGATGTCACTCCATCAAGTTTGGGTGAATCTTGACACACAACACAACCAACATCTAGGCTGTTACAAATCAAAAAACACATTAAGGTTGGATGATCAAGAGACTTAATTCAAAACAGCACTTGTGACCTGAGAAAAAAAGAAAAACCAGCAATGGAGACACACCCATACTGCAGGTCTACTGATTTTAAACAATATTTCTGTGTAGAAATCTAAATCTCACTTGTAATAGAGAAATACACATCACATACTTCAAAACAACCTAAACTGCAATCAGAAAGGGATTAACACTGTTACCTCTTTTTTGTACATTTGTTCCTGGGGAAAGATAGGCTCATTTTCAAGTACTAGATGGGTACATTTTGGAGTGTTTAAAAATGCTTTGAGAAAGGCCAGAGAAGTCACATGGTTTACACAGTTCTGATAAAGCCCCATGTTAATAGCCATCCTCCTCTCAAACACCTTCAAGAACTAAACTATGATATATGACGTGACTGGAAACATTAAGTCATACCAGTGTTAGGCAGACATCTGGAAAACAGAGTAACTAAAAAGAAAAAATATCAGACAAATGAAAAAATTTAACACATATTAAAAATATAATTGCTTCCCTTTGAAGAATTAATATTAAGAAGTGACTGAAGAGTTCAATTTGCTCTTTCTCAAATTTACATTGCATAATTGATCTCTTGATTTTCCTTTTATTTTTCTGAATTCACAAAATGAATGCTAAATTAACATCACCATTTCAATGCTTTGGCAGCAATCTCCTAAAAACACTACTAGGAGACACACCATATAACCTATGGGGAGAAATAGTTACACTCCTTTTCACATTGCCAGTATTATTGGAACTTATTTCCAGGCTCATTTTAGGATCACAGGCATATGCCTTAGATTGTAATATACAGTTGGAACACCTTGAGGGCAAGATGCATGTAACTTGTATCTAAACTAGCCATATTCACTGCATGAGTATTAAAACACAGATATATTAAGAAAGTTACTTTCATTGGCTCATATTCTCAGTACTAGTTAATAATGGCACTATGTTGGTAACTGTTGTGGGTTAACCCAGCAAGAAGCAAACACAGGCACTCACTCCCCAGCCCCAGTGGTATGGGAGAGAGGAAAAAGGAAAGTTGTGGGTTAAGATGAAGGCAGTTGAATAGGATAGAAGCAAAAGGGGAAATTAGTATTAATAACAACATTATAATATTTTTTTAAATTATTATTACAAGCCAAACAAGTGATGCACAATGCAAGTGCTCCCTCCTGCTGGCTGATGTCCATCAGCCCAAGCAGCAGCCTCTGGTTGCCTTCCCCCCTCTAGTTTATACCCTGAGCATCCTACATGGTCTGGGATATCCTTTGGGTCAGTTGTCCTGGCTGTGTCCCCTCCCAGCCCCTGTGCAGCCCCAGCCTCTCCCTGCTGGGATGGGCTGAGGACCAAAAGGACTCGACTCCCTGGAGAGCTGCTCAGCAACAACTTAACAGCAATATCCCAAATCCCAAACACTGCACTGTACTGAGCACTGGGAGGAAAATTATCCCAGCTGAAAGCAGGACAGTGACCAATGCAGAAAGAAGATTTCCAAAAATAACACTCTAGAAAGTGGGATTTGTTGAGCTGTACACTACAGAAGTGTGTAGAAGTTTTGGTCACAGGCACTGCTGCTCAAGCTACAGACTTGATGTGCTTTTTTTTCCCACCTCAGTTAACATCAGGATGTAAGAATCTGTTAGCAAAAGAGATGTTTCAGCTAGCAAGCAACTTCAATATCTGCCACAAAACCAACAAAATCAGTACACATTCATTCTTTCCTTCAGTTTGAAGAGGCAGACTCAAAAGCAAAGAGCAAGCTACTGTAACCAGTACTTGGAACAAAAGGTATTGCACTGAATGCTTGATCAGCTTTGAACTGCAGAGTACTAGAATACTCTAGTATTATACAGATAATACTAGAAACAGAGTAATGTTAGATATTAGAGATTCAAAACACAGACCTGTTTTGCTAGTAAAATCAATAAGCCAAGTTTGCTAGATATAACATTTCTCAATTTATTAGTATTGCCAGGGCACAACTTTTATTTAAAACAATGCAACTCACTGAAAGGATTTTTTATAATGAAAATGTCAACTCTAAGTTATAGTCAAACAACCTTGAGATAGATGATATTTACTTCTATGTATTTAGAAGAGACAACACAGAATTCTATTTGAGCAAGATGTAACTCAATTTATCCAAAGAATGTGAACTGCAGGCGTAAATCAAGCCATAGTCCAGAAATGGTGAAATCTCTTAAATGTCCATATACCTGAATTGCAGTCCTGCTACTTATCTGAATAACAGACATAGTGCTACCAGTATTAAAGAAATAAAACAAATACTTGTAGCAATACTGTAATATGTCCATGCCATAATAGCTATGGAAGAACAGTGTCTGCAGGAAGAAGTTATGCAAGTTTTACTCATACAGGTTGAAAAACCATGTGGACAATACTTCCTCTAATGAGTTCTGACAGTAGAGTTTAATGTAACTCTAATCCCATAACAACATGCATTTTTACAGATTGCATTCCAATTCTGTTAGAATATTTTATCATGAACAAGCAGTAATTCTAAAAATATCCCAACATACACACAAAGTCTAAGGCCAAAATCCTTGTTCCAACTATTAAAAATGCCAAGAAACCAGTAGTTTTGTCTCAGAAATAAAATTAAGTAGCTCTCACTCACAAAATTTCACAGACAGAAATGATTACATTAAATGACACAAAGAGGGGCACTCTCTCCTATGGCCCAATTTGAACCATCTGTCAGTGCATGGACACGCTAGAAAAGCCACACACAAAAGAGGAGTTTAGAGAACAGGAGTCTGCATATCTAACACAGAAAATAAGATGCTACTCTGAACAGTCACAACAAAATAGAGCCCCTTGAAGAGCTATGTATTTTAATTTGAGATACACTGAAAACTAAATACATGGAACTAAATTCTGTACATATTCCTTATGGTCACCTAATTCACTTAATATTATTTCATTACTTGAACCACTGCAGAGCTTCTGTAAACACATAATGTGCCTCTTCAACAAGAAATGCAGACTAGCTTGGGAGGGTTGGATTTGGTGTGTATTTGTGAGGTTTTGTTTTGTTGTATTTTTTTTTGGTTCAGTTTTGCTGTGTTTTTGTTTTGTTCTGTTTTAAAATTCTTTTTGTTGTGTTGTGTTTTAAAATTCTTTTTATTTGGTCACAGTTTGTACACAGGACAAACTTTTTGCTTTTAGAAAAAAAAAAGCAGTATTACTTTGAGATCTATTTTAGCCATTGAAGACGATGTATGGAGTTCAGTTTATTTTAATAAACACTAGTAGTACAGAAATTTTTTATGGCATGCAATAAAGTTACCTGGAAATTGTACAGGAATTCCACAGGTACTTTAATGATCATTAGCTCTTTGGTACATATTCACATCTAGTTTTATGCAGTATCCCAAATTATTCTTCAGTTTTGAACAGAAAGATTAACAGAGCCATAAGGAATATAAGAAAAGCAGTTACAGGAAGAGTTATAAAGAAGAAAAATTCAGAGTTAAGGAAGTAGTTACAAAAGTTGTCATTGTGTCTAACTTACATCATTGTGCTTGCAATCAAAAACAGTAACACTGTTAGTTTATAATAAAGAATCACTGCACACTGAAAGCTGATTTGGAAAATATTTCATTTCTTTTTGCACTTAATTGAAAATGGTCTCACCATTCATAAGCAGCATCTGCTCAGGCCACAACCGTGGGTTTAGAGAACCTTAAACACAAAAAATAAAACCACTAACATTACTGTCCAAGGACTATGCTATAAGGCATTACCACACACAGGACACACAGGACAAACCCACTTAAATAAGTTACACTATTTCCAAAACCACAGACTCTGATTAATTATAACACTCATTTGCCTCTGCTAGTGATGCTCCTTGTCAAGAATCTCTCAGACACAGAGGTACAAAGAGCTCCCAAGACCATGCAAGGATGCAATGAGAAATGTTGATTTTTCTCCATAATGTTATAAGATGGACCTTGTGATAAATCTATATATGTTTTTCTAAGAGACAGATTAGATCCTCTATAAATTGTGTTTATCTGCATACACAGTACACATGACAATCACAGCTTTAGAATACTGTGCTTGGAGATATCAATGTGGACCTGAGAAAATGGTATATTTTTTATTTCTCACTTATCTTACACTAGAAAAAAATTAAGAGTTCTAAATAAAATACCCAAATAATACATTCTCCAATTACTAGGGAAATTATTTTCTTTATTTCTCTGTGTACTTGCCAAAGCAGGGTTTGTCAGAATTGGTAGGGGGAATGTGCTCCTGAAATTGTCTTTATGTACTAAAATAAAAGGTATTTGCCACAATTATGTTACAAAACAGATTTGTTACAGAATAATAGTATTTTCTATAGCATGGCTAGCACTAAGGCTATAACCATGTACTTAAACCCCAAACAAGTTATGTTTGGAGGAAATGCAAGCACGCATTAATAATACTCACTGCAAAAAGGAGCACTGATTAAAAAATCCCAACTTCTCCCATATTTTAATTTACTGCCATACTATTTTTCAGCTCATAAGCACAATGAGATATTATTAGTTTCCCAGCTGTTAGTCTCAGTAGTTTTGTTTTTAAATTAATTTCTCTGTGACTGGGCTGCAAATCAGAAATATGCCTTAATCTCCTATGTGGTCAAGACTTCCAAGCAAGTGACTACTACAACTAATACCACTATTAAGCAAAACCAGCTTACAGACAGCACATAACTGACAGGTTTCAGTACTACTAGCACCTAAACACAAATTTTGGCCCTATTAATGAAAAAACTGCTTTGCCCTTCATGAAATTCCTCCCTCCGTGTGTCACTGTACTGTACAGAAACCAAGACATGCTGCTTTGCATGAAACAATTATGGTGCACAGCACATCATCACAGATGTATTTTTTTATGGATAAAACATAATAGGCAAAAATTCTGATGCACTCCAGCCACTTTGTATACATGTGTGCTTAACCACTTTAAGCAGACTCAGAAATTAATCTAAATAGTCCTTCTTCAAAGACCTAATTACTCATCAAATGCCTACAAGGTCATTTAAATGAGAGAAATAGTATTATGCTTTCCTGAAAAAGATTTTTAAATTCTTTCTCTTGGCAAGAAAATTATTTCTGACAACCCCCCATCACCTTAACATTTCTGTTCAGGGGATCTCTGGTCTCCCATTCTTGTGTAGCAAATTTTGAGAACATTTCTTCCAATTACCACACAAGTTCCAAGTATAATTTAACTATGGAAAAGGTATTTTATATTTACTCTTGCAGAGTTGCAAGTTTGGGACAGGTGATCCTTTGTGCTCTACTACATATCAGTTTATACTTAACATCTTTTTTAATCACTGAGGAAATTATAAATTATATCAGTTGTGATGGGTGAAGCGTGGTATACTCAGAAAAGAGGTGAACACTCCCTGGATATTTGACAATGAATTTGTCCAATTAATTATTGAGGCATGCTGCTAACTCCTGAAGATTTTAAGAGCTAAAATCACTAGATGGATCCATCCCCTCCCTCTTTTCCCATGACTAAAAAATTTTACTTCCTTTCTTATTTACTTTCACCACTGAAAAAAAGTGATCTTACTCACCAGGTGGGTCCCCCAGCCACACAGGTCAGGCTGCAAAGCACTCACAAGCCTGTTAAGGGGCCTGCTGCCAAAGACTGGCTTTAAATCTATTTATAGCATAAATATGGTGAAGGCCAGATAAGTCTCATTAGCCTATTTAACAGTTGTTTGAAGATTTGTTTATTTAAGATGCAATAACTTAAAAATAACTGCATAAGCTTTAGTTTCTTCAAAACATTTTAAAGCTGAAGCAATGCCCTGTTAAGGTTGTTAGCAGCAGTACCCTTGAAAGCCTTTCACACCTTTAATAACTGCAGAATATCACTGCATTAAAGGACCTCCTGAACTCCAACAAACTGAACAATCACAGCAAACAAGCCTTTCATTACATCACCTTCAAGTAAAAGCCTATATGTGCATACTAAATCAGCAAGACAAATTCAAGAACTAATACCTTTTTGTAACTGGATTTAAATAAGCTAATTTTGGTCTTTGGCACTAGGTCTCAGTAACAGGAGAGAGGCTTAAAATCACAGACACATGTGGCTAAAATAGAGAGGAGTGAAGATTACTGCTGCACAGATGTCACTGGAGGTAGGAAGATGCAAGTGAGGAAAAGAATGTGATGACCAGGTTTTTAAAAAGAAAGAAGAATAATCTGAACTGATTTTATGCAATGGAGTGAAAAATTAGGTACTTGATATGCGTGCCAGAAAGGCAAACTAAGAATCATTTATGGACACAGTGTAAATCAGTCATAAGAAACAACTTCCTCTTAGGAAACACAAATTCCTGATTCACAATTAAGACTGAAAAGAAAAAAAAAAAAAGAAAAGAAAAAATAAAAGAACATGTAGAATAAACTATGAACTGCAAGCAGCTGGGCACACTTCATTGCAGGAAATAAAACAATTAATGATGACCCTTTTTTTTCACCTGACCTTCAATGTGAGGTGTATCTCTGTATAACATCCCCCTGATTTAACATTTCAGTTTAAATTTCACTATCATTTGAAGGGGAGGAAAGGGGAAATCAACTCCATGATTATATAATGGTTTTAAGTTAAGCTCATCTTCTTCCACTCCTGTGCAGAAAACTATTTACTTCTAGTTTAGCAGTGGTGGTCCAACGACCTAGTCAAATGTCTACATTAATTTAGCAGAGATTTAAGTGGAAAAGCTACCTTGTACCCAGGTGTTTTACCTACTTTTGTCATCTCCCTTCCTGAGAAGTCCACATGGAAAACCAAGAAGATGATGCTGGTCAATTCATGTTTCTGTGAAGGATGCAGTGAAACACAAACTTTGAAAAATGTTCCATTTTTTGATTCTCTTTACAATGCAAAATTAGAGGAGGCTGAGAAGCAACTAAAACGTTGAAAATAATTAGGTTTACTAGTCTGCACTCCATGCAAACTTTGTCCATTCTCACAGCTTCTACAAGAAATGTTAACTTGTATGGAATGTGGTGTTCAAAAGGAGGAAAACATTAGGATCCTTGTTAGCTGTAGCTTTATTGCCTTGTACCCTTTTAAAGAATGATTTATTCCAGTTGTTACCAGCTTTACAGAGTTAAACACAATAGCACCACACTGTGGGAGAAAGCACTGCCATATACAAATAGTGAATGAGGCAGCAATTAAGATTGAGACATCATAAGAAATGTTTCCAAATGTTTTGGAAGTTGTGTATGGCCCTCAGGTTTAGAAGGATATGAAGGTCTGAAGAGCTGCCTAATAACTTTCAGTGCTAAATGAAAGATCAAACTTAAGAAGACAAACTTAAAGGAATATTACAGCCAGATTTTCAACATATTCCTGACCTCAGCAAATCTGAGCATGTAGAATTGTGCATCCCATTCCCATTGATTTTTATAAACTGTGAGATATTGAATAAAGTACAGAGGCCATTCCACCTCAGAAACATCAAAAGCAGCTGCCACATGCAAACCTTGGTTGTGTCCAATTAAAAACTCAATGCTTCAGCCGCCTGCTGAGAAACTTGTCCCAGACCTTATAAAAACCATGAACAATGTTTCTCTAAATCATACACAGAATAAGAGAATGGTTAAGGCTGAAGGGAAAATGGAGGTCACCTGGTCCACCCCTCTTCATCAAGCAGGGCCACACACAGTGAGCTGCCAAGAACCATCTGCTTTGAACCATCTCCAGGGATGGAGACTCAGCAGCCCCTCTGAGCAATATGAGACAGTGTTCAGTCATCCTCACAGTAAAAACCCCAATGTTTCCTAACCTTCAGTCTCATGTTTCAGTTTGTGACCACTGCTCCTCTCACCTCCCTCTGCCTCCTGGTGACACTCCTCCTTAAGGCAGCCCAAGATGTCCCTTTTTTATCACCTCGTGGTAAAGGGCTCGTGGCTGGTTTGTGTTCACCTTGGTGGCCACGAGCACAGATTGTTCTGCAGACAGCTCCTGCAGCCAGGCAGCCCTTCTGGTTCCTGGGGCTGTTCCTCCCCACGTGCAGCACCTTCCACACTTATCCTGCTGGAATTGCATGAGGCTCCTGCCAGCCCCATTGCTGCAGCTTGCCAGGGACTCTCTGGGTGGCACCACGACCCCCTGAGGTACCAACCACGTGTCCAGTTTGGTGTCATCAGCAGAGCTACTGAGCAACAGACTGTCCCCTCACCTAGACCATCCATCAGCGTGTTGAAGAGCACTGGACCCAGTACTGACCCCAGGGTACAATGGTGGCTTCTGGCCTCCTGCTGGACTTAGTGCCACTGATAAGCACCTTCTTCAATCCTCCTCACCGTGTACTCAACCAGCCCCTACTCCTTTATTTTCTCCAAGAATCTTAAGGGACACATTTTCAAATGCCCTTCTGAAATCTAGAAAGACAATATCCTTTGCTTTCTCTTTATCTATCATGATTTAATTTCCATAGGAAAAAAACTGAAATGATGTGCCAGCTGTAAGTAGGGACCAAAGATCCTTGAAAACAATTGATGAATCAACCACCCAATTAAATTTCAAACATTTGTTCCACGAGGGCAAGCTGAGGAAAATGAACTTGTGTATCCTAGAGAAGAGGAAGGGTAGAGGACTAGCTGGCACTAGTCTTTCAGAGCTAAGAGGTTATCAGGAACACACAGCCAAGCTCTTTGCTTTGGTCCAACAGTACACACAGAGTGATCATGCATGGCATAACTCATTCATTTCTGAAACTTCATTCATTTATCTGAGTCCTCAAGCTTTTTTTGTTTGTTTTGCCCAAGCAACAATGCAACACAAATCTTATTTATCCACTCTACTGCCTCTGGAATGATGGCTCACTATACCAGGAGAAAAAACTGCAACAGCAAAAAAGGTTTAAAGGGATATTCTTCTTTTTTCCCACCCATAAATCTTCAGACACTGAAAGAGCCAGCAGCAAGAGAGTTTGTATTGCATTTTTTACTATACAATACATTAAACATCTCCAGCCTTATTAGTCTGAGGCAAAGGTGACAATGACCTGCTTCTTTCCAGCAGCATAAAAGACAGAAAAAATCTGCAGGGAGGAGGGACAGAGCACCATTTTCTATTGTTGACTGAATATAAATAACTGTCTGATTGACACAAAACCCCATCTTCTGACTACATCCATACACTGGAATCTTCTTTTTCAGTGACAGATAAGAGCATAACACAATTCTATAGAGACATGGAAAGCTGAATGGCATCACAGTATCTGGCATATTTCTAAGAAGAAAATGTAAAATTACAATGCCTGATTTCTGGTAAGCCACTATACAAAAATACTGTATGAGCGAGGGCTAGTTTTTATTCTGTCTATACAGAAGGTTCTTTTACAGAAAAGCAGTGCTTCAAAAGGTAATTTTCAGATCTGTGTTTGTAAAATAAGGCAAAATCCTCCGAGAATGTTTAATCAACTCTCTTTCTTTGTAAGATGCCAAAAGCAGCTGAAGGTGAATTCTGTCTGTTGCTGACCTTGTATAATCCCACCCTTACTCAGGAACACTGTGAGGATACAGAAAATCAGGATACAAAGAAGCAGCCCTATGCTGATTCCTGTGCAACACATTCAGTCTAGACACTAGATTTAAAAAAGCCAGTCTGGTTACATTGTTCACACTCCACATCACAGGAAATGAAGAAAGTGTGACACTTGCTAATTTTAAAAGTCACACTTACTAAGTAGCCCTGGGTAATTTTTCAGTTTGGAATGCTAGCAGGATTTTTTTTTTTTAACCAATGACTTACATGCGTCATATGGAAATGTTAACGAAGAACAAAATACTAAGAATTTCAAAAAGTGGAGAAACTGCCACAGGAACTTTTAGAATTATTATTTTTCTAACGTATTGTCTCTACCAGTGATTTTTTTTTCATACCTTCTTTATAAATCATTATAATATAGTAATTCTTACTGAGAAAACAAAGAGCTTTTTACACTTTTATACTCTAGACCATTTCTCCTTCAGCTTTTCTACAGTCTTCATTTCTTTGTATTTATCCTCCTTAATGAAGTTTTGTATATTGGATCTAAAATGCAACTATAATCAATTTCACAAAATTCTAGGTCATTTTTCCTTAAATATTGGCATCTATTCTTCCTCCTTTTCTCATCATTTTTTCTGGATTTGCTAAAGCTCTCTTTATGACCCTCAATTAGTCTTCAATTTTTTACCTCTACTACTTCTGTTTTGATACACCTTATATCTTTTTATATAAGGTAAATCAGTGTTTTCTATTATTGCACAAAAGACAGTTCACCTGGAAAAATTAATAAATCAAATTGACTCTTCAAAGCAAAAAAAATCTCAAACCACAAAACACCAAACAAAAAACCAGCATTCATGAGATGAACTGTATACAAACCAGAAGGAGCATATCACACTTTAATGGACTGAAGTGCTCTTCCTTACAGCAGCATGGAATAAGATGAATAAACAGCATTAGAAGCTCCAACCTGTACACTGCAGTTTCCTTCACAGGTGAGAATACAACCTAAATTCCCCACTACCTGTTGAATTGTGTATTTTTGGGTACAGAATCACCCACCTAGAACAACAGGACTGTAGAGTTCCACATCTGATTAACTGCTCCAGAATGGAACTATCAACTCTTTTCAACTCGATGTGAAATTAAGGTAAATAGGAAGCTTTAAGTAAGTATGTAATGACACCAGAATGCTTACAAAGTGAACCACAGCCTACAGCCAAGGCTCTGCCAGGCTTCTCGAAGGAGAATTTGGGCAACACCTTTGGTCTAAACATAGCCCTGAATCAATTCCATTTAATACACAGATGTAGATTCTTCTTTGACAAAAGCAGTGGCTAGAACTCACCAATGACTTAAGAAGGCACATTGTATGAGAAAAGCTAATTCTGAGGGGGCAAAAGAATGAAATTACACTTTAGACATATAAAGCTGTTTTTTTTAAATGTAGAACTTCATCCCTAGAAACTGCCTATTTACTGCTACCAGAACAAAAAGCCCTATGACTAATTCAATGCCATTAAATGAAAGATAAGTATCCCTTCAGCTTGTTGCAATATAAAATCTCAAACTTTTAATTTGCTTTTATGTGTAATAACCGATAAGAGATGTGAGTATGTTCCAAAAACATCTGCACTGGGGATATTTGGAAAAACATAATAGTTTTATTCATCTTAAAGCAGCAATGGCAAAATACTAATTAAGATAAAACTTGGCAGCTCAGTATGAGTGATAGGTCCAAAAAAGGCAAAAAAAAAAGACATCTTTAGCCTGAACAGAGCAGCATGAAAATATTTCAGCAGGTAGTTTTCTCTGAGTACATATCACTTTTTCTGATGTAAGGTATCTGACAGTGTTCATTTTTCAGACCTGAAGACAAGTCAAGGGGGGAAAGTCCCAGAAACTGAATGAAATTCTCACAAAACATAACATCCAGTTACCACAATATTAATAATAAAAATAATTATAGTAGAAGGCAGAAGAACAGAGGCTTGCAGATACTACAGTAAATTCATCTACCTGCCTCAAATTTGGGTGCAGACAAGGCTCAGTCTTGGCAATGAGAAACTGGCAAAAGACAACTGAAATGTACACTGTGACTCATGGTGAAATACTTCTGAAGACATGGAGGAGATGATAAATCTGACACAGCCTTCGGCAGAGATGCAGCTTCAGTACAGCGACAACAAGTGGAAAAAAGTTTCAAGGCTGTTCCACATGAATCTTACCAGCTGGAGTAAGGCTGAAAGCTGAAAGGAAGGATTTAGGGCCAAGCAGTTTGTATAAAACTCGGGGTTTTTTTCCCCTAGTATACTGAAAATTATGCTAGGCATGTGCTTTTAAAACAGGCAAATGAACAAACCTGTTTTTGCCCCCACAGACACCTATCAGCTTATTATAAAACTCTCTTGGGTAAGCTGAGGCTGTATTTCAGAATTGAATGTACTAATTAAAATAAGGACTTGCAGCAGCTCAGCAAGGTTTTCTTTCATCAGTTTGTTCAAGCATTCCTTGCAATTCTATCCTACTTTGCAAAAAACCAAGTCTGATTTACTCCTACCTGAAGACCCAGTGACATGCTAGAAGGAACCAGGAAGAATGATGGTCACAATTACCTGTTTTTTCTCTCCACATTCAAGTGAGAAGCAGCTGAGTAGGTCAAGAGCTGCCACCTTAACTATCCCTAGTAATGGAGATCCCATTCCTGATTCTCAGTGCAAACTCACAGTACAGACTGAATAATCAAAACCCCCTTTCCCCACTTTTAGGTTAAAGTTCAACTGAAAAGACTGAAACAATACTGCACACCTCTTGAGACTCAGATCTTGCTTCTTCCCTTCCCTCTGGGTGCAGACTCGAAGTGTAAAATAAATACAATCTCCTGTATACATACCTTGGGTCTGCTCTCTCCAAATACCAAGAAGGTGATTCCCACCCCCTGATTTATTATGGAAATCTTACTCAACACCAACTTCTATAGCCAAAACCAGATCATATGGCCAAAACCAGTATGAGAACAATGCATGAAAGGGTGCTATAAGGTATCTAGAAATAATTTTAGATAGCTCATAGATCTCACAGTTCAATTTTATGTCCAGGGTAGCAGCACTTGGGTTGAGCCACACTTACAAGATCCATTATTTCCAACTGTTTGCTCATTTCATCTCTTAAGAAGAAAGAACTCCCTTCATATGACTAGAAAATTCCATCTTTACAAGTCTTGTCCTTCCTACAGGTATCTACCTAAACAAAGCTTTAGAACAATTGCTTTATTGTCAAAGGTTTAGTCCAAATGTGATTTCAAATACAAGCTGGAGAAACACTATGCCAAACTAAAAGCATTTAAAAAAAAAAAAAGTATATTTTTATATGTATAATTTATACATATGCTAATGACCTCCTGATCCTCCTCTACATGTTTGGCTTTTTTTTTCCTTTGCATCGTTCATGAAAGGTGCTGGTCTGATTTTCAACAAATGAATTTCTAAATGTGACGCTCAAGGAATAGACAATTGTGTTAACTATGTGATACCCCTCTGTGATAAACCAGATTCCAAGTACCACTAAGGCAGCACCACTGAAAAGCCCCTTCTCTCACTAATATTTTCCAGCACATGACAACTACATGTAATCAATCTCTAAGAAGCAGAAAACATTTGTCTGGGATATTTAAAAAAAAAAAAAAAAAAAAAAAGTATAATCTGTGTCCTTCCAAAGATACAGACATGTAATCTTCTTTCTGATAAACTGGTTTCCTGGTTAACTGTTTTCATGGTTTCCATTGCTCCCCAATTCCTATCCAGGTGAAGATTAAAGTTTTAAGATTAATTGCACTGTAGCTGGAAAACTAGCCAAAGTCCCTGAAGACAATAACCAAGTGGGAAACTTATTTAAGAGGTGAGGGGAGAAAGCTACTTTTAAATCTGTTTTTTTTTTATCACTCTAGTTTAGCCACCCAAAAGAGCAAGAACATGAACAAAAATGACAAAAAGGTGGGGAGGAAATACATCTCAAGGAACACAGTTTGATAAGATTTTTACAGGTTTTTTAAGAACTTTGTATACATTTTACTACATAAAAAGCTTTGAAAATTAACACTAGCACAGAAACTCCTTTCTGGACAAGACAAAGATAAACTTGAGCCTTGACATTAATATTGTGAATATTTTCTACTACTTGCTGTCAACATTGTCTCAAGAAGATAATTCCCATTTTACAGACTTGCCTATAGAAAGCTCTAAGTTTTTCATACGCTGCATAAACATGTTATCAACTCTTTACAAAAACTAACATGGACTACAATTTTAATAAATTGTTTTTATGGGAACTATCTGACTACAGTTAGAATCACTACTACTAGACACATTTTCTCAAGAATTTACATCAAGAAATCATTTTAACCAGTAAAAGAGCATATGCTAATTTTTAATTAGCAACTTGTCTTCAACATAATACTGAGAAGCTGAACACAACCCTTTTTTCAGTCCACTCTGAATATCACCAAAGATTCATAAACACACTGAGAATTTTGGACACTGGCTCATTCCAAACCATACTACCATATTTACCTTGTTGATTACTAGCTCACTAATACTGAAATAGCCCTTCCCAACCTACCTGTTAAAAAGGTTGGTAACATAAAACATGCTCTACTGAGAAAGAGGAGTAGGGAGGACTGAAAACATCTGGAACTACTTGGGGAACAAAACAACAACCACAAAAACAGAGGATACTTTCACATCAGATCCACACTGTTCTTCTCACTCCTACTGCATGCAGTAAGTATGCCAGGATCAACAATTTGCTCCTGATTCTCGCTATAACAACTTGGCTCCCATCCATAAAGCAGACAAAAAAATAGGGGTTTTGCATGTTTTGCAGGGTCTCTAACTCGAAACAAGTGAAATATTTAACTAGCACTCAGTCAAATGTGATTTTGGACTTAGCACACCTCCATGCATTTGAGCCACTTGAAGGAATGCTGATTAAAAATATTTGCACATCATTAAAGAACAGCATATTTTCTGAAGCTTTATAAACAACACATTTCCAAAGAGCATTAAGCTGATAGGATAGAAGATCATATTTATGTTTGTTAGAAGTGAAGGAAAATGGGCAAAAAAAAATTTGCCAGCCCATTTACATACGGATAAATTTAAATAAACCTAACCCAACATACAGTATTGATAACATCTCTGACATATTAACAGGGCAGGATCACACACCCCTTCAAATGAGTTTATTGGTGCAACATCTTCCACAAAACATGAACTCCTGTACAAGACATGCTTCAGATTTTGGAGATATAACTTTCTCCTTTCTCTTGGAGATTTGTATTTCTGGGAGTCCTTTAATGTGAGCAATAGGTATGTAAGTTTTTCTGAAATTTCAGGAGTTATCCTGTAAAACAGCATCAGCTTAAAGAAAGCAGCAAGGAAGAAAAAAAAAACCAGCAGCATTTAAAAATTATTTTTTTAGGACCATCCCCCACCCCCTGCTAAATCCCAGAGATTAGATGAAGTAGAAAATGTGACAAGTACAAAAAGCACGTTCTGCTACTTAAGAGTATACAAGAAAGAGTAGAGCATGTTTGTACTCATTAAGTATAAAACACTTGTTTTATAAGTCTTGTTGCTGAAAAACCCTTATTTTCCCAGATATTGATTGGAAAGAGAAGCATGGCTGCTAAGACAAGTAGGCCAAGATCTTATTTCCCCCTGGTGAGAAGAGACCAGATAAACTTCCTTCTTCCACACATGCTCACAGGAACACAACCCCACTGCAGAGAACCACCTCTCTTCCTTGAGTTCTAGGCAGAAGCAGTGAAGCCACATAAATTTACTTTTTCCATGCTGCAGAGGCAAAGTCAACCTGCAAAAAAAAAAGCACTTTCCTCTATAGCTTTTACAGCTATTACAGGGGGAAAAAGCCCAACCCAAACAACGAAAAAAAAAAAGTCCCATTAAATATCTAAACTGTCATCAGGACTTTGAGACAGTAACAGAACAGGTTACCCTATACCACTCCCTCTACAGAAAACAAACACAGGTCTCAACACTACAGTCTCAGCTGGCTGCAGATTCAAAGATAAAACTGTAAAATGATGACACTTTTTCAAAGGTTCTTGTAACTCTGAGAAACCTTTTGTTAGCTCAGGTTTCAGACACTGAAACTGCAGTTTGATTTTGCAGCAAGCCAGTTTCCATGAGAGCAAAATTCTGACTGACAGCCATCCTACAATCTGCTGGGAGCCCAGTGAATCTGAAGAAAACTGAAGGAGATCTCAGTCTAAGCCAGAATACACCATGTGAAACTTCATATACAAGTTGTTAGGAAAAGTTGATAGGAAAAGAAATGTAAGTCAAAGCAGGAAAAAAAAAAAAATCCAGAATGAAACACTGACAGAGCTTCCGAGGAATGACACATTACAAAAGAAATGCAAAAAGAATGAAAACTGCCAAAGAAACATTTAAGAACCAATCAGGTGTATTGACACTCAAACTGGAAGAAAAATGCTGGTACTGAAGAGACCAGCAAAACCCAAAACTGTTCCACATTCAATAACCAACCAACAGAATAGACTGTCTTTATCACAGTAAATACAGTAACAGGAGCATGACTTTCAAATTTTAACAGCCAAAATGAGTGCAAAAAATATAGGAAGTTTGCTTATTAACTACAGCTGTATCTGAAGGTGAAACGAAGAAAAATATAAGATATTTCTCCTTAGAAAAACTCCCTAATGTATTCTCAGGGGAAAAAAACCACAGGGGACAGCTATTTACCTCAATGAAACAAGCTTTATGAAACAAATTCTTCTAACAGCAGTCATGAAATTCAGCTAAAATCTGTCTTTTTAAGAATACAGATGAAAATGCAGGACCAAATTGCAGCTCAAGATAAATTTCATCAAGAAACTAGAGATGGCAGCAAAGTCTCAAGCTAGCATCTGACTGTAAGAGGAAAAGTTAAATGAAAGGGAAAGTTCTGAGTAATTCTTACAGCTTTGTCCAAACAGTAAACATTTCAAGTTGCTTATTTTTTTTCCTTTTTCAAACAGTGACAAAAAAGAGGAAACCTATCAGTAAGAACAGCTACAAACCACTGTATGGCTCTATGTTTAAATGCAAAAATTTCACAGATAAAATTTTAGCACGTCTGAGAAAAAGAATTTTAAAGCAGCTTCAGCAAAATATACATTTAAATTGTATAATTGTATAACAAATGTTTAAATTCTAACATGCATCAATATTCTCATGAGTCACCACTAATTTCTGTATGTTCCAGCCATACATGAAACCACATTTCTGTAAGATATTATTCTTACATTCTTCCTTGTCTTTGCAACTTTAACAAATACTGAGAAGCTGGATACAGTCTGGGTTTTGAGAAGAGAATTTCCCAAATTAGTTTTCTGGAAAACTTTATATTTTTAAAAAATACATTAGCAATATAAAAACTAAATCCCATTCTGAAATACAACCAATATTCAGGGAAAGAATCACAGAAGTTTCACAGACTGACCTCACCTTTCTCTTAACTGCATCCCTGAGAACAATTTTAAGTTATACTTCTGAGTTTGCTGTTTAACACAACACCTAAAGGATGCTAAATATCGAAAAGCAGCATTTCAAGAGACATTGTAACTCACCAGCATGGAGAATACCCAAACCAACACTTCTACTGTGGATTTTGCCTCTCTGCTCCCTGGGACATGCTCTCAGAACTTGTCAGCCCATGCCACTGCAGTGGCAGCTTGGAGCAATCATCAGTGCTTGGAGCAATCCTCCTAAAGTCAGGTCACTCAAAACCCTTCCCTAGCACACACTGCCTGCAAAAGCACTCGCCAGGCTAGAAGATATGGGAATCAAAGGTATTTTTAAACACTCACAGCTGATGTTTTATGAAATCATTTAAAAGCCACCAGATCCACTAGGAAGGGAAACAAAGCATCCATGATGATCATCTTCACAAAGCAAAAATCTGATTCCCTGTTCTGAGCAAATTTTAAGTATTTCAAACACACAACACAAAACAACTCTACAGTCAGCAATCTATTTGAAAACATCTCTTACCAACACAGCAAACAGACAACTTGAACTTTTGACAACTTTAAACTAAGAATCCAAGTAAGAAGATTCATCTGCAAGAGCTGAGAAAGTATCCTCAAAGTGTATCTCAATGGCAGCTATGAAGTTTTGAATACTTTACAATTACAAGTGCCTGCAGCTGATAAAAAAAGATTGACACACTTGAAAGCTAAGATTAGTGAAAGAACTTCTGATATTTTAAGCACCCTGTTTACTTTATGCTTTTAAAGATAATTGAACCTTAAGGGCTGAACATCCGAGAAATTTAGCCAAAAGATAACTGCTTTTTCCAGAAAGGAAAAAGTAAGAAAAATAATCTTAATCTAATAGCTCTAACTGAGCAAAACAGTTCTGTCTGACCTTCAGTTTTGAAAGCCCCTTTTGTTTCTTTCATATCTGTAGTGCTGAAGGTCTGAAATTAAGATACTTGCAGAAACAGTACACTAAGAAAGAGGCTACTTCTACTTTGGGGGGCTGTAGAAAGGAAAACAGTTTTCTGTAAATGGAAGTTGGTACTTTTCAATCTAAACTTGATCTAGATGCACTAACACAGAACTTTTCCTAAAAAGACCTAAAACAAAAACCGAATCAAAAACCCCAATAAAACAGACAGAAAGGCAGAAGTCAATACAACACCTTTTACATTTATGTTTAGAGCAAAACAAAATCTGAAAATAGGTGGCTTGGGAAAACTTTGGGTTTGAATTTCTTCAACATTCCTAAATATGTTATCAGAGCTTTTGCACACAATCACACCAGAGCCAGAAGTAACAGATTTGGTTTCTATAAAGATTAGAATTACTCCCAAACATCAAATCACACTTGCTGTTTAGAGTACACTCAACTGTAAACATTTTAAGCTCTGAAGAACCCAGCAAGGCACATGCACATTTAGATTTGAAGAACATCTAACCATGTCAGAAGCTAATATTCTTCAAAGAATGAATTCAAATATTCAACAAATAAAAATTCCAGACTTAGCTGCCTTCCTAATTTAATTGGCTGTGTCACCAATTAAAATCCTGAATGAAGTGAGGTCTTGATGTAAACTTAGTGCTTGGTTTTAAGGGAATGTCTATGCATATAGGAAGAAGGAGAAAACAAATTAAGGCTATAAAAACAACTCTTTTTTTTTGTGTGTGCGTTAATAATTGCATGTTAATTTGGAATGTTTCCTTTCCCCTCAAAAAAGTTTTCCTTTTTTCTTGTCCTTTCCTTACCATTGTCTGGATTATTGCAGAAAAGGGTTTGGAAACTAACTTTTTGATTATACAAAAAAAGCCAAACATGCTTTAAAAAAAAACCTAACAAAGCATTTTATGATATGGTCTTAGTAATTCACTGTTGCCAAAGGTGAGAAGAGGGGAGAGGTGACTGCACACTTTATCTCTCTTTATCCCCGAGTCTTCTACCTTGAGCAAGCCCTGACTGCACTGTAGGTCTGGTCAAGGCAGTGAAAACAGCAGGAAAAAACATGCAGCAAGTGAGTATTTCTGTAGTGCACCTGGCTCAAACAGATCAGGTGAGTACGGGAGTTGGCACAGGGGAAGGGTGGATCACTTTGGGCATATAAAGAGAGCAAGATCTCCGAGAGCAATGCCTCCTCCTTCCAGCAGCAGCAAACTTCATTCAGCTCCTGTCGCCAAGATGCCCTCACACACTCGTCACACAGGGCACAAAGAGGAGAAAGGCTACTACTGCCATGTTTACACAACCTCCAGCACAGCTACAACTTGTCACAGCTCTCCTTCACGAATCCTGATATACTTACTGAGGTTGCAGGATCACAAAGGTGCAGGATTTCGCCTCAATTCCCACCCTGGTTCCTGCTCTGCATGCAGCCAGGCAAGTGCTGAGCAGACAGGTCTCTTCTCTAAACCCATCCAAACACAACCTATCTGCTGCTGCTGCACTCAAGTTCAACCCTGGCAAATATAAAGAGCTCCACAAAGCTCTTTTCTAGGAAAAATTACTAGTTTGGATCACTACTGACATAGAAAATATCCTATCACTTAATATATAATTCCCTAAATTGTTTGTCATCTTCACAGGCTACCCTCACTCCCACATCCTCTATCACCTTCTCCTAACCAGAAGGAGTGGGGTGGAGGAGTGGTTTGAGGAAGGGAGATAAGATTACCTCACTTGCTCCTTCACTATCCCTTCCACTTACAGGTGTATTGATCCGTCTAATTGAGTGTAAATGAGTGCTTTCCCACGGTTCAGAACTGTTCCCCTCTGTTCAGTATCAGGAGCAACATCTGGAGCCAAAAAAAAAAAAAAAAGGAGAAAGTGGGCAGCTGACAACTCCATTTGGATTATCAGGATTTCCCTGGAGCAGTGTGGAAGTACAATAGTAACACACTCCTTTGGCTGCCTTCTCTAAGCTGGAACATCAAGGACAAAGCCAAAGGTTTCACTTGTACACCCTCTCCCCAAAATAAAAGTGGGAGAAAAAAGAAGATAGAGGAACATACCTAAACTCTGAGATGGTCAGAACAAGCTGAACTTTTTTTTTGGTGGTGTTATATCTACTTCACAGACCCACATAACAAGACACCTAGAAAAAGATTCCATTAATTTCTGAATATCTTAAAGACTGAAAGACCTGAGAAGCCTCAACCATTCTACAGTTAAGACTTCCTTCCTTACTCATAGGGATCTTTGGATCAAAAATTCCCAAAAGTCAATTACCTTCCAAACTCTGGTAACTTAATTTATATGAAGTCATGAGTTACCCCAGAATAATGTGTTCCTAGGAAAGGCACACTTTGAAATTCTAAAGGTTTCTTAATCTCAGAACTGACACTTGATAAGATAAAACTAGTTCTGCAACCTGCCTTCAAGTGCTTCCAAACAACTGAACAGAACACATTTTGAACCACTCTAAATGTCTGTACACCCCAGCTTTTACATCTAAAAAATTTGTTCAGAGGAAAGCTTTGTACAACTTTCTTAGTTCATATATCCTAGGAAATTTATTAAATGGTAGGAATAACTGCTTATGTCCACATAATCCAGAAAAAAAAAAAAATGGAGATGTTAGTTAAAAAATGAAATCAGAGTAGCTGCAAGCAGTGACCTCCCATTGGGTAGCCAAAGAAACAAGTGGAGGAGCCAAGTAAAAATCTATTAAACCAAATGCTACTTAGAATCCCTGGTGGAAGGCAAGTATTCAGTACTTCTTAAACAGACAATGAACTTTGTAAGTTTGTAAGAACTATGCACCAACTACAAATTTTTTCAGGTGCTGAAAACATGTTCTAACTACTGACTTCTGAAAAAGTTAAGTCAATACAGAAATTGGCAAGATATTGATAACACAAGAATTCTGATAAATGCTAAACCTGGAAGGAAAGCACAGCTTCACTGCACCTCAAACACTGCAACAAAAGACAGAAGGTACGGACTAACTTTCTGGCTACCCCTTCTTATCCTATTCTAGGAAAAAAGTGATGAAAGTAAAAGAGCAAAGCACTTGTTAACCAAGGTACATTCAATTCTGTCCTGTAAGAATACATTGGGCAATAGCCCTCAGTTCTTTTAGTCCTAAATTTATCATGTAAAAGTTTTTAGTAATATCTCTGGAAAGACTTTGCTTCTCATATAAACTGAAAAGAAAAAATAAACCCTTATTACAATGTAAAGGTCCTTTATGGTCAAGCTCCAAAAATTATCTGAACCTTATTCACTCTTCTCGCCTCCAAAAAAAGATACTGGTAAAAGGGAGCTTAAACACCCAGGGACACAAAGGTAACTGAAATGCCTCAGTTTTGCTGTGCACTGCTGTTTCCAACAAGGTCAGCATTCCTTGCACCAACAGACACCTCCCAAGAAACACTGTAACCCATTCTGAATCCAGCACAAGTTTTATGAAGAGAAGGTACTAACTTGGCACTGAACACACAGTTCAGTTTACAGCTATGCTGAACTTAAGGCACTCTCTTCCCATGCTTTAGATGCCTTACTAAGGTATCCTCTTACACACTTATCTGATGCAGGCAAAGAAAAATAAAAGTTTCTTGGGGTTCTTTTGGTGGGAATAGCTGATGACTATACCATCTCAAGAGGCAAGTCTAATTTTTTTAACAGGTAGGGATGATAGTCCTGGCCATGCCAATAGTCATGCTGTATATTAAAAAAGAAGGTACTCCATTCATGAGAGTTATTTTTGTCAACTCCACAATTCGGCACAAAATACCTACTTATAACAACCACTCATTTCTGGAGTCATCCTTCTTTAGATGACACATTTAATATGACTACAAGTTTCTGAGAAGTGATCTTTGGAAACATCATACTGAGGTTAATAATGCTTGATTACCTTTCATAGTAGTGGCATCTGTATAAAAGATTATAGGAAAGCACAGTGTATCAGACAGAGGGTTAAGTAGGTGAGCAGTTGTTGACATAAAATGTGTCTCTCTTCTTACCCTAATATTTCTTTAACCTGGAGTATTTTATCTTAAGTATTATATTTGAATTGAAATTCAGAAGATTGAATCAGGAATCACTTGAGTCCTGAAGCTTGGCCCCTATTTTTCTGTAGCTTCATACTCTTTTAATTAAAAGATCAAACTCCTAACTTAGCAAATCTTCAAGTCAAGGTCAGTTTTTTCATCCCACAACTTCTCACAGACATCTGATCCAAAATCTCAGTAGTTAACTGGTCTAAAATCTTCAAACTTTCAGGCTGAAATTACACAGGACTAGTCTGCTCAGATTTGCTAATTTTCAAGCTTCCTTCTCTCGGGTGATTAAACACAAACATATTTGCAAAGTCCCTGCACAATCTTTCTCAGTTTGTATTTTCCCACAACAAATTCCTCCAAACTCCCCTCTCAAGCAATCCTCAACTTGTGAATCACTGCAGCTTTCTTGTTTACATCATAAGAATCACAGAATCATTTATGTTAGAAAAACACCCCCAAGATCATCTACTCCAACCTCTCACCCATCACCACCCTGTCAACTCAACCATGGATGGCACTGAGTGCCACATCCAGTCATCTCATGGACAGCTCCAGAGATGGTGACTCCTCCACACCCCTGGGCAGGTCATTCCAATGCTTAGCAACCCTTAGCAATTCTTCCTCAAGAACGATGTACATGAGAATGCTGCTCGTTATCAATATTAGAAAAAGCTGTACAAATATACAAATAGAACTACTCTATTTGGAATGTTGTACTCTGCAACCAGGTCTGTTCATTCTGTTCTATGTTCACTGCTTCTTCTAAGTAGGCAGAGCCTCTTAAGTAGAAACGGGTCACAGCTACAGCTAAAATCCATAGTAGAATAACTTAGCTAAGGATAGCAATTATACTTACAAATAATCAACCACTATTTTCCTGAAGAAATGCATATTATGACCTCATGCTTAAATCAAATATTTATTATAATCTGTTACTCTTCCGTACTGTAACAGAGACAACAGCCAAGAATGTTTTATTAGCAGAGAGTTTCAAACAGCACTAAAAATATCAAAAGCTAAACTACACAAATCAGTTGCCATATTCCCAAGAAGTTCCCTTCCCTCCCCACTCTTTACAGTGAATACATACTACAGTTGTTTCACGCTTCCATTTGATTTGTCATTAATTACACCCATCAGTTATTTGCATTGGTTTTACAGGAAATGCACAATCTCAACAGTGTACTAGAATAAAAGTATGTTTGAGAGCCAACAGCATTCTAATTTCTATGAGTGAAAATGGAGGCATTAATGAAAAACAATACCACTGAAACCATCAAAATACCTCTACATAGTTTTGTTACCACAATAATTACAATTATTAAAAGTTTTAGGCTTTTCTTGGACAAGGAATCCACAAGCTCTGTCATCCTTTTCCTTGAACATTCACAGACTGAGGCATAAATCTAAAGCACCTCCAACTCCAGGTAAGAGCTTAGGATGGAATTACAACCACCTTGTCTGACTTAAGTGGGCTAGAAGCTTTCAAATTTTAATGAAAAAAAAACCAACCAACCAAACCCCGTCCCATTACTTTGCATCCTCAGTTCAGTGGTGCTCCAGTAGTGTTGGCAGTCTGGAAAGGAGAAGGGAGAAGGGAGCAATGCCTGCTGGCTCTTGCCCTTTAACTACTCTTCACCAGGTGGAAGAGCCCAAGCAGACAGATTCATCCCATCAGAGAGCAAAGAGGGATGAAAACAAACTAAAATCCTTTAACGTGCAGTGCAGAAGAGAATTAACCTTAACCAAGTTTGCAGAGAACGTCCTGGACAGCATCAGCACCAAACATCATGCTATCTTTAGGTACTGGAAATGCCAACAACTGCACCACTACACACACAATGGCACATATGGCCCAGAAACAGAAGAGAAAAATTACAGAAATGTACCATTTCAGTGACTATTAGTATTACAGAATGGGTCAGGCTGGAAGGGACCACTATGGGTCATCTGGTCCCACCTCTCTGCTCAAGCAGAGTCAACCCACAGCACATGGCCCAGGACTGTGTCCAGATGTGTCTGGAGTATCTCCAGTGAGGGAGACTCCATGCCTTCTCTGGACAATCAGTTCAGTGCTCAGTCACTGCACAGGAGAGAAATTCTTCCTCACATTCAGGTGGAACTTTGTACATCAATCTGCCTGCTGCCTCTTGTCCCACCACCCCACGGAGCAGAGGCTGGTCCATCCCCTGACCCTCCCTGCAGACACTGGCAGAGAGGGATGAGGCCCCTCTCTGCCCTCTCTTCTCGAGGCTGGACAGGCCCAGCTCCCTCAGCCTTTCCTCACTGGGATGCTCCAGTCCCTCCATCATCTTTGTCACCCTCCACTGGACCCGCTCCAGCTCCGAGTCTGTCCTGTCCTGAGGAGCCCAGAGCTGGGCACAGCACTCCAGGTGATCCTCAGGGCTCAGCAGAGGGGCAGGATCCCCTCCCTTCACCTGCCAGCTATGTTCTTCCCAATGCACCCCAGGATTAATGACTTCAATTGTGACCAAAGCCCTTTTAAACACAAATAAATGCCTATCATCTTTATCCCATTGTATTTACAACTTAAACATTTGGAGAAATTTTAAGCAAGTCCTACTGTTAGAAAGGTCAGACAATCTTTATGGTTCTCCTCTAATGCTAATAACATAAACTGATATGGATCTTAAGAGGTACAGAAACGTAAAACCAGGTAATTTAAAATAAAGTCCTTGCAGAACAAGGCTCTATCATAAAACCCTTGCCTCACTCTTCTAGATTCAACACCTACTGAAGACAGGCATTCTCTCTCTGGCATAAAGAAAACTCCTGCTACATGTATGTGGAGCTCCTAGAACAGTCTGCACCTCGGATGAGTAGCCAAGATGTTTCAATTTTACACCTACTATGTTTTATAAACTACTCAAAGCATTTTGAATGAAAATTCTAATAAAAAATAAACAAGTATACTTAGCAATACTATCTGTGAGCTGTCAATCAAACACATGGTCTGATCCACATAGGAACAGCCTTAAAGATTTTAGACTGTGTACTTCTCAACCAATACACAGAGAGAATCTCTTCAAACTCACCTGGAAACAAGTTAGAAAAAAAAATGGCACACTTGTATTTTTCATCACTATCACTTATCCTGAGATATGTCAACACATTTTTGAAGGCTAATAAAGAAATCCCCAACTTACTTCTTGTTGAAGAATGTTTGTGCCAGTTGAAGAGAGTAACCTCAAACATAACACGTTTGGTTAAGTAAAAATACATGACTAATGTTAGTGCCATAAATGCCACTTTAAAAAGTTCAATGAGAAATTGAAATTGTTATTCCAATTTGTATCTTCATATAGCTTTCAGCAATGGAAAGGTATACTGGAAATATATGCAAAATAAGATTTCCCCTAACATTTTTTTCTAATGAAAACATGAACTAGAATTTCTCTCTATCCTTCCTGGCCTTTCTTTCCACCCACACCCCTTAAAAATGAAAAATGCATGCTTGCAGAACTTAAACACACTAAATGTCACATAATAAACAGTTTATCATTGCCATTCCCATCACTTCATTCATATACTACCCTGTAATTGTTCCTCACCAAAAGCTATTATTGCTGCATTTACTCAAAGTCAGTCTTATCAGTTTATTGTATTTAGAAGTGTTTAAAGCTTATCCTAAAGATCAGAATATGCCTCAACAAATTGGACTGTCTACTGTCAGCCAGGAAAGTATCTCCTGATTTCTCTAGCAAATTGTATGGCAACTTTGACTAAACACTCAAGACGTTTTACAGGCAATGACCTCTTTCCCACACCCTTTATGAAAATACCTTTTACTACCTTAAGTGACAGTGGTAACTATCTATTCAGGAAAGATAAATTACACATTTTAGTATTTCATGTGTCCGAAATGCAAATCAGAACCAGATGTGCTAGCTGCAAGAAGTAAATCACTGTACCAATCAATAACAAATCCCAGGGACATGCAGACATTTAGTGTATATTTCACTGAAAGATGTTTGGTCAGATGCATATGTAGCCATTCATAGCAGATTTACAGCAGCTTTCCTGAAGTTTCTTATGGACAAGCAAGGTGGTACCCAGAATCTATAAGCTAAATAAAGATGCTGCACCTCTGATCCCTTGGAATTTACCTGTATAGCATTGCAAAGAAATAGCAATACCACTCATAAATTGTACATGACAGTTGTGTGTTTATATTTTAAATATTTGGGTTTTTTTAGAGGACAGACTTGACATCTGTGCGGAAAAACCTGAGTAATCACTACCAGCTATCAACCCTTCACACCACCACTGCTGCTATTTTCAGTGATACACCCTGTTTTTGCTACAGTGTTCTTGGCATCATCGTGCTGCTGTGATTCAATATTTATCTGTTAGATCTAGTTACATCACAACACCCTCTACACTACCCAAATCTCGTGTGGAACTTCTGCAGCTAACACCTAATCCACCGGTTTTCAGCTCTCCCTTCGAAATTCTCCAGCCGCGGAACAAAAAGTCGGTGGAGATGTGCAAACATCTGGCCCCCTGCGAATCGATCATCCATCCTCTGAAAGGGTTTGCGGTCATGCATAAGCACTGCACCTTCCTCCTGATGGCAATCGGGCAGGAACAAAACCGAGTGTGAACTGCAGTGGTTAGCATAAAACCACTTGTGAAAGGAGTGTGCCAAAAATTGTATTCAAAACACTTCAATTACAAGAGTTTTGCTCCTACAGAAGCTCCTCAACAGCATCAAGTCAAAGCAATCATATTCCATTTATGATGGCAAACAAGGCCCTTGGAGCTCATTATTTTTAAAAGTTGTGTTAGGAGCAAGGTGGTAGTGTCTTGTGAAACAACAGAACCGAGTGCTGAAACTTCTGCTGACAACAAAGCCACCTGCTATGTCCAAGACCAACATTTCAGCATAATCCCGAGAAAAGATTAATTCTAAAATATTTTTAGCCCTGGCTTTGGAAGCAGACAGCACTCCATGTACATTGAAAAGCATCAGGGTGGAGAGCGGGCAAGAGAATACATGCAAGAAACATTCTTTGTTTATAACCAAAACACGGTCAATTATTCTCATAAAATCCATTGTCACGAAGAAAAAACTCCAAGCACACTGAACAGTATCACTATTAAGGTTTGCAGAGCAATCTCAGCTTTGGAATCAGACACACAGAAAATTAGGTAGTCACAGTATTACTGTATATTTGCTGTCCGTTTTGCAACACAGACACAACTAGAGAAAATAAATGAAAGACGATGAAGAAATAAAGAATGCATTTCAAAACTGAGCAGTGACAGAAATACGGGGGCAGGGGAGAATGGAGTTCAGCTTTAATTCTTTATCGCCATCTGATTTGGGGGAGTCTCTGCATTTTCTTGGTGACTCGAATTGTCATTTTCATCCAACAGTGGTAACCCGAAACAGCAGCTGGGTAACGCCAGCCAGAGCCTCAACTCCCAGGTTTCGTACAAGCCTCGAGCATCGGTTTAACAGCAGTTGCATAATAAGACTCAAAAGGCCAAGCACTCCTCCTGCCTTGTACATCTCCATTTCCACACGAACCAGAGTGATGGATCTGGACGAGAACCGAGCACTACCCGAGCGCCACTACCAAGCTGGTTATTATGCAGCAAAGAAGAGGAAAACCCAACACCTGGCGCACAAATATGAAGACACCCAGTGAATAGGTGGATCTACGGAGAGCTATCTTCCCCTTCCCTTCCCCAAGAGGCAATCCTTGATGGGTGTGCCAGGAATGGGATATCGGGGGGGGAGGAGAAGAAAAGGGGTGGGAAGTGGTTGCCGCTTGCTGCAGCCAGGCTGAGCGATGGCGAGGTGGTTAATCATGGTGGCTGAGGAAACATGGGGTCACTTCTCCCCCTTCCGCCTCCCGTGTGACGAGGACGGTGGGCACCGGCCACGGGGTGGGGGACCCGGACCCCGCACGGACCCGCCGGCGGCGACTCAGGTGGGTCCCGGGCGGAGCATCCCGGTGCCCGGTGCGGGCGGGGGGCGCGGGGCAGCGCTCCCCCGCCCAGCCCTGCCCTGCCCGCTCCCCGCCGCACTCACTTGCCGATCACCTCGCAGAGCTCGTACACGTCCTCGAACAGCACGTCGTCGTCGGCCATGGTCCGGGCGGGGGGGCTCAGCCCGAGAGGCGGCGGCCCCGGGGACGCCCGGCTCCCCCGCCGCTCAGCGCCCACCGCCACCACGGTAAATCCCGGCCGCTCCCAGCGCCGCCCGCCCGCCCGGGGCTCCCGCGGCCGCGCCGGGACTCCCCGCTCCTGCCGCTCCTCCTCCGCCTCCTGCCGCGGCCGCCGCCGCTCCCCGCGCGTGTCGCACCCCCCGCGCCCCCGCCTCCCACCCCCCTCCCGCCCCCTCCCTCCCGCGCTCAGCCGCGGCTCCCGCGGGCGGCTCCGGCTCAGCGGGGCGGCGCGGGAGCCATGGAGGGGATCGGGGCGGGCGGCAGCGCCGGGTCACTCCCTCGCCGGGCGGGAGCGGGGCGCGCGTTCCCGGGCGGGCGGGCGGGAGCGCCGGGAGGGAGGATAATAGTGGGAGGGGGAAGGGCGGGAGGAGCCCCGGCGCGGGCGCTGGTTCCGCTCCCGGGCGCGAGGAGGAGGCGGCGGCGAGGCGGCGGTCGCGACAGGCGCTCGCGATAGGCGCTCGCGGCACCGAAGGGCGGGCGGGCGCGCGCGCGCGCGCGTGCTCCCGGCGCCGCCGTCACGCAAGCCCCGTCACGGGGGCGGGCGCCGCCGGGGGGCGCGCGCGCGCACGCGCGCGGGGCGCGGGGAGGGGGGGGGGCGAGCCACGCCCCCAACCGCCCGCTCGAGGGGTCCGGGGAGGCGCGAGGGGAGGGGGCTCGCGCAGGCGCGGTGACGTCATGGCGCGGGGAGGGGGAGGTGGGTGTGACGTCACGGCGCGGGCGCGGGTGCCGCTCGCGCTTATCGCCCGTGCGGCCCTGACCGCCTTTATCGCCATTATCGCCTTTATCGCCATTATCGCCTTTATCGCCATTATCGCCTTTATCGCCATTATCGCCCCCGTCACCCCCAGCGAACCCGCGGCCGGCACGGGGACGGTCGCGCCGCGCGCTCGCAGGAAACCGGGCAGTGGCGGTGAAGAAGCCGTGTGCGAGCCGGGCTCGCACGGCTCTGTCCCGTGCTTTATTTTCCCTTCTGTGTGTTCCAGCGGGATGCAAGTGTTTTCTGCGGCACGAACCGGACCGCCTGTGTTGTTGGGAGAGCCGCTCTTTATCCCTAAAACAGTGAATTCGCCCTGTGGCAGTGCGCCGTGAGCCGCTCCTCCAGCTGTGCGGGGCACCGCTGGCTCCAGCCGCGCGGAACAACGCGCGGGAGACATCGGGTGGATTTTAAATCACCCCATGCTCGCACCATTCATTGTTCCATGGTGTTCAACATGCTGCACGTGTGTGCTTTTCCAAGTTTTTTGAAAACTTGGATGTTTTGTTGAAGAAAGCAAAGCTCTCTTGAAGGGTTTAGTCGGGAACTCTTGCAGTTTACAGAAAGTATTTATTTCTCTCAAGGTACAGTAGTACACGTGCAACTTCCCAAAACTCATTAACAGAGGTAAATTATGGAATTGTTCCCCAGACTGAGGAAAAAAAACTATCAGAGCAGAATTCTCTGATGAAATGGTTTAAAGGTTGGCTTTAAAACGTAGAGCTGACAACACCTTACCTTGTTCCTGTCTCCAGAAAAAATTTAAAAGTAATAAAAAAATAAGAAAACCAGTGAAAATAATTACATCTATTTAATTACATCTAACTAATTATATCTAATAATTACATCACTGCACAGTGCTATCTTAAGGGTGAGAGACATTCCTGTGGGTCTGTGCTCCATCCCATACAAACCTTTGAAAAATATTTAAACCACCATCTGCTCTTTGGACTGCAAACAAAAAGCTGATATATTTAAACCGTTCTCTAAATTTCACACAGCTAAACGTGGGCACCCATTTTTTCCTTTTGCAGGCCCACAAGGCTGTCCCACACAGGTCACTCAGAAAGAATTTTTAGAATATGGGTGAGTGTTCACTTAGACTTTGAGCTGGAGTTGTCTGTGAAGCTGTCGTGAGAAGTTAACATAAAAAAAAACAATTCAAAAGTGCACAAGAAAGAAAATTGCTGGTGGTGGATCTCTTCCTGAGCTGGGGCAAATGCTTTGGCTGCTCCAGCAGCATCACCTGAGGTGTTGCCTCCCTCTGGATGCTGAGTGCTTGGTGTCACACCAGGCCATATTGCCCAGGTGAGACAGTTTAAACTGAATAAAAGTTTACCAGGCATAATATATGGGGGCCTTTGTGCCAAAATATTGTCATAGAGCAAACCTTCATTGGACATTTGTGTTGGTTTTGGGAATAGGCAGCACATAAATGTGGCTTTCTGCTAAAGTACAAGGTCCTGGGGCACAGGCTGGGGGTTTGTTGTGATCCTGGGAAGGAAGTTGGAAGACACAGAACAAAAATGAGCTTTTGCTGAAGAGAGGTGATCCATTCCCTGGCATCCAGGGAATGCCAGTAGGCATCTGGCTGACTTGAGGGGTCCTAGAGCAGCCTTAGCATTCACTAGGCTCAAAAGAAGCAAGGTGGATCTATCAAACCTGTCCTCACTCAGTACAGGGGAAGAGTGAACATGGGTGCTGCCTCCCGTTTGAGTTGCATGAGGAGAATCTGTCTGAACCAGGATTTTGGTGTAGATCTGGATCATAAAAAGTTGCACAGTGAGCCAGTAAATGCAGCAGAGATGCCACTGCATCAGCAGTTACTGGAACAATTGAGAACTGTGCTGTTACTCTGTTTCAGATTGAATGGGCTCAGGAAAATATGAGCGTTGGTCTGCCAGAAGGACCCAGTAGCATGATAATCCAAGCAGAGCATTTGCAAGTGTGTTTGTGATCAGAAATTCCAGCCACACGTTCAAAAGTAGTCATTCCCTTTCGTAAGCAAGCATTTTTGATTTTCACACATTTATCCAGTGTGGATCCTTACAGATTGTGGGATTAAATTAATAATTCTGAAATACATACATCTAACATCTCATCAAAAAGTGTGTAACCATAATGTTTGGCATACGAGCAGAAGTGACTTTGCACTTGAGACCTGAAATTATTTACTGGCGAGGTAATGGTCTGAAAGCAGATCAGTTGGTTCAGAGCTGGGAGAGGGACTTTTTGATCAGGCAAGAGTAAGAGAACACTGAGTGTTCACATGAGGAAATGCCCTACAGCCCCTGGTAGCCTTTCCCAAAGCACTGCACGTGTTTCAGCTACCTGTCTGCCAGATTCTGGACAGGCTGGTTAAGATTGTGTATGTTTAGGTTAACCAGTTTTGCATTCAAAAAATGCTAAGGAGTAGCTGAGTGTGGGCTCGGGCACTAGAAAACTTATTTCTTAAAATTTTGTGGGGTTTTCAAATTTTATTCACCTGGGGTTTTCGCATACAGTCCGCACAGCATGAGCCACAGGACAGGTAAGTTGTTCAAAAATTGGTTTTGGAGCAGTAGTTATCAGTTATCCAAAGAGCCTTTGTGTTTTCATTTAAAATTTGATGTAAAAAGTACACGATGAAGAAGAACAAGAAATTTCAGTGGTTTGACAGCGTTCTGTTATCCCACAGATGTAGAAAGCACCAAATCCTGTTCCTCAGATTCCAATTGTAACAGGGTCTTGGGTACTTGATCTGTAACCCAGATATTAATTCCCTCCCTCTTAAAAAGTTTGAGAATGACACTGAAGATGAGTATGAGCTGTTAGTATTTTGTAAAAGAGAATATTGCAGGCCTACCGGGTTTCTGACAAACTGCCATATTGTTTAGGTGGGTCAGTTCTGTGAGCTGAAAATTGTTCATACTTTGGGCAGTAGAAAACATGTTTTGGTTGAAATGAAAAGTGTTTTGATCACAGGCACATTTTCAGGGATATTTTACAGGGACATTTGCAGTCCCTGTAAAAACTGTTAGTGAAAAGAGCCTTCAAAAGCCATCAGCTGACCTGGAGTAGGTCTGAATGATTTCTTGCAAAAGTCTGTAATTAAATCAGCTCAGAATCTGCCATGTGGCAGGGTAGGCTGCAGCTGCAGAGCTCAGGTGTAGCACACAAGTTATGCCACACTGTAATTAAGGAGGCAGGGTTTCCCACGAATGCTTGTCTTAACAGGTGAGTGATGTTTGTCTGGGAAGATAAATCTCCAGCTGCATTTTTTCCCCCCCAGTGGAGTTGGTTTTAAGTTCCTTCACAGTGTCAGTTCTCCATTGCTTGGTGAGAAGGAGACTCTCACTGTCACTTTTCTTCACTGAAGCCACCACCAGGTCTCTTTTCTGCAGCCACTTCTCTTCAAAAAGCAGTTGGAGCTTATCTCAGGGGATCTGTACCTTGCCCCTGATTAATTCTGTTGAAATTGACCGCCAGGTTCAAAAGTTCCTGGAAAAGTTATGTGTAGTGTGAACATGGCAAAACCTCTTTTCCCTGGCCAGCAGGCTGAGAGGTGCCTCTTTGGAATAAGAAATTTGCTTTCACTGCCTTTGAGACATGGTGACCACATCCCCTTCCTCTGACATGGCTCACACTGACCCAGGGCCAGTAACCAGACAGGTTTTTTCTAGGGAAAAAGTCACTTTCCTCATCTGGAATTAGATTGCACTCATAATTAAACAGAAATTATGGTAACACTACTGGAGATGGGCATTGAACTAGACCAAAGCTGACCCAATATGACACTTTCAGAAGTATCACAAGTCACCTTTCAAAATCAACTTCCAAAGGTGAAAAAGTCCCAGGTAAGAATAGCTGACAACATCAAAAGAGAGAGGAATACTTTAAAATTACACAAACCCTTATTTAATGGAGTTTCTTTAGTTATTCCTTGCCATTCTGCTGATTTTCCCCTTCCTTGTGTACCATGTAGCTGTGTCTTGATTTCATTACTGGAGGTGTTTATTTATTTCTCCCCAGCTGCAGCTTTTCCTCATTGATGAGTATGGATTAAATTATAATAAATGCAGAGGAAATCTCTCCAGGATGCTTTTATTGAATTTTTCTTAAATTAAAAATGTCTTACAGGGGTTAAATCCAGGTAATAAAACCAACTAAAAATTCCAGTTATCGTTTCATCATTTGCAACCATATGCTACATTCATGCACCTACATAGAGAAAAATAATTAAAAATCACATTATAAAGACAATATCAAAATGCAAAGTACTAGCACCAAAAAAAAAAAAAAAAAAAAGAAAACTAATTACCCTTTTATTTTCCTTTCATGTCTTTATTTCCTTTTTTCTTGCATTTATCACTCTCGTGTCTTTTGTACAAGATTATTAAGTGCTTTTGACTAGACAGGTGCCACCCTAATAGAAACTCCAGAAGGGCCCCACAAAGCTGAGCGAATGCCCAGAGGAGCTTTGGTGTAGATAAATGGCAGGGAATACTTCACTGAGAGGAAATCCTGAGCTACACCCTCCCTGCTGGATGCTGAACTTGGAACTGGTGGTTGCAACTCTGGAAAGATCCCTCAGACTCAGCCAGGCAGTTTCTGGAACCACTGCTGTGGGGTGCAGTGACAGTCAAAATAAAAAAGAAAAAGCCAAGGCAGTATTGGGTGTGTCAGGGGAGGCATGGAAACAAGGCAGAAAGTGTTATTTTGCCTCCACATAAAACTCTGGTGCACCCACAGCTGGAGGGCTGGGACGTTTTAGGCCTTTCCATCTGCAGGAAGATGGCAAAGGAGAGAGAATGGCAACAAAAACAACCCAGGGATGAGCCAGGTGCCTTGCAAGAGAGGGTGAAAGGCTGGGACTTGTCAATTTGCAAAGACACCTGAGGTAAGGTATATTGAGGTTTGCAAAAGCATGAAGGTGAAAACTGAGTTGTTCTTCAAACCCCGCACTACTGAAAGTAAGGGATGATCTATAAAGCAAGTGGGAAAGTAGTTTAAGACAGAACCTACTTTCAAAAAAATATTATACACACACACTGGATAGCAAACTTTTTGAGAACTTTCTGGCACAAGAAGCTGTGGACACCAATAATACCAGGAGGTTCTAAAAGGAGTGAAAGCATTTCAGGAATGACACATCATTATAACAAAACCCCTGGGTAGGTAGGCAGGGGTGTGCCATGGAGCAGGCCTGGTACAACAACAGTAGGTGCTGGGAAGATGGAAGGGTTACAGGTTGTGACCAGGCTTTCATGCACTTTCAAAGCTATCTCCTACTGCCACCGCTCTCTTTTCATTTTCAAAGGTGTGAATTCAGTTTTCACTACAAGTTATACAGTCAGCTTCTCCACATTCAGGTGAATCCCCAGAAGCAGCACACCTGGAGTTTAAATAATCTTCTTACCCAGGAAGGCCACATTACTGATCTCAGTCTTCCCTCCCAGGTAAGAAGGACTAGGTGAACCCATCAGGGCATTTCTTATGCTCTCAGCCTCTTAGTTTTATTCTGTGTTTCATTTTTCATTCCAAACTTTGTCCTTTATTTTGTCCCCATTCTGCCACCTATTTATTTTCCAAACCCTCTTTATGAGGTTTAAAATACCTAATTTTTCTTACTGCATTTCCCAGATCACTATTAATGTGCAGTAATGCAGTACAAAAGCTGACAAGGTTTACAGTTGAAGGCTTCTAAGACACAGCTATGGCTTTAGCACTTATCCTATAGCCTCAGGGTAAGCTAAGCTTGCCACATTTTATAACTTTAGAAGAGAATACTAATTCTGTAAGTAGTTATTTACTAAATATTTCATCTTCCTCTTTGTCATCCAGCTTTTTTTCTTTTTATCCTGGTTTTCTCAGCCTCCTTTATTTTTTTTCAGATGGGGAGTCTCTTCACAGAAAAGTGAACACCCTCTGCCTGACCATTTAGTTACTTCCCACTTCCTTCTCTCTCTTATGCTTTCCCTTTCTGGAGTATTGTGCTGGCACTACATGATTATTCACACCCAAACTTCAAGGTTGTTTTATACTTCCTGAGTAAAACACCACCTGCAATGGAAAGACTTGGTATTGACTTCCTGATTCAGACTGGCCAAGTCACCACTGAGAAAATTCTTGTAAACTTTTTAGCTGCAGGAATCCAAGCTATAGATGGTTTGCAACAGACCTTTGACATTTAGCAGGAGAAAAACTCCTGGGAGGGCAAAGGTGTAAGGTTTTCCATGTCCCATGAAATTCTATTCAGGTCTATCAGAGGGAAAAACTGGGAGAAAAATGTCCTTTTTTCCTCTGGCTTATGTTGGCAGCAGCACTCTGACAGCCATCCAAGGGGACTGGCCATCCTCATCCCTGGCAGACTCCACAGCATTCACATTGTGCTGGGAGCCTGACGCTGGCTGCAGCTGAAGAGCTGTTGTGAAAGTGAAATTTGGAGACAGCAGAGAGAGAAAAAGACTGCCACACTTTATAACAGCTCTCTCTAGACCCAGTACACAGCATCTCTCTGATTGCTCTCTTTATGGGCTCTGCCTTATTCTGAAGAAATTCCAGCCATTCTTCCTTGATGACTACCTGTGCACTGCACAGGGTCCAAATCTCAGCAGAGACTTCTGTGAGTGGCTTGGGGCCTTTTCATTTGGAAGGAAAAAAATGCTTCCACAAAGTCAATTTTTTTTCCTTGGGAAAAGGTACTTGTGTGCTAAGTAGGAAACTATTTTTGTGATTGCTGCACTATTTTCTCTCACTATTGGAATGTCAGGGGAGAATATAACAGAAGGTGGGAAGAAGTGGGAGAAGGATTTTGATTTAAGGACAGGAGAATGACACATAAGTGAGCAAATTGTTATTTAGGCTGTAGGAAAGTGTGGTCCTCAATGATGCTTTGCCTGGTGTTTTTACATCAGGTCAATATGCTCAGCTTCAAGCTTTTTTGGCCATCAGTGCTCATCTGGAGACAAGGCTTGCCCTCAATTTTCTCTCAGCTCCAGGTGTACATCTCTCTGCTCCTTCACCAATGTAAAATATGTTATCATAGAAGCAGAGGAAAACCAAGGATCATGGAAATGTGTAAACACTTTCTAAAGAGCTGAAAATGCTTGTTCTAACCTCATCTTATGCATGATGACTCCTAATCAGAAGCTCTGTCTGATGCTGGTGATGTCCTTAGCACAAGGAACACAAAAGAATCTAGAAGAACTAAGTTCTCAGGATTATATTTTTAAAGTAATTTAAGAAGGACAAAACTCTAGGAATAATTAATTTTTCTGTGAGAAAAATAGCCAGATGTAACACATGGTGCTGGCAGTCCACCCAAACCTCTGTCCTGTCAGAAATGCACACTCTGTCCTTCCCATGCTGTCACCATTCAGATCCCTCTGACTCCCTTGCTGTTTGGGTTCTCTCTGAGGCTTTTCCATGCCATGGTGTCCATTTTGTGCTGCACACCCACAGACTCTGGCTGAGCCTGTGCTCAGTCATTACAGATGTCAGTAAAGGGCATCTCTTAGACTGGAAGCTTGAGTTCAGTCGTAATAATTGATTATTTCAAACAAGGGCTGGGCAGGGCCAAGTAGTTTTCTCCTCTCAGAAGACAGGAGACGCTGTCTAAAAATCTTCTAAGTACTTATTTGTAGTAATTGTCAGATCAGTGGGTAAATCCTACCATAAGTGGAAAAGCTGTGACTTTCAGTACTAAGAGGCTTGATTGGGGTGGTGTTGTCCTTCCTTTGGTGCCTTTGGTTGGAAGTATGAAGATAATCAGAGAGCAGATGTGGCCCAGAGTAGCTGGTCCTGTCCAGAAGCACGTCAGCTCAAGGATGTGAAGGACACAAAGACCAATGATGAATTATGTATAGGGAAAGGCACTTGGTTTGCCTCTGCTGTGCAGATACAGCCAGTGCCCAGCTGGTCAGGTAAACCAAGACTTTGACAAGCTCTAGTCAATTCTGTTTTCTCATCCTGTAGGTTTCTAACAAAGAATCATATACAAATAATCTCATTAACTTTAGGCCTCAATGGTCTCCATCTGAGCTAATTGTCTGGGCTTCATTTATATACAGTCAGCAGATAGACACATTTCTGAGGCATAATCACTCTGGATATACTGGGGATGCAGTGAAGAGCTCCAGCAATTTTCCCTTTAAAAATAGAGATATTTTTTTTTTCCTTTGATCTTTCAAAGGGGGATGCTTTAAACTCTTCTGTTAATATAGTAATAGATGCCCTAAAAGAAAAGGAGAAGATTACTAGCTTTATAAAAAGCAATGAGAAAAGTATTTTTTCCTTGTCTGGCTTTCACAGAAATGAAAAAATGTCTCCTCAAGATTTCCGTGTTCTGGAACCAGCAGGCACCACAGAGTTTGATAGGGATCTGTCTGCCTTGGAGTGTGAGCGCCTAACAAGAGCAGAGCAATTTGTAGCTCATATTTAACAACTGGTTCAAGCCAGAACCTCTTAAAGACAAGGTTCTCAGCAACTTCCCTCTGCATCCTGAAATTAAACATTAACATAATAAGGAAGTTCAGTTCCTAACTTAATCTAACTTAATGAACAAAGGCATGTTCAGTTAGTCTGAGGTGCTCTGCACTGATTCATGGAAATGGAAATATCTCCCAGAGTATCAATACTCTTGCTGTCAGATGGCAGCAAGGCTGTTAGCTCCACTTGTGCCGCGTCCTGAAACAAATTCATCTCAACCTGCTGCAGCTCTTGGCTGTCAGAATTTCTCAGGTGAAATGGCAGTGCTGGGACTTCTCCTTTGGAGAATGTGTCACGTATTCCTCTGCATCTGTCCACCTGCTGTGTCAAGTTTGTCTCTGGCCACAGGATATTTCTTACAGCATCATTAGTATTTGCAGTCATTGCTCTTCATTGCCACAGTTATTTCTTATGAAATGGTGACAGCTCCTGGTATTCCAGATTATACTTCCCTTTCACCTTCCCCCACCTCATATTTTTTCCCATGTAGCTGCTGGTTGCTGTGACTTTGACATGAATTCCTGGTAAGCACTCTAGAGCAGGCACTCCTGTTTTCAGTTTTCAGTTGAATAAAATGTAAGCAAGTAACAAGGCATGTTACAATGGTGCCACTCCATTATTAACAGCACTAGGTACAGATCAGAATTGGCATCCATTCCTGTGTGATCTTTAACATTTTCTGCTGGCCTGTAGAGGCTGGAGATGATGGAGTTTATGGTTATATGACTAAACTTATATTTCTGAACAAAATGGTTAAATAGGACCCTGATAAATGTCAGACATTTGTGTATCAGGTATGCCAGGCCTAGCATAAGGGTTCAAATTTGGGATATCCCTAAGATGTTATCTTTTCTAGCAGCACTGTCCCAGGAAAATGAGAATACTCTTAATACACATCTAGGATAAGGGACTGCTGACTACAGATTTTCCTTTCCAGCCAGGACATGCAAGCTCTCTTCTCCTTTGCATTGGGAACAAGTACTTGCTGTATCATATGACAAGTCTTACCACTTCCTCTATGAATTAATTTGTTTAGGAGCAGGACAAATCTCTATACCATTTTCTTACTGTTTTCAGTCCCTAAATTAATTTCCTTCACTCATTTTATAATTTTTCAAAGACATCTTAAAAATGACCACTCCAGTCTCTTTAAGCATCCATCTGACATTTAGAGCACTTCTCAATTCGAGCTTGATAAAGATTATCAGTAAAGACAGAATAATATACTAGGCACAGTATGTAAATAGTTTTAATTACATTTTGTAAAAAACTTGTTTGTAAGAGCAGGTTTGACAAAGTCTGTATTCTGTGTCTACTGTTGGTTTATTTTTTTATCTGCTTGCTTCATGTAAAATCTGACTCTGGACCTTGAACCACAGCCCAGTTTTTAAGTGGGCGAGTGTGCCTGCAGCCACCAAAACTTTCCTAGGTTTTAATTTAACTTGCAAATCATGTTTCTGTAGCTGAATGTTGTTCTTCAAAGTACTACTTCCCAGCTCCCTGTGGCAGACAGTCAATTTCAGTTAAAACTTATCTCTGGGGAATGAGAGCATAAACCTTTTTAGTTGTGGTGCTGGCAACTGCTGACACCCACATGCAACTCAGAATCAGAGACACAGAATGGCTTGGGTTGGAAGGGACCTTCAAGATCATCTCATTCCAACTCCCCTGCAATGGTGGGACACCTTCCATAGGCCAGGTTGCTCAGAGCTCCGTCCAACCTGGCCTTGATGGAGTGGATGTGGAATGGGCGGCCACAGCTTCTCTGGGCAGCCCGTGCCAGGGCCTCAGTGCCATCACTGCAAGAGAACTTGCACCATTGTCCTTCTTGGAGTGGGTGGAAGAAAACTTTATGTTGTGATTACTTTCACAGGCCTCTCACTCCTTCAGCTTCTCAAGAGCTTTGTCACTGGCAGTGGCACTTGTTTCTCGAGTGCTTTGCTGGGTCCTCTGCTCTGCAGAGTGCCAGGCTTAGAAAGCTGGTTCTGGCAGCTCTGTCAGGCACAAATTTGCATGCAACGTTTGTCTCTCCAAGGAATCTTTAAACTCTTTCTTGTCTGTCAGGCTAGGTATACTAATGATAACATCAACCTCCCTCGTGTGATCATTTCCTAAACCATTCTAGAAAATGAGATGGATTAATGAAGACTTATTATTTAAATTGCTCAAGGTACTCGGCTCATTTTTGACTGAACACAGGAGCTTCTGCCATGACTGCTACAACCAGAAGGGATGTCTGTTGGTCCCTAAGCATCCAGCACATCCCAGTTTTAAGATTATATGTCTTAGTTTAAACCTCACAAACTACAGCAGCTCTGACAAAATTTCTGAGAGTGTGCTCACGTGCTAAACTAGTTGTATATGAAAGCACAAAGCTGTGCATGGGTTTATTTTGCTCCCCTGAAAGCTCACTGATTTCAAATTGCCTCAGGTATCTGTGCAGTCGTCAGTGAAGTTACACCCTTAGTTTTATTTTGGTCCTGGGCTTTATTGTGTAAGCCTACAGAGCCAAGATGTTTGAGTGATTCATTCCTGTCTGGTATCTCTCTGACTGCCATGGTTTAACCTGGCTCTGTGCACCAGCTCTTGGCATTTTCCAGAGCTCTGGAAAGCTGTGGTTCCCTGCCCTGGCTGCTTCACAGCTGCTACTGTCAGCCCATAGTAGCTGTGGCTCAGAAAATGTTCAGGTCTTGCACTTTGAAGTCTCTGGATGTCACTCATAACTAATCACTCATCTCTGAAACGTTCTCCCCAATGCTAAAAGTGTTTGCAGAAATAATTTACTGTGGATAGGCAAAAAAATGCTGGCAATTTAGAAGTAATTAAAAATTTTCCATTTCAACACTTGAGGATTTCTACCTTCAGTGCAAAAACATTACAGGTCTCAGCAGCTGTCACCCTCAGCAGACCACTGTGCTGTTACTCAGCATAGCCTGCTTTTATTGGAATAACATTTGAAATTAAAAATTAAGGTTTTCAAAAGAACTTCTGATTTTTGTTTTCTTGTAAGTTTAACCTCTCACTTCAAGTAAGAGGAAGCTGGTAACATTGTTTGCCCCATTTCTTAGATACTGGATTATGCATTTGCCTGACTTTTTATTTTACCTTTTCCTCTTTATTCTTTAATTTTCCATGTTACAAAAGTGACACGGTAGCCCTAAATATAGCAGAAGATTGCTCATGAGACTATCTTAAATTAATCTTATTAAAATAATTGATTAAACTTGGTTCTTGACTAAAAATTAAATCTTTTTTTTCTTCTTTGTTTGACTCAAGGTCAATTTTAAGCACCTTTGTCATTCTTTGACAGATAGACACAATGTCCTGGAAAACATTTTGAGGAGAAATAGCAAAGAGAAAACTTGTTCCCACATACTTCTAAACCCCTAGGGTTCGATTCTGTAGCACAGTGAAAGATCACATTTGTAATCTGCTCCTTAAACTTGGGACCTCTAATATGTAGGGCTAAGTGTGTGTTTAAGTATCTGAAAACATTTTGTTGTCTGTTTACCTGAATCAGCCCTCTGGATGGTGATAATTAAATTCAAGCACCCTCTGAAAGCATGCCTGGCTCATTTTCAACCACTACAGTAAAAAGACCTTTCTCCAAGGGGGAGATAATGCAGGGGAAATATTAACTGAGGAACCCCCCACCAAATTCAGTATATAGCCTGCCCTGGATAATTTCTTTGCTGCTTCTTCTTGCTGCTGAATACAGCAAGCCTTTAGCATGGACCTTCAGGTCATGTAGACTGGACATAAACATGAAGAAATTATTAATCCCGAACACAATTCTATGTAATTTTTTCCCCCTGTCTATCTAAAACACTTCTGGGAGAGATACTCAGTGAAAAATTATCTTTACAGTATGACAGGCTGTTGCCAGGAGCTCAGCATGAATGATCAAACAATTTTACTAATCTGTTTTTAACACAGCATACAGAGGTAAGGAAGAATTATGTCCTACACAAATATAACGCAAAATCAGAATAATATTTTCTTATTTGAGTATCCACATGTGAAAAAGAAAAGAAAATAAAAAGTTTGCTCTGAAGTCAGCCATTTAGATACTTTGGCAGAGAGAAAATCAAAAGTTCTTCTGAAATAAGGGAAGAAATATGTGGAACATGGAGATCAAAGCCAGCCTCCACTGTAGGATAACCAGCTGTCATTGGCTGGTCTTTCTGTGAAGCATTTATTTAAATACTTATGTATTCAAATAGTAATTGTTCTACGTTTCTAAAGCTCTCTCTCTTCTATTTGCATATTGGTCTTGCATAATTTTGAATGGGACTAAATTACTTCACTAATTTTGACTAATATTTTAAATGAAGCTGCCAAAAAGTTACAACCCTAATTTACCTAATAGATTTGCTTCTATGAACTTTCCTTCAAGCTACTGCCTGAATAAATATATTAAAAGTTCAAGTGGTGTAATTTATCTCAGACCTTCTGCAGTTACAGTACTGTGCAATACTTCATGTAGTCAAAAACCAATACAATACTAAAATGACAGTACTGGAATTAACTGTTCAGATTCTTTAATTATGTTAAATATGTCAAGACCTTGAAAATAATATCTACAGCATATCAGTGCTTTAATCCTATCAAATTCTGCATTTGAGAAGGAAGATACACATTTGACAAAAAATGTTTAAATACATGATTAAAAGGACAACTTAAGGGACAGGAAACTGTGGGGGCTATTGAGACAGAAACCAGAAAAATGAGTGGTGTAAAACATTTGTTCAGCAAGAATATTTGGTTTCTCATGAGAATTTCCCCCCAGACCAGTATTAGAATAGTTAAAGTTGAACCCAGACATTTGGCAAGTGTGCCCTGCTTGGAAATATTTACAGAATTCTAATACTTAGCAGGTGGTAAAATTTTCCTACCAAGGATCTCCAAGCATTTTACAAAACATTAATAATCAGGCTTTATAAAAAAAAATTAATGCACAGCTTTTCCAGATGTGTCTGCTCTTGGAGGTGGATGGTTTGAAGTTGTACCTCTGGTGCTGCCTGTTCCACCTAGAAAGGAAATCCTTGGAAAGCTGTCAGAGTGCTCAGGGATGTGCAGAAGAGCAAGATGCTGTTTGCTCTGTGCTCATGTGCCCTGGCTTGTGATGCTGTGATGGAGGCATGGAAGAAACCCCCAGGAATCAGCACTGGGACAAACAGAGACCTGGCAAATCTGTGATGTTGTTAAGCACCACCTGCACTGGAGAAAGGAGGGAGATGTGGAAAGGTTAGGAAATTTACTGAAGGTTACACTGCCAGTAGCTGGCAGAGCCGGAGCAAGAGTCCAGAGTTGACTCTGAGCCTTGTGCCTGCATCACTGGGCTGGCTTTTATTCCAGGGAGCTACAGCTCAAATGGGAAATGAGAGACACTGCAAAGGTATTAGACAGCTGAACAGATTGTAAGTGCTCTGGACAATCTTGTGATTACAGCCCTTGTGAGCTTTGCAAACTGCTGGGTAAATTGGATTAAACAATTATGAATAGGTACGAGGCACCTAAGAGGATATAATGTGGTAGGAACAAACATTTTTCCATCAAGGAAGATGCAAGATTTTCTATAGAAATTAATAATAATAATAATAAAAAAAACTTGATTTGTGAAAAATTCTTTGTAGAAACCTGTGAAAAAAGCTAGGTGTTGTGGAGGAAGAGAAAGTTGTTACAGAAACAATGAGATACAGAAATGTCAGAAGAGGTGGCAGAATGGCCTGAGGCTGAGTACCAGTACTTGGTGATTAATGTAATTTGCAATCTGTAAAAGAATGGTCAGTGAGGTGGCAACGTTTGCAATACGACAAAATTGTCCGGGATAATTAAAACAAGAGAAGACCAAAGAGCACTACAGAGATAGCTAAGCTAGGTCACTGAGCATCAGATGAAAATTAATGTGGGTATTGCAGTTTGGAAGAATTACCTGAACTGCTGTCAGAGGTCAAAGTTAATGGCAACCAATAAAAAGAAAAAAATTTGAGTGAAAACATCAGTGCAAATCTACGAGTGGCATGGAAGAATGTATGGATTTATATGGAATAAATTGGTGGTGTGTTTATTTTAAACCTTTAAATTCTATATATGACATGAAAAGAATGAGTGGCAGAAGAGTTTAGAAGCAACTGGGAGGAATGACATAGGAACATTTCCATATAAAGTATTTCCATATTAGGATTATCTAGCTAAGAAGTGAATATGTAGCTGTAGAGTGCACATTTAAAAAGTTAAGGGAAGGTATTTCATGTTCTTGTATTTTTTAATTGTGATACAAGACCAAAAATATGTTCAAACAATCCAAACATCAAGCAAAAAAAGATAAAGCATCATATTTAACTGAAGACAGAATGGATAATATAAAATGGATGCAACACTGTACTATATTTCTGAGGCCAGGAGAGAACCAGATGGAGGAATGTAAAAGGTATTTATGTCCTCAATTAGAACATACTAAACAATGTATAGAATTGAAGAGAAAGCATAGTAAAAACAAACATTAAAATAAGGAAATGGAGTGGCTATTTCATCTTTGCATTAAAAAATTGGATTTTGTCTTCCTCATCTGGAGTACAGGGACTGTCAACAGCTGCTGACATGATCCTAGATGAGCTGGTGTCATTGCATCTACCCATTTGGAAGTCAAAGGTGCTAATTAGAAGAGAAGAATCAATATGAACAATAGAAAAAAACCAGCAGACTGAACCACTTTAATATTTGGGATAGTCAGATGCTTAATTCTTTTTAACCAGGGAGTTTATTTTCACAAGGGGTGTATAAAATTGACCATAATAATTAGTTTAGGCAGTATGCTTATACTTAGATTCAGGTATTTCTGTTTATAAGGAATGCTTTTATGGATGTTTTCAGTTTCAGTTAGCAGGAAACAGTCAGTGTATAGGCACAGAGCAGCTCCTTTATCAGGTTGAGGAGCTCATGACCTATATAGCCCTGCCATCTGCCCATCTCTTACGCCAAGGTAAATCTGCCTCACTAAACTACTTCATAAAAGAAAGGAAATGCAGCTAAGGCCAATTTATTAAGAACCAGAAATCCTCAACTGTCTTATAAACATCAAAAAAAGGATCAGAACAAAGTGATTTTGCTGTTGCACCATGAGCACTGCTGTAGCTATCTGAGCAAACTAGAGGTCAGAAATATTTCCATTTAAAATAAACAATAATTTGCAGAATAGCAGGTTATCCCACAGAGCCATGGAGACTCCTGTCTCCATCTTTGTTTTCTTCCTGTTTTAGTGGCTGGGTTTTCCATCCTGCAGGAGAGAGCAGAATGTGCCTCAGGTGTGTCCCTGCTCATTATCTTGTCCTTTTGTATTGCTGAGTTTGTCTTTTCCACTTCCCTAACAGTGTGGATGTCCACAAACTAAGAAGTCTCATGAGCTGTGTCTTGTCAATTGATCTTAAATTTTGATGGGCTCAATGCAATGTGAAATAAAGGCCATAAATCTCCTGGAAGACAGCTTTCATTTTCTGATGTAATTGGAAGGGAGGCAAAAGTTAAGCAGCACAGATGAGATTTTTTAGCATATATTGCCTTAAGAAAGAGATTCACATATCATGGGTGCTGGGCAGGGAGAATACATAACTAAGGGGACCTGTGTGGTGACCTGAGTTCTTTTGGTCACACAAACCTCAGCAGCACCTCAGGTTAGTGGCAGAAGTGACTGCCCTGGCTGCCAAGCTGTGAACCCCCATGTGCCTGGGCTGCCTCTGGCTGAGTGTAGCTGGGTATAAATAATCAAGAGTTTCCTGACCCAGGTGTTACAGAAGCCTTTCCTCCACTCTGCTCTTACTTAAACACCTTATTAAAAATAGTCACCTTGCCCCCATGAAAGAATTATGTTTCAGCAGAACCTTGAAGAATTTACATTTTTCTCATAATGAGGAATAGTTTGTTTTTAAAACATAGCTCAATTAGCACTTAAAGAGTTGCATTTAAGTAGCTTGCTGTAGCTCTTCAGTCCATACCTATACATTTTTATTCTTTCTTTTTTTTTTTTTTTTATTTCTCCTGAAAAAACAACTGGTTCCCATCTTCTGTTGTATTATCCAGTAAGTAGGGACTTCTGCTGAGGATGTGCCAGTGTTGCAGCTTCCCAGTCAGGAGCACTCAGCTGACAGCTGCACCACAGCAGCTGAACTGGGACCCCTTTGCTCACCTGCCAGAGCTGATCATGCTCCACTGCTGTGCTCCAAAGGCAGTGGAGTTTGCTCAGACTCCACCAGGATGAAGAAAGAAAGAGGTGTTAGGCAGAGAAGCAGACATGGGCATGTGTCTGCTTAGCCATTTGCTGCTCTACAGTGTGAAGTGCACTCCATGAATGCACTCTACCTCTGCTAAAACAGCAGTTTGTATTTCCATAGCATTCCTGGAGCCCTAAAAATGTCATTCCACACCTCCTCAGGGGTTAAAGTTTATTTAGAAACACCTTCATCCCCCATGGCATGTTATAGCTCTTGCTCTAGACACCTGAAGTCGACTGGACATAAGCTGGTGAATCCTTATTTTGGGATGTTCACAGCTGAACTTAAATTTGAAAGGATTCTGCACTGAGAGCTTGGTCTCCTATTATGGAAACAAAGTTTATAGTTACACTCAGCCTTTTCTTAGTTCTGTACTTAAAACCAGCACTTACAGTTCTTCAGAGTTAATTTCAGGTTTTTAGTACTCCAAATCTCCTTTTGTCCTCTCTGGCCCAAAAATGCATAGCTTTGTTCTTTAGTCTTACCTATAAATAAAGACATTTTTTTCTTAATCCTGGTGTCTGTGATACTCTGTCCATATCAGTCCTGATAAAGGTACACCTTTGAACTTTGAAAGCTTTTCTAGAAAAATATTTCTAGAATATTTTAATAGAAAATATTTTCATAGAAAATATTCTATGGGAATAGAATATTTTCAAATATTCCCATATTTGTCTGTGTGCCTCATTCTGATTTTTACCTAATTTCTTACCTTTTTCTCATATTTCCCTACAATCCCTTCTCCCTCTGTTCAGTTTACCCCACAGCCTGCATGAGCCTCACTCAGCCAGTGTCTGTCTTATCACACTTCACTCCCATTGCCAGGACCTTCTCTTTAATGGGCAGTTCAGGTCTCCAGAATTTCCTAATTTCCCTTTGAGCAATCTTTTCTGAGAAATACCACCCCTTTTAACTCAGCCATTTTAACCTACCAATAGCAGGGCTTTGGGGATTCTTTTTTGAGCTCTACCTTTGTTGCATTTAAACTCCATTGGTTTTAATAGCCGAGCCATTAAAAAGTCAGAGAGGGAAAGCTGTAAGAATTATACACAGAATTTTAACTTGGCTCTGAAGGGAGAGTGGTGTCTAAACTCCAGAAGCGTTGTCAGTGGGACACTGCCTGGGGCCCTGGAAACACTCCAGCCCACAGTGTAGGAGTTTTTTCAGGGGGGCAGCTGGGTGTGTGCAGTCACATCCCTACCTGTGGCTGGGCTTAGGTGGTTGCTGTGGCTCAGAGCAGCTGCCAGGGCCAAATGCCACGAGCAGGAGGTCACAGCCCACCACAATTAGGCACTCACCTGATGTCAGGGGGTAGAAGGGGCCTTTCAGCTTCTTTAGATCCACATGCTTGTGCTGTTCAGTGCCCCCTTGCCTCTCCCCATCCTCTCTGCTCACAAGATTGTTTCTCACATGGTGCCACAAAGGCTTTTTTATGGCTGAGTGATAGGAAGGTCTCACCTGCTCTGATCAGATCTGGTTCAGCAGCTGCTTTAAAGATTGTCTGGCAGACTGGGGAAGGATCTTCTGTCTGTCTGGGCTGACTTCAGAAGATCCCTGTTATGAACAAGTTCATTGGTGAAATGCGGTTAAAGTAGTTAATGCACTTACAGTTAATTATGTTAATTAAATAGTTGTTAAATGTTAAACCCTTGTTTACCCCCACTGTTGACCCCTTACATACCCCTTAGCTGTACCCTTTTACTGTACCTGTAACCCTTGTCGCGTCCATTGGGTATTGCCTCCTCTGCTCCACAAAATGGCGACCGGAACATTCCCGGGAAATATGCAAATCAGGAAAAGTGCAAGGAAATCCAACAAAAGACCCTAGAAACAACGAGCCAACCTAAAATTTGGACAATTAACCAACTAGACCTACCGGCAAGAAGTCCCTCTACGCTACCAACATGATTTTAAGCGTCACCATAACCTAAGTAGAACTGAGTCAGAGTGAGGACCCCAGCCGACGAGCCAAAGGATGTTTTCCTAGGCACGCCCACGAGGACAGAAGCCCCAGTTCTGCTGAGAAGCAAAACTGTTCACCCCCTCCCCTGCGTTGCCAAAGGGAGCAGCAGCGGTGTGTGCGACCCCTCGGGCCCCCACCCAGAGCTGGTCACTTCAATAAAGGCCTCCAAGAGGAGCTGGTCTCCTTGCCCATTTATTTCAATCCCCTTCCAGAAATGCAGCTGGTTTGACAAGAATTCCCAAGAGTCAGGCCCTGAATTCCCTGTTTCTGGGTGGGTTGGCCTTCATTCAGCCTGGCTCATCATCCAAACCAAGGGATGTTTCCAACGTGCTGTGCACTCAAGAAGCTCCTGGCCAGAAGTGCTGTCAGGACTCTGGAGCTCTAAATTGAGACAAGGTTATAAAACTGGGGACTGGGGGCTCCAGCAGCCTGCCTGTTGTTCCTGTGTTGGTTTGTGAGACACCAGCTCAGCAATGTATCTGCAAATGAAGACTGAGCTTCTCTATAGCTTGTGAATGACCAGCAGCAGCATTTCTGATCTGGGAGCGCAATTAATAATTTTCAGTGAGATTCTTGAAGTCCAATGATTGCTAAAGACACCCCAGTTTAGGCTCCCAGGAGTGTTCACAGTACTCCAAAAGCAAAATGTAGTAAAGGCTAACATTTATCTATAAAGATTTGGTAACTTAGTCTATAAAGGAAGCAGACAAATTCAACTGAGAATTGCAATTTCTAAAATAATTTCCTTCCATAACTGTATTACAGGTTATTTTATTGGGAGATGCTGTTTACACAGAAATAAAAGTATGTAATTTCAAATTTCATACCAGGCTATTTAATTTCATAACGAGCAAAGAAAAAAATTGAAATATACATAGAATAATTTGTTTGTATCAATGTGAAATGGCAAAGCACTAAACCAGATAAAGTCCCTAAATAAACAGCCATGGATGAAACCCTGTGCTTAAAAGTCAATTGCTTTTTGATGAGGGTGGAAAAAATGTTGTTTTTTTCCTCCAGCCTAAGTACTGTCAGAAAGATATTCAAATATACATGCTGGCTGGCTGTTTGAGAGGAAGATTGCTACAAGCCTTGCTTATCTGGGTATTTGTGATATATGTGTTATGATATCATCTCAAAATGTATTGCTGGCAGTATTGGAACTTTGTAGAAGGTATGGAAGTTCCTGTTTATATTATTCTGATTTATCCACTCTACTTGGGGGTTCTTTTGTCTAGCAGCCTTGGTGGTGTTTTATGTGTATTCTATGTGGGGACCCACACTGGAGCAGGCTGTGCCTGCAGGACTGACCCCATGGAACTGTGGCCATGTTGGAGCAATTTATGGAGAACTGTTGGCTGTGGGATGGACTCACAGTGCAGAAGTTCATGGAGAAATGTCTCCTGTGGGAGGGGTCCCACACTGGAGCAGGGGAAGGACTCCTCTCCCTGGGCAGTGGCAGGAGCAGTGTGTGATGAACTGACCACAACCCCATCCCCATCTCTCTGTGCCACGGGGGGAGGAGGGAGAGCTGGGAAGGAGGGGGGGATGGAAGTTGTTCTTACAATTTATTTGTACTTCTCATTATCCTGCTCTGATTTTATTACTAATACATTCAATTAATATCCCCAAGTTGAGTCGGTTTTGTCTGTGATGATTTTTGGTGAGTGATTTCTCCCTGTCCTTAACTCATGAACCATTCACTGTATTTTCTCTGCCTTTCCACCTGAGCAGGGGAGTGACAGAGTGGCTTTGGTGGGTGTCTGGCATCCAGCCGGGGTCAAGTCACCACAGTGTTTTTGGTGCTGAAACCCAGGATCATGAGGATTTTGAGATAAGAATGGTGACTGGGAGAGATAATGGCCTAAACATGGACTGAATAATATTAGAGAGCAGGAAGATCATAGGGAACTTCTGTTGTAATTGTGGTGAAAGGACAAGGGGTGATTTTTGTGTAAATTGCTCATTTTGTTCTGTGTTGTATTGATGTTATTTTGGTTTTTATGTGTGAGGAATTTTTTTGTTGGTTTCTTGGTTGGGTTTGTTGACATACACAAAGGTTGTGCAATGAATGCTTATTTTAATGATAGTTCTTAAATAAATTATTCATGGAGATGAGAGGTAGAAGGGGAGACACAGGGGGGACAGCAGGGAGACAGGAGGGTCAACCTACCCAGGTGCCAGACCCCCTGTGGTACAGTGATTTTATTACCTGATTTCACCTGGATGAAGGTGCAGAGAGCCATAGCCATCACCTACCAGTCCAAAGAAAAAAAAAAATCCCTAGAATATATATATATATATATATATATATATATATATATATATATATATATATATATATACCCCTATGAAACTAAATCATGTGAAAAATTATGTGCTAAAAGCACTGTGTATATTTTAATAGCAACTGATTCAAATTCTAACACTGTTGGTAATTTATTATGAAAAATTAAATTGCAATCTAGACAAGAGGCTTCTTTGCTGAGTTACAAATCATATTAAGAGATATTTTTTACAAAACTAAAATGATAATCATCACTATTATTATTAAAATGGCATTGCTGCATCATAAGCCCTCATAAAATCAGTGCTGTTTAATTTATGAAAACCTCCATGTAGTTCCCTGTACTCCTACTAAGAAGAATTTGAAACAGAAAGATTTTAACCTTCTATAATCAAAGTTCCACTTTTTGCCTCTGGAGTTTTTTAAAAATCCTGGTTTGTTGTTTGGGTTTTTGGTTGTTTTTGGTTTTTTTGGAGGTTTTAGTTTGTTTTTGATTTTTTTGGTTTTGTTTTGGTTTTCATTTTGGTGTTGTTGTTTTTTGGTTTTTTGTTTGGTGGGTTTTTTTTTGGGTTTTTTGTGGGAGGGTTGGGTTTTTTTGGGTGGGTTTTTCTGTTTGTTAGTGGGTTGTTTTTTTTTGTTTTTGTTTCCTTCATGACTGTACTTTTTTCAGCAGCTTAGTGCTGTTCTGGCCCCTGTGCCTTGGGATTTGCCCAGAAGCCATCCTGGTAGGACACAGGGCAGATGAGTTTGTTCATCAGAGCGGGGAAGGTTCTTCTCCACTCCAGCAGGACCTGAGCTTGGGCACTCAGGTTTGTGGATCCCAGGTCTCTCCTGAAAGGAAATCAACTCTTAATTGAAGAAATGGAGGCTTTATTCAGGGAACATCACATTCCCATCCTGGCTGTCATTGGTATATCAGGGTCCTTAGTTTAATCTCTGAACCTCACCACCAGGAGATCAATTTTACTTCTGTCTCTGAGTTTGTAGACCCACGCTGGACTGTTGCATACCTGGTCTTACCTCTGGGAAGACATTGAAGGACCAAACCTTTTCCAGCACAGCTTTCCTGTCCATGGCACACAAACCCCCCTGGAAGCACAGCAGGTGCTGCAGTGTCAATAATTATTGCTTTTTTTTGCAGCTGTGCAAGTGTTAGAAAATGGAACCAAATATTTCCAACCAGTTACTGACCACAGGTAACAAGAGTGCAGGGTGAGGGAAAGAGCAAGATTCAGCCTGACCCTGCACACTCCTGTTCTCATGTAACCAAGGACACCAATATCACTGTATTTTCCCCTAAAATGGCTGGTGCCTTTGGGCCTGGAGCATACAGGAGCTTGTGAAGACACAGCTCTTGCTATCCCTGAATTTTCTATTTACTGAGCATCACTGGAACACCACTGGGAGCATCCTGGCAGTTGGCACTTTTAGGTACCGTAATTGCCTTTAGGAGTTATGGATTAACTTGTCTCCTTATTCTTATACCTCATTACTACATCACACTCCAGTAAGTCTGCAGTATGTCTCTCTAGGTTGAAAAAAATGACTAGTCCAATTTAAAGTCTAGGGAAAACACAGCTGACTGTATTTTTTATTGCTGCCTAAGCAATTATTTATGCTGTATGAAGTGACAATTATAGGCTGCTCCTGAGAATAGTTGCCTATATTCACTTGCCCACATCACTGCCTGCAAGGGGCACCAGTGATGAACCTGAATGTAAAAGACTCATCAAAAACATTTTCACTAACACAAGATCACCCCAGACCTGTGCTGGAAATTTCACTTTTCTTCTCTGGCAAGAATTTCCTCCATGTATTGTTAAATTGAATGTTCTAAAGCTTGTATTTTGTGGTGCAGAATGTTGAAGCTAAATGCTGAGTGCAATCCAATTTTATTTTCTAAGTTGCAGTTTAGTGTTTGAAGATGAGTTGCTGTAGCTCATCTGAATAATGGTTTTGTTCTTAAGAGAGCTAACAGCAGTGCTGTCCCAAAGCACCAAATTAGGAAGCAGGAGAGCATGTAGGAGTTTAATTTGTAAGCTTATGATGGGGCACAAAACCAGCTCATCTGTTAGGAGCACACAGATAAAAGACAAAACTGGTGGGTCTAATAATTGTGCTCAACAGTAAAGTGTTTGGGGATTGTAATAGTTGGAAAATTACAGAAATCTCTCTAGGTTTCCATGAAACCAAAGCTGCTTTGGGGAAGGAAAATATTTCCTAGTATATTCTGTCAAAAGGAATATATTGTAATTATGATTAACAGATGAACTTTTAGAGGGAACTAGTAAGTTAGGTTAATTTTCATTTTTCAGGTAGTAATGATTTTTTCTGTACTTAGTAGCTCAATAGAAACTAGTTGCAAAAATGTCAAAAAACATTCTTCTGCCTTATTGAGGAAAATAAAGATAATTTATATCATTGAGGCTCATTTGGCAAAAAGTACTGAGATAATTGTACCAGATTTTGATTAGCTTCAGTTACCACATTAGAGCTGAAATTCCTCCTTTTCTTCAAGACTGCTCTCCCACATGGCCTCTCATGTGTGGCTTCAGCCTTCTGTACTCATCTGTTGCTGAAGCTGCATGTTTTGTTGCAAATTCTTTTTGCAGATTCTTTAGCTGCATGTTTTGTTTGCAAATTCATTTGGTTTAATGGTAGAAGGTTTTGGCGCTGTCCTGGCCTCCAAATATCTTCTAGTCATCTTGTAGAAATGTAGCTTTGAAATACTGTGCTGTGTTTGTTCATTTCTTAAAATGAACAATGAATTGTTAATTGCAAATGAATTAATTTTTTCTTTCATTATTCCAATGTGTGAACAAACATGCATGTCCTGAGTCAGTGTCCCTGCAGGAGAGTGCACAGGACCATGAGGAATTTCCACTGGTAGGGGAACAGGTGACCTGTATGGGCCCACATTGCCATATCCCATATCCCATATCCCATATCCCATATCCCATATCCCATATCCCTCCTCTTCCTTTCTTCTTTGTGTTTTTGACTGCAGACCTGTAATGCTGGTAATTCCTGGAGTCTGTTCCCTGCCAGTTCCTGCTCTAATTAGCTGAGAAAAGAGGTGCTGAGCCCATCAGATGAACTTTCTGCCAGTTCTGCTGCCTTGTTTTCACTTGTGTGGAATATCCTTCTTGAAAGATTCGGTGTAGTTTATCCCCATATTTTATTTAATATGGTTTTGTGTCACATGTTCCTGTATTCTAAATATTTTCCAGATGAAAGGAGGAGTTTTTAAATGTGATGCAAGAGTCAAGAGTCAAGTTTGGGAGGCATTGAGGCTCTGTCTGCCCCCAGCCTCTGGTTGGCAGCATCTTGTTACAATGCAAGCAGGCTTCTAAATATAGCAGTGGCTAATTGCTTCCTGGATTTTAAAAAAAATCTTTAACATTGGGAAATTCTCTCATGTTGCTTTACAGCTCTGTCCAGCTGGCAGCACCTTCACTTGAACCACAACGACAGCAGGTAATTGTAACAGAGCAGTCCCTGTCAAAACAAGGAAGATCTACAGTGCCACTGGATAATGAAATGGAACAACTCATGCAAGCAATGAAGAAAAAGAACTGCTGCAAAGATGGAAAGTCATATTCAGGCCTTTAAAGACTATAAAAACAGTACAGGAGAAGGTGGGCTGTTGAGTGTATCTCTGCACAGCAGGAGAACTGTGCTCACCAGCAGCATCCGTGGACTCGCTCTGCATCAGGAATTCTCACTGAGCAGCTGTGGTGTTCATTCCCAGCATCATTAGCACTTCCTTCATAGAATCCCTTGGTGGAAATTCCCCTATTCCAGTGCACTGGCAATTTCTGAGACCAGTCCATACCAAACAAGTTAAGAAATGGTGTAGAAAACAACAATGAAATATATCATGTGTAGTCTTCCTAAATCCTCAGAGTTAAAAGGGAGTTTCTGCTGTTTGCTTTGCATTAGTGTTTTTCAATGCTTTGTGATCTGTCTCTCTCACTCTATTTTTTCAAGCTTTACAAACTTTTACCCTTTTCTGGAATGATTTTATCTTTTTTATGCCTAGCAATGTGAACTCCATCAATAACTATGCCTCGTGTGCAAGTCTGAATATGTTTGTTTTCTATTTTACTGACACTGTCCTAGTACTGGCTTATGTGATAAAGTAATTAAGGAACATCCATCTCCCTGCTGTACAGGAATCATTATTTTATGTATAATGCTATTATACTTTTTAATAGTATCTGAAGTCAGTGCTCTTGCAGCACTGTGCTGGAAGGATGCTCAGGTCAGTTTGAAGCCAGCTCGGTGCCACCAGCTCTGCCTGCCAAGCCCACCCCAGCACAGAGCCAGCCCTGCACTGCTGCACTCCAGGAGCAATTCCAGCCGCCCAGCCAGGGCTGCAGTGGGGCTGCAACTTGGTCTTTCCACTCTTCCCCCAGCAGTGGGTTTGTCACCTAATTCAGTGATAAATTCACCTAATTTGTTTATTTGTCACCTCATTCAGTGCTTGTTTATTAGCAGCTGCCTTTCTTTCTGGAAGCAGTCTGCCATATGTCTATGTGCACCTCTCTTTTCAAAGAACGTGCAAAGACCAAGTTCTTGGGTGTTCTAGAAGCACCACACATAAATTATAGCGTGTGTATACATGGGAAGGAAGGACTGTCCTTTCACTTCATTACTCTTAGTATCTTTTCCCTCTGGTAAACCACAATGTTTTTTTCTAAAGGACCTTCCAGTGGCAATATCCTTAGGATCACAGCAGGAGCAGACGGCTGTGACATTGTGAGAGGGAAGAGGTGAAAGCTGCCCAGTTCCTCGCCCTCTGAGCTGTCTTGGCCCTGCTCCCCCTGGAGTTTCTATTTTTATTTCTGCTCCTGGGACTGAGAAGAAAAACCAAAGGTTGTGTGTCCCTCTTTGCAGTTGCACAATACCACTTCCAGTGAGGTCCTCTGAGTGTACTGGATTTTTATCTGAGATTTAGTATCAGAGGCATTGTATATTATATTATTCACTATGTAATGACAGCAATTTTTTATTATTAATTGCTTTTTCAACTTCATGGTATTCAGGGGTCAGCAAGTACCAAAAGAAACAGAAAAAGCAGAAAACCTCCTTATTTTGCTGAGGTCAACAATCCAATTTTTATTTAAAATTTCATTATATATATATATATATATAATTATAACATTCTCTATAATAACATTTTATATATATGCGTGTGTGTGTGTGTGTATGTATTTGTATGTATTCTCCTGTGTTCAGCTCAGGCAGCCTACATTTATTACTCAGACAGTGTCACCACTAAAATCTTTACAATTTTGCCTTTGAGAGAACATAAGATTACCATACTATTTCTTAGGTGTTTTCTTTCCTTAATTGAGGGAATGCTTTCTTTATATTAATTACCTGGAAAAGCATTTATATAGATTTTAAATGTTAACAACTATAATGTTTACAATGTCTGCCTATGATTAATTGCACTTTGGCAATGTGTATAGAATGGATACCAGCTATAGTCAATAATATTTCACTCTTTGGGGCACGTTTCACAAAAATAATTGCTTTTTGTATTTCTGTATCGGTCTAATGAAATGAACAATCTCAAAGCATAGGGCAAGGTCAAACAAAGCATCTTCAGCTGTGTCTGGGGGACACCATTGGAGAAAATAATTTATATTTCTTCAGTCTCCTTGGATGAGAGAGGATCTGTCTGTCCCTTATTCTCTTCACTCCATAGCCCTGCTCCCTTTCTCCACTGTCTCTTGTTCTCCCCTGCTGACCTGTGTTATGTGGCTTTGTTGGGTGCAGTAAGAAAGTTGATATTTCCATTTGTTTAGATACATACAAATTATAAATTGGACAAAAGCTGTTTTACCTGCCATCACTTGGAAGTTTTAGTTCTGCTCCTGGTAGCAGTTCTCAGATTACACAAGAATATGGTTTAAAGATATAATTTTTCTTCTTCTTTCACTAGCACTGCCTGTAATTTAATAAAGCTAGGAGTTTGTTTTATTTAGTGTCAAAAAGCGCTTTATTTTAAAATGAGTCTAACTTGGACTTTGAGGAGTCTCCAATGGCAACTCCCTGGAGCAGAAGCACATTTTGAAGAATGTTTGCAGAGTATTGGGCCGGTAGCTGTGTGCCCTCAGCACTCAGAGATTAAATGCCTACATGGCCTTTTGGTTGCTGTAGCATTATTGATGTGGAATGTGGTGCAAAAACCTGTCAGAAATGTGCAGTGCAAAGGTTGCTGGAAAAACACTGCTTTCTTCTTGTGCAGCTTGTGTATTTGCTTAGAGGTGCTTTTGCAAGTTTCTTTTAATGAGAGGGAAACACAAGAATTAGATGAACCATTCGTCTGTCAAGCTCGCAGTATGGACAGACAAAAATTAATATAATTTAGATACAGGCTATAAATGCCTGGCAACAGTGAGTTTAGATTGACAGCGTGCATTAATTTGCCTTCAGCCTTTTCTGTGCAAATTCCTTCTACATCACATCTGAGATTGACACCATGTAACCTTTCTCCTGGTTGCAACAGTCAATATCCTGCCATTAAAATGAAGAATTCCTAAAAAAAAAAAAATAAATCAGGAAGGAATGCTTTGGATACACAGGAGTTTCTACCTGTCAAAAAGACTTCATGGAAAGCATTTCATAAGCAGCAAAAAAATGTCACAAATCAGTCCCATCATCCTCACTGTTGAAGCAGCCTGCTCATCACTGAGCTGTGGGAAGGAAGGGGGAAGGAAAAGGGGACAGACACTGGGAGCAGGCTGCAGTGGCACTGCCATGTGCAGCTTTGTTCTGCTTGCCTCTCCATGCCCCCCAAGGGAAGAACTCAAGCTTAGCCCCTTGCTGGGTCTGCAGCCTGGTAGGATTTTCTTGGGAGTGCATAAGCATCAGGTGCTGTGATGGGTCTCCCTTCAGGATGCAAGTCACAAACCATGAAGTGCTCTCCCTACCTTTCCCTACCAGGAGTTGACATTCTGGAATGACTCTATGTTCAGGAATGCACTTTTCCAGTCAAACTGCTAAATGACTATGCTCTGGCATATTCACCTCCAGGTTCACACAAAAAACACAAGTGATTACTTCAGACAGGGAAAGAAAAAAAAAATAGAAGGAGAAAAAGGAGAAGCAATTAAAATTAAGAGTTTTATAAAGAAAGCTTGCAGACACCTGTAACTGAATATTATCAGGGAACTTCAGACTGGACATTAGGAAAGGGTGGCTGGACACAGGAACAGGTTCCCAGGGAAGTAATTGTGGCACCAAGCCTGCCAGAGTATCAGAGTACAAGGAGCATCTGGATGACATCCTTAGTCATGTGGTTTAGTTCTAGACAGTTCTGAAAGGAACAGGGAGAATGCTTTGGTGATTATTGTGGGCGCCATCCAACTTGAGATATTATGTGGTTGTATGGAATGTCAGCTCTGGTGCAGAATCAGTGATCAGCACAGTCTGGTCCATTTTCTAAAACAGAATTACCAGGTCCTCTCTAGTTTCACCCATATATGTGAGATATGTATTAATATATTGACAGAGGTGAGAAGTCACAACCTTATTCTCCTGCATGTATTAATATTCATATTATCATCCATTTGTACCTTACTCTTTCCAACGCTGGAATAGCCACTTAAGTCCTCTACCATTTGTTTTGTTCTGTAGTTATTGTTTATAACTATATATCTTCACATGAACTTGCAAACATATTGTTTGCCTTTGCCTTTTTTGAAATAGGACCTTTTTAGGAATATTTTCAGGGACAAAAGGTGCTGTGAATATCAAAGCAAATTCCTGATTTTCAATCCAGACTTAACACTTAGAAGTACATTTTGGCATTGTCCACCCAAGTCAAGGTAATATTTTTAATAAAATATCTTTGCTAAAGATATGAAAAAGATACATTTGTGAATCACTGGATTGCTGTGCAAGATATGAAGGTGAAAGGAAATAAAGTACTGTTTGATGGAGGGAAATTAAAAAGAACCCAATCAATAGAAGTGGCTTGGTTGTAGCTTCTACTCATGTCACAAACAATGCTGGATTGGTAGAATTGGCTGCTGTTTTAAAAAAAGGCAGAGGGCAAAACTGTTTTCAGTTGTACCAACAACCCCAATCAGCCTGGGCCTGTCTGGATGAAGTCACATGTGGGAAATGCTCTTTATTCCAATGGTTTCCAAAGTACTGAGAACCTCTGAGCAGTTAACAGGGACTGTACAGGGGAATTACATGGTGGATGCTGCATTCTGTTCCTTTTGCTCTGAACTGCACTGATACTTTGCAAGTTGTCTCCATTAGTCACTTGGTGTCAAGAGATGTCCACTGCTGACAGCCACTGCCAGGAAGGGTAGCAGATAATACAAACAAGAATTTGTGCCTTCTGAAAACAAAAAAGGGAGGCTCGGGAGCTGTGTGTTTGGTGAGATGTGAAATCATAAGATTGCTGAAGCCAGAAGCTGTGTCAGCAATGAAGTTAATTCATTTAATCTCAAGTGTTCTGTTTTCTCGGTTTCTGTGTCTGCTGTGACCTATCACTACACCCAATGAAGACGGCTGGTTGCACTTTCTGCTCCTCTGTCTGTCTCCTGCTCCACTGCTGCCCCAGACCATTTCCAGAGACAAGAGGAGGGGATTTTCAGCAGGCTGATCTGAGGGGGTGATGGGCTGAGCTTGTTTTTCACTGGGCAGTGACAAGCAGCACTTGGGTGCTGAGTGTGACTGAGATGTCCCAGGGGTGGGATTTGAGAATCTCTGTTAACAGCAATGAACTGGATGCTGAGCACCCCAAAACCAGGTGATATTTTGTCCTGTCTATAAGGAGGACTTGTCTTGAAGACAAGGACACTGAAGGACTCTCCCCACATGCTTGTGAAGCAAGATCATATCTTGGTCAGCTCCATTACATACCAAGTTTATAAGGCACTTTGAGAATTTACTATACAGTAAAAAGAAGTGAGAATTACAAGATAAAAATTAAAATGATCACGATTTATACAGACTCAGCTGTAAGAAATGCTTTCCTGAAGAGTGCAGTTAAGCAATTAACAACCCTCCCACACCCTGTTATAAAGTGTATGTGCATTTTGGAATTTAAAGGAGGGCTTGTTGCAGCAGAAGACATTTAGCTCAGAATTGGCAGTACTGACAATTAGAACCTTAAAATACTGTCAGTTTCTGCTGACAGAAAGCAAACCCTGATCCCCTGTGCTGTGGGTGTAAGGGAGTTGCTACCTGGCAGCTCCATCTCCCTTTTTCTAATCTGGGCACTGTTCTTGCTCTGACTCAGATGAGGACATCACAGCATACATTCTTCTCACACAGAAAGTGAATAGTTTTAGTGCTCTGATGTTAGTTTTAACTGTATTCCAGAAATAATAGCCATTATTACGCAAAGTTTGTGTTGCAATAGCCAACAGAGACTTCTGCCCAGGCTGGTCACAGCTTCGTGCACTCTGTGCCCAGTGACCAACATCTCCTGCTTGAGAAAGGAACCAGCCAGGAGGAAGAAACCTGGAAAACTGTCACTGTGTCCTTGTGTCACTGGCCAGTCAAGCTGGAGGTCCACACTTAATTTTCGGAGGCCCTGGCTGGTGTGTCACTGTCACAGTCTTTTGGATTCAAAAGATTCAAAAGATATCCTTCTTTCCCTCCTCCTAGTGAGATTCTGCACCTGACTTCTGTTGAGTTTTTTGTGTTTCTTGTCATGGAATAGTCACTGTCCTGTGTTGCAAATTCCTTTCACATCACCTAAATCATGCCATTTCTCAAGGCTTTCTCTGATCTCTGTTGTGATTATTCCTTCAAGTCACAAAGGGACATCCTCAATCCTCAGGTACAAAACTTTCAGGCCCAAAATGCAGGTGGCCTCCCAGGGGCAGTGAACATTGTTCCAGACTCCTGCCAGGGCTTTGATACCTTTCCTTAAAGACTGATTTCAAACCCTGCTTTGACTTTGAAAATGCTTTTAAGGAGCACGAATTATTGAATAAAATTTTAAATAAGGAAAACCTGATTATGTTCTATAAATATTAATCTCAGAGTGTAATTGCTTTACTACTGTATTATACTGCAATAAGCTTGCTGGTGTTGCAGCATTTTAAATAAGTGTTAGATGATTTAGTTTGTTCTTATGCTCTGCATGGAAACAATTTTCAGTCTGAAACAAGATTGCAATTTGCTGATTAGAGCAGTATCACCTCATCAAGTGATAGTGAGGAGGGTTTTTCCCCATTTTTTTCTTTTTATTTACTCTTACTAAATATTTCATTTTTGAACAACTTATGCCTTTTCTACTCCTGCTGTTTCATTGGAATGAATAAAATGTAAATGTTACTAATCCCATTCACTTGGAAGGTATCACATATCCAAGGCACATTATAAAATTTTGGTTTGGAAATGGGAACTCCAGAAATTATCTAGGGTGGCAGCAGACCCTCAGGATGTAATCTCAGTATGAATTTGGATGTGGTAATGTTTGATATTAGTTTTACTGATTGCTTATGGGGCTGGTGGGAAGATTTTGGAAAGGGGACCTGAGAGAAGTGATTTATACTTAGAACTATTTCTGCATCAGAATTGTCTGGAAGAGCATATTGGAACTTGTGTTTAGTAAAAATCAAGTATCATTCAATTGACAGAGGGCATTTGGCTCTTCTCTCCACTCATAGAGAAGGAGCTGTCTGTGAATTGTGAAGAGAAGGACAATTGAACTTAATGAATAAGGCCACAGCAGTTTTTCCTGGACTAAAACAATTTATTTTAAGCTGGTATTTGCTTCATTCAACCCAGATGGAGAAGTGGTGAAATCCATAATATGCCCAGAGATGTGTTCCCTATCACATCTCATTCAGTTTAACATCTTATTAGTTGCAGTCAAATATTTTCATCTCTCATGCCTGTGCTCTTAATGATCTATTCTTCACACATAGCTGGAGTGAGAAATGAACCCACACATACAATGAAAGTGAGTTTTTACTTTTAAGTAGCACACTTACAAACATTCATGCACCATTCTTTGCCCTGTGGCCCATGCTACTTTTCAGTCTCCACAGCCAAGACCTACTTGACAGCTGAAAACAGATTATTTGGAAAAGGGGAACTGGCCCTGTGGAGGTGACTCAAAATGAGTTGACTTCTGGCATAGTGAAACACCTGAGGCTTTTAATCTATCTTTTTAAATCTATCTTCTCTAATTTTCCTTTCCCATTTCTCTTGATATTTGCCATGCTATGGATGTCTTTTTTAATCATCAACTTGAAATTGCTCTCAGTACTGTAGAGCACCTCCCTCATACACTGTCATGTAGCTTTTACACTTCTTTAACAAGTGATGACTGCATGTCCACTTCCACATGGACAACCTCACTGGAGAAACTTCCCTTCAGGGTGGAGTTTGACTCAAATGTCAGGCCAAGCTCAGTCTAAACCAGTGGCAGGTAAATACCATAAAGTCGTGTGCGTAAGACTAAAAGTTATCACCCCCGTGGTCAGATTCCTTAGGTTCACATTTCTTGGGATAAAGTGTTGTGGCAGAATGAGCACCTGGCCTTGCTTAGCCTGGAGCCTTGCTGGGGAGAGTGGCTCAGTTTGTGGCCCAGACTGATGGAGAGGGATCAGCAAAGGCATTTGTGCAAAGAATCACAGAACCAAGAATTCACCAAGGTTGGGAAAAAACTCCAAGGTCATCAAGCCCAATCACTAGCCTGTCAGGTTCACCACTGAATCGTCTCCAAGCACGCCACCTTCGTTCTTTTTGAGCACTTCCAGGGACTGATTCCACCACTTCCCTGGGCAGCTTTTTCCAGTGCTTGACTACCCTCTCTGTGAAGAAAATTTTCCCAATATTCAATCTTAACCTGTCACAACCTGAGGCCATCTCCTCTTCTGTTTCTGGTTAGCTGGGAGAAGACTCCAACCCCCAACCTGGCTACACCCTCCCTGTCAGGGAGTTGTGGAGAGCAATAATGTCACCCCTGAGCCTCCTTTTCTCCAGAACAAAAATACCTTATTTTTTCCTTATGCACTAGCTTCAATACACCCCTATTAATCTTGAAGCACTAGGTTCTGATTTGGGCTATAGTCTGCATTGCAAACATGGGTCTGAGTGGAGAGCAGAACAGCAATCCACAGCAATCCTAATTGTGAATTAACAAAATGCAGTGGTCTGGCTGTAGCAGTGCCAAACCCAGGGTAATTTCTCTGATGATACTTGCCTTTTAATTTTAATAGACAGTGGTTAATCAGGCAAATTATTTTAACTGTGGAAACATTAGAGAAAGAGAACTGAAAATATCATAGCTGTTACTTTCCACTGGCTTTCCAGCACATTGCTGTTATAAATAGGTGATTTTAAATCTATGGTGGCAATCTGAAAGTGACACAAGAAGACAGATTGCTTCATCAGGGTCAGCTATGCTTTAAAAAAATCCTCATAGTCATTGTAAGAAGTGGGCGCAAACACATACTTACATTACCAAACAGAGTAAATGAATGTTTGAAAGCACCTCTTTTGGCCTTTTGCTCAGGTGTATCCAATTGTCAACTAGTGGATGAATATCCTTTTTTTTTTCTTAAGAGCAGGTTGTCATTTTCTCTTGGAGTGAAAGATTTTCCCAAATTCAAGCACGTTTCTTCCTGCAGTTAAAAGCTGACTGAACAGAACTGTATTTTTCAACTCATAAATCCTCTAAAAAGGAAATCTCATTAGTGTAATGAATACATTGAATGGTTGTTTGTTATAGACAATTAACCTCCATTAATTGGAGTGGTGTGATCACAGATGAGAGATTGTTTATTTGACAGAATGATTTTATTTTGTGGGGAGAAGAAGACATTTCAGATACCTTGCCAAAATAACTTCATTTTTTGGGTGATGGCACCAAGTTACTGAGGGCAGTGCAAATCTGTCTGCAGAGCTGACACTGCACGAGCACGTAGTGAAACAGCAGCTGAAATTCAGTGCTGATGGGTGGAAAGCAGGCCAAAAAGAGTGTTTTTTCAAGCTTTTTATGCACAACAACAGGGTCTGACCTAACTCTTTCTGCCTGGGAGGAGTTCAGTTTGCCCACTGGGGAGGTATTTTGGAAGGTTTGGGATACTGACATGTAGAAAAGGGGGGAGCAGGGAGATGTCTAATCCTACCATCCCCTGATATCCTTGGAAAAAAGTGTTACTGCTCTTTCTCCCTCTGTTTAATTTAGTGGCCTTCAGGGACAATTGCTCAGTCATTGAAAGATGAGATTTAGAGTCTGGAGCTCTGATATCACAATCTTTCCTGCTTTTGCAAGCAGCAGAGTAGGACATATATGCAGCAGAATGAGAAAGGCAATAATTAGTATATTTTATATTGATCTTGCATTTTCTTCTGCTGCTGGACCATTTTACTTTCAGCTTTATGATTTTTTTAGTAGGTCTAGATAGTTTCTTTTTCTGCTGTTAGTTTTTCCTTGTTTCTGAGGCAGAATTGATGCTGCTATTAAGGATCTCTGTTGTTTGATCCCATCACAAATGTAAGGGAGGCATTATTATCTTTATAAAACTTGCATTAGCATTTACTGTTGTGGTTAATTCTTAGGCATTCTGTATCACTGTTGCTGCCTATTGTGAAGCTGAGAAAATGTTAATGGAAAATAGTCCAATTCTAAAGTGCTGCAATCAATATGCAATCCTTCTTACATGTTAACCTTTACCATATGGATTTAATATCACATCTGATTTACACCTAATAATACAAGAGCCTGCCTCTAGATTTTTTTTTTTTAAGCTGGAGCATTTTCTGCTTTGGGTATTACTGTGTGCTACACTTTGCTTGAGGAGAAATCCTATATCCTTACCCAGCTCCCCTTACCCAAATTCAGCAAAAAACTTCCTAACTTCTTTTATCTGACAGCCTTGGATGAAGCTGAATATTTTCTTCCAACTCTGTTTGCAGGTCTGATTCCTTAAACCTGGCAAAGAACAGACCATGTAAGGAGCATATCCCATGGCACCTTCCTTGGTACAGCTAAATAATGGAATATGTTTGCAACCAGTACATCATATTTGAGACCCTGGGGCTTTTTTGGCAGATATTTTGTGGTTTTTCTCTTCAGTGCTTTAATTTGTCTCTTTAAGTTAGAATACTTCAAATCTTGACTGCATTAAAAAGATATGGATTGACTTTCTTCTGTTTTATTAATAAACATTTAACTCCACGTCATTCATTCACCTTCTTCAGTTGCTTTCAGAATGGCATTTATTTGTGATTTTCTCCTCAGCAGGCCTTACACCCTCTACAGAGGCAAACAACAAGAACTTGCTTAATTCCTCACATACTCATCTATTCTCCTTTCTTCCAGCTTCCTCTGAGCTCAGTATCACACCTGACCACTCACACTGCTAGGAGTCAAAAAAACACAACAAAGGCTTGGAAAGTACCAATTATTTTAGTTGTGCTACTGAATAATAGATCGGAGAGCAAAAATATCTAGAGTGCATCAAAGGCCCAGTGAAGGTCTGTGTTATTTTAGGGATAAATATGTGCAGCCTAAGTAATGTATAACTACTGCATTTAAAGATCTGTGGTACAAAGAGAACACATGGTGCTTCCAGTGACAGGAGCTTGAGAGCACCCTTGGCAGAGGAATAAAGTGCAATAACTACAAAGCTCATGGATATTTTCATGATGGAAGTTGATAATCGGTCAGAGAAGCACTAAAAAATGGGTGAGAGACAGGAAAAATGTAGATGGAGAGAAGCTGCAGGATTGGGGTGCTGGACAGGGAAGTACCTTTGCTGTACAGTGCAGGATCCCACATTCCATGGACCCTGTCCCCAGCAGGGACACCTGGGGGAAGGTCTTGTGCTGAGCTGGGCAGCAGGACAAGGAGAAGGTGCATTGTCCCTGCATGAGAGGGGTTAGAAACTGGCTTGGGTCTTCCCACTGCGTGAGCTGCTGATTGCTTCCCCAGGGGTGCCAAATCCCAGCAGTGCCCTGGGGAGAGGGGGCTGTGGGGCAGGAATCTTTGGGAAGATGGATGTGGCTCTGCTGGGTGGTCCAGGATTCACAGCAGCAGCACCTGCTGAGGCTGCAGCTGCCTGCTGGTGGTGTCTTTAAGGAGTTTTTAATTCCTCACTGAAAAGGCAGTACCTAGAGAGGCTGCAGGTTTGGATCAGTCCCTGCTTGACAACCAGGAGTGGCTCATCCAAGACCAGTGGCTCATCCAAAGCAAGTGATTATCCAAGACCACTAAATCCTCTTACAGACTTATCTCAAGTGTGTGTAATATTGCTGTGACCTTGGGGTGTCTGATGCCAAGAATGGGCTCAGCATGAGAATAGAAATAAGTCTGAGGTGGTCCCTTGTGTCTCTTGTTCCCCAAAAAGTTCTCAGACAGGCAGTGAGCACCAAGCTGCACTCTGAGACCAGAGGGGTTGGTGTTACATGAGGCATAGTCACATTATTCGAGGCACAGTCATACTATTTAAGCAGGTGTTAGTGGAGCCTGAGATCCTGATTATACCATTTCAGTGATGAATTAATTCTTTATGGCCAGAGGTGAACATGAAAAGAGCCTCCAGGAGGCCAGAGAAGCCCTGTGCAGGAGCTGTTTCGGAGAGATAAACAGCTGCACGCTGTGCTGGCGTTAATGCAGCTGCCCAGAGAGCCTCTCCCAGGGTAACCTATGGATTTCATAGCCCAGCACTCCATTACTTAGTCACAGGTTTATAGTCCCCCCCGCCCTTCCTTTCCCCCCAAGCATCTGGCTGCTGTACATGAAGCTCACGGTGGCAATTACAAAACGTCTTCTGAGAAGCCATCTCCACCCCTGTGGCACCATGGGGGTGCAGCTGCCAGCACCTGGCATGGTGTGTGTTGGATGGGCATCTGCTGGCTCAGGAGCACCTGCTGAGCATCCAGGGCCCACCCCAAACTCTGGTTCAAGTTGTACCAGAGCTGGGACAAGTTTCTGCACCATGGTGCACGATGTGGCCCATGGGAAGGGACCATTTCCTCTGGCAGCAGTGACAGAGGTCTCTGTTACACCACATAGCTGGCTTTGGTCCTCCTTAGTGTTCAGGTCAGAACAGAAAGAGATCAGTTAATATATTTTGTGCCTGATGCACCATTCTCTCCCCTGTGCAGGTTTTTTGTTCCTCGTTGGAGCAATGGTCCCATGTCACTATAGGACATGAGAAAGCACAACACGAGCCACTGCGATGGCAAGGTAAAAAAGAAGAAAGTTTATTTTTCTGACTCCAACTTTTATACTTTTCTAAAGGTGACAGTGGATTGGAGAGTGAATGGGCCACCTCTCCAAAGACATTGGACAAACCACCAGTACACCAACTTCCTCCACCCCCACGAAGGAGTGCAAAACAATATGTTGTTTATAGAAAATGTGTGGGAAAGTTTTCTAACAGAATGTAAACTCAGAAGACTTTAGAAAATCTTAAGAATCAGGGTGACAGTGGCAATTTGCTCCTTGCAGGGACTGTGCCTGGGGCTGCCTCTGGGCTGGGGTGGGATGGCAGAGTGTGCTGTGCAGGGCTGTCTCTGACATGATTCTGTGCATGCATTCCAAGATTTTCATTCTTGCTGTGAGGTACATCTTGAGCTGGATGCTTCACTGACTGCAGGAGCTGGGATCCTCTTTGGAGCCCTGAGAGAGGAAAGGCAGCTCCTGGACTGTGGACCAAGCTGGAGTCTCTGTGGCTACTGATGTTTCCAGATGTGTCCAGAGGAGCCAAAGCACTGCTGCTGCTGTGAGAGAGTCACTGAGAAAAGTGCTCTTTGGTGGATAAATGTGTTCCACATGCAGCAGGGGGGTTTGGAGGGCAGCTGGCACCTCTGATAAGAGCCAGAAGCAAGCAGACAGCAGGGATAGAGCCCAGCCATGCTCGTGTGCCCCACAGGAGGTCACGCACATTATGCTTTCTGCCCGGAGAGATTTCCCTGCGCGTTTCAAAGGCAGCCTGAAGAAAACATGTGGTTCAGCAGGCAAGATGTGAAGCTAAAAATGCAGAGAATAAAAACTGCACAGTCACTGGCAGAGGTCAGCATTCACTACCTGTTATCACGTTGTGCTTTCTAATGCGTCTCTGTTATTTCCGCAGCGTGTGCCGTGCTGGAGTGCAGAGATCTGGGTTGTGGCAGCTCCTTTCCTTGCCGTGTTGATGGAGGGTTCAAGGGCCTGACATGCAGCTGATCCCTGGGCCCTCAGTGTGAGTGTGGAGCCTTTAAGTGCAGCTACCTCACAGTATTTTATTTTACCTTGCAAGTGCTTCAGCTGGGACATGTTATCCTGCAAAGCTCTTTGTTGTTTTAGCACTTCTGCTTTATCTGCACTTGTGTTCTTGTTGAATATATTTGTGGTGTCTAGGTGTTACTGCTGGCATCTTTGTGGTTTTTTGAAGCTGAAGAATAGCACTTGAGCCTGTAGATATAGCCCATTTTCTCCCATCTATTTGTAATGATTTGTTTTTAAAGATATCACACTTGTCTTAAAGATTATTGCAGACCTGTTCTGATGCTCTGTACAAAATTGGTGTAGAATATTCTTCTATGGCTCTGTGAGTACTTCATATTACTTGAAAAAGATCATTTTCTATTTAAGTGAATTTGATTTTTTGTTGCCCATTACCTTCCCAAGTATTTTCATATCATTGTTTTACTTACAGAATAGTTAAAATAATATTAAATTTTTTTTTTTCTAGTTGAGGCACGTTTACATGTCTTAGTAGGAAATTCAATGGCAAGAGCTGAGTAAAATCTAGAGTCATTGTTTAGCAGCTTTAATGATACTCTGAAAAGAACTACAGAGATAGAAAGCTCTCTGCACCTGTCAAAACCTCTGTTGTAGTCATCACCTTATTTATTTTACAGCATTATTCAAATCCTTTGAATTCAAATCTTCTGCACAGGAGAGCTGTATCTCATCTGCCATGAGCTGAGTAGGTGAGATATACTCATTTTCCTCTGAGAAGGTGTTTTTAGAAGGAGAAATAATTGGTGGAGGAAGAGAATAATTTCCTAAGTTTTGATGCTTTTGTTGCATGACTGTCATCTTTCAAATTCAAGAGTTCCATCTAGAGGAATCCTATTTCACAAGCTTGGTTTTGCTAGCCTCTTAAAGTGTGTCATGTTCTGTGGCTGAAAATAGATTAATTTAGTCCCCTTTCCCAGTCTTCTGTGTTGAATACCTGTGAATTTTGTTATTTCTTCCTAGCAGTTTTTGAAATAATACTTTAACATCAATATTTTCTGCTTACATTTAAAATATCATTTCCATGTTTCTGTTTATTGAGGTGCTGAAGAGATAGAGAAATTTTGTTCATGTCTGACTGTCACTTACGAATTTGTAGCCCAGGAAGTTACAAGCATCAGATTTTCCCATCAAGAGATATAAAATATATACTTGAGCAAAATAAATTTAGAGTAACTGAGCAGACTCTGGCAACACTGAAACTATCTAATAATATAGAAACTGAATGCAGACAGACCCACTCAGAACTAATACTTCTGCAAATAGATATAAATCTTTGTTCAGTTTGTTTTAGGAGTCACTGTTTCCAAGTATTTTTTTTCTTAACCTGTAGAGAAATCGGAAAAAAGTCCATCTGAAATGCCAACAGAAACAATTTGCTATTATCCTTTCAGGTTAGGAGCTAAATTCCTGTTGTTTTTTTATCTAATGAACCTTTTGAGACCCTCCTGTGGCTCAGATACTCCGGTTTATCTTTTTTAATATTGTTTGTCAAACAGATATTAAATACCTTGGTAATGTTTAATAATGAAGTCTCATATCTAAAACTATACTGGAATGATCTTTGTATAGAGATATGTGGAATTTGTCTATGACAGAAGCCAGTCAGAAAGACAAGTTTTGGCTTTTAAAATCATGTTAGCAAAAGTGTGGCATGGCGCAATGGGTGGGAATGGGCTGAAGAAATCCTCCTGTTTGTGCCGTGCAACTTCAACTTTGTTGCTGCAGCTTAACTTGATTAAAGCAAAGCAAAATAAATCAAAACGAAACCACTGGGACCTTCCCCATGGCTCTACTTTCCTGAGCAAAATGAAGCATACCCTGCAGATCCGTACCTGTGCTGAGAGTGCAGCAGCAGCCCTGGGCTGCAGGAGCTCTGCTGGGGTGGCTGAGTTAGCAGAGCTTTGCTCTGATCACTCTTTGAAGGAAACCCTTTGAAGAAAACCCCTTTAAAAGCAGTGACACAGCTTAGCCTGACCATGCCTGGATGGCTCAGTGAAAGGAGACCAAGAGCACTCTGCAGCTGAGTTCTGTGCAAGGGCCTGAATTTATAAAATGCTAAGAACGAGTCCCTGAGCAGAAAAGCTGTGTTGGAAATGCCTGGCTGGAACAGCCCAAAACGGATCTTGCAAGGCAATGTCCTAGGAGTTAACTGGGATGAATGGTCAGGAGTGATCAGTGGGCTCCATCTTTTAAAAGCAAACATTTTCCTGTGCTGACATGGTTCACGTAAAAAACATAAATACATTTGAACAGATAAGCCACACAAACTCAACTGAGCACAGCAGGTAATATGCATTTCTTCACTTAGTTATGTTTTCTTTTTTTTTCCTTTCAAGCTCAAAGTAGCATTAATTAATTTTTTACCTAGTTACATGATTTTACCCAATTAATTAGAAACCAGATCTTATTTCTGATTTTCAACCTAAGGCTTATTTCAATTTTGATTATATACTAACAAAAAAAAAAAAAAAAAAAAATAGAGCTTCTTTACAGTTGTCTTTAGGTTTTTTTTCCACCAACATTTTCTGAAAGTTTTAGGTGTCATTATGAAGACAAATTAAAGTAAATTCCATCACCTCAGGCTTAAATTTGTTTGTACCTTTAATGAAGTCACATCGTGGTAGGCAATCACAAGTTCTTTTATCTAATGTGACACCTGCCACCTTTTTCTGCCAGTGCTGACTGTAGTTTTCTATAACTTTCTCCCTCTTCATTTCATAACTAGCTTTGCAATTGGGTAATTTTAGAAATTCAGCAGATGCAAAAATGTAAGTTTTCATTATTTTTATTACCTGTTACACTGCACTTATGGGATGATAACCACATGGATGTTTCTGAACAATTGCAGTCTATGGTGAGACGTTTGCTTAGAAGGTATTTCAAGTTCTGCTTAAAAATGGGAATGATTTTGAAAAGTTGCCTAAGGACTGCTGAAGCCTTCTGCTCCTCAGTGTCCAGAACTGGGGTGGTGAAATTATTGTTCACTGCCTGCAGAAGAACAAATTAATAGACATGTCAAATACTATTCAGAAATAAGTTGCTCACTGAAGAATGTCTATTTATTTGTGCATCTACTTGTTTATTCACTAAGCTTAATTTCATCTCACAAGTAATAATATTTGCAGAGTGTAATTTCAGGAAAGACTGTGATCCATAAAAAAGTTCCCAAACAAGATAACAGTAAAGAAGATTTAATTGTAACAATTTATTGTTCTTCAAAATAATGAGGCTGTTTAATAAAGATGAAAAAAAGTATTAGAAATCCCAGAAGCAGGCAGTGCAAAGTCTGCAATGTCCTTAGTTTTACCCCATGTCCATCATCTATCAACTGAAGTTCCTAATTGGCTGTCACAGGAAATGTCACTCCAGAGTGTGCCTTTGTTTTTGCAAAGGCATTTTCACCCAAACCTGCTGTCTATTGAACTTTAAGTTGTGGCCTAAACTGAGAGCTCCAACCTGGAGAAGAATTTAAATATACTTTAGCAATTAAATTAGACACAGTAAAGTATTCCCTTAGTTGGGGCCCAGGAACTGATCTTTGAATCTCCAGTGCCTGGTGACTCATCCTATAGAAGCCAAATTTTTTAAGGCAGTAAACAGCTGGTTGGTGCAAAGTGCAAACTTCCCTTGTCTGAACTGCAGAGAAACCTCAGGAAGGTGGATTGATGCTTCCATAAATAGAGAGTGGAAAATGGATTTTTTTTTCCAGTGGGAAGTGTGTAATTTAATCAAGGTGGAAACATTGCATAGAAATGTGCTGTTTTCAGGATAATTTTTTTTTTTTTAGAAAACAAAATCAGCAATTCAAGTATTTTCACTGCTGAGTCTTAGAGTCTCAATGTTTTAAGGGGAAGTTTTATACATGAACATTCATACAGGATCAGGCTATAGTTGGCATTTGAAAGAGGATGAATGAATTAGTGGGTGCTACCAAGTATAATTTGTAAAGAATTCCCTTCCTGAGAAAGCAGCAGAATTTAAATGACTGTTTGAGTGTCTCCATTGCCAACATCTGCCAGGAATATTCATAAAAAGAGATAGGATAGAAGTGAATTTCAGGATGATCTTTGGAGGCTGAGGCCTTCACTTTCCATTAAATAGATACAAGGGCAGAGCTAGGGGACTTTTATGGAAATTTCATTGATATAATCCCCCAGACATATATAATATATAATGTATCTCCAGCAGTCAAAGTAGGATAGAATTAGAAAGAGGACAGGTGATGTACTTTTACCCTTTTACTTAACTTCTCATGCAGTTATACTGGGTAAGATCACTTTTATACCTATTTCTCCCCCAGGTTCTTGGCAAAAAATATTCCATATCTTCATTGTCAGCATGACCAGGGAGAAATCTTCTGTTCAATTTTGCCTATTTTGAATTATGAATGCACAAATTTTTTAGTATGGAAAGTCATAAATTGCTTATTCTGTGTTCTGAAAGAGCAGCTCCTCCTAAAACCTGCAACTTCCAAATATTTTTCCTCTGATTGGGATCTAACCACAGAGCAGTTCAGAGAGGAATGTGTTGAAGCATTCTAATGAAATGAACTTTAAAACCAAAATTGTTCTGAAAATTTAAATAAGAGGTAGCTCCTGGGACTGTATTATTATTTACTTATAGGTCAGATGACTCTTCATTTTTGCATTAGCATGGTGTGGCTAAACTTAACTGCAAAAGCAAAACGTTGATGAGTCAGGTAGCTCAAACAAGAGGCAGCATGCAGGATGCTTCAAATATTGCCAAACATCTTCTGTAAGATCCATCTAATTAGAAGTTAGTTCCCTATTTAGCAGCAGACAACAGATGTCTCCAGAAGTGAAGTAGGCTTTTTTTCACCATTTTTATCTGCACAGGCTGGATCAGGATTCTAACCATGTAAATGTGTTTTCTGTAGCAGTAGTGTAGTTATACATAAATATGTTTTATATACTTAGGCAAGTTTCCCTTCTTTTAATCAAACTGATTATGAACTCCTACTTCTTTTCTTACCATTTGTCACTTCAAAATTAAAAATATAGTAACAGTAGTAGTATCAGTAAGAATAAAGAGCTTCATGTTAATGATCCATACAGACTTTATAATGTGGACAGAAATCCAACCACTTTCATTTTTTCTGCATTTGGCTTTGTTTCAGCTTCAGAAATTAGCTGTGGGATTACAGATAAACATACACCATCCAGAAAGTTGCATTCCACCAAGTGAACCTTGCCTCCAATGACCCTGATGTTGTACAGCAGCATCCTTCAGAAGGAAACACTTCCAGAGCAGGAGGGTGATGCAGAACAGCTGGGAGCTCTGTGACACTCTCCAGGGAAGATCTCCATCTCCATCTCCATCTCCATCTCCATCTCCATCTCCATCTCCATCTCCATCTCCATCTCCATCTCCATCTCCATCTCCATCTCCATCTCCATCTCCATCTCCATCTCCATCTCCATCTCATGTCTGAAGCCACAGAGTGGTGCTTGCCTGCTGTCAGTGGAGTGAGTGGGGACCCTGTCATTGCTCTGATATGTTCAATAGTGCAGCCAGCTGCAACATCCCAGTGACATCCCTGGTCACTCCTTGCCAGTTTTCAAAGGTGGGCATTTCAATGTAGAACAGTTCCTCAACCATTCCAAAAGAATCTCAGGACATGTTGGTACAGATCTTTAGCTTCTTGCCCTTGTGTTTGTACAAATATCTCATTGCAGGTCCCCCACTGCAACTGAAATAGTAGAAGCTGATCTTTCCCCTGTTCTCAGTGCAAGATTTAAAGGGTAACACGCTGCTTTATTTCTCTCCCAAAATATGTGGAAATTTTTTTTCTTTCTGGTAATCATTTCTACTTTTTGAGTCATCTTCTCTGAAGCATTAAAAAAATTAATCCCAAGGATATTAAAAGCTAACAACAGTGAGAAGGTGCAGAATATTGCTAAAGCTTTAAATGCTCAAGATCAGGTCCTTGTGGCATTAACTAATGAATCCCCACAGCACCTCCAGCACTGCAGCTTGCACTAAGCATTTTGTTGTCTAGACCCCATCATAATTCATAAAAATCAACAGACAGATATTCAAAGTAACTGCACCTGTGTCATGTACAGGAGCAGCCAGCTGGTGACTGGGCATCAGGATGAAAGCTTAGGAAGCAGGAATCTGATTTCAGGTCCGTGTGGGAATTGTTATGGCTTTTCTGTTTCCTAATGTCTGAAGTGCTTTCTGATTATGCATGCACATGTCAGAGCAGAATGTGGACATGCACCAGCCCCTCTAGCATTTCTGTTCTTTGTAAAAAAACCCAGGGCTGGCAGGCTGAGCAGAGTGGTGGTGGGCTGTAGATCAGCAGAAACAGAGGATAACAGGGCTCGTATCCTGGCTGTTAAATCAGTAGCACTTGTCTAGTAAGCCTTGATAAGGCTAATTACTGTAGGGCAAGTCCTTTTTCCACTGCTTTGCTTCCCCTTTTTAATCACCTCATATTTTTTATTGTAGCCTCTGGAGGACAGGGAGAACAAATGTTGCTTAACAATGTGGACAGGAGTTTAGCATGACTAGTTGTTGCAAAGCCTGGAGTGACTTGGTAAAACTTCCCAAGAGACAATCACTACCACTTAAGGCAAGGCAGCACTGTTCTGTATCCTCTATAAATCCTACTCTGCCACACTTCTTAGATATTTTAAATATACCTTAGAGATGCTCACAGAGTGTATTAGCACTGTGCTTTCCTTGTATACATCAATATGTGAGCAAGTTCCTGAGTTACCGTGGAGCTGAACTGCACAGATCTTGGGAGACAGTGAAAACCAATAAAGCAGAATGAGAGAAAAACTCCCTGGGAACTGGATTTCCAAATAGCAAATAACTGAATGCTGCATCAAATATACTTTTACCCCTTTCTTAAAAGGCACCAGACATAGAAGAACTTTGCCAGTCAGATGCCTTTGTCAGACACATCCCTGATATAAAGCTTAGGTGTTTTTTTCCAGAGAAAATACAGCCTAGGAATTCCCCTGAGGTGAATTTCTGATGCCTTTGTGTCTCTGTTGGACTCTGCTAGAAACTCATTACTTGGACACATGCAATTTCTTCCTCCTTGAATCCTGGCAAGCCCTTCCCCCAGCGCTCCCCATCAGGAGCACTCTGCTTTCCAAACAAAGTTTGGGCACCCACACTCCTCTCGGGAAGCTGCAAGTGCAGCAGAAAGGGAAGAGTGTTCCCTCCTGAGCAATCCAGGGAATGCAAGCAGCTTTAGGAGAGGCTGGGATTAGTTTTGCTAAGTGTGGATGCTTTCATGTGAGCAAGAGGTCCAAGTCTGGAGAGAAGCACCTGCATTTAAGCTTCTATTTTTGCCCGAGATGAACAGCAGCAGAGACCCCCATTGCTGTATTGATCACCTTGCCATTGATTACCAGACCTTCAGATCCCACTTCTGCTCTCCCCCAGCAGCCCCTGGACCACCTGTCTGGTTGCACTGAGCATTTTATCCTGGATCTTCACGTGGCCATGGACTTGTTCCTTGAGTGACAGAATCCTCTCTTGCCACCATCACCTCTTCTCATTAAACCATTTAATTCTGCTCCCTCAATTCTGAATCTGGGGAGGGAAGATAAAACTTGAAGGATGGGAGCAGGGACTCAAAGATCCCTGGAGACAAGAATGTTTCATTCTCTCTTCACAGAAGTAAAATGTAGAAAAGATGTTATTCTTCTGTTTCTTCTGGGCATTTAATATATGACTGGGTGGATTAATTTGTTTTCCATCCCAAGCAGCTTTGTTATCCAATTTAGCATAAATTCCTGTGTGTATTGGGAGAAAACAGCTATACTCCAATGGATTTTGTCAAAGTGCCTCAGAAAACCTACAAGTAAATTCCACAGAAATGTCAAAAAATTTTAACAAGGCTAGAAATGACTTAATAATCATAAGTAAATATTGTGAATGCTTGTCAGTCATGTATTGCCAGAGAATTAACTAGCGAATCAGATTTTAACTACATTTTTTTCTTATGAACAATAGAAAAATCTGAAATATTGAAATATTCCTACCCCAGAAGAGCTGACACCAAGCTTCTGGTTAAATTACTGTGTTGGACTTGATTATATACAAGGAGCAACCAAAACTTCACAAGAAAACTGTATCAAAACCTTGAAAATCAATTGATTCTAGCTTGGTATGCTTTGTTGTTCTGGCAATCACGGGGACTATTTGAAAATGGAACATATATATATATATATGTATATATATATACACATATATATATATGTGTGTATATATATATATATGTGTATATATATATATATATATATATATATATATATATATGTGTGTGTGTGTGTGTGTGTGTGTGTATATAATTTTTTTTTTTTTTTGTTTTAACCAGAACAGGACAAAAAGGAAACTATTTGGAAGAAAACATGTGCACTTCAATGAAGGCTTTATTTTCAGGGGCCTGCATGAGAAATCTGCTCCCAGGAAGTTGGATATCTCAGCCAGAAAAGGGAACAAACACTCAGGTAAAAGCTACTGGCGTTTTGTGACTTCTCATGCACTGGCTCATCTTAAAAACCCATGGATGCTGTTTAGCTTTCTTGGGAAGCATCTAACCCTCATTATTCTGAAAAGTGATTCTTCTAGGCTCCCTGAACCCAGTGGACTGGAGGGTTGTGTCAGGGCAGTGGGGAAGTTCTCCTTGCTGCTGATCCATCTCTGGCAGCTGGCAGGACCCTGCCATGAGGAAGAGGAGGAGGAGGAGAAGGAGGGAGGAACACGATGCCATTTCTGAACTTCATAAAGCTTCCCTGTAATCCATCATGAAAATTGGTGGATCATAAGGGATATCAGTTAATTTAGCTGAGACTTCAGCTGAGTTTGTTTTTCCTAGAGAAGAATTTTCACAGCATCCATTAGGGATTTTTAAATTATTTTCAGTGAAGGAGATCACGGAGGTTCCCGTTCCCTTCTCAAGAGCCAGCAAAACAAACAAACAGCAAAATTCACTTTGCCTCAAACAATTTGCGAACTATAAACAAGTGCAGAAATCAGCAAACAGATTCAGCAAACAGGCTGGGGAAGCATAAAGTAACAGCCAGACAGTTATGGCCAGCATGAGATTATTATGATCAACAATCTAAATTATTATTGTACATCCCTAAGTAGCCTATTCTGGCAGCCCTATTAATGTATGTAACACACTGTACCTTCTGCTGCTCCATATCTTCATAATTGGCTGCCAGTAATTTCCGTTTTCACCACAGTATTTGGTGCATTTTTGATTGTTTCTTCTGCTGAATGCAGGCAGCAGATAAAATTTGCATTCGCAGCACTTGCAGTTGCCTAGCTTCTGCAGAATTTTTAAATTCCAGCAGTTGAAAAATAATCTTGATTTAAGTTTAAAATAAGTAAGATACAATTAAAATAATTTAATTGACCATCAAAAAGCTTAACTTCAAAGGAATTAAAACCCTCTTTAAGATATATTGGCACCTCACAGTCCATTTGCTACAATTTGAGCACTTTTATCAACGGAGAATCTTACCAAAGGCTTCATGGACATAAGAGATGATTAAAAATAGAAGATCAAAGCATGCAAACAAATCCTGTTAATATACTCTAACAAACAGGGATTGTTTTATAACTAAGTATGAAGCCAACTCAAACAAATATTTGGAAACACTGAAGACAGATCCCATTGTAGCTTTTGGCAGGATGTGCTTTATATATAAAGACATTTTTGTCCTGTTGCCACTGCTCTGACCAGAAGCCACATGTGTAGACCATCATTGCACCTCCCTTCTCTCCCACCAGCATTTTCCTTTCTCAATACTCTGCTTCAAGACAATTAGGAGCTAAATTCAATAAAGAAGCAGTGAGCTTCTTTGAAAATATTGCATTAAATCTCTCAGCTCAGCATCAATACATGGAGTGCCTGCTGGGAAGAGGGACAACTTGATCATCTCCATATTCCACAGTGGAGTAGCAGTCATCTGGGGAGTTTAACAAAGTTCCTCATGCCTTCCAGAAAAGTTTTAATAAGTAGAATTTGCACTATGGGGTTTTGTAAATCCTTTTCCCACTAATGGTACTACTATTAAACAAACATTTTGAGTTAGCATGTGAAGGCTGTGACTAATTTGCCTTTGCCCCTGGTTAAGCAATACAAACTGCTTCCCTGGACTCAAAATAATAGACTGAAATATTCCCATTTCCTGCAGATGAGTGAAAATAAACAGATCCAATCTGAGTTGAAAGAATGTAAGTAGAACAGGCCTTCATTTGTGGGGGAAAATAAACTTTGCTGATCCCTAGGCCTGGAACTATAAACAGCATCCTTTTTCTCCCAGGGCAGTGTATAATGTGAGTGCATGGTTTGAACATCCTCAAAATAAACAGCTAATCACCCTTTCTGGCCTAATTAGGCTATGTTCTGGCTGCTGGCTCTAGGTCTCATGCGAAGTGGCACTGAGGGAAGCCCTGCTCCTCTCCCAAGAAAGAGAGCCTGTCCAGCTCTCTCTTTGTTAGCTAACATTTGCTCCTTAGGATATCCAGCTCTGGGATCTTCCTTGAAAGCTTGGCAGATCCAAGGGCAAGAATATTCCTGTCCCTTTCCACCGAGAGCAAGGGAAACCTTTTCTTCCTCTTTCTGCTCATTGCACAGTTGCGATGGGAGGATGAGAAAATAATACATTTTTGTTCTTTTAAAATTTTTTCATTTCTGGATTTGGAATGTCTGCCTGTTCAGTGTGTATCAGCAAGATGTAAGAGGCTGGATTTTTTGCATGGACATTTAATTCACTCTTTGCAAAAAGGTGATTTGTCCTCAGTGCAGCTGTGACCATTCACTGCAAAGATCAACTAAACAATCTGTAAGGATTGCACAGGATCCACTTTTATAGTTATTGCAGTATCGCAGACAAGGGACTGGAGCACAGATGGGTTGTGTGACCTGCCCAAGCTGACACTTTGCAAGGAAAGACCCAAGAGCTCAGAAGTTGCTGACTGAAGCTCTCAGGCTGGATCCTGCACTGCTGAGTCCTTTCTGGGCTGCTGCGAGTGCTGGTGCCCTTCAGCTGCTGCCTGTGACCAGTAGCAAACAAATAATACTGGGAGAAATCAGTAGCAAAGGCCAAGGGGACCTTTAGGCTCTGGTTTATCACGGTCTTCTGGGCTGCAGCATAAGGCCTGTAAGAGGAGAAGGATCTGACCAGATTCAAAGCATTTTCATATTTGCACTTTTCTAGATTTCTCTGAATGTATGCTTAGATCTCGAAATACGTTCCCATTTTTCATTGCTCTTTTAAAATCGTTGTTCTTCAGTATCAAAACCAGACCGTCCCACCTTTAATCCCTCTTTCAAAATTTCTTTTCATCTTCAGAACAGCTAAAGGTATTCTGAGGAGTGTTTAAACTGTAATTCTTGAGGTGCTAATTTCCTCTCTTCTCCTTTCTGATGAGACTTGCAGAGCTGCTGAGGATGCCAGTCCATCTCTCCAGGGTTGGGTACCAGTCTGGCCATGGCCAATTTCCTTCCTTGCCCCGCTTCAATGTCCAATGAGTGCAGGAGGCAGTTCCTGCATCCCATGGTGGTTCTAAAGGCACAGACCCATTTTCAGTGCTCTTTCTCCAAACTGAGAAGTGCTTAGCACAAACTGCTCTTTTCAGCCTCTCTGATCTATATCCTCTCACAGTTTTTCTTGCCTGTGACTTCCTTTTAGGAAGTGCAAACCAAGGAAGAGAAAAACAGCTGAGCAACAGCATTTCTGACCCACAGGCATTGAATTCTCTAGGATTGCTAAGTGACACATTGATGCTGTCCTGGCTGCTGCCCCCAGGCAGCCAAACCTTCACTTCCCCCCTCCCAAAATGCATTTCCCCACTTTCACCAAGGATCTGTTTCTGCACCTGTCAGAATCAGAGGTATCGATGATCCTGAGATTGTAGAAAGTCTCTGTCTTTCTGCCCCACTGCCAAAGAAGAAGCCATAATTGGTCTGTGCTGGTTTCCAGGTTGTTTATTCTGTTTATCTCTAACATGTTCTGCTGCCCTGCCCAGCTCTGTCCTGCAGGGCAGCGTGTGGGGCTCTGCCCTCAGTGGGATGTTACAAACATTAAATACCAGAAACTCCCTGGGCTGGATTTACAATAACGTGCCAATATCTGTCACCTACGTTGGACAGTGTGTCCCCAGCCTAAACCAACAGAAAAATGCCAACACCACAGTGAAACATGGAGGGCATGAAGAAGGAGAAAAAGGACAAGACACACCCAATTTCCTCCATCTTGTCCCCTTTGAACCCCTAATCTAGAATCCTAAAATTTTACTTTTGCACCCGTGCCACACTTAATTATTACTCATATCAAACACTCAGAGCTGGTAATTCATCCTGTAAGATTAAAAACACTTTTCCATGGACAGAGATCACAGACAGTGTCTCTGGGGGCTCTGTCCAGGAGGGTTCCTGACCCCTGCCAGGGTCCCAGACCTTCCAGGGCAGCCAGAGGGAAGCTCTGGATTCCCACATGCACCTGCAGCTGGCACCTGCTGCAGGACCCTGCTTGTGTCTGAGGCAGAGGTGGAAAGGGAGATGGGGCCATGACAAGCCTGTGGTGAGGGCTCTGGTGTGTGCTCAGCACAGGAGAGACAAGGATGCAGCAGCAAGAGTGTTCACAGCTTAATAGAGACTTTCCACACTGTCACAGCATCCTCGCAGGAGCTCAGCTCCCACTTTAGGTACCTGAGCAAGTGGCAGACTGCACGGAGGGGCTGTGGCAGGGAGGCCTCTCCCCTCGAGCCACGCTCACAAAAATCTTGATGACGGATGCAAATCACTTGGAACCAAATTAAGAAAAGTATATTTAGGAACCTAGAGCAGTAAAGAGGCACTTAATAGGATTTTCAAAAGTGTATAAGCAGATTAGGCATCCAGCTCCTGTTGAAATCAATGCGGATGGAGCCTTAAAAAAAAAAGGAAATCTTGAGGTATCTCAGCACTGTCACAGCCTGAGTGCATTGCAGGGGGTGGTGAGTGGGCTCTGAGATAAGGCTTACAAATAACAGAGCTCTCTGGTTGTACCAAGGCTCCAAAACCACGGGAGCAAGTTCTTAAGATCCCACAAAGGCTGAATTACACAGGCCTGTGGGAATAAAAGAGCAAGGCCTGGAGGGAGAGGTAATGATCTTCGTGTGTCTGCCAGAAAAGCAGCAAGATTTCTGCAGAGACAGAGGCAGAAAGTAACACAAAACCAAGAAGACAGAGCAATCACTGGATCTTTGCTCAAGAAAAGGCCTTGCAACAGCTTTTTTTTTGGTTGCAGAATTGGCCAAGAGGGGCTAGGTGAAGAACATGCTGGTTGTTTGATTTTGACAGGGAAGCAGCACTTTTGCAGTCCTCGTAAATAAATGTATTTGACCCAAAGAAACGTCTTCTGTAGCTAGTTTCTCCCTTGGGTAGAAAGTGCTTGTCAGGACCTGGATTTTGCCTCGTCCTGTGATTTATACATGGAGTAAAATACTGTAAAGTCAGTTCCCTGCCTTCTCTGAAATGCAGCTTCAAGTCTGTCGAGCTGAAATCAGTCCTTTTCTGCTTTACTGAGCAGGAGTGATGATACATCCACTAAGGACTGCAGGCACCGTGGTAACTGGGGCCAATTAGCTGCTACCCGAGGGCAGTAGCTCCCAGATGTGGGATATCAGACAACTGAAAACCTACAGAACTGCTAACAGATCACTCATTATCCTCCTCCAGAGGCTTTTAATTGGGGGATTAACACACGGTATTTTTACCTCGTGTCCTCAGAACATTTGTCTTTTTCTATGGCATGTCAGTCCCTCAGGGAGCACTATCTGGGAAGCAACCATTGCTAGAGGTGACAGGGAGGAGTTGTCTCCTCTGAAATCCCTGTTGACAGGAATGGCTGATGCAGACAGTAGGCAAAAGATAGCCTTGCCATAGCTGCATTCCCAAACACATGAATAACACTGAATAAATGCAGCAGTCTCAGGTACCTTATGGGCTGCTGACTCCAGCCTTGTGCCAGTGGTTTCTAACCTGGCTGCAAACCTCTGCTACAAAGAAGAGTAAAGGAAATGAGAAGCTGGAGAATTCAGAATGGTCATTAATGGGAAACCTGCTGGAAGAGTCAGGAGAGGAGAAGAGGTGATATCTGGGTCAGCAGACAAGATTTAGCTGGGGAAGTCCAAATTGTGGCCAAGAAACCTGAAGGAAGTTCTCTGTGTTACATCCTACCTGATCAACACCATTAAAAAACAGTAGGGACAAATTGCTAGGTGCTGCTGGGAAAAAGAAATTTTAGGGCTGCGTTTCTTTTGACTTCCTAGCCCCTTTCCTGTAAAACTTACACCCTTCTGACCTGACTGTAGTGGTGAAATATCTGCAGTTCCTTGCCCACCTGGAAAGAAAGCAGGAAGGAACCTTACTAGGCACTGCATGCTTATATTTATTTATAATATTTTCTCTGGGTTTTAAGTGCTGAATTATTAGTGTTATGCTAATAAAATCCATTCAAGCTCATGGAACAGTCTTTCATTTAAAGAGAAGTGACTCTGGCAATTTGCCAGCAGGCTAGCAGGATATTAATCAGACAATACCTAGGGACCAACACAACTATATTGCTTTTAATCTTTAGACCAGCAAAGAAAACAGGAAGAAATCCATTTCCCTCCTTTCTTTGCTCAAAGGGATAACCAGCTGGTATAGACAAGCTGCAGCTCAGCTCAATTTGGGAGTAAATATTTGGGTTTTAGCTGGGTAAATGGGAGAGGAGTGCTACTTTCAGCAGCCAGGTGCCTTTCATGGTCACGGTGGGGCCCTGCAGCATTTTGGCTCCCAGAGTCACATATTAATAACAGAATGTTACCTTGCATAAAGTCCAGAATTCTGATCAGATGTGCCTGGAAAGGAAAAGTTTGTTTGACTGTGCCAGACAGTATTTAAGGTGATGGTGGGGGGTGCTCAGGGCTGAGTTTTCAGCCTCTACACTGATTGTGAGAGTGCAGATCCAGGGAGGAGTGGAGGAGGCTTCCAAAGCAGGGACCACACCATTGCAGGGGACCTGGCACTGCAGTGTGAGGATTATATTTTGTTTTGTTTTTCTCCAGACACCAAGAAATAGAGTAGAGCAAGAAACTGTCATATTTTACTGTTCTCACAGAACTACTCTTTAAAGACTTTGGAGATGTCCTCCCTGAACCTGCAGCCAGCCCTCCACTGTGTGTGTGTCCTGTGGAAACCTTTGGGGATTCTTTGGTGGGGTTTAGGCCTGAGCTGGTCTTGCCTTGTTTCTGTGTTCTCAGATGAAGAACAAAAATTAATCACCCAGATCTTCAGGGCAGATGTTGGCATGCATGGAACAGAAACCTGAGTCCTTCAGAGAGACAAAAAATACAGGGTTTGAAGTAGAGCCTTTAGAAAAGCTGAAATATATTAAGCTACACAGACATGAAATAGAAGTGTTTTAAGATAGAAATATATTTTAAGTGCCTTAAGAAATGCTGTTAGCCAGGGGTCCAGAGCAAACTACTCCTCTTGAAACCTTAAAAAAAAAAGCAAACCATCAAAAAAGAAAAGGCATTATTTAATTTCCTTTCCACATGGTCAATTAAGAAGCTTCTACCTGGGGAAGAAAGGAAAGGTGAGTTTTTTTGTTAGCTTCATCCAGAGAGGAAAAAAAAATCTTTGAGGAGTTTTCTGGCACGTGGCTCCTGTCAGGTTTCAGCCAGCTGAGCTCCTTTCAGAAGCACTGGAATGTAATTTCAGCAATAATTGATCAACAGAAACAAAGGCAGTGAGGATGTTCTGTTGCAGAGAAGTCCTGGGTGAAAATCCATACATTGTGTCTAGCAACACAGATCTAACTAATGTGAATCTGGAGAGTTGAATTCCTGGAATCTGGCTCTGCCCTGAATGATGGAAAATTGGATCCATTGCTGAATGGGGGATGGTGCTTTTCAACTCCAATTTCAGTCAGCTGACTCAAACTCATCTGTAAACCTTTGGCACTGAAAAAAATTTAATTTCCCGTGATTTTTTAAAATTTATTGCTCAGAACTCCTAAGTCCTAAATTAGACATAGAGCTTTCGGTATAAGCCAGCATAATCCTTTTACCACAGAATCATTCTGTTATATAGTATTTTGACTGCTGTGTAAGTGTGTGAAATTGTTGTCTAAAATACATTACTTAATAATAATATTTGCCTGTTTCAGACAAATGTGTTAAAAATTTTGAAATGAAATTATGCAAAATAAACCAACTTACTCTTTAGTCCCTTGGGTGAGAAACACTTGAGATCTGCATAGTTTCAAAGTGCTTTTGAAAGGACTGAAAGTGTTCAGTGTCATGCTACAATGGTGTAATTTTTTTAAGTTTAATTATTTTCATGGGATAAGAAGTCCCTTACACAGTGCTATATCTGCAGAAGAACACAAAAAATTGTGCTCAGTTGTACTGGGATAATGGAATTATGCTGCCCTCAATGAGCTGAGCTCTCCAGTCTGCTGAGGAGATTCCTGTTGCCTTTCAGTCTTTGGACCAGTCCATATATGAAAGAATCACTTATTCCTGCCTCTGGTAGGAAAAGCATTGAGAATTCAGTGTGAGAGAGCTTGAAGCCATTCTGCTGGTACTCATGGCTATGCAGTTCTGGGAAGAGAAGTTCCTGTTCTATGTTCTCCTAAGAGCAAAAATCCCTGAAAGATCTGGTCATCCACGTGATTTGCTTATACAATGATTTTCTTCTCCTGAATGAAGCCAGGAAAGAGTTTCCCATTACATTTCAGGGAAGTTAAGTGATATGCAGAGCAGATATGTCAAATAACAGAGTTCTAGTGTGTAGAAACCAAGTCAACATTAATAAAAGTTTGCTGTCTTTCTAAGATGATCTTATACATTTGAGTGTCAAGTGCTCTAGGACTTACAATGCAAGAAGATGGGGTGAATCCAAGGCAATGAAATGGAACTAATGAAAATGTCAGATAACACAATTCTGGTTGTTTGAAACAGACCTTTATGTAAGATAGTGAGATCTTCATTAGAGGGCCACAAATGTAACTTTTTTATAAGAAATAATTTTAATACTTTTTTACATCAAGTCTGGCCTCTGCTGCCTACAAATTTGGATTGATATATCAAAGTACATATTGCCTTTAATGTTCCTGTCAAACCTGAGCTGTGATGCATGGAGTTATTCCCTACTTGGAGGGATGATTCTGTGAAACTTAGCTAATAAAAACGTGACACAGCCGGTGACTGATGTCTGTTCTCTCAGGGTGTGTTAGCGTGGGACAAACACTGCATACACATTCTCTTCTTGACACTGAAAAATGAGACACATCTACTAAAAAAAACATAATAGATGCTCTAATGGTCTTGCATTGACCTTCTCCTTGTCTTTCTGCCTCCTCATGCACCTTTCTCGCCTCTCGGCTCATTCCCTCCCTTCCCTTGCAGGCTCTGAGCCTACAATTTATCTTGCTGGTCTCTGCTGCCTCTGAATGCCTGTGCAGGACCCTGGCAGGCTCTGGGCTTCCTCTGTGGGAGATCCCAGGCTGCTTTTTGCCAGCTTGGACCACGAGCAGACAAAGAAAAAAGCTTTTTCCTGGTAAAATGAAGATACACTTCAAAAATCAAAACAAACCTCAGCAGCCAATCCAAATCCCAGTCCTAACAACCTGGTAATTTGTCAGTGCCAGGCGTCAGCCCACTATTAGTCTTTTTCTGGATAGAGATGACAGAGCTCTGTTGACAAGCTGCAGGACTTATTTTGGGAGCTGGCACCTGGCTCCTGGCACGTCCCCTGTGTGTGTCACGCTCCTCAGAGCTGCCTTTGCTCTTAGGGGCTGGAGCTGGGCTGGGCTGGCACTCCTGGCTGGGAACCTCGCTCTTTGCTCCCATAATGACATATCCATGCTGTCCCCTGGGCTGGCAGGAGGGTTGTCCCAGGGCTCACACACACAGAGCAGAAACTCCTCACCCTTCCCCAGAGGGGCTGGAAGGTGCTTTGGCCTCTCTCTCCCAGCCTCCCTCTCCTCCCGTGTCCCTCTGCTCCCATCCTCCTGAGCTGCTCCCCTTGTCCTTGCTCAGTGCCACAGTCAGGATGTGTGTGCTTCTCCTCCTTCCTTTCCTGCAAGAGGCCATGGCATCTGATCTGGGGCCTTCCTGCTCCCACTGCAAGAAAATATTTAGCATTTTAATACATTTTTCACATTTTTAGAAGTAATTTATGTATGAGTATACACAGTGCTTAGTAATCATTTCTCAGATGAATGTGGAATTTTTCTAAAATTAAACTATCATTCTTTTCTCTTCACACTTGGCTGTCATATCTTTCTTAATGCAAATCAGTCATTGACTAGAGACACCTACTGTAAGAAGCTATTTTAGCTGTCTGATCGGTTATAAATTGATTTTGGAAGTGAAGACCATTATGAGGAGATAAGCTGGGATTGGTAGGGAATGGAAAAAATAATTCAAAGGGGAAGTTTTTATTTGAATGTGACTATTTACCTCTAAGTCAGAGCAAAGGCTGTAATCCAGGGGTCTTATCTCTTTTTCCTCCTGCTTTAACTCTTATACCACAAATCCTTTGCCTACCTTGGCCCGATACAACGCAGAGCCCTTGAGGACAAGAGACAGGTGCCCCAAGGAAAAAAATATTTCACCTTTCAGTCTCCATTTGATACAGGGAACATTATCTCTGAAGGAGCCAGGCTACTCCTCTGCTCTGAAGCAAGTCCCTTGGTGCAAGAATGAAAAGGAATCCATTATGGTTCGTTTCAGAGAAACCTCTTCCCTGCAGGATTTCCTCCTGCTATGCTTCAAGTGCTCTTCAGAGGGAATAGTCACATTTTCCAGGCAAAGAAAATGCCTTTACTATCACAGTAGTGGTCTGCACAAAGTGAGAGCAAAGCAAAGAATGTTCACTGGATGCAAGTTAGGAAGTTGGGGAAAATGAGAGCTGTTTTTTGGTTTTCTTTCTTCTGTTCTTTATTCTTCAGGGCCAGCTCTGATGTTGTCGACTGAGGCTTGAACAAGGAGCTTAATTTTTAAGGCACGACTTTTCTCTTTGCATTTTTTAAATTTTCTATTACTTGCACTGCCAGTTCTTTGTATGTAATTAAAAGTATGCAAACAGTGGCTGAGTTTTTAAATTAATTCAGTTTGAGGAAACATGCTTACCAACTTCAAGGTTTGCATGCTGTGTCTACAGGAACAATTGTTATCCTGGCAGGAGTTTTGGAAGTCAGTTTTGAAACCACAAAAAACAAACATTGAAAGCAACTTCTCCTACCTACAAGTACTTCTGTGCTTTCCAGGTTTGTTAAAACATTTCTTTTTTTCTCCTAGCAAATTACTAGTGCAACACTACTCAGGTTTTGATTACTTATGATCAATTCACCTTGTCAAAGCTTCTGAACACTGTTAGTCAAATGTATTTGAATAAACAAATGCATGTAACAGTTGCTGCAGGTTTATGGGTATTCATAGAGCAGAAAAACAACCTAATAAATCACATCAATTACAAATTGCCTTTTCCTTGCACAGCTCTATTGTCCCCTGAATGCTTGTAATTGCGAGCTCAAAGGTAAGAAGTAAGAACATTCTTACTTCTTACAAGTAAGAATGTTCTTCTCTAAGTTTTAAGGAAGCATATTTTTTTAATGCCTAGGCTTGTGGTTTCTCAGATATTTACAGGATTTTCTAACATGCTCCATTTAATACAAAATTCAAGGCAGTTAAAATCCTCCTCTATTGCTGAGCTACAAACAGAGTCCTGGATCAGATTGCAACTCTGGAATGAGGCCAGTTGCTGAAGGAAGCGAATCTCCTGCCCCTCACCTTCCATGCATTGAGAGATATCCCTTGCTGGCTCCCAAGAAAGCTCCCTGGGAGCCCAGAGCTGCAGATGCACCAGTGGGAAGGTGTGATGCCTCTGGCAAGGATGTGTGGCACCCAGTCCCAGCACCCCGAAAATGGAAAGCACTTCCCAGCTCCTTCTGACAGCTCTTCACATCAGCTGAGCTCAAAGCCTTCTGCCATCTGTTTGCATCTCAGCTGTGACCCATCAGAGTGTGTTTGACTGAGAATTCAGCACTGCTGCCCCAGCTACAAGTGGATGCAAACACAGGGCTTTGCTCTAATGGCACAGGAGCAGCTGCAGCAGGGCAGCCTGAGAGCCTGTGTCCTCAGTGTCCCCAGTGTCCCCAGTGTCCTGTTTTGTACCAGCAACCTGTGGGGTGAGGAGAGCTGGCCCTGCTGGTCCCCTGAACCAGGAGACAGATGTGCCAGCACAGCTGGAGATGGAAGGACAGCCTTGGCTCATAGCTGAGCACTGTCCTGTGAGGCAGGAGCTAAACCCCACTGCAGCCCACACCCTGGGGACACAGCATGGTTCACCTGGCTGTGCCACTTCCAGACTTCCCAGCAGCCTGACAGGCAGGTTCTGCCTGTCCCACGGGTGCTCTGTGGGCACAGGCTGTCCCTGGGCAGTGCAATGCTGCAAAGCACTTGGGCCCCCACACGTCTTCCACCCCTGGGCTGCTCTTGCGTGGCCATCTCTGCTTCAGGACCTTGCTCCTTCTGTTTTGGGAGAGCAAGAATTGCACTGGCAGTGACTGTGCTCCCTGTGAGCTGGAGCTGTGACATCTTTGAGCTCTGCCAGGGCACCTGCCTGGCCCAGTGGGGAGGTTTGAGCTATGGCTGGGCAGGAGATGTCATTCCTGGGCACTGTTCTGTGCTCTGCCTGAACTCTGCCTCTGTCACTGATTTACTCTTGGCTGATCTTTTGGAGGCCAGGACGTTCATGTGATTTCAGGGACAGGTCTGCAGCTCCAGTGTGGCTCTCACATACACACACACACATATAAACATGCACACCCTGGTCCCTCTGTAGCTTGTTCAGGCCAGGATCTGACTGCCAGACCTCTGGTGTCTCTCTGGTGTCCAGCCTCCCTCATAGCTGCCTCCCACACCCCCTATCCTGCATGGACACTCCCAGCAGTGATGTTCTCTAGGGAAAAGCCCACAAACACACCCTGGTTTCTCCAGATACTGCTGCCCACACACACAGGCCCTCTGCTCTGTGGCTTGACTCCAGCTGCTGCACACACACGCACATGCACACAGAACGTGATCCCTGACCCAGGAAAGCAATCAGAAATGTAATTTAACCAGAAAACCAGGACATGACCAAACAAGCATAATGACCAGCAGCCTGTTCACATGCAACTGGCAATTTTTATCCATTTATCTCTGCATTTTCCATGCTTGTTCCTTTGCAAGCAACCTTCACCCTCCTGCTCTTGCTTTTGATCTTTACCCTTAAAAACCCCTAAGTCTCACACATTCCCACTAACTCCTTAAATGCAGTGCATTTCACACCACTTCCCAAATGCCCATCCCACAATGGGTCCTGAACACCTGGAGGCAATAACCCTGCTCAGTCTGCAAGGCTGTGTGGTGGCAGCAGCTCCTGCAGACTTGTTCCACACCCAAACCAAGGTCAGGTGTGCTGAGGTCCCTGGCAGTACCCAGGACCAGGTGCTGTGGGGCTTCCTCTGCTTGGTACTGTGCTCTGCCCATCTCCAGGCCTTTGTGCTTGTGGTGAGTAGCTCTTCATCACATCAAATGACCGTTCCCACCACTGTAAATATATGAGAAAAAGTAATCCCTGAATTTGAACCACTGTCAGCAGATCTGAAGTTTGATCTTCAGAAATCGTGTGACTACTGAGTCTTCTGTGCTCATTTGATAGACTATGACTTCTTCAGCCACTACAGTTATTACAGTAACATGTGGAAAAAGTAATCTCCTAAAGCGCACTTACTACTGCTTTTTAGGAAGTCACAATTTGACGTTAATGAAGAATGTGAACAGCATTTAAACACTAAACAAGCTGTGTCTCGTTCAGGGACAGGAGAGGAAGGCAACTTCTACCATCGACTCTTAGTAAGGCTTTGTGCTGCTGCTTCCTTCTGTGCCAGAACAGTGTGTGAAAATTCTGTAGCCCTCAGGAGGTGACTGAGAGAACACCTGATACTGTGCAAAGGGAATTGTTTTTCTGTTGCTCTTTGAAAGACTATACCCAGAAAATTAAAGACTCTATGCAGAAAACGTGCAATTTATTGCTGTAAGATGTAAACAGGGGACACTCAATGTCAGACACACCCAGCAGCGTTACGGTTGGGATGGGTCCTCTCATGCTGCAGACCAGCAGAGCACACCAGGGATGTGTGCATGCAGGAGAGGACCTGACAAAGACATTATTTTGTTGTAATATTAAAATCAACCCAGCAATAAATCACCATTTTGCAGACTACCTGCCCTCGGCCATCTCCTCTGCAAAAAGCAGGGATGTTAGGAACTAGCACCTCTGGTAATACTGACTCTGCCAATATAAATGTTTTTAATTAAACTCTGTGCAAAGGCCGCGTGCATAACCTCACGGGATACATGAAACGTTACCGGGGTGGTGACTTCAAAACCACATTTGAAATCTTCTGTTTACTATTGGCAAACATTTCCAGGAGACATGTTTGTGAGGAGTATGTGTAGAATTTGGCACCATAGCTGGAGGCTTTATCCAGCAGCTGCTGAAGGGATGGCATGCTACCTGTGTTGCCAGGCTTGACACAGAGATGAAGCACTTCTTTAGATTAGTATGGAATTAATTCCTTTCTTGGCTACAGAATGGTTATATTTGATGCTGCCCACTTGGAAGTGATGCTTGAATGGATCAACAATATTTTTGATGATATCTGCCAAGACCATTTTGACTGAGTCTTTTACTAATTTTTATAAATCATGCATCAATTTAGAATATAATGCAGATAATGACAAGGTGTTGAAAACCAAAACCTAATAGTGTTTTGCATTTCTTACATTCATGTCATAGACTTTATTTTGGAATTAATGAAGTTGTCTGGAGAAGCAGGCCAGATGTGATTTTTAAAATTCCATCACTACTTTGATTATCTGGACTCTTTTGTATAATAAACTATTTTGGAAGACAGATCTACTCATTAGCCAGTCTGTTACCAGAACCATTTAAAAAATGACTGATAATATGAGGAGCACAGAGGCTGCTGAGGAATACCTTGATGCATCTAGCACAAACACGCAGTCTGTTGTTTGCAGATGCGGGTTGAAAGACTCAGTAGTGGAGAGAAACTGAATCAGTTTCTCATCCAAATCTTTTTCAAAGACAGAGGAAAATGCATTTGGGAGATAAAAGAGATGACATCACTCTCCAGAGCTCAGGCACATCTCTGCTCCCAGCCAAGCAGCAATCACTGTGATGAACTCAACTTCTCCAACTTCACAGTGAGGAGGCAGGTGAGAAAATTACTGTGCTTGTCCTCCAGCTCTGGGATGGTGGATTTAAACAGTTATAGTCACTGCTGAAAACAGGGATCTATTTTGGGGTTCAGCAAATCTATTTCTTGCCAGTGCACTGGAAAACCAGAAGGTAGACCTGAGAAAGATTCACTTAGAATAATAAAGTCTATTTTGGCTTGGTACTTGCACATAGACAAGCCACCGGTTGTCTGTGTGCCTTTTGGAGAGGCAACACTGTTGATATTTTTGAAGGCAGAGGAATTCTGGGAATCTAAAACCTATGCAAAGGGATTATATTTAATAGAATTTTGCTGATCTCGGGCAAACACAGGAGCTTTTGCCACAGCTTTCAAAATCTGCAGGGGTTTTTGAGTCATCTGTGCACCCTGAGGCTGCACCAGCAGATACCAACCATGGCTGTTTGCAGCTGCTGTGACAAATGGGGTGGAACAGACCCTGATTTTCTTCTGCCATATGAAGGATATTTAATGCAGCTTACACTGATAATTCTCCACCAGGCACGAGGTTGGAAATGGTGCTTGCAACAGGTGAGCTGCTCTCACCTATCGTAGCACTGGATGGCTGGAAAAATGATGCCAGGAAGAACTGCAGTCAGGGAATGCCTGGGCTGCAGCATCCACAGCTACTGTGATTCCTCACAAATACAGGTGAACCCTTGGCTGCCAAGGCAAGGAATTTTTGTACCTTCGTTATGAATTAAAGTGAAAAAAACCCCAGAAGTGAAAAAAACTGGAGGATGCAACTGAAATATGAATTACCAAGAGTGAGATGGAGCTCAGAGTAACTTGACTGAAGATATAGAAGGAAAAAAAAGTAGAGTGGAAATTAAGTTAAATATGTGGTGTTTTTCTGTATGTGTAAGCAATGAATTTTATGGGGTACTTATAAGAATTTCTTTTGAGCTATATATTTGAAAACTAAAAAAAATATTATCAAATTAAGGGCTGCTGCTGTTAGGTATGTTCTCATCATGAAGAAGCCATCTCCTAGAAAAGGTTCTATCTAAATGAAATCTGCCTAGGAAACTTGCCACCAAAGCACATCTTTCTTATTTTTCATGACAAGCAGTGACAATGGTTAAAGTTTCTCACCCTAATTCACAACTAAATAGTGAACATCCTTTCTGTGATCAAAAATTGAGTTTGTTGGCCTTTGAGGGAGGCCTGAACACACACTCTTTAGCCATTACTTTTATTTTGTGTTGGGCCTGTTTGAAGGTTTTGATGTGTTTTATGTATTTTGGAGTTATTTGCCTTATTTTTGCCAAGCTGTTACATGGCATTTTTGTTATAATTCATTGCAAATATGCCGACATTATATATAATTGGCATATGTGAAATAGATGCAGAGCTACTGAAAGTAACAGAAATGTCAACAGCAATTGTAAAAAGACAGCTACTACTGGTTTGCACTTTTACAGAGTAACTGTATTTCCCAAATAATCAACCAAATAAAATTATGGTTGTACCTAGAAATATTTTAAAATGTAAATTTTATCTGTAGACTTTCGTGTTTCCAGCTGAAATACTGCAACGTGGAATTTGATTAAAATTCTCTAACAGTGAACCTACAGGTTGAATCCTGTTGCTACATTCTATTTTATTGAATAGGAAGATGATGAACAGTGCAGGTAATGCTGGCTAGAGCAATATTCCTTTATTTAATTTTGCAATTTAAAGTTCAGAACATTTTGGTTAATGGAAAGTGAAGATAGTGTTGAGGAGGTTATTATTTATTGGTGATTTATATGGCAATGGGATTGTATTGTAAAGCATTGGGTTAGAAAAACTGACATGTTAAGTCTCCTTAACTCTCAGGCACTGCAGAATTGCCCTTGGTTCCCGTTGAAAAATAGATATTGGCTGATATAAACAAGGTACAAACTGTGTCTAGTTCATTTAGAACTCCTAGCTAGAAATATTTGAGTAGGTTTTCAATGAGTCTATTATTCCTTGGTAACTGAGAGCATCACATATGAAAACTATGGTATCTAAAATGAGAAATCTTAAATCCAGCCAGTGCTGGCTGACAATGCTGTATTCAACTTGTTGAGTTAATAATTACCTTTAATTACCAGAAATCTTTTTGTAATGGTAGCCATTTCTCAGATGCTCTAGTGAGGTGTTGGCCTAGTGGAGGTGAAAATTTAGCAAATTCCTGTTGGTGATATGGTGATATTTTATTACTAAAAAACAAAAATAAGAAAAAAAAAAGCACCCCACTTACTGGTTGTGTTATTTTACCATGTTTAACATAACTCATCCAGTAAACTGCAAATTCCCTGGGACAAAGACATTATTTTTATATTTGCATGCTGCCATTCAGAGCAATAGGGCAATGTAGTACATAAACAATAACAGAATGCCAGTTAATTTCAGATTATAGGCTGTAGAAGAAATTCAGTCTGTGATTTTGCTTTCTAGGCATGGTTATCTGAGATTTCATGTAATCATTAGAGCAACAAAAATTTTCATGTGATCCTATGCCAACAGAATATCCACAATCATTCTAAACTAAATGCCTGTGAGGACTTGCTGGATCTTTCAATGTAAGTGCTGTTGTTTTATTCTAACAAACTTAATCAACATATTAATCTAATAACAAAAAAAAATATTATTTTTCCTAAAATCTTATATAAAAGAATAAGTGCTTATAAGGATGCATTCACCATCATGTTATCTAGCATGAAGGCAATGCTGTTTCATCAGAAACTAAAGGAATATTGGTGTGAGAGCAATTTAATCTACTTCAAAAACATAAATATAAAGAGTAGTAAAAGTCTGAAGATGAAGATAATAAGAGCTGCTGAAGCAGAATGCCAGAACTTCAGTGCTGAAAAATAAGCAACAAGACTCTTACTCTTCAGGTGGGTCACATGAGGCTGCCTGCCAGAATGAAACTAGTGAAAAGTCACATTTTTAATGCTGTTTTCTAATTTTTCCTGTTGTTTCAAATAGTACTCTCTTTAATTATGGCAACAGCTGTTGGCAACACTGTGCAATATGTGTCTGCACAGTATGTGTTCTCTCACATTTTGTTCTGCAGAGAGTGGGGCTTGGATTTATTTTTATTTAAAGCTAAAGAAAGGATTTTATAGGCTGTCCAATAACTGGAATTTTAAAAATTCACCTTACCATGTGGAAATGTGCCCATGAGGAAAGCCCACAGTTCAAATGCACTATGTAATGCCAAGGGAAGTGTGGATTCCTCCTTCTCCTCTTTCTCTCCTCTTGGTGATGTAGGGACATTTTTCAACAAAGAATAAGTAACAATCTCATGCATTTTATAGCTTGCTCAAACATTAGTCAAACATCTGCTGTACAGTAATGCTGTGATGTGAACTGCAGTCAACTAAGGATTGTCCCTACCAGAAAAGGTGATATATTTATTGAAGAAACCCACAGAAGATGCAAACTTCAGTCTGACTCTGTCTGTTTTCTACCTTTGTTGCTCATTTTTCACATGAATGTATATATATATGTATGTATATATACACACACACACACATATTGTCTTCCTGGGGAGGTGGTAGAATCACCATCTCTGGATATGTTTAAAAAAAGACTGGACATGGCACTTGGTGCTATAGTCTAGTTGTGGTGTTAGGGCATAGGTTGTACTTGATGATCTTAGAGATCTCTTCCAACCTCTTCCAAGATCTCCTCTGTGATTCTGTGATATGTATATTCTATGTGCTCCCAGGCCAAAAGCTGAAATTAGATAATGATGTAGGGATATGGACTCTGGGCAATATTAAAAAAAATCCTGTGTGCCTGTGAAATCCAGATCCCCTTTTCCAGTGGTATCTGGAGAATGCCAAGTGACTTAAAGATAATATTTAGACTTTGCTGGCCTGTGTGCCTTTATCTGAGCATGATGCCATTCAAGCATCATTTTTCACTCCTCCTCACTGACCCCCCTTTGTCCCTTCTGTCTCCCTGTCACCCTCTGTCTGGCTGCCAACAGAAATGCCTAATGATCTATAAAATGCTGGGAACTCTGTTTCCATCTGGATCTGTTCCGGGCCGTGTCCCCAGTGTGACCACACAGCTGTGCTGCCCTGGGCGTAGCAGTGGGGATGATTTTAGCTGGGTGAAGTTGATCTGTCACCACCCATGAGAGCACAGCCTCAGCCCTTTTCCTCTTTAGTCTCACTCCAGCAATTAACTCATCAGCTATTGGCACAATGTCTCCTGCTGTTCTTGAGCAGCTTTTGAGATCCACAGAGGCTCTGCTGGGAATTGGGAAGCAGAAGGAAAAGCAGAATCAGGCTGCTCCTTTCGGGGAAGGGCAGGGAGTCCCTCCCACCACAGTGGCAGGAAGATGCTGTTTGTCACTCTCCAGGCTTGGTTGCTGCACTGGAGCTGGCCACTGAGCCCAGGCTGCATTTCACCTCCCAAAAACCCAAGTGCAGCAGGAGCCCTGACTGATCTGTCAGTCTTGAGTGAGCTGAGTCTGAGGTGACCTGAGAAAACTTCAGAACATCTTTGGAGACTCGCTGGCAGCTGAATGGCAGCCTTGAACATTCTGTTAGCATATAAATGATAATCTTAGGTGAGCAAAATGATCAATTGGTGTCAAAGTGTCTTTCAGGATATGTTCTCACTTCTTCCTGGTGAAAGCCAAGACTTGAAGGTGAAACTTGAGTCATGGAAGAAAAGAGGGCCAGAGAGTGCCCACAGGGACAGCTATAGGCTCACAGAAGGACAAAAAAATTATTTTTTCCACCCTCTCAGTTTCCTCTGAGTAAATGAAACTATAATCTGATCCTTTTATTCTGATAATCTTTGAAAAGGAATTAGTCTTGCCAAAAACCTCTGCTAACGCACCAAAGGAACGAGAAGCAAGTCATAACACATGTTTTGGATCAAACAGTAACATTCTGTTGCACACATCTAAAACACAGTGGAGGGAACACAGTGCAGCTTTGGAGTGTGCCTGGGGACATGAATCACACATTAGCTCAATATTTGCCCAAAGTGTATAAATCATCAGGATTCAGGCAGCTAAACTTTGCTTGTAAGAGCTGCACCAGTAAATGTAAAAGGCTGCACACTGCAGCCTTGTTTATTTTAGCTGTGCATTTTGAGGCTTTACCTATACACCAAGTAATATTTAGTGGTTTTCCCCTTCTTTTTGAACAAGGAAATTGTGTAAATAACACAACAATGAAAGAAATGCTCCACCCCAGAGAGAGCAAAACATCAGCAGCATGACCAATTTTGACATTCTTATGGATTTGTGCTGGCAGCTTTGACAATAACAACCAACAGCTATGTTAAATGTAAATTTAGCACTAGACACCAAAACCAAAAAAGGTGATTGGTGCCATGCAAAACTGCCTCAAGAAAAGTTTAGTCAGTCTAGTGAAGATTATGTACAGTTGTGTCAGTCAGTTGACTTTTGACTGAAAAGCAGAATATGGGGTGGGTCAGCAAGTTTTTGGCTTTGTGGTGCTGTGAGAAGAAGGTGAGGGTTTTCTGTCTAGTGGCCCTCTGGGAACTTGTGACCCTCTTGGACACTTCAAACCTGAGAAAGGGGAATGTTTCCAACCATCCTAATTTATCAATCCCACTTGGCAGGTGGGTGAAGGACAGAGGTTTTCTTCATGCCTTGTCTGCACAAATTACTGCTCTGTGTTGGGCTTGGCAGCCCCACAGCTGGCCAGGGAGCAGACCAAATCTCCAATCTGTCTTTCCACCCTGGTCCCACTGTCTCCTGCCCAGCTGTCAAGACAGAAAAGAGCAGCAAGGGCATGAAGGAGAAATGAATGGAGTCACCAGAAAGCCTGGGTGATGTGAAGGCAACTGGAGAAAACTGCAAGGCCAAATATTCCAGGGACATGTACAGGACCAAGGGGACATGTGGTGAACTCACAGTGCTGGAAGCAGAGGGGTGTTGTTTGGGGTTAAAAAGGAAAGCTCTGGGACATTGAACTGCAGGAAATCAAGGTTCAGTAGTTCTGCTCCTCAGGAAGCAACTTGTCTTCAGAGCTTGACAGTATTGCATTGTGGTTAAATCTGTCTGGAAGGATTGGTTTATTGCTACCATGATATATGAATCTCCTCCAGATACTTATCTCAGAGGTTGTGGAGGGGTTCAGTAAGCAATGGCAGGCTATAAATGGGGGAGGAGAAGGATGTCAAGCTTAACATCAAGGAGGAAGGAAAGCTAAAATAATAAATATTGATTTGGAGTATGTCTCTTATTATCTCTGAGTGAACAGGAAAATCTAATAATAATGTGATATTTATGTGAACCATAAATTATCCACGTGGAGCTCTTCTGAATTGGTGTTGACTAATCAAGGAACCATGGTGGGGAGTGGCTGGCCATGCTGCTCATCCAACAGCTCAAGTTTATTGTTGTATTTCATTGTATTTCTGCAGGCTGTACATTTTTATTACTTTATAGCCATTTGTGGATGCATGCCCCAGACTCAAGGAAATCACTTTTGCCAGGTGGTTTGAGTCAGTGAGAGACTTGTCCTGACTTTGGTGATCCTTTGATCTGTTCCCTGCTCTGCAGCTGAAGGGATCTGAGTAAATCCTGATGACAACAGACATTTGACTGAGTTAAAATCTTCCATGTGGATTTTGACCACACAATGAAAGGGAGTTGTAAAGCCAAGCCAGGCACTGGACATGCAAATTTAATGCTGCATTAACCCATTGGCAAGAATAGGAGACATAATCTGAAATTTATTGGACTTTAGTAAGGAGTGTCCACACTCCTGGACACACAGCTTGTGACTGCATTTCATCACCTTCAGATTGAGGTGTTAAAGTTTCAGGATTAATTAAAAAAAAATCCACGCAATTTTTGCTTAGAAAGTGTTCTTTGTGTGGAGCAACATGAAAAAAAAATAAGATTTGTTGTCCAAAAAAGAATCCCCAAGGGAAAAAATTAATAACATGGCAAGTTGTGATTCCTTAATACGTAGATCAGATGGAGGAAATGTTAATGATGGCATGAATATCAAGTTTTCCCCATGCAAAAGTCAAGGTAGAAAAGTCATCCAAGAAGCCAGTGTAGATGTTCACCATGTGGTCACATGCCCTTATTTTGTAGTCTGGTGAACAGATCAATACATGCAACAAAGGCATTGACATCTCATTAAGTCTGAAAGCACTGATGTGGTGTCAATGCCTCAGTTACATCTATTGAAGAGGATACATTAAGGTTATTTGTGTCTCTTAGAGTGTTATTTTGTGCTACTTGCAGAAATTCGTGGTGGGTTTAGGGTACACCTCTGCTGGTATTTACTTCTGTGTAAGCTTCCCAGTTAGGCTTTTGTCCAATTTCCATTTTTTAAAAAAGCTTTACTTAGATTTAAAAATGATAGTGACATTCTGAGATGAGGCACATCTGCTTAAATCTGGGATATTTTCTGATTTTGGTAAACTCTCCATTCTACAGGCTGAGTGAAGGATGCACCTTCACTGTGCACATGTGACAAAAAGGAGGACTTTCTTTTACATTTTCCACTCTAAAATTCCACTCTTTTGCTTATTTAGCATAGCTTGTGAGGCTCAGACCAGCTCCTGTGTACAAAGTATGTGGAGGCTGAGGAAGTACATTCAGTTGTGCCTGAGTTCTCTGAATTGTGCAGGGGCTGTGTGTGACTCCTGCAGACTCTCCCAGGCAGATCCATGATCAGGCACCAGCCCAAGCCTGAGGAGCCAGGAATCCTTCCCTCCCTCTCTGCCACAGCAGAAATCAGCTCTTGTATTTGTCTGCACAGGAGGTACCCCGGACAAAGATCAAAGTCAATGTACTGGTGCACAATCAGATTGCATAATTAACAATAATAAGAAAGGATGCTTTGGTTTTAGACCTTTTATTTTGTGTTTGTGACATTTCATTTGTACAGTTTCTTCTCTTAGTCCATGAATTTTTATTTTCAGTGTGCTGGTCTGTGGAATTGTGTGTAGATGTGGCTATATCATGGTGTAATTTGCATGTACTGCCTTGCACGGACCAAGAAATGTGCTGTGGTAAAAGCTTGGAACTTGAAACACATTTGAAGGGTCTGATTTTGCATGATGAGTGAAAAATCAGCATGTAAAGTTCCACCTTAGATGTCTAAAGGTAAGTTCATGCAGGATCAGTGACCACTTACAAATGTTTTTCTCCTTACCAGATCTCTTCAATTAGGAGGAGACACTGTAAGAGACAAATTATGGGGGTTTTTAAAAGTTATTTTATTTTATTAGGGCATTGTTGCTCTGAGTATTTGGGAAGGGTTGTTTCTACTGCTGCTTTTTGGTATTGGGACTCCAATGCAAATAACCAGCATCTGCCACCATCAGGGCTATTTTTTCTGAACATTGTTCTGTCTGACACTACATAGTTTTTCAGAAGGAAATCTTGTAAACCTTTGAAACACCAATGTCTAATTGCTTTGAAATTTTAACAGTGTCAAATATTTCTTTGAAACTGGGGACAGTAAAATGAAAGCTGAACAGGCAGCTCTGCCCACACAAACAATTTTTTTTTGCATTTTCGAGTGTTTCTGCTGCTGGTTGGTTTTGGAACTTTGAAAAGTCTTTCTAGTGCTTGAAGTGTGACACAAACAAGGGACTCTTCCATTTTTCTTTTTCAAAGATGAGGAATTTTCAAAATTATTGAAGGCAATAAAAAGGAAAATGAAAAGCAAAACCAGAACAATGTTGATGTTATCGATTTTACAGAATCTGTGTGAAACAGAAACAGGAAAAAAAGGAGAAAGTCTCTCTGTGTGTGTATCTTGAATTTGTCAGGTTTCACATTTCAAGTTTTGTTTGTTTCTTTTTTGTGAAACAAACAATCTTTCCTGTTCTACAATAATAGCAACTTTTCTTTGAAACATAAATTTTAATTTTCAGATAGTTCTGAAGATAAGCTTGCCTTATTTTAGGAAAAAAGAATCCCTTCTATCTATGCAGTGAACTGACTGTTGATGTCTAAAGAATTTTACATTTGGACAGTTAAGTTAGAAATAGCTAATAATATGTTCATTGAATATATGTCTTTGATTCCAGCAATCCTCCTTCCCTGAATTATGAGAGAAAATTAATTAAACTTTCTTGATAGAAAGAACTATCTTGTGCCTCTTTCTCTAAGCTGTCTTCTGCAAATATGAATAAAGACTAATAATGTTACACACATTGAATTTCAAGGAAATTTCTTACAATATGTAAAAGTAATCATGTGCAAATGTATTTGCAGACTGGGATTGTATTCTCACCCAAATATATAATGCAGTTTCCAGGTGGTAGCTACCTGATATTATGTCTATTTTTGTTTTAACACAATGAATACTCAGCAGCAGAGTAATGCTGCTCACTGCCTTTTCCTTTTAATATTGTTCATGGCAGAAATCCAATTTATACAGTGCAAATAATCATTATTTCCAATAGGTTGAGGATCTTTCCTGGCAAGAGCATAACCAATGCCTTCTACTCCTACTTGTGTAATTCATGATATTTCAGTGATGTGAGTGAGCATATAAAATCCATTACCCATAGAAGGATTGTGGAAAGGGGGAAAATAAAAGGGAAAAGAAAACAGGGAGCATTCCTAGTGCTGCCAGGCACGGGGAGTTGATGAAAACAGCAAAGCAGGTGGAAAAAAATGCAACAAGGAAGTTTAATACCCTGAAGAAGTACAGGGATCCTGCAGCCCTGGGGATGGCTCAGTGCCCTCACCCCCAGGGAAGTTGGCTGTTTCTCAGGAGGTTTTTTACCAGTGGCTTGCCACAGTCCCCAGGCTCTTTCTTGGATGGCTTTGGATGCACAAAGAAAGGACCTGAGCAGCAATCCCTCTCTGGTGGAATTCTGGGGGGGCTCAGTGCCAAGCACTGAACTCCTCAATTGTCTCTTGCAAGAAGCCTCCAGCAGGATGCTGAAGCAGGAGCATGTTTCCATCGCCGACTTTGCGAATGGGAGTGACTCATGTGCCATCTGTTTTGTCCCTCCACCCCATCATATGGGCTCCCTGTTTGTGCTGGATTATGCGTTTGCCATCTATTAAAGGGAGAGGAAACTTTGGAACAGCCAAAACAAATGTGCCTGAGAAAGGCTGAAGTTTTTGAAAGGGTCTGGCTGGAAAGCTGCTCTCACTTTCCACTGCAACGTGGTGCTGGGGCAGGGACACGCCAGGTGACAGCCCCCAGAAATGTGACAGCAAGCCAGGGATTCCTCAGTGTGGGGCACAGAACATGAAAAGGACAATTGGCAGGTTCAGAAAGGCTGAGGAGATATTCAGCACCTCTCTGAGTGGTGGGACTTGCTGCAGGATGTTGAAATCTTATCTGGTGCTTGAAAGGTGCTTGAATAAATGAATGGAAAAGAATTTCCATCAAGAGCACTAAAACACAATGACAGCACCTCGGGCTCATTCTGCAGTGTAAACTCTGCGTGCTGCTGGCACTAAAACTGGGACTCTGAAATCACTAAGCCTTGTAACAGGCTCGAAATACTGATGCCAGAATAAACTGGAGAGCTGGATTAGTGGTGCCTTGGCCATTCATAGCCTGAAATGTTACCAGACTTTTTGCCTCTGAGGTTGCTCAGTTAAAGAGTCCACCAAGGTGGCAATAGCCCCATCTGAGGAGAAGGACTATGCTGAGGAGTAACCAGAACATGGCACACTCCACCCATTTCCTAAAACACTGTCTAATACAGTCATAATGTGCTGCTGGCAGTGCTTGCTAACAGGACATTCATAGATGGCATCACTGCAGGAAAATCAGTGAAAACGTGGGCTCTTAAGCATTACTTCATAACAACAAGCAAAAAGCATAAGCAAGGCCAAGGAATGATTTACAGCCTAAGGATCAGACTTTCCTCAGCAAACACCATCTTTCCCTTGCTGTCTTTCTGCTACATGTTTATACACCATCCCTCCCAGGGTTAAAGACGTTATATTGATAGAAGTGCAAGATGTGCTGTATAAATCTTGTTTTCCTGTCATTTCAGGTCTGCCTCAGTGGGCACCTGACCCCATCACATCTGATACCCCAGAAAGAGCTCACAGGCTTGGTGACACAGTTCCAGCCTCCCACCTCAAGCCTAGACATGAGCCAGGATGTGTCTGAGCCTTGCCCCAACTGGTTTGTGTTTCTCCCTGTTGAGTGAAAATGTTACCTAGCTAAATGAGTATGAGGAACAAACTGTACCTACCACCAGAAAAGCTCTCTTGAAAACAGTTTCCAAACATATGCATGAGGTAATGAGCCTGTTTCCCTGCCTGTGTGTCACAGCACTCGGTGCTATTCTGGTTGTGCTTCTCAAGCTGGCATTGCTTTTTTAATGCTCTCGCTCCTGCTCTGCTCTGAGTCAGTCTCTGCACAGTCCCAGGCTGCTTTTGTGAGGAGCTGCTGGGCAGCCTCTGCCATCCCCAGCCTGCTCTGCAGCTCTCCTACCCCTTCATTTTACCTCTCCCATCTCCAGCTGCATCTTTTTCCAGCCTGATGTGAGAGTGAAAGGCACAGGAACCATCTCAGTGGTTCTTCCTCCTCTCCCTTGCCAGGAACAACAGCAGCAAGCCCACAATGGTGTCATTCAGCACAAGTGCATTCAGAAATTAGTGTGAGCTGTTTAGGAAGCTCAGCCTTTTGCTGATGAAGTCTCTGAGAGCTTCTTGTGCATTACATCACTTTTCCCAACAGTTTGCAAATCGCTTTCCCCCCCACTCTGGAAATATTTGTCACAGTAGATTATTTTACCTTGTGCTGCTGTATGTAAAATGCAGAATGTTAATGCTTTATTTGGCTAAACATGTATAATTTGGGAAGACAGGTGAAGTGATGGATTAATCATCAGGCTTTTAACTCTAAGTCTTGTTAGCTGCAGTTTTAAATGTTGTTTATTTGAAATTACAGTGTGAGTATGATGTCTAAGTGGAAGCTCTTTACATATATAAAATAAAGCTGCTTTTGCTCTTGGTAATAAGTGAGAGGATTTATTTGAAATCTGTCATTTTCCATCACACCTGGATGTTCAGATAGACTTATCACAAATAACTCAGTAGCAAAGTTAAAGCTACTAAAGTGAAATAACATTTTCCTTCTGCTTTCTATGAATATCTCTAAGCCTTGACCTACAGAACCTTTCCTACTTATTGTGGGAAGGTAATTTTACAGACAAAAAAAATTACAGACATCTGGATAAGTGGCTATGAGTTGAATCCAATTCTGCTGCTCACACTGAGTAGGGAAATTGCCCTTTATACAATTCACAGCTGTCCCAAGTCACCTTCCTCACCATCTATTAATAGGTTTTTTGCTTAAGACATCTCAACTTCAAAAGAAATCCTTAGGAAAGCCTGCAGTATTTCTGGGAAGATAGGGGTACTCCTGCTTTGAATTTGAGCAGTGCAAGAGAGAGGTGAATATTAGTTTTGTCAGATGGCAACTGACGCAAAAGAATGGAAAAATGTTCATCTGATGTTGAGCCAGAAATGGTATTTTAAAGGATTCTTTATTGAAACTCAAATGCTTTATTTAAACTAAAAAGAGATTTTTCATTTTGGGAGTATTTAATCCTTTTAACCTTTTTCTGCTTTAGATTTTATTTAGATAAATTGTGTTCTTGCAGAGAAATTGTTTGCTTTGTTGTCAGACAGAACATGTTGGTATTTCTGAGATGAAACATTGATTAAGCAGCATCCAAACACTGTGTTTTGGTGTAATATTCCCAGCTATGCTTCACAACAAACTTTTTAGTTCCCAGGGAAGTTTTGCTCATTTGAGGCAGAAGCTGGTGGCAGTCCAGAAGAAATGAGCAGAAAATCCTTCCTAAAAGAGAGACAAAAGAGTATTATGAGAAGCAGATTCTTCTTCCTTGACCAGTGCTGGTGGGAAGCAGTTGCTGAAGCAGTTGATCGTCATTAGTGATGTTGGTGATGTTCTTCTACATTCTACTTCCAGGAACTGGTATTTCTTATCTTTCAGCTCTGAGGGGAGACACTAAAGACCTGTGTTGCTAACTGGCACAACAGCTGGCACAGAGTAATTTCTTGCCACAGACACACCCTTTGCATTTAAGAGTTCAAATGTTTCAATTTCATTTGTGGCTGCCCTGTCTAGAGGCAAAAACTGTGATGTCTGTGCTGAAGCCCAGCCTGTTCATGATGCTGGAGATGCACCTTGGCTGTCAGAGTGTATTTTCCCATCCCTGGGAAATGCAATTACCCTGAGCAAGAAAGGGAAGTGTAAGGAAATCATGCTGAGCCTCACGGTGGCCTGGGGGCATGGTGCTGGAGCAGCCTTGCCACCACTACCAGTGCACAGCTTGGCTTTGTGCTTCCACCCTAGCTGATGTCCACCTTAGCATGGCTTTGACAGGAGAAACTCTGGAAATCAACATTTTCAAGGGTAAAACAGGAGATGAGGACTTGCCAGCATTTATCATCTGACAATAAGCAAGTAAACAGGCTGGCAGCCACATCTAAGATTATCTCCTCTCTGCTTGGGACTGTGTTATGTTTGAGTTGAGCTTAGGATGGAAAAGAAGGACTTGTGCTTATTTTTATCTTCAGCTTTCATGTTTATGGATGTCAGTGTTCCAAGACACTGTGGTGCTTGTGGCTGGTCCAGGCTGGAAGGTGCTGGGGTCCAACAAAGAATTTAGGAGAGTCACACTGCTGTGAGGCCACAAGGACACCGTGCCCCAATGTGAGATCAGCACCTCCAAGGCAGCTCAGAAACACCCTTTTTCTAGAACTTGTGGTTAGATCCTGTAATCATTTGCCTTCCTGGCAGGAATTTCTTCTAAACTGCCTGTTACCTGCTTTCCTCCTTTTAAATCACTGCTCATAGCTAGCTGTGTATAGTATGTACTTATACAGCTTTCCTGCATTGAATAGCCAGTTTTTTGTTTCAATTATTGAACCACAATAAGAAAAAGAGATGGAAGAAAATGAATCAGCTGTGAAATTATCTTTTCACAGCATTGGTTTCCTGTATTTAACAATCAGGTTTTCACTTGCCCAGATAAAGTTATTTTATCCTACTCATTCCTGTTTGTTTTCTTACATCAGAGCCCTTCCCTTCCCTTCCCTTCCCTTCCCTTCCCTTCCCTTCCCTTCCCTTCCCTTCCCTTCCCTTCCCTTCCCTTCCCTTCCCTTCCCTTCCCTTCCCTTCCCTTCCCTTCCCTTCCCTTCCCTTCCCTTCCCTTCCCTTCCCTTCCCTTCCCTTCCCTTCCCTTCCCTTCCCTTCCCTTCCCTTCCCTTCCCTTCCCTTCCCTTCCCTTCCCTTCCCTTCCCTTCCCTTCCCTTCCCTTCCCTTCCCTTCCCTTCCCTTCCCTTCCCTTCCCTTCCCTTCCCTTCCCTGTTCAAGCTCAGTTTTCCTCACTTTCAGCCTCTGTATTTTTTGGAGGATGGATTTGTTGGGTAAGTGGATTAACGTCTTCCTTTCTGCTGTCCAGGGCTGCATCAAATTGCTGCTAAAATCATGAGATAGAATCTCTGGCACTTTAAAACTCCATATTTTTGGGGCTGTTGCCCTCTGCATAACACACATTTGAGACCTCTAGGTGTTATCTGGAGTCTGAGAGTTTTATGGGGTTTATTTTCAGATTTTAAATAACGGGATGGACTCCATTTGGGAAGCAGGTTTATTGTCACCCTCCCTGGCCTGTCTGTCACCGTGCACAGGAGGATGGTAAATCTGCACTTTAGAAGATAAGAATGAATAGAAATTCTGCTGACTGTGCTCCCCTTGGCTCCAGGGTTGTGCCCAGACATCTGAGCTGCAGGAAAAGGGAGACAGAGCAGATCAACCACGTTGTTTTACCAACTGCTCCAATGTGCAGCATTTTTGAGTAAAAAACCCTCTGCAATTCTCCCGCTCCACATCTGCTTCCCAGCCTGCCTCTTGTGCTGCCCTGAGCTCTGCTGCAGGAAATACATCACAGCAATGTTGATCACAAACACCACCACAGACTCTTTCATTGAGCCAGGAGCAATTGCAGAAATGGGACTGTGTCTGCCAGGCAAACACATGCTCCAGGTCAGAAATAGGTTAATTAAAAGGAGATAAGCAGGGCAGGAAGTCCTGAAATAGATAATATTCATTGGCATGAACTTGACTTTGAAAATTACTTAATAGTTTTCCTTTTCAGAGTGTTTGTTTATTTTCTAAATCTTTTGGTCAAGGAGGAGAGGAAATGTGATTAAATGAGATTAAATGACTTTTAATTCACATTTCTTCTCTTTCCAGCTGTATGCCAGCTACTCCTTGTGTTGAAGTCGGTGCTCTTGCATTCAGTGGGGACAGAACCAGAGCCTGAATAAATAATTGAATTCAGCTCAGTGAAAAGTGCTCCATGTGGAATTTCAGAATTGTGATGACACTGGATGCAGGAAATTCTCATTTAACATGAGTAAAACACTGTGTGCTAAAGCAGAGCTCTGTTCATTTGCCTAATTAAGGTTCCTGCAGTCAAGGCAATGGGGAGGAAGAGAGAAAGGAAGGAAGGAAGGAAGGAAGGAAGGAAGGAAGGAAGGAAGGAAGGAAGGAAGGAAGGAAGGAAGGAAGGAAGGAAGGAAGGAAGGAAGGAAGGAAGGAAGGAAGGAAGGAAGGAAGGAAGGAAACCTGTGGTAGTTCAAAGCATTTTGGAGGGAAGGACAGGAGGACATTACATTTCTCCCATGTCCTGTCACCTTTTTCATGGGCAGGATTAATTTGTGTAAATTAACAACCAGAGCTAACTCACATACAAGTGTCAGGTCTGGTTTACCTTGTGCACACTTAAACTCATTTGCTCCTTTTCATCTCTCTCATTGTGCAGAGAGAACATTTTTCGTCTTCTCCAAGGGGGAAGTGCCCTTTGGTGGCACAAATAACTTCTTGGAGGTGTAGGTTGCCTATAGAGGTGCCTCAAAAATCATTAGAGAAAGCTATTAATGAAAATGATTTTCAAAGTGTACTTCCAGGGGGATGCAAACAGCAAAGCAAGAGGTGCACCTGCACCAGGGTGTCAGGACACCAACCCACAGCCTTGTCAGACCTGTCAGAGCCTTGTCAGGATGTAGCTATCCTGACTGGGATGTCAGGACTTTCTGAATTGCATAGGCTGAGTTAGTTGCCCCCGAGACATTCCCTGGTTGGCAAATTCCACATTCCCTGCATTGTAAATATCTCAGAACTGAAGTTTAGACTGGAAAGCTGTAATTCCTTCAGTCACACACAAATTAGGAAAAGAATTTATTTTCTCTAAAAGTCAGATCCTCCATGAAATGAACTTCCTAGAGTTTTTTGGCAGCAAGAGGTATGTGTTTCTCCGAGTTGCATTCTTCACATATTGACTGTGCTTCCTGTGAAATTACAAATACATTTAACATGCAATTGGCCAAATTCCCATATCAATTTTCTGATTTTCACCTTGGGAGAAGGCTCTTACAATGCTTAGTGATTGGGCAATAAAATGATAGAAGAAATTCAATGCCAATAGATGCAAAGTGATGCATATGGGGGGAAAAAAACCACTCCAAGATGACACAGAATGACAGTTTCTAAATTAGCTTCTGATGTTCAGGAAAGAGATTTGGGAGTCATTACTGACAAGTCCCTGTGAAAATCAGTTCATTGCTCAGCGGTGGTCAAAAAGATTGTTAGGAATTGTTAGAGAAAGAATAGAGAACAAACAGAAAAAATTAGTTATGCTACCACATAAATTCATGATGTGTCTTTATCCTGAATATTATGCAGTGAAGTCATCACCCAGCTTGGAATGGAGGGCTGAAAGTGCCCCCAAAAAAAGGAAGAAGCCAGCTCAGTGAATGGAGTGACTTTTGTGTGAGGAAAAGCAAAATATACTGGGTATTTTCAGCTTGAGGAAGAGATGAAGCCTGATAACGTCATGAGTGGTAATGGGTAGCTGAGGAAAGAGACTAATTATCATTCCTGACAATGTAAGAATAAGGGCTGATGAAATCAGCTGGGCTTTTAAAAAAGGAACACTTCACCCAGCATGTGCTGAAGTTGTGCAACTCATGGCCATGGGATATTATGGAGACCAAAATAACAAATGGGTTCAAAAGCTGGTGGGGCAATTTGGCAGGGGATAGGGCCATCAGTTTCTGCGCAAAACTGTGTCCAGGATGAAACTCCAGAAGTTTCTATGTCACCAGAAGCTGTGAGAGAGGGGAGGTCACTCGGTGCCTGTACTGCTTCTCGTGTGCTTCACTTGAGTGTCCCTTTCTGACCACACTCGGGGCATGGAGCCAGGTGAGGCTTTCCTCTTTGGTGTGACAACTCTGTTCATCTGTTATGCTTTTAAAATTTGTACCCAATATATTTATTTTTTATGCTTTTCCACATCTTCCATCACTGTCTCAACTGGGAGACCTAGATGTATCAGTGTGTTTGTCCCTTGCAGCTCTTCCAAATGGCAGAGAAGCAGCCCACTCCCCATTCACAGAAGAATTGTTGACCCAGGAAGATTCTGCTGGGATGGGAAAGGTCCTGAGGGACTGACAGCCACCTTCCTCCTCCTCACACTCTGTGTGGTGCCCCAGAAAAGGGCCATGCAGACCTTGCCATGCCAGCACTTCTTCCTCCAGCCCTGGGCTGCATCCAGTTCTTATGAGTAAGGCACAGAGAGAGGAGAAAATGAAACCCCTCGAGTCCTTAGCCAACACTGAAGTGAAGCCTACGTGGTTTGGTCAAAATCCAGCAGTACATCTGTGGAAGAGGTGGGAGCTGGATCCAGCCCTTTTCTGTCTTGGATAGTAACCTGTAATTAGATTTGTCAGACTGTAAGACACCTAATATATCCTTCTGCAATATTTTTTCTCTTGGTGTAACTTTTTCTTGTATCCAGTGTGCTGTGTTTCTGGGTTTTTCTCTTTATAGCAGTCAGTTTCTCGGCATAGTCCCTGGCCACAAATACTTTTGAGTGGAACATCTGGTTCTAATGTGTGCTCTAGAAATGTTACTTTCTGCAATATTCCATTTGTCTCCCAAACAATATTTTTCCTCTTGTGTTTGCCCAGAGAATCTTGTAAGCTGATCAATATCTGAAGCAGCAAAGGATCCATTTGAGAACAAAGGCTCCAAAAGCCACATAAACAATTTCCCAGAACTCGAGGCAGTTGAGGAGAGGTAATTTGCAGGGCAGCCATGCACATGGGAACTGCAGGGCTGCCTTCCTCATCTTTCTCCATGCTGCTTTTCCCCACTGCTCCTACCAGTTAGCACAACTGCAGGAGCAATCCCAGCTTGTTTCCATGCTGGTGATCCCATATAACTTTTTGGTTTTTAGTTCTTCACTTCTAGCCAAACCCTTTCAAATGTTCAAAGGAAGAAATACTGCTATTGCCTGGTTCCTTCTGCTGTTTCTCACTGTCATTACAGCTGCCTTTTCAGTTGCAGTACGTGGGTAAACAAACCTTCACCTATATAAAGGGGGAGCACTGCCTGCATAAAACAGGCTGTGGAGTCAGTAAAGTAGAGGTACAAGAGGAAGCAGGAATGTTAATATACTTTTGGGCATGGGGAACATGAAAAGGTTGTTGAACTCCAGAGAAAACTCCAGTACTCTTCTGGTATGTTTGCAATATAGATGATATAAATAATATATAACTCCTGGAAAGAGTGTAGGAATATATAAAGTTTTATGTAGGGGAGCACTGCACGCATGTGGGAGATTCAGATGCATCTGCAAATCACAGGCTGGATGCCAAGCACTGCATGCCCACTGTAAACGAGGCTTAGGGACTGAATTACTTAAGTAATTAAAGTGGATTGTGACTCACATGCTGAAAGGGTAAATTGTGCACTGCCACAATCCACCAAGTTATTTAATTTTGGAAAACCAAAGCTCCTCAGTGACAGGGAGGAGGATTTATCATGACATTATTTTACCTCTGCAAGCCTAACTATAGGCAAACAGGATCGTGGCTTTTAAGAGTTTGCCTGGGCAGGGTTGTGCTGCTGGCCAGCCACCTCATCATTAACATAAGGCATGGAGACATAGAGCATGATTCAAACATGTGAAAAAAATGCAGCTTGATCATTTAAAATCCTTTCGGGGTTTTGCTGTAGGTGAACAAAGCTAAGCATGCCTTGAGGAGCCTGCTGCCCAGATGTGCTGCAGCTGTGCAAGAGGGAGCTTCCTCTGCTGAAGTGTTCCCACCCAACCCAGGGTGGGCACACAAGCACTGGATGGAGGAGCTGGGGGTTTCAGCCATCAAGGAGCTGAGGCTGGAATCCCACTCAGCTCCCAAGAGCCTGACTCGAAGACTTCTGTGTCCTGGGAATAGTTTAGTTTGCTTTCTGGAACTGCAGACTTGCTTCCCCAACTCTATGTTTTGGGGCACACATGGGATTCAGCCACCCTGTCTCTTTGCACAGCTCCTTTCCCACACCCTCCTCTTCTTCATTAAAAAACAGAAAGTAGAAGAGAAGGTCCCAGCTCAGCTCCTGCCTCCTATTCCAGTGCAAGGTGTCCCTGGCCATGGCAGGGAAGTTAGAAGTAGATGACTTTGATGTCCCTTCCTATGGTTCTATGAATCCCAGTTCACCCTTTTCATCATGTTCCTCCCTCCTCTCAAACCAGAGAATATGCTCAATGTCCTTTTCAGTGCTAGAATCTGCAGCTCTTCCTTTTCCCCTCTGCTCATCCATCCATTTAATGCTTAGCATAACCATGAATGTTTGCCATATGGGCCTGTCTCTTGATATTTTAATTTGCCCTGAGTTTTGGGTCAGTAATATGCAGTAGGAACAATTATTGAAAAAAGAGTTGTCACACTTGAAATAAAACAGAATAATTTATTTTATTCCTCTGAGGCAGTATTCCTAATATAGCTTTTTGGACACCTGAACAAATGCTTACATTGAGATTTTGGTCTGACTCTGTTGAAGTGATGCCAATAGGACAGAGATTCCTGCTATGATCCAGTCATTAAAAGGTGCCTCTGCCCAAATCAAGGTGCAAATGAGACCATAGGCTGAAGTCAATGGTAGAGATTTTATTTAACAGTAAATGTGAGGTAGAGACAGAGAAAGAAATAAGAAGGAGGTTAAAGAGAGAGAGAAGAGAGACAGATTAGGCAGAAAGTTATCAGCCATGGATCCCATGGTGTTCCACTGGTCCTTCTTCAGCCTGGTTTTTGGTGGTGGTGGTGGGGGGGGGTTCTGGTCTATCACCTTTACACAGTCCAAATTCTGGGTATCTACAGGGTGTGGGTGCCATTCCAAGAACTTGGGATGACATGATTGTAAGCAGTTGTTTTCTTTCCCACAGTTTGCCATAGAGAATTTTTTGTCCAGGTGCAATAACCCAAATTTGCTTCAACAGGCCTGAAATCAGTGCCCTTCTGTTGCAAATTCCTTTCTTCTGTGCTTATCTCAAGTTATTGCTGTGGTGGCTTGCCTTATGGCAAGTCCCTCCTGTGGCCTTGACAGTGTTTTGAGACAGGAAACTGCATTCCTTAAGTCCTTACAACTCCCTCTCTAATCATTTGCATGTTGTTCTTGCCATCCAGCACATGGTAAATATGATAAAACAGAGGAAAATTATCTGTGTTGCTGGAGATCAATAGAAATTTCAGTGATTTTACAAAACACATCTGGGAAAACAGCTGGCTGAAATTATTGCACCAGAGACACCTTGGTCACTTTGCATAGCAGCCAGCAGCCTCTGTGAAACCTGCCCAGAAATATTTCAGCTTGAAACCTGGGATTTGGTGGCTGCAGCACAGATATTGCAACTGCTGTGGGGCAAAGCTGCTCCAGGAGCTCAGTGGCTGGGGGAAGAGCCTCCATTGTGATGGAGAAAAATGAGGGGAATTGTCTGAGAGAGCTCTGAAGGAGCAAGGATGCCACATTTTGGTGTTTTCTGAAGCTGCATGACCTTTGATATCAATAATTCAAGAGACAGGTACAAGGCAGGCACTGACTTAATCTGCTGCATGTTCAGGTGATCACAACCCTGGTCAGGCTCTTGGTGCTGCTGGGTGGTGCTAATGGGATCTGACCTGGGGTTCCTCACAGCAGAGAAACCCCACAAGGGGTGGGCTGCTGCCAGCACCTGCCCAGGAAATGCCTCCCATAAGTCAGAGGGATCAGGTTAGAAACTGAACAAATTTAATCACTGTCTTTAGTAAGAAATGCTCCCACAGATGTCCTTATTTATTAAAACTATTCTTTGATCTGAAAAGAAAAAAAAAATCTCATTTTATAGGAATAGGGATTTCTGGAAAAGGTATTTTGAACTTGTTTGGGCATAGCTGGCAAATTTTAATTATATATGAACTCTTACTTTAGCACTTTTCAGTTGTATTTTACTCCTCTGAAAACGTGGCAGGTCTGAGTCAGCAGGATGCACAGCTGACTCCAGCCTGGAGGAGGCTGGGCAGAGCAGGCTCAGCAGCCTCCAGATGTTGGGCACTATTTTCTCTTCAGTGATCTTTTCCAACCCTCTTAGAGAATGAGGTGATAGGCAGATGAAGGGTATTATTTTGTTAAGGCAGACCCTAGATAGCAAAAATGACTAGGAAGAGTACAATTTCTGCAGTTCTGACTCAACAGCATCTGCTTCACTGAAAGCACTGAGAGTTTATTGAAATAAGGCAGGTGTCCAGGTTTCATTGAGGAAAATATTTTAAGCTGTTTTTCATAAGGAGGACTGTCTGGAACAGCAATGTTGGCTTATTTTGAGGGAAATGGAACAAATCAAAACAAACACAGAAATGGAAGGAAGTGGGATTTTGAAAAAAGCTTTTAACTCTCCTGTTTTGAGCAGATTAGAAGGATGGTGTTTTGGACACTTACCTAAAAGACTGACGTTTTGGAAGGAAAGGATGTGAAAGAAAGAAGGAAACCTGCATCCTGGGTACAGAAACAGGATTTTATTATGTTTTGGAGGAGTGGAAGTGAACTTGTCTCTCTCCAGACTGTCTCCAAAACAAAATGTATACATGCTATATCCACATGCTCTTAAAAGACTAGAGGTGCATCTATTTTTGACAAAAGTTCAGTTATTTTACCTGTCATTTTGATTTATGTTTCTTAGAAAACACAGAGCTGCAGTTGGAAGAAAAGAGAAAAGCCATATGGCAGACAATTGCCAAACAAACAAACACATACAGCATAAGTGCCAAACAGTTTTTATACAAACAAAAAGAGCAGAAAAATAGCCTTGTCCCCCTTTGATGGATCTACATACTTCTATGAAGGAATATGTACCTTCAGTCCTTCTGAAGAGACTGTCTCTTTTCCCACGTGTGCTCAAAGTATTTCCTAAAGCAGTCAGGTTTTAATAAGATCCCAATTTACAGAAATAAATATGCTTAACCCTGTGAATAACTCTGGAACTGGCATTCATTTGAAGCGTTATCACATATTTGGCATAGCTGAAATACTGTGGGATGGAAAGCAGCTGGCTGGGCTGGGACTGCCATGGCTCAGAAATGGCCCTTTGTGAAGTTCATCAGGACTGGAACCCCATGTCTTGGTCATGCAGCACCTCCTGGTTCCTCAGGAAAACCTCTGGAGCAACCCTTGCTCAGCCAAGCAGGACCTCACTCATTTGGGGGTTGCTGGGTGCTGGATGTGAGGAGGCTCCTTAGGAACTTGAAATCACAGTAAAAGTTACTTATTTAAGGTGCTAACTGTCATATGGTTATAAAAGCCCTAAAGCACCACCTCTGTGTCTTTTTGAAAGAGTAGATGAGGAGGGAAATAAAATTCTCTGTTTCATCCGAGGGGGAGGAATTCATTTTGTCTGTTCTGGAATAATTTCATCTGGTGCAGGCACTGCAGAGCAGGCACAGCACGGTGTGGGCAATGGACCACTCATCCACTCACACTCACACTCACACTCACACTCACACTCACACTGCTGGGCACTACAGGCAGCACAGGAGCAGCTGAAATGGGACTGCCAGCTCCTCAGGGCAGCAGTGGCTGGATGAGAGCAAAAGGACAACCAGGACTGGGAAGAGAGGAGCAGAGCTGGTGCTGAGAGCAGGGGTGAGAGCAAAGCCAGGGTTTGAGGGAACAGACTGGAAGGAAGGATGGAAGAACAGGGAAGTGCAAGGGGCCAGGGACTGAGAACAGCCAGGAAGGTGTCTGGGGCTGCCTCTTGTCATTCCTAAATTCCTCTGCTCCCATGTTTCCCCGTGCCAGAGAAGGTCTGTGAATGGCTTATCAAAGTGTTTTTTTTTAGTCCTCTCTAGAAAAGGTGAAAGTTGAAGAAAACAATATTTACTGTCCCTGCAGGCCACCCCTGAAGGCAGAGCTCTATCCAGCTCTGAGTGCTTCACACTCAGTGTTTGTTGAATCAACTCCCCATGCTGAGGCTGATATATATTTAAAATAGAAAATGGCATGTTTCTTGCTCCCCACCCTACCTTTTCCCCCTCACAAACATACAGGAACTCAATCTGCACAGACAGACTTCTCCAGGTCTGGGAATGTGAGTACCTGAGCTCAGCTGCTGGTCCTGTCACAGGGCAGATCAGCTCCCTTGTCTGCCAGAGCACTTGGACAAGCACAAGAGCACCAGGCTCAGTGTGGCTGTGCACATTTTCACTGGTGTCTCCTGAACATCTGCTACAAAAAGGGACTGAGATGGGATATCTCTATGTTCATCCATGATAAAATTAGTAACTTAATGAGAATTTACCATGGATGCGGTAGGTCTCATTCCACACAGGAGAACTTGGGTTAATTGATTGTGTTAATCACATCCTCCCCTACTCATCTTAATCCCTACATTTAATTTTATTTGGGTTGCACAGGTCCCTGGAGGAGCTGTGCTTGATCCAAGCATAGTCAGACTCAGTTAAGTTTCTTGACAGGCTGAGAGGAGTGGAAGGATGCACTGAGGATACAGCTCTAGGCAAAGCAGAAAGGACAGGAGGGAGAAAAATTAAAGGAATTTCAGATACAAAATTCAAAGTGAAAGGTGCTAACTGTCACCTAATGGGCCTATCATTCTTATCATTATAAAATTACTAAATAGATATGATTGCTTTGAGAAAGAAAACAGACTGGAGCAAGCTCTTTCTCACTGCCTGCTCCCACACTGATGTGTTTTCTTCTCCCAGGGAGGGGCAGCCCTCTCCCATTTAGCCCAACGAGGGCAGCCAGGACTCAGGGCTGCTCCTGGACCATGCACAGATGCTCTGTGGCAGAGTCATGAATGTAACCATACTAAGGTGCACTAAGGTGTAAACTATGTGGATGCTCACAGGTGGAGTTTGAGCCCAGCCCAGGGCCCAGTTTGGTTTCCCAGGACAGAGCCATGGATCTCCAATCTGAAGGCAGTACACTCCTAGTTTGTGAAGTCTCTGTACTTAAAGATGCAGTGGCTGCTCAGTGGGAATTTCAGCTCCATCTTTGAAATTCATCACTATTGCAACTTCAATTCAGATTCTAAATGTTACTTTAATAAAGCGTTTTGTGATCTAATTTCCCTTAGCCTCAATTAGGGGTGGAGTACATTAGCCCAGGAAAATCATGGAGGAACAAAAAAACCCCACCTAGATATTCTTCTTCATAATTTTTTGTAAGTGAAGTAGTTAGCAGGGATTTAGAGTAGATAATTTCAGCCTCGACAATAATGGACAATCATTTGTGATGAGGCAAATAGACATTCAAGCTGGGCAGAGAACAGCTGAAGTAGAACCTCAAGAGATTATAAAAGAAACCTGCTGATGTGCAGGTTTCTGACTTTCTGGTGTCAGCATTAAGTGACACTATTCAGGTTAAACAAACCTTTTTTCTGTATGAATAAAGCATTTTTGCTCTTGGTGAGCAAGGCCTGAGTATTTGAGTAGATGAATACAAAGCCATGTGGCTCATCAGCATGCTTGAATATTAGGCATCCCCAGCACCCCAGGTTTAGCTGGTTGCAAAAATCAATCAGTTTATAGTGCAGTTATAAAAGCACAAAATGCAGAGTCTATCGACCAGGCACACATTATTGTCACAGATAAACAGTGGGTAAGAAAGGCAGCCTAAGGAAATGCTAATTACAGCCTTGTCCCTGCCATCTGGAATCCCAACAAGGGTGGTCACAGGTGCTCTGGAGGTGTGGTCACAAGAGGCCAAGCAGCACCTTGCAGGGGGGTCAGACAACAGAGCAGGGAAGACTTAAGACAATGTAAATAATTTGTTAAGCCATGGAGATCTTTATATCCACCCAACTCCGGTGGAAATCCCCTTGCAGGACCTCCACGGAGCAGTCCTGTTTGATTTCTTGCCTCCTAACTCCAGGAACAGCCCAGAGGTAAACAGATCTGCCACTGCACAGCAGCCTGGCCTCTCTGCTGTGCCTGTCAGGCTCCCTCTCACACCCTCCCCTGGAGGGGGGATGCTCCAGCCCAGCTGCCCATGGACCCCCCAGCTGGGCAGGTTTATTGCAGGTGTCCTGTGCTCTCATCCCACTGAGAATTCCACTTGGGAAGCCACTGTAGAGCTGTATTTTCCATCTTCAGAGGTAAATGGTGCTGAGAGCCTATGTACTTAATATACTCTGCAACAGATTTTAGAAGCTCAACAATTTTCAACAGGGAAACAACTTTAGCAAGGCTGTCTTTGTTGATGAGGCATTTACCCTTGTTCTCTCCAGGCAAATCTATTAATGCACTGATAACACTTAATCCTTGACCTGTTCATAGACAGATAAGCAGGCTGGTACCAGGTCTACTCTCTCTGCCATAAATTACAGCACAATACAGGAAAATCCTAAAGACCTGAGCAGTTCATATAATCCCAGTGGAATTAATAAATATGCTTCAAGATATTTCTTGTTTTGTAGCGGATTAATTTGTTTTTATTAACGTATCACATCTTTGAATGTTATAATCTCATCCTAGCTCCAGGAAATTGCTGTGATCCCTGCTCCAAAGCTCTTAAAATGTTATATTAGTCACAAGACTATTGCTGAAACTAAAGAACTAAGAGAGTAAAGGGCATAACATGAGTGTGGTGAAGAGGAAGTTTACAGCTACAAGATTGCCTGTTTTCCCTGGGGAATCACAACTGCACCATGAGATTTAAGATTTTTTTTTTCTCCTGCTAGCATTAGACTAGAAGACACTCCTGTGCTGGCACACAATGTGTGAAAGTCAAAGGGAAAGTGTTTTGAGTAAGGAAAGAGTGACAAGACTTTTCCAAGAGAAGTGCCCATCCCATGAGTGCCATAGGCACTTCTTTTTGAAGGAGACATTTACACATTTCATTTATTTTAGGCAACACTTGAGCACTTGCCAGCTTCTAACAAGCTGCCCAGGGAAGTGGCTGAGGCACCATCCCCAGAGGTATTTAAATAAAAGTGAGGATGTGGTGCTTAGGGACAAGGTTTAGTGGTGCACTTGGCAATGCTGGCTCAATGGTTGGATTTGATGACCTTAGAGGGTTTTTCCAGCCTAAATGATTCTGTGGTTGGAGTAAGAGACAAACAGCAGTGTTCCTCAGCATGGCACCTCCTCCTCCTCTGCTGCTGCAGGCTCCCTGGGACAGCAATCCCTGCTGTCTTCCCAGCCCGAGGCCATGCTCACCATCAGCCCTGGAACTGTCAGGAAACAGGTCCTTTACCCAAAACCATTCATCTCTGCCACTGGGGCAGCTTCTTGCTCTGGGCTGAACCTGTCCTGACTTCACATTCTTCCTACAAAAGACTGGATGAGGAATTATTCATAATTTTAAATGCTTTGGTTACAGGTTTCCTCAGCACCTCCCTTTTGTACAGTGAATTTTGGTTACCTCTCAGAGCTGTTCATGCCCATGCTGTGAAGAGGTCTAGGAAAGGTCGAGGCTCTCCATTCATGGCCTTTACAAAAATTGAAAACTCTGCTTTGCTGAGATGGCTTTGGAAATAATGGGGTTAGTGTGAAGGCAGAACAGGAAAGGGAGGCTTTTGCTGCAAGTCTGTTTGGCCAACTGAAAGGAGGATATTTAGGGAGTCAGAAGAAAATAGTTATTAAAACAGACACTTTTTTCCCGGATTTTCTCTCTGAGTTTTTGGTGTCTGAAAAGCAGTCTGCTAGTTACACAAAAAAAATGCAAGAGAAGGAAGTTCTGACTGCTCCTAGTGTTGAATGCAGATGTGTTGGCTGTCTGTAATAAAACACCTTTTCTCCTTCCCACTCTGCCTCCCCTATTCCCCCCCTTTTTCTCTGCCCATCCATCCTGAGCACTGATATACCCACAGTTTCTGTAACTGTGCAAATTCTTGTCCAGCAATCCTTTCAAACAAACCCAGCCAGATCAGACATTAATGTTAAAACAGTGAACTCTGAATTTTAGCAGAGCTGATTAAAAGAAAATAACTTTCAAAGTACTTTTAAAACATTAGCAGATTCAGCCTAGCCAACAACACAACAACACAACAAACAGCATTTTTTATTTACTTAGTCTTTTTCTTTTTAAACTATTTTTTCCATTGAAATGGTTGCTAATTTCAAGCAGGAAATTCGCCAGCTATGCCAGTAGAATTTGCATCAATTAGTAACCCAGAAGGGGGTGCAATTCTATTTTGAGGATACAAAAAAGCAGTAGCCTAAGGGTCTCTCTAAGGAGGGACTAACACACATCCATAATGTATTGCTGAGAAAATCTCATAGGTGATACATCTGCATAGGCCACAGAGTGCTCCCTCTCTCCTGAGGAGAATAGTAAAAAGATATCTCAATGAGAAAAAAATTTTTGGGGGGTGGGAGAGACGAAATGTTTCATTGATTATTTTAATAGAAACCAAAGAAGCATTTAAATATTGGGATATTCTTGTCTAAAATATAAAAGGGAGAAGGACAGCAAGAGGAAAAATAATAATCAAGTATAAGCAAACATTACAATTATCAATTTTTGTGCCTAACATTTCCACAGTTACAAATGAAGATGTTATTCCGATAAAGACACAGTAACATCTATTCAAGACAAATTTCAGGACTGTAAGAGGCACAGTTTGTAGCTCATAGGAGGAATGAAATCAGTGTGCATCTCCTTGTTCCTTGGGAACATTTTGCCCTTCTCTTGGTTATTTGCCATGTGCAGAAGGAACCTGCAGTTTTCTGCTACAGACACAATTGCAATTTCAGCTCTGATTTGTATTACCTGGAAATCAAAGTGGAGCCTCCAAAGGGCAGGAGGGCCTACATGGCAGCTCTCTGGAGTCTCAGTGGCTGCAGTGTGTCTGTCTATATGGAAAATATTTTTTAAAACATGCTTGCTATGAGGAGTAAATGGCAACATGGGATGTCTGCCAATAACCTCAAATCTGTAGTGAGAAATAATTCAGTCTGCTTGCAATCTGAGTTCTGCTCTTCCTCTCCTGTATAGACTGTTGATTTCACTCTGATTTACTAAGAGGAGGTACATAACATATTTTATTAAGGCAACAACTTCCACTCTAATTATGTTTTTTAATGTAAAATGCTAACATTTTACTCACTGTCTCCCCAGCACCTTTCAGGCTCACTTCTAAACTCAATACACTGTGCTGAGCACAGTTCTTCTCCACTGATGGCAGCTTTTGGCCTCAGTCATTGCTAGATTTAGCTGCTGCTCTCCACATTTCATCAAGTCGATTGAAACAAATTCATTACCAGAAGGCTGTGTATGCCTTTGTTGCGTTTTCCTAGCTTATCTAAAATGTTGAAACAGTTGAGCAACAAGCACTTAAAAATGGAAGTCCACAAGTATCAAGCTGAGTTCCAGCTGTCTGGTAGGTGAAGATTCAAGTGACATTTGCCACTACCCCTGTAACAGAGATGACATAATAGCTGCTCAAGAAAGCCCTCACTGTTTTCACCAAAACCAAACATGAAACTACCAAAGCCAGGCATGGGAGTGGTTTTATAACCTATTGTAATAATGCAGTGTGTGAGTTTACAAACCTGAAGACTGAAATACATTTAAGTGTTGCTTCTGAGTGCGTGTGGAGCAGAGCCATGGAGCTGCAGCTTTGGGATGTGTTGAGTGGTGATGTGACATCATGGTGTGATGGAAAGATGAACCTCAAAGGAGCTGCAGAATTGCACAACTCAGCTTAGTGTGGGAAATGAATAAATGTCCAACCTATGCACATGCTAAAGGTTTGCATTGCTAAAGGTTTAGTGCTGGCATGTCACATGTCCTTGGACTCAGCAATGAAGGTGTGAAGGCTGGCATCAGAACTGGTCAGCCAAATCAGGAATTTGTCCTCCCCTCTCCTCCTGTTAGTCCCCACTGTCACCTGTCTCTAACCCCATCCTTGGTTTGTACAGCACATGGCCGTGACTCCACGTGTCTGTACAAAATGCAGCTTGCAACTGTAAGGACTGGGCATGGTTAAATTGACTGGACCACAGGCTGCTCCTGAAATCAGTGGCTCCACTCCCCTTCCCCTCGTCCACAGAGACCTCCAGCTGCTTCCTTAGCACAGGCACTGCTGTGTGCTCAACCCCTTGATGTGCTGGCCCAGGGACTTCAGCAAGCAAAGCCCAGACTGCAGAGCAGCTTGGCTGGGCTGGCTGCTCACAGGGGCAGAGCAGTGCTGGTTGCAGGGAAAGAGGTGGAGAAGTTTTGCTGGGGAGAGCGAGGGTAAACACACCCTTTTTTGGCAGGAGAGATGTTTCATCATAGTGCATTTAGGATTAAATGTCACCCTGCTGGGGTGCAGATAGCATCTCATCCACAGAGAGAGCTGCCTGCAGGGAATATCAGAGCTATCAGGATGTGTCTGACCTATGCCAGGGGATACCCACATTCCTAAACACATGTTGTAAGAGGTAACAAACCCATAGTTTGGTAAAAATGCATCTCTTGATTAAAGATTGAGTTTATCAGGTGCAGGTAGCACCCTGCCTGATGTCTGCATCTGTACAACCTGCAGAGGGAGAAGGGGTCTGTGGGAACGGGAGCATCCCCAGGGCAGCACCCCAATTCTGGGCCTTGCCTAAGGAGCTGGAAGGTAATGAAGGTGCTTGAGTTCAGCATTAACTCTCAGGCTTTCCAGGCTCTGGCTGTGGCTCTTGGAGCTGAGACAGGCCCCGACAGCACTTCAGCTGGATGAAATAAAGAGAGCAGCAGCTGGAGCCCAGCCAGCATGCAGTTAAGCTGAGAGAGAGAGCACTTCCTTTTCATTTCTATAAATTTGTTCCAAGACTGTTTTATTAAGCTTATTCATTCTTTGCAGAGCACTGGTCTAGTTTTCAAAAGAGTTTCAGGCTGACTGGCAAACCCTTCCACTTGTGAGGAAATGCTGATCCCAAAGTCCTGCCTGCTCCCATGAAGTCCAGCAGCTCGATGTGAGGCTGGGGTGCTGAGGAGATGGGGGGATGTCCCCTTTGGGAGGCACAGGGACCAGCTCATCCCCTGGAGACAAGCACCCCCTGTGGTTTGGGGGGGCATGGGGTGGTCTTTACACAGGGTTCTCCTCAAATATGTAACAGCTGGGAACGAAGCAGGACATGTAGTGAAGGCCAAGCAGACTTAGACCTGGGTCACCATAGCAGCAGGATTGCTGCAGAGGTTGAGATCCCTGAAACTGAAAAAGGAAGGCTTCCTTGAAACCCTGATGTGGAAATAGCCTTTCTTAGGTGCTCCTGTGGCTGGTGGGGGCTGCAGAAACACTTCCCTGGATGCGGGGAATACCCAGGAAGTTTTGGGTCATCCATCAGCACAGACAGCAACTGTGGGGCTGGAGAACACCTGGAGCCTCCCAAGAGCCAGACTGAGGGAGGAAGGAATATCCTGGTGGAACAGCAGCAGCTGTTCTTAGAGGGTGCTGCGCAGAAAATAAAGTTGCTGTGACAAGAATGTCAGAGGCTAGAGTGAGGATGCAAAACAGTATTGCTGTCAACAGTTTGAAAAGAGAAGAATTTGAATAAAAGTGTCAGAGATCCAGCTGGAGGGATATTCAAGAGAGGACTAACAAGACATTCATGTGTGCTGGATCCCAGCAAGCCAGTGAAGCTTTAATTTTAGGCATATAGCAAGGGAAAAGTGTAACTGTAGGGACACACTGAAAATATGAAGATTATTTTCTTAGAGGTCTTTCCTCTGAGGCCAGAAGAAGCCCTGGTGAGCATGGGCCTGTGGTGCTGTTGATGGGAGCATGGGTGTCTGTATCCACCATACCAGGCTTTGGAGGCTGATCCTTCAAGCTGATCTTCTCCCAGCCACAGACATCACAGCCATGAGATCCAAAAGAAATGCACAGCAGGTCCAGGATCAGCAAAAGCCAGGGATAAGGATTTCTGGGAGCCTCACTGAGGCACAGAACATTTATGTTGGTTAACAAGAGGCTGTTTAAATCTGCATTGAGATCATGGGCCAAGAACCCAAGCTTAGGATATGGAGTGAGGTACAAGTGAGGAAACTTAAGTAAATTGTATTGATGCAACTTGAATCAATTTGTATTCGATCTGGTCAACAAGCCCAAAGCTTGTATGGTATTTGTATTTCAGAGGGATAATGGATTATTCCAGGTTAGGTCAAGTGAGGAAGGAATTGACTCTGGCTAAGATCAGCCAGGTGCTCACATTTGGGCTGGAACTGTTTGTGGAGCTGCTGCCCCTTTGTGCTCCGAGGGCTGAGTGTGGCTGCTGAGTTAATTCCTGCACCTCAGCTGCTGGGCTGTGACCTCGGGCTGAGGACAAACCTTGTAACAGGTGTGCAAGCTTTTTTCCTCTCAGGCTAAATCAGCGTGAGCTACTCTTAACCCAATTGAACTACCTCCTTGGAAAGAAGTTTCAAAACATCTTATGTTTTCCTGTTGCTTGATTGCATCAGCTTAAAATTCACCTTTCAATCAAACTGGTGGGAATTTGCCTGCAGTCTGCTCTTGGAGCAATATGGTTCTTGAAATTTAAACTAGCCACAGACTGCAGAGAAATGAACAGGAGAGGAACAAAGCTTTATCCTAGACAGGAATCATAAGAGTGACTCTGATCTTCAAGTTTAAGCTAATGCAGTGCCACTGATATCAAAGCAGATGTTCTTCCTTTAAACAGAAAGAAATCTGATCAGTAGTTGGGCTGTTAAGTCGGTATTATTCAACTAGAGGTAAGATTTTTATAACATTACCAGTTTATTAATAGTCAGAACACGAAACTTTACATTAGTGTCTGGGATGTAGGGAAGAAGCAGAATGACGAATGGAAAAAGATGATATTATTTGCCCAGGGCAGACAATTAAAGAGCAATCTACTTCAGCAGTGTCACCTTTATATAATTTCTCCTGTCTACCATTGCCACAGTTTTCCAGACCTCAGGGGAAGAGCTGGCATTCTTAGCAGAGCTCCTAAATGGGTTCTTGTTTCTGTGAGATACTCTTATTAATATACTTTTTTACTTTTATTTTTCCTTCTTCAGAAAAAACAAGCAGGAAAATCACCCCCAGACTGTGCAGAACTACACAATGAATTTATTCCTGTTGCTGGCATAGGGGAGCTCAATGTTGGGGCACAACCACAGCCTTTTATCCTCTTGGGCAGCAGAGTGGGTACATTACTGTGCCAAATAAAAGCTCTTACTTTGATTTTTCATATATCTTACTGTATTACATGGGTTTCCTTAAAGATACCATCAGTTTATCTTTCCTGCTTATTTATTCAGCAAATATTTCTGCATCTGAAAATAACTTTTAATTCTCAGGAATCTGTGCTCTCTAAGTTAATGTCATTTACTATTTTCTTTTACATTTAAAAAGCCTAAGCTCCTCACAGTTGTTTGTACAAACACTTCCCATAAAGATATGTCTGAAATTAAATATATACTCTTGGGAGTAGCAATTTCTTCTGTTTTCCAGTGTTAGCCCTTGGTTTCTGGCATCAGCATGACTGTGCTCTCCTGCCAGCCTTGCTGAACTTTGCAGAGTGACAAGATTCCCTCACAGTATTAACATCATGTTAGCACTGCAGTGACAGTGAAGGGTTATTTCATGGACATTTTGGCCTTTACTTCTGTTATCACATACATTTCCATGTTATGGAAAAGATTTGAAATTGGGGCATATATTTGTAATGGGGGATAAAAATTTAGGTGCAACAATTTATTAAGGGCTGAGCTTTTCCAAAGATGTGCTTACTTTGTGTATTTAGGATTTTATGACCCCAGCCTGTGGCAGGTGCCTGTCTATCAAAGGCACTGCAGAGCTAGGGCTGGATGTAAAACTTTCAGGTTTGTTGTACCCACAAAACAGCATCACTTAAAGGGATCACTTGAAGTGTCTCACTTAAAACATACAGAGCAAATAACTTCATGGGCATTTTTAAGAAATGTGGCCTTAAAACTGCTGTGTTTCATTCCCAAACTTTGTTTTGCATTTTGTAACAAGTGAACAGTACTGAACTTTCCACTCCTGCAGGTTGTTTGAAACAGGATAAATGATGTCCCAAACATTAATGTTGGCATGTTTCTGTTTTTAGCTTCTGCTTCTTTTGTCTGTCCAACTGGACATTTTACAAGAGTCTCCATTGTCTTTAAACTCTTTTGCCTCTGGTTATTAACCTTTAGGCTAAAGATGCCTCTTTGGATAAATATAAAGCTATTTTACACGTGGAGTATGTATCAGTCCATGCCTCCTCCTTCTGAGGCTTAGGCTTAGACAGAGGTGTCATTTATATGGGATGAATCCATCTGGCAGTTGTTAATGTTGACTTGACCGTTTCTTGCTTTTTTAATTTTTTTTTTTTATTGCACAAAAAGTAATTGTGCAGCATTTATTTGTCTTACAGGAGATTATTTTTAAGAATATTTATGATACCACTCCTAGGTCTAATCTGTCAAATTTAGACCTGAACATAAGACTAAACATTTATAACGTAAGCTCTAGATAGGAAATTCTGAGTTATTAATAAAAACTCAAAGATAAAACACTGCTTTTAGCCTGCCTTCTAATGTCAATATGTTTTCCAACAACCCTTATGGCTCTGGTAATGGAAAATGGTCTTTCTGTTCTCAAGCCTGCCTTAAGGCCTTAAATTCAGACTAAGTTGATGTGGCTAAAAGTCATCACTATTTGACTGCTCTGTGATCAGCCACAAAATTTAGAGCTGCAGAGGCCAAGTGTTTGGTTGTCTGTCATGACTGGCATCTCTGAACAGCCATTCCAGAGCAGGAGCTGTGGGTGCTGAATACAAGAGCTCCCTCAGCTCCAGAGTCACCACTCATGCCCATACAGCTGCCTGCCAGTCTCTGGGACACATATCAATATTTTACAGTGCTTGTGGGACATCTGGCTGCCTAATTTGGGGTTAGGCAGAACCAGAAGATCACACAGGAGGTATGGAAGAGCCACAAACAGCACATGATAAACAGTTTGGGAAGGACAAACTTCTTATGGGTCACCTGAAATAGTGCAAAAAATGGCCAAAGTATTCTATAAAGCTTTGAAAATTATTTCTTAGGAGGTCTTGTGGAAAATCACAGACTTATTTTATGGATTTTTTAAAATGGATTATGGGATAAAGTAAAATCCTTTAGTGTCTCCCATTGCACTAGAAAAAAAGAGAAGGACCTGTCAAGAGTTACTCTCTATTTTCTCTATTCCCATTATTATTGGTCATAAACAAATTTTAAAAACCTGTATGTTGATAGAATGGGCAGGAGCAGATTTTGAGCATCATTATTGGAAACTTTTTCCTTGAATGCACCTCTAACAAAAAAAGAGAAAATGATCAAGTGGTATAAAAGTTTTCAAAATGTGAAAAATATGCAAGTTAGTAGATGAAATGTAGAAGAATGTTTTCATGCTTTGAAGATCAGGAATTTCTCTTTGACAGAAGAATAAATAATGCTTTTATATTTTCTTCAACTTGTTTCAGTATTAGATTTAGAAAAATATGCTTAGAAAAACTATAATGTTAGAAAAGTGATGCTTGAGGTGTTTAATTGTATTTCACCCTGGAATGCTCTTTTTGTGTATAGGAGATCTGAACAGAAATTCTTTCATTAAATTACTCCTGGAATCCAAAATGCAGCCTGCTGAGTAAAAAGACCCTTCTGGCATGTATAGAACTTCTGAAGATCCTTATTCATGCAGTTTGGGCACATTTAGACCTTTCCTCTGAACACAGTGAACAAATAAGTAACATTGTCAGTGAGGAGAAGTGAAATACTTAAAATGAATTGTGTGGAGCTACTACAGTTACTTCTTAACCAGATCTGTGGGAACTCTGAAGCAGTTTTCACCAAGGGAGAGAAAAAGGGAAAAACTTGTAGTATTTGGCATCACTTTAAAAATGAAACTTGATTTTCTTCTTCATTGCCATTGAATCCCTTTCATACTCTGTCAATTAACAAGATCTTTGTGGTAAAAAGGAAAAATCCAATCAAGGAAGAAAGGAGGGTGATCTTTTTCCAAAATGTTTCAGGTGATTTTGACACCGATGAGGGCTGGTGAAGAACCAAACTCTATTACTGGATTGATGGGCTGGACTATAACAACCACTAATTGGAAAAAACTGGCTTACTTTTCAGATCTCCAAGAATATTTATCTTAGAAATACAACCTGTTACATTGCTTTGAGTAAGCATTGATGTAGAATGGCCAGAAGAGCTGGGAAACAAAGCCACAAGACAGGACAACCATGTCTTTTTTCCCAGAGAGGATATCACAGCTCAGTCACAAAATCAAGGCCAATGTCAAAAAATAACTCAGTTCAACAAAAAAATCCTCAGCACCATGTTTCTTATCCAGAAACAGGGTCCAAGGCGTTGGAAGAATTAACCCCTTCCTTGACTGTTTCTCTACCTCTGGACTCTCTGGCGTTGGTTCCTGTTAACTTCCACATAGCTGAGTTGTTGTCAGTTTGAGTTTTCTAAAGGGAGATCAGGGACTGCACCTTTCTGCTGTCCTAACTTGGTGTCTTAAGAGTAGAATTGGGCTGACCTCTGCTTCTGTACAAGGCCAGGCTGGGGAAGATGCTAGAATTTCCTCCCATTTTCCCTGGAGTAGATAAAACTCCTGTTCTTACAGGGGCAACAAAAGATCAAGCAATTTCAGGGCTTGCCTTCTGCTCTCTGGCCTGCAGCGAGTGCCCTTCATGGTTCATCTGGCAGTGATGGTTTATGCTCTTCTTCACAACAGGTACCCCCACCAGTGGCAAAGGTGTTTGTGAGCTCTGTGTGCATGCATTGCCTTCTTGAAATAAATAAAAGTTTGTTTTCTTCAGCTTGCAGATCATTTGCTAGCAAGAAAAGCCTGGTGAAGGTTCTGCCCATTGAAGTAGGAAGTCTGATTTCTCTTAGCAGAAATAGCTGGAAGTGTGCATCTCTTTTTAACAGAGGGAGGGAGAGAAGAATATTTTTCTTTCAGAAATTTTTGAACCGGAGTTTTAATTTTTCCTAATGGAGAAACACATTGCTTCTCTGCTGGCAACTGTGATATTCTCCACAACAATTTAGTAAAACAAAATGAATCTGTGACTGGGACAGGGCAGCTGGGAGTGTTGGTTCTGCTTCTGAGAGCACACCCCACGAAGGCTCTGCCATTCTCTTCCAGACGTGGGTACCCCACAGGGGAGAGGAGGGCGTGGGCTGGGCTGCAGCTCTCATGCTGCCTCCTTGCTCCTCTGAGGGGTGAAGAAAAGGCTCAGCTGGCAGCTTGCTAAGCTCAGGAGCAATGGACTAAGTGCTTCTGTATTTAATAAAGAGCAGAAGTCAATTATAGCACCACGCAGCAGTGAGGTTAATTGGGGCAGGAGGTTCAGTGGCAGGGCTTTGCCAGCTCTCCCCTTTGTTCAGCACAGCTCTACACCCAGCTGTTTGTACAGTTATATATTGAATATCCTGAATGTAGAACATGCTGTGGGAGAAAACTACCTCCAGCTTGAGGCTTAAAAGCAAACTCCCATTTGAATAATTCAGATACAAAAGACCTCCTAATTTTCATTTGGGATGCATTTTTGTTTCTTTCCATGATGGTGTAACACACAGGAATGTGAGGGAGCTCTTTGTTCTCTCCCTCTCAGGTGCTGTACATTGGCACAATGCAGAACCACCTTGGCTCTCTGTGCTGACATTAAGAAAACCAAGCTTTGTCTGCAGGCTGAGTGTGAGGAGTGTTGTCTGCCAAGAGCCATCAGAGTCAAGTCATGAGGGCAGAAAAGTGAAGTTTTAAGGTGGGTTATTGGTTTTTCTGACTGAATTAGTTATAACTCTAACTGGCAAGGAAATCAGAGGAGCACAATAAATATCCCAGGCTTATAATGATCAATACTGCAAAGTGAAAAAGCAAGTCCTAAAGCTGGGAGATGGGAGCACTCAAGTCTTTCAGCCTTGCTCCTTACAGGAAGACACTGATATCTCTATGTCACTATGAACCTCCTTTGGAAAGATATGAATCCTTATTAATATCAACATTGCCTTGTCAGGTGCTGCAGAAACCTAGCAGAAAAAGTTGTCTGCTTTCTCAGGTAATGTTGGGTAATAGAATCAGAGGCAGCTGTCAGAGGCAGTCAGGAGTTAAAGAAACACAAAGGAAAAGACTATATATTTACAGGAAAAATTGTGATCTCAGCACACTGGGAATTTTTGAATCATTGACTTTCATAGCTGGTGATGAAAAAGATGATTTTTCACTGCTAGGTTGCAAAAGCTCATTGACTGCAGAGGAGATAACTGTTAATGACCAGGTGCAGTAGTTACAGAGAGCTCCTGAAAGCCCACTGAAAGTGCTACTTGTTTTGTTTATTGCTTATTTACTTATGTAATGACAGCAGACAATTTCAGAGGTCTTAGACACAGTCACACATCGCACATTAGGCCAATAAAGAAAACCAGCTGAGAGTTTGTGTGCACTTACTGGCTGTGGTGGGAGGTTGTGTCAAACCAAAAGATGTTTGACCTTTGCAGTGTGAATCTGAGGCTCCACCAGCCTGTGCTCCCACTGGTTGCTTGCAGAAGTCACCATTAACCAGACAGAAACCCAGAGTGTAATTTATTATTGCAGTAAATCCATGTGGTCCATTTGTAGCCAAGCACATGCCCACACTTGGAAGAGGCAGCCAGGGCAGCTGCAAGGTGCCAGGCTTGAACTTTAGGGTACAGTGAGAAGACATTTGTGTGCCAGACAAGGAATTTATTTTGGTTGCTGGGTTGGGTTTCACATCTTTTGTCTGTGTCACACTGTTATTATTGGCCTCAGCCTCAGCCACCCTCACTATAAAGCGACCTGGAGGCACAGGCAGTTCTTGGTGACAAGACCTCTCAAGTTTTTAGAAATCACCTCTGAATGAGGCAAAGCTGTTCTTTGTCTCTGTAGGTTGTGAAGGAATCTCACTAACAAACTCCAGTGTGGGTACCAGCAATGAACATGCACATTTATATGCTTGGTTTGATGATTTCCACATTAGATCTTGCCTGTGGGCTCAGAAAAGCCTTGGTGAGCAGCCTGAGTGAGGAGAGCTGGACAAAGTCATCTACCCACAGGTGCTGGGCTCTCTCACAGGGAAAACTTGAGACATTGACTCTCCAGCTTGTTATGAAGGTGGAAGTCAGGAAGGAAAATCCACCTGAGTGTCTTGTGATGACTTTTGTCATGGGCAAAATGTATTTCTTGTTGCTTTTTAGTTTTTCCTGTTATAGTCTTAAACTGTTATTGAGGTTTTAAAAACACAGAACTTGCTGGGGGATGGTGACTTATACAAAGGGGAGAAATTGTCACATTCAAAGGACACAGTCTGGGTACTCTCCAGAATCCCAGCCAGGTCTTAAACACTTCCAAGGATGGAGCACCCATAACTTCTGTGGACAACATGTGCTAGTGCCTCACCACCCTCACAGTAAAGAATTTCTTCCTAATATGTGATCTGAATTTTCTCTTTCAGTTTCCAGACAGCCCTTAGCAGAAATGATGAAGAGTGGCACGGGGAGCCTGTGCACATCCTGTGTGCCCCTGCAGCCCTTTCTCCTTGAAGCTGTCAAGCTGAGGCTTGGCTGGTTTTGTGCTGCTCCACTGCTCTTTGCTGAAGGGTGGCCTCCTCCCATGAGCCATCACTCACTGGTAAACGATAAGGGGAGGCCGCTGAGGCTTCACTAACTGCGTTCATTACAAACGTTGTAATTGTAAAGATTTGCTATAATTCAGTTAGCTGCCCTAAAACCCTTGGCAAGCCACATTATTGAAATGATTATTGTTACAAGATTGTTGTAAATTGAAGTCAATCATCCAGACGTGAAATTGTCTTTTTTATATCTGTGTGGCTGGGAACAGTCTTCCCCCTTTTATGTCTTTAAATTAAAATCTCCTGGTTTTGTACCTCTAATACCTTATTGGACAATGGGATCCCTTCCCAAAAAATGCAATTAAATCTACTCATCTCCTCAACAGAAGCACCCTGAGTCCTTCTAGTCTGACAGCTCACAGTTACTCCCAGCAGGTTTTTTGGTGCTACAGGAAAACAGCTGTCAAGGATCATACAGGTACAGCTGATATTCTTCTCCAGTTCAGCTGCATTGAACCAGAGCTTCTCCATGTGTGCCCTGTGGGAATGGCTGCAAACTGGACAATGGAAAACGTACGTGGGCATTTCCACACACATGCCAAGTGAACACATCACAGAAGAGTAATTAAAAATATTCAAAGTTTCAGTGGATCTGCAGGTTATAAATGGATGAGCTGCTGTGAACACATCACAGAGGAGTAGTTAATAAATATTCCAAGTTTGTGTGGGTCTACTGGCTATAAATTGATCAGCCCTGTGCAAGATGGCTTGCTAATTATTTTCAGAAGAGGATGCCCAGGTTTGAAGTGGTGAGGAAGCACTAGACCACCTGTTGAACCTCTGAAAATCTTGATTCCTTCCTGGTGCTCAGGCCTGGTGTTGTTGCAGTCTAAGGAAATATGTAATCCTTGCTGCTGCTGCTCCCTCTGTGTCCTTCTATTGCTTGAAATGTTCTGACTGTCAAGAAGGGAATCTTCTGCATATTCAGGATATGTCACCTCTCATGGACAAAGGCAAATGGATGGCTGAGTATTATTCTGGCAATTACAAATGCCAGTACAAGGATGGGAGTTGCTGTGCCTCCTAAAGAGATAATAATGTCAATAATATGTAATATAGCCAATAGTTTGAACTTTTTCTGAGGACTAGGTCAGTAGCTGTGACAGGCTTCGTATGAGTATTCCATGGAAAGGGTTTTTCTTTCTTGACCAGAGGTGCAGATGTGGCAGGTAAAATATAGTCCAGAACAGTTGTTGGCAGTAGGTAATTTGGTATTTATGAGTCTTCCCTGAGGTGAGTTTCCATCTCAGCCTAAGAGAAAAGCTGTGTCTATACTCTGGTTGAGCTGTGCCCTTCATTGGAGCAGGGAAGTGGGAAGGAAATAGGACTTTATATCAGTGGCTACACCTTTAGGTTGCATGACCAGTTTCCTGTACAAACAAGAACAGGTGTCTTTAGTCCTGGATTTGTAACACAAAACAAACAAACAAAAACAAACAAAAACAAACAAAAACAAACAAAAACAAACAAACAAACAAACAAATCAGAAAGAATCAGTCCTTTTGTCTCTTGTGAACCCCTTGTCTAGTGATAGCTCCTGGTGCTCCTGTGGAAACTGTGAGAAAAGGCACTTCAGTTATTCCTTGCACAACCCTTAAAATTATTCATCTGATAAGTGAAAGTTCTTGTTGTTTTGGAGCTGAAAACACAGATCCTGGCAACTGTGAAGAAAACGCAGTGTGGGAAAAGGGGCCAACCATTACTGTATTCTGCTTGCAGAAGCAGAGGGATGTTCTTGCTGTTCCCTGGCCTCTCTGGTAGCAAAAATGCCTCAGAGTCTTCTTTTCTCTCTGTCCTGTGCAGAGAAACCATGAAGGCTGGGGTGGGAAAACTCCAGTGCTTCTGCTGTGGGCATATGTGGTTTGATGGCTCCTCTTCTCTCTCCACGTAGAAGACCTCTAGGTGGAGTGGAACAAAGGAAATAGGCTTTGAACATTTCTCTTCCCTGTGGAGCAAAGGGAAAATATTTTGGGGGACTGAAAGCACAGATTGCTCATGAAACCTCTTTCCATACACCATCAGATAAGTGGTTGTGGCATACATCCCATGGACTGGTTTGGCTATTTTAATTTTTCTTTATTTCCCTGGCTGACCACGTGGCATGCTGTGCTGGGTTAGGAGCACACAACATACCAACCTGAATTGTTTAACTTTGACTCTTCCCTGCTCTCAGGGTCACTCAGAAAATCTTGTTGGTGTGTGACTGTCATGGGTCCTTCGTACCACTCCAGCCTTCATGAGCCTCCCTCTAGCACTGCCTGCCATGCCTCTCCTACCTCACACAGGAAAAGCAGGTGGCTCAGTTGTAGGAGCAATGAAAGCTATTGAAAGGAAATTCACTGGAAAATAAATTATCTTCTACCTAAATAGAAGATTTGTCATAACTTAAGGCAGAAAATACCAGGTCAGGTTTATGGAAGGTACTCCTACCTAGAACCCAGGAGCTACTTGTGGAATTTTAATCATATGAGCCCACACCACAATAACTGCATTTTTCATTTATTCCCCCGTTTATGTATTCAGCTGAAACTAAAGCTATTATTGTACCAGTGATCAAATACCTTCTGTCCAACCCACTCCCTCTCACAGGAGATGGAAACAGCAAAAGAAGAATCTGGGGTAGAGTTGAAAATGAAAAGTTGTTGATTTCAAAGACAGTTAAAATTCTGATCAAATTGAGAGCTTAATGAATTACTGAGGTGAATATAAGGTTCTACTCTTGTTGTGTTTTCTTTTTTTTTTACTCCTTCTGAATCAAAATGTTTCAGAGGCATTTAAATAAAATGGAATTGATAGAATTAGTACAAGCCCATGAAAAGTGATTAAATTACTAAATATGGCCACTGCTACAGCTACATAATGGAAGCCTTCAGTTTTTATCAATTCTATGTTTGAAAATCTGGATTCAACACCCAAACTAATAAGTCAAAACATTGATGTAAGATACAAAGGACAACAGCATTGTCACTCTGTATATCAGGGCACCAATTCAGTGCTTAATTGGTACAAGAACTGTAATAATATGGCTCATGTTTAATTAATAAGAGTCCTAACTAGTTATGAAACTTTTAAGAGCTCTTGATGCTGTGAAACTGTTGTTGTTTACATCCAGTGTGCTGCAAAGCTTTTCCTCTCTGACATCTCACTCTGATAGGGCAGCTTCACTGGATACACGCAGCATATCACAAAAGCACCATTTTATTTGAAGGACATTTACCATGCATCTCATTAAAAAGACTGGAATTCATCTTGGGGTTTTCTTTCCCCTAAGAGGACCAGGGAAAAATGTGGCACACCTGGGCAGTTAAAATTAAGTGGTCAAAATACTTGGTGATGTCTTGATTAGCTCTCACTGTCCTCCTTGCTGACTCCTATAGGCACTCACAGACTGTCTTGAGAAAGGGCTCTCTTGGTATTTTATAGATTATCCAGGCAGAATTTTTTCTATATTAAAGGAACACTGTTCATTTTAATATTCCAGCCATATGCCAGAATTTACAATCCTTCCCATTTAAAGCAGTTCATCCAAATTTGATCCCAGTCCCATGCAATAAAAAAATATAATTAAAGGTGAATGTAAAAATTATTGAACAAATATAATAAAAGGGCAATTAAAGTGTTCAGATATAAAAATGCAAGAAACTAAGGCAAGCCCTAAGCTCTTAAATTATTCTTGAAGCAAATATACTTAATCATGTAGAGTCCATTCTTTTTTTTTGCCTTTTGCCCAGACCTGCATGAAATACTGTTAAATCAGGAATACATTCTAGTTATTTTTCCCTAATACCTACTAAGTTTCATGGGAAGGATAACTTGCTATTAATATAGACTTATCTTCTTTTCTTTCCTTAGAATGAGCATATTCATGGTACCAGTGCACTCTGTGACAAGAACATCTTGTTTAACATTTCTTCATGGATTTTTTTTTCCAGTCAATATGTCTAATCTCTTTTTGTAAAGCTCATGTAAGTTTTAGCCACTCTCAGCATCCCATAAAAAAGTACTCCAAAGCTTAATTCTGTGAACTCCCAGCTCTGGTTTCCACTATGAACCTGCTATCTGCAAGTTTCACTTAGTGCCCTTGCTGGTGTTAGAGGACACAGTGGCATTCTCTTTTCTTTTCTTCTTCCTGCCTATTCACAAAAAATGTTTGCAAAAGAGCCATTAAGTCAATTTGAGGACCCTGCAGGAGATAGCCCTTCACCATAAGATTAATGGGAATAGTGTTCTAGGGGAAATGCCCAATTATCTGTAGGGCTAATCCTACAGCAGGTATTATATGGTGATCAGGAGACTTCAGAGGAGTGGGAGTTGGGCACCTGGTTCTTGGAAAAGAGTGAACTCAAACTGCAAAGGCACTGAAAAGAGGAGTGAAGAGAAGCCCTCTATAATGTTAGTGAAGTTTGAGGCCATACTGATCATAAAGTAGTTTAGCAATTAATTTGACAAATCAAAATATCTGTTTTCAATAGTTCATGAACTTTAAAATACCACATGCATTATGTTGTGAGTCTTGAGAGCAACTTTAATTCAGGGTACATTTTTCTTTACACCAGATTGCTAATGTGAAATGCAGTGTCATTGGCAGGTGTGTTGTGAATCTTCTGAGTCTTGTGGCTGTGAACAAAGGTGGAGTGGGCTGTTGATGGTGATTAATGAACATATTGACCCTATTTTTTCAGTGAGCTAAAGTGAGAATTTGTTTTTAATCCTTCATAAAAACAAAACCAAGCAGAATCTAAGGCAGGCAACGAATAACCAGACACTTTGTGTGCATGAGATACAGCAAATAGAATAAAAGCTATTTGTGGATTTAGTGGTGCTTGTTGTTTAACACATACACATTCTCTAATGGCACTTGCTGCTGCTCCTAAGTTAATGCATTTGCCTGGTTTGGTTCTCTGGCTCGTGGCTTTGCTTTGTGGGAACATTCAAAAGCTTGTTGAGTGAAGCTGAAGATGGGCTAGAAGTTTTGAAGCCAAATTAAACATCTCCTAAAGCCTAAAGTCACTTGAGAATTTCATTCTGTCCCACTGTACAGGTGCTTAATAGTTTAAAGCCCTTTGGGAGGTTTGTGACAGTCAGTGGTTACATCCAGGATAGAAATCTCTGCTGTGTCTTCATGGTGAGGACCACGAGGAAGATTGTGCTCAGCTGCAGTGGTTCCTGGGATCTATAGATATTATTTCTGCTGTGATCCCTCAGAGCCAGAGCCATGGGGTCAGTTTTGCCCTGCAAGAAAAAGGGCAGGGGTGGTACAAGGTGCTGGCTGGAGGCTGCCAGGGGTGGGGAGGGCTGCAGAGCTGTCCATGTCCCAGGCCCTGAAACAGCTCCTGGTGGCCCCACCACCGACCAGTGCTGGTGACTGCTTTTCTGAGCTGTGCTTCAGTCAGCTCTGGGGCCTTCCTGGATAACAACCTTGGATAAACAGGAATTTCCCTCCTGTCATTTGTTCAAGAAGGGACCACTGTTGAGGGAAGAGCAGGTCCCTCCTTTTGATTTTTCTCTGTAATGCCCATGTTAAAGATGGGTGACAAATGCTGATTTTGGAGGAAAGCTCTGGCTAAAATGCTGGCCCCACTGAAGTCAGTGGCATAATTCCCACAGACTTTAGAGGTGCCAGAATCTCGTGTTTTATGCTTCTATTCTGAGCCTCTTCATCCCAAAGAGGATGTTTGCTCAACCAAAAAATGAGATATAGGTATGAGTCTGATGGGGGGAAAAACCCCACAATGTTAAGAAAAATTTCAGTGTCTTGGGAGTGCCTGGAGATGTGAGGGATGGGTCTTCTCTCAGGAGCAGGGCCAGCTGGCTTCCAGACACAGGCTATTGGGACAACTCTGCTGATAGTGTGATGACAGATGCAGAGAAATAGCAAAGATAAATGTCCCAAAGCCTGGAATATTAGAAAATGCAATAAAACCCTCAACTTTCTCCTGTCAGAAGTCAAAGTGACACAATTTAGGAGGAAATATGCTGGCATCCTGTCCCTCTGCTCCTTCTCCCTTTCCTGACTCCCAACCTCCCTTTTTTATCTTTGCTTTTTCCATCTGGCTCATCTAGTTGAAATTTGAACTGAGTCTGAATTCAAGTTCCTTTCAGGATTTTGTGGGATTTTTTGCATGGTAATCTGTGTCTGACATCACTGCAAGGTTGTGAAATCACTAAACCATGGTTTCTCCTTGTTGCCACAACGAAAACATGTATTATAACAGTGCCCTATTACCCTTTTTGTAGTTACAGTACAACTCCCACTTATGGTCTCCATGACTTGGGAAAGAATTACGCATTGGCTGAATATCTTAGCAGATATAAGAGCAAACCATATTTGGGAGTTTGTGGGGAGGGAAGCATCATATTAAACCAAACAGGACTAACAACTAAAAAATGCACTGTGCTTGCAAATTTTAATAAGCTCTTAATAGAGATGGACTTGAATCAAAACCTTGACTTCAATACAGCATGAAGTATGGTGGGAGCTGGGAGTCCAGATCCATATCAGACATCATGTCAACATAACTCTCTGTAAAAGATTGAACCAAACCCAAAAATCTCAAGGTCCATCAGTTAAGAGGCTAGTCAGACATAGAGACCAAAATAGTGTAAACTACATGAAAAAAGACTCCTTTGTTTAGAAGCATGTACAGACAAAGACAGTCAAGAAAATGAATGTATTGCAGAGGTGTTTTATTGCCTTTTCAGATGATTTCTGTGGAGTGTATTTTATGAGCTTTGGCCACATTTTCACATTACTGATGAATAAAGCTCTCATTGTTCAAGGGGTGTCACCTGGTGACTCATGAATTTCTTTAAATGCTGCTTAAAAAACCTCTCATGTGAAATTGAGAGTGCTGCTCTGTATGTACCTATGGGCCTACAGAAAAATGAGCCACTTCTGAGCCTGATCAGTTCCTGGACTGGAGACTCAGACAATTTGAGATTGATAGACACAGGGAACAAGTGAAAATACAGCATCATCTCTGCTCCCCATGGAAAATAAATATCCTTGATTTTGTATCACAAGTGCTGATTCTGTATTTCCAACCCAGGACTTTATTCTGGAAGAATGAATTGAATTTAAAGCGAGTCTAAGTTATTTTTAAATGAATGTCTGCCTTCTCCCTCCTTGAGTCAATGCCAGTGCAGACATGCCTTGCACAGAGCTAACAGATAGCAGGGAGGTCAAAAGGATGCTTAGCTGGGCAAACAGCTAAGCTAATTTTCTAGGTCAATCTGAATGAAGCAAGTCTTTCAAACCAATCTTCTCCAGAAGCCTCACAGGTGTGCTCAGGTTCTGTGTGTGCTGTGTGTGCAGCCCATCCAGAACTCTTCTGTTGAGGGAAACCCCTTCCCAGCCAGGTGAGTGTCAATAGTTATTTATATATAGTGGAGTTATTTTCAGAAAGTTGATCCTAATACAGAATCATATCAAAGCACTTATAAACCAACTGTGGCTTTACTGGCATTATTTTGATATTTCCATTGTACCATTGAACCTATGTATTGGCAAAACCATTAAAACAGCCCAAACAGTCTTAGTCTTCTCCAGAGTGTTTGTTCATCTTGGAGATCAGATTTTGCTGTATCTAACCAAAACTGTGCCTAGTGCACCTGTGGCAAAATTACCTGTATGGAAGCCCTGGGATATCTCTATTTTTCTTCCTCTATCTTAATGTTTCATCATCTAATATTGCATGAGCATTTTAGAAATAGAGTATATAATCCTCTGGTTAAAACTAGTTAAAGCAAGAGGAGTAGAGATCCATGTCAATATCTACAAAAAGTGGTTGGTAAAGACATGTTCATAAAATGTTTTCAGCTCTTAAGGAATACCTTAACACTCAATATCAACAGCTGAGAAATGCACCCTGCCTGGGGAAGCAAAGAATGGGCTGCTTTGGGAAAATCCAAATGCATGTGTGTAATTGAGATCTTGAGAATGGGGTTTATTCCTATTTATACATGAGAATTCTAGGGGACAAATTACAGTGGCTACTATGACAGACTGTTACTAGTGAGAAGGCCTTTTACTCCCATCTCTGAGAGACCTTGCTGCATTTCCAATTTGCATTGTACACATTTGCTGCTGTAGGGCTGCACTCTGGCAGATGGTTACTGCATGCCTGGAAGCACAAGTGAGGAACTGGAAAGGAGAATTTATCCTATCACAGAGACAAAAAAAAATAAAAATGCATCCTCTCTGGCAGTTCTCCTGCTTGGAGAACTTGGCATTGAAGATATTTTCCCTTTTCTGCAAAATACTGAAATATTAGGAGGAAAAAATGAGGGTGGGCAATCTCATTGTAACCCCTCTTTGCCTTAGAAACAGGGAGTCAGGAGACACATCTAAGTGGCTCCCCTGGAAGAGGGATAAGGTGGTGGGTACACTGACCATAAAGGCCTAAATAGCTGATTAAAATGTAGGTGCAGACATTCAGGATTAACAGATTTTCAGAGGTGCTGAGAACTCATAAAAGCTTTTGAAGCCATTGTGAGACTGCAGTACCTTTGGAAGTTCAGCATTATAAAACTGAGCCATGCCTTAATATACAGAACAAAAAATATGCAAAAATTCCCACTACATAACATGAAGTATTGAGCAATTTTAAATGCAACATACTAAAAAAAGATGAAAATGAACACAGTGCACAGTAACTTAATTTACAATTCTTAGTGAACATATTGATATTTTTGTTCTAAACACTGCAACTCTAATTAGGACACCAAACTATAAGCAATTTACATCCAAATCAATGCATTGACCAGACAGCGAATCTCCAAATTACTTAACAACTCAAAGTTAGTGTATTTTTCCATGTAACCTTTCATACTATTAGGAGCAAACAGAGCTCTAGTTACTCATGTGTATGCAGCAAATAACCAGTCAATAGCTAAATATCCCTATAGGTCTGCCTTTTGCTCTATTACAACATCTGATTGATAATCCTGCAAAGCCTTTTTTGTTTAAAAGGGCAACTTGTTACTAGTTCCAAGAATTCCCTTTTTAAGGTGTGAAAATTGAGTGTTCTCTTAAAATTTAACTTTCCCCCTGTTGTGTACACTAGAGGCAGCTGAAATGAAATTTTAACCATTTTATTTCAAAGAAATCACAGGCAGCATCAGGTAGCAGTGACCTTCCATGGCTGAAGATATGAGCTACTTTTTTCATTAATGTAACTCTTGGCCCCAAATGCTGGAATGGAAACAACAGACTTCAAATCATTCTACAGAGAGTATAGGGGATTACACAGTGGTAACATGGGGAAATCAAAGCAAACTAATTCTTTATGCTGCTAAAATCCAGCTGCAGTTCAGCTACAGATTTCATTGTTCTGCCTAATGGGATTAAGGCACACAACAAAGGGCTCTGTTCTCCTGTATTGCTGCCTTATTCCTTTAAGTGCTGCCCAATTTCAGAGCCAGGAAGATTCATGAAGGAGTGCAAATACCAAATGACAAATATTTTCTGGTTTTTGATGATTGACTCTGAAGAAGCTTGACTTGGACACTTTGCTAACAAGGTGAAATCATCTACTCTGGAAGTCAGTGCTCTGGGAGCTTGCAGATGAGTCCTTGCTTGGCAGCATTCTCCTTTTAAGTTCCAGTTTGTGGCTTTTTTTTTCACTCTCCTTTCTTTAGGGCTCTGTGTGACCTCATTCAACCACAAAAACAATTCTGCTTTTTATTTACTAGCCAAGGAAATACTGGTGCTGTGCTTCAAGAAGGGATGATTGTGTACAGCCAGAGCCAGCAGCTCCCTGGAAGCAGAGAACCACAGGGGTCTCCTCTGGGGTCTATGAAGTCTCAGTAGCCAGGGCCCATCTCATCACCACCTGCAAGGCAGCAGAGGAGGTCATGAGATCACAGGTTCAACCAAGTTTCCAGATCATCATGCAAGGCCATGGTGATAGGGCAGGGTTGAGGTCAAACCAGGAGGTCAATCCACAGGTCAGATCCAGTGAATGTCAGGCAGGTCCACAAAAACAGACGAAGGCCAAAGTCAACATGGAAAGAGTTCCTGGAGCAGGGCTGACAGGCAAAGACGTATTCAAGGCTACAGATTACAGCTTTTATGAATCATAGATTTTAAAGATACAAAGAAACAGCCAATACTGCTTGAAAAGTTAATGTTGTATTTCTTCCACATTGGTGTATCCAGCTTTCTCCATGGCATTGTTTGCGAGGCCTGGGTGAAGCTTTGCTGTGCTAGTCACAATGACAGCATGGGCCAAAGAGATGCTCTTGCCCCAGAGACCTCAGGTAGGGGCCAGTGATTTTATCTGCAGTTTCATGGGGCAGGTACAAGGCTACCAGTTCTCTGATTTCCCTGGGAAGCTCAGCAGTGTATGTTACTGCCAGAGACAGAAAATTGTACTATCCAATTTAGCTGGGACATGTACAATCTCTTCAATGAAGAGACTGAGTCTATTAGATTCGTCTGTAGTTTTGTTCCAGCCACTCAATTGTAAGGGGGTTAAGCTGGAGACAAACAGTGATTCAATTTTATGACCAGACTGAAAACACAAATAAATCTGCTGCTCCTGTGTGCTAACTGTCCTGTGTGCCCAAGGGCAGGATGCTTTAATTGGGTGTAATAGCTTATGTATGTGCACATCAAACACTCCTTTTAAACCATGAACAAGTGCTATTGAAATAATTACTGTATGAACATCACCATCTTTCTATATGAAAATCTGGAACATATGGCAAGATCAACAGATTCCTATAGCCACCACCCAGATAACATTATTAAAAAAAAAAAACAAAAACGAAAAGCCATTTTATTTTTGGCATATTGGCTGAGAACACTTGGGAGGCTGAACTGGAGACTGCTGTCATATTTGTCATCCTGCTGATTGCCTAATGTAAAACACAGAAGGCCAGTGAAGTGTGAGAAAAGCAAGACATTGTAGAGGACCAAAGCCTGAGCACTGGGAATAGGAAATTACAAGTGGTGACCTACAGTAAATATGCAACAAAAGTGCAGAAACCCAGCTTCTTGCTGCCAGAGCACAGGCTGTTGACTGGAACAAAGCTTCAGATTTCTCTGAGCTATTAGGAATTTGCAGTGCTGTGGATGCCATGTCCTAGAAGTCCTGGAGGAAGAATATGGGCACTGCGGCTGCCAGCTGATTCATGAGCAGCAGCTGCAAAGAAAATGCCTCTTCCTGCCCTCCCAGATGGAGAAAAACTGTCATGAAAGGGCACCTAAAAGGGAGGGTTGGACTTCAGCCTTCAAGCAGACCCCAGATGGGAAAAAAACTCCTCAAAGTTCCTGATTATCCTGTTCAAAGGAAAGGTCGATTGTCCTCCCTGTGAGAATTTTTCATGGTAATGTAAGGCACAGGGGAGAAAGACTCTGCTCTCCTAGACCAGGAGCTGGTGCCTGCATCTGCTGGTTTCAAATGGCTGTGAGATAAGGCTTTTCTGAGAGAGAAAGTTTCCTCCTATTCCAAAGGTGGGGAGAGGACTAGGAAGAGGAGCTGCAAGGAGGAGCTGAAGATGGAGAATCCCAGGTGAATTAATGTCCTTGAAAAAGCAGAGCAGGTGCTTAAGCTGAAGGCTTATTTATTTATTTATTTTAATGGACATTCTAGAATAAGATCATTCTTGATAAGTTTTGATATTTCTTAATATCACTTAGAAGTGCTTTCTGACAAATGAACTACAGGGAAATGCCTTTTTTGCTATGGAAACACCATGGTGATTTACATCAGCTTAAGGAGTTCTGCTTCTGCAAGTTCTTTGCAGCAATAAGGTAATTTTCCTGGTTATTTTTTTCTGAATAGGGAATACTCCTGGTCCATAACATGGTCCTTCAGAAGTTGCCCTCCCTTTCCAGGATTTCTGTGTAGTCTGCTGAATATTCAATGGCAGCATACAGGAAGCTGAGACAGAGGTGGGACAGGTGACTTCAGTTTTGAAATGTGACTGGATTTTGTGTATTCAATTCAATTTCAGTTGCAAACAAAATTAAGAAGAGTTATGAAGAGGGTCTTAATTTCTCTTTCTCAGGAGAGCCATGTGAGTAAGAGGAAGGAGTATGTGTGTCTGTGTGAGAGAGAACATAGTAACTGTTATGGTAAGTGACGGGTGAAAGAGATTTATTCATTGTTAATTTGCCTTTCCTCTGTTTCATTGCCCATATAACATGCAGTTTAAAAATATACATGAGCTAATTAGGAGACATTTTCTGGAAGGGAGTCACAGCTGCATGATGTGAAATTTCTGCAATCAGTGAAAAAATGTAAGGGGCTTGTTTACACAGTTCAGACATCCAACTTCAGCTATACTGCCACGAATGGCTGAACTTGTGATATTCCTTTCTTCCTTCATAGTTAAGTATTTCTCGAAGAACTTGTAATGCTTCCTGTAATACTACTCATTAGGCTGCTCTTGAAGTGTGGTTTGTGTACACAAAAGCTTGACCATTTTTTTTCTGACAGTAGCTGTTGTTTGAATAAAACATGTTTTTACACATCCTCTGCAAAATTTTTTTCTTGTCTTTAATATTTTCTCCCAGGGATATTGCCAGTGTAATTTCTAGAGCTCCTTTAGGTTTCCACAGGTTTTCACACCCTTAGATGAGGAATGATTTGTTTTCCACTGCCTCAAATCTGTCATTATTTTTGATGCATGCTTCATTCCTACCTTACAATACTTAAATCATCAAGAATATTTTAAGGAGTTCTCTAGTTGTTTATCTCTACGTTATTAATTATCAGCAATTTATCACCGTATGGTACCTTCTTCCCACTTCTAGATGTGTAAAAGCCACAAATAACTAGTATTATTTTAAGTGTACAATAAAGTCATATTACAATGACAAACAGAATCATAGAACTGTTTATGGCATGTATTCATTATTGCATTATATATAATGTTAGTTTGTGCAATAAGGTATATTATGCAGCTGACTTTTTTGTGCAGCAACTGGGACTTGTAATCTAACAAAACCAGAAAAACAGCTTCAGTGAACTGTATGAAAACCATACTTTCTATCTAATTTTTCATTTCTGATGGCTGAATTTGTGAAATTGAGATCCTGCCACAAATGTCTTCATTATGAATGGTGACCTTTTTCAAGATACCACATCCTGTGTGGTTAAATGGCTTATGCATTTATTAGCACCTTTAGATTCAGAGCCTGCCCACTTGGTGCTAGCAGAGGAATATTTTGCCTTCTCTGATGTCAGTGTGTGCTATAAAACATTCCAGAAAATTCCAGAAAACCTGTGAACAAAATGTATCATAGGCTTAAGACTCATGAACCTTAAATGGTTTGGAAAGCCTTCAGATAACGTTTGAGAAGAGCGGGTTTACACCTTACAAATATTGACTAGTTAAAGGACAAGGCTCAGCAAATAAGACTTGATAGAGTCAATTGAACACTTCTTATTATCTGTAGATTAAGTGCTGCTTCCCACTTTAAAGGGTTTTATTTTGCACCTAATGTCTTCTTCAAGAAGGTTCCTGAGACTGTGTGGGATACTGGAGAGGAATTTCATTGCAGCAGGGAGATGATAATTTTTAGGCTGCCACAGGAAGCCTTGTTCTGGTGGGACAGAGATTAGGAACAAATGATACAATAAACCTCCACAAACAGATCAGAAGCTGGTCTGGAAATCTGAAGGGCCACACTGAATTTCTTTACTTAAATTCCAAAGTTTACAGGAAGTAATTATAGTCTGAAGATGGAGATTTCATAAAGCTAGAGCAAAACTAAACTCTGAAACAGATATATCTGAAGAATTGTGTGAGTTCTTAAAGCTATTTAAGAAACAGAAGGTGGATCTTAATATCCATATTTAAGGATTAATCATCTGCAGCTGGTGTGGAACATTCACAAGTGAGACTAAAAGTAAGTCTTCAGGACTTCTGGTGAGATGACACTGCAGTGACAGCCCTGAGGTTTCCTGCTCTTTGGGGCCTCTGTAGATGGCACAGCCATACCAGCAGGACAGTCCTGTGTGTGTTGTGTAGAGGGTTCTGCCTTTTCTAGGACATTATGTGCTACTGATCTTTCCTGGATAGTTTTCACTGAGATGGTTTCCAAGATAGTAGCTCCTTTTTCTTTTGCCTAACAAGAGAAGCCAAAAGGTAATTGGTGTTTAGTAAATACAAATAGCACAACACAATTTAGCTGACTGTCAAAAATGCCCCCAACAAGAACAAAGCAGCAAACAAAACTCAGTAGACCAATGATTCCACAAAATATAAATATAGGCAGGGAAATATGTGCTAATACCACTGTGGTCATAAGAAAGCACAGGAGAATAGCATCTATAATATTCCTCAAGCCTGGCCTAGTCACTAGATCTACCTGATTTACACCATCTGAGTGCACAGCCCATGGCATATAACTATAGCTGCTGCTGCTATTTTTGTGAGTGAAGATGAAATTCAGTTCAAGGTAATCAGGAAAAACTTGTAAATGTCAGTAAAAAAAAAAAAAAAAGAATTAGTAGAAATCAATGTAAATTTAGAAATAATGGAACTATTCTGCAAATAATATCTTCTTCATCTCTTTCCATTACCTTTTTACTGTGATGAAATCAGCTCTGTAAATTCTGCTTTGGTTTATCTTTTTGAAGACCATTTGGTTATTTTATACTCTGCACATGTACTCTGAAGAACATATGTACATGGACACTTTCATCATTCTTGGTGTTATTGTATGTGGAGTGTGTGTATAAAGGATACAAATATATTTTAGCTTGGATGGGAGTACAGTTTGCTGGCTAAAAAACTGGGTGAATGACTGGGCCAGAGTGGTGATGCAGGAAATTAAATCCACTTGGTGGCCAGTCACCAGTGGGGTTCTCCAGGTCTCAGTATTGGGGCCAGTTCTGCTTAATGTATTTTTCAGCAATCTGGAAAAGGTGCACCCTCAGTCAGTTTGCAGATGACACAAAGCTGGGCAGAACTGCTGATGATCTTCTCAGGGCAGGAAGGTTCTGCTGGGGGATCTGGGCAGGCTGGATTGATGGGCTGAGGCTGAGGAACATGAGCCAGAGATGCCCAGGTGGCCAAGGAGGCCAATGTCACCTGGCCGAGGCCAATGTCACCTGGCCTGTATCTGCAATAGTGTGCCCAGCAGGGCCAGGGCTCATGTGAACTAATGTCCTGTACTGGGCACTGGTGAGGCCACACCTCAAACCCTGTGTCCATTTCTGGGCCCCTCACTGCAAGAAGGACATTGAAGGGTTGGAGCGTGTCCAGAGAAGGGCAATGGAGCTGGGAAGGGTCTGGAGCACAAGTCCTGTGAGGAGCAGCTGATGGAGCTGGGAGTGTTTAGCCTGGAGAAAAGGAGATTCAGGGGTGACCTTACTGCTCTCCACAGCCACCTGAAAGGAAGTTGTAGCCAGTTGGGGGTCACTCTCTTCTCCCAGGTAACAAGTGATAGGGCAAGAGAAAATGGCCTGAAGTTGTATCAGGGGAGGTTTATATTGGACATTAGGAAACACTTTTTCCACCAGAAAGGTTATAAATGTTGGGACAGGCTGCCCAGGGAAGTGGTGGAGCCAACTTCCTGGAGCTATTTAAAATATGTATAGGTATGGACCAAGTCCTACAATGGTGGACTTGGCAGTCCTGGGTAATGGCTGGACTTGGCTACCTTAAAGTTCATTTCCATCCTAAATGATTCTGTAGTTCTGAGATTTTTTACTTGTGACATTGCAGCATATTCTTCACTGGAAAAGAAAAGGTGACTGTAATGCCCCTAAGATCTGCTCTTTGTAAATGCAGGTATGTGCTTGTAACTAAATAAGACTCAGACCTGACTCACAGTGGATTTGCTCATGCCCAATAAAGGTTGAGTTAATTCTGTCTCCCCTCTTAGCCCACCTCTTTTTAAAAGCTTTTGGGAACTTTGTGTCAGTGAGATCCATCCAGTTCTGTTGTGGTGACTATGAAACAAGGAATCTAAAATTCACTGGGGACAGAGGGAGCAGACACACAAGCAGCATACATGGTTACACAAGGTTAAAAATGAGATTGAAAATAATTTGCTGCTACAACAGTGTGTGACTTCTCAGCATCCCAGATCCATGTTCTACACAATGGTGAGATCCTAGAGAAAGACAAGAATGAGATCCAAAAGGAGTTATAAAACCTCTCTGAAGTACTCATGAGATAAAGCAAAAATTATCTAATGCCTGGAGAGCTTCTCTCTTCCTCCCCCTTCACATATTGTTTTGATTTTGCAGCAGTTTTGAGAAAAATGAGTTTTTAACAAATCAAGTTATTTGAAAAAAAAAACAAAAACCAGCTAACATTGCAGGAGCATAGTTCATACAGGCAGCAGGCTCTAAAACTCAAGTTAATAAATTTCCAAGTAGAGTTTTGTTGAAGAATCCCAGTCATCTGATATGTAGGTGTGTAGAATATGATAGTTTGTTGGCTTTCCCTGCTCACAAACCATGTGTTTTAAGTAGAAAAAAAAATAACTATTTATTCCTGGATGACTTTTGACAGTTGATCTGACAATAGAGTACTCTGATGACTTTGTGCCAACCACATTTTGGTGACAAGATACGCTGTATATGATAGGAAAATACAATTTACTGTGTTACTTGCACATGGTGTTGGTAAAAAAACCTTGCAGAAATCTCACCCTTTAATTGCACTTAGTGTCAGGGCAGGAGAGTAGCCCACAGTGGGCTTGCTAGGTTTCTTTTATGGAACATTCCCATTCCTCTTCTGTTTTGGTTTCCATGGTTCCAGAGGAATACTCTCTTAGTGTATTGTGCTGTGGGAAGCACTTTGACCTTGATCATGTGAACTAATGTCTTTGGTTGTTGCAGTTATAAACTTTAAATGAAGCTTTTGCACCTTGGTCAGAGATCTAATATCTAGCATGGGTTGGATTGTGGCTGTTGGATTGACAAAAAGTAATTAAACTGTTTTTAATAGGCATCCTGCAATTCCATTTGGGTAGTTACAAAATGAATGGCCAATTTGGTAACAGCTAATTTTTCAGCATAATGTGCCATAGAATTGTAAATACTTTGGTTGGACCCTGCAGAAAAGGATGAGAATTATAGGTCAAAGTGTAAGTTCTGAGGCTGATTCTGCTGCTCATCTGCTTCCTAGATAAAGATGTGACAGCCATTAGACACTGTCCACCTCTTTTTTTCATAGAAATATAAAATTGTTTGGGTTGGAAGGGACCCTAAAGACCATTCAGTTCCAACCCCATGCCATTGGGCAGGGACACATTCCACTAGTCCAGGTTGCTCAGAGCCCCATCCAGCCTGGCCATGATGGGGCATCCAGTGATGGGGCATCCACATTTCCCTGAAAAACCTGTGCCAGTGACTCACCACCCTCACAGTAAAGTTTCTTCCATATACCATGTAAATTTATCCTCTTCCAGTTTGAACCCATTACTCCTTGCCCTATCACTACAGCTCTTGTTTGCTTTTATCTCTGATGATGTCCTGCAGTTGTTGCTCATCTTCAACTGCAGATTCAGGGAAGGACTGCTGTTCCTCTTTGACATGTCCAGGGCTCCCATGTGGTCTGGACAGACAGAGAATCAGATTTTCTTTCCAGAATTTAGTAGCCACATAGCATATCTGTAAATGTTGATGTTTGTGGCTTCTTTTGCCAGATACAAATTGCAGTGAGTGTTGTTAAAGGAAGAATGTTTAGCTCTGAAGTGATAGAGCTGTGACAAAATTTCTGCACAGGCTGCCTGCAGATCCTGGAAGGCATTGTGACACCCACTATATTTGTTTTAATTGCCATGCTCTACTTAAATATATATGGAAGACCAGCTGGGAATGACTCTTGCAGCTCTTGAAGCAAGACTCTGTAAGGGCAGGGTTAGCAATGCCTATGGTAACGTAGCCTGTCCAGGAGCTGGTCCCTCTTCTCTCTTAGTTCACTTCAGGTTTTCAGTTTCCCATGGAATTTAATAGGCTGAGTTTCTTAGAATTTTTAAGATCTAAACTTAAAATTATTTATGTTATTACAATAGTTCACTGACTTGATGTGGCTGCTATGGCTTTATGCAAAGGGCAGGGTGATCTCATTTATACCTCTTTTAAAGTGATCAGCAATCCTTGATCTGTTCTACACTTAGAATATGAATATTTAGGAACAGCTGAACAGAGACACAAATAAGGATTCTGAATAAGGATGCAGAACAAACTGAGCATCCACTATGTCTTTCAGCTGAGCAGTCTGCAGATAATTCAAGCCTTTACAGAATGTCTTCTGCCTTGAATTAAGTGATTGCAAGGGGTCTTGATGTACTTCCCAAGTCCTGCTGGCCCCACTATTCCTGATATGAGCCCAAAGTGTCCAAAAGCCAATGGCATCCTGACTCATATCAGGAACAGTGGCTCTTGTTCAGCTGTTGACCACTACTCCCAGGTCTTGTTCAACCAAGCAGCTTTCCAGCCACTCTGCCCCAAGCCTGGCATTTTGCCTAAAGTTGCTGTGACCCAAGTGTAGGACCTGGCACTTGGTTTTACTAATCTCATACCTTTAGCCTTAAACCATCAATCCAGCCTATCCAGATCCCCCTGCAGAACCTTTCTGAAGCAGACCAAAATTCCTGACAGCTTGGTGTCATCTGCAAAATGACAGATGACCCTGACCCCCTTTTCCAGATTCTTGATACAGATATCAAACAGATATCAAACAGTATGAGAGCTGGGGAAGCCCACCCATGACTGGCTGCCACCTGGCTGTGACTCCACTCCCCATCTCTGGGCCCAGCCCCACAGCCAGCGCTGCACCCAAACAGTGCCAGGTCCAAGCCATGAGCAGCCACTTTCTCCAGGAGAATGCTGTGGGAAATAGCATCAAAGGCTTTACTAAACTCCTGGGGAACAAGAGCCAGAGCCTCTCCCTCATGAACTAAGTGGGTCATCTTGTCATGGGAGGTCGTGTCTGTCAAACACATTAAGTACCTCAGCCTCTTCCTCTCCTTTGTCACTGTGTTATCCCCCCTGAAATCCAGTAAAGGCTGGAGATTGTCCTGAGGCCTCCTTTAATTCATAATGTAATTATATAAACATTTTTAATTGTCTTTTACAGCAGTGGATAAATTAACTTCCAGTCGGGCTCTGGCCCTTCTGATTTTCCCTCTGCACAACCCCATGAAGGCTGTGCCTTGCTCCGGAGCGGCTGCCCCCTCTCCAAAGGCCATGAGCTCCCCGGTTCCATGAGAGCTCCAGGAGCGCTCCAGCCGAGCTGAGCCGGCCCGGCAGGTGCGGCCATGGAGCCCCGGTGTCTGTGACATCGGGACACGGCCCCGGGCACGGCCGGGCGGGGCGGGCGCTGCAGGGCGGCCCCGGGCAGCGGTGAGGGCGGCGGGAGGGCCGGGCCGGGCCAGCGGGGCCGGGCAGAGGCTGCAGGGCTGTGCGGATGCTGCAGGGCTGTGCAGGGGCTGCAGGGCTGTGCAGGGGCTGCAGGGCTGTGCAGGGGCTACAGGGCTGTGCAGATTCTGCAGGGCTGTGCAGGGCTGCAGGGCTGTGCATATTCTGCAGGGCTGTGCAGATGCTGCAGGGCTGTGCAGGGGCTGCAGGGCTGTGCAGGGGCTGCAGGGCTGTGCAGATGCTGCAGGGCTGTGCAGGGGCTGCAGGGCTGTGGGGAGGCTGCAGGGCTGTGCAGGGGCTGCAGGGCTGTGCAGATGCTGCAGGGCTGTGCAGGGGCTGCAGGGCTGTGGGGAGGCTGCAGGGCTGTGCAGATGCTGCAGGGCTGTGCAGATGCTGCAGGGCTGTGCAGGGGCTGCAGGGCTGTGCAGGGGCTACAGGGCTGTGCAGATTCTGCAGGGCTGTGCAGATGCTGCAGGGCTGTGCAGATTCTGCAGGGCTGTGCAGATGCTGCAGGGCTGTGCAGATGCTGCAGGGCTGTGGGGAGGCTGCAGGGCTGTGCAGATGCTGCAGGGCTGTGCAGATTCTGCAGGGCTGTGCAGTTGCTGCAGGGCTGTGCAGATGCTGCAGGACTGTGCAGAGGCTGCAGGGCTGTGCAGATTCTGCAGGGCTGTGCAGATTCTGCAGGGCTGTGCGGATGCTGCAGGGCTGTGCAGGGGCTGCAGGGCTGTGCGGATGCTGCAGGGCTGTGGGGAGGCTGCAGGGCTGTGCAGTTGCTGCAGGGCTGTGCAGGGGCTGCAGGGCTGTGCAGATGCTGCAGGGCCGTGCAGATTCTGCAGGGCTGTGCAGGGGCTGCAGGGCTGTGCAGATTCTGCAGGGCTGTGCAGATGCTGCAGGGCTGTGCAGATGCTGCAGGGCTGTGCGGAGCGCCTGGGCAGGGACGGGGCCGCCCCTGGGGCCAGCGCCTGTCCCTGGGCCCTGCACGTCCCGGCCCTGCTGCCCCGGCCGCCCTCTCCCTGCCACCCAGCCCCACTGAGCCCCTTCTGTCCCCCTGCTCCTCCAGGCCATGGCTGGCAAGATCACCAAAATCCTGCTGGTGCTGGCCATCCTCCAGCACGGGCTGAGGGCAGATGCCCACGCAGTGAAGGCCACGGAAAATGTTGTGACACAACACGAGGAACAGTACAACCTGGAGATTCCTTGGCTGGTGAGAAAGATTGTAAATTACTCAAGTGACTGGGCAGCTGGGAATAACTCTGGTTAGTCTGTGAGCAGCAGGGCAGTGATCCTCTAGCATGGGCTCAGTTTAACTGTGCCCGCATCCTGCTTGGCTGCCTCTGCCCAGGTGCTGTTTCCTGCCTGCTCCTCATCTCTGTTTTCCAGTTCAGAACAACTGGCCTTACTCTAAAGATTGAGGCAACAAAGACATTAAATATCTCAGTCTCTTCCTCATTTTATCTCACTATATTTCGCCTCTATCCAGTAAAGGATGGAGATTGTCCTTAGCCCTCCTTTTGTTGCCAATGAATTTATAGAAACATTTTTTTATTCTCTTATGTAGCATTTAATATATAACCAGATTCAGTTCTAGTTGGGCTTTGGCCCTTTTGATTTTCTTCCTGCACATCTCCACAACAGCTGTGCCGTCCTCCCAAAAGGCTGACCCATCGTCCAAAGGTCATAAACACTGTTTCCTTTTGAATTCCATCTGTTTTTTATCCAAAGCCCAGCCTGGCTGGGCAGAGTGTCACTTTGGCACTCCAATGACAGGGGACAGGTCCCCACGTGCCCTGTGTGGCAGTGTCAGCTCTGCAGTGTGGTTTGAGGCAGCAATGAGTGGGTCAGGCTGGGGGAAAGATGAGAGTCAGACAAGTAGCACAGTACCCAGAGGAACTTCTAAGGTTGTGCAGAGGGTGCAGGGAATGTGGGGAGTGTCTTAGGCAGGGCAGGTTCCACACTTGAGGAAAGTGCCCTCAAGGTTGAGGGAATGGCTGCCCCCATCCCTCTGGCCCTACATTTCCTGCCCCAGCTGCCATCTCCCCATCACCCAGCCCTGCTGAACTGCATTCTCCCTCCTCCAGGCCAGAGCTGGAAGGATTACCAAAATCCTGGTGCTGCTGGGCCTCTTCCAATATGTAGTGAGGGTGAATCAACCACCAGTGAAAGTCACGGAAGAGCTCGTGAAGCAGCATGAGAAGGAGCGCATTGCGGAGATGGCCCAGCTGCTGATGATGGAAAAGCAGCGTGGTCTCACCCCAGGAAGATTGCTCCTCCTGGCTTGCCAGGAGTGGTGGTTCTGGGTCGGCGCTGAAATCCTCCTCGTGCTCTTTGGGCTCTACTGGCTGCCCAGGCAGAGCAGCTCCGACTGTGATGATGGCAGCCAGCAGGAAACCTCCACCAGTGCCCAGGAGCAGATGAAGGAGGAGGAGAATGTCTGTGAGGATAATCCTGACTCTTATGACATGCCAGAGAAGCCCCCAGATAAGGTAGGGACCTCTGGCGCATTTGCCAAGACCTTCCCAAGAACAGCTTTCTGAGGGCTGCATCCAGACATGAGAGCTGGCAGTGCCTACAAATACCTGAATGCCTGCAAGGACATGATTGACCCCTTGCTGCCCCTGCTCCTGAGACCACTCATTGTGCACTTTTTCCAACAGAGCTGGCCACGGTGGAGGATATTCTGGCGAGACACCCCTGTGGCCATGGGGAGCAGTGACCAGGAAATGTGCTGTGCTACCTCCCCTCGTGGCTGAGGATGCAAACAAGAGCTCAGATCCCTGCTTCCTGTGCAGCCCCTGCAAATAGCCCCAGTTGTGATGCTCCCCCTGCCAGGAAGTGTGGAACCCTTTGTAAATATATTCATAAAAGCATATATTTGTTTTAATAAATCTGTTTGAGCAAGAGAGTGTTGGGGAATTGATGCTCCTTGTCTCCTGAACTACAAAGTGGGTCACTTGTCATAAGGGAGATAGGTTGGTCAGATAGGACCTGTCTTCCACAAACCCATCCTGGCTGGTCTGATGCCCTGGCTGTCCTGTGTGAGCCACATGATGGCTCTCGAGCTGCTCCATGACCTTCCCTGGCACCAAATTCAGGCTGACAAGGCTGTATTTCTTCTCACTGTCCAGCTTTGATATCAGAGACTCTTGAATGTCTTCCTCCTCCTCAGTGCAGCTCTGAACAGCACCTACAGAGGTGCAGGGGGTTACTCTGCAGTGTATGCTGTGGCAGGTGGTTTCCATTTCCTACATCTAACATGGTTCTTTCAGTAAGGTATTTTGTTTTCTGTATATTGACAGAGGAGCAGGATTGCATACCCAGCACCCAATTTATACTTCAGCTGGAGGGATGGGTACAGACCTTTATTTCAAAATAGGCAGTAGTGTTTTGGGGCTGAAAACCATATGGGCCACCAAAGCCTAAAACTGTAAGGCTTTAAAAATATTCAGACACATTTTTATTGTTCAAATGTAACTATTAACAGCACCTTTCTGACTTCTTCCCTTGAAAAATTCTGTCCAGTCACCTTGCAGGGCCTCATTTTACACATTCAGTATTGACTTTGAATATTTGTTTTGCACTACAAGCCCTTTTTTAAATAGGCAGTCTGTCTAAATTCAATGTGTTTGATGTAAGGACAGGAGGAATATTTCATCAGTCTGTTGCTCTTTTACTCTTTTTATTCACTAAGCCAGAGGCCACATTAGGTAAATAATTTTTCTTAATTCATGGTCTCTGAACCCAACATTAGGTGTGGTTAACCCCCTACCAATCCTTTCCCAATGAGTAAAGGTGGGGAGATAAATACCACTTAGCTAATATGCTTTGTGATCTTGTCAATCTTTGTGACAAGATAACTAACACTGTGCTATTTTGCACATCTATATTATATATTACATGTCAAATAAAGATAAAATAGCTTGAAAAATCTAATTAGAATGTCCCAGCATCAGAAGATTCAGCATGAAGACTGAATGCTATTCTTTCAAGAGTACACTAAATTTTACTTGGCATCCCTATTCAAAATATGTTAAGTAACATCCAGTAGTCCTCATCACACTGGCATTGAAAATAGGTGAAGTTGTGCCACACCTGAGAGGCTTGGTGGATATAAAATCACAGTTTTTATCATACATACTATACATGCAGTCTTCTAATAATTCTTAGGAATCAGAGAATTAAAATTATTAGAAAGATTAGACATTTTTTGTTGTTGTTTTAACTAATTTAAATTCACTGTGTTATACAAAAGAGATTTGAGTGCCTTTATGTCATTAATTAAAAATGTTGGTAACTTCAGAGGGACTGAACTTCAGAAAGCTCACTACTTTGAAAGATTCTATCAGTGTAAAAACAAATCCTTTATAGTTAAAATGGAGAGCATAATGAAATCCAAAAGGATGTTGCCTTGCCTAAAGGCAATTATGGATGGTAATATGTTGATTCTGTTGGTGCCAGTATTTCACTTGGGAACTCAATGATAGGGAGTGGGAAGGAAATTATTTGCTTTATCCCAGAGGAAGTTTTGAGATATTTATTTTTTCCCTTGTGCAGTGTACAGAAAGAAAACTGATATCCTGAAAGTTTTCAAGGACTGGTAATCTGAAAATTATGGATCATTTAATTTTCAAGTACCTTATTAAAGGAAATTAATAGGAATTATTGATTAGAAGTATGGCAAACTCAAAAAGCTCCCAAAGTCCACATTTTAACTTTCTGTTTTCAAAAACCTGTGGAAAGGAGATCTCCTATTGAAAAAAGTTATCTGTAAAAAATCCTCAATCCACATTTCAGCTCACAAAGTTTATCACAGAATGATTGTCATTAGAAGGGACCTTTGGGTCCAGTGCCTGTTTAAGAAAGACACTTAGAGGTGTTGTTCAGAGGCACGTCCAGGTATTTTTTTAGTTTCCCCAAAGGAGGGAGACTCCACCACCTCCTTGGGCAACCTGTGCCAGTTCCAAGTCACGTCCACAGTGAAAAGATTATTTTCTGATATTCAGAGAACCTCCTGTGTTTCAGTTTGTGGCCAATGTCTCTGGTCCTGTTGTTGAGCACCACTGAGAAGAGCCTGGCTCTATCCTCTTTGCACCTTCCCTTCAGGTATCTGTGCACATCAATGAGATCCCTCCTGAGCCTTTTCCTCTCTGGCTGAGCAGAGTCAAAAACCTGACTGAAGTCTAGACAGACAATATCCATGGTTCTACCCTCATCTACCAAGGCACCTAATTTTGATTTCTGAAAGCAGAGATAAGACAAGGGTGAAAGGATTACAAAGGCTGAAATTGCATGATGAAAATTGAGAGATGTGTGGAAGGTATTTCTGAAGTCCAATAGTAGTTTTTAATATACTTCTATGCACAAAATATATACTGTGTAATTATATATGTGAAGGTTATATGCTAATCTTGTCTTGTCTTAGCAATCTTATCTGAATATTAAAAAAAAATCAAATAAATTTCAGACTGACTAACACAACATGTTTTCGAGTGGTTCTTCATTTGGTTTCTGCTCCTTTTCAATCCTACCCTTTTCCTATCCTATTTAAGTCTTCAGATCAGTTATTCCAGTTATTCCATGTTGCAGCTGGACATCTGTAAAGCAGAGGTGATGCTCCTTCTATTGCCTGTCCCTGCTATTGGAACTCCATGTGGACTCCAAATCCTTCTGCTTCACTTCTGCAGGCTCCATGTTTAGTCCGAATGCATCTCTGTCAAATGCCAGATCTGCCCCATGATCAGAAATGGGGAACTCCAAGATTTAAAAGGGTGGTTGAAGCAGAAAGCTGAATTGAAATGAAACAGACAACAGACACAGTAGATTCTGGGTATGCTTTGAGTCCAGATCCTCAGGTCACTGCTTCTGGGGTTGTGGGGGGTTCCCAGAAATCCTCTGAGGAATGTCAGAGTGGCAGTTGCTGTGGATGGGGAGAGCTAGAGGAGTCATGGACTCCTGGCAAGATCATGAGCTCTGCCAGCTGCTCCTGATAAAGGGATGCATTAAGGTTTTGGATTGAGCAGACTCCTGACAAAGCAGAGGAAAGAACCCTCTGGGCAGCTATGAAGGGAAAGCCTATATAAAGGCCCACCTCAGGGCACATAACTCTGTCCATCATTGTCTTTCACGGAGCCAGTAATGGCCATTGCTTGTTATGTAAGCTGAAATGTTTTCCCCATTTTTTGCCTTCACAGTGACATATGAAAACTGCTTACAAAACATGTCTTCTCGTTATCATTGCAAAGATATAACTTTGTTCTTTTTGTTAGTAAGCATGCTTTGTTTTTATATTTTATATTAGTAATTACAAACTCCTCCATGTAAGAGTTCAACAGATTTAGTTTATTTGTCAAAAAAATAATACTTTCAGTGCTGTTCTGCATAACCCACTCAAGGAGTTGAGATGTTTAAAAGTGAATGTGCTCTCTCCCATGTGTTTTTTTTCTACACACCTTCCTATCAGACCACTGCCCTCCACTCCTGCTGGATAATGCACTTATTTCTGCTGTTTCCATGTCCCCTGCCTGTGTTGTTCTTTTAAAGGGTTTCAGCAGCTGAGTTAAGGAGATCAGTCAGCAAGAAGCTCCCAAGTTCCTGGAGGGAACCTGAAAGTTAACCTACACACCATGAAAATGTAGATGTTGATGCTTTGTAAAGATGTACAGGTCTGCCTGTAGGTGACACAGAGGGTTTTATATCCAACACTACCTGCCCTTTGTCCCTTCAAATATGTCTGTTTACATGGATCTATTTGGTATGTCCTTCTACCTTTCTGTTTAGATGCAGAACTCAACAGCAGATCAAACCTGAGAGAATGAAAACAGCCAAAGAACTTCCAGCCTGATATCACAGCTGCTGTAGTTCTAAGGAGTTCATTAATTTATTTTTCTTTAATTAAATAATTTGTATTTGATGGGGATCTAGCCATGTCCAACCACTTGATCTCCTGACAAATGAGAAGGAATCCCTTGCTTCTAAGTAACCTTAGCTTCTATTACATCCTCAGGTTTCAAATCTTCACCATCCAGCAGTTATGCCTCCCCAGGAAGGAAAGGACTGGAGATCACTGCACCCCAGCCCAAATTCTGCACCAGGCTCCTCTTCCTGTTTGGGTCCTAATCCCTACTCTAAACCACAGACTGCCTGTGACCATAATCGTCCAGACAGCTCTACCTGAACCAGCTGAAAGCCAAAGAGTCTTGGTGGATTTCCATGGGCAAGGTCATTCTTGGAGATTGGGAAGAGCCAAGTGTAAAGTGAAAAATAACTTTGTCAATCAATCACAGCATAATTTTTTTGCCTAAATATAAATGTAAGGTCACTTCAGACACCCAGATGCTCTGCAGAGGGCTGGGAGACATGCTACAGGGCTTCTTCCAAGCCATCCCTTCTGGAGATACAGCTAATGGACTGAAGGTGTATCCAAACAGCAAATACAATCTCAGACACACTTATGCAGCTGACTCCTTTACTCAGAAGCAAAGAGGAAACCAGAGTAGGAGAAAAGCCTCAACTCTGATGTGCTAAGTAGCAGCAGCAAATCATTCCAGAGCATAGCAGAGGGTGGCTGCATCTGACAGGCTGGCAGGAGAAAAGCTGAAGTGCTGCACCTTCCCAGACCTTGCTCATTTCCAGAAGGACAATAAAGTCTAATGTTCACTCCAGTTGTCAGTCTGACCAATAAGCCTCCCTGTCAAAGAAATAATGGTGATGAGAAAAAAGTGCTAGTTTAGGTATATCAATCATTTTTAATAGGATTTGTCACACAAGTATTCACCAGTGAGAGCAGAGACTGGATTATATGTTCATACATTTGTTCTTGTGCCCAGGTAGAGAAATGACTGTGTGGAAAAGATCACGTTGGAAATTGCTTATGGTTTGGGTTTCAGCAGCATGAGCCCAATATTTTCTTATCAAAGTGAGGCCTGAGGAGATGGCAAAACTCCCAGAGACCTTAATAAAAGCAGTAACACACCCCTTGACTCTGCTACAAGAATAAAATAAAGGGAAAGCAGAGGGGTGAGGGACATCAGTCACTGTCTGAGCAGATGTCACTCTGGAAATCACCAGACATACTGAAAAATGTTAACATTACCATGGGACTGCATGCAGGATGAATAGCTTTTATAAAATACTAATTTTTAAAATAAATTTTCTATGTATTTGCTTAACTTTCTTTTTACACAGTGTTTACACACCTATTTCAACACCTAGGTGAACAGGATAATTTTTTAAGTCCACAAGCTTATTAACCTGATGAAAAATCAACCCAAAAAGAAAAAAGCAGACTTCCAACCCAATTTTTGTTGGTTTTTTTTTTTTCTTTTTATGTTTTTCTTTTCTGAATTAAAAATGCATTCTAAGAATGTTGACACTTCTTCTTCCAAAAAGAAACTTTTATGTATCGTTCTCTTTTAATGTCATTTGATCTTCTGTTGTTTTTTACAATGCAAGAGGAACCACTAATTCATCCATTATTTATTTCCTTTTTTGCTTTGCTATGTTTTGTTTTGTTCTTTTTAGTCACAGTGTTTGAACTCATTTTTTCCAGGTATTTCAATTTTTATTTCTCCTATGTCTTTGACACTGTAGTAAATGGGGCTCTTATTAATATTTAATATTTTTTGTTTTGTTTTGTTTTATGCAATACTTAAAAGTCTCAGCATATGTAATAATATAATAAATTCTCCATAATGCATAAAGTCCTGCTGAAGTGACTTGGGAGCTTGGGATCCTTTACACCTTTACACCCTGAAGTCATATTGCAGGTTCCACTGTACACGTGTTTGCTCTTTCTGGCATATGTTAATCAAAATAATTTACATTCAAAATGCCAGATCATGGAACAAAATATGCTGAGAAACAGGAAAAAAATAGCATGTATTCAAGACAGTCTTTGGTTTCAATACAAGCAATCTTCATCTTTTGACCAAATCCTGTTCTGAGCCTGGCTGTAACTTACAAAAGTGTTTAAAATCAAAGTTCCACTTTCAAAAGGTGTTTAGAAACTTCTTTGTCTTCAAAGAATTAGGAGCCAAACCTATAAAGTAGTTTTTAAGAATTGTTTTATTTCTATATATCTATATCTATAGCTATTTCTTTGTCTATATCTACCCTGTGATAAAAAATTATACAAGGTTTTAATTTAAAAATACAATTCAATACCTTAATAGTGAATTTAGGAAATGTTTAGGAAAAATTAAACATATCCTAATTTGTCTGGTCCATGTGCCTTATAAATAGCCTTAACTCTACCCTGCAATTTTGCTATGAAACCAGCTTTGACATTAAGTATATATTTACTCCAATTTTAGCTACAAACACTAGTTGTGTGTACATCACTGGAGCACTATATACTTAAAAGAAGGCAATGCAGAAAACAGGCCAGAAAAATCACTATGTGCTACTTATAATAAATAAACTTAATCCATCTGCTGCATGCCCATTAACAGCAACAAGGCAAATAAGATTTTGCAAAGAACTTTATTCCAGCAGTTACTGCAAGCTCAGTTCTACTTTACAGCACACTTATTTCAAAATATTAAAGGGTTACATTTTCTGAAACATATTTTGAAAAGAATGACTATTTGCAGTTATGACTATATAAAACAAGTACTTTAAATGGAGCTAATGAGCAATCATACTTTATATTTCTATTGTTTAAAAATAGAAATATGAGAATAATTCCTGTGACGCTACAGGAACATGAATTTATTGATGTGTCTGTCCAGCTGAATGGAGAAATTAATTTACCACTACTCTCACACAGAAATAGATGTATACTGATGAATAACACATATTGAAACATGTTCTATCATTGCAAAATACATATACTTTTCTGGTTTTAGGTTTATTACAACACCAAATACTTTCTGTGGCATGAGCATCTCCCACAGTGGGATGGGGAGAGGAACTGGAAAAAGACAAAACCTTTGGCTTGAGATACAAACAGGGAAATAATTGAAATACAGTAGATTATAATATCAATAACAGCAATTGTAATGAAAAGGGACATTATGAAAAGAGAAAAAAGCTTGAGAAAAAACCAACCAAACAACAATAGAGTTGTTCACTACCTGCTGATGTGTTTGCCAGCTTGCTGAGGGAACACTCCCATTGTCTGGATCATTAATGCAGGTGATAAACAATGTTGTCCCTACTGTAGGTCTGTGGGGCACACCACTAGTGACTCAACTCCAGCTGAATTCATGCTGCTGAATGTAACCCTCTGAGCCTGGCAGTGTGGCCAGTGTTCAGTCCACCTCTTTGACCACTTCTCCTTGTCCATGCATAATCAGTTTGGAAAAGGAGATGTTAGAGGAATCAATGTTGAAAGCCTTATTCAACTCAAGATACCAAATATCCAGTACTCCCCCTGCATCCACTGAGCCATTCAAGGCTATCAAGTCGGCCAGTCATGATTTTTCTTCAGAAATCCTTGCTGAGTACTTTTGATCACCTTATTTTTCATGATGTTTTGAAATAGTTACCACATTTCCACAGCACCCATGTCAGTCACCAAACTCCCTGACTCAGCTTTCTTTGGGTCAGGACCAATCAAATGTCTCTACAGCATCTGGAAATACAATTTTCCATAAAAATCAATGTGTATTTATTTTGCTGATTTTAAGTGTCTTAACTTTATCAGCTATGTTGCCAGCCAGCAGTCCTTCATCTAGGGACAAAAAGGAGGCTTTAGCCCTAATAATTTTGTGAATTGTGGTTTTTGCCAGGCATCTATAAACCATTTGAATGTTGTTTGTTTCTCAAGATAAGATGAGCCCTTTAGGTACATGTACCACCAGTTACCAAGTGCTATACTTTTTCCTTTTAGCATCACACATCAGTAAGATGCTGTTTGTCATTTAAAAATTAATGCTGCATTGCCAATTAGTCAGTCATGCCCCTGGTAACCTTATTCAATGCTATGGGGCTAATCACTCCTGGAAGCCCTTGACATATTTTATAATTGAGCTGCCAGGTTTGCATTTGGCTGCAATTCATTCATATCTAAATGTGACTTGTTAGCCATGTTAAGTTGATTTCCTTTGAAGGCTGGTGGGAAGCATGGAGTCCTGATTCCTATTTTTGTATGTGATTATGGTACTCCTGTAGAGCACTGGTAGGGAGAAGGATTTTGTTTTCATTTTGTGAGCTAGATAAAAAGGTGAGTTGGCTCATCTATAGGTGCTCTGCAAGCAGACTGACTGGTATTTACTGCCTTTTTCCTTTTGCTTTCACAGAATCATGGATTCATGGAGTGGTTGGGTTGGGTGGCACCTTCAGAGGCCATATAGTCCATCCCCCTTGCAATGAGCATGGGACTCTTCTAATAAATCAGGTTACTGAGAGCCCCGTCCAACCTAGCCTAGAATGTTTCCAGATATGGGGCATTTGCCACCTTTTTGGGCAACCTGTTCCACTATTTCACAAAGAACTTCTCCCTGTCTGTCTATAAGCACAGTTGCCTTCCCTCTTGTCTAAAACTCTTGCAGGAAAGGATCCCATTCAATGTCATTAACAAACCTTTAACTCTGAGTTCTAAGTCAGATAGTGAATAAATCAGTGCCCTTATGTCTTCCCCTTCATTTTCCCTCCCTCCTCATTAGTTTAACAGCCTTAACAGTTGGGCAGCTACAAGAATGGGATGTAATTCCTGATGTAGATTATGAGGTAGCATGAAACCTGCTTCAAGAAACCTTCTTTGCATCAGCAGCATGGTATCCACAGCATGTCCCTGTGAAGCAAAATCTTCATGTGGAATTGCATGTCACAAGAACAGGCTTATATCAAAATGCAAAGAGAAGTATCCTCACTTTTGGCAGCTCTTTGCCATGCTTGCCTGGACTTACTTTCTAAAATGAGATTAAGCTGCTTGAATTGAAATCCGTATGTCATGCGTGGAGCTGAATGGGGTTAGAAAGAGGGTCTAAATGCATCTGAGACAAAACAGTTTAAGGAGATACAGTTTTCATGGGGCTTTATGTCCAAAACTCTTAGGTACCTAAAGCAGCATTGTCTGTAAGATTTGCAGGGGATTAAGAGAGGGGAAAAGCCCACCCAATTCAATTGTGTGACCTTTAAATACTGCCATCAGGCTGGGAGGTGCCTGTCCTCCATGTATTGCTCTCTACTTCCAGCTCCAAGTAGAAACAATCTGTTGTTTATTCTTGCTGGACACATTCGAAATCTGGCACATTTGGAATTTTAATGCTTTGAATTTCAAGGAACCAGGTAGCATTAACTGCTTCCATTTCTCTGTGCAGATTGTGTGAGCCATGAATAAACAGTCATCCCTGCAACCAGTCTGCGGCTGATTCCCATCAATTTCAGTACATCAAGCCCCATTTGTACTGAGCTAGGAGGGTCAGAGGAGAGGCACTTAGGTTGAATTTGACCTGCTGCACCTTTATACCATACAGTATTGACACTCTCCTTTCTTCTATAGACCTATTTAAATTCAAATTTCTCCTGTTTAGTGGTTACTTTAAATTAGGTTGGACTCAGTGATCTCAGAGGTCTTTTCCAACTTATATATTAAGTGATTCTGTAAATGAAGATGGTCATCAGTTCCCTGCTGTGAACAGAGTTTGTATGTTCTTATTCCAGCCCACTGGAATAAATGTCCACTTTACAAAGAGAAAATTCACTACTCTTGTTGGTGCATTAGAGCACAAACCCAAGAGTTATTGTCCAAAATGGATTCTCAGTGTTGAACTTTGAAAGAACAAAATTAATGTATGAGTCTTGATAATTCAATGTTTATCCCCAGTCAGTAACCTGCCTTTCAAAAGGACCATGACATCACTGAGGTCTAAAATACTTTAAAACATATTTAAATCCTATTCTTCAGAAGTCACCTCAAAATGAGATTTTTTTTTTTTTCCCATCAGATGTCCCAGACAGGTAGCTGTTCATTAAAACTACAGTGTTCTTTTTCAACTTTCAGAACATCTGTCCTGTATTTCATCTGCCACTTTTGCAGGGTGCAAATAACAGCAGGCACACAGACAGGGCTATTAAAAATGTAAGAGATATTCCAGTAAATCAGTTACTTTGCAGTAAATCAGTTAGTTTACCATTATTGAAGTTCTGTATGAAGCCAGTCTTGCTGTTGGCAGATGAGGATTTTGTAATAAATAATACAAAAATCTTCTCTGTTTTTTAAAAGGGATTTTGTAGAGACACTTCAACAATAAATGATTTAATGGGTTATGTGATGATCAATGGAGATGCCTTGTTACATCTCTGAACACTAAAACTCCTGGTGCACACAGAATCCTTGGAGGACCTCTGCCTTTTAAAACCTTGTTACTAGCAGCTGACACTTACTGGTTTTTTACTTTTTTTTTTGATTGCCTTTTTATTTTCTTTTATTTTTTAATGGTAAAAATCTGAACTTCTAAAGCTTCTAAAGAGTTCAGGATGGTGAATTATCCCTCCATGCAGCAGGCTGCAGGAGCATGAATTGAGACACGTTATGGTCAGCAGAAGCATCTACCAAAATGGGCTGAGATCCTTTGGAGATCAGACAGGAAATGATTCTGCTCTGGAAAGGGAGAATGCTGCAGAGAGGGAATTGGGCACACAGGAGACAGGAACAGATGGGCTCAACAGAATTCCAGACAGGATTCTTGCTTTGCAGACCAGGACAGAGGCAAATGTTCATAAAGGCTTGAGAAAGCTGGGCAAGGTAGAAAGAAGAAAGACAAAGTGTTACTCCATGCCCAAACCCCTTCTCTGTCATGGCCTAGTATGCCAAAATTTCAGAGCTGTGGCTCTGCATTCCTCTCAAATACTGAAGCTCCATGTCAAATGCTGTAGCTTGGCTCTACCCTAAATCAGTCAAAAAAAGAGAAAAATTAACAGTCCTGTATAATTCCTGTGAATTACCAGATTTTCCTACATTCATCTACTTTCATTATATTGTCTAACAGAACTAGATTCAGTAGCAATTTCATCAGTGCCAAATATAAATTTAATATAAAATCCCTACATTTATTCTGCTTATACATCTATGGACTACAGTAATTCTACCAGGCTATTTCCTCTTCCTTTTTAACTATGATTTCACTTTCCCTTGAGCTGCAGGTTTTGAAGATCAAGGTATTCTTTCATTCCAGACTGAAAAAAACTGCACAAAACCCTGAGTCCTGGGACCAGTCCTTGCCATAACTCTTTAGAAACACCTCCACTGTATTCTCCTGTTTACAGAAATGAAAAAAAAAAAAAAAAAAGTTACTAATATGGAAAGTGAGGGCAAAAAAAGGTAGTTCTTTGAAGCCCATGGTTGGATAATCACTGAACAAAGATCTGTAGAAAAAGAAAATCCTGCAGGAATAGAAATACCTGCAGGAATAGAGGAAAGTAATGATCTCCAAAGGAAACTACATCTCAGTGATCATGAAAGTGTCAGCAAACAGCATCTGGGATTATCAAAACCAAGTAAGGGAAAAGCAAATGGGGCCATTTTCCCAGGAGGATGTTATAGTCCTACACCTAAATGTATACATCATCTTTCAGAAAGAAAACTACTTCAATTTCAGTAAGTCTGGGCAAAGATGCTGTTGGTGGAACCACAGATTGATGGAATGAGTATAAGGAAATTAAATGTGCTCTTCTGAAAGTGAAATCAAAACTCATGAAGGTTGATGAACATGGACCAAACAGCCTGACCACTATTCATCTTAGACATGGAAGTTGAAGAACTTTTCAAAAAAAACTGGCAAGTTGAGAGCTTGTGCTGTATGAGCACCAAATAGTAAATGTACTGCCAAAAAGTCTACACTGCCAGAAGGGGTAAAAATGACTAAAGCAACTACAGGCCCATTAGTCTGAACCCAGTGGCATAAAATATTAGAGAACAAATTTTACAGGAATAGAATCATAGAATCATTTAGGCTAGAAAGGACCTTTAAAGTCATTCAGTCCAACAGGTAACCCAGCACAGCCAATTCCACCTCTAAATTATGTCCCTAAGTGCCACACCTGCAAATCTTTTAAAAACCTCCAGGTGTGGTGACTCCACCACTTCCCTGGGAAACCTGCTTGACAACATTTTGGGTGAAGAAATGTTTCAAATATCCAGTCTAAACCTCCCCTGGCACAACCTGAGGCCATTTTCTCATGCCCTATCTCTTGTTACCTGGGGGAAGAGACCAGTCCCCACCTGGCTACACCCTCCTGTCAGGGAGTTGCAGAGAGCAATAAGGTCACCCCTGAGCCTCCTTTTCTCCAGGTTAAACACCCCCAGTTCCTTCAATCTCCTCATCAGATCTGTGCTCCAGGCCCTTCCCCAGCTCTGTTCCCTTCTCTGGACACACTCCAGCCCTTCAATGTTCTTCCTGAACTGAGGGGCCCAGAACTGGATGCAGGATTTGAGGTGTGGCCTCACCAGTGCCCAGTACAGGGGACAGAGCTGGGGAAGGGCCTGGAGCACAGATCTGATAAAATTCAATTTTTTCACAGAAAATAACTCACATCTGACTTGCCTCAATTTTTGCTCTGATCAAATTATTGAACTTTTAGATGACTAAAAAAATAGATGTAATTTGTCTTTTTGTTTGTTTGTTTGTTTGTTTGTTTGTTTGTTTGTTTGTTTTTCTTCAAATGATACCACATAAGAAGTTGTTATTTGTGCAGATGGGTATGTGCAACACTTGCAAGGGAATAAGGCAGACACTGGAAGGCGTATAAAAGCCTTGTAGTTGAAGAAGAATTATCCAGATTTACTGGGATTGTTACTACATAGTTCAAAGGCTGCTCTTGTGATAGGTACTCAACTTTCTTAGTTAAAATAGCCAGAATAATGAATCCCATATTCCTTGCATTTTGATTCTGTATAGTAGTCCCAGTGGGAATTTCCTTTATCTGATCAAATAAATTATTGGATATTTTTGGACTGGGGGAAATCAGTCCTCAAGGACTCTTCTGGGAAGCAAAGTTCAATGTCTTGTATAGGTTACCTTGGTACCACCAAATGGATATTTGTTAAGGAAATGAGGAGGCTTTGTTGATGCAGAGATAGAAAAAGATGTTTCATAGAATAATAAGGCAACCTGGTAGACCAGAGTGATGGAAATACAGAAAAATGTGGTAGTACGCATTAAAAAGTCTTGCCTTTAGGGTATCATATGTAGTCTGCTTCCTGTACAAAGGAATCTCATCTAGAAAAAACAGATGAGGAGAAAACCCCAGGTGACAACCTCAAAATAAATCTTGTTGACTGTATATGACCTGGAGTGATTTGAGGAAAAAATGTAAGTCTTTAACCCGAGTTAACTTGTTTTTTCAGGTTATCCTCTTAGGTGAACTCCTTTGAATTACAGTCTGCCCTTTTGTGGGGACATTAATCTCTTGCTGAGATCCCTCCACTCTGACCCAAGGCTCTGTCAGGACAAGGTCAGCAAACCCAGCTGCTCGGAGGTGAAGATCCCACACCTCACAACCCCACAGCAGAAGATTGCAGTATATTCCACTGTGGATTACTCAAAGGAGTGATAAACTGCCACTGAATTATAAAACACAGGAGATTGCAAAAACAGCATCTCTGAGGAGTTTACTCAGACAGCAGGAAACTGTGCTGGAGGCAAAAAGAAAAATCTGACTATCCAGGAAATATTAGTGAAAATCCCAGGTGCACACCATGCCTCTGAATGTTCAGAGTATTGGCAAATATTGACTCCAGCTCTAGCTGCTTATTGCCACTGCATTGCCAACTCATAATGATGGAGGGGGATAATTTTCTTTTCCTTTTTTTTTTTTTTTTTTTTTTTTCCTTCTTTTCTTTTTTACATCTTTCCTTGTTATAGATGGATAATTTTACTGTGGGAAAAAAGTAAAAAAACCCAGCAAGTTCTAGGACTACAGCTCTGCTATTCTGTAGGCTACAGAGAGTAATCTGGGAGTAAATTTTCTTTAGCAAGACTCCAGCAAAGGACTGATTGGTAAGAAATGAGCATTATATCATACTTTCCAGACTATTCACAGGATTAAACCAACTGTGCACACAATAAGCTCCCTTTACAGATCTGAGAGCAGCACAGGCAGTGAGACCCATTTGTTTTGGATGGTTTTCAAGACACAGCTATTGTTTATATTGTGCAGCGGCCCAGGGCAGCGGAAGAGGAAACTGTAAATTGTAACGAGCAAGCTGGAGTGTGCAGAGTGCTGTGCTTCAGGAAACATCAGCTCTCCAGCTGGAAAAAGGAGGCTCTGGGGGACAGAGATGTTGATGTTGGAAGTGGGATTTTAATGTTATAGGGAAAATATCCAAAAGAGAAAGAAAATGCTTCAAGGTGATATGGTTGGCTGGGTCCGGTGTTGACTCTGCTTCCAGGTGTGATAATTAGCCCAGTTCAGTTGTCAGTAGTGGTGAAAATCTAATGAAAACAAGATAATTAGATTTTGGCAGTAAATACCTAAGTTTGGTTTGGTTTGGTTTTTTTTTTTTTAAAGACTGAGTTTTCATTCAGAAAATTACGTTCTGGGGACTTGGTAAAATTCAGTGTGCTGCAGGATCATTATATAGGTATTAGGGAGAGGTGTTCAGAGATTGTCTGCAGGCTGTGGGCAGGTTGTTGGGGAGGGAATAATGGGATTACAAGACCTGTGATGAACACCTGCTCTTGCATTCTGCCAGCTAAATGCAGGGCAGATGCAGAAGTTGCTTCCCACTTTTGAGTATCTTACGGATCTACTGCCCTAAGGTAGCCTAGTTATCTCATGGGGAGCAGGGCAGAGGAGAGGGTTGTGAGACATCCTGCTTCTCCAAAACACTTGAGAAAGGTTGGTAGTGAAGAGGAATGAGTGCATGGTCTGGCATGTGGCTGGTGTTACTAGGAGGCAGCTGTTCCTCCTCAGCTCAAAAAGACATTTTTGATCAGTCTGAGAGTGGAGACACAAAGTGGAGAAATTTAATACTTGTCCAGATGAGTAAAATCCTTAAAAAACGTGTAGTGTGCTAAAAAGAAGGCAGTAAATAAAACACATGTACCACATCTGCTGTGGCCTGGCACAGCTGGAGGCTGGAGATGGAGGCAAAGTTTGGCACTGCTGCCACCCTCTCCCCAAGGGGACCCCTGAGGGTGGGTGCCTGGAAAAAGATGGTGACAGCCTGGGTCTCAGCTCTGCTTGCTCCTCTTACAGGAAGTAATATAATTTTTTGAAATACTTTCCATTATTAAGCAAAAAACAAACCCAAAAAAAGTAGAAGGGTGGTTGAGCCCACTGGTCTGGACACAAAGGTGAGCAACAATGAGGTCAGCCTGCCCACCTGGTCTGAACCCAAGCCTCCCAAAACCTCAACCCTGCCTAACCCCCCCAAACTCCCCAAACTCTGTCAAAATGCATCAAGCAATGGAATGGTTTTCTACTTGAAACCATTTTTAACAGAGACCAGTTGTAGGATACTTGATTGAGATAGTTGAGATATATTTTAGTCATATTTGTCTCTTGCAGGCAAAGTTGTGCTAAATGTCCCTTCCTCCCAGTCCCTGTTGAGCAGGATTTGTATCTGAATGCTGTCTTACAATACTTCAACAGGAAAAAAACTGGAAGAAGCCTAAAAAGGGGGTGTGAGTGTCATGAGCAGTTGTTAAGCTGATGCACTTGGGAATAGAGGTTTAGAGTCTGATGGGAGTAGAGGTTTAGAGACTGTCACCTGATGTTGTTACAGTGATTTCAGTCTGGATTGGGAAAGTGAAAGCTGAAAAATTAACAATATGAAGGAACAATGGTGTGACTGGACCAGACAGGCAGCTGGAGAGGGACCTGGTCTTTGCAGCAGAGTTTAAATAGAGCCATTTCAGATCTGCCTGAGTATTACTCCTTTTGCTGTGTAAAACATTACTGGTTTTAGCCAGCCTAGAGGATGGAAGTCGTAGAGACCATGTTCCATCTGGCTGTTTGGAAAGACATTTAACAGCATTTCTGACCAAGCCTAAATGACATTTAACTGGGCTGCCCTTACTGCCTTGTGAACAAGGTGTTCTTCCCCCTCCCACAGCCTGGAAGGAAGACTTTTCATATTCTCCAACAAGAAATAAATGTTCAGGAGATGAAGCAGCATGAATCACTGCATCTTTGTGGTTTCTAATGGAGCAGCTTCTCTGCACACAGCTGATGTGTCTGGCCTCTTACCCTCTGAGATCTGGAGGGCAGAGATTGTTTATACCTTAAGTGCTGACCTCCACCTCTGCTTATGTTCTCAGTCACCTCTGAAGACAGCAAATGGGAGCATGTGAGTGACTGGTTACTGCACAGATCTGGCAAGTCTGAGATTTTGAGCGTGAGAGTCTCTTTTGTGCTCTTAATTCATGCTCTGCTGCCTTTTTCCTGCTCTGACATCCCACATCCCTGCCAAACTCTTTCTCTGTGTCTTATTCCAGAGAGAGATGCCCCCACTGCCTGCCCCTGACCCACGTGGACCTTTGCCTCCATCACAGCTTGGTGTGGGAATTGCTCGTGCTGGGAGCTGGAGCAGCCTGAGCAGCTCCCATGTGAGTTTTGCTAATAACAAACACAGAGAATATCATTGCTGGATTCACACACAGACTGCTAATAAACGCCCACACTCTGCTCCTCCAAGAAAGGATGTCATCACTCGTTCCAGCATTTTCACTGTTGGATGTTGCCTATTTATGGGGAAAAGCTCAGGTTGGCACAGTGAAGGCACCAGTCTGAAGACTATTTACTTTAAGCACAATGAAATTGTTGTCATATCAAAAGCAGGGCTGGCTGAACATATTTGTTTTTCAAAACTTTCCTATGGTAAACAGATTTTTTTCTTAACATATATATGAACAGCTAATCTTCTTGCAAAAAGCATTCATGAATTGTGAAGAATTAAGAGAGAAGTATGCTTGGAAATTCATATTTCAAAATGGCAATTTCTACCCAAAACCAGAAAACGGATTGCTGTAATGACTTTGGGAATTATGGAGTGCTCATCATACCCTCAGAGCTGTGATGCCAGTTAATCTCCCATCATGTCATTCTAGAGTCATTAGTTGTCAACTCACTTTGCCTCATCTCCACAAAACTGAGGTCTGGTACACTGATGGAAACCCAGCCTGGCCCAAGACCCCAGCCCACAGAGCTGAATGAGGTCAAAGCCCTGATTTCACAGCTACTACAAGACATCATGGAAACTCTTCTCATCCCAAGTTTGGAGTGTGCTTGAAAAGAGAAATCTTTGGATTTCAAATTGATTTGCTTTGAAACATTCCTAAAATATCCATAAAAAGTCAGTAGGATTTTACAATCTTCAATTACTTTTTAATGACTTATGAAAATTAATGTTTTTTGCTATAGCCAAAATCCTTCTCTTGCTGAGTGAGCTCCCCAGGATGTGTATTGGTCAAACCATGGGCAGTTTTTAAGGAAAGGCAACTTTAAGTCTTCAAGTAGCTTCAAGTAGCTTTTCTGTTTCCTGTATGGCAGAGATTCTGCACAACTTTGCTGTTCAGCACTCAGCTGAAAAATAATGGAAGCCTATGAAAACAGAAGTTTTCCTAAACAATAACTTTTGGCTAAAACCACTGTAGAGAATAAAATTAAGGGTAAAGGGCTAAAATTCTTGACTGCTTCAGGGAGACCCTCTTGTGTTGTTCTGTGCTGATAGTCACTTAAACTTTTTGTTAGATTTATTGGTGGGGATTTTCCATTAAATGTTTGTCCTTTTGCTGTCAAAAAGGAAAAAAAAAAAGTTTTACAAAAATGTGAGAGTATCCAAAGGGAATTTTCTACTTAGACTAAAACATTTGCTTTTTCTTTAAGCCACCATCAAAGTGAAATATTGCATTGCTGTTCATACCAAATCAATGTGTTTCACTTTTCTTTTAAAGAAAGGGAACCATTTCATTTTGTGCTTGGCACTGAAGTCCAGGTGCTTCAAAGGATGTGTAATTCATGTTCCCAGCTTTCCTTATGGGCATCTACAATTTCCCTGAAACGCTTGGCTCCCTCGTGATATTACATCACCTGATATTCCCCCAAAACTGAATACTTCAGCTGCATTCTCTGAAATTATGGTCGAATTTAGAAGCATTTTTTATCCCACAGAAAGTTATGTTACTTAATATGTCCTTTGATTGGAAATTAGAAAACCCAAAAATATTGAAATGTCCCACAAGAACAGAAATTGTGATTTTTATTTTTTTTCCCTCCTAGCTCAGCAGCCTCTCTGGCCATTGCTTACTCACTCTTGTGAACATAGAAGAGAAATTGCTCCAAACAAAAGTTCTTTGGTGTGGTCACTGCTTCAATCTGAATTCAATTGCATTTAAGAGGAAGCCTGGGAGAGAGTTTGGCAGATATGTAGTGTGTTAAATTACTCAAAAATGTAATTATTATGATATGGCATGCTGAGAATTAACTGAGAATTTCTGATGTAGGTAAAAAAAGCAAGAGTCTTGAGAAATGGATATTCTCCAAGAGTAAATGATAGACAAGTGCCAGGAAAGTGAGATATATCTTTTAAATGGTTAACTTTGACTTTAAAAATAAAAATGCTGATTAATTACCTTTCTAAAGCACTTTAATAATGACACTATTTAACCTTTCCAGCAACCTGGTGGAGCAGATGAGTTTTAGTACTGCTGATTGAGAGATAATTAAGTAGCAGATCTGTTAAAATGTCTTCATTTTTGATGTCTTCTACTCTTTTAATGCCCACTTTGAGACATCCAGTGCCTGAGGAGCTTCCCCAAACACTGTGTGCCTGTGCTGCTCACACAGAATCAGGCAGATGGTTGTGAGAGAACTGAGGAGAGGCAGGGTACAGGCATTTCTTCCAACTTTCCACCCAAAATTGTCCTGGTATTTCCAGTGGCAAGTTTAAATTAGTCCCAATATTGTCAGGCAGTGATTGGAGCCAGGACAGTTCCTGGTTCCAAAGGAGGAAAAAAGAGGGTGAGGAGGGACACAAAGCAGCCAAAGAGGCAAAGAGAATATTAGTGTTTAAAAATGCTTGATCAGGGATTCTATTCTTACAAACCAGCCAGCAGGGTTGGAGGAAGCTTGAAATTGTACAGAAAAAGGAGCAAGCACAGGAAGAGATGTGCACTTCCCTGCCAGAGATTAATAAGTAACATACTTTAAGTCAATGGATAAAGCACTTCCTTGTCTGAAGGGCAGAAATTTAGTTCTGAAAGGAAACCAACTGTTTGTGAAATCCACATATTTCTTCACTTAATTAATAAATAAAACAAACTGTTTAATTTGGAACACAAAATCTTTCCTGTTTAAGGTCTATGCAATCTTGATACCTGCCTCTGTTGGTGATCAGCCCCAAATGCCTCAAATAAATCTGCAAGAAGCAGGTCAGTACTGGGTTATGCAACAAAATGCAAGTCCAGTTTCCTTCTAAACTTCACTGGTCACAAGTTGGCTTATGCCTTGAAGTGAAAGGTTTGTTCCCTGTTCCCCTGGTGTTTCCAGTTCTCACAGTACTTGGAGTCCTGGAAGCCCTGATATACACTTCTCTTATTAGATCCCAAGTTTCCTCAAAACAATTGAGCACATAAATAAAACAAAAATTAGACTAAAAAGAAAGAATTAGAAAGCCTTCCTATTTGTTGGGGGTAACTTGACAAGATATTTTGAAGGCTTACACAGGTTCAAGGCAGGACTGGACAACTACATATGAAATAAATTCACTGTGTGTAACTAATTTAACAGAAACCACTTCCAGCACAGCAACTGTCTCTACTTGAAAACAGTTGGAGATGGGAAGAATATGAGAGTATCACATGTCCTTGTCCTGCTCTTCCACTTCCCTTGGGAAAAGCAGCTGCTGGAGACAGAACTAAATGGGCTTCTGGTCTGGTGCAGAATGGCCTTTCATACAGCAGACATCACTGACATTTTGAAAAATCCTACCAAAATTAATATGGCTAAAGCAACAATCTGAAATTTATGTTTCACCCACAAACTACTTTCAGTGTATTATCTGGATAAGCTGGGTATTTTTTCCCCTAACATTTAGGATTGAGGACGTCTTAGGATCTCCATGTATCAAAATAATCAATGTTGAAATGCTGGTTTTGAATGGTAGCATATATTATTTATGATATTTTCTTTAATAATAGTAAGAACATGCTGCACCTTCATAGAAAATTAACATACAGGGTTCTTTTTAAATGTGAGAACTTAGGAGGACAGTTTTATTTTCGCAGCAGTTCTAAATAACAATTTTGGTGTCTTTGTTTTTTAATGGGGGAAAAAACGCCTCAAGTATTATCAGTGATTGCTTTTACTGCAAAACTGACTCTACAGCATTAAGTTACATTCTCCCCCAGGAAAACACTTTCTTCCATAGCTTCATTGGAAGAAGAACTTGAGGAGTTGAGTGGGTGTTCAGTGCTCTGCTGCAGCAAGGTCCTGGCTGGGGGGAGGCAAGGAGTGTTAAACAGCCCTGGGCTCCTGCAGGGATGCAAACCCTGGAGAAGTGAGAACTGTGAGAGAGGAAATGAGCCCGGTGGCTAGTCTTGATAAAAAAAGGGAGAATTTGTGCATACCAGCACAAATAGTGTTTTTAAGGGCATAGATAAAATCTTTTGGGGATGTTTTATTTTTAGCTTGAAAACTTTAGTATGGCTAATTAACTTCAAATGGGATATATGGCATTAACAGGCAGAAGCCTGCTGGTGAAATTAATTATTCACCCTAGGAAGGGACAAGGTACTAATGAGGATGCTCAAAATGGGAAAGGGGAATTTTCTGTGTAGGAGAAGTCTAAAAGAAAGGCATAACCTGAGTTCAGTGTGTAAAGTTAGAGATTTGTATTTGTGTGATGATTACGTGGGACTGAAGTGAAGAAGGCTTGTGAGGTCTTCATTGAATTTCTGTGTGAAGGTACAGAAGTTTCATCACCTGAGATGTTCTTGATTCGTGGAGTCTGCACTGGAGGAAGTTTGTGATGTGTCATCTACTTCATCAGGGCTCAGCTCTGCATCATGGTAGAAACAACACTAAAAAAATGTTAACTAGGAAGGAGAGAGAAAACACTTTAAAATCCTCTACAGGATTTCATTAGCCTGAGCTTTCTGTTTTGGAGACATAAGAAAAAAATTGAGCCTGTCTCACTTGCTTTGGGAAAGAGGTGATTCTCCTTGTCTGAACATTAAAGAAAAAACTCAGCCCCTTCAGTGATGACACCTATAGTCCCTTCCCAGACACACATTGAGCACCTTGCAGGTGAAGCAATGGGAACTTTTAAGAGCAAGGATGCTGAATTTTAGAGTTTGGTGCACCCTTGTTGCCAAAACTTGGACTGATGTGAAAATGCTGGTGCAGTCCTGCTGCCATGTGGCTCTGGGAAACCCCCAGACACCATGACAGAGAGAATCACATGTGAGGCTGCCCACAGGAACATTCTCCCTCCCTGGATCTGGTGTATCCTTCAGGTCAGGAGAAGTGCTGCATCATCCATTTCTGGGCTTTCTCTATGTGTGTGTGTGTGTGTGCATAGGAAAGAGTGGGAGGGAGAGACTGCTCATTTTTGGTGTCCCTTAATTAGGAGCGTTGTTACCATGGCTCTGAGAAGAATTCAGCTATCATGAAGATGGCTGTCATCACTCCCCCGTGATGCAGCTTGCAGGGGGCTGATATAGTCAGCTTTGACTCAGTTAGAGACCAGAGTGGGAGGCAGAGGACCCACAGATCATCTCTGCCCATTAGAGGAGACAAAGCAAATTACTTGTGAGTCATTGCTCCACATGTGCCTCTGCACTTTTATGGGTTCTCCACCCCAGATTGAATCCAGCCAGGATTCAAGGCCACTGCTGCTGGCTGTGCTGGCTTCATCCTTCTCCTGGGCAATCAGGCATGTAGGGCTTCATTTCATGGCTGGGCTGTTTCTTGACTGAGATAAAAGGGAGGGAGATGGTCTTCTCCCAGCCACACTTGCCATCTGCATCAGCACAATGCAGCACTCACACCCAGACCAGGAGTGCAGGCATTATTGAGGATGAGCCACTTCCACAGCTCTCTGACATGGCCAGGGATGCTCAGGCTTCACAGTTGTGTATGTGTCTGTGTCTGTGTCTGTGTCTGTGTCTGTGTCTGTGTCTGTGTCTGTGTCTGTGTCTGTGCTGCTGGAGAGGTGTCCATCCCTGCAACTCATGACCCACTGGTAACCTCCACCCAATTTTCTCTGTGTACACCTTGGGATTCACAAGCGATGCAGAGAGATGGGCAGGTGGCAAGCCAAGCTAAGTTGCCACAAAGGTATAGCCTCTGTGAAGCTTATTCAGGAATTAGTCTTGTAGACACAAAGAGAAAGATGAAAAGACAGCAGGGAGGAAGAGACAGCAGGAACTTGCTGATACCTCTACCAGCCAGCATCCTTCCCCAGCATATGTGTGTATGTGTGTGTGTGTGTGTGTGTGTGTGTGTGTGTGTGTGTGAGCACTCATGATGACAATTTATAAACACCAATAATTAATCCTGAGCTGGACCACTGAGCCACCTTCCCTTCCCTGTAGGTGACTGAATTCTGCAGGGGCTGCTTGTGCATTCTGGATGGATCCCCATCTTAGCAAACACAGGAGGCACAGCCTATTCATGTGCTCTGCCTCGCTCACCATCTGTGAGGATGCTCTTTGTCCACAGCCTGATCCCTCCTCCTCCTCATTACAGACTGGCTATGACCCATTGCAGCTGATGTTAGGTGAGAAAAGGCCGTAATTGGCTTTGTTTAGCATCGTTTTGTTAATAAGCCAGCTGCACTGGGAGATGCAATTTAGGCCACACGTTTGAGACAAAGAATACATTCCTGTCTAATTTAAAGCATTAAAATCTGCCAAATGTAGCCATTAAAACTCTACATGTAGATTTAAGCCATGTAGTTACTCAAACACTTAAAAACTTAGGTAAATTTGCAGTAAGATGTGCGCAGATTTATTCCACATATGCCTCCCCTATGGGAGTCTCACGGGTAAATCCCTGTGCATCTTTTATCTTATTGTAAATACATACACTAACGATGCATAGAAATGGCTTTCACAACCTTGATTCACCAGTAATTTTTGTTTGCATTACTTTTTATATTGCATTATAAAAAATCAGCAGTGATTTAACATTGAGGAATTCCTACCACATTGTTATGGCCCTCTACCGAGGAGAAACCAGCACAGAGATCTGCAAACAATGATTTAATTTGTGCAGTCACTGTATCTCACCTACTTGCAAATCAGTAATAGTCCATCTGCTGCTGACAGCCTGTTCCAAACGTAGTAATATAACAAGTAATGGTGCTACAGTAATGCAACACACCACAGCAAATCATCCCATAAAAGACACGAAGTGTTTGCCAGGGTAGATTTGAAAATACTTGGTTTGTGTGTTATCTATTTCTTGCCAGTCTCATTACGTTAGAAATGAGGCTTATGTGAGTAACTGGTGGATGCTTGAGCAGGAAAGTTAATATTTATTCAGGGGAATGGTCTGTATGGAGAGCTATTGACTCAACTGGACACAAGTCTGTCATCAAAAGAGGTTTTTAGTAGTTTGATGTGGTAAATGTTTCCTGAGTGCTATTACTGAATTTGCTCTGCTTTTTCTTCTGAAATCAAGGATGCAAATCAGTATTATAAAGCTGGACTTAGGAGTGGAATACTTGCCAGTGTGATGAGAAGGGACATGCCTGTGCCTTCCTAAGGCACTACTGAAGGTCTCACTCCAACATGTGATGTTTTTGTTTTTAATCATGTTTGAGACATGTTTCCTCTAATAGGAAGTGAGCCAGAAAGGGCAGTGGCAGCTGGCAGAGAGGAAAAGATCAATGCCAGCAAAGAGGAGAAGAACTGCAGGACCTCTAAAGAAGCCAGGAGTTCTGCTGCAAAGAGGAGAAGAACTGCAGGACCTCTAAAGAAGCCAGGAGTTCTGCTGAACCCTGTTCATATCTGTATTTTCTTTCTGATTAAATAATTCATCAGGAGCACAAAGCCTTTAGGTGCAGAGTTATGTGTCCATGTTAATGCTCAAGAGGTTTTTTTATTGTACAAGGAATTGAATCTGAAGAACTATGCATATCTTATGATTTGTTTAGGGTTTGGCCTTTTTATTACTTTGATTAGTAGGTTTATTCCTTCAGGAAATTATGCAAATGTTATTCTGGATATAAGACAATTTTAACTCTAAAACGAAAGCACTGAACTCTGTACTTGTGGTTACTGTAAGTTCTGTGTAGCAGTCAAAAACCTTATGTAAGTGATAAAGATTTAAATATTTGTAAATGTCCTCCAGTTACCATTCCAGTGATCCCCAGGTCTGTGTTTTAGTCCAAGTGAAAATGGTCAGAAGTGTTTGATTTCACTTCTCTTCTTTCTCCTTCAGGCAGTGTGGGAGGAGAGGAGAGGAGAGGAGAGGAGAGGAGAGGAGAGGAGAGGAGAGGAGAGGAGAGGAGAGGAGAGGAGAGGAGAGGAGAGGAGAGGAGAGGAGAGGAGAGGAGAGGAGAGGAGAGGAGAGGAGAGGAGAGGAGAGGAGAGGAGAGGAGAGGAGAGGAGAGGAGAGGAGAGGAGAGGAGAGGAGAGGAGAGGAGAGGAGAGGAGAGGAGAGGAGAGGAGAGGAGAGGAGAGGAGAGGAGAGGAGAGGAGAGGAGAGGAGAGGAGAGGAGAGGAGAGGAGAATCTGTGCTGGTTTCCTGCTGGCTCTGGCAGGACTGATGAGACATGTTCAGGAGCACAGAGTGGTGTGAATACACAGTAGGGAATGAAGCCTGCCTGTATGAACATAACCTCTTGATATTGTTTCAGCAGATTTGAGCTGGCAGAGTGGATTTATATTGGATCAATGCTTGGTGTTATGTGGCTGCAGCATTTCTGCTCCTGTGTTAGCAGCCCTGAAGCCAGATTTGCTGTACAGTCAGACCATGGCTTGAATTGGCATGGAAAGAAAAGCTATTTAAGGTCATGGTTGTGGCAGACTGCTGGCTCTGCCTTGAGCAGCTTGTGGAACTGCTCCACGAGCTCTGCTGGCTCTGAGCACTGTGGTGCCTGTCTGACACAGTATTTATTGCTGAAAGGGGGAAAGAGCTGGAGAAGTACAAAGGGAACATGTTTCCACAGGTTGCCCTTGCTGTATCAAAGCATCATCCAGCCAAAGCCTGTGGTGAACTTGTGGTTCAAATGGGTTCTGCTCTCCAAGGCCACATTTTATAAAGCCAAGACCTCTCTTGCAGACATATATCACTCTTTAAAGAGAAAGCATTATTCATTAAAATCAAACTCTCTGCTGGTGAGATGGAGATTTCCTGGGACTAAATTATATCAGATTTAGAAGAACAACAGGCAAGGATGTTAGGCTTCCTCTCCCATGAGGAGAAGTTCCATTTCCAAAATTTCAAACTCCCTTTAAAAATAAGGGCTGAGAGAAAGGCTTTGGAATAATCCTTTCTCTAGCTGGGAATTAGAAATTAATAGATCTGGATACTTGTATGAATACAGGTGTAAAATGGATCACAAATTCCATGTACTGCTCTTCTGTCTAGTAAGGCCAGAGGACAGCAGCTCTTCAGATTTTATCAAAATGCTTCAGAGCAGAGGTGTTTCATTCTGGAGAGACACTATTGCTTCTGTGCAGAATGGAAGACTTTATGGCAATGAGGGAGAATAATTACTCAAATATTTAAAGTTAATGAATGAAATATTTAAGGTTAGACTAATATATTGGACATGCTATCATAGGTATGATTTTGATAGCCCCTTTTCCACTCAGAGATTTTATTGCAGTTAATAGCGTGGATTTCATGGTTCCCCCTCTGTCTGGACATTGCATCTGCCAAAGACCCAGGGTCAGACAGAGTTGCCTGACATCCTTTCTCCCCCACACAGCAGGTAAGGAGGCCCCTATTTTGAAAAATAGCTTGCATGTGTACAGCAGCAGAATAGTTGATATCTAGGGTGAAAAAAAAGATACACTGGAGGATTGAAAACACACAGATTCTTTATTGTTATGGAAGAAAGATCACAAAAATGAATTTTCAGATTAGTGGGACCAGTCTAGCAGAAATCTTCAGGCCATGCACAGTGTTTGAGGTCAGACTCTTGCTCCACGTGGGAGATGCATCTGGGAGGTGCTGGGGGCAGAAAGCAAAGGCTGGGACAGCACAATAAGACAGAACTTCTCCAGGTTGGTGCTGGAGCTGCAATTGAGGCTGGAGATCCTCTGACCAAATTGAGTATTTATCACCTGTAAGAGGATCAAACACCAAGAGCCATTGTTTTTGATAAAAAAACCATTGTGAATTCTTTCAGGATGGTACAAATCTCCTGATCTTACAGCTAACAACCAACCAGTCTAATATAATTTCTAAATGCAGCAAGGTTTTAGGACTAGGGAATACTAGTTGAAGACATGAATTAAGCCAGGTTCCTTTAATGCAGGCAAGGACACCTTTGGTATCTTTCTCTGAATGTCCATTTTGAAAAGAACTGACTTTAAAAAAATCTACATGCAAAAAAAAGTACAGCCCTCCCATGTCACTTTGTGGAATAAAACAACAGTAAAAACCCAGCCTTTTAATGTAAAATGCAAATAAGAAATGTGTTCTGCAGTACCTCCTCTGTGTAGTCACAGGTAAAATTTAGAGATTTCCTTCACTTCTAAGTTGACACTTAAGAAAACTACTTTAGTTTGTCACCTGATATTTTTTTGTCACAAGGTAAAGTCATGATGGTTTTTTTTTCCTCAAACAGGAAGGGAAATGAAAAAAAACCAGAAGTGCTACCAAACACATCTTGTAATAACAAATTTCAATAATATCTGGAAATACACATTTACACAGTAAGAGCATTCTGAAATGAGAAAGAAACAATTGCTCCTATGCAGCTCACTTCAGTCCAAATTGGAAGGGCCAGATCAAAGAAATCCAGTGGCAGGTGTTTGTTCACAGAGGTCATTTAACTCCATTGCTTAGGGAGCAATCAGAAAAGCAGACTGGTTTTTGCTAACAGGTAGCAAAAAAATGGGACAGGAGCTGGGGTGGTAACCTTACCACCAGCACAGCTGCTTGAAAACAAATGTTTGTCTGTCCTGTGTGGGCAGATGGCAAGTCACATTACCTGACTGCAATATAAATTGGATGTGAAACTGTGCAAACAGGAGTAGGAGAAATGCTTGTTATTATGGGCTAACTGATATAAATCATCCACAAGTATTCAGCCAAGTGCTTCTTCTTGGAACCTTTAGAGATCTGTCTTTTTTTAACAGAATACCTTTGATTAAGCATTCGATCAGGATATAACACATTTCAGTGTTTTCTAACAGGTGTCATTTAACATATCTTCCCACCTACAAATGGCAAATGTTCTTCCTGATAAAAAGTATTTGTGATTAGATGTGGTGGAGAAACTTCCCATTGACCAAAACCCCATTCAGTGAAACTTCAGTGGTGCTTGGGATCCCACCTTTTGTGTGCAAAATTACATAAGGAAAACCTAGAATTGAAGGATGGGCATAATGTGATCTGGAAGAGAAATGGGGCTGGTTTTCAGAGCCATAGCCATAAGTGATTATTATGTGTGCCTTGTTTGCTGTATGGAATCTCAGCACAACACAAAAACTTTAAAGACAGTATTTTGCATCCTTTCTTCTTTTGTCTAAGAGAAGGGACAGAAAGCCCCAAGGGTGTAATGGGATGTCAGAGTACTTCTTTGTATTGTCCTTTTGTTGTTGATACTTTGAAGGACTTAGGAACTATAACCCAACTGCAATCTCCTTTTGAAATAAATATTATTGAGATATTTTATATATTAATGACCCTAAGCACCTCACTGACCCCTGCCAAAGCTTCCTCTGTGCCACTACACTTCACAAAAATTTAGTTTTCCCCAAATGGAGACACAGCTGGTAAATGCCAGCTGTGGAGAAGCCTCAGAGAGGGATAACTGCTGCCAGAGGACCCACAGAAGGTAGTCTATGAAATGCTGTCAGGGTTTCACCTCCTGATAACCCAGAAATACTTAAGGAACTGGCATGGATCAATTCTGCCATCACTTGTCTTCTTTTTTGAAGCTGCAGTTTCTGTTATCTCAAACATGCTGCAGGAGATAGAAAATTCTCAGTTCCATTTTATCTCTCACTTTGGAAAATCAAAAGATAAAGAAGATGTAGATCTGATGCTTAAATAGGATCAGGTACTTCAAAGACAAAACTATTTTCCTCCTCAGATGTTCCAGAAATTTCTTCTCAAAAAAATTCTCTTTGTTCCTGTGGTTTAGAACATAGAAAATATGCAGTGGTAAGGCTTCCCCCACTTTATTCACACAATTTTCATCTCACCAGAAATCAAAGTACTACAGAGGAGGTGGAAGTTTAAAACTATCTATTCTCCTACCATTAAAAGATGCCTTTTGTATTCAATTTCAGCAGCTTTAAATGTGAAAAACAAAAGAATCTATTTCTAAAAATATATTCCCTATCAAATGTAATTACAAAAGAATTAAATATTCCAGAACTTTCTTTTCACCTGATGAGCATACACATGACTTTGTGGTCATGTCACCTTTTGATTCAGAAAACTCCTCCAACTAGGCATTTTCTACAGTTAAATAAAATCTGGTTTTCATGGGGGTATGGTGATGTTTTCTCTCATCATATATTTATTTACCTGTTCATTTGTGTCCAGCCACTGCAAAAAGATTAAAGATATTCCCAAATTCCCTGGATGTTTCCACCTTGTTAATATCAGGTGCCACCACCAGCTGTTGTCAGCCTTCCAGCTACTGCTCCATTCTTGGAGCAGCAAAGCCTTTCTCATAGGCACACACAGAGTTTTGCAGCTGATTTTGATGGCATTGCACGGGCACGTTCCAGTGGCACTGGGGTGACATCTCAGAGATCCATATCTTCACTTTCTGCCTGAGCTCCTCAAGGGCTGAGCACCTTCCTAACCCTGCTCTGTGGCAGAAATGAGATGCTGAGAATGAGGGAAGGGCTCCCATGCAGGGGGAAATGCAGCACCTCCCTCTGTGTGCAGAACACCTCAGATGGGCAATGCAGGGCAGGAGGGAGGTGCTGCAGGTGCCAGCTGGGTTCAGACCGTGCCCATTTTACCCTGGCACTGTCACAGCAATGGCCAATATCTGCTGCCTCTGTGCTTGCTGTTTTTTGTTGTTTGTAGAAGTTGTCCTGCTCTGTATGCCTGGGTAGGTGAAGAAAGGTTTGGGAACCTTACCTCCTCCACTGTCAGCATCACACCCAGCTGATGATTCACTTTGACAAATAGGTTGGAGGATTTCCCCAACTGCTGGCTTCATTTGGGAGATAATGTGGTAAAAAAATCCTGGAGGAATTTTTTAATAGACTATCTTTTGGGAGTTATTATTGTTCCCATCTGTTCTTTTCCTGCCTCTGGGGATTATCTTCATTGCTGGAAATGCAGTCAGAGGGGCAATTCAAGACATAATACTTTTTTTTTTTTTTTTGACTAGTCCTGCTTATTGCCCCTGGATCTTCTTGTATGTTGGGAAACTGTATGGGATGCTGTTTGCTACTAAGGGATTTCTTCCACACTCTGTGGGTTATGGCTTTATCTTTCTCTTGACTTGGCATTTCCTATTAATCTTTTGTGGAATTTTTTTTTTTTTTGGTTTTTTTTTTTTTTCACTCCGGCCTGGATGCATTTTTGGCTACATGTTCTCTTTTATGAGAACAGAAACCAATCCTGCTCCTCCACACCCACCTCATACTGAGTGAGATCACAGTTCCACAGATCCATATTAGGTGCAAGCATTTTCCCAAAGATTACACAGCAGATAAATCTCTCCATTTCAGCACATGGTTTATTACTGAATATATTGTCTGCCTACACATGCAGGAACAGATAACCAATGATTTATATTTTCATAATCACTGCTGCAGTGATTCATTTACTCCATGGTATATTGGTGTCAGGGCAAATCATTTATGTAAAAGGGAGGAGACATCAAAGAATGAATGGCAATATAAAATGGCACAGAAAGGAAAAGAGGCTAAAAAAGAGCCTGGACAAATTAAAATGCTTTCAATGGCCTGAGGAAAGTTGTGGCAAAGGAGATTTTGTGTTCCTGCTGCTTTTTTTTTTTTTCTGGGGATGGGGCATCCACAATTTCTGTGGGCAGCCTGTGCCTGTGCCTCACCTCCCTCACAGTAAAAATTTTTTCCTAATACCTGACCTAAATTTCTCTTCTTTCAGTTTGAACCCATTATTCCTTGTCCTATCACTACTGTTCCTGATAAAGGGATTAAACACATGATAAATTTAGTCTTTTCATGTCTTACTTGGACGTAATCCTGTAACTAGATATGATGAAATACCTTTAAAAAACCTCTGCACTTTTAACATGTTGAAGGCATCACACAAAAGAGCCAGATCACCATCATGTATACTACAAAAATCTCACTGAAGCTGGTAAGAAGTGCTATAGCCAAATCTGTCAGAAGTGCTGTTTACAAGGGTGCCTAATTTGGTGCTGATCAGCTGTTGGCTGATAATTTCATATCTGTGAATCTTTGTTCATAGTTCACACAAAGAAATGATGTCATAAATTCTTATGCAAGGGGAAGTGCTGCATGGGTTAAGAAGTCAGACTTAGCCAAATGAAGAAAATGACATAACAAAAGCTCAGAATTTAAATCCTGTGAATACTTGCTATGCACACTGAAGGATTAATTGAAAAATTCTTGGCAATAACCACATTTGTGAATACTAAATGTATTCGCCGGTACTTTGCAAATAAAAAATGAGGCTAAGGTTATGAATAAATTGCTCGGGGTTTCTACTTTTAACTCTGGGATATTTGCTGACAGCATTGTTGAAATCAGAGAGGGAATTTATGTGGCAATATCGAATAGGTTAAAGAAGAGATAACATCAAGACACAGAATATTCTGAAAGCACCTTCTGTCATTAGGAGGTGGTTTTCCCCCCATAACTTCTTTCATAACTGCCTTTCAGCAGTGCCAAGCAAACCAGGTTTCTTTGTTGGTTACATATGAGCTGAGACTTGCTATATCTACTAATTTAGAAATATTTAGTAGCAGAAAGCACATCACAGCTGGACTTCAGCAATTTTTATTTCAAACAAAACCACAGCTTTCAGTTAATACAAAGCTATTCATTAATGGCAGAACTTGGCAAGTGATTTCTGGTCAAAGAGAAATATTTCACTAAAACCTTTTCATTTTCTTGCATTTTCTCATTTCATGTGGCCATTTGAAATGTGCCTTGCCTACATCCTATTAAACTATTGCAAAACATAATTCCCCTGTAGCTGCCCAGTCTCCCATCACATTGACCAAAGCCAGTTCAATTTGTTTTGACTTGCAAAGCATTTTATCTGTTATTGCTCCCCCTTTAGTCACCTCAGTGGGGAGGTTGCTCTTTGCCTTTCAAATTGCTGGGCTTGTTTGACGCCCACTGCCAAGGCAGTGGGGACAGGTTCTGTTCTGCCCCTCGCTGTGCTGCTCCACAGCAGAGACATTCCCCATGGCACCACCATTCTTTTCCCGGAGGAATTCCTTTTGGGAGGGATGTGTTCCATCCCCGGTACTCCCCGGGCTTGCATCACAAATGCCTCGGGGCTGGGCTGTTCCCAGCATCCAGAGAATCCAGCTCTTCCCTGCATCTCTTCTCAGGCTTCCATAGCTGGGCTCTGCAGCTTGCTGCCCACTCAGAGGACAAACTGGACATAATTCACTAGACATAATTGAGGCTACTGTGTATTCATGTAGGTGACTGTGAGCTGTGTCTGTTGCACCTGGCCGACCACTCATTTTCTGTACCAGAACCGGAAAGCTTTCCTTATCTTTATCCCATCTGATGTGCTACAGGATAGAGGTAAGAGATAGGAGGGCTTCCAGTGAAACTCTACAGGAGGTATCATTTGTCAGCTGTCAGAGCAGAAAGGCACAAGAGAGAAGATAGCAGTGGGAAGAGCTGAGCAGTGACTTTTGGCCTTTCAGAAAAAGAACAAAAAAACATAAAAAGACCCAAAAACCAACCAAACAAAAACCCCAACTAACAACAACAAAAAAAACCCACCAAAAAACCACCAAACAAACCACACCCCAAAAAACCCACAAACAAACAAACCAAAATAATAAAAAAAAAAAACAAACCCAGAAAAAACCAACAATTCCTCAGCCCAAACTGAAACATTAGGAATAGTATGGATACTTTTAAAACCTGAATATTGTCTCCACAATCCCGAGCACACTTTCACTTGACGGCAAGAATCAAGCATGGTATTGTTTCTGTCAGAAGGTGGCTAAATGTGGTGTAAGTGGCTCACAGATAAGAGCAAATAAAGTCTGGGGCCTCCTGAGGAGATGCGGATGTGCAGAATTGGAACCCCCTGAATCATCCTCCGCTCACATTTCTCACCGTGTCGCTGCCTGCAGTAATGGCAGAACAGGGAGGGGAAGGCACAGCCGGATCTGATTCAGCCCTGAACCTCCGTGAGCGAGCAGAAATGAATCCGTGGAGCTGGGTAATGCTGTGAGCAAACCCAAATCCCAGAGCACGAAATGGGATCCCTCCAAGATGCTGCTTTCTCGAACATTGCCTCCTTCCCCCTCCAATCAGCAGCTGATGAGGACCAATAAACGCCAGTGTAACAGCTCTTTGGAGAGATGTATTGACATCATTTTGCCAGTGGGAACGAGATGGAATTGCAGCATATCTAGACTGTTTATTTTCCATACTTTTAAATATTCATATGAATACTTCTGAAGTTTTCTTTTTTCCCTTTGCCTTGAATGAAAAATAGGAAAAGGCATTTGGTGTTAATACTTTTGCCAAGGAAAAAAAAGTTTCATTTTAGCCAGGGAGCCGTTGTTTACAAATTGCCTGGTGGAGGAGCAGAACCACCTGGGTAATGTAGACAATGGCCTTCTCCATTCTTAAGGGTGTTTTCACCTCTGTAAGTGCTATACTGCATGCAGGAAAACAGCAGCTGCAGGTGAAACAAGGGAGATCTAAGTCAAACCAGTGCTATCCCCTTCACCTCCCCTGAAACAAAGAGGAAATGTCATTTGTAGGCACTGAGGATCTTCAGTTTTGTGTGTTTGCAATATTTTCTAATCCCAGCTCTCACTAGTTCCTGCTTTGTTTCCTGGAATCCTTTTCCCTTCTCCTTCCTCTCGTGTCCCTCCAGTGTCTCCATTTGCATCCCCTTCTTGTCCTTACAATTCACACACCTGGAGAGCTTCTCAGGAGATCTTTCTGTTCATTTAACCTTCCAATCTCTTCCCTTCTTTCACAGATAAGCCATGGCTCATATCCACACCTGTGGATGCCTGTGTGTGCCTGTTTTTGCCCATTTCTCCCACCTTTGGCCTCTTTCCAGTCCATCCTCTGTGTGTCCCCTCTTCCTCTGCTGTGTGTCACTGCATCCTCCCTGTGGTGGATGAGTAATGCCATGGCTGACTTTCATCATTAAAAGGCAAATATCATGTATATATGTTCAGAGAAGTTGTACAGATTTATAGTTATGTTTTACCCCCCTTGCATTGTTATTATGGGGTGGCCTGAGTTTGGGACATTTGGAGGGTTGGCTTGTCACTATGGCAGCACCTGACCTCCAATAAAAATTTAAGGAAGTGAACTCCACCACTGCACAGTGAAGAAGGAGTCATGGACAGAACTTTGGGAGGGGTTAAAGAGTTAAAAGGTGAAACTTCCATTGTGTGGATGAGCACATGGTGGGAAAGATCCTCTGCTCCCAGTGCTGTAATATTTTCTCTATTCAGTCTTCTGTTGTATTTTTGATAAGGTTTTAATAAACCTTTTAAATTTTGGAAGTGAGTAGCATCTCTCACACTCCCTCTGACTGGCACTGTTCTTGTCATCTTGCTTCTTCTTGTGTGTCCTTTGCTGTCCATGTCACATCTGAAAATTGTAGACCCAACCTAAATGTCTGAGTGATTAACTTGACTTTTCTTCCTTAAGGACTCATATCCCTTTGCCTGAAGTTTTCTCTGCAGAAGTCCTTATCTTCCTTCACATTCCCCATCTTGGTGCTGATGCTTCCCTCTTCATTCTTTTTTTTAAAAAACAGTGGCTCCTCTTCTCTCCTGCCATATTGATGCTCCCTATCCCTGCCCTTTGATCAATCTCCTCCAATTTAGCCCTACTGCCAAAATGTAAATCTGGCTCTGGCCCTTCCCCTGGTGGTCTTCTTTCATGCTCTGCTTATATAACTTCAGTGGAGAACTTGAGCCCCCTTATGACCCTTTCTCCATGCTCAGCTGCCTTCTACTTGGAGTTTGAATCTCTTTTCAAAGCAAGAATAAATCCCTTTGCAAAGAGAGGATTTCACCCAGTGCTGTCTACTTCTGGTCACAGAAAAGGACATAGGTTGTCCTTTTCTCTAACCATGTAAAATTCATGCTGGATTCATGTTGTTGTGTTAAGCTTAGTGCAGTTGTTATGGCTTTTACAGTCCTGCCTCCAAGCAGCCAGCCTTCATTTGGAGTCATAAAGTCAAATTTACATGCCAGCTACACTGCTGTGGCAGGTTTTGTTGTCCTGACAGCTTGTTTCTGTATTGCCCACTTCCCCTGGGAGAAGTGTCCAGCAATTTCAGACATAGTTGAAATTCTCCTTGGCTGTGGGTTCCTGTAAGACAGACAGCATTGGGGCTGCACTGTTTATTAGTGTTTCACTGCTATTTCTTCCTGGCCCATCTGTTTGCATCTGACCTCTGTCATTCCTGTTGAGTTTCTCCTAGTAAAGAGCAGCCCTGGAAGTGATCAAGGCCAGGTTGGATGGGGCTCTGAGCAACCTGGTTTAGTGGAAATTGTCCCTGCCCATGGCAGGGAGTTGGAACTACATGATCTTGAAGGCCCCTTCCAACTTAAGCCATTCTAGGCTTCTGTGGTCTTGAATAAATTTGAAACACCAGGAATTATCAACAGAAATTTCTTCTATCAGTCCTGCTACAATCAGATTAAATACAAGTATGACCAGGCAGAAGAAAAAATCATTTTAATTGGTTGCTTCAATTAAGAACATTCTAAAGAACCAAATATTAATCAATGCTATGGAGAAATGTGGTAATTTTTCTCTTTAGAGACTGATATGAGAAAATGCGTAGTTGTTCTGTAAGTTATTTGAAAATGAATGCCACCACCCCTATTCTAAAAATGAAACTCTTTATATTTTTTTCTGGAGTGTTTAAATACCTCAGATTTTTATTTTCTCCTAATCAGAAATGTTTTCAGTGAGCTCTATATTGATTTAAAAATAGCTGAAAAGAATTAAGAAGTTCTGATTTTGATCAGCTTTAGAAAGAACACTCTGAAGATCTAATTGCTTTCACACACCCTTCTATCCCTTATTTCCTATTGCAGGGAGATCATGGCTTTAAATGTGGCATCAGCAGGAGAAGTGGAAGGACTCTTTAAAGGAAACAACTTGTCTAAATGGCTGCACAGTGGAGAACATAATACAGAACTACAGAGAACATGGAAATGCCTCATTGAGTCTCTCAAATGCCTCCTTTTAGCTTCAAGGGGCCCAGCAGGTTTGGTAGCCTTTGGAAGCCTTTTAGCTGAGCCCCATCTGCCCGACAATTGTGAGTGCTACGTGCCTCTCATGGAAAGCTGCTCTCTGAAGATGATTCTTGAAGCATGTGCAACAAGCACCCCTCAGATTTCACTTCTGTGCAAGAGCCTCAAATGGCAATAAAAACTCCCAAAAATGCCATGGTGACAAATATTTCCTAAAGTGCAATCACTGAGCAGCGCTGGGACTGTTTTTTCTGTTCTTTTCTTCACCTCACAAGGACTTAATCCTACTTTGTCTGAAGTTTCACGGAGATTATGTAGCTTAATGATTATTTTGGTCATGTTAAAGCATTTATAGAAAGAATCTAAAGTGAAATATGCACTCTCTTTGTTAATCCATATGGTTAGCCATGCTTGGTTTCCAAACCTGTGCTACTATCCAAGGAAATGTCTGGATAATCCATTCAGAATTGAATACTGGTGGGTGTTTCTTCAGTTTGCCAACTGAATACATGAACCAGACTGCCTCTCCATTCCTCCTGCTCAGAGGTGTCTTTGTCTACAGCTAAGAGTGAGCTCAGAAACCTGCCTGCTCACTGTCCTGTCCCACTGCTGTGTTGTGACAGGGTGGTGTGAATGTCTAAAGGATACTCATGGCTCAGTCAGCTCTCCTCTCCTCTCCTCTCCTCTCCTCTCCTCTCCTCTCCTCTCCTCTCCTCTCCTCTCCTCTCCTCTCCTCTCCTCTCCTCTCCTCTCCTCTCCTCTCCTCTCCTCTCCTCTCCTCTCCTCTCCTCTCCTCTCCTCTCCTCTCCTCTCCTCTCCTCTCCTCTCCTCTCCTCTCCTCTCCTCTCCTCTCCTCTCCTCTCCTCTCCTCTCCTCTCCTCTCCTCTCCTCTCCTCTCCTCTCCTCTCCTCTCTTTTTTCTCTCTCACCTCATAATTATCCATTATGCAACTTAGACCTTATGGTAAAGAGCAAATAATTCAGCGTAGCCAGCTTAAGAGACTGAGCAAGGTGTATGAGGGACTGCTGTAGAGAAAAAGTTAAATGAGAAAACCCATTTTTAATATACATCTGCACTGTTTTTCCTTGCTTGAGATAGTCTCTATCAATATTCTGCAACTGAAAAGCTCTCTGGAAGCTTCCACATCAGATGGGAACTGATTCTCTGGCAAGATCTGTCTAAGGAATGGCTTTTCCCTAAAAGGATACTGAATTGGAGAAAGTCTCTTCTCCCATACTCTTCTTCTTCTCCCCCAGCTTCCTCCAAACTCAAATGCCCCCTTGAGGATTTGTTGCAATTCAGACACTTGATACTTAATGAAGATCTCAGGTTTTAATACTTGCCACAAATGATCTCTGATTTCTAAAGATGCTCTGGAAATGCTCACATCCCTCAGGCATAGTGATACAGGTTGCTACCTAGTCAGACATTAAACAGTCCAAAGTCACCTTTATCAAGGTGAAAGCAACACCTGGTGAAAGACCTGATACCTGACTGCAGCATAAAGATACTCCCTATCCATTATGAATGAAGTTTTAATTGCAAACAGATAATATTTTAGATTTCCATGGCAATTTATGCACCTTTATAATACATATAATGAAAACACAGACCCACAGGAGAGAATTAGAAATGCAGCTTCTTGCTAAGTCCTGGTGGAGACGAGACATGGCATTAAACATGTAAAACCTTGTGTGGAATTCTGAGTCCAGTGACTTCTAAAACATCTTCCTGGATAGAAGAGCACTGAGCTGACCTGCATTATCACATCCTCAGTGTTTCCTCACAAAGGCAACAACTTCAAACGATTACAATTGATTTGAAACGGCAGAGTTAGGAGACCTTTAGCAGTAATAGTATTGGTTTAGTTATTTAGTAGCTCTTCAGAACACCTGTAACTTTTATAATGCCAGCAGTAGTTACTGTGTTGCATGAAGTCGCCGAGATCGTGAGATCAATCAGCAAAACCAGCCTGAAACCTTTAGTGCTTATTGATTCAGCAGCTTTTTCCCAGCAAAAACCGATTACAAACTGTAACTCTGTTACAAACCCCATTTTCTGCTGTTTGGTATGTCCACAGTTTTTTGCTATTCACAAAATAGTTGATTTGATGAAGAATTTTAATCTCCTTTCATCACTTTCGGTGTCACTTTTTCAAATAAAATGTGTAGCTGTACTTTCTCATCACTTTTGAGCAAATGATTAGGGATGGAATTCCTGGAATGAAGTTAGGAGTAAAAGACTACCTTTAAAGAAAAGCATGGGGAAGAATAAATGAATGCTGATATTAAATGATAGTGGAAAATCTGGAAACCTGAAAATCCATGCAAACAGCTATAAATGTCTGCTTAAAAAGAGACCTTCCATCCCACCTGACCTGGACTGCAGAGGATATTTCTTGCACTTTATACTCATGTTTTATTTTGGTTTTATATGCTGCACATTTAGGGTCTAAAACCTTTGAGCTGTCTCTAGGATGAAGAACAAAAAAGGGAGACACACTCCAAAGCCCAAAAATTAAACTGGTGTAATATATATTAAACCAAAATTACTGCTCCCCTGAACAACATGGCACAATAGAGAACCCAACACTGTTGGGGTGTAATTTGCCAAACCATAAATCAATAAGTGCATTGAACTCAAAAAGCACAGTTAAAAAAAAAGAAGTATATATATATCAATATATAAGGCTAATCAGTTCTTTGAGGTCCTAGATGAGGAAAGTTTTCCATAGAATTATAGAATAGTTTGGGTTGGAAGGGATCTCAAAGATCATCTGGTTCCATCCCCCTGCCAGGGATGTCTCCCATTAGACCAGGTTGCTCAGAGCCCCACCCGGCCTGGCCTTGACCACTTCAGGGATGCTCTTTATCATGTTTTACACCTCCTCATATCCCTTGTATTCATCCCTCCTGTTTGGTACAAGAAAAGACAAATTAAAGCTAAAATAATGTTGCAAACATGCTAATATTTTTTTTTTTCCAGCACATCAAATAGACACAGGCAGTTTTTTTACTCCTTCCCAGCCAGTTTGTACAGAGAAATGATACAAGAGGATTAAACCTTTATTCACAACATGTGGACAGGAGAATTGCAGCTACATTCCTACAGAACTGCATCATTGACTCCTCAAAATCAGTGCTAGCAAGCAGGTTTTTACAGTGTAGAAACGATGGAACAAATAGGTCAGTTGAGCTTTTGAGGACTGATTCATGTATTATGTCACAAATAAATCTGTAAAAATAATTGACTTTTTATGAACTTAACTGGGGAAGAAAGCAGAGTTCTAATTTACCTACAGTTTTTGTGCTTCAGCAAAAAAGAAGTTTATTATATTCCAAATCCAACTAGATATTTGCTTTTGAATCAGAAAAATAGTATTTTTTTTCTTTGCCCTACATTTTTTTTCATGCTTTGTAGTGTTATTTGAGGGTAAATTTCAAAATTAAGTGTCATTGCAAAATGCTGAATCAATATTAAGCAAGTATTTCAATATTTCCCATTAAAAAACAAAAACAAACTCAATGATTTTAGCCAAAGCCTTTGGAGAAATTTGACAACTCACATATGTATATTTTGGGTCAAGAAAGTTATACCATTCTGTTGTCTTCATAGGTTGATGGAATTGCATGATAAGAAAATTTCCTTGTTTCATATTCTTTAAGCTTTGTTGTTTATTATTGCTGTTGACATTCAAACTTAGAGTGAGGTGGTTTGTGAATAAATGCCCTTCCCTACTAGAATTATTCCTGGTTTGTTCTTTGCCATCCCATCTTCCCCCAAACAATTCCTGCTTAAAAAATTCAAGGCAGAAATAAGTGTCACCAGGACTAGGGGTAGGGCTCCCTCTGCTAAGCAAGCAATGGGATTGCTGGAGAAAAACTAACACAGGCCCAGCTGATGGCATTGCAGTGGATATAAATGTGTCCCTGCACAGCCTCCCAGACTTTCTGGTATCATGTCTATATATCAGTCTAAGAATCAATTTGGGTTTGACTGCAGAGATGGACATGAAGATGGAGAGGATTGCTTGCTCTTCAGCTATTAACACAGAAGGACACAACTTCTGTAATAGTCTACTCTATATTTGTATTTGATGTACAGCTTCTTTGTACATTAAACTTCTGAAAGGCTGCCTCTTGGTAAATGTGATCATCCTGCACTTGAGACTAATAAAAAGGGATTTTCAGGCCTCTTAGTTTATTTCTGTCACTCCAAAGAAAAATCTTTTCATAAGGCAGTAAGTACATCAGCAGCCAGCTCTTTTCTAAGAATGCTAATTATATTCTCTCTGTATGAATTAATTATAATTCCTTTTGACGATAGTGATATTGTTTAGAGGAATTATCTCTCAGGTCAGACAAAAAGGTTTGACTTTGTGTGACACACTGGATTGATTTCCTCTCTATCATGGTATTTAGTATTCCTTAGCAGGAACTTTATGAAGAATTAAAAAACCAAATTAAACTGAGAAAGAGGGCCCTTCCACTGATTTCCTCATTCAAGACATTATATAGAGAAGTTCCTCCATGGACTGTAGACAACGAAACAGACATTTTCTCCTTCACAGAGCACTTTTGGAGCAGCATCAGGACACGTGTCCCCAAGAGTGCTTTGCTGTGAAACGATTACAGCAGAGACAAGTGGAGATTAGGGTGCAGGTGGAAGTTATCAGTAGCTTCACACCTGCTTAGCCCGGTTCTGAAATTCCCTCTGATGTGTGAGAGTCTGAAACACAGCCTTCTCATGCAGAGGTATTTATGGAAACTGTGTAATCTGCAGAAAAAAGCATGGGGTGCAAAGCTCTCCTGAGTTCTTTATGCTGCCTCGGGTGAGAGATTTTTGGGCAGGGATTCATCTGGGCTCCAGTTTTGCAGAATCTCCTGGGTTACACCTCCCCTGCTCCCGAGCTTCCCAGGACATGGAGCACTTTGAAGCTGGAGAAGCATCTTAAATCTTTTTCCTGTGGGCTGGATTCAGGGACTTAGGCTGCTCATAAATGCTCTGTGGCTTTATGGTGTTTGGTTTCAGAGCCTTAAAGAAAGGCCCTGAGCCACCTGGTGTGAGTGATTTTGGCCATGTGGCCTCATGGAAAAGCAGGTGGGATGTGTGGAGGAAACTGGGCTGGACAAAGAGGCTTAACTCCTAAATTATTCTATGATTCAGAGCAAGTTCATCCACAAAAGCTTCTTAAAGCTTTCAGGAAGACTCTGAAAACCAGGGAGGTCAAAAGAGATGCTCTGGCAGTTTCATAGACAGTCTTACTCATAAGACAGTTTAGTAAATTTAGCCTTAAAACTTCTTTTGCTTATGTGTCTTTCTATTGCTCCCCTGGTAGCTCACATGGATGGCAATAAACACTTAAATCTTAGTTATTTCTTTGTCCTCCCACCATTATTTCAGGAATTATGAAATAGAAGCCAACCTGCCAATGACACATTAGATCTGTTAGTGAGACTCTGCATTAACCCAGCACAGTCTGGGAATTGGACTTCTTTAGGACACAGCAGCCCACTGGTTCTCATGGACCCCCATCTCCACTGCCTCCCGCACTGCTCCTCCACAGGCTGCTTCCAACAGCTCAGTCACTGACAAGCTGGCAAGAAGTTCAAGGCTCATGATGAAGCTACAGGGATGTGAAGCAAGAAGATTTTCTGCACATACCCCAAGTTTAGCAGTCCTGGGAAGGCCTCAGGATAACAATGAACTCATCAGCTTCAAAACAAAATGCAAAGCTCATTTGATCTGATTCAGCTTCCCTGTGAAAAAGTATTCAAAGTAAAATTAGATGGAAGATAGAAGAAAAAAATTGAGATAAAAAATGCTAGTAGAAAATAATTGATTTTCAAGTTGGAAGGTACGGAGTGTGAACTGGGAAATCTGGTTGTGTGCATCTCTGCCAGGAGACAAGAGCAGGGAAAGAGAGCCCTGAAGCCTTGAGCACAGTGACTCTGACTGGGAGATACTGCACGTAAAATGCAGCTGTGCATGATTGCAGTACTCAGAGGAATCAGCTGTTTTGCTCTCCTTCAGCTATGACATTGTTTAAATCAAAGAAATAAGAGGAAGAAAAAAATCCACTCCTCTGGTGTGGAGAGGAGATGTGCCTGGGGCAGAGACAAAGGCTGCAGTGTCTCCTTTCAGGTACAACATCCCCAGGAATGGCAGCACAACACTCAGCAACACTCAGCAATATTTGGTGTGAATTGTCCCCCTCTCCAGTGGGAGATGGGTGTGAATGAGAGTGCTCCATGGCACAGCACATATTGTGTGCTCTTCCTCTCTGCCAAGCAGTGAGCTGTTGATCATGACCAAAGGAAGAAGAGTAAGAGTGCCCATGGTGCTCCTAACCATCCTCAGTCACACTCTGCAGAACTGCCAGTCCTCTAAAGGAAAGAAAATGTGCTCATTAAACTCATGTTCTGCCCCCCTCTTTTTTATTTCCTGCCATATTAAATTCTGTTCTCCTCAGTTTGAATCTCAGGGTCTTTTGTGCTGATGATTTCCAGTTTCAATAGTTCAATCTTAGTTTCACCTTCTAATTTGCATTCCTGATATCAGCTGCTAAAGGAGCAAGTTAAATTATTTGAATTCACACTGGTTTAACATTACTAATTGCACTGCCAAATGCTTCCCAACCTTGCTGTTTTTTTTCAAGAGACATCAAAACCTCTGATAGGCTTAAGATCCTCCATACTTAAGGGAGAGAAAGAAACAGCAAATAAGGCAATAAACCTGAGTGGAGCAAATTATCAATTACAATCAGTTAACTGTGTTATCTAATACTGTGCCTGCCACAAAGAAGAAAATCAGCCTTTTCACTCTCTGTAGGTGGCTACACATGTGCTGCAATAAAAGTATTTATGCTGCTGTCTCCACCAGCTCAAAGAACCACGAGGAGCAGCACTGCACTGAACAGAGCCAAAGGCAAAACCTGGGGGAGAGGGGAAAGCCCTTGTTCCTATAGTGACAACAAGCCATTAGGAAGATACACACCTCCAAAAGCTGAATTAGAAAAGTGCTTTTAACTCAACATATTCTATTTAATTTCAGCAATTTTCCTCTAACTATTATACTGCTGTGTGGGTTGTGTTGACAGCTGCTGGAGCTCTGTGGTCCTCACCTCCAGCAGCTGCCACAAAGAAGCCAAGCACACACTTTGGAGTTAAACCACTAATAAACAGCTTAGCAGCAGAACCAAATCCCTCCCCTGCGGCTGGGCTGACCACCCTGCAACCTTATGACAATTTAAGAGCTCAGAGGAGAAAGAACCTTAAAATAAGAGAGTTGTGGGGGTGGAGGGAAGATAGACTTGCTCTACATGTGCTGTTTTTACCAGTTTGAATGCATGTATGAGGGGTGCAAATGTCTGAGATTGTTATAATTTTTGTTGCTATATCATTATCATCATCATCATCATCAACAACAATAATAATAATAATAATATCATGGATGTATGGTGCACAAGTTTAGTACCATCACATTTTTTCCTCTGTCTGTAACAAAGCAAGCTCTGCCTATATTAGCACTGATATAATTGCATTTACTCTGTGCATTGGTATGTGTGTGGGGGGGTTTGTATTTCTGTAATTATATTACTGTGTGTAGCAGTCTGTGTAAAGATAAGTTCTTAAAATTATTTTCAGGAGTCACATTTTCCCCTTGAAGCCTCCTGCCTTTGTTTGCTGTTATATAACCACATTTTGCTTTGCTTTGAAATATTTTCCCTTCTCTGTTGCTGTTGGAAATACCCACGCAAACCAAGAGGAGAAATGGGCTATAAAGGGAACAAACAAAACTGAGTACTGACTTAAATTCCTTTTGGTCTGGTTCCAAATGTTGCCAAACACACAAGATAAATAGATGGAGAGTGGAGAAAAAATGTCCCCCTCTCTCATTTGCTTATGGTGCCATTTGCAAATACCATAAATAGAAAAAAAAGGCTAGCAAGGATACACATAATAATAAAACATGAAGACTCCTTATGGGCAAGACCCAGATTCTAAAAAATTTTTAATACAAACATCCTTGAGGACCCTAAGATAGTCAAAAGTACATGTACGTAGAGAGAAGTCAGTGCTGTATTCATCATATTTATCTCAAAGATATTATCTATTTTCTATTTTTGCAATCTATTTTCCTTTTTACTGTTGCCAGTCTTATAATTGTCATGTCTTTCAGGCCTACAATTTTACAATCACGCTTTATTGATAAACTGAAGTTTGGTTTACAGTATTTTCCAGAGGCTCAGATGAAAATTGGCCTGTCTTATAAAAACCTTCATCCACACATGCATATGCACATGTCTAAAGGCTATCGCCCAGCAAATTTACAGCTGGGTACTTAAAACCAAGACAAGCATTAGAAATGAAATATGACTAGCACTTCATAAATGGAGCACTGGGAGAGAGAAATTGTCACATCCAAAATGATGAGATCCTCCTCCCTCATCTTGGGCTGTGCCTTCTTGGCACTACAGCTACATGAAAGCTTTCCCATTTCCTTTCAGAGTAATTTATTTTATGGCATTTTAGGCATCCTACCTTTGAATCCCACGCCAAACTCTCATCTAAGCCTTCCTTTCTTCAGTCTTTGAGTAACACGGATCTCCTTGGCTGTGCCTCTCCTTGCTCCAAGTTATCCTTGTGCTCCTCCCCGTCCACAGGAGCCCAAACCACTGTTGGTAACATAAAGTTGCCTCCTTTATCATTAACACTCTTTGAATTTAAATGTCCTATAATGCCCAGTGCCACCACATTGTGTCCTGCCCCTTCTGCCTTGCTAGGTGTGATTTCCTGGGTGCCTCCTTTATGCCAGGCTGTCTGTGGTGCACGTAAATCAGGTGCTGCTGCTGCTGTGAAGAGATTTCAGAGAGAAAGGAGCAAATCCTGGTGCCAGCATTGCTTCCAGACTTCACAGGTACTGGAGAAAAGGGGCTGCAATGAGTAAATGACACATTTATGGTCTTCTCAAGACAGCCCTTTATGCTGTCTTCAACCTTGACTTTATGGGTGGATTGTCTGAGAAAAACTGAATCACAAGGTCATTTCCTCCTTCATCATCCTTCTGAAGAACCATTTTTACTGGGGTACCTGAAGGAAATTAGCCATTATACAATAGAAATGGCAAAGGGGTCACTGGCCAAGCTTAGTCTGAAGGGAAAATTTCCATGAACCCTCCCTGTATTGTCTGTAAATTGAGAGATCTCGAGGCAGGGCACGTCCACAGGTCTGATAGGGAACGCTCTCTGTGACTGCTGCTGGAATTACATAAAAGATAACAGCAGTAATATTTGGGCCTTCATTAAGAAAATCCATATGGATGATATCTATCAAATAGGCAATTGATACTATCCTGTGCCATGAGGGTCTCATAACGGGGGCTAAAAATTCCCAGAATTACCTAAATGCATTGGTAAGTTTGGACTCCAGTCTACATTTTTGCACTTAATGTGCATTCTAGAACTATTTCCCTACAATGTTTAATGAATCTGGGAGCAAATTAATTTATAAAAATAAATTCAAATAGACTTTTCATAGACTTTTCTGAATCAATATTGCAGCATTTCACATTCTTGATAACTTGAATCATAGTGCTGAAGCAATATTCAGCTGCTGTAAATTGCCCCAGCTCCACTGAAGCCAATAAAGTTACAGTAATTTATTTCATCTGAGGATGTGATTTTTACAGAATAGTTCTGACCTTATTTAATTGTGTGGTTTGTTCATTTATTTGTTTTAATAAATGGAGGAAAAAGGGCACACTCCTGCATTTGCAGGCAGAATGAAGTGATTACTTCTGCAAATAAGCTGGGGGCATCAGTGGCAAAATTAGGATTGTCAGCAACTGCTGTTTTGTAAGGAAAAGAGCTCAACCCAAGAACAGAAACAGGGAAATTCTGCATCTTCTTTTCTCTTTCTTTACTTCTATAATAGAAAAATGTGAATTATGGAAACACGCTGGAGACATTTCAAGATTTTGTATGACGTGATTTCATTAAATTGCACTAAAACTGCAAATGCATGCATGTCCCAGGGAGATTTTCTGGTGGCCTCTAGAACCTGGCATTAATGCTGGTAAGGAAGAGAATTTCAGAGGAGGAAAGATACACAGGGATTTTTCTTACATCATAAACTCGAAACTTTGGGAACTGCTCATTGAGGAGTTTTTTGACATGGATTGGGTGTTTCTAGGCCAGAGGTGTGAGTAGCCCTGAATTCAGTGACTCCCACTGACTCTTGGCAGCAAATTTATTCTGTAGCTTCCACAGAATCCTGTGAGAATTAATTCCCTGGCCTTGTGTAAAAAGATTATTTTTTTCTCCCTACTCTGGAACTGATGGTTGATAATTTCATTATCAGTCTACCTGCTGTTGTATTGTGAGAAACAGTGAATAAATCACTTCCCGTTCTTCATATCTACCTCAGCCATATTCCATCTCTGTCCTCTATTATCTAGTCCATTATTATGTATTATCTGTCACCTAGTCTATCCACTCTCCATGTAACAAAACTGTGGAGTAAATTTGGTCTCCCCATCTCTGTCTTAGTTCCAGTACATCCCTTTGAGATGGGGTGAAATGAATAATAAGAACATAATGTAGAGCAATATTATACAGTAGCATAATGTTATTTGATTTTTCTTCTCTTTGCCTTTTCTAATCATTCTTAATATTCTTTGTTTCCGAGCTCCTGAGCATTGATGTGTCAGGTATTCAAAGTGTTCAGTGAATCCTGAAGGACTCCAAGTACTCTTCTTAGATGACAAGAGGTAAATTACCACCTAAATGACTGTGTGCAATGGCTGTGCACCTCTGCACACATGCACATGCAGATGTATGTCAGCACTGCCTGTTTCTGTGTCACCCTTCACCACACTGCAGCTATTAATATGGAATTAAATACAAGCACTCATGATCTTCTGAAATACTTCACAGTCAGCTTTAGATTAGCCTCTTACAAATAATTTTGTAGGAGCCAATGTTATCAGTGCCCTTCTTCTCTGCTTCCTGCAACGTTTATGAATATGTTGAGGAGCCCTGGGCCCAGGTCCAATCCATTAGTAGCATTATAAGTGACAGTATTATACTGTGAAGAATCTAATTATTCTTGTCTTTTCTTTTCCTTTTTTAATTTTTCTATTTTTAAGCGACTACTAATTGATCATTGTCATTTGTGCTGTGAATATTTAGTTTTTGTAAGGCTGTTGACTCATGGCAATAGCAATGACTCATTGCTGGTTTTGGGCAATACAAAAAGACTCTATTAGCTCTAATGTCTTTTTTGCTCCTCACCTCTTCTGAGAACTGTGTGATATGTGAGGCTGTGATATATGACTGCCCTTTGCAAAAGCCATGCTGTCTTTTGTGCATTTCTTACACATATTTTTTTCCTTAATTACTGTAGTTTCTAATATTTGCAGTCCAGCAATCAAATTATTGGTCACTAGTACCTGTGATAACTCTTCAAAAAATTTTTGCTACCACTTCATCCTGTTGCTCTAAAACCTTATTTCAGCACACTTTAATTTGAAACAGTGTCTCCTTTGCTCTTCCAGGGCCTCCATGCAGAAGGTAGTGAGTAAAGTTGATGATAAGCATGTACATAAAAGATCCTCCCTTTTCTGAGACCTCAAGTGTTTGACCATATTTTTTTTCCCTTTAAAGATGTTTTTCTCCTTGTGATGCAGTTCTCTGGGGAAAATAATAAAAGGGCCTTTTCCAAATTGGTTGTTTATTCCCTACCTTCCCACTTGTCATTCCATTTCTTGCTTTGTGTATAGAGCTCTAATGTCCTCTGGTAATGACAGCCCTGCCATGCACTGCTGCCTTTAGCCTTTCTTGAAGCTGCATCAATTTTCTACCTTGCCCTGGCTTGCCCTGACAGCTATCTTCAGATTTTTCTATTGTGCTTCATATTGTGAATATTTATCCATTAGTTCCAAGTTATTTTCAGTGTGAAAACAGATATTCCTGATTCTGCCTCATTTCCCCCCTCTCTCGCACACACGAGCATGCACTCAGCCCTGACTCTTTAACAGTGGATAAAATCACTGTTTTCTCTATGAGAGCAGAGAAATAGGGACATGTCTTGAGCTGGAAGAAATTGATTTCTTCAAGGACTTCAAGGACATTTCAAGGACCCTTCGCCTTGGGAAATAGATGGTTTATTTTGCACAAGTGGGAGTGTAGTCATCTGACTTGCTGATGGCACATCCCAGGTACAGACGGGGCACTCGGAATATTTCACAGGCAGAATCTGAGGACCATTTAAACTGGAGGCATTTTAAACTGGATTAGTCTCACAGTAGAGAGTGCAAAATCATATATGGACATAAGAGTTATAAGAACACCTGCAGCCATTAGATGCTTGCTATTAAGAGCCCTTATGCTGAAATGGCAGAGCAAAGAAAAGATAAAGACACGTAACCTTGCATAGAGGCTGTCAACATGACAGAAAACTCAAAGACCCTGGAATCCCAAGAAGGATTAGGTGAGTTATTTCCTGCAGAGTGAGGGGTGTGCACATCCATGCTGGCAGGTGCAGCATAATTTGGTCACCTGGGATCAAAAGTGATTGCCTTAAAATGGAATGCATGATTGACAAGGGCTATTAAGATGGTCAGAAAAATGAAGAGCATAATATATGAAGAGGTACAAGAAGAGCCTGGCTTGATTAATTTTGTGGAATAGGGGTGACAGGAAGCATAGTTTCTGCTGATAGACACCTCAGTGGGGTGAATGCTAAACAGGCAGGAAGGAACTGTGGACAAGGAGTAAAGCTGGCAGGAGCACAAACAAGGCACTCGTCATGTGGCAGAAATGAAGCCTGGATCTCTGGAGGAGACCCCAGGCTGATGGGCAGGGGAGCTTTTGGAGGCTTGGAGCACCCTGGCAAAGAAATAAATCCTTTCTGGGAGGATGCACAATGTTCTCACCACCTGACTTAAAGTTCCTCCTGCTTTTCCTACCAGCTCACTGTGCATCTTTCAACACAACTTGCTGTTCCCTGGCCCTGGTCTTCACACTGGTAAAATCCAGGTAATTATGCTGGTGGCTTCTGCAAAAAAAAGTTGAGACCTACCAGCAAGAAGGGCTAAGCAGCATAAAGGTGTTGTTATTCTCATTTCCAGCTACTTCAAAGGAAAGCAGAATCTGCCTTTCCAGCCATCAGGTGTGTGAGGGGGTGAGAACAAGGGCTGAGGGAATAATGGCTGTGTTACCTGCACAGCTGCAGGCAAAACCCTGAGTGTTTTATACAGAAAATATAACCTAAAGAGACTATTTACTTTTTAATAATTCGCCTCTCTATGTACTACCAATGATGCTTTGAAATTAATAAATTTCCTGACAGCAGGGACTATAACTCTCTGCATCTTTTTTCCCAACATTTTCTTTTGATCATTGCCTTTTCCACAATAAGCATCTGTACTGAAAGTAGCTGCCTCTTGCTCATAAATGAATAGCTGCCTTCATGGTCTGTGCCACATTTATTTTAACTTGGTCAGACTGGCTAAAATTAGATGACTGCTACTGAAATCTACAATTCAAAGGAGGTCAAAGTTAGCCAGATTAGTGTGTTGTCAGCTGCATTTTAAAATCTTAAAAGAAAGTCCTAGAATATTGGTGTACTCCCCCCCAACTCAGGAACATTAATCATATATGAGGTGAAAAAATGCAGCTGATCCCACAAATATTTCCAAAGCTAAACTTATGGAACCAGTGCTCACCCACAGATATATTCCTTCATCTGTGCTGTCAGCAGTACCTATTTTAATAGAGGCACTTAAGGTATCTCTGCTCTTTGGCCATACATCCATCCCCTGCAGGATTTCTACAGCTGAGAAGCACCAACAGGCTGGCACTGAAATGGAGCTGGGATTTCACCTGGGGCACGAGGGTGTCAGGCTGGGGTCCATGTGGTTTGTTCAAAGCATCTTCAGCTGCAGTTTGACTCATGTGGAAAATTCTTGACTACGTACTGGTGCTTCTACAGCACTGAGAGATCTCATTTTCCTTTGTGAAAAATGTTTCTTTCTCACTCTATCACAAGATGTTTAAATAAAGAAGTAACACTAATGTATTTTTGTAGCAATGTCTTCTGTGTAGACTCAGAGAAATGCAGTATTTAGTCACTCTTTTCCATACAAAGGTGGGTTATATCAGTTTTCTAATAGAAAGATAGAAGTTATTGCACATGGCAGAAAAAACTCTCTATTTAAGGGCAGATGCCTCCAAATGCAACAGGACATGATTCTCCATTATTTGCACGGTTAAATTTCTCAGGCTATTCAGATGTACACTTGACTACACTGACAAATCCTAATAAAATCAGATTGCCAAACAGAAAGAGGAAGAACGTTATACAAGATAAAAGGGCTGCAAGCTCAAAAGTTCATTGAGACTGTTACAGAGCATGATCAGATTTACACTTTGAAGCACTAAAAGGATGATGAGTGTTTGACAGTGCCAAATGTGGTCTTTAGCTTTCTGTCTAGAGGCAGCTCCTCTTGGTAAGTACAAGCATCTGTCTCTATCAGGAAATTCACTGATCCAAGGCAGCACAAAACTTTTGCCTTCAACATGACTTTCATGGCTTCTCTCTGAGTTTGCTTCACCTTAAGGTGCTTTCTCCCTGGTGTCTTCAGTCCAAAATATGCCAGTGGTACTTCAGTGGTACCCCTTGTTTGCTCAGAACACCTGTGAAAATAATAAGGCATTTTTATTTTGAGCTTATAATTGAAGGCAGCATTGTGCACCTGTGGATGTTCAAAAACTGAAATGTGGGTTCATTACAGGAATGACAAATCAGGGTTATCATCAGTTCCTTTGCAAACACTGAGATTTCATCTCATTTTCATCTCATGCTGCTTCATGTAACTTCAGCATTTAGGGTTAGTCACTGATGTGCCCTCCATAGCCAAAGGAGAGGGAAATACACTTCTAGAGAAGTCCTTCCAGTTTACATTGCCTGTGTCCACAGCAAACTAAAAGTAAAAAAGCTTTTATTAGTGACTGAACCATTAGACACTCCCACTTCACTACCAGTTTTATTTTAACTGGCGAACAGGCATCCCTGCTGTGCAATTTTTTACCTTGAGGAAGGTATTTTTACTATGGCTCGCCAAAAAAAAATATCTGTTTGAAGTACAAAAAGGTTTTTTGGCCAGACCTTGTCACATGTGTTGCCTCTTTGCCAAACCACATACCAGTGCTCACCAGTTACTCCTGGTTTCATGCAATAAGACACTTCTGAGACACTGAGCAAAAAAGCAAAGCAATGTTACCTGTGGAATGTGGCATTCCCATCACTGGTGGGTGTTAGACAGAACCTGGTGGCTGACATACTTCCAGCCCCTTTCCTATACATCTCTGGAATCACTAAAACACTAAAAACAAAAACCATAAATAATCTGTAATGACTGTGAGATGGGGAAGAGGGTTACAGTGTGCAAACAGTGAGGGTTTAGTAAAAAACAAACAAACAAACAAACAAACAAACAGCACAAAAAAAACCCCCACCAACAAACCAACAAAATAACCCATGTATTTTTTCACGTCCCAGTCATATGCCAGCTCCCCAGTCCTCCTGAAAGGCTTATTTCAAGATGTTAGTACTGCATAACTTGACAGCCTGCTGCTTCCAAACTCAGAATTCCTGGTGAGCTGCAGTCTGCAGTTAAGATTTGAGCACTCAGAAAGGACTGTAACTGAATTTAGATGCATGTAACCCTTAAATTACACAGTGCTGTAAAGTATTGATGTTTATACTTGATAGCTTTAATATTACTATTTCTGTCTCAATAAATTATCCTTGCAGAAGTAAAAATGGAAAAGCCAGACTGCATTAATATCTACACTAAACATAAATCTCAAAATATAATTGATATAGATATTAGCAGTGCAATTTCAATGATATTAAACATGCCTGTGGCTTGTGATAGGATCTTCTAAATGCAATGTAAAAGGGATAAAGTGAATCAGGTAAGAAATATTTTTTGCAAAAGCGCTGGTTTGAATGGAAGATTAAACCCTGGGTATTGGGTACCAGACACTGATTTGAAGTGAGAAACTTAAGACTTTTGAGAAAACAAAGAAAGCTAAAAATAAATTCTTTTTAATATGACTCTAAAATGTGCCTCAAATTTGAGGTCTGCAAATTATTCCTGTAATCATTGTGGGGTTTGCAGTGGAGCATACTTACATTATTTTCTCTGGAGAGAAGACAACTTCTTGCTTGCCAGTCATGCTCCACAAAAATTGGAGATGGAAAACATCTCCCTAAAGTAAAAGTGTGTGTATTAAATATTTAAAAATAGGCACCCTATAGCAGAAGTTATCTGGCAAGTCAACTGCAGGCTTGCTGATGCCTCAGATTGTATTTCCAAACCAGCAGGGCACTGCATATCACCCTGAACAAGGCTGTGTCTTTACAGCAATAAATCAGTATTCAGCTCCTCTTCACAATCTGACTTACAAGATTGTTGTTCACATTATATTTGTGCTTATTATGGGCTAGAGGAAGCTGAGAAACCCATAAAATGTGCTTATCTTTTGTGTTGGGGTGAGAAGTGCTTTAAATTGTTTCAACCATGAACTCCATAGATAGTGTAGCTACCCATATGTGAAATTACATTCCATAAAATGGCAATTTCACTCAAATCCATTAATGAATTTTCTAGCCCCCATGGGTTCCAGCATGGTTTTAATTTGGGTAGGGTATCTGCAGAGAAGAGGAGGATTGTTATTTGAAAAACATCATTGTATAGAGACAGACCTTCCTGCTCTGTGGAGGCATCTGAGGAAACCTCTGGAAAAGTTGTCAGGGTTGATTCTTCCCTTTTCCTGGTGAATTTTCCTGTATGAAGGAGGGTGAGCTGGGGCTCCTGCTTCTCTGGGTGCAGGGAAAATACAACCAGAAAGTGCAGAAAAATTTATTTCACAGTTATATTCAGCCTACATATTGCTTTAAAAATGTCATTGATTTACCACAGTAATCTGATAGTGTCAACAAAATAAATTCTCTTTTCTCCAGGTTGTTTAAAGATGTTTCTACATCTGAGCTGCCTTTCTGGCCTTCCATGAATGCCATGCAGCAAAATTTTGGAAAAAAAAAAAGATATTAAAGCCCTGAAATAACTGATTGTAGAAATAAAGAAAATAATGCTTCTAACTCCTTTTGCTCAGCACTTGACATGATTACAGCACCTCCAGCATGCAGAAAATATTCAAGTATCTGCTGAAGGAACCTGCATCCTGGTAAATTTTCACTAGTCAAGACAGGAATTCATTGTGCACAAGGACTACATGACTTAACAAAAAATGTGTATAAACATCCAGAAAACAAATTTGGACTCTGAAGGAAGTGGTATTGGTAGGGTTTGATGCTAGCTGGAGTCTAGACAAGATTTTTAACTTGGTTCATGAAACAGAAGTCCTGCACCATAAGTGGAAAAGAATGTTTTGGGCTTGAAAAGGTAAGCATGTTTTGTTTGGATGACACACTTATCCATCACTTGTAGATTGGGCCACTAATATTTTCCATGTGATTTTATATTCCAGGAAACTTGTTCAGGATGATTTATTTAATTTACTAGTGCAGTTCTATGCTGGCATTACATAACACCAGAGTGCTGCATGAGTTAGCAGCTGACTTCTGAGCAGTTTAATAATGATTTCACGTGCAAAGAGCCACTTTAGAGCCAACCAAAACAAACTGGAAGCAACTCATTGTCTCAGAATTAGAGTTAAATCTCTAACTGATTTGGGTCTACATTGCCTGGAGGCACTTGATCTTTTTCTATCAAACACTCAATTGAGATTAGCAGCATGACATGGCTCTTTTGATGTAAAAGACAGACATCAATAAGGGATTTTCTAAGAAATGTTTCTTATTCTGGACTGTTTTTCCTGCTGCCATGAATATTAGAGCTAATCTCTCCATAAATGCTGCAAATGCTTTTTTTCAGAATTGAGACATTTGAGAAGAATCTGGAGCAATGTTGGCATGGGGCTGTTGTTTGCAAGCTGAGATGAAGTAATGGTGACAGCCCAAGGTGTGACTCTACAGGCTGGCAGTGACCTCATGAGAGTTTCATCTCCTTTAACTGCAGATATACCCAGGTATAACATTTCACCCAGACTGGTTTCTTTAGAGTGAATCTGTGTCTGTGGTAGTTGGGAAAAAATTCCTTGAATGGGAACACCCAACTCCCATTTGACACGTTGCTTAAATTTTGACTATCTTTAAACTTATATATTTGAAATGTTTATTATTGGAAATGTTTATTATTGGAAATGTTTATTATTGGAAATGTTTATTATAAATGTTTGCACCTACTAATTTCCCGCTCTTCTATTGATAATTGAAATACAATAATTAAAAATTTGCCATGTATGAAGGAAAAATATTAAATCCCTCATAAAAACTGAATTATGGGTTTTACTTCCAGGCCCCCTTTTCATCTTGTTTTTGTGTATCTTAAAGGAGAGAAGTAAAACATGACAGACAGAAATACTCCAGATCTCATACCACCATCTGCACCCTTAGTTCACTAGTGGTTTTTTCCTTTTCCCTTTTCTTGCCTTCTGTTATTATTACGCACCAGATCTGGGATCTAATCATCCCTTTCCTCTCCTAGCCAGACTCCAAGCAGGAGCACAGAGCATGGATCAGTGTCTGAGCATTTCCTCACAGCTCAGCAGCCTTGCTGGCTCCCATGCATGGAGAAGTTTGGATTTCCCAGCAGTTTAGTGCTGTGATTTTTCCCATTTGTCTTTCAGGCAGTTCCTTATCTCAGACCTAATGTGGCCAGCCAGGCGTGGAACTGGGGACAGGACAGGAGATGAGCAGGGAGCCTGATGCCTGAGAGAGAAAACCTTCCAGGCTTTATCCTCCAGGCCTCTGAGCACTGGGGAGATGCTCTAAAAAACCAACACCCTCAAGTTCGAGGGTGCTGCCCTGTCCCTGCACCCAGATCTGATGCTAGTAGGCTGCAGTGTGATTTTTGAGTGCTGTGGGGAAAAAAAAACAACACAGGAATTGCTTGATAACAAGCAGAAACTCATAGGAATTAACTCAGAAATAAAATACTCAAGACATTTTTGTCACACACATCTAGCTTGCTTCCTAATTCTCATCAGTCTATTTTTTTTCTTTCACAAAGTCATAGTTTCTGGCATACTCTGCAGTCTGATGGTGCTACAATGACTTTTTTTTAAGGACATCTCCCTTTGGAATATTTGTGTGTGTGGTTTCTTTGTTCTGTGAGCAGAATATGCCTGCCAGCGAGACAGAATCTCATTTAGTTACAAAATACACTGATTCTCTTAATGAAGATGTGGATCTGCTCTGCAGATGAGGGTCTCCTCAGCTTCTCTCAGTAGGACAATTATGGTTTGTTTTAAAAGTACAGAAATTCTCTGAGGCACCAGCTCCTTCCGTTTTTTAGCGGTTTTTGTTGAATTATATATTTTTGTTTAATGCAGTGCCTCAAACTGGCCCTACATTCTGTCCTGAGAGAAGGGCTTTAGTTTTTTGTGGGAATTTTTTAGTCTTCATTTATCACATTACTATTCTGCAGGGGTTTGCTTGAGCAGCCAGAATTGAGTTGTGTCACTTGAGCATGCATTTTAAATTAAGCAGGGTCATCCTCTTCTGTGTTTCATAATCATCACTTGCTTGAAGCATATGAGAAGATGTGTTCAGACAGGTAGGTTGGAGATTTCTGGTGATGAAAATTGCACAAATCTTAAAACTTATTAGGCCATGCAATTTAACACTTGTAGTTTTTTGTTTATGCCCTGTAGGTGTGTTTTTTATGCAGTGTGGCTCTTCCTATAAAGACAAATCTGACAATCATTCACAGAGGCATTTATCCTTGCTTTTTCTTATGAGTTCAGCTCCTCTTCCTGAGTTTCAGCTTAAAAAAAATATTTAAACTACTTAACTGCTTCTGCTGCTCATTCTGGTCACTCTGCTTACTCCTTACCATTGTACACATACTCCATCAGGCATTTGCAAAGCTGAAGGTGCTCTGGAGTGGCAGAACTTCCCAATCTGATAGCGCCCATGTCACACGTGTATCCATCAGTTTGAGAATCTATCCCTCTTTGGCCCTTTCAATGTGTTTGTTTTGGAATTAGAGCTGATGTTCTCCTTGTGAGCAGGAGTGCCTGTAGGACCCAGCTGAGGCTGGCAGAGTGCTGAGCTAAGCATGGGCTTTACATAATGTGTCAGTCCCTGCCCTCAAAAGCTTGTGAGCCAAATAAGCAGGACCAAGAGCAGGAGGAAAGAAGAAAGGTGAAGTGACAGGTCAAGGTCATGCAGCAGAAGACTGTGAGAGCAGTGGGACCAGAGCAGAGGTTTCCTGAGCCCTAGGGTAGCCCCTGTTGCACCAAATGTGGGGTATTTTATGGAGAGGATCCATAGATTCTGAGAATTCAATTATTTTTTTGTTGCCTTCCCTCTGCTGCCCTTACATGTGACCAGCAGCAGCTGCGGTGCTGGCTACTGCCAAAGTAGTAAATAGAGTCTTTCATCCCCACTGAAAGCAGAGTGAATGATGTAATTTGGCTTCCCTTCCCTCCTGCTGGCTGCCAAGGCATTATTTCTGTATCAGTGCACATGGCCACTTGGCACCAAACGGGACCCCTCTCTTTGTGGGAGTGGAGGCAGGATGTTAATTCTTTTTGATGTACCAGTAACGTATCTGGCGCCGTGCAGCCACGTTTCTTTCAGGAGGCAACTGGCTCCCAGTGTTCCCTGACAAAAAAGGAGAAAGGGATCCTTTCACTGCATGAGGAGGTGACCACACAGCTCCTCCAGGGCTGCCCTGCTGACCACAGGTCAATTGTGCTGTGTGCTTTTAGTTCCAATGGGGCAGTGAGGCTGTTTGTGCTGCTCGTTGGGGTGGTTCTGCTCCAGAGCACCTCTGCATTAATTCATTAAACTTCTTTGTTCTGCAGCCTATAAATTTAAGCTGTATTCCTTTTAAAGGCTGGAAGGATTCAGACCCTGTGTAACATGGGAAGTCATGTGGCGCCCACAAGGCCGTATTTCTGCCCAGCCTGCCTCTGTCTTCCAACCATATGAAAATATTCTTACTCCAGTGGCTTTACATTAGGTCATTAACTTTGGTTTATTGCCTGTGAAGACAGTTCTGTGAACTTTCCTTCTGGATTTTTGTGAACAGGAACAATTTGCTGAAAAGGGTGGTGAAGGAGAGAGGTTGCCTTCTGATGCCAGTCCAGATTTATGTGTTTGGCTTGTCTAAGACCTGGAATTACTCTGTTTCCTCCTTGAGACCTCCTGCACTTCACATTGAATGAGGTGAGGGTATCAGACAATCTTCAATCTTTTTTTTTTTTTTTTTTTTCTCTTAGGAAAACATAAGAAAGTCCTGTACAGAAGAATGCCAGCAAAGCTGCTAAAACCAGCAGGCAAATGATAGTGAGTGCCTTTTTCATCCTGTGCCTGTCTGGGTTAGGAAAGAAAGAGGTTGCTTTCATTCAGGTAGGAGACACCTAACAAAGTAAGGAGTCTGCAGTCTCAGGATAGATTAAAAAAATAAAAAATAATAATAAAAATTAAAAAAAAGCACTATTCTGTCTGAGTTTGAGCTGGCTAAAAGATGACTGTCACAATGTCCACCACAACACACATGGAAATTCATGGAGTGAGAGAGCAAGCTGGTCCAGAGCCTCTTCCCAGCCCTGTTCCTCTAACCAGCACAAAATCAACAAGGCATGATTTTTAACTGCGCATTAATTATAAGCTTGACAGTTCTCTCTTTCATTTTCACTGCATTGTCAGCTTATCTGAGTTGCCAGAGACAGCTCACATGTCTGCTCACAGGAGTGCTGTGAATGAATGGTTCAAGGTTTTCATGGCCTCTGTGAGCTGACAGAGGCTCATTCCTTCCTCTGGTGTTTGGCAGTCAGAGCAAAGAGACAGATTGGACACGCCTGCATCTGCAGCATCCAGGGTCTCCAGTAGTTCTGTTCATTGCTCCACACTTAAGGGTAAGTCCAGTGAACATTTGAGCATCCAGAAGTGAGTCTGGCACTGGAGAGCAGGGGCAGCTGAGAGGGGCCTGGTTTCAGTCTTTGCATGTGGATGCTTCTGGTCAAGAATGCCTGGGGCTGGTGCCCAGGGGCAGCCCAGTCACCAGAATGGACTCTTTGGGCTATGACTGCCCTTTATCTCATCCTGCCATGGTCCTGCTCCTGGTCCCACCATTCCCTCTTCATACACCAGTGCCACGGGATGAGCTGCAGAGGTGCAGGTGAGCAGCAGAGAGAGCAGTGCAGCAGAACCTCAGCCTTTTCTTATCCTGCAGGATGAAACTATTCGGGCAGAAGGCTGGATTTGTCCCTTCATACACAGAGAGAAACAGAGTTTCCTACTTCTCTCCCCACTTACCCACCCCTGTCCCCAAATCTTGGTTGCACCATGTATATCCACATCTCACACAAATCTTTTATTCCCTGAGTGGCTTCTCTTGCTTTCTCCCATTTCCATTGGGAAAATGCTTCATTAAAGATATTTTTCTCAAGAGAAGAAGTGTTTGGCTAGAAGGCAAGTGTGTGTGTGTGTGTTTATTTTTCCAGTAGTTGGATCACTGCAGCCAGTCAAAGCTGATTTGATACAGGAAGGCTCCAACTCAGACTTCCTGATTCCACTTTGGAAAAAGTGCTTGGGCCACAATGGGTGCAGAGTTTTGTCACTTAGAGGTGAAGCTGCTCCCTCTGAGAAAAGGAAGAGAGCTCAGGGGAGAGCCACAGAGGATCAGGCTTTTGCTTCTGCTGTTTCCAAATGAAGGAGTGCTGCAGATGTGAGGGGCTGTCCCATCATGTTCTGCTGCCACCCTGGCCATTAATATCCTCCTTGGGAATAGTCTGACTATCAGTGGGAAAACTTGGTGGCACTGATGCCTTCAGTCACTGTCTGCTTTGTGGGTGCCTATGTCTCAGCATGGGTGGGCAAGCAAAACAGCTGAGGAAAGGGTGGTCCCAGAACTTGCTCCCTGCTTCCATCAGAATTGCTCTTGGCCAGTGTGGCACTCCCAGCTTGTCAGGTGCCCATCTCTGGCTGCATGGGCACAGAGCTCAGCAGTTCAGCCTCTCCCTGGCCTCTCATTCCTGACTGCCAGCTGCTCCAGCTCTGTCTCTGGCTGTACCACTGTCTCACAGGGCTGCCTGTGGTAATCACTCAGCCAAGCTTCCTGCTGGCTTGTCCAAATAGGTTTTTGTCCTGTCAAAAATGCATGGATACTCTGTTAATTTGACAATTTGCTGAGGCAGGATCTTATGCAATATCCTTCAGAACAGCTGTTTTCCTTAACTACTTTTGCTGCACAGTGAAACCTCTGAGTGACAGCAGTGGATTTAAATCCTACCTTCCCTAGAAATGAAGGTGAAACTCAACCACCACTCATGTTAGATATAGCAGTGGCATTAATGGCAAGAACCAGAGGTTGTAGAAAAGGTCTTTTCAACCAACTCAATCTTTCATTGAGGCAAATACTGGATTTCAGATTAGGAGCAAGTGCAAGTTTTTGAAGGGAAAGGATAAGTTGGTCCAAACATCACACCTCCAGGATTGTCCTCAGCCTCTGAATTTCATTTGGTACTGCTTAAAATAACAGATAGTTCTGTGACAGGTCTGGAAGTTTCTGAGATGTGGACTCAAGGAGGAAGATTCACATCTGCAATCCAGAATTGGAGCCAGACAACCTGTGAAGCACAGCTTTTTCCTGAACAGGAAGGTTTACATGCACTTCTTCCTGAGTAACCTCTGATGCTGAGGCAGTCAGTAATAGTTGACTTTTGTTTGCGGGACTAAGCTCACTCTCCCTGATAATGCTTCAGTGGAAGAGACACACAGGGACCTGTTCTGAGCCCCACCTTCTTCTGTGTTTGGGGCAGAAAACAAGATGCAGAGTGTCTTCTCTGTCTCTCTGCCAAAGACAGGATGTCCTCAGTCACTTGGTGGATGTGACACTTTCTCCTCTGGTCTGTGTCTGTGTCCCAAATATCTTAGCTCTAAACCCCTCCACAGTTTGCTGGAAACACTCAAACTTCCTATCTTCAGGGCTAGCCACTTGGCTGTATCTTCACTAACACCCTAAAAACAAAGTCCACAGTCCTGTGGATGCTCTTAAGCTGGCTCTTTGTTTCCAGCATCCCTACCATAGTTAGAAATGGTCCTAAGTACATCAGCATGGCACTGTAACAAATGAGACAATTATTCCTTCATACAGCACTGTTTCAAAGACACTTATTTTATCAGCCAGTGCATTTTGGTGGAATTTATTTCCCCTCTCCTGTTATTAATTTACTTCTCTTCTTTTCGTTGCAATAAAACTGAACAGAGGGGTGAAAATCTGGATGTCAGTTCAAAATGTTGTAGTAAATAATTCACAGTAATATGAGGAGAAATTGCTTTCTGTTGACTGCAGCTCATGCAGGGCATTGCATGCAGCTCAGTCCAGATAAACAAGGCTAGCTCTGGATACACACATTTAAAATCTGTCTGTCTTCTGTTTCAGCCTTGTCTGATGTTATATAGGCTATATGAAAACTAGTGCCAGGCATTGACCCAGAGTGGGAAAATGGATGGTACAGCTGGCTGAGGTAAACAGAGAATGGTTATTGTTTTCATCTCAGCCCCTTTCCTCCTTCACTGCTTTTGTCACCGAGAAAAGGCAGAGAAGTGAAATGTGAAACCTTCCAGTTGCCTACATCTGTTAACCAATTTATTTTTTGAAGGTAGAGGAAATGGGAGGGTAGAAAAGGTGAAGGTAGGAGTATGTCTTAATCTACAGGAGAACCAGGTCAGCAAATAAATGTAATCATTCTTAGAGTTAGTGAGATCTGTGTCACTCACATTAACCTGTTGAACCAATGACCTGTGGCTCCCACCTGGAGTGTGGCTGGAAATAATAGTTCTAACAATGCCCAGGACTGCAGATGGAGCACAGACTTCCTGAGGCTGCAAACTGTGATTGAAAACTATCTGGATTAAGGAAACTAAAACCAACCAAAAAAATGGGAAAACAGCAACCTCTGTCTCTGCAGCTGGTTGACAGAACATTAATTCAGATACCATTCAAAACATTAATCTTTACTTAGTTTCCAAATCTGAGCTGAAGCATACAGGCTACAGTTACTGGATTTAGTATCGTAACTTGTGCTTTTTAAAGTTGCTTTTAATCTTTTTGATCCATGACAGGGTAAAATATCAGGGTGTGTCAGAGCTGGCAGCTTTGCAATGGATAATCTGTCTTGTAAATGCATTGCCTTGGATTACCCAATGGGCCAGGGAGAAAAAGGTGTTGGATAAGAGGGGCTCAGGCTATTAATTGCATTTAATATAATGGTCTGCTGAATATAGTGGTTGCACAATGATGAGAGGAGGAGGAGTTGGGAGGAATCTTTCTGCTTCTATTCCATATTTCTTAGAAGATAGCACACAAATTTTCATGCCACACCACGCACGCTCTGTGTTTATTATTGTTTAGATAGCTGGCCTTGCAAAGTATGGCTCATGAGTATGGATGATTTGAAAATAATGACTCTGACATTAGACGACCTTTAGGTACATTGACAGTGACTCCAGACTACATGCTATTTCCTGAATAAAAGAATTTTTATTTTTTCTGGGCAAGTCTGTTGATGGAAGAGCTTTAAATGTAATAAAGCCAGAGTTATAGTCAAAGCGACAGCCCTTGTTGTGGAACACGCTGTAGGGGACATGAGATGATTTCTGTGCATGATAATGCATTTGCTTTTAAATGCCATCACTGGATTGATAATTATAGAATTCTTCATATTGTGCCTGGCAGGGTGTCAAGGCTGAATCCTACCAGTCTGTAAGAGTGGGAGATAGAAAAGTGTGCTGTGAACCAGAAGAGTTCAGTCACTTTATGGATGAAGCTGCTAAATGTATTTAAGATGTTACAGGAGAGAGACTTTGGTCTTTTCTTTTCAGAGTCAGCAAAAACCTGATGTTTTATTCACACAAATTGAGTTTTGGCAGGAAGGCTTTTGGGAGCTCTTTGCTGCCAGCAATCCATATGTGACCACCACACAAAGCCTGTCCTCTCAGTTTGGTTTAGGTATGTGGCAATTGGTTGAATTCTTTGTGTCTTCTTCTTCTGCCATTTTTAGAGGCACAGGGATGCTTGAAAATCCTTTCTTTTCACTTTCAAAATGCAGAGAAATAACAGTGAGGAGGACAGAGCATCTGGAGCTTTATGAGGATATTCAGTATCTGTAGCTGGCAGAGAATGGAAAAGAGGAGGGACTCTGCTGGTCATGTTCAACTACCAACTTCCATAATCAACTTTTTCTGAATAAAATAATAGGTGAACATTTTAGGAACACCATGACCTAGGGAGTGATAAATGAAACAAGAAAAAGGGGCGTGAATTCATAATTGGGTTTTGTGTATTGGGTACACTGGAAATGATGGTTGCAATTGCCCAGACACAATCAATGTCATCAGCACAGCTCTCTTTGCTGATTGCAAACCCTCTGTGTGTTTGCTGCTGTACCACAGGCAAATGTGGTTGAAGCCTTGTGAATTCTGCTGGTGAAGAGTGGGATTTTTTAAGTGCCTTAGTGATTTAAATATGCTGATGTTGACTCACAGTGAGATATCTGCTTTTAAGCAGGTAAAAAAGGAAATTAATCAAAAATGAAAGCCCTTTTTGGGTGGACAAGCTGTCTGTGAATGCTTAGATAAATATGATGAATAGTTCCTGTAAGAAAAAAGAGGAGGCTTCTATTAAAGATAGAAATATGTTTTATCTGGCCTTTAAAACACAGTATTTTGATATTCTTTCATTTCAGGATGTAATTTTTTTTTCTTAAGAAATTGTCCTGATTATTTAAAGGAGCTCTAAACACCAATCACAACTCAGCATTTTCTTGCTCATCAAATAAAACATTTCCATGTTTATCTAAAATTTTCTTTCTCATTCCCCACCCACAGTGCCTCAAATTGGGAACTGAACCAAAAATGCATTATTCATCCAGACCTTTTCAAAATTCTATTTGTGGTCATCCAAAGACCCTGAAAAGGGCAGAGCACACAGTGAGGGTACACTGAGGATGTTCCTTCCCGCTCTGGTGAGGAGATCGTGCTCACAGTGTGAAAAGCCAGATGCCCATGTGTAAGTCACTGGCTGCAGGGACAATGAGTGCCAGAAGGAGAAGAGGTGGCAGCTTGCCTGAGCCTTCTCTAGAGCTGTTGAGAGCCAGCAATAAAAAAAATATGTGTGCACCCCTCATTTCTCAGCAGCAAAAAAAAAAACCACCCCAAGAGGAATCATGGCAGGAGAACTGAAAATTCAGCAAAGAAAAGAATGAGAAGGATGATAAATAAAAAAAAAGGCACATCCTCCACACTTCTTAAGCAGAAGTAAGAAAACACAAAACAGTCTGTTGGCACAGTGTGCCAGTGCACAAAGCTGAGAATATGAATGGCAGGAGCCTGGGAGTTGTATCTGCAGCAGGAGGTGCCACATGAGGGTCAAAGACCACCCTAGGTTGCAGGGTGGCTCTGTGTGGTGGAAAAACTTCTCCTCCAACCCGTGCTTCCAAAGAAAGGCTCAGCAGTCTCTTGTTGTTCAGTATCAAGGCAGTTTATTGCAAGTTATCTAAAAGATTTTCTTCTCGAGCTGCTGTGGTTTGCTCACAGCTCAGTCAGAGGCTCACATTCACCATGACATCCTCTCTGATTCCTGTCTTCTTCTTCTCTCCCTGCCCAGGGCTGCTGCTCTCTTTTATATGGTACATTACGTGTTACATGTTTATAGTTTTTCCCCAATACCTACTACCTGTATTAAATGGTGCTTTTCTATCTTTTATATGGTACATTACGTGTTACATGTTTATAGTTTTTCCCCAATACCTACTACCTATATTAAATGGTGCTTTTCTACTCTAAACCAATCTATGAGTGCCAACATCACCAAGAATTGGAGGTAAGGAAGAAGAAAGAGGGAGGACAGGACAGGCCCAAATCCCTCCATCTTAAAACCTCTGACCCCCATGTACAAGACCTAAAACCCCCCTGTAGATGTGTTAAAACACCCCTGTACAACACTAAAAATTCTTCCCTCTACTTTGTAACTACTTCTACTATAATATCTAAACTTTTGTGACTTCTTGTTCTTCCTGCAAAATTGGTAAATCATTCCATGGCTCAAACTCAAAATCACAGCTCTTTCCAGCTGCCTGCCAGGGTCTCAAATGCTTCTGACCTGAACCTGGAACCTCCAAAAATGTCTGAGGGACAATTTGAGTTCCCACACCTTCCAAGAACACTTTTGTTGTGGGATGAGCTCCTTCACAGCCTGAGCAGCATTGCAGAAAGTGTTTTGGGAATTAATGAATAAGGAATGCAACGAACACACAAGAACAGTGGTGCTGTTTTTCTGTGCCCAGAAGCATGTTCAATCCTTTGTGCTGCCACATGAATGGAGTGTTCACTGATAAAGAAAACGCCCTCGCTGTGCACTACTTCTATTTCTAGTTAAAAGTTAAAAATTCTCTTAGGAGGATCCCTCTGTGTTGTGCAGGTGTGTGGGAAATTCTGAGCATTTTAATGACACTACATCTTATTTTAGTTAGAGAAGTCTGAGGGAAAATTTCTAAATTCAAACAGAGAACTTAAAAAATGACATGATTTTGAAGAGCTCTGAATTCTAGAGGTATGCAAATAACTTTTTTTCCAATTCCTTGGCATGTGTAAAACATCATCTCCAGCTGATGATATTTTTAGCAAATACAATTTCTAGGGGGTGAAAATGAAACCAGCAATTTTGTAGTCAAAACCTGTTACAAAATGCCAATAAAATTTGCATTTTTTTCCGAATGAGAAGTTGCATATAATATGAAAAGTAAAATGTTTTGTTTCAAAATGCTAAAATAGACCTTGTTATGGAGTGCAATATTTTATTGAAACTGAGATGAATGAGCAAACATTTCAGTGTCCCAGAATGTGCATTTTTGCATGGAAATTAAATTTCAAGTGTTTGCTTTGCCAAGTTCCTTTCAGCTTCCATTGGATGTGACTGATAGATGTTTATTAAAGTAAGCCTAATTAGTTGTGTACATAAATATGGAATTTGCAATATAATATCAGTTTATGGTTTTGTAGTGATTTCTAAACATGAGTTATAAAAGACCAGCGGTCCACTATAGCTTCTTATATCAGCTGCAAGAGCTCCATAGGTACACCAGGTAAGGAACACAGAAGAGTGATGATATTACAGATTTTAATTATGGCAAGTTTGCTTACAGACATCATCACAATTACATCAATAACTTATTGAAGTAGTTCAGTTTATGTGGCTCAGCTTTCCTCAAATAAAACAGCTGTTGATCTGCTGAAGCACTGAACTGTTCAGTTTTTCTTGCTTATCTTATTCTTGTTATTCACCTTCCTATAACTTTGGCTTGGTTTTGCAGGCAGTGTTATTTTCATACATCAGTTTCTTTCACAAAGCAAAATGTAAAAACCTGACACATTTTCCCTGGCACTTCTTCTCCCACTCTCACTTTTCTTTTTTTAATTGATAGATGTTTTCTAAATTACTAAATCAGGAGTACAGACTGCCGTCTTTCTCTGCTGGTGGGATATGTGGAGCTGAGTTGTCTACACAAGGGACACCACCAGATAAGATGTCTGTGAGTAACCAAAATCTTGTTTCAAAGCCTCTTGTGACTGATGGTTATGTCCCCTGGTATCTAATTTGTCATAAGATCTGACTGAAGTTTATCCCTACAGCTGAAGGTTTCATGCCATCTGCTCCTTCAATTCTTTTCTCTCACTCTCTGATGTGTAACAATGTGCTCTAACATGTGATGGTTTTAAACATACCCACTCCCATGGCAGCACTATGAGATTTCAATCTTTAGCAGCCCTTCTTTCTTCACAGTTCTGGAAGGAGTTGTTTTTGTTGTTTTTGGTTTTGGGTTGTTGTTTTTTTCTTTTTTTTCAAACTTTTATATCTATGTTAAATTTGGTTGAAATCATCCAATATTTAAAAACAAAAAAATACTTTGGCATAGGAAACAATCTGAGTGCCAGACACACATTCCTATAGGAATTCACATCCAAACATATGCAGCATGAAACAAGGATAACACATCTCAGAGGCACCACATTCTGTATAAGTCAACACTTCTGGGAATATCAAACATCTGTGTGAACACTGACAAATTTTAGGTTTCTTGTGTCTTAAGGAGCTTCCTTATGATAAGCTTATTGTGATGCAGGCAAGTGTTAAAATAAATGAAGTCAATGACTCTGTGATGAGCCTTTTGATAAATCACACTTGAAAGTTCCCTCCCCAAAAATGTCTGCAGATATTTAGTAGTGAGGTAGAAGGGTCAAGTTCATCTCATGGACTGATATCTGATTAAAAGACAGGAAATAAATCTGAGTATAAAAGCTCTGTTATCACAGCAGAGAAAATGCTGCAAGAGGTGGCCACTGAGATCTGTGCTGGAGCTTGTGCTCTCCAGTGTATTAGTAAATGATCTGGAAAGAAGAACAAAGAGGAAAAGAGAAGCCTTTGCTGAGGAGTAATAAAAACTAAAATTGACTGTGAAGACTTGCAGGAGGATGGCTGAATGATGGGCAATAAAACAGCAGGTGAAATTATCTTTTGATCAGCTGAAAACCTGATACACATGGAGAAAAATAACCCCACTTATACATAGAGTGACAAGTCCCACATAAGATACTGTTATTCAAGGATTAGATATTCAGATAAGTGTAAGTTTCTCTGTGAATATGGCTCACTCTTCCAGGGCAGTTCTACAGGGTGCCACAAATTTTAATAAAGAAAAAGAAAAGAAGGAAAAAACAGGAAAATAACCCCAAACATGAAAGGAAAGCAAAACATATCTGTAAGTCAGCAAG